>NC_137179.1:27463750-28707500 GCF_951804945.1 Podarcis cretensis | reverse complement strand
GCAGTGCTAAAAGGTAAAGGACCCCTGACAGTTAAGTCCAGTCGCAGACTACTCTGGGGTTGTGGCGCTCATCTCGCTTTACAGGCCAAGGGAGCCGGCATTTGTCCGCAGACAGTTTTTCCAGGTTGTGTGGTCAGCATGACTAAGCCGCTTCTGGTGCAACGGAACACCAAAACCAGAGCAGCTCATGGAAATGCCGTTTACCTTCCCGCCAGAGCGGGACCTATTTATCTACTTGCACTGGTGTGCTTTTAAACTGCTAGGTTGGCAGGAGTTGGGACCGAGCAACAGGAGCTCACTCCGTCATGGGGATTCAAACTGCTGACCTTCTGATCAGCAAGCCCAAGAGGCTCAGTGGTTTAGACCACAGCGTCACCCATTTGCCGTTGCCTACAAAATCTTATGGAAAATAATAAAATAATAAAATAATAAAAAATAAAAAATAAAAATCTTATGCAGAAGAGTCGCTCTGCTGTTTCATATTGTTAACTTCAGCACAGAAATGACTGCCAAAGCCAGGGTTATGCTGTCAGATCCACA
Organism: Podarcis cretensis; assembly: GCF_951804945.1. Lineage (NCBI taxonomy): Eukaryota > Metazoa > Chordata > Lepidosauria > Squamata > Lacertidae > Podarcis > Podarcis cretensis. The sequence continues at coordinate 28,706,960 of NC_137179.1, read as the reverse complement.
GCCTTGACAGTCTGCTACAGCCCTGCCCTATGAGTCTCTTCCTGGGCCTACTGCTGACATAGGTATCTCTTTAGATCCCAGTGATCTTGGAGCCCCGCATTGCATTTTTATTGGAAGCCATAAAATAAATGAGGCGTTCATTCCCCAAGGATTGATTTCAGAGTGTTGGAAAGCATTTCTGCACATTGTGAGCAGCCTTTCCAAGAGACTCTCGTGTTTTGGGATCAGCCCCTCCACTGAGGAACTGCAGAGAGGCATGTAATGCCCGTTAGCAGATTCTCCCATCCAGATCTTCCTCTGTTTGCTAGCAGATGGACATATTTACTGTGTACCGTTGAAAGGCAGCTTGATCCATCTGTGGCCTGCCTTGCAGCAAGCATGGGTGATGTAGAGGCCAGTGGGCTAGTGTAGATTGCAGCTACTTGATTCTTCTGGAATAAGGCAAAATTAGCACAAATAGAGCTGAATGTTTCTGCAGAAAGATCACTTATGGCAACACAATGGCCAAGTGGTTTGAGTACTGGACTAGCACCTGGGAAACCCAATTTCATTTCTTTAATCATCAGTGAAACTCACTTAAGTGGCCTTGAGCTAATCACTCTCTTTCAGTCAAACCTACTGTGCAGGGCTGTTGTGGAGATAAAATGAACGCCTTGGAGGAAGAATGAGATATAAATGTAATAAACAAGCAAACAAAAGGAGACCAAAGAATGATATGGCAAAACTGCATATGGAAATTTTGTTTGGAGAGCGACACAATTTAAAGGCGCTTCTGTGTTAATGCCAGAAGCCTCAAAAACAAAATGGAAACATTGGAATGCTTGGTACTAAAAGAGGATAGGTGCATATTAGGGACCTGGTGGAACAAGGAGAAGTCAACAGAATACAGTTTTCCCTGGACATAAACGCTATAGAAAGGATGCAGAATCACTGTGGATGGAAACGGCAGGCTCAGAAAAGTAATATAATATTTGGAGCCTACTGTCACCCCTTGACCACATTTCCGAAGGTGATATTGAGGGAGTGAGAGAAAATAGAAAGAGTTACATGACTCCCCTCAGTGGTCAACACTTAGCAAATGCTGCCACACAATTTATTTCCTGATTTCCCGCAAAGCAAATGTTTTCTTTTGTGTTTTGGGCTTCTTTATCTTCTGCTGATTTTCAACATGGCATACAAAATTCTACTTTTCATCTTTGCAATTGCTTCGCTCACATGCATCTCCTGCTTTGGCTGCTATGTTCCCGCTCGTTCTTTTCTGGAATAAGTGTCCTTTTTTCTCCTCCTCTCTGTTATCAGTTCTCACTTCCGGAATGCGATTCCTTTCTCGTTTTGGGATCTGCTGCTCCTCTGCCCATGCTCAAATGGCTTCTTAAAACTCATTGTGTCTCCCTCCCCCTCTCTCTGCCCAGCTTCTATCACTTTCTCCACTTATCACTGCTAAACACTTTTAGTGTTAATTATTATGTATTTAATGCACATCCCACCTTTTCTCCACAGAGCTCAAGGTGGAATACATGGTTCTTCCCTTCTTCATTTAATTCCCACAACAAACCTGTGAGGTAGGTTAGGCTGAGAGGCAGTGACTGGCCCAAGGTCACCCAGCTTTAATGATGTTTTGTTTATTTTTCAGCCTAATCACACAGTGAGCTTTGTGGCCTAGTGGGGGATTTGAACCTCTAACCACTACCCCACAGTGGCTTAGGGATGATACCTTTGCAGATCAATATTTTGTTGTTTTAACACTGAAAAGCTGAGATTGCTGTGTGCGTATGTTCTTTACTTACTGATGTGTCTTGCTGTCTTATCTTTTACCCTGTGTTCCTTTCGGAGGAAGGGCAATATATAAATGTAGTAAAGAAAGAAAAGAGTTAATCTGTTTATAAATGATATGATACGAGGTAAGTAATGAGATGGACAGGTCTGCAGATTATTTGCAGTTGGGCGCAGAGTACATTTTTGTTTCCTTTTCACCCAGTTTTGAGAGCTCTTTGCTATCTGATAACCAAGTGGACAGAAAGAGCTCTCCAAGCTGGGTGAAAAGGAAACTATGGTCAAAAAAACAAATACACTTCCAAGCTTGTTTTCTCCTGCTCTGGAAGGTAGGACTCAAACCAATGGCTTCAAGTTACAAGAAAGAAGATTCTGACAGTAAGAGCTGTTCAACAGTGGAACACTCTCTCTCGGGAGGGTGTGGACACTCCTTCCTTGGAGGTTTTTAAACAGAGGTTGGGTGGCCATCTGTCATGGATGCTGTAGTTGAGATTCCTGGATTGCAGGGGATTGAACTAGATGACCCTTGGGTCCCATCCAGCTCTAAGATTCTATGATTCTGTATACATAGGATGGTTCTGAACTGGCTGGCACTCATCAAGAAAAAAGATATTGATGTTTTGATGGATACGTCACTCAGTGAGCAGCAGGTGTTTTGAAAAATCAAATACTGAGTTGTATTCAGCTAACTTTAACCCACTGAAATTAATGACCAATGGCCATGTCTAATTTGGGTTTATTAATGCCAATAGGTCTACTCTGAGTAAACATTAGTTGAATGTTACCCTCTGTGTTAGGGGTCATTAGGAAATGATTGAAAATCAAATGCTGTGTTTCATGTTGTGTTTATAAAAAATCTGTAGCGCATCTGAAATATCACATGTGCTTCTGATCGCTTAATCTAAAAAAAGATATCCTATAGCTGAGAAAGATGCAGAGAAGGACAGCCATGATGATTAAGGAGTTGGTTGCCCTTTTCTGAACCTCCCCTATTGGCAAAGGCTAAACCATTCTGAGGTTTTTAGTATAAGTTTAGGGTGGTTGCATGGTCAATATTTTTAAAATCTTGAGTGATGAGCAGTAAGTGCATTTGTTGTTGTTTAGTCATCTTAGTCGTGTTTGACTCTCCGTGACCCCATGAACCAGAGCATGCCTTGGAAACTCTCACATTCTTCTCAAAGCTTCTCCTTTTTTATGTCCATTGAGTTTTCTTGGCAAGTAAGTTCATAGGGAGACATTTTTCTTGTCATATTAGAACTCAGTGACACCTAATAAAAGTAAATGTGAGAAGATTCCTGTGGAACCCGCTGCCACAGGATGTGGGCTTTGAAAAGGACAAATTCATGGATGAAATTCATGGTTATTAGCCATGATAACTCAACAGATCCTCTATGACTGCAAATTGTCTCAATATCAGCTGCTGGAAGGCAAGCAAGGCAAATGTCTCCATGCCCTGTTTGTGAGCTTCCTAGAAACATATGGTTTATTCACTGTTAGAACGCTGAATGAGATAGATCCCTTGGCATGATCCAACAAGCCTATGAAGTAGTAGACTCTTGTGAACCCCAATGCTATGCATATTTACTCAGAAGGAAGCCATACTGTATTCAGTGGGGTTTTACTCCTCAGTACAGGTGGCGCTGTGGGCTAAACCACAGAGCCTAGGACTTGCCGATCAGAAGGTGGGCAGTTTGAATCCCTGCAACGGGGTGAGCTCCCATTGCTTGGTCCCTGATCCTGCCAACCTAGCAGTTTGAAAGCACAAAGTGCAAGTAGATAAATAGGTACCACTCCAGCAGGAAGGTAAACGGCGTTTCCGTGCGCTGCTCTGGTTTTCCAGAAGCGGCTTAGTCATGCTGGCCACATGACCCGGAAGCTGTACGCCACCTCCCTCGGCCAATAAAGCGAGATGAGCGCCGCAACCCCAGAGTCAGCCACGACCGGACCTAATGGTCAGGGGTCCCTTTACCTTACAGGACAGCAGCTTGGATGCTAGAGCACACTGGAGATGCTGTGGTTCACCTGTAGATTTTCTACTGCTTCCATTGCTGGTTTGCTAACAGGTGGAACCACCACAAGGTGACTGGATGGGAAGAAGCAGGTGATGTTGGTGGGGTTGTACTTTATATAACTGTGCAGAAAGAGGGATTTGGAAAGGTGTGCAGGGTTGGGGGAAAGCTACACCTGCAGAAATCCTCTCCTTTCTCTAGAATCAATAAACAAAGTCTCCTACTTAGAGCAGGGGGACTTTGACTGGAGGGCTTGGATTCAAATCTTCACAGTGATAGTGAACTTTGGCCAATCAGTAAGCTTTGTTTAAAAAAAACGGGGTGAGGAGCTAAGCTCCACCACAAAACTTATTTATGGATTTGTTGTGAGGATTCATTGGGAAGGAAGGAGAGGAGAAGCTATGGCCCTCAACCTAGAGATACATCCTACATCCCTCCCTCCCGTCCAGGACAGAGGTATCAGTCCCAGCAAAGATACAGGTAGATATTTGAGAGATAGCTGATAGATAGATTATAGTTCGACATAGCTCTTTTCCATCTTAGATGTATATAGAGATATACAGTGGTACCTCGGGTTACAGATGCTTCAGGTTACAGACTCCGCTATCCCAGAAATAGTACCTCGGGTTAAGAACTTTGCTTCAGGATGAGAACAGAAATTGTGCTCCGGGGGCATGGTGGCAGCGGGAGGCCCCATTAGCTAAAGTGGTGCTTCAGGTTAAGAACAGTTTCAGGTTAAGAACGGACCTCCGGAACGAATTAAGTACTTAACCCGAGGTACCACTGTAGATAGATCCCTCCCATCCTAGATAGATAGCCACCCTTTTCATCCTAGCTTTCATCTACCTATAGATAGGACCACTCCAGTCCTAGATATAAATCTAGAAACCCTCCCATCCAAGATAGGGATATGTCTATAGACATCGCTGTCCCTCCCATCTCCATCAAGAGATGCTCCAAAGGCAGTCCTGTCGTCCTCTGTTTTTTTTTGTTTTTTTTTTGTCCCACCACATTATCTTTCCCTGTACCGGCCGACAGGTTGACCTTGACATGACTGTCTCTCGCTTCCTGTCTGCAACTCTTTCCCGCCACGCCAGGTGCTGCTTGGGACTGCGGATGCAGAGAAAGTACCCAAACATCTTGCCCCGGCCACAACACCCCCTTTAGCCTGCACCGGCCCCTCTCTTTTTGGACAAACTGGTGCTAGTCTGGCAGAGAGATGCGAACACACACACACACACACACACACACAGCCTCCTGGCTCTTTTCTTCCTTCTGCTGCTTCTGCTTGTAGCTGGCACCCCTCCAGCCCTTCTCCCCGTGTGCCATCCCCACCCGGCACTGCAGTTTTGGTCATATGAGCAGAAATGATGAGGATGGCACTCCCCCCTCCCTCCCTCCCTCCCTCGCTTTCCGCCCCCCTCCCCACACTCTCCTCTCCCGTCTTCTTCTTCTTAAATCTTTTGGCACTTTCCCTCCCAACAGTTGCAAGGATGGCGATGACTGACGTGCTCAGCGCTGACGATATCAAGAAGGCGGTGGCAGCCTGTGCAGGTGAGCCACGCCGGAGACTTCCGAGTACCGGCGGGATAGATGGGGTGGCCGGGGGGTGGGGGGAGGCATTGCGGAGAGTGGGGCGCATATCTTCCAAAGTCCGGCCCAAGGAGATGCGGAGAGAAGGGGGTGGTTGGGGTTTTGCAAGCGCATATTGCCAAGCTGAGCCGGTCCAAGTCCGGGGCTCACGTCCTCCACTGCTTGCTAACTTCCTCGGAACACCTCTAGCACGGCAAGGCAATGCTTCGTTGATTTTACTGCTAAGATCCCGGAGAATCCACTGCGGGAGGGCTCTGCGCCGCAGCTAGCGGAGAACTCCCCACCTTTGGACAGCCCCAAAGATTGGCATAGGGAGCCCTGAGTAATCTGGAGCCCTTCTGGCAGCAAGGCAGCACCCCACACCCCACCCCCAGCTACGACCTCCCCTCCTTATCCATCTTTCCAAGGACTCGCATCCCTTGCTCTGCTTGTGTCTGCTTTTCAGGATGCATAACTTTTTAAAGATATTCCGTGGGTTTCAGTCATGTGGGGCTGCGGGAGTGGTGGCTGCAAAGGTCCAAACTTCGCCTGAAAGAGAGGCTTCCTCCCCTCTTTTTGAACATGCAAGCTGCCGTCCACGGTTCAGGACTGTGGGCAGGACAGGGTTAACTCAAGGGTCTCGATCCACCACCCACCCACCCCGGCTGCAGGATTTGGCAGTCCCACTGCTTAGATGTGAGGCAGGGACCTTCCCATTTCCCACTCGGAGACCTCCCTCCTTGGAAGTACGCCTTCGGTCCCAAGTCAGGGTCTGGAGGCATGTGAGGTCACCGCCTTGCTGAAGCTAAGCAAGCCAGGGTCTGGCCAGCGCCTGGGTTGGAGGAGACTTCCTGGGAGCCACATCTACGCCGCTTTGGATTCCCTTATGGAAGGAAGGTGAGGGTCTAAATAAAGGTCAATGAAGATCATTGGCCTGGGAAGAGCCATAGCTCAGTGGCTAGAGTGCCTGCCTTGATTGCAGAAGGTCCCAGGGTCGGTGCTTGCTCCGGCATCTCCAGGTAAATCTGGGCGAGATTCCTGTCTGTGCTGCCAGTCCGTGTAGACAATATTGAGCTCGAAGAACAAATGGTTTGATTCCGTATAAGGCAGCTTGCAATGACAGAACTGAATAGAGAAACCTTTAATTCGGCCCTGTCCACACGCATACGCAGACTAACGCCAAGGTTGCAGGTTCGATCCCTGTATGGGACAGCTGCATATCCCTGCATTGCAGAGGGTTGGACTAGATGATCCTCAGGGCCCCTTCCAACTCTGCAGTCCATGATACCCTCAAACATGTGGGTTAGCATGCAAAACCAGGATCACAAGGCAGAGACACCCCAGTTAGGCCAGATCCACCTTTCCCAGGTGTATGTAGCTCTCCGAAGCTCGCCTGCACAAGATATTTGCTTTGCCCAGCTATCTGTGTTCTAAGCAACTTCCAACCAACCAGGACATTTCTGGCCTCGACCCGAATGGACATGCTACAACCCACCTCCCCCCCCCCAACCCCAAACCACTACGATGTCCTCTTTGCCTCCTTCTCCTTCTCCCTGCTCACCGGCGACCTTGCCGAGAACGCCCAAGCCAAGGGCTGAGCTCGGAAGGAAACTCATCGCAGTAGCAGCCCAAAAACTCGAAGGGAAGGCGAGCTCGTCTGCAAATCGCTTTAGTCCTTGGCACTTCATTGCTCTCGCAAGTCTGGCTCCCGCGGGAAATATGAAGACCAGGCTGATTCCCCACCCCGCTCCTCTCTCCCTCTTTTTCATTCATTGATTCTCTCTTGATTTGCATGCAGCGGCGGACAAAGGCTGCTGCCCACATCAAAGGAGGCCGGCCTAATCAGGGCACTTCTTAGAGGTCACTGCGTTCGACTTCCCTAGCGCCTCCCCCGGATTTCGAGCCCTTGGCGAGACGGGTCTCGAAGTTTCATTTCAGAAGCGTTTAAGCTTCTGATGTCCTTTATTTGCAAGAGTGAGAAAAAGAAACACTGTGCTGTGCTACAGCAGTCTCTGGGTAACTGCCCTAAATAATATGCATACCAAGGAATGATAAGGGGGGAAGCCTTTGGAGAAAACCTTGATCTATCAGCACACCTGACTACGAGTTGTGGGGCTATTTATTATCTCTATTCCACTTCCTCCACCACCCCGCTGCTTAGGTGTGCAGGGCAGGTGACAGACTCAAAATATGACAAGTAAAACAGCAGGCGTCTGTTGTCTTCCCTGGCAGCAGGGCTGCTACAGTGATGCTTAGGGGAGGGAGATGTATTTGAAATGTTGTGTCTTCCACCACCCCTTGCTCCCAGGTCATACCACATTCAGAGCTACCCGAGTCACCCTTTTTCAAAAGCCTGTCTTTTCTGTCCTGTCTCTGCTTTACAAATATGCCTGTCTCATGGACAGCCAGCAAGGACCAGAAAAATGTCGGTCTTGGTTCCTGAAATGTGTGTGTTGGTTGTGGGTGAGGAGCTAGAATACCTCTGGGAGTCTCTTCCAAATAAAGTCAAAGTCACCTTGGCTTATATTTAAGTTGTATCTCTTACCCACCACCCAGCCCATGATGTCCAATTGCTTCAAACCATTGGGAAACATAGGACAGAAATGCTATAATAAAATCAATAATTTCCACCACTCTCGGCCACAAAAGTGACTAGCCCACAAATATTTCTTCTAGGTTCCCAGCTCACACAGACCTCTGTTAGACATTTGTGGCATATCAAGCATGAAACTCTTAATCTCAGGGTTGTGGGTTCGAGCCCCAACTGGGCAAAAATATTCCAGCATTGCAGGAGGTTGGACTAGATGACCCTCAGAATCCATTTCAACTTTACAATTCTATTATTTTCTCAACAGCCCCAAGGGGGATGGGTGTGGGGCAGAAACTAGTTACCTTCCAGATTACCATAGTCATTCTGGTGCAGTTTCCCAGTTATGTCCATGGTGTTAGACAATGCAGCAACTTTGCTAAAGCTTAGAAGCTCTGGTTCTATTCACTATTTGGATAGAACACTACTTGGGACTCTCAAGGATCCTGCTATTGAGCTCCATAACTGAAGAAAGGAGACATATTTGCTGTAATCCTCTCTGATACTTAGTTGCGCCTCCGTCAACAGGGAGAGAAGGGAATCTATGCATATGAATTCTCTGGTGCTTTGCAAGCTCCAACAACAAATTGCAGGCACTTTGCAAGGCCTGACAATCAACTAATTGTTACCAGAGGCCAAAATGGATCACCTGATGTCATTGTGACATTGGGTGAATGACAGGTGAGCAGAGCTGCCCACTTGTCAAACTAGGCCCACAGAGTGGGAGAGACAAGGAGCTGGCCTTTCAAACAGATCTATTTCCTGCTCCGATATAGATAATAATTTTCTCTGTACTTAGCTGCCTGCCACAGAATGCGTGAACTGACTCTACTGGAAAGCACTGCGTTTGAAATGATTTGTGGTGCCAGACCTACGGTGGCCCATTCGCACATGCAAGCATCCACAGTTGTTGTTGCTGTCACTACCAATGAGCAGGCATGAATTAACCAACCCCATGCCATCTGTTTACAGAGTTAAGGTTGCTAAAGTGCCTTGTCAGCCACTCTAAAACTGAGGTGCCCTCTTCAATTCTCCATCTTCCTGCAGCTCCCGATTCTTTTAACTACAAGAAGTTCATTCAGCTGGTGGGATTGAAAGCTAAGAGCAAAGAAGATGTGAAGAAATGTTTCCACATTCTGGACAAAGATAAAAGCGGTTACATTGAGGAGGATGAACTAAAGTAAGGAAAGATTCGTGTTCCTCTCATATACCAACTAAAATATGGGTTGTAGAAATAATGTGCAGCATGGACTGGTCTTAAACATTTCAGCATCTGGTCATATCAATATATGCATAGAAGATGTTAAGCTACCAGCCATCATATGACTAATATCAGCCAACAGAAAAGACAATATCCACATGCCCCATACCTAAACATTAATTGATCTTTTTGCTCCCCACCCTCAAAATATTTTGTTTTCACTTATTTATACAAGGAGAAGCAATCAACAATCAACCATCACACACACACCCCTCAGCAGAAGCACCAAATGTCTGTTTAATTCCATTTAGCTTTGAAGTCATTTCAGTTTTTAATCAAAGGTAACATTCCACAGGTTGCCATGTATCCTTGGAAGCCAATAACAATGTTCTATTGATGTAGCATATGTAATAAAACAGTTTGACCAAGCTGTGGGAGGCGGTGGAGGACAGGGGTGCCTGGCGTGCTCTGGTCCATGGGGTCACAAAGAGTCGGACATGACTAAATGACTAAACAACAACAACAATGTAATAAAACTATGCCGGGTTAATCAGAAAGTAGTAGTTTTCTTTTCTGTTCAACTCTCTTGGACAAGGGTTGTCAGTTTCTCCAGTAATATTACCGGTAAGTCCCAGAGTCCAGAACTCAAATGCAGTAAGTCTGCATTTAGTGTCTTCCAATGCCTTGCAATAGTAAGCCAAACTTCAGTCATCAGGTGAGTAATGAGATCCTTGTGGGAAAGTTGTGGAACAGTTTCTGAATAGTTGTTTGTTTATATTTGTATACTGTCCTTCATCCAAAGATCTCGGGGCAGTTCACAGGAATAAAACCATAAAGTGCATAATAAAAAAAGAACAAGAACAAAACAAGCCAATAGCACACACACACGAAAAACACACACATTTAAATGATGTAGGATGTTAATCAGCCAAAGGCCTTGCTGAAAAGGGACATTTTTGCCTGGCACCTAAAGATGTATAATGAAGGTGCCAGACAAACCTTGCAGAGAGCATTCCACAATTGGGGAGCCACTGCAGAAAACTCATGTTCCTCTTGTGAAGGAGGCACATGAAGAAGGGCCTCTGATGATGATCTCAGGGTCTGGGGTGGTTTATATGGGGAGAGGCAATCCTTTAGGTATTGCAAGTGATTCTTTTTTTAAAAAAATAATAATATTTATTAAAAATTTTCCAGAATAAAAAGGAAAGATAGCAAAAAAGAAAGAAAAAACAAATATGATTTACACTTGGTTTCAGTGGCATCTTTCCCGGACTTCCCCCCCCTCCCCCTCTTGTATTCCATTTCCCTTAAATTGATTCCACAGATTCTTACCCCAAATTTTAAAACCTTATTTGTAATTTTAAATAACCCATTTATTCCAAATTAATTTATCTTATTTATCTTAATGAACCATTTCTCCTTATATTTTATATAATTCCCTAAGATCGACCCCATTTCCCTTCCACGAATTCCCCTATTTTCAAACAACAAACATGAAAAAAGAAAAGAAAGAAATAATATATAATTTTACAGCCTTTGGATTCCAAATCTCCCCCATTCCCCGGTTCCAATCCCCAAAGTTCATCCATTGTCTACTGCCAGCCTGGTGTATCCACGTCTATATCTCAACTCCACTTTGCCGTCTTTTGATAGCTTTTAATTTCAGAAAGTCCAATCTCGAAAAAACTCTCAGAAAAAGTCATTGTTCTTCCATCCAGACCTCTATGTTTAAGAGTCTAACTTAAATTCTATTTCTTGGTCCTTTTAATGTCTGGATGTTCCAAATACTCCGGCTTCAAATTTGGTCCAGCTCTTATTCCTCAGGTTGCTTTTTCCTGTTCTGCTGCAGAAACCTTCTAATTCAGAAACTTCTTGTTCTCCACAGAGGCTTTTGTTATTCAGGAACATAACTTGCGTCAAGTCCCTTCCTTTCTTCAATAGATAAATCCATTGTCTCCTTTAGTATAGAAACCTCTGTAGACAAAATAATGCTTCGTTTTTGCAGCTTTCCCAAGAGATAACAGATCCTGCTCAAATTCATAGTATTTTTCCACTTGCTGCTACTGTTGCAATGTCCCAGCCTCCCTCTAGAGGGAATATGGTAACTTAATTTCTTTCAAAATCAGACCCAAAAGTCAAATAACTTGTTGCCTTTATTTCCAATAATTTATGTCCAAATTGTAACAAATCTAACCAGCAAAGCCATCGTAACAAAGTTCTCTTTTATTTTCCTGCTTTGACAGCTACTTTGACAGCTGTCAAAGTTTCTGTGTCTCTTCACCAGTCTCTCATAGCGGATCGTTCCCGGTTCCCGGGGGGGTTGCATTTTAGTTCCCACAAATCAGTCTTCTCCTCCAGCACAATTATTGTAATTTCCCTTCGTGAAGTTAAAAATTTTTTTCAGGTAAACAAGTTCATCTCTCAATCTTAGTTGTCAAATCCTTGCGTTGAGCCATCTACAACGGGGGGGGGGCGGACTTCCTTTTTGCACTCCCCCCGCTCGCTCCAAATTCAAAGATCAAATTTCCCTTTTAAGTCCAATCAATTTACTCACGGGTTGTTCCTTTTAGTCCAAATCCGAAATTTTCAAGGAAGAAGTCGTTGCTCTCCGCCGAATGGCATGCGGCTTCGCTGGGCAGGGGAGTATTGCAAGTGATTCTGAGCTGTTTAAGTGCCATTTTAGGACCCAAAGGGATATCTTGTTTTGTGATAAGGCCTGCTTTATGAAAAATTGTTGTCACTTGTCCAACCAGGATAAGCTGAGTTTATACAATGTTCTTGACTGGTGAAATACAACTAATGCAGATCCAGGAGCTCAACCAAGAGTAAGAGCCGGTGATTTTAAATTCAGTTCTGTAGCCAGACATGGGGGAAGAAAGGCTAAGGTTACATCCTAAGTCATCCTAAGGGCTCTCATCCTAAGGGTAATCCTAAATCAGGTGTGGGGAACCTTTGCCCCTCAAGATGTTGCTGAACTACAACTCCCATCATCCCTAGCCATTGACCATGCTTGCTGGGGTTGATAGGAGTTGTAGTTCAGGAACTTCTGGAGGGCCAAAGGTTCTCCATTCAAGTCCTATGTTAAAGAATCATATACTTGGAGGAATCTTGTAGGCCATCTTGCCCAACCTTCTTGAGGCTGGAAATCCAAAGCAAGAGCATCTCCAGGAGTTGGATGTCCAGCTTCTGCATGAAGACCTCTGGGGAGGGAGACTCCCACCCCCAGTATTTAGTTTCAACATCAAACTGTTCTTGCTTTTTAGAAGTTTCTCTTAATGATCAACCAAAATCTACCCTCATCTCACAGAAGCCCATTAGGTATGCCCTGCCCTCCAGTGTACTGGAAAACAAGTCTTTGTTCTCTACAGTGGGACAATCCTTCAGGTATTGGAAGAGTGTCATCATGTCTCCCCTCTCAGTCTTTTCTTCTCCAGTCTAAACATCTGCAGAGCAGCAGAAATGGACACAGTTAATCAAAAATATTAGTGCAACCCTATGTATGCCTATTTAGAAGTAAGTCCATTGGGTTAAATCAGGCTTACTGTTTAGGACTGCAGCCTAAAGGTATATCATTTATTTAAACATTTTAATAACATTTCATGTTAAAAGGAAAAAATTAAAAAGTCAGTGTCAAGTGCTGATTGGGTTGGAGTTGTTTGCCTTCTTACTGGATCAAATATTGCCTGCATGTTATTTTCCCTTATATCTTTGCAAGTAAGAGGGCTTTAGCCTTTTTATTTTTGAGATGAAAGATGAAAATTCAAGGAAGGGGATCTGGATTATCCCCTGAGGGGGGCTTGCAGCCCTTGCCCCCACCCAGCTACAGCCCTGCTTGCAGAGGCTGAGCTCATGAAGTAAGCACTTAAAAAGAGGAGTATTCTCAAAAGAGAACGGATGGAAGGAATCTGTAATGTGGCTTGAAATAACTGCTGAATTATCTGAAATAGAGCTTTCCCTTGTGAGACTCTCTTCCACCTGAAGCAGCCTCATGTGACAATTTCCTCTCTTTCAGCGACATTAGGAAGGTCACCCTCACAAGGCAGGGCAGGGCCAACTGTTCCTCTCCATGTTAGCCTGTTGTGCTTGAGCTCAGTAACGGACAGAATGAGAGCAAATCAACTCAATCCAGGCAAGGCAAAAGCAGAGGTAGAGGTGTTGATGGTGGTTCTTGGGGGAAATGCTGCTTTGTGAAAAGGGTTGCACCCCTCCTTAAGTTTGCAGGTTAAGGGGTGCTCTTAGCTTCAGATGTTCAGGTGATAACTTTAGCCAGGTGTTCCCTCACCTGTGGTTGATCTGCCAGCTGTACCCTTTCCTGGAGAGCAGGGACTTAGCCATTGTTATGCATGTTATAGTAAACCACTCAGCTTGACTATAGGAATATGCCTTCTACCAGGCTCTTCTTGAAGACAATTTGGAAACATCAGGTGGTCCAGAAGGAGGCAGTGTGACCTTTACATGGTACTATCCACGGGGGGGGGGGGTGTAACACTGATTCTCTGAAAGCTCTACTAGTTCCTTGTCCAGGAGTAGCCAGTTGTTGTGGGACAACAACGCTCATCATCCCCACCTAGGGTAGCCAATGGACAGGGGTTATGAGAGTTGTACTCTGACATCTGGAAGGCACCACATTGGCTACCTTTATACTAGTCTGCTTTTGGGCTAAATTCAAGCACTAGTTTTGACCTTGAAAGCCCTTTGAAACTTAGGAAGCACCTTGTCCCATATACAACACGCACCCCCATAAATTGAGATGTTGCTCCAGATGCCACCATCATCTGAAGTGATACCACCTGTGGCCAGAAATTGGTATTTTGTTTTATTTTTATGATTATGCCTGAAGTATGGTATTCCTTCACCAAATAGACCTGCAGTTCAAACCCCAAGGCCTTTCAGTATCTGGTGGATGTGCATTTGCTCTACCTGACCCTTACATATGGCTTAATTCCTGTTCTGCCATTTTTAGTGCTGCCCTACTTTTTTATTGTGAAATGTTTTAAAAACGGAACAAAATTATGTTTGATTGTGTTTTTATTCTGTGCTTTGAACCACTTTGGAGCACCTTTCAGAGGAATAGCTGTCTGTACATTTAGATAGCAAATATGTGCTACATGCACGAAATTTAAAAACTGGGTAACTCAAGAGTTCTCATGAATTAGCTTCCTCTCCTCCCCCCCCCCCCCCGTTCTTCTCATTGATAGGTTTGTATTGAAGGGCTTTACCCCTAACGCCAGGGACCTGACTGATAAAGAAACCAAGGAATTCTTGGCCGCTGGAGATAAGGATGGAGATGGCAAAATCGGTGTTGATGGTAGGTGCTTTGCCCTGGAGAGTTCAAGTGTAACACCAGCAGGTCAGAAATAATACCAAGAAGAACCATGCATTGAAAAGGAATGATTTTCAAAATGCATGCTGGGACACAAGAAACAAGACACAAGAAAGATGTTAATTCAGTAATTTGATACTCCTGTTGCCCCAAGGCATCTAATTTCCAAGGTGGTTGTCCACTGTGTCTCTGCCATCTCCTTCCAATCAGTCATTCTGCCACATCATTGCACTGGAAGGTCTTCTTCTTCTTTGGTGATCACTCGTAGCTGAATAAGATTGTCTTCCATAAACACAGTTTTAACAGTGAGTCCGTAAGTGACTGTGGAGGCCAGTTCTGGATCCACACGTCCTTCCACAGTGGGGACATTGGTTTCCGGGTGGGAGTTGATCACGGTGTGGATTTGCCAAGTGTGCCTTCCTCTTAGCACGTTTCTCCCTTGCGTCCTGAGTTCGAGCGTCTTCAAAGCACATGACACCTTTGGTAAAGGCTGTTCTCCAACTGGAGCACTCGCAGGCCAGTGTTTCCCAGTTGTCAATGTTTATGCTACATTTTTTTAATTTGCCTTGAGACAGTCTTTAAACCTATTTTGTTGACCACCAGCATTGCGCTTTCCATTTTTAAGTTCGGAATAGAGTAGTTGCTTTGGAAGATGATCATCAGGCATCCACACAACAGGACCAGTCCAACGGAGATGATGTTGAAGAATCATTGCTTCAACACTGGTGATCTTTGCTTCTTCCAATACACTGATATTAGTCTTCCCAAGTGCAATCATTTCCACTCCAAAGGTGCAGCAGGACACTCACCTCTCTTTACAGGAGGCTGCCCACTGCATCTCTGCAAGAGTCGTGCCTTTGGGTACACATCCTTTGGGGCAGAACAGTCAGTCATGCAAACATATGCCTCAGAGAGTGAGTTCCTCTCATTCTGTCATTGTCTAAAGAGTCTCCCGGGTATAAGGGTGAGGTGTATCTCCGTTTTGAATTCAGAACATAAGTGGGGCACAGTTATCAGAAGGTGAGAAATGCTAGTCTAAAGTGATGGGACTTGGGTGAAAGGGCAGGCTTCAGGGGGAAAGCACAGCTGACTTCAGACATGAGGGGAACCTTGACAAAGCACTGTGTGATGGGCCTCCTCCTAGGCCAACAAGTCCTGACAAGCTTACTTGGCAATGGCAGCAGATAACAAAAGAATCATGTCTTAGCCACCATTTTAATTTCCTACAATGCCCCAGAGTGTCTGCTTTGGATCTCTCCTCTCTCTCAAGAACTCTGCCACATGTTTAGCATAATCTGGCTTAGAATTCAGTCTCAATTTAAGCAAATCCTTCATTATTTGTTTGCAAATCAATATGAAACTTCCAGACTCTCATGAATCTGGGCTGCGGTATCACTCTCCTTATCATGCATCATCTGGGCATCTGAAATACTGCTTTAAATTGTGGTCTTTGCTTGCTGATTCTGCCTGTCAGGGCACAAGGGAAGTGACCTCACAGAGTTCTCTCTAGCAAGTTTACAGGAAAGCTCTGTGAGTCTCAGCCCTTTCATGTGCCTATCTGGCAAAACACGTATTGTTCTTTTGACTGCATAAAATATCCCACAGAGCACTGTTATATTATGGGCATTGGAGGAAACTAAAAATGTGGCTCCTAGACCAAGTCAGGCAGCCCAGGACAGGTGTCAGCACTAGTGGGTCCTAGCAACTGCCAAAGGGTCTGAGCAAAGAGCTAATGCCAGTTCACATGCAGTTGGCAATTTAGCATCATTGCCACCTTTGCTACCCACAGCTGAGGGTGAAGGATGTGAAATAAAGCAAAGGGACATGGCTTTAGCTTCATGCTGTTGATTAATCTGCCAGGACAGCATGTAGGTATATGTGTTAGGTATATGCATATATTGCAAAAAAGACACCTTCCTCCACCCTTTTGGCTCTACTGTGACCATGTTTGTATTCTTGTGCCACCACTTCTTTCCATGAAGCATACCAGGGGAAATGCATGATTCATAAATCTAGGTCATATTGGTGTACTAGAAACAGGAGTTGGCATGTGTCCCAGAGCCAGCACTTCAGTTGTGTCTTTGGCCATAGGAACAGAGAGGGACATGTCATGTGCTGATCTGGCAGTCTTCCCTGACCATTAAGAGGCAAAAGAGAGTCCAAGAAGGAGATGGAGATCTACTAAGGTGGCCCTTCCAAACAGATCTCTAAGCAAGCCAATAAAAGTCCGTCTAGATGGGCCTCTTGATTTGCATAGTGACTAGGAAATGGGGGTGTCAATATTGTTAAGAGCTAAGGTCTCTAACCTTTTCCTGGTTGCTTTGAATTGGGTGGTATGTGCAGGAACCCTTCTGCCCTAAGATTCCACAGAGGTAAAGGAGAGCAGCTGAGAAACCAAAGAGAAAGTGAGGCACACACAAAACCCACAGGAAGGTGCTGTGGAGATGCAGGCCCCCCAAGAAATTCAATCCTGTAGACTACAGGGTACTCCTTCAGAAGTGGCTTCCCTGCAGAGAAAGTACCACTCTGCAGGATTCAACCAACCTGTTCTCAGCACAATGGTGGTGATGGGGAGAGGCTGCACCTCCTTCCCCACCCTGCTCCTTGCCTGACCATACGTTTAATTGTGAACCCTAATTAAACATTAGCCCAGCCCTCAGGTCGATGCAGGTTGAGGCTCCCCCAGGTCAGCCCGGCTTGCAGGGTGGGAGCTGTGTACAGACCTAACAATGCCAAATCTCCTGCATCCCAACCTGGCAACTTAACTGGGGGTGGGACTAGATGATCCTTTTGGTCCACTCCAACTCTACAATTCTATGAATTGTCAGGAAACAACGAAGTGAAATAAGTGGTTTTTGACTGAGTAAAGAGAAATAAAACCTACCACCTCCAGATGCTTTGGACTACAACTCCCATCAGCTCCAAGCCCCACAACTGGGGCTGATCATGGGAGTTTTAGTCCAAAACATTGGAGAGGGGATCAGTTTGGTGCAGACTGCCTTAAAACATTTACTCCCTTATTGTGCTCCTGACACCAGTGAAATTGGTGATTTGACAACTGGATCTCAGAAGACATGAACAATGAGGCTGGTCCTTTTCATCACAGCCCTCATAGGGTGCAAACGTGACTGTCTCCTCTTCCTCTCTCTTTTTCCTCCAGAATTCTCAACCTTGGTGGCTGAAGCATAAAGGCATTGACCAATCTCAACCCTTCATGCACCCTTCATTGCCTGATTCCAACTGTTTTTTGCTGACCTCCTTGGTTCCTCTTCTATTTATTTATGTTATTTTATACTCCAACTCTGTTCCTTGCAGCCCTGCAACTCTGTAAATTGTGCTGAAAGATGCTGTTAAAATAATAAAGGTCACATCAATCTGGGCTCCATTTTCCTTGCCTTTGACATGTGCTTCATTTTATTCCGACTTGAAAGGATGGAGGGAAGGCAAAGAAAAGAAGGATGAGGTTAGGGACATAATCCTCTTGGCTATCTGGATACCCCTTTGCCAAAGCAGCTTAGGCTGGTATAAGGTCAGCAGCACCGAGGAAATTATTTCAGTAGGGATATGCCAATGGCAAATAATTTAATCTCATTTCACTTTGCGGCAAGACTGATTTCATACTCTCCCAGATACGCGCACTCATGCACACGCGCACACTTAGCCTTGACAAATCTCTAGTGATAGCAATTACACAACTTCATTTGGCAGCCGATTCCTTTGATTTAACTGTTCTTGAAGCTGTAAAACATGTTTTAATGGCTTGCCTCGGATTTCCCCCCAAACATTTTTTTTAATGCTCAGTAAATCTTCCCCAATACATTCAGCACATCACATTTCCCAAATGCAGGGAGCCATATGAACACAAAGGCCATACAGCTACATCAGTCTGTGTCGATCAAACTCAAATATCGTTTCACAAATGGCTGTAATGCAGCCATTTCTAGGACGGGAAACAGAGTGTGTCAACCAGTAGTACTAGTTAGTAGCTTAGGACAGGAAATAAAGTGACTCATGCTATGAAGAAATTTAGATGATTAGAAAAGAAATTACTTCACTGAGACCTCAGCAAAACTAGTAACACTCCTGCCCCATGAAAAAATAATGTAGGGTTCTTTTTATCCTTGACAACAAGCAAGGTTTTGCTTTTAAATCTGATCCAATATGAAGGCTGTTTCTGAAGCTGAAAAGCATCTTCTTCCTGGATCCTTGCTACTGTTCTGCAGCAAAGAAGCATAAGTGCTATTGTCAGAAACCTGGAAAAGGGAATTATTTTCTCCACTGTTTCCATTTTCCAGCACCAGGGCTCATAGCTCCTTGGTACAGTGGTACCTCGGGTTACATACGCTTCAGGTTACATACGCTTCAGGTTACAGAGTTCGCTAACCCAGAAATAGTGCTTCAGGTTAAGAACTTTGCTTCAGGATGAGAACAGAAATCGTGCTCCGGCAGCGTGCCAGCAGCAGGAGTCCCCATTAGCTAAAGTGGTGCTTCAGGTTAAGAACAGTTTCAGATTAAGAACGGACCTCCGGAATGAATTAAGTACTTAACCCGAGGTACCACTGTATCTGCTACTTTGCTATCTCAACAACCATCTGAGGCTTCTCACTACTCTGTGAGCTGCAGGTTCAGAACATTCACATGGAGGTCCACCATGACACAGCGCCTAGTCAGGAACTACTTTAAAAATTTTGCATGGGGTACAGATTTGACTACTTGCCAAGACAGGACAAATTCTTTAGTTCAGCGTTGGCCATTGTCACAACAGTCGCCTTCTCTTGAACCTTGCCACTTGTCTCTCATGGCTGAATGATTCCCCTCGACCTCAGTCCTCCTCTCCAGCCTTTGCTCAGTGCCCCACATAGGGCAAGGTGCATCAGAGTTATGAGAGAGGCACAGCTATCAATAGCACATTACAGAGTACCTGAAGACTGGAAGGACAACCCCATTCCACCAAGCTCTGGTGCAAGTGTAACAGTTCAAGTCTGCAGACTGTTGAGGGGTTTGTGAAACCAAACAAAGCAGAGCTGTGTGGATCTGCCACATACCTTGCACAGGAAGCACCTCAATTGCTACGGTGCAAGCGTATCTGTGCGCCACATCAGGCTAAAGCAGCCAGATAGGGTGAGCCATCATGGGCCATGCTGACTGCAACTGGGAGTCCAACAGCATCTGAAGGACGACAGATACCCCAGCTTTGATTTGAAGAATTCACTAAAAAATATTGGCTTAAAATTAAACAATAAAATACAGAGGAAAACAACAACTAACTTTTTTTAAAAAATGCAGATAAAAGCAGCACAAAACAAAGACAAAATTGGGAAGATTAAAAAAGGTATTCATCTAGCACTGAAGAGGAATCAGGAGAGATACAAGGTGAGCAGCCCTGGAAGAAGCCTTCTGCAAATGGGGCACCACCACTGGGAAGGCCCTTTCCCCATTGTAATGTCTCAGGTCAGATGACACGGTGCCTATAAGGTCTCCTAATAAGATTTTGCCCTGTTGCAGAATGAGCCATCCCATGTCATAATATCCTTGTTTCAGAGGAGCAGTGTGTCATGCGACTACCCAGGTTACTGCAACACTGCTCCTCCTGATGCAATGCAGACTTTGCTAATACAGTCAGAAGCTCTTTGCAGTGCAGATTATGTGCAGCACCACACGTGCAATGTGCAAACGGCTTTCGGATTTGTGCTAGTGTGGATTTCAGCCTGACGGTGCATCTACATGACACACCTCCCTATTGTTTTTAAAACTCCCCCCCCCCAAAAAAAAAAAAAAAAATCTGTGGCACCCAAAAGAATTGCCTGGGGTCACAATAACCTTCCCACCCCATTAACCACCTCCACCCCACAAACACACACACTGTGCCAGTTCTCCAAGATGTTACCGCTTTAAAGTCGGTGGTCTGTGTAATAAGGTGCAGACTCAGCATCCTCTTGAACGTTCTTCCCTACCTCATAGGCAGATTTAAACCCACACACCCACAAATATGCTGATCTTCACTACACCTTACTAAGGCCATTGCCTTAGGTGACCACCTCACCTTTCCTCTCCTCATAGTTAGGCTGCCTCACACCAGAGGCCCCTCCAGACCAGATTTAAACATTTTACTGCAGTTATATTCCTTGACATGTCACTGAGGGTACTTGCTTCCCAGCAACCCATTTTTTGAGCCTTCAGCCCGCTTTGTTTGCAGAGAGATTAGATTATATTGACTATTTAATGAGTAATCACTCTAATTTGCTTGTGGGGAGACTAGTGAGAGCCAGTGTGGTCTAGTGTTGGACTAGGATCTGGGAGGTAAAGGTAAAGGGACCCCTGACCATTAGGTCCAGTTGTGGACGACTCTGGGGTTGCGGCGCTCATCTTGCTTTATTGGCCAAGGGAGCCGGCGTACAGCTTCTGGGTCATGTGGCCAGCATGACTAAGCCACTTCTGGTGAACCAGAGCAGCGCACGGAAATGCAGTTTACCTTACCGCCGGAGCGGTACCTATTTATCTACTTGCATTGCTTGCTTTCGAACGGCTAGGTTGGCAGGAGCAGGGATTGAGCAACGGGAGCTCACCCCGTCGCGGGGATTCAAACTGCTGACCTTCTGATCGGCAAGCCCTAGGCTCTGTGGTTTAACCCACAACGCCAGGATCTGGGAGAGCATGGTTCAAATCCCCACTTCGCCAGGAAGGTCACCGGGTAACCTTCGGCCAGTCACTTCCTCTCTGGGCTCATCCAGGCTTCCTTTTGCACTGTGTTTCTAGGCACAGGCCTGAGCTTTAAAGCTCCATGTTCAAGTACATGGTTTTTTTTGTCCTGGCACTTTCCCTGTGAAAACCTGCTCTTTACTGCTGAATTGGAAAACCTAGATTGCCGTTTGTTCTGATTCAGCACTAAAGAGTGTATTTTGTTGTGGGGAAAGTGCCCAGGCAAAAAAGATAAACACTCAGACTCAGTGCTTTAAAGTGCAGACCTGTGCCTAGGAAGCGCTGGGCAAAAGGTAAGTGTGGATGAGCCCGCAGTCTAACCTACCTCACAGGGTTGCTGTGAGGATAAAATGAGGTGTGGGAGAACCATGTAAGCCACCCTGAGTTCCTTGAAGATAAAATTGGGATCAAAACGCAATTAATATAATAAAAATAAGAAGCAAGTGCTATTCCACACCTTCCACCACATTTTCATATTACTCCCCTCCCCACACAAAAAAGTCCAGTCTTTGGAGCAAGTGTGCTTATCGTGCAAGAGGTGCAAACATGTGTTTGTTTGTTTGTTTGTTTGTTTGTTTGTTTGTTTATATTACATTTGTATATCGTCCCTCATCCGTAGATCTCAAGGCGTTTCGCAACATAAAAATACAACATAAAAACACAAAATACATAATAAAAACAAGAGCAACAACAACACACACACACCCTGCAATGTAATATGTAAAGGTAAAGGGACCCCTGACCATTAGGTCCAGTCATGACCGACTATGGGGTTGCAGAGCTCATCTCGCTTTATTGGCTGAGGGAGCCGGCATACAGCCGGTCATGTGATGCTGCAGCCTAAATTTGATGATGTGTGATTGAATACCCCACCCATGCCCAAAAATTCTCCCCCCCCCCCCAAAAAAAAAAGCTTTGTAAGTACCCTGATGTGAGAGCTATAAATAAGGCTGGTTGCCAAAGAATTTATGCTTTTGAATTATGGTGCTGGAGGAGACTCTTGAGAGTCCCATGGACTGCAAGAAGATCAAACCTATCCATTCTTAAGGAAATCAGCCCTGAGTGTTCACTGGAAGGACAGATCCTAAAGCTGAGGCTCCAATACTTTAGCCACCTCATGAGAAGATTCCCTGGAAAAGACCCTGATGTTGGGAAATATTGAGGGCACAAGAAGGGGACGACAGAGGACGAGATGGTTGGACAGTGTTCTTGAAGCTACCAGCATGAGTTTGACCAAACTGTGGGAGGCAGTGGAAGACAGGAGTGCCTGGCGTGCTCTGGTCTATGGGGTCACAAAGAGTCGGACACGACTAAATGACTAAACAACAACAACAACAGTGGTATATATTTGTACTAGACTGTCCACATGTTAGGTCTGTTCTGAGATACTTCCCCATCTGAGAGGTATTCTTGCCCTGTGGCACAACAAAAAGGCAGGATATCTCAGTTGGTAAAGCGTGAGACTCTTAATCTCAGAGTTGTGGGATCGAGCCTTGTGTCGGGCAAAATAATGGTTTGATATGACTCTCGTGGTCCCTTCCAACGCTACAATTCTATGATTCTGTGAATGTTTCTGGTATAAAATATTACTAACTGAAAATGAAGCAGTATGTCTGCCCCCCAAATATCTGAGGACACACTTTGGGAAAATGGGATAGCATATAACTGCCCCGATACTATCAGGAGCACTAATCATCATGAAATCACCATAAAGAGGATGTCTGGAGGGGCCCAAAGAGTGTACAAATGGGATCCTCCTTAATGAGGGTCCTGGCTGCGTGCGGGCCCCCAGGACACCCCTGCAAGGTGGGTTGTTGATAGGTGTGGCCCAAATCTTAACCATTAGGCCCTGGGATCGCGCCAGGCTGTTTTGGCCAATCAGGGCAAGCGGCGTGATTCTCAGGTCCTATAAAAGCGGCAGCGCGACATGACTGGGGGCACATGCTTCGCGCTGCCGTACACCCGCCCTCCCTCCCTAAGTTTAGGTCATGCTGCTTTGGCCCTGCTTTGGAATTTTTCCATTTTGCAGATTGGCTGGAGCCACTTGGTTTTTCCTACCCCCATAGCATTCGTCACAACTTTGTAAGGTTAGGCGGTTAGGCATTAGCTTATTGAAGTGTGTGGGAGGGGAGGTGTGGCTATCACCTGCCCCTCCAGAAATAGGGTATTCTGCTAAAGGAATCTGGGGGTCCTGGATCTCATCCGAAGTCCACTTGAGGGGCTAGGGCCTTGCCAGGACCACAGGAACTCTGGAGTGAGCTTCGGTTGATCTTCATCAATGTTGCTCCCTCATTTGGTGTTTACCCTTTCAGACTACCAGCCAGACTACCAGTTATAGTCCGTTGCCAATGCCTAAGCCAATATTGCTCACTTTGCTGTAATTAATAAAGTTGTGGTCTAAATTTTGCCCAATAACTTAAACAAAATTTATGAGTCAGTGTGAAGTTATTTACAGGGGAAGGGCTTGGAGGCCTCAAAGCGCAACAGTGTTCTTGGGCATCGGCTGAAGACTCAAGCAGTAGCAGCAGACTGCCATTGTGTATAATACCAAACCCCATCCACATACTCATGCACTAGTAGTAACTGAAAAAGAATAAATTAAGATAGGGGAGATTAGATAGATAGATAAATATATAATTTCTCAGCAGCCACTGACCTCCTGTGGCAATAAGGTGTAATTGCACTGCCTATGACTTGGGCTACAGGGAAATCGACAACCATTAAAACAAAGGCAATCAAACCATGCCAATTTTTATTATTATTATTTAAACCAACCTCTACAGGGCAGTTCTGTGGAGGATCATCATCCCTTTCCCCACAGGAATAAACTGGTTCTGTCTGAGTGCAGCCCAGCTAGGCAGAACATTTCTGATTCCACAACAGCACACGGCTTACCTTTTATCTCTCCTGCTCTGCCTGAAGGTATTGAAAAGAGCTGACTTTTCCTGAGTCATACCAATGTTTGTTCTAAACCCAGCATCATCAATCATGACAAGCAGCCCATTTCAGAGAGAGGGGAGCTATCCCTATCCTGCTGTCTGAGATCAGAGCAGGCATGAAGTTGAGCACATCTTTCAAATAGGATACAGAGACTTACTATAAGAAACCAAATCTTAAACCTTGTTGATAAATAAAAAAAAACCAAGTGCCTCGGTAATGGTTTGTTGATAATAATTTGCTTGGAAAAAATCACTAAACATGCATGTGCTCACACCTTTCAGCTCTACTAAAGAACTTTTAAAATGAAGAAGAGGATTGAAATAAAATCCAATTCTTCTTTATGGTTAGATAGATGATAGATAGATAGATAGATAGATAGATAGATAGATAGATAGATAGATGATAGATCATAGATAGATAGATAGATAGATAGATAGATAGATAGATAGATAGATGATAGAGATAGATGATAGATAGATGGATGATACTGTTGCATTTTTCTTGTTCATTTGGCATTGGTTCCAGTGGGTTTACAAAGAAGTAGAGCAGTGCTGTCCATCAGTTTGTTGGTGAAAAGAAAGGTTGGGGGGTGACTAAATCCAGACCCCTCCTCTTCCCCAACAGCTACTTGGTGTTATTGCCAATTGTTTAATAGGACCATGCCAGTTGGATTAGAAGGGGAATTGTGCACCCAATTAATGTGCATTGAAACCTGTCTCCATGGGCCTCTGATCAGATGAGGCAATTGTGCCTCAGTGATAAGAGACACTGTAGCTCTCTTCTTCACAGCTGCAGGTAAATCTGTCCATTCTGAATCTAGCAACCTCAAGCCTTGAAAATGCACACAAAACCTATTTTAGTGCTGAGTTATAGTCCCTTCCCTAGAAGGTCCCAGCATCACTTTGTGAAACTTGACCCAACTAGAGATCTTGCATGATTTATTTAAATGGACCACAAAAGAACAGACTCACATCAAGTCAGGCACAATGCGAATTATTGGTATCAGTACACACATTCAGCTAGGACTCTGAAAGAATAAGCATAGAAAGAGTAATCAAATTATGTGCATGCGTGTGTGAACCAAGTTTGATATGGCTTTAATAATTATCCTCCATTTCCCTGGAGAATGATCATTTTGCTATTTTTGAGAGTTAAAATTATGGTCTACATTCCTGAAAACAGTCCAACAAAAAGAGCATGAGGGAGGCCATTACACAAGGGGAAGAGGCCACTTCACACAGTGGATTTGGGCTGGGTACCACTAAAAGTAGCAGAATTTCAAAAAAATGCAAAAGCCAACTGGGGGATGGGTTAAATAAAATGCACATCCAAGATGGTAATACATGGGGTTTCCTGAGTAATTCCCTTAGGACTGCATCATCTTAGGGCTCCTCATTGGTGCCATCAGGGCAAGATTTTGGGGGCAGAGGTCATATGAGACTCTGAGTAGGAAGCTGAAGGACTTTGGGGCACAGGTGGGTATTTCATCACTCCTTCCTATTGGAAGTCATAGCCCAAGAAGAGAGGAGAAAAAACTGGAAGTATACCACTGGTTGTACAGATGGTGCTATCTGGCTTCTTGCACCATAGTATCCACTTCCATGAAGACTTCTAGTAAGAGGTAGATTTCACCCCATAGCAGCTGGCAATAATGTGTTTGCTAGGAGTCTCGTAAATCTGATCAGGAGAGTTTTAAACTGAATCTTGATGGGGAGGAGAGAATATTTCAGAAGACAGAGGAACACCAAGTACTGGGGATAGTAAGTTCAGGAAACTCGGGCAGTGCTACAGGAACCTGCAATTGGGCAGGGGGGAAAACAAGGAAGCAGCTGGAGGAAATGACTCAAGGTTTCAGTTGTCTCTATACTAATGCATAGAACATGGGAAATAAACAAGATGAACTTGAGCTCTTAATACAGGATGACAAACATGATAATAAACATTACTGAAACCTAGTGGAATGAGACTCATGATTGAAATATACTAATTGAGAGGCATAACCTAGGAATAGACCATGCAGGAATGGAGGAGTAGCAACATTATATGTAAAGGATGTTGATATTTGCAGTGTCCCGTGCACAGCGGAATGATGAGGAATACGTGCCAACATGCTCTATGTTGCTTTATTTACATTTCAAAGCTGGTAGGTTACAGAAAAACATCTTGCCTCTGCCGGAGCAGAAAAAGCATCCTCTCTCCTCTAAGGCACGGAGGGAACAACGGACACCGAACTGCAAAGAACAGTGAAAAACAGGAAACCAGTGTACGTCACATCCAGTCTCCCTTTCCCGTGAGAAAACCCAACAGCAATTGACTGTGGAATGTAAACACCTGTCTCGTGACAAGCACTTTCGCTGCACAGTGAAGAGAGCAGAAACCAACATCCTCCCCCTTTCTGTGAACATCACTGGGCAGCGTGTTCGTACAATATCAGTACAAACCCAACTTCTGCACATAGGTACAGTGTTGATCCCTTGATACAATCTTGGACAATACATCAGCAGGAATTTCATTACCTGGCATATAGGACACCGTTACGAGTCCCTTCTGAATACGTTCCCTAGCATGTTGCAACTTCAATTGCAAGTGCTTCGTGCTTTGCTTACAACCTTCAGAATTCAGCAAAGCCAAACATGCTTTGTTGTCCTGGTAAACCTGGATTGGACATTTGACAGGAATTTTCATGTCTTTGCACAATTGTAACAACCATTCACAATCCTTAAGTGAATAAGACAGTGCATTCAGTTCAGCTTCACAAGTACTTAAGCTAACTGTTGTTTGCTTCTTGCATGACCAATCAAATAGACCCTGATTGTACATATAGCAAACTCCAGACGTACTTTTCCTGTCTGTAGTGTCACTTCCAAAACTTGCATCTGCAAATATCTCAAGACCACCAGACTTCTGATTGTTAAATCTCAGTCTGTAATGCATAGTGCCTTTCAAATACCGCGCTATGCGTTTCAGAGCTTTCCAATCCTTAACAGTAGGATTGTTGACTTGTCTGCTTAGCAAATTACAGCTAACAGCAATGTCTGGTCCTGAACATCTGGCAATGAAGTTTAGCTTGCCTAGCACACTTCTGTACAGTGTAGTGTCAGAAAATGCTTCTTCAGTGTCATCTACCTGATAACCTGTTATCATCGGTGTGTCTACAGGGTTAGCATCCATCAGGTTTAGTTTGTTTAACACATCAGCAATTTTCCGTGACCGGTGTACTAGAATGTTACCATCTTGATCTCTCTCTATTTCCAGAGATAGGTAGTTGTTTACCTCACCAAGATCTTTCATGTCAAAGTGTTCTTTGAGTTGATCTAGGGCGTTATTGTACATTGTGACACCTTTCCAAAAGAATAAAAGATCATCAACATAAAACAAACAATACAATTTCTTTTGCCCCTCCTCTTTGACAAATACTCATGGATCAGCTTTCCCTTGCTTAAAACCTAGAGAAAACAATACTTCAGTGAGTTTTGTGTGCCAACACCGTGCACTTTGTTTGAGACCATAAAGGGACTTTTTCAGAGCACAAACAAATCCCTGTTTTACCTGTACGCCATCAGGTGGAAGCATATAAAGTGATTCATTTAGAGATCCGTACAGAAAAGCTGTATTCACATCATGGTGACTAATGTGTAGATTCTCCTCTGCAGCTAGCTTGAGCATAAGCCTAATGCTCTCATACCTCACTGTGGGTGAGTAGGTCTCGTGATAGTCTTCACCTGGTACCTGTGCAAAACCTCTGGCTACCAATCTGGCTTTGTGTCTGACTATCTTGCCATTTTGATCAGTCTTCGCTTTGAAGACCCATTTGCTTCCAAGCAGTTTCATTCCTGGAACTATTGGAACAAGTTCCCATGTTTTGTTCCTTTCCAAGGAATCAAGCTCAGCCTTCATGGCATTTAACCATGGCTCAGCTTCCTTTGAATCCAAATCCTGGATTTCTTGGAAACTTGAAGGTTCAAATAACTTCTTGGAGCTTTTAACAGCTGTTACTGCTATCTTAGCAAACTCATCAGCAAATCTCTTTAGAGGTCTGCCTTTTGTTGCTCTTTGTGACCTTCGAATTAGCCTTAGGTCTTCAACACTCTCCTCTTCCTTCTTGGGAGAAAAGTGGCCTATTGTGAACAATGGTTCCTCCAATTCTTGATCAGAGCTTTCAGAGGGTCGCATAGAGGCTTTCGCACTCTTGAAATCCTCTGAATCACCCGATTCAGTTTCAGACTCAGAATCAGAACCTTCATCAGTGGGTGTGGGTTGCTGTGGTTGCTTTTGACTATCCTCAGTCTCATCACTGTCATCAGGGTAACATTGGAAAATTCCCACATTCTCCCCCCACTTGGCATTGTACTCAACACTTCTTGTGAGCTTAATAGTCTTAGAGTCAGTCATCCTTATTCTGTAAGAACCTTTCTCATAACCTAGAAAGATACCATGCAAACCACGCTTGTCTAACTTGGAGTTTTGTGGTGAGTGAACCCATATGTCAGAACCAAAAATTCTCATGTGTTTGATGTATGGCTTTTTGCCAAACATCTTCTCATAGGGGGTACAACCAATCGCTGAAGACAACCTGCGATTATAACTGTAAGTGAAACATGAGAGAGCTTCGGCCCAATAACTCTCTGGAAGATTTGCATCATGTAGCAAGGTTTTTAACCCTTGAAGCAATGTCTGATTTGCTCGTTCCGCAAGTCCATTCTGCCATGGTGAGCGAGGACTAGACAAATCGTGTTGAATTCCTTTCTCAGTCAGAAAAGCTTCAAACTGCTGAGAAGTGAATTCTCCCGTGCGATCTGTGAAAAGAATTTTTACCTTCTTACCATGCACATTTTCCAACCAAGCACAGAATTCCTTGAACCTAGGAAAAGCCTCTGATTTCTGCTTGAGATTGTACACATAAATATACCTGGAAAATGCATCAATGAGAACCATGAAGTACCTATTTCCTCCCAAAGAGGGTGCTAGTGGTCCAACCAAATCAGCATGAACAATTTGGTATGGTTCTGTAGCTTGCCTACCAGACACCTTACCTTTCGCAGCCATTTTCACCTTGTTTGCTGCGCATGCCTTGCACTTCATGTGGTACCTGCAGGGTTTAATAGTCATACCTTCAACCAAGGCAGGCATTTTAGATACTGCCTCAAAATGCAAATGACCAAATTTTTGATGAAAATCGTGAATACATTCTGCATGCAAACTTTTGTTAGAACCTGCAATGCAACAAGTGTCATCCTGCACAACATCATCATAATACAAAACATATAAACGATCAACATATTCAGCATACAATACATAATCATTTTTCTTTGTGATGATGCACCTTTTGTTCTTAAAGGAAACGTCAATTTTCCGCTCATTCAGCTGTCCAACACTGAGCAGATTATGTTTGGCATCCGGCACATAAAGTACATTCTGTATCGATAAGTCCAAACTGTGAAGAACAACAGTTCCGTAGCCTTTACTGGGCATTGTGTGGTCATCCGCCTGGTGAATCGCACCTTCCTGCGGTGTAAAAGACACGAACAGTCGCTTATCGTTGCACATGTGGTGCGTTGCCGCTGAATCAACAACGAAGAAAGATCTAGACGTCTTCTGGACCTCTGCAACTTTTGGAGTGAAGCGTGAGACCATTGCCTTGGGCTGCGTTGTCCTGGACACCAGACCTTTGCCTTTGCCTCGGCCTTTTCCACGCGATGAGCTTCCGCTGCGCTGCTCTGTCTTGGCCCTGGGATATCTGCATTCCCTCTTCATATGGCCTAGACGTCCACACGAGTAGCATTTCATTGCCTTCAAAGCTTTGGCGCCATCTGGTGGTTCCACTGCACTATGGGATGACGACTGTGAAGTCTCCCCCTTACCCATGCAGCTATCACCCTGGCAATCTGCTCCATTCTGAATCATGGCAGTATCACAGGCTACTCTGAGCTGAGCATGTGGCTGATTGGCTTCAGATTCCCCACTTGCCTCAGCCAGCCTTCTGCAGCTAGCCATCTCTGCTGCTTTAAATCAAGCTGCTTTATACAAGCTGCATCTCTGCTGCTTCAAGCCTCATTCCAAAGGCAAGTTCAAAAGTGCTTTTTTCTCTCTGCTGCCTTAAATAGTGCTGCGTCACTATTCTCTGCAGCTGCTTTACTCCAAGAGCACTTTTAAAAGTTACTTTCGATTTCCCCAGCAAAGTAACTTGATCCTATGATCCTTTGCCTGTGTCCGGCAAACGGCTTTAAAAGTTCAAAGTCCAGCCATAAAGCCATTAATTAGAAGCTGGCAGGCTGCCCGGAGCAGTAGCACATACCTCATCAATCATTTCGACGTGCAGAGATAGCGTCCGATCCGTCCCTCTGCATTCCGATCCTTTTGCCGGCACTCCGATTCTTTGCTCCTTTGCCAGGAGCCCGATTCGACTTCTGGAGTCCATTCTCAAATCACTGCGTTTTTCTGGGCCCGCAACCAGGAATGTTGATATTTGCAGTGTCCCGTGCACAGCGGAATGATGAGGAATACGTGCCAACATGCTCTATGTTGCTTTATTTACATTTCAAAGCTGGTAGGTTACAGAAAAACATCTTGCCTCTGCCGGAGCAGAAAAAGCATCCTCTAAAGCACGGAGGGAACAACGGACACTGAACTGCAAAGAACAGTGAAAAACAGGAAACCAGTGTACGTCACATCCAGTCTCCCTTTCCCGTGAGAAAACCCAACAGCAATTGACTGTGGAATGTAAACACCTGTCTCGTGACAAGCACTTTCGCTGCACAGTGAAGAGAGCAGAAACCAACAAAGGATGGGTATACCAACAAGAAGATCCATGACTTGCAGCATGGAAGGTAGGTCTAGAGTATTTGGGTAAAAATTGTAGGAGAGGGAAACAACAGTGAATTCACAGTGAGAGTCTACTATAGATCTCCAAGCCAGAACGAAGGCTTGGATGATGCCTTCCTAGAGCAATTACCAAAAATTCAAAAAGAAGATATAGTAGTCATGGGGGACTTCAACTATTCTGATATCTGTTGGAACTCAAGCTCTGCCAAGAATGTAAGATCCAATAAATTCCCCATTTGCCTTGCTGACAATTTTAGAGCTTTTGGAAGCTGGTAACTCTGATTCATTAGAAGTTTAAAAAATGAAATAAATGTTGGAAGGCCAACTGCCTGGGATTCTGTAGCTATGATTCTTGCATTGCAAGGAGTTGGACTAGATGACCTTTGGAGTGCCCTCCAACTCTTCACTTCTATGATTCTATGAAAACCAGAATCAAAAAACACCTGACTGCACCACTGAGCATACTGAAAAGTGGAGGGGGGAGAACCTTGAGAGAAGATCAGGGGGTAGCCATGCTTATCTTCTGCTAAAAGAAAGGAGCAGACAAAATTAACCAGGTGTCTGGATGATTGAGTAACAGTGTGCAGCGCTGCAAATTTGTTGCAAGATAAAAAGAAAAGAAAAATATTCTGATAATGAATAATGAGGAGAGGTGGGACAACAGCCAGGTACTAGCAGAACGGAAGAATGCTGCCCAGATGATTATCAGGACATTCTGTATTTTGTTATATGAGATTTATGTGGGAAACACACACACACACACACACACACACACACACACACTCGGGAACTGAAGAACAGTGGCATATCCCAGGATTGTATATGAAATGTAAGCAGCAGATCATGCAAAAACACTGCCAATCTGCTCACACCCCAATTGTCTACTTCTTATGTCAAAGTTCTGTCCACACTTTTCAGGATCTTGAGGGGGGTTTTTCCTTCCTTCACATCTGGCAAAGCTATCTGCCTCCCTGTCAGCTCTGCCCCTCATGTTCTTGTGCATTTTCTGCAAAATATCTACAGCACAGGGAAAATTTACATTTGGGGACATTGTAACCTAATATCACATTTCTGATTAAATAATGGAAGATTATGTCAGGATCCTGTTATTCAGCATTATATTTAATTCATCACAATCTTCAATTTTTTAAATGCATTTAAGGCTATAACAGAACCTCTAATCAGCTGCATTGGGAGAAAGCAGGAAGTTTCCAAAAGAATTTAGGTCAATCTTGCAGGCACATACCCAGGGCCTCAATTATACTATGACTGTTATACATATAAATTAGGCACATTATTTGACGTTGTGTGATTATTTATTTGGAAGAAAACCTACCGCTGTGTGCTTATGCAAGGACCACAAGTTATGCTTGGCCTGGGAACCTTACTTCTGAAATTGCAAATTGCTGGGTTTGTAGAACCCAGAGCTTTGATTGGAATGCTGCCTTCAATATCCGCCCAGCTGCGACAAACAAAATCTAATACAGCAGAACCACAGAGGGTGAATTTTGAGAGATTCAGGGCAGACAAAGCAAAGTATTTCTTCAAGCAGCACACAGTAAAACGCTGGAATTGAATTCGACAAAATGTAAGGAAGGCCACCAATTTGGTCGTGGTGGTTATGTACTACCTCCATGTGCCGAGGCAGCATGCCTGTGAATGTCAAGCGCTGGGGATCACAAAGGGAAATGATATTGGCGCTCATGTCCTGTTTGGTTGGCCATTGTGAGAACACAATGCTGGACTAGGTATGCCTTTGATCTGATCCAGCTCTTCTTAGAATACTTAGAAAATAAACACTGAATCCAACCTCATAACCTAATTCACTCAGCTAGCTTGGCTGCTGTCACATTAGTTTCTGGTAAGATAGACATATAGCCATTCTAAAGCTTTGTCATTTGTGTACTATTAGCATTGCTTCTCTCCAGATATGCCAATTTAGATTCCTTGAGAACAGCAATTTAAGGGTTATGGAGGTAGAGTGCCCCAGAGTCCTTTTCAGATGCTGTAAGAACAGAGAATGTGCATAGGCAGGCATGTAAGTACATTTTAGATATGCTGAAATTCATAGAATGTACTTATTTGATACATTTAAATCCTACCTTTCAAAACATAGCGTTTTCTCAGAATAATACCTGAAAGGGTTTAAGTTCTTCTTCTATCTCAGGCACAAACAAGTCACACTGGCACTCCTGACCAGAATCAAGGTCACAGTGCTATCACATCAGCACCCACTACCCTCAGGCCACAGATACAGATAGGCAGGTGTGTGGAGGAATGAGAAAAGTCTGTTTCCTGCATTCTTTGTCCTCTAGTGCAAGGGGTTGTGTAAGCCATTGTGAAACAAAGTTACCAGCAACCTGCTTATGCATTCCCTTGCACATCCTGCTGGCACAAAACATTCCACCAGCTGAACAAGTGTACTGCTAAGTGACAATATTAACCCAATTTAATTAATATTAAATTAACTTAGTCATACATTGGATACAACTAGGGTGCTTTAAAAGTAAACCATCAAGCTGGACTATTGCACTCAATAAGCTTTGGGACATATCTAATAATGCCATCACCTTAATGAAACGTCTTTATCAATTTTGAATACCTTTGTTTCCAATTTTTATCATCACAAATTAAAACTGGAGCATTTAAAATGTTTAAAGGGCACAAAATCAGCTGAAATTAATGGGTCTCAAAATCCACAGCCAGCAGTAGCCAGCATGTCTTGCTTCATGATAAGACTGCTCTGGGACTGGAGAACCTCACACAACATTGTTCTTTGTGTCACCGACTGGCTAGGTACCAGGATAATCCTAGGACCTACTTGCATTTCAATGGATTGTGATCCCCTCCAGCTGTCCATTTTATTGCACATTCGTTATTTGTGTTCAAGGTGGTATCAGGGCAATTATATGGAATCCATTTTTAGTAGTTTGTGTTGGAAAACTTGCCCCCTCGGGAGAGGCTGGCCCCTCTCCTCAGGCTCCCGGGGCTTGTTTGCTGGTGATCTACCCTGGCTGGAATCCCCACAGTCCAGGAAGATCTTGATAGGCGACATCTCCCTGCGTGGAAGATGCACACCCCCTTCCCCCTTGCATACCAGCAGGAGAAAGAAGATAGTCAGAAAGTCTATTACATCTCTAGTTTATTTCTGACGGTACAACTGAAACAAAAACATGTCCGTTCACTCAGACTTCTCTCCAAGCAACTGACTCAGACTTCCTTCACATACGCAACAGGAAGGTCTCATATTACACAAAGAACAAATCCCTGTGAACCACCCTGTGAACTGCCTGGAACATTCTTTCCCACGGCTAGTCACATCATGTGATGTAAACACTGAACTGCTTATTTGCAGCTGCATAGTACTCATATTCCAACAGTTTGCACTGCAGGTGTTTGAGGGCAAACAGTACTAAAAGAAATCCTGGAACTTTTCATATCACCAATGTTCTGGTGTTGTTGTTGTCCCCTCCCCCCTCGTTGCAGTATAGTGCAAAAGTGGCCCTCCAGGAGGCAGTAAACGCAGTTACATTGGATAAGCACCACTGAACTAAGTAGAATGATGTACGAACTGTTCAGTATAAACCTACTATGAAAGCATTGGTATTGCATCAAATATATGTTGCAGAATATATTTGCCAAACAAAAACCACCAGGCTGGAGGTGCCTAGGATTATCCTGTCTGCATTTCAATGGACTGAGGACCAGCACAGGCAGATGATCCATATAGCACAGGTTGATGGATCAACACACAGCTCTGACTCATCCTGTCAAAATCCATACACAAGAAATTGAGATAACATTTGCTAATTTAGGGATGTATTGTTGTTTTCTCAGCAGCAGTTTTTGCCTTTTATTTGAGATATTTCTCAAACCTGGTAATGGTGCTCGGTCAAACTGGCTGAAAATTAAGTTTAGATGGGTTTGTTGAATGTCAGTTTCATTCTGCTCAATTAATGTTTTAAACGGTGTTGTTGTCGTTTGAACCACCGGTGGCTATATTGTGCCAAGATTTGAGGGTAGACACACTTGGACTAGATTCTCACTGAGGTGATAAACATGAGTCAGGACTGTACCACTTTAGACTGCAGGTTGGGGACACACATAATCAAATGCTACTCCATACAAAAATGGAGTTTTGTTCTCACTCCCGGCTCAGTGACATCTACACTGGTTTGGTCATGTCCACAGAATGGAAGATGCCAGGATCTTCAAGGACGTGCTCTATGGAGAGCTGGCTTCCGCCAGCAGGCCAGTTGGCAAACCAACACTGTGTTATAAAGATGTCTGCAAATGTGACACGAAGGCTGGCAACATCAACCCTATCATGTGGGAACCCCTTGCAGACAACCACAATGTCTGAAGACAATGCAGTAACATTGTGTATCCATAGCAGTGACCAGAGGAGAAATGACCAGTGGGAGCAGTGGAGAGAGGAGAAACGCCATAGTCCATCTGCAGCAGCACAACTGGACACCTTCATCTGCCCCACCTGCAAGAAAACATGTCTCTCCCACTTCAGTCTTTTCAGCCGTAGCAGGTGCTGCAACCTTCCAACAGCTTGACCTCACCCCCAAAGGCGTACTCTTCCAGTGTCTCCTGAGAAAGACAGATGCCAGCAGCAATAAAAATAAAATTTATTTCACCTAGAAATCAGAGAGAATCTAACTCAGCCTTCCTAACATACACTAGTGTTCTAAGTACAGGAACGTTTTTAGCATGGAGGAATATAAAAACCATATGAATCCTCAGTTTTAACACCGCAGTAAAAACAAAGCCATAGATAACTATTCTCAACCGTTATTGTGTAATGCTACCAAGTTACTGTGGCAGTATAATGCAGTTTGTCTGGATACCCATTTGGTTTCTGCTCCACTGCAGAAATTTCTCCTACAGCTGAGAGGTACATGTCAAACAATATATGTGAACTTTCCCCCTGTAAAGTAACCCAGAATTTGGTTGGGTAGTGTCACTCCATAGATGGTAAGGTATGTTACCAATGATCTACCTCCTTACAGCTGCCCTAAGTCACAGAGCATGAATCAGAGGTGAAGGAAAAGAAAGATTTTGTGTCATTGTTATCCAAACCTTTCTGCTTTGCTGACTTTTACACTTGGTTGCTCTCTCTAACATTCCCCATTTACCACAGTCTTGAATGCTCAGAGTTCATGTTGGATGGCTTGCTTATTAGGAGAGAGTATACCGGGCAGGAATGTGACCAGAATTTACATAGGGTTTCCATTCTTTTGGCCCATACAGCTAATGCTCAAATGTGCATCTCAAATTCTGAGCATGTAGCAGCCTAGATGATACCTACAATATTTTTGCAGTGTCAGAACTGTCCTCCTGTCCTTGCCCTCTAATCTTCAGTGATTATCAAGAAGAGATAATGAGCAAATACTCCCATAGTTCCATGCAACTTCAATTTTATTCAAAAGCCTCCAAGCTAAGAGTGGTTTCAGACATTCAAGATGTTATTGACTTTTGCTTCCTGTTTTCAGTGCATGTTGGTAATATTAAAAGAGAATTCATAGCCACTCTTACTTCTAAGTAAACATGCATAGAATAAGGTTCTAAACCATTCTTTGATTAAC
The DNA here is from genome assembly GCF_951804945.1 of Podarcis cretensis. Lineage (NCBI taxonomy): Eukaryota > Metazoa > Chordata > Lepidosauria > Squamata > Lacertidae > Podarcis > Podarcis cretensis. The sequence continues at coordinate 28,670,440 of NC_137179.1, read as the reverse complement.
ACTTTTGGACTCTCTCTTTTTAAAACCTACAAGATCCCACATTACCCCAGCTTTGTTAACTGTTAGAGGTAGTTTGCTGTATATTGTTTCAAACTGTATAAGCTTAAGTCTGTTCTGAGACTGCTTTTGCCTGTATAGCAGCCTATTAGTTGAAAACTGTCAGTATGTCTCCCCTAATTTTGTTTTCTTTAAGTTAAACATACCCAGTTCTTTCATCATTTTCTTATGTGTCATATATTTCAAACTCAGTAAGTGGAAGTCTGCCTTTCACAAAGATAAGGCTGTGGGTAGGATTTTTAATACCAAGGTGTTCCTGACAATAACAAAAAAATGTATTCCTTAAACAAAGGTTTCTTTACCACCACCTATTTTCCTTTTCTTTCTTTGATTTGCTGTCCTTTTTCTTCTTGAACTTTGTTCCATTTCCCTCCTTTATTCGGTCCTCTGCTCACACTTCTTCTATCAAAGTCCCATGTGTACCTTCTTAGGGTGGGTCAACTCTCACTTTGGTTTTAAAGTCTGCTGTTTAGAACACAGCTACGTTGGCACTGTAACTATTTAATTTTCTGTCTCTTGCTAGACCTGTCTCCCACAGTGTCTGACCATCTCAACATTTTCTAAAAAACAAAAACCTGTTAACCTCTACAGATAGAAAGCTAAAGTATAGTGTGAATTGAATCTTAAGAAAATGAATACAAGAGGGAACTGAACCCACACCTTCTACATCCCAAGTGAATGTCATAATCAGCCTTCTTTACACTTCTGCCAAGAGCTCCCTGCTTTCTTATATGAAAGCTACTCTCCTGACTCCCTCAGGTAGTCACAAGGAACTACTGGGTTTTTGAAGGTTTCTCTAGCACAGTAGTTCCTAAGAAGCATACTGGTCCTCAAGTTCTGTCTTAGCTGATATTAGGGATGATAATTTTAGTTTGGAGTTCCTTTTATTCACTTTAGCTGTTTTGATGTTTTGACTGATTTTACTACCTGTATTTTATAGAGGTTATTTTCTGCTGCTTTTACATATTTCTGCTGCTTTTTAGGTTAGCACTGCAAGTTTAAGTGAAGCTATGTCCCTGTTCAAATAGAAAGAATCTCGGCTGATAAACAATGGAACCTGGTTTCATGTTTAGGACTCGCCCTCCTCTTCTGATCGCAAACTTTTAACTGATTTTAATATTGTATTTTAAGATTGCTGACCCCTGGGACTTTGGTGAAAGGGGGGTTAAGAAAACTAACAAATAATAATTAGCATGGAGGGAGCCTTAAACCATGGCTGTCAGACCAGAGCTGCTGTGTCTGAATTGGGCTTCTATGTCTGAAGGCGAGGTTGAAATTTTATAAATAAATACAAAAAACTAAATGTTAAGATTGCTGGGTCATAATACAGATGGTAGTATCTAACTTTAATCATACTTAAGAGTAGATAAGTACAGTGGTGCCCCGCAAGACGAACGCCTCGCAAGACGGAAAACCCGCTAGACAAAAGGGTTTTCCGTTTTGGAGGCACTTCGCAAAATGAATTTCCCTATGGGCTTGCTTCGCAAGACAAAAATGTCTTGCGAGTTCCTGCGGGGTTTTTCCCCTTCCCCCCCCCCCCTTTCCCTAAGCCCTAAGCTGCTTATCAGCTGATCCGCTGATAAGCCATTTATCAGCTGATCCGCTAAAAGCCGCTAAACCGCTAATAGCGCTAATCCGCTAAGCTGTCAATGGGCTTGCTTCGCAAGACGAAAAAACCGCTATACGAAGAGCCTCACGGAATGGATTAATTTCGTCTTGCGAGGCACCACTGTATGATCTATTAGAATGAATGAGCACAGCTAACTTAGGTCCATTCATTTCAGTGGATCTATTCTGAGTAAAACAAAGTTGGAGACAACCCAGAGTTGTCATACACACACACACACACACACACACCCCTTTAACAGTGCATAAAAAAAATGCAGTCATGACAGTTCCTTCATCTACCTTCTCCCAATCCTGCAATAGCATGCAAGATTTCAGTTTTGCACCACAGCAGAGGGTGGAAGAGTGGACAAAGGAACCAAGTGAAAGAATAGGGAGCTCTGGCAAACTGCATAATTTCCCACATCTCAGCAGTTTAAAAAGGGCTGCATGTTTTAATTAGGGAATTACTAAGACTGCAATCTTATATACCAAGGATGGGGAACTTCAGGCCCAGGGACCAAGTGTAGCTCTCCATGCCCCCTCCCCAGGCCAAGCTTCTCACCAATCTACTTTGTTCCTGGCTAGATTGTTTTTATCTGCATTGATGGATATGTGTTGAAATCTTTCCAATGTTGTTACATTAATTGCTACACCATTTTTATCTCTGACTCCCACCATTATCAGCAAGCAACTCCCATAAAATAACCATAAGGGAATGTAGTCCTCAGGCTGAAAAGCTTCCCAGCCCTAATACATATTCAGTTAGCAGGGAATCTCATTAAACTCAATCAGATTTACTCCTGAGTAAACATGCACCGGATTGCATTGTAAGGCTGCAATTCTGTGAATAATTACTTGTGCATAAGCCTCACTGTGCAGACCTCTGAATATACAGATAGGATCAGGCTGCATAGCTTTAGAGGGCAGGTTTATTCCCTGGCGGTGGGGAAGATACTTATTTCTCCTGAACTGTGATTTCTCCCTGCAAATGTGCACCTCAATAAATTTTCACACTTGCTAGACTCGCTTCTGGTTTCAGAGTCCAGGTGATGGGGAAATTCTTCAAATATAATCATTAAGTGTGTATGCAGAAGACAATCTGCAGGAAACAGAAGAAAATCTTCCTCCAACTATCACTTCTCCTCCCTACAAACGCCTGTCAGCCATTACGTTTCCTTGGTAGCATTTAGTTCCACCTAATTTTAGTTGATAATCAGTGGGGCTGGATTTTAATCACTGAGGACAATTTTTAATTGGTAAGACTGAAAATGAATGTTTTGTTTGTTTGTTTGAATATAGTGGCATCTGCACCTCCACAGGGCAGGAATTCCAGTCAATGCACCACTACAGAGGAGGCTCTATCCTAATGGGTGCTTCCACACTGTCCCTTCATGTTGTTTTCTATGATCCAATTCCTATCTACCTGTTTTGCCCACATCCTGTCCAGAGCCACTGTGTTTAAAAGCCCATTTATACTAATCAGTTGTAATTTGACTTCTTTATCAGTATTGTCATTAGAAAAAGTCTGTTTTAAATAAGCATTTACTCCCCTTCAATCCTTTCAATATGCCCTCTTGAATGGAAAGAAATACTGTAGCCACTGCATTTATTAAAAGAAAAGTGCAGGTTCTCAAGCCTGCCTTCAACCCCTATGCTCTAGCCAATGCTTCCTTTGTGGGGAAGAAGGGATATTCTTGCTGATGTTTACTGGTATTACCTCCTGTATAGTGCTTCACATTTAGATGTATGTCATTGAATTCACACTGGCTTTTGGTGGCTAGGGACAGAACAAGATTAAAGCACTAATCCAATCCATTTATTTGGGAGTGACCGCCATTGAATGAAATGGGACTCACCATTGAGTAGACATGCACAAGACTGCAATTGTGCTTTAACTGGAAGATTCTATGATTAATATATTGTTACTCCACCCGAGCTCAACCTACAGATGGGAGAGGGTTCTAAATTAAAAGGGGAGCATACAACACCTTGTAAGGAATTTGCTGCCACAAGGTGTGCCAATGGCCACTGACTCAGAGGGTATTTTAAAAGTCACATAGGTCTGGCAAATGGCTAGCACTCATGATGTCTAATGGAACCTCCATGTCCCATGGAAGGATCTGGTTGGATACTGTTGGAATGCTGGATTGATCCCACAGGGCTTCTGCATTCTTATGAATGTAACAAATCCTTAAGAGCTTTTGAGTCCTGATGCTGAGCCAGTGTGCTGTAGTATAGAATCATAGAACTGCAGAGTTGGAAGGGACCACAAGGGTCATCTAGTCCAGGCAAACTCTGGCCCTCCAGATGTTTGGGACCACAATTCCCATCATCCCTAGCTAACAGGACCAGTGGTCAGGGATGATGGGAATTGTAGTCCCAAACATCTGGAGGGCCAGAGTTTGCCTATGCCTGATCTAGTCCAATCCCCTGCAATGCAAGAATCCTGCCCACAACTGTTATCGGAGCACAATCACGAGGCTGCCAGATTCAGATCAACACTAAAACACAAAGCTCACGTGGTGGCCATGGTTTAGTTCAGAGGTGCTCAACCTTTTCGGATGAAAACCTGGCAGTGCTCACAATGCCACATGCAGCAGGCAAAACACCAACACTTACATACCCCAAATAAAACAGAAAAGCAGGCAAGCCCATAACCAAACATTGCCCCCCCCAAAAAAATTAAAACTGGAGGGACAGGGCTACAGGCACCAAGTCAGAAAGTGCTACGAGGGCTGGCCTAAGGCATTTTGGCACCTGAGGCGGACCCCCAAATGGCATCCCTCTACCTTCCAGGGAAGAAGGGGTGAGGGAAGATCTACATCAGGAACAAGGCGGCGGGGGGGGGGGGGGAGATCAACACCAGGATCAGCTGCCCCTGTGGATCTTAGCACCTGAGGCGCTCACCTCACCTTGCTACCTAGGTAGGCCAGCCCTGGGCACTATATTGGAAACACCCGGGCTAGCCATTATCACCTCAACAGTAATATTGTGAAGATGTAAACCAGTGGGGCCTATGCCACCGTAAAACGCGGTATTGACACACAATGAACTCTAAAAAGCGAATGGCCTTTCCAGCTCTGGAGCAATGTCAGCTGCTGCGATTAACTGCAATACTGGCTGGCGCCTGCTCTCCGCCCTTCCCTACCATTTCTTCCCCGTTTTCGGGGTCAAGGGGTGGGGAAGCAGCAGCTACTCTCCCCTCTCTCTGCTCCCCATCCCGCCTTCCTTTTGCCTCAAGGAAGGAAGGGTTCCCTCGTTGCCTTTGCTCGGGAATTCGCGAGGAGAGGCCCCTCTCCTATGGTTGAGCAACAGTAGACGCCACTCATCCCCGAGCTGGGGACGTTGAAGTGCGGCTGCCCGTCAACGATGAAAAAGGAAGGGCCGCCGGAGGAGGGTCAAAAAGCGCGCGACGCCAGTGACCGTTGGAGACGCTTCGAACCCCCCGCAGCGCGCGCAGCCCTTCCCCGCTCTCTCCCAAAGGAGGGGCAACGTGTGGGGGTGGGGAGGAGACAGGGCCAGCGTCGGTCTGCGCAGACGCGGAAAACTCAGTTAACCTTGCGTGGAGCCTCCACAAACACAGAAAGTACATAGGAGCCACATAGCGGCGTGGGAAGGCCCACTGTCGATGGGCGGGTGGGGGTGTTTAGGGATTGACTTGGGAAGTGAACCCGCGTCTTGCCTCGCAGAATCCTAATAGAAAGTAGTCACCGAATCGGGATTATCCGAAGACAGTTTAACCGTAGTCATTTCCGGCGTCCCTAGAGAATTGACAACGAAAAGAGCATGATTCCGTCCCAGTGGTACAGGCCGCCCGGGCTCAACCAATCATAAAATAGGCTCGTTTGGCGGGTCATAAATCACCGGGTAGAAGACGACGGTCCACGCACGCAAAATTGTTGCTTTGAATGACTTCATCGCTTCCTCAGGCAGGGGCGTCATCGCGGTTGGCGGCCCTGGACGACTTCAAATGATTGAGCACAAACTGAGCCAATAGGCGCCTAGAGTTCCTTTTGATCGGCACATGCTGAGAACTAATGAGCCGAGGGCATCGACGAAAAGGGCGGAAAGGACGTGCGAGGGAACAGCCAAACGGAAATGTAGGCGGGCGCAACGCGAAACCAATCGCTTCTTCCGAGAACGGGGAGCGTTGGCCAATAGGATTGCAGGTGGGGGTGGGCGGGGGAAGCGCGGACCTTCTCGTGTCCTGTTGCTAGGAGAGGGCTGGAGTCGCTTTTTTCCGCAAGAGGCGGAAGAGCGTGGTTTAGGTTGGAAGCTGGGTTTGCGGGGACCCGGTAGTCCAGGCCCTGCGCTGCTGTCCCCGCGGATCTCAGGGCGGCTCTCCCTCCCGACCCGCTAGGCCCAGCCTCAGGGGTCCCTTTCTCCGCCTGCCTCGATTCCTACACAACCCTCCCCTCCATAAGCGCCGGTCGCTTCTTCTCCCCTTTCCCCATAAAATCCTCTCCTGTGGTGAAGGGGTAGCGCAGGCCATGGTGAAGCTGGCTGCCAAGTGCATCGTGGCAGGTGAGTTCCGAAACTGGCCGCCTTGGCAGCATCGCTACAAGTCGCACCTCGTGTACAGGGACCTGAGAGTCCTGGGCCAAGGCATGTCCTCGTCTCAGAGGGGAGGAAAAGAGCATTGCTGCCTCTGCACAAACGCCCGCAATCTAAGGATGTGGTTAAGGTGTTCGGTTGCTTTTATAGCAACGCAGCCTAACAGGAAACCGTTGCTTTTAAATCATTCCTGCCCCGCTCTAGAAATCTCTTGAGAATCCCTTCCCTCCTAGATCGACATGGTTAGGATTGGGTTATATATATATATATATATATATATATATATATAGTAAAGAGTATATGCCTTGGGTTTATTTTGTTCCCTGTAGAAAGGGAAGCACAGGAGCACACCAGGTAGGAGGACTTGCTCTTCAAAAAGCGAAAACACACAAAGAGGAAAAAAGCTCGGCACACCTGCTATCTAATTATTCTACTGCTCTGAGACCAGTTTGACCCTCCAATGTCAAACATAAGCTCTCTAGGGCATTGCTGATTTCTATCAGTCACATCTAATTTTGGTTTTGTGATGTGAATGTTTTGTCTCTTGTGTTGCAAACTTTCTTGCATCGGTTGGTGGCATATAAATCAATCAATAAATGATTCTAGTTGTTGAAAATGGCAACAGGTCCTCCTTTTAAGGGGGCAAAGGCTTTCTTTGCAAACCTGTAAAAGAAAACAATGGTGAAAGGAAGAGATTGTTCCAGTTCCATGTTAAATAGCGGGCATGTCCACCTTTCAAGAGACAGAGATCTACCACTATAAAATAACTGGCAGTGAGTTACATACCCCCCATGATCTACCAGTAGATCAAGATCTACCTGTCGGACGTGCCTGTTATATAGAAATGGACTGTAACTGGCAGTTTGAACTTACCTTGATTTGCCAGAAAGCATATTGACGGTTGGTTGGTTGGTTGGTTGGTGTGCTTTGTTTAAAAAATCTGCAGATCAGGAGGCACTGTAGGCTTTAGGATCAGCTTTTAGACATGCAAGTTTCCCAAATAGAACAGAAAATGCCAAGATTATTGAAAGATGATGTGGTTTTATCGCATGCTTAGCATTATGGGATGTTTCTTTAGAATCTTAGAAGGGTCGTGACCCTAGAATCAGATCACTCTTTTTCAGGGGAGGAGGGCAGACTCTGAAGGGGGAGGCCATGCAGGGCTAATCCCCCAAAAGCTCTTCAAAGCAGGGCTGGTGTGTTCCGCTTGAGGCGAAATGAGAAGTGCCACTCCACCAGCGTAGAAGGGCCAGCATCGGCAAGATTCACAAGATCCCTTTGTGCTCCGTGAGATGTTGCGAGATTTCAGTGAGATCTCGCTGGAAATGGGAACCAATGCCAGCACTGCTTCTCCACTGGTGGTGGAGGCGGCAGAACAGGCAGGGTGCCCATGAGGGTACCAACTCAGGGACTTACTCTGCTTCATCCTGCCTCATAGGTGGGCAGTCAATTGGTGCCAGTGCCCTTCTTGCCTAAGGATGTATCACTGCTGTCTTCAGTCTAGAGGACTCCATTGCAGAGGCCCCCATGAGGTGGGTGAGGCCAGAGCAGAAGACTAATGGAGCAGGCTGGGGCCTTTAACTGATAAGGCAACTACCACCAAGGGCAGGACCAGTAATAGGTATGCTGCCGCTATATAGAGCTCAATCTCAATTTGATAATTGCTGAAGCTACATCAGCACTCTGCTCTGGGCCTCACAATGATATATTACATATTTTTACTTTAAAAGCAAACCTTACACCACCATTGATAAATGCAAAATACTCAATTTGCCTAAACAAATTTTATTTTCTAATTGCCTTACAAGGTGGCCTAGTCAACCAGAAGCGTATAAATTTGACTGTGTTGTCTCATGCATAATGGACACATTTTTTCTGCTATGTCCATTGGGTGTTCCTGTCTTACCTGGCATCCATGCAAGAGTATGAAGTTTGAGTGGAGTAAACACACACAGACCAGCCGCCCTGAAAAGCACAATTTCCTTCAATTAGTCTTGGAAATAGTTGCTCAATTTGAGCCTAAATACTGAATTTTTCATGCATGTTGCTCCTGCGTATGCATGTCTAGCAGAACAATTGCATCCTGTGTGAACAGAGAGAAACTGTTGTGAAATCTGAGCGTTTCGTGCATCTTATGCAGAAGAATTAACATGTTTTTCCTGTTCAATTCTGATGCCTAAAATGTTGATACTGAATCCTGACAATATTGTTATGATCGGAATTAAATATTTTTCCATACTGGAAAGTACCGTATGTTGCACCTTTAGGCAATGTTTCCACAATGCCATTTGTTGTGTTCTGTACAGTAGATCTCCTAACTTCACTCTTGTTCGCATTATGAACATAAGACTGGACAAGGTTATGATTAGCATTCATTGATAATAAGAATGTTGTGACAAACTCAAAGAAGCAAAATAATATTTATATAGTAGCAAGTAAAATATATAAGTAGCCCAAAAGTAGCTGTCCTGATAGATGGTGAAGAAAAAAGGTAGAAAGTCAGTTTCTGTAGTTTCCCATGCTATGGTCGGTAGTACCACAGCAGATCTTTGGAGTTTGTGTACTTGCAAAAAATTGAGAACAGGTGTCATACAGCCTGAGGGCCATGCTAAATGCAGTTCTGGATAATCTTGAGCTGCCACAGAACGGGCAGGTAATTATTTTGCTCCTTGCTACAGTCCACACAAAAAAGAAAAAACAGCTTTCGAAATGTGTGCTTTTCATTTCAAGGTGTGATGGGGGCATCCCTTGAAATGTAAATTGCAGCTTTGAAGAAACAATTTACGTTATGTGGGTACTGTGGTAGGAAGAAAAACTTTTCCTCCCCACCTTTGTGGTCCAGAGACTCCTCAGCCTTCCCTCAGCCACTGTTTACACTAAAAACATGCATTGCTTTTAATTACATTCACACAATGAATGTCATGTCTAGCTTAGACCTGTTCCTTTGCCCAGATAAAGGTAAAGGGACCCCTGACCATTAGGTCCAGTCGCGGACGACTCTGGAATTTTGGTGCTCATCTCGCTTTACTGGCTGAGGGAGCCGACATACAGCTTCTGGGTCATGTGACCAGCATGACTAAGCCACTTCTGGCGAACCAGAGCAGCTCACAGAAACACCGTTTACCTTCCTGCCAGAGTGGTACCTATTTATCTACTTGCACTTTGACGTGCTTTTGAACTGCTAGGTTGGCAGGAGCAGGGACCGAGCAACGGGAGCTCACCCTGTCGCGGGGATTCGAACTGCCAACCTTCTGATCGGCAAGCCCTAGGCTCTGTGGTTTAACCCACAGTGCCACCTCCGTCCTTTGCCCAGATAGGTATACGGTATTTAAATCCTTTGGTTTCAGCATGCATATAAAATGTATAATATTGAACTGCTCATTGTTGACATCAGTATTATTTATTTATTTAGCATCCCCCCCCTTTTGTTTATTTATTGAATTTATATACCACTCTATACCCGCAGGTCCATTATATTTCTTAGAATATAATTGGAGGAAGGAAGTAACTTAGCCAAATTAGAATAAAAGTATTTTTCCTATTTGTTGTGCAGGTGACCCAGCAGTGGGGAAAAGTGCCTTGGTCCAGATGTTCTGCAATGATGGGGCTCATTTTCAGAAAAATTATACATTGGTGAGCTTTTGGATGGAATGACAAGCACCGGGGAGGAGAGACATCGGTGTGATCTTCACAGATCTGAATGTTAATCATAGTGCTAAGTATCTTGGTTACATTTAAAATATCCCATCAGAAAAGTGGCAAGGATATATTTACCTAGGACCAGTTTGTACACTTACACAACCAATTATGATCAAATGCAGGAGGAGCAAAAGTGCATCCCATTCCATTTCCCACTACAGTATATGTCTAAGGAAATGTGGAACAGGCACCCCATACAGAGACCTGTACATGTGGAAACCCAATTTGAGGGGGAAGACTTGTACAAATCAGGTCTCTGCACTTGTAAGTCTTCATGTTGAAACATACTTTTTTGTATTTACCTTAGGTGAGCAGAAAAAGAAGGCTGTACTATTTCTCTTATGAAGATTGTTGCCTGAAAAGGGGTTTGAAAAATACCCTAAAGAATCTATAGCCAGAGCTAGTCATGCAGCAAAAATAAACTTTCTATAACTGTGAGCAACTGCCTTCATTTCAGCCTGGTTTTGTTTTTTCAGGCTAGTCCCAAACATCCATTTTTCAAATTCTGAGTGTTTCTATGACATAAATTAGTTCGTTATATTGTGATGATGATTTGAAAAGCCTGAAGGATTCTGTTGGCCCTAGGCAAGCATAGTATGAAAATACACTTGCTTCCTCTGAATCTTTATGACATGTTTACCTTATTTTGATTGACAGACAACAGGAGTAGAATTGCTGGTGAAGACGGTACTCATTCCAGAGACAAATGATAGTGTGGTGAGCCCAGCTATGATCTAAACAGATAGGTTTTTTAAAAAAGTTAAAAAGCCTATCTAGAATTCTCATTTTTTTCAATGACTTTGTTTAACTTACTCCGATTCTGTTAGTTAATTTATACAAACGTAGGAAAACTTATTTGTATAGCATTAATGTTGCCAATGCAACATCTTGGACTCTAATTTGTTCCAATAACTTCATACCCATTGGGACTCCTACCTCTTTGGGATAAAATCATGTAACTATGTTGGTATATGAGTTGCCATTTTGTCTATGCAATAAGTTGATACTAGGAATAGTAGCAGAAATCAATGTTTTATAGGAAAGGAAAGAACAAGCTTTCTGGACCATCTCAACTGCTTTGACTCTCCCCCAACCCTCAGAGCTCTTTGCTGCCACCATTTGGCTCATCACAGCTATCTGCCAATCACCCATTCCCACCACCCTTCTGAGTAATACCCCTCCCCACCTTCTCACTATATAGAAGGGTCTGGAAACTTCTGTTTCAGTGTATCTGAAGAAGTGTGCATGCACACGAAAGCTCATACCAAGAACTAACTTAGTTGGTCTTTAAGGTGCTACTGGAAGGAATTTTTTTGTTTTGACTATGGCAGACCAACACGGCTACCTATCTGTAACTGGAACCATTTGGTGAGTTAGTCATGGGCTGCTTGGTGAAATAGGGCAGTGAAATACTTGCAAGCTGGACTACCCTGGGCTATGGTGTGTTTTCTTCTGTATTTAAAAATATAATAGTTAATTCATTTCTATAGCTCTGTGGGTTACATGTATTATTATTAATTATTAAGATTGTGATCATTGCTGTGCCTGAAGTGAGGTAGCATTTAAAAACCGTTTACTTAGTAGGAAAGGTTTCATGGCTACACATTGTTTTTGCTTTTGCTTTCAGGAACTCTTCCTCTTTGACTCAGCAGGGAAAGAAATATTTTCTGAAATGCTAGAGAAACTGGCAAGTAGAATATAAGAGTTTTCATTCAACAGATAAGCTCTGAAGCACCCCTGGCCTCCACATCCCAATTAAAGCTTGCATAAGAACTGGGAGTAATCATTCCTTCCTGTCTTCCGTTTTCCTAACAACTGGATGGATCGTCACAGTGGGGGGGGGGCAATTTTCCCCATGTATAAAAGTTATTGGGAGGGGAAGAGAGCGGTTCAGTCTCCTAAACAAAAGTGGGCAGAAGTTTAAATACAACTGAGCAGTGCAGCACAGTTTCAAGTGTACCAACTAATGCCTTCTGGTTATTTGAATTCTTTCAGATAATTAACACAGGCCTTTGTCTGATCCAGCAAAACACTTAAACAAGAATGCATATTTTGGGATCGTTTCACAGAAAATAGTTATGCCTTAATTTGGCTTTGCACTCCTGCTTTGTAAATTGAAAGCCCGTGGATCTTATTGTGCAGAGAGCATATTTGCATAGAGTAGGAATAGCCTGGTGCCCCCAGAGGTTGTTGGACATCAACTCCCATCATTCCTGACTATTGTCTGTGCTGGCTGGGACTGATCAGGGTTGGAGTCCAGAAGCACCTGGAGAGCACAGTGTAGGCTATCCCTGACAAGGAAGACCTTTTTATGTTTCCCTAATAGATCTTCAACTTCAACTTGCTTTGTTCTTACGTGTTTGGTAGCTTTCCTAGTTTTTAAAACACTGGGGCAGTTACGCTGATTCACGAAGTGGGCATTGGCATGGTACCTTGCTGAATATGCCAGAGAAAAGTATAAACTGTAATCTCTTTCTTTGTCTTTCCCAATAGCTATGTTATATCTTCATTTGGGATGGTTTTTAGACTTCATTATGAGTTTATAGGGACACAGGTGGCGCTGTGGGTTAAAGCCTCAGCACCTAGGGCTTGCCGATCGAAAGGTCGGCGGTTCGAATCCCTGCGGCGGGGTGCGCTCCCGCTGCTCGGTCCCAGCGCCTGCCAACCTAGCAGTTCGAAAGCACCTCCGGGTGCAAGTAGATAAATAGGGACCGCTTACCAGCGGGAAGGTAAACGGCGTTTCCGTGTGCGGCTCTGGCTCGCCAGAGCAGCGATGTCACGCTGGCCACGTGACCCGGAAGTGTCTCCGGACAGCGCTGGCCCCTGGCCTCTTAAGTGAGATGGGCGCACAACCCCAGAGTCTGTCAAGACTGGCCCGTACGGGCAGGGGTACCTTTACCTTTACCTTTATGAGTTTATACTATGGTCTTTTCATGGAATATGATCAGCTACTGCTGCACCACAACACACACCCCAGTTTTCCATCCTTGAAAGTGCTTTTTTGAGGCTTTGGATAAGAATTTGGCTGAATTACAGCAATGTACCTTTCCTTTTGAATGCCAGTGATATTTCTATAGATGACGGAATCCTTGTCTATCAGACTTTCTTTTCTAGCTCTGGTTTTCTGATGCTCCTTATATACCAAAATTATTTTTTTATGAAGTCTCCAGGGCTGTAATGACTATTGACAACATCTGTTCCAACAGAACTGACAGTGTTTTCCTCTTGTTGCACAGTGGGAACAGCCCAATGCCCTGTGTATTGTATATGATGTTACCAATGAACAGTCTTTCAGTAACTCTGCCAAATGGCTTGAGAAGCTAAGGACCCAAGCCTCTGGAATACATATTCCAGGTAGGAAACTGAACATTTTTGCATATATACTTTGTGCCTGTAACTCCTGCACATGAGTTCTGACAGACATCAGCATCTCAGTTCCAAGCTGTTAGAATGCCTTTCTTTTATTCAGTCAGTATCGGAAACAAATATGGGAAATACATATGCCATGTGACTCCCTTGTGGTGTTTCTTTCCATTACCTTGTCAAACAACACATTTTCCTGTCTCTTTTACCTGTTAACTTGCGAGATTTTATAGTGCCATTGTTAAAAATTCAATGCTTCTTTTCTTCCTTTTTTTTTTTTTTTGTAGGTGTGCTAGTGGGTAATAAGACCGATTTGATCGATAGGCGAGTTGTGGAACAAAAACAAGCTAAAGACTGGGCAGAAACCAATGGCCTAGAATACTGCGAGATGTCAGTAGTGAGTGTCTATATAATCGGATGTAGAGAAATAATTGCTTTCATTTTCAGATAGAGGAGGCACTGGATTATGTTGTCTTTCTGTAATTTAGCTTGTTTCCAGCAATTGTTGTTTCCTGCAATTGTTGTTTCTTGAAGTAATTAAACAAGTTTTTCCTCTGTCTTTATATATTTATTTTCTATGTTTACAGAAAGAGATGGAAAACTATGAAGCCCCTTTTCACATCATGGCAAATGCTTTTCACCGACTCTACAAAGAGAGGGTGGAAACCTTTCATTCATTGGTATGAGGCACCTCTGAGTGTGATAATGCTTAGCTTGTTTCATTTCTTTGTGCCTGGAACTAATCAAATGTTTAGCAATCCTGTAAGAGTGGAAGTTAGGCTTTTATTTTCTTATTATCATATGTTTTCCTGTAATTCTAAGCCAAAATAAACCTATTGAAAGAGACTTTAACTATTATTTCACCTGGCTATTACTTATCCAGTGACTTAGAATTTGGCATGCGTGGCTTTGCCTGATTGCAGTTTAAATATTGCGAAAGCGAGTATAATGTGGGTCAAAGCATTCCCAAATGATTGAGGGTTGTTTAAAATCACAATATTAGACATTCAGCTGGAGTGTAGATTGCAGATCAGGAAAGATTCCGTAAGAGCCACCAGAATGTCAACATAGTTAATGAGAAGAGTCAAAGAAGCTAGTAGATGCAAAAAGATTTCCTTCAAAATATGGAGGTCTTGTCCAAATGAGAACAAAAAGTAACGCAAGCTTGGGGAAACAAAGTGCAAGCAGGCAGTAAGGAAGAGCACATTGCTAAAAACATGAAGCTCAAAACCAGTAAGTTATTCCAGTACATTAGTAGCAGGAGACTATATGGGGAGGCAGTTAGACCCTTGGATGACAAAAGGGTCAAAGGAGAATAAGGACATTGCAGAGAAGTTGAATGAATTATTTGCATCTGTCGTCATAGCAGAAGTTATGGGGCAGATCCCAGTGCCTGGACTCACTTTTGCAAGAAGGGAGTCTGAGGAACTGAGGCAGATAGCGGTGACATGAGATGAAGTTCTTTCTAGGCCTAATAGACTAAATAAAATAAAATTGACAAGTTGCTGGGTCTAGATGGCACCCACCTGAGAGTTCTCATAGAACACAAATGTGAAATTGCTGGTTTTCTAACAAAAATATGTAACTAGCTTTGATTGGAAAGTAGTCAATGTTACACTGATATATAAAAATGGATCCAGGGAGGTTCCTGGAAATTATAGGTCGGTTAGCTTAACATCTATCCTTGGAAAACTGGTGGAAAGCACTGTTAAGGATAAAGTAACCAAGGAAATAGAAGAACAAGCCTAGGTGAAACAAGATGAGCATGGTTTCTGCAAGATCAAGTACTGTCCCAGAAACCCATTGGAACTATCTGAAAGTGTCAACAAGCATATAAATAGAGGTGATGTGGTTGACAAAATGTACTTGGATTTTCAAAAAGCTTTCGACAAGGTACTGCACAAAAGACTCCTGAGTAAGCTTAGCAGTCAATGAAAGGAAAGGTCCCCCTGTGGTGTAGGAATGGATTAAGTAGCAGGAAGCAGAGAGTAGTAATAAATGTTCAGTTCTCTGAATGGAAAGCTGTAGGAAGTGGAGTTCCCCAAAGGATTGCTTTTGTGACTTGTGTTTTTTAACTTGTTCATAAACCATCTAAGAGTTGGAGGTGAACAGTGGTGGCCAAGTTTGCTGATGATACTAAATTGATCAGGGTCATTAAAACAAAAAGGTTGTGAAGACTTTCAAAACTGAGTGAATGTGCAGTAGAATGCCTGATGATGAGAATCGCAGGTGAGCCGAGTGCTGTTGCGTTCAGGTCCTGCTTGTGGGGTTCCTACAGACGTCTGGTTGGCCACTGTGAGGATAGGATGCTGAACCAGACGTGCCATTGGCCTGATCCAGAAGAGCTCTTACGTTCTTAAGCCCATGGGGTAGTTTTCACAGCTTGGAGCTCTTCAGCGTTACTACCAAGACCAATATCTGTTTGTAACTTCACAACATTTACTTTGATTATTTAATTGATGGTTTTGATATGGCTCATTCTCTCTGGCTGTTTGTAGTTCTCTTAACTGCTAAGGGCTTTTCTTCTCCCTCTTTTACCACTTGAGAATGCACTGCCCTCTGCTGGTGCCCAGACC
Organism: Podarcis cretensis; assembly: GCF_951804945.1. Taxonomy (NCBI): domain Eukaryota; kingdom Metazoa; phylum Chordata; class Lepidosauria; order Squamata; family Lacertidae; genus Podarcis; species Podarcis cretensis. The sequence continues at coordinate 28,654,583 of NC_137179.1, read as the reverse complement.
ATTTAAGGAAGGGTATGTCAGCCAGGGGTTAGAACACAATTGCCTTCTAAGTCTTTGCCTAGCATATTGAAACTTGCTTTTGCTTAACAGTTTTCTTCCCATTTTACTAGTGCTTGTCACACTGTACATTTGTAACTGATGGGCTTCTGACATTTCCACTGTGGTATATAAAGAATTAATCTTGTGGGAGTGATATAGAATACACTTGCTACTTTTAAATTGAGAGATTATACTGGAAAGACTTGTCATAACGTATTTATCTGTTCTGATTTTTTTTTTTTAATTCTTCCTTATCCCAAGGGCTCAGGGCAGGTCGTAACATGCTGCACATAAATAAAGTCTAAAAATATCATGTTACAAAACCCATACAACTCAAAGCATATTAATATGGCCCAATGTACACAGAGTTGTAGCACACTTACCAAAAACCAATCCAGATACTTGTGACTTTCCATACGCCATCTACAAGTGCCAACGATACAGAAAAGCATCATTCAAGCAATCTCATTAGCTGCAAATACCTTTGACTAGAGATATGAGGTGCAGATTACTATTTTTGCACATGCGGTTCTTGCAAAGATGCTTTCTTTTTAGTAAAGCTAATAGCAGAGAGTTCCTGAAAAACAGTCTCGTTGGTGAAGGCAAAGAAACTGCTGATTGAACTCTTAATGTACATTAACACAAATAATAATAATAATTCCTGGAAAAATTGTGTGGAACTTGCCCTTTAAAGCAGAAGGATGGGAGATGGACAAGGAGTGAAGGTGCTGCTGTGCTTGAGCAAATCTGGATTATGCCAAAGAGGCAGCAATTAAAGGCAGAATTAGTAGGGCTGCTGCTTGAATCCTCTAATAAATCCACATTCAGGAGCTGTCTTAAGGTGGGGGTGGGGATGGGGACCAGGAATCTGATGCGGGTGCTGACAAGCAAAAGTGCTGCATATCCTTTCCTTATGCAGTTCTTGCTTGCTTTTAGGCACTCGCACGTACATACACAGGGAGAGAGGTGCTCTGCTTTGGTAGCAAATAATGGCTGTCTTCACAAATGGACAAAGCATCTGAAGTAGCAAATTGCTTCCCTGTCATTTCTGAAGTTCTCTTTGAACTGTTAGCATTATATGCTGATAATGCTTAAACATCTGCATTGTCTACCCGCTGATGTTAAGTTATTTTCTTCATGCTTTATCAATGTATCCCTACCAATTATTTTTCCTAAATGGGTGGTTGCCAATTCTGCTTGCATTTTATCATCCCCCCCCCTGCTCCTTCCAGACTTGCTACACACCCACAACACTTTATACACTAAAGAGTTAAATCTTCTGAGAGTGATGTGGTTGGACAGATATAATCACAGAAGTTCATAGGCTTCTGCACCTCCCTAATTATGGGGCAGTTCCTTCGTTTGTCATCTTGGTCTGTCGTTTCTCGTGTCCCAAAATAGCAATATGTGGGTGGCTGGGGAACTGCTCACTTGCAGATTCTTGTTGCCCAGACCTCTGCAGTAATCCATAGGATCAAGGAGTTCTAGAGCTTGAAGGCACCCCAAGAGGCATCTAATCCAGGCATAGGCAAACTCGCCCTCCAGATGTTTTGGGACTACAACTCCCATCATCCCTGACCACTGGTCCTGTTAGCTAGGGATGATGGGAGTTGTAGTCCCAAAACATCTGGAGTGCCGAGTTTGCCTGTGCCTGATCTAACCCAAACTCTTGCAATTTCAGAAATCAAAGCTACAGAAACCCTGACAGATGGCCATCCAATCTCTGTTTAAAAATCTCCAGTGAAGGAGACTCCACCACCTTCCAAAGTAGTCTGTATAACTGTTGAACAGCTTTGGGGAAAGATAGAGCCCTGACTTTCTCCAAGAAGCTCCAGGTCTGTGGGGATAAAATGGCAGGAAGAATCATGTATTCCACCTTGAGCTCCTTTGAGGATAGATAGATAGATAGATAGATAGATAGATAGATAGATAGATAGATATACACCTAATCAATACATAAGGTTTCATCCCTGCCTTCTGGTGGAGTGTTGGCAACCTAGCCAACACTTTGTTGAAGTCACTGCAATTTTACTTCCATAGGCTCTCTCAATTCTTGTTCTGATTTGGGAGATTTCTCTCTTCCCCACTCCCCACGGGAGGAATTTAGTTCATTCTTCTGTCATACCCTCACATATCTCCTCCCCTGGAGATGTTTTCTTCCTATCTCCAAAGAGAAGCCTGGGATTTCTTTTCTTTCACTCTGATCTTTGAAAACAAATAATAATCTGGCAGTGCTTATAGGGTGAATATGACAGGCCCAGTGTGTCAAGCCTGGGTTGGGGTCAGTTTTCATGAGTTCCCCTCAAGCCATATATGTGTGAATGGGAACAGCATGGAGGTTGCAATAAGATTGCTGAGTAAGTACTGGGAAATTATCTTTCTCTAGTTCTCTCCAGGAAGCAAGCACTATAAAATAAATTGATTATTGGAACACAAAGTCATGCATAATCATACATAATCCCAGCATTCGTTTATCTGCCCAAGCCTCAAAACATTAAAGGCCCAGTTCCCCAAAATTTGGGGCATTTTTTTTTTTTTTTTTTTTGCTGCCAAAAGTAAATGGAAAATAGTGTTGTTCTGATAGTGTGGTGTTCTACACCACCTGCATTGAATTCAAAGTGTTATCCAGATACAGAAGAATGCAGTTTGATATTGATGTATATCGTTCTGAATGTGTGAAGTGCTTTATAATTTTGAGCTTGCCCTTAAAACTACCCTGTAGGTCACTCTTATTCTCATTGTACAGTGACATCTAGTGTGATTGAGAGGGCATTCGAACCCAGATCACGTGAGATTAAGTTTGGTGCTCTCCACTGAACCATTAAGATTTTCACTAAGGCCATAAGTGAGGTTACTCAAGCTGCTAACACTGCAGTATTACAATCTACCTCTTTGTTTGTTTGTTTGTTTGTTTATATACCGCCCTATACCTGTAGATCTCGGTGGTTCACAACACAAAATCACAATATAATGAACACAAAATGCATAATAAAAATAAGAACAGAACAAAACCAGTAATTCCCCCAAGTTCATGTGGGGCCAGTGGCGTAGCGTGGGTTGTCAGCACCCGGGGCAAGGCAAGTAATTTGCGCCCCCTAACCCGTGGATTTGCGCCCCCTAACCCGTGGATTTGCCCTAACCCCAGATGTTGCGCCCGGTGCGGCCGGCCCCCCCTGCACCCCCCACGCTACGCCACTGTGTGGGGCAATGGTGTCATGAGCCACACATGACTGGGTTACACCACATACTAACCACAATTTGAACTGTTTTGGGTGGCTCATATGAGCAGGATTTAAACAGAATTCCAGTTCAGGGATTAAGCCTTTTTAAAATAAAAAATAATTATTTGTATCCGGGCCAAGGCTGAGCTCAGAGCAGCTAACATCATAAAAACAACACAAAACATAACTTTAAAATAAGCAACCTACATCACAAAAATAACATTCAACAATCATTAGAATAGTATACAATAATAATATCAACATAAAAGTTAAACAGAAGTCCACTCAACAGTTACAATAAACAAATTCTAAACTATAATCAATAAATCAATGGCAACCCACAGTACATAAAATAATACAATACAAATTGAGAAGCAGAGACTAGAGGGTGGAGTAAGGCAGGTGGAAGGAGGCCTTGCCTGACAAAGTCTCTCCCCTCACAGCTTGATAGTTTCCCCTTTATGCCCACTCTTAAAAAAAATAACCACTACCCATGGGTGTTGATTGCTGCATATTCAGCAAAGATCAAATTAAGGTATGTACTGTATATGCATATATTTTATACATCCGGCTGGCTCTTCAACCTACCTCCTCTGTATTAAATCACATTTAGTGAGTAGCATGTAACTAAAGCTTTGTGGTTAGTCATTGCTTAGCAAAACTTGGGCCTAAAGCTAACACAAAGCTGCCCAACAAAAGTAAATGAAAGCTTCAGGCATTTCAAAAGTCTTTTACCTAATACTCTTAACTTTGGTGTATTCTAAACCATAGTTCAGGGCAACATCTTTAGAATCACAAAGATTTGACTGCTGCCAATATTTGTGGCAGGTGGAAGCAAAACTACAGGTTCTTCATATAGCAAACAGGTCAGGAAAATGGTATATCCCAAGAACGTAATAGCCATCTTAGCCCCATTGCAAAATGCAGGCACTACAGCCAAGATATACTATACATCAGCATTCACTTAATTCCTAATCTATAATAAATATTTGGATGGGTCATAAAACAGCATAGCTGATAAAGAGCTAGGCTGAAAGGCTTTTAATAAAGCAGGACTGAAGAGCAGTAAAAGATTTCAGTACATAAAAGGCTTTAGCACATGACCATGTGTTTACTGAATCAGCTTTCCTGCTGTCCTTTAGACAAGTAAAAACATAAATGCCACTGCCAGTTCTGTGTCAATCATACTGGGCTCCCAGTATTATACTCTGTGCGAGGGGCACATCTGTACCATAAATCCAGTGTGAATGCTTCTCCCACACTGGCAGAGTCTGACGTTCAGATGTATTCACAGCAGATATCTGTGGTTTCTGGAGCAAGGAGGAGTAAGGGGAACAAGGCTCAGGGATGTGTATGAAGGAAAAGTGGTACCAGGAGGCCACTGCATCTCCTTGGCTACCTCCTCAGCTTCTGTTTCTTACCCTTCCATCTCCCAGGCATGACTCAGAAAGCTGAAGCAATTGGTGGAGGAGCCATCATATGGTGAACTCAGAAATGATGCTCTCTTGAACCCTGTGTGCTACATTGCCTCGGGGCGCTCCCTCGCCAAGTTTTGTGGTAGAATGAGTCCTGCACATGTGTTTTTGGCACCATCCACATGACATCACCATGAAAATTCCAGTTCGTAATCTGGATTCCCTGTTCACTATAAAACAAGCTCGGAATCCACATGGGAGCCTGGAGTGGAAGATTTCGAGGTTTACAAAAGCAGATGCAGGCTGCTGCTCTGCAGGAAGCTCTCTGAGAATGTTTGCTTCGTGTCCGTGGCCCGTGTACTAGATGAGGGTTGGTTTCAGTGTTGTATATCTGTCAAAAGCTGAGCCTCAAAACAAAGCTCTTCCCATCCTCCGTGTTCTCATGTTGGAAAGCCCGGGGACGTTTCTCTTGGGCAAGGATTGAGTCACAGCTGCTGCTACTTCTGCTGCCGATAGCCCTGTCGCCAGAGTCAGCCTAGTGGTGTGGCTTTCACTTGTTCTCACAGATAGGAGACACAACTAAGCCAAAGTGACAGGGGCTCGCAGGAGAGATGGGGCAGAAAGCGCATCGCCAAAGAGGAGGCTTCTGGGCAGCAGAAAACTCTGTGTCCCTCTACCAAGCTACGATGAGCCCTGCCAGTTCTTTTCTACGGATCTATATGTCACTGCCCATGAAGTTCTGGAACAGACCACCAATTAGAGCTTGCAGTGGCATTTCCCCCCATCCCCATTTTTACCAGTCACGTCCCTCCCCTCCCCTTATTCCTGTCTCCAGCTAAGCAAGCTCATTGCAATGTCAGATCTTGACCTCATCCTGAAGGGATACCCCTCTTTTCTTCTGCAGCCCAGCTTCTCAGGCATCCCACTTGATGCTCAGGCCAGAGCTATGCCGCTGCTTTGCTCTGTGCTGCTGGTTAGGAGGTTGGGCTGGAACCAGATAATGAGGGCATGGCTTGAGTTTCTCTGTGTACGTTTGAGTGTGTGTGTGTTTATGAGGGGCGGGGGTATCGCAGGCAGGCACCCCCTTCCTCCCCCACTATCAGACTGCACTCATTTATTACACCATCTGCTTTCTCAGTGCCAGAGATGATGCTGGGGATATGTGACTTGGGGCACTCAGGCGGAAACTGGCCTGCACAAGGCCAGGCATGTGTTTGCCTCCTAGCAATGCAGCGGTCAGCAGCAAATTCTTTGCTGCCGCCTCCTCTCAGTATGGGAGAGAGTGAGTGAGGGCCTGGAAGTGTCCAAGATGCAGAAAGATGGGCTGTGTGAAGGAGGCAAAACCACCAAGAGATCGGGGGAGACGGGTAATGTCTGTGTGGCAGTGGTGGTGGGAGGAGGAACAAGGCCATGGACCAAGTGCAGAAGACAAGAAGGGGTGGAAGAGCTGATGGGGAAAGGGAGGCGAGGAGGTAAGGAGAGCCAGAGAAGGTAGGCAGGGACAAAAATAACAGGAGAGAAGTGGGGGCCCACTACTCGCTCCAGCTAATGGCCACAAGAAGCGACCGTGAATAGCATAGCATCAATATTAAGGGCTAGACCAATGTGTCACAGAGATTAAAGCAGGGTGAGAAATGGGTTGTGTGGAGGAAGGTGAGGGGAAATGGCAGGAGGAGGCAGGTGTCATGATCAACAGAGGAAAGCTTTTTGGAAGGAAGGGAAAGGTGAACAGTGAGGAGAAGAAGAGAAATGGAACTGAGAAATGTGAATTGAGGATTCCTCAGAATCTGAAAAGAACTCTAGGCCATCTTTGGCAGCTGTCAGGCACAAGAAAGTTTAATTCCTAAGATACTCAAAGTGCCTGTTATTTAAATTTGAAGTGGCATTCACCTTTGGAATATTTCCTTCCCATAGTTTAATCAGATTAACCTTGAAAGGACTTAATAGCTATTTGGGCCAACACCTTTTATATAGGGCCCAAGTAAATAAAGATAATAAGGGGTGTGGCTAAGTATCACATTAGTGGTATTTATCGCTACTGAATGTGTATACACTTCTGGGAAAATATACTCAGGGAGTCATATCCTGACATATTTATTTAACAAAATAAATAAACCATTTGATTGTAATAAAACCTATAAGTGGTTTACAATAAATATAACAGTAAGATATTAAAAGACCCTGATTGTGGATATTTTTTCTTAACAGATGAAGACTAGAGGTTATGTCAGGGTAGCATTAGAGCGGGGGTTTTCTATTCCATGTGGTGTATTAGTTTGTTCTGTATTTTAATTTCATCCTTTCCTTGCCCACATGAACTCATACGTAACATTATTTGGTTGCCTTTGTTAACCACAGCTGAGTCAAGAAGCAGGGGGATTCATAAAGGGCCTCGATTCAAAATAATTTGTGATTCAATGGAATTTGTAGATCCCCAAACTGAATTTACAATGCAGCTCAGAGGAATCGGTGCAATCAATTGGGGACGAAGGTATCCCCATGCAAAAATGAGACTGTTAAGATGCAAAAAAACAACAACCCAACCCAATCTTGGATGTTTAAAAGCTTAAAGCAGGGATGGGGGGACCTGTCCCCCCCACTTATAGGTTGTAGGTCTACTACCGCCATCCTCCCTGGTGTGGTATATTGTGTATAAAGGGTTAAAATGAAATTGGCTTCAGCTATTGCTCCTCTCATGAATCAGTGGGTGGGATTTATGGTGGGTGAGTATTTCAGGCCTCCACCAGCTCAGTTCTGTGTACGCTGGTCTCAGAGCTAGTCTCCTTTATCACCTGTCTAATAAAGCAGCTGTTCAGCTGTTCTCCTGCTATGCTGCATGGTTAACAGGAAAGGGTGCAGTTGTGTTTGTAGATGTACAAGGGACCCACTAAAGAATATTAAACCCGGGTTTGATTAGAGATGGAGTCTCAACAACAGCTGAAAGGCCATGGACACATCACCCTGTCTTTTGAGCCTCCTGTCTTTGAAGGCACGTGCTGAACCACCGTCGTCCTATCAAACAATAACTGAAGACAAGGAAGCCAAAGAGAGAGCAGAGCGCTGTTACCCCATCAGACCTTTCCCCTGCGCAGAAATACCGCACAGTCTGCACTGCTGCAAACAGATGGCATTTGTGCATATGTGTTTGGGGTGGGGGGAGCACAGCATATGTCTCCATTGAGAGCTGGGATATTCAAGGGTCCTCCTCTGAGTTGCAATCTGGAAAGCCTACAGAAAAGGCTGTGTTAGGCAGGACCCCTCTTAAGAGTCCACCTTCGTTCTCCTCTCTCTTCCTTATTTCTTCCTTGCACCCCGCCACCTGATATTCACTTATAGGTAAGCAAATAAAAGTTCATCTCTACCATATGTTTCTACTCTTCTGCTCTAACAGAAGTTTCAGAGTGGCGAATGATTTGAAATAATAACCGTCTCTTTAAAACAGGGTTGGGGGATCTGTGGTCCTCCTGACGTTGGGCTCTAACCCCCCATCAGCCTCTCCAGCCAACACAGCCAAGGAGTAGTCTAGCACAGTGGTTCCCAGTTAGGGGTCCAGGGACCCTTGCGGGTCTGCAGAACATACCCACAGGGTCTGCGGCACCATCCCCTGCCAGGAACTCACTTAAAATGCAGAATGAAAGCCTTCCATGGATCATCCAGCCTCTGCTCACAACTAGTGTCTGCTTATTGGCAGGCGAAAAACATGTGAAAGGGTTGCTGGATGGCAAGTGAGCTGGGATTGGGCACAAACCTCTGACACAGTTTCTTAGGGCTTTTGCAATTGGAACGGGAGAGCAGGGGGAGAGTACAAACATGCTCACATGCTTATAATTTAAAAAATCTAAGGGATTCCTTGCCCTTGCTCTCTACTTTTTAACTGAAAAGAACTTCTAATTGTTTTCAACGACTATCAAGTTTAGAGGACTCTCCCACTGCTTGTAAGTAGGGTTTTCAGTGAATCTTGCCTTATGAGTTTGGGATTCAGGTCTCATTTTGGAAGTCCAGCAGGAGAAATAGCTAGGCAAATTGCCACTCTGAATAGCACAACAGCTCAGCCTCTGATGATTTAGTTTAGTGCATGGGTAGGCAAACTAAGGCCCAGGGGACGGATCCAGCCCAATTGCCTTCTCAATCCAGTCCACAGACGGTCCGGGAATGCATCTCTGGGTTATTTGTGGGGCCTGCCTGGTGTTTTTACATGAGCAGAATGTGTGCTTTTATTGAAAATGCATCTCTGGGTTATTTGTGGGGCACAGGAACCGTTCATCCCCCCCCCCAATATAGTCCAGCCCTCCACAAGGTCTGAGGGACAGTGGACTGGCCCCCTACTGAAAAAGTTTGCTAATCCCTGGTTTAGTGCTAGGGCTGGGCACTACTTTCTTTTTATATCAGCACCTAAATACCGGTATATGCTGATATATCATGATGACTGGAATTTATATTGTCTGCTTCTTCCTGCCTTAGGGAAAGAAGAAGCAGCTGAGATACATGGCCCAGCCCTAAATAGTGAGCGAGTCCTGATGCTTCTCAGGCTCACATGTGAGCCGAGGAGCATTGGGGCTTTGCTAAACTGCTCAGCTGGAGAGTGGAAGACACCTCCCACCCCCCAGCTGAACAAGCCAGTGGTGGGCAGGGGGCTCTGTTAACTGCTTGGCTGAGGAGAGTGAGGTAGTGCTGGAACCACTTAAATATACACAGCACTGAGGTAGTGCTGGACCAGTTAAAAATATATACTTAATATGAAACAGTCTCATTTGTTTAAAGGCTTAGATATAATAGAAATATTCACCCAGCATTGAGGATTGCAAAGGAAGTGTCATGCAAGTTTTTCTGGGGAGGGTAGCACCAAAAAGGTCCTATCTCAAGTCAGCATCCACCCTAGATCAGATGGTGAGGACCTGAAGAAGGTCCTTGGAAGACAATCTTAGGGACTGCACAAGATTATGTGAGAAGTAAGATATGCTTAAATGGGTAAAGGGGACCCCTGACCATTAGGTCCAGTTGTGACCAACTCTGCGGTTGCGGCGCTCATCTCGCTTTATTGGCCGAGGGAGCCGGCATACAGCTTCCGAGACATGTGGCCAGCATGACTAAGCCGCTTCTGGCGAACTAGAGCAGCGCACGGAAACACCGTTTACCTTCCTGCCGGAGCGGTACCTATTTATCTACTTGCACTTTGATGTGCTTTCAAACTGCTAGGTTGACAGGAGCAGGGACAGAGCAACAGGAGCTCACCCCGTCGTGGGGATTCAAACCGCCGACCGTCTGATTGGCAAGAATCATAGAATCATAGAATCATAGAGTTGGAAGAGACCACAAGGGGCATCGAGTCCAACCCCCTGCCAAGCAGGAAACACCATCAGAGCACTCCTGACATATGGTTGTCAAGCCTCTGCTTAAAGACCTCCAAAGAAGGAGACTCCACCACACTCCTTGGCAGCAAATTCCACTGTCGAACAGCTCTTACTGTCAGGAAGTTCTTCCTAATGTTTAGGTGGAATCTTCTTTCTTGTAGTTTGGAACCATTGCTCCGTGTCCGCTTCTCTGGAGCAGCAGAAAACAACCTTTCTCCCTCCTCTATGTGACATCCTTTTATATATTTGAACATGGCTATCATATCACCCCTTAACCTCCTCTTCTCCAGGCTAAACATGCCCAGCTCCCTTAGCCATTCCTCATAAGGCATCGTTTCCAGGCCTTTGACCATTTTGGTTGCCCTCCTCTGGACATATTCCAGTTTGTCAGTGTCCTTCTTGAACTGTGGTGCCCAGAACTGGACACAGTACTCCAGGTGAGGTCTGACCAGAGCAGAATACAGTGGCACTATTACTTCCCTTGGTCTAGATGCTATACTCCTATTGATGCAGCCCAGAATTGCATTGGCTTTTTTAGCTGCCGCGTCACACTGTTGGCTCATGTCAAGTTTGTGGTCAACCAAGACTCCTAGATCCTTTTCACATGTACTGCTCTCAAGCCAGGTGTCACCCATCTTGTATTTATGCCTCTCATTTTTTTTGCCCAAGTGCAATACTTTACATTTCTCCCTGTTAAAATTCATCTTGTTTGTTTTGGCCCAGTTCTCTAATCTGTCAAGGTCGTTTTGAAGTGTGATCCTGTCCTCTGGGGTGTTAGCCCCCCCTCCCAGTTTGGTGTCATCTGCAAATTTGATCAGGATGCCCTTGAGTCCATCATCCAAGTCGTTGATAAAGATGTTGAATAAGACCGGGCCCAAGACAGAACCCTGTGGCACCCCACTAGTCACTCTTCTCCAGGATGAAGAGGAACCATTGATGAGCACCCTTTGGGTTCGGTCAGTCAGCCAGTTACAAATCCACTGAGTGGTAGCATAGTCAAGACCGCATTTTACCAGCTTCTTTACAAGAATATCATGGGGCACCTTGTCAAATGCCTTGCTGAAATCAAGGTAGGCGACATCCACTGCGTTCCCTTCATCTACCAGGCTTGTAATTCTGTCAAAAAACGAGATCAGGTTAGTCTGACATGACTTATTTTTCAGGAATCCATGCTGACTATTGGTGATCACAGCATTCCTTTCTAGGTGCTCACAGACTGTTTGCTTAATGATCTGCTCCAGAATCTTCCCTGGTATTGATGTCAGACTGACTGGGCGGTAATTATTTGGGTCCTCTCTTTTCCCCTTTTTGAAAATAGGGACAACATTTGCCCTCCTCCAGTCTGCCGGGACTTCGCCTGTTCTCCAGGAATTCTCAGAGATGATTGCCAGTGAGATCACATCTGCCAGTTCTTTTAATACTCTTGGATGCAGTTCATCTGGCCCTGGAGACTTGAATACATCTAAACTAGCCAAGTATTCTTGTACTATCTCCTTAGTTATTCTGGGCTGTGTTTCCTCTGCTGAATCATTTGCTCCAAATTCTTCAGGTCGGGCATTGTTTTCTTTATCGGAGAAGACTGAGGCAAAGAAGGCATTGAGGAGTTCAGCCCTTTCTGTGTCCCCTGTTTGCATTTCACCATCTTCTCCGAGTGACCCCACTGTTTCTTTGTTCTTCCTTTTGCTACGAACATACCCATATGTCCCAGGCTCTGTGGTTTAATCCACAATGCATACCCATAAGTCCCAGGCTCTGTGGTTTAATCCACAATGCCACCCGTGTCCCTTAAGATATGCTTACCTGAAAGTTATTTGTTCATTCAGCATAGATCTTAGAGTAATTGGTTATATTTAACAAGCACTTACTCAGAGTAGACCAACTGAAATATATTGGCCTAAGTTAGTCATAGACAAGCTGACTGTAAGAACCAGTCCAAGCCAAGTATGTATTTCTCTTAAGACTACACTGTTGCGTTCTCATCTTGGTTTCTTGGGGATAAACATTGATCTCTGACTAGGTGAGTATGTTTTCGCCAGTGCCGTTCATAGCACAACTAAGTAAACCTCCCCAGCCTTCCCTGGCGGCAAATATCTAACTGGGGTTTATGTTTCATAAGCGCATGTATTATTTGTTTATATTCTCCAAACATAGTATATGTGTGTAGTGAACTATTAAATATCTTTTGACAATGCAATTCTGTTTGCCTATGGAAATCCAAATGTTCTGGCCTTGTTTGCTGAAGTTTGCTCTTATTGCTAGTCTGTCACACTAGGGCAGTCAAGTGTGGGGAGAAAGCACATGGACCTAGCTCTAGCCTAGACAGGGAGGGGCACTCAGGACTCTCCCAGCAAATGCACACTGCTTGGATTTATGGGTCTCTTACCTGCATTCAGATAATGGGCAAGTGGTGGCAGAGATTCCAAGGATAAATCCCTCCACTGGATGCAGATTATTTTGTGTTTGTGTGTGTAATATATAGATAGCTGTGATGGGGGAGAAATTTGATCCAGTTCACATTTAAAGGGGAGCCTACCTAATTTGCTCTTTCTTAACATGATGTGAACCAAAACACAGCTATCCTTTGAAATGTTCACTTCTCTGAATTTTGCAGTGATGTTCCCAAGGCAATGCAAATGCTTATACTATGATAAAGGGTGCACATAAATGTATATATTACAGGGAATTGCTTTGCAAAAAAAAATGTGTATATTAGGCAAAATTGCATCAAAAATGTGCACATTGGGGGAAATGTGTACGGTATATTACGAAGAACTGAAATTGCCTGCTCTGGTCTATGAGGTCACGAAGAGTCGGACATTACTGAACAACTAAACAACAACATATATCTCTAATAGATAGATATGAATGAGGCAAACCTGAATCTGGGTCAGAGACTCTGTTTTACCAGCTAGGCAGTAGTTTGCAAAAGGTGTATATACATATACTGCATATACATATACAGCATATACTGTATCACAAATGGTTCACCGGCACCTTTGTTTGGGGCCAGTCCCAGACATTTTGCTGGTGCCAACACTTCCAAAAACTTGTTACACCATCCACACACCACTTCCTGTCTTCTTCTCCTACAAACCCATGATGCTACCTGCTGCAGGTACTTAACTCTACTGCATAGCAGAGCCAGCCCTGACTTTTATCATGGATATGCCTTATTATTCAACATCACTATACCTACCACTGCTAATGAGGGCTGTGATGCTTGGTCATGTATACATTCCCAACTGTATTAATAATATGTAAATAATGTGTGCGTGTCATGCCTTAATCAAAGGAACATTCCTGGGGAACATGCTCCTTCATCTCTGCTCCTTTCTTAATTTTGATCTCAAAAATAGCTGGTCGTTCTCCTTCTAACTGTATACATTTCCTTCTTCCATTTCTTCTTCTTGTCTCTCCCATTAGTTCTCTTCATGCAGAGTACTACTTCCCAGTTACCTAAGTTTCTCCCCCTTAGGCTAACCTTTTAGCTCTGCTTTCCCGCATCCTCTTTTGTCTGTCTCCCTCTTCTCATTCTCTCTCTCTTGAACTAGGCTGTGAATTTTAGCAGCATCATAACGGGACAAGCTGTAAAACTGAAATTCCCAGAGGGGCCAAGTTGCGATCATTTTATTTTTACATTGTCCTTGGATATGAAAGGTGTTTATTCAAGGGGGAGGAGGTCTGTGGTGTGTGTGTGTGTGTGTGTGTGTGTGTGTGTGTGTGTATGAGAGAGAGAGAGAGAGAGAGAGAGAGAGAGAGCGCGAGAGCGCACAGGCCAGAACAAACGGAGCTTAATATGAATATAGGTCAGCTCCAGATAAGACCCTAAGTGGTCTGTGTCAAACAAGAGTATCTTGTTGCTTTTGGCAAAATACCAAAAACATGGCAACTGAGCAGTAGATTTACACACATAATACATTGCATGCATTATCCACCACATGAGGACGTGTTACTACCATGCGTGCCTACAGTCAAAGGACAATTACGCTAATGCTGGAAAGGAGATCAGTGCAATTGCTGGATTTCTGCATACAGCTGATGGAGAGAATACATATCTGGATGCATGCCCTCATATGCAGTGTGCTGATTATTCACATCCTTGAATTAGCTGGGTGCTGAAATCTTCAGTCAGGCTTCCTCTGTGTTGACTTCCTTATAAACTGGCCATGTGAAAGATTCAGCCTTTAAGTCCATACTTGCATGCTTAAATCACTATTGCGTCATCATAAGGTAAAGGTAAAGGTACCCCTGCCCGTACGGGCCAGTCTTGACAGACTCTGGGGTTGTGCGCCCATCTCACTTAAGAGGCCAGGGGCCAGCGCTGTCCGGAGACACTTCCGGGTCACGTGGCCAGCGTGACATCGCTGCTCTGGCGAGCCAGAGCCGCACACGGAAACGCCGTTTACCTTCCCGCTGGTAAGCGGTCCCTATTTATCTACTTGCACCCGGAGGTGCTTTCGAACTGCTAGGTTGGCAGGCGCTGGGACCGAGCAGCGGGAGCGCACCCCGCCGCAGGGATTCGAACCGCCGACCTTTCGATCGGAATTGGTAGGCATGCTGACTGCATGGATTTTTAACTATTGGGATCAGATGCAATCATTTTTTAAAAAAAACATTAATACCCCACCTTTCTCCCCTTAAAAAGGCCACATAATAATAAAAGTCTGCAAATTAAAACTAATACTAAAATACAAATAAAAAATAAAAATATGCAAAATAATAAAAACATGAAAACAACCCATAAATATACAGAAACCTAAAAGCAGAGCCATTAGAAACACCACAAACCAAACAGCCTGCAAAAATTAGTTCACCGAAAAATCACAAGAGAGAGGGCCAGTGTGGCTTCTCTGTGAAGTGTATATAGACTCAGTGCTGCGACCCAGAAGGCTTTGTTCTGCAATCCAGGCAACTGCACCTCTGAAAGCGCCAGAACTTGGAGCAAGATGACAACAAGAGCCAGTGTGGTGTAGTGGTTAAGAGCGGTAGATTCGTAATCTGGGGAACCGGGTTCGCGTCTCCGCTCCTCCACATGCAGCTGCTGGGTGACCTTGGGCCAGTCACACTTCTTTGAAGTCTCTCAGCCCCACTCACCTCACAGAGTGTTTGTTGTGGGGGAGGAAGGGAAAGGAGAATGTTAGCCGCTTTGAGACTCCTTCGGGTAGTGATAAAGCGGGATATCAAATCCAAACTCTTCTTCTTCTTCTTCTTCAACAATAGTGGACAGGAAGGTTCATGTAGCAAGAGGCAGTCCTTAAAATATATGGCTCCCAAACCATCTACGGATGCATCTATAATACCCAGCACCATGAACTGGGCTGGGAAACAAACTGGGAGACAATGAAGTCTGGAAGAATATGCTCCCAAGGGCAGACTGCAGGAACCACTGCCTGAAACATCTGGATCCCATAGCCCAACCTTTGGCAGGGCCTCAACCCAAGCTGGTCTCCCACTCATGCATATCACTACTAGGAACAACTGTCACAGAAGCAGAAGATAGCACAGTCTGTCTGATTTCCAGGATTCAGCCTGGAACATCTGAATGGCAAGCCTCAGACCTGGGGAGAAAGCAGTAAGAAAACTGCTTTTCTGCCTGGCTATTCCCACCTGCAAGTACCAAAAACACTGGGCAGGGGAGAAAAGAAGTAGGTGTAACTTCCAAACCAGCTTAAAACCCCAGCACCTCTGATTTTAGAAATTATGTGTTACTCCTTTCTGGGTTTTGACATAGGTTGATGGAGTGACAGCATGGAGAGAAAGGACCCATTTTCCCCTCTCTAAGATTCACATTTCTAATACTTTGGTTGCTGTGCCTCCAGTGCCAAATCCACAGCTGCCTCTGTGTCTGTGATGCTCCTAAAGCAATATCTGAAATATTGAAGTAGATAGTAAAGTTGATCTTTCTTTCCTCATAGTTTTGCTAATATTTCCTAGGATTCGTAATCTTATCGGATCATGTCAATAGCAAATGCCTTCAGGGCTTCCTGCATCAGTTGTGTGTTAACTGTCAGGGTGACTGGTTTCCCTCCATACTGTATAAACTGTAATTGTATTCAAATGTCCACTTGCCTGTGAAGACAGGAATATGCCATGCAAGGTCCCTTAAGTTTGACCCTTCTAGGCTACTTTGCTCACTGAGTTCCCAAGCTTTTGATTGGTCTGTTTACCTCACGGAGCCTTCCTGTGAGTCTGAAACTGACCAGTGCATAGTGCAAGCTCAGTTTTCCTTTACTGAACTGCAAATATATGTTCTGAAGTTGTGTTTTCTTTTCTTTTCTTTTCTTTTCTTTTCTTTTCTTTTCTTTTCTTTTCTTTTCTTTTCTTTTCTTTTCAACAGTTCGACATTTCACTTTTAGGCTCTGCCAGTTGCTCAAATGTACATAACTGGACATTACAGAATGAGAAAAATCTGCAGGCGCATCAGACTCTTCATGCCCCAAGCTATATCAGTGTTTTGTAAAAGTGACAGACACGGTGGCCCAAAGGAATCTGGGTGAAAGTGTTCAGGACTAAACATATTCTTTAAAGGAAAGAGGACATCCCTGGCATTGACTATTAGCTGAAACGTTCCAAAACACCCCAAACTCTCTAAATGCCAGAAGATGGATGTGAACAAAGGGCAGCATTCTCCTTCATATGCCCTGCCTGTAGCTTCCATTGCAACATTCAGCACTGGCCCCTTTGGAGATGGGATCCTGAACTCTATGGACTGATGGGCTGATCCACTGTGGCAGTTCTTACATTTCTATGCTAACTCCCTGACAGCTGCCCCAAGCAGTCAAGTCTGTACCTCAGAGAATCATTTCCAGGAAAGGGGTTTGTGTGTTTCTGATAGCTGAGGATCAGAAGCAGAGCCTGAATAAGCTGTGGGTTCTGTCTTTAGCAGATCATGAAAGTGAGACGGGTGAAGCTGCAAAAGGCCTGCCTTTCTCGTGTCCATCTGCACCTTCCCCTTTTAGGAACTAGACCTGTTACCATTCTGTATTGATAACCATCAACATGAATCATCGCCACTCCAGGGGCTCAATATTTCTCGCATCTTTGGTGTATCCATTTTGCTGCCAAGAAGACTTCAAATGTGTGAATGGGTTTTTTTTTCTCTATCTTGCTCAAATGCACACACTCCTCTTAAGTATTAGATAATTCCACATTGGGAAGTCTTTATAATTAGGATGGCTGCCTTGAGCATCCTATCTAATAGCTGTGGATATCTTCCTTTCAAAAGCAAACAAGTAAATATTTAGTTATAGCAATGATGAGGTCCAAGGCTGCATGTCCCTGGGGGGAAATGGTCAGGGCAACAGGCAAAGTGGGTTAGGCCAAAGCTGAAGGTGGGTGAAGTTACCTCTTCTGTATTTTTTTCTCTTCCTGTTTACCTGTATAGAGTTCACAGGTAGTCAAGGTCCCAGCTAGAGTAATGCACATGTTGTTGTTTTTATTGGGCAGGGCAAGGGGAGGATAGATAGAGCCCAGGAGCTCCTGGCAGCATCCCTGTAGAGAAGCATGCTGGCTGATGATGGGATTTGTAGTCCATAAAAGATGGCCACCAATTGGTAAAGGCTACTTTAGATAACTTTCTATGAATTTTTCGGGGGGGGGGGGAGTGATACAGGCAGCCTTCACCATAGTGACAGCCTGCCACTAATACTCATTCCTGTAATCAAAGAAGCATGGCATTGTACTTGCTCACTATTCCATCATTATAATCAGCATTAAGTATTAATATCTGGGGAGGGGGACAAATTTTGCCTGGGACCCTCTTTTCTGCTCACACCATCAAGATGAAAGTCCAGTATCAGTCCCTTTTTAAAGTACACACCCCCAAATCTCTTCATGAGTATCATTCATCTCCCGGTAAAATTTCACCATTCTTTTTGATACAGGTGATTAAGGAATTGTCAAAGGGTGGATATATTTTTCTTCATTGAGTCTCTGCATACTTATTACTGTATAGTAGGGTTTTCAATCCGAGCTAATTATCATGCTTACAGAATGAAGGAAATGTAGTAGTTTTTGATGAATTAATCAAGAGTAAAAAAAAAAGACATAACATTATTTATGGCCCTTACGTCTCCCCACCTTCGCTGCTTTGACTCCCACCTTTTTGTCATCTTTGTTGAGCAGTTATGTTTATTGTTTATTCATTTAAAACAGTTCTCCCCTGCCTTTCAACCACAGCATCCATCATCCCAAGCATGGCTTGCATCCCATCATTTAAAGTGAAACCTATCTAAGACAGCTAAGACAATATTCATATATATTTACACACGCACACATCACAGTAGGACAGGGACCTTATCTCAGCTGTAGAACATCTGCTTTGCATAAGGAAAGTCCCTGGTTCAGTCTTTGAAAACTCCAGGTAGAGCTCCCAGCTGGAAAGCCAGAGAGATGCTGCCAGTCAGAATAGACATTACTGAGTTGGATGGACCAATGATCTGACCCAGTATATGGCATCTTCCTGTGTTCTGGAAAAGCAAGGCATAAAAACAGTACAAAGTCCATTCATATCAGAAGCCCAGTTTCTTCCCTCTACAGTTCTAGGTTTTAAGGCCCAGGTAGGTGACTTGCTTGTGTTCAGCCTCTTGAACTCCAAGCCCCAGACTGCTGAGGACTAGCAATCGTGTGTTACTTTCTGAGATATTCCATGTGTGTGTGTCTCAGGCAAAGATATACAACCTCCCTTTCAGAACAGGGAGTAGATGTGCGCAATTAGAGGGGGAAGCAATGGAGGCTGGTCCATTAGGGGAAACGGGGCACTTTCCCAAAAAACGCACTCTGCCATCAGCCAGCCTCCACCTCTCTGCCTTTCTGCTTACAACCATTCCAGGGGACAGAAGTGCCTGTCAGCTTCCTTCACCTCCTTTGTCTCACTGCTGCCCTTGTAGAATTCAGCAGGTAAGAGGATAGGGACAAAACTAGAATTAGTTGGCTCTGCTTCTCATTGGCTCTGGCTCTCTGTACTATTTGGGCTCCCTTCCTTATGCCCTACTGGTCACAATGAGCACTGGTCACCAGTAGAGGAAAGGTGTAGTTGTACTCCACTGAGTCACGACAGGTAAGAAGAAGCACATGACTGCTTGCTGAAGGGTTTAGAGCCATCATCACAGACTGACTCATCCCTTAATCTGACCCCATGTCCTCAAAGCCCACCTACCTACCGCCCCAGGAATATTTTACCAAAAACTGTTATTCCAGCTGGCATGCCTTGTTAACAGCTTGCCCTCTGTTTGGAGCTAATGGCTCACACACATTGATTTCTTTCCTATTGATTAGGCAGCTGCTGAACATACAAATTCCACCAAAACATGCAAAGAGAAGGGAGGTAAAAGAGTTATCTCAGGAACCCAGTGCTATTCAGAGGATGTGCCAGGGAAATTCCGGCCCATTCCATTACCTGTGTGTCCCCAAAAGAGCAACACCATTTTCATCATGAGAAAGAAAGCAAGCCATAAGATCCGTCAGATAAAATAGCATTTATGGAACAGTAATTCAAAATTGGGATAAAATCTGTCTGGGACTCTACCCAGGGAGTATGCCTACACTTAGAGATATTGCAGCCTCCCCCTCCCCCACTTCCAGATGTTTTGGACCACAACACCCATCATCAAAGCTGTTCTGTCTGGGAGTGATGGGAGTTGTAACCCAAAACATCTGTATGGCCCATGTTGGAGGAGGCTGTTGCAGGAGTTCGGAAACAGAGAGAATGAACTTTGAATTCATCTCAGAATTTGTGGAGGTGGAGACAGTACAATGACTCCCTGTTTAGGGAAGTTTTTAATGTCTGATGTTTTATCACTTTATAGTAGTTGTTGTTGTTATCGTCGTCATCATCATCATCATCATTATCATTAATTCTGTTGGGAGATGCCCAGAGTGGCTGGGGAAACCCAGTCAGATGGGTGAGATACTACTACTACTACTACTAATAATAATAACAACAACAACAACAACAACAACTTCTTCTTCTAGGTTGGTTCCAGAAGCTTGATGAAGTATATAACAGTCCAGAATACTTATAAAGTACTCTATATTCCATTGTCCACTCAAGCTGTGTACATGTTATCATTTATTCCAGCCCTGGTGCCCTCCTACCACTCATTTTTGAAACTGTGCACACATAACTTCAGCTGCAATCCATATCTATTGAGCAGTTTCTTAAGCTCAAACCAGCTTCCTTCTGATTTGAAATTGTAAGCCACATTCACTTCACAGTTAAATTGAGGTGTGCATATTTGAGACTGGCATTGCACATGTGCAGGTGACAGTTGTGTGAAATAGCAGTGGGGAAGAAGCTGCAATTCCCTGAGTGGTTTAACAATCAATCCCTCTTCCCAGGGAACTCTGGGAACTGTAACTCTGTGAGAGAAATCAGAATCTACTCACAACTCTCAGCACCCTTGACAGGATACAGGTTCCAGGATTCTTTGGGAGAAATCATAGCAATTTAAAGTGATATGATACTGCTATAAATGTGTAGTGCAGATGGGGCCACCGTTCCTAAATAAATATGGAACATAAAATATTCTTCTTGACTTATGCCTGTGTGAGAAATTAAATCGCTATAGAGCAGTCTTGCTTTGACAAACTTCAGGGTTGCTGTGTCTACTTCGGTTTTTTACACAAGGCAACCTACTGGAGTCAGGCATGATAGTTACTGGCTATATGGAGCTGGATGTAAAACGGTGACTCAGAGGAAGAGCCAGTGGCCTACTGCACACAGCTCACATGATATATCAACTGGGATGGCTGCATACGCAAACACAAATCTACATCGGAGTTACAACAGATAAGGTAAAGGTAAAGGACCCCTGTATGGTTAAGTCCAGTCAAAGGCGACTATGGGGTTGCAGCGCTCATCTCACTTTCAGGCTGAGGGAGCCGGCATTTGTCCACAGACAGCTTTCTGGGTCATGTGGCCAGCATGACTAAACCGCTAATGGCATATCAGAACACCATGACGGAAACCAGAGTGTACAGAAATGCCATTTATGTTCCCACCACATTTATCCCACCTATTTATCTACTTGCACTGGCATGCTTTTGAACTGCTAGCTTGGCAGGAGCTGGGACAGAGCAACAGGAGCTCACCCTGTCACAGGGATTCAAACCGTCAGCCTTCTGATCGGCAAGCCCAATAGGTTCAGTGGGATCTAACCAGTAATGTCTAGTGTTGTGGAGCAGATCTGCCCTCTCAACAGCAGCATCACTGCAGCTTACCTGAATGGGGCAGGGCAAGGGTGAAGGTTATTGCTAAAGTATAGCAAAATGGTTCCTCAACACTCTTTAAACTTCTAATCTGTAGTGTAATCCTATACATAGTTTCTCAGACGAAAGTCCCACCAAGTTTAACGGGACTTATGCCAAGTAACTGTTCATAGGATTAGGGTTGGGGGGATTCAATTTTGCTTGCATTTTAATGAGAAACAACATAATTCACATTTTTTGAACCAATGTGTGAACCAAAACACCGCTATCCTCCAAAGTTTACACTTTTCTGAATTTTGCAATTCAATACTTCGGCCAAACAATGTTTACAAAAAATAGGGGAAAGTGTGAATAAAAATGTACATATCAGTGAAAACAACTCACGAAATGGCATTGTGTGAGGGGAAATTGATTGCTAAACTGTGTGTATGAGTCTAAACTGTGTCCAAACATGTGTTTGATAGGAGAAATATACATTAAAATAATTACGAACTTTCGTGAAGGTTTCCCCCCCCCCCTCAAATTGCAACTTGTTCTGGAAATGTGGAGAACTGAATTTAACATAGGGAAAGGACTAGAAGCTGAGAGGACTAAAATGGACACATTTGTCCTCCCCTAATCGTAGTCTGTCATAGACCTTCTGAAGTAAAATCCCAACTTCTCCCCCATCTGCACATGAACTCTGCCATGTGTGTTAATTGTGGTGAAGGAAGGCAGGAATGAGCAAATAATGGACAAAACACAATGATGGAAGTCTTTAAAAAATTAAAAATATTCTCACCCACTAAATCTATCAATGACTTAGAGCTGCTTCATGCCTTATGTGGAAAACAAACATCCTGTTGTTGTTTTCCAAACACATACAGCACAAAGAGGGGACATGTACCTCCAAACATGCAGAGATAGAACAGTGAACATCTGCCAGAAAACTGCAACCAATTTTGGCTTCCCAGTGCATGCCCAGAGTGTAGGGAGTTGTCAGAAGGCGGTTTGAGGGTAGCGCAACCAGTTCAGCTGCACTGGGGGCTGTGCTACAGGGAGCACCACAACAATGCTGTAAAATGGAGCGCAATTCTCCTCAGAGTAGACTCATTGAAATTAATGGACCTATGTTAATCATGCCCATTAGTTTCAGTGGGTCAACTCTGAGTATGACTACAACCCACTAACTGCATATCTTAACAGTTAATAATAACAGTCTAATGGTATAATGTATGCAGTATACATGCTGTTTTTAAAGAAGGCCTATGTAGTATGTAACTGAGAGCAATATACCTCTTGCTAAACTATCTTAACAGGCTAAAGGGGGAGGAAAATCAAGAAGAAATAAGATGTAACATCTTATTGGGAGCTAATGGGACACAGAAAGTTGCAATGTCAGCTTGAGATGTCAGAAAGAGCCAAGGAAGAAAAGACTATAAAAATGATTATGAGTAATAATAAATAATAAATTTGTGAAGTAATAAATTTGTGATGAGAAGGGGGGAAAGAGGAATACAAGGCAAGTAAGGTAGGGAGGAGAGAGAGACAAAGGCTTTTAACTATGAAGCCATTTATGTGCCCATAAATCCTATTGCAGTCAATGGGACTGACAAGTTCATAAGTGTCTTCAGGAGTGCAGCCAAAATCTATCAGGTAGCATGAACCTGAGCGCTTGCGAAAGCCGTAAGAAGAGCAAGGAAAGAATTTGAAGCCAGAGTTGGTGTCTCAGGCATGAATGAAGCTGGTTTGCTATAGACAAGCTGACAAGAATGGCATGCAAAATGTCCCTGAGGATCTGACTGGGTCAATGGGAAACAAGTCTGTT
The DNA here is from genome assembly GCF_951804945.1 of Podarcis cretensis. Taxonomy (NCBI): domain Eukaryota; kingdom Metazoa; phylum Chordata; class Lepidosauria; order Squamata; family Lacertidae; genus Podarcis; species Podarcis cretensis. Next base: position 28,631,542 of record NC_137179.1, on the reverse strand, counting down.
CACAGGCAGAGTGAAGGTGGCAATGGATAGTAATAATGGAAGAATAATAGAGCTAAAGCAGAATTCAGGGTCATGGATGGTGCCTTGGTAATTGACAAGAAAGGTCAATGGATGAGCCAATCTACCTTGGGGATTGGACTGTATTTCCTTATATTAGACAGCAATGAACCAACCCCTTACCTTCAACTAGTCCCATTGACTTTAATGGGGCCTTGTTAATGTAAGTGACCACAGAGAAGCAACAGCCCTTAAAGGGTTTCCTTTTGTCAAAGAAGTTCTGTTAAAACAGGGATGGGAAACTTGTGGCCCTCCAGATGTTGTTGGAGTCCAACTCACATCAGCCCCAGCCAGCAAGGCTAATAGTCAAAGACTATGGGAGTTCTGGTCCAGCAACATTTGAGGGCCATAGGTTCATGGGTCATCCCATTCAAATTAGTGTCCCCACTATTGATTCAGTACAGTGGTACCTTGGTACTCGAATGGCTTGGCTCCCGAACAAATTGGCTCCTGAACGACACAAACTTGGAAGTGAGTGTTTCGGTTTGTGAACATTTTTCAGAAGCCGAATGTCCGATGTGGCTTCTGCAACTTCCACGGCTTCCAATTGAGTGCAGGAAGCTCCTGCAGCCCATTCGGAAGCTGCGCCTTGGTTTACAAACTGTTTCAGGAGTCGAACGGACTCCCAGAATGGATTAAGTTCGAGAACCAAGGTACCACTGTATATTCATTAGTATTTCTGAAGCAAATGTCTGCTGCTAGACCCAAATCATAGCATAACTCTTGCCATGTGGATGTTGTCCATGGGATAGCACGACTCTGAAATGTCCAGATCAAACCCTGCCATCTGGTTTATTGTGTGATAGTTAGGTACTGTAGTGAAAGATAGCAGGTATAAAGAACCTAGATTGCACATTTTTTTTCAGCTCAACCTTCAGTTGATCAGTCTGATTCCTTCCTGTCATAATTACTTTGACCTTTCAAAAAATATTTATAGAAGTGACTCCTTCACCTCAGTTCTACCTTTTAAACTACACTACACTTATTTTTTTATAAATCTATCCTGGATCAGTGCTGGTTTGTTTTAACCAATAGTGAAATGGCAGCATTTACACTAAATATATATATATCTGGGAACCAGTGAGAAATACTCACAATGGAGTGAAAGGATGCTTGTTTGTTTGACGTTGTGCAAAAGTGATGGAAAATACACCAGTTGAAGTTGATTTGAAACAAGGCACAGATGTTTTCAATGGATTTCAGTTCGAGCATAAAAATCATCAGAAAAGTGGGGTGTGATTACAATTTCAGAGAAATTGCTGTCTCTTTTTGCAAGCTGACCAGAGTTCCCATCAATCACATGGAACTCTGGAACTGCATCAGGCACAGTCAGTGTTCTCCCTGATGTCCCTAGAAGTTCTGCTTGCATTCTCCTATCCTTCTCAGTACCATATGGTCTTGACAGGAGATATGCACCCCATGCTATCTTCTAGCTCCTGATACCATCTCTACGGAAGCATCTAGACAGAGTGATATTTTCCACCAGCTGCTGCTGAAACTTCCTGTTTCTGACTGTGCTGCCCAAATAGAGTATCACAGGAACTTACCTTAAGCTGAGTCAGACCACTGGTCCATCTAGCTCTGTATTGTCCACATGAGTGACAGCAGATCTCCAAGAAGGTTTCTAGTAAGGGAAATTCCCCACCCTAACTGGAGATGCCAAGGACTGATCCTGGGATGTTGCTCATGCAAAACACATGTTCTACCCCCAAGTTGTAGCCCTTCCTCAGAACTGTGTTCCCTTTTGGTTTAGAGTCTATATTTACCTCCTGTATTTCTTTTGGGTTATCCCAGGGATGGAGGACCTGTGGCCCTGCCAGTGTGGTAGAGCTGCAGCTGCCATCCTCTCCAACCATTGGCCATGCTGGCTGTGACTGATTGGAGCTGAACTCCATCAGCATCTGGAGGACCACAGGTGCCCCAACCCTGGTTAGCCATCTCCTCTTTGAACAGCAACAAAGGGAACCATAAACCATCTAAGAACAGGTTGCCAAATGAACTCCTATAGACTGTTGGTTCTAATATCTGCTCCCCTTCTCACTTTCTATTCCTTGCTGCTTCTATACTTCATCCTTCCTCTTCCTGCACTGTAGAAAAACAAGTCAACGAAACAGGCAGAACCATGAAGGATGAACCTGCTTCCTTGGGAAGGAGACAACGTCTCTAGTGTCAAGGTTTCATAGAACATGAAATGAAAAGGTGGTGCCTTCTGAGCATGTGCTTAGTGGTTGCATACAACTATAATTAAGTTAGGAGGCACCTGAGCATGTAGAGTAGTGGTTGCTCACTGCCTGCTAGGCACAATAAAGGTTAGGGCAGGGTTTCCCAAACTTGGGTGTCCATCTGTTTTTGGACTACGACTCCCATCATCCCTAGCTAGCAGGACCAGTGATCAGGGATGATGGGAGTTGTAGTCCAAAAACAGATGGACACCCAAGTTTGGGAAACCCTGGGTTAGGGGGTCACTTACGCATTGCCTAAAGTGAGGATATATAACCAAAAAAGAAGGGAAAAGAAAGCACATAACTACATGAAATTGGCAAGGGTTGATTTCCATGTTTAGATGCAACTCTAGAAATAAATTACCATAATATAAATAGGACTACAATAGATCTTACCTAAGAGAGGAGGATTGTGACCAGGTGAGCTATGTGCCTGCTCAGTCTGCTGTCCAGATGCTAACTACTGATGGACAATTTCAAGGCCCTTGCTCCACCTTCTTAGCATTATTTATCTTTAAAATGGGTTTGGGCTACACAGCTCTACAAACAAAGGATACCTTCAAACAGAGGAGAGCCCTCTGTAAAGTAAGACGACACAGGGCCAGTCTGGGTCCATGAGATGACTTCTGACCATAGGCAGAGTAGTTCTCAATCACTGCTGCACACGATTGCATTTGGAGATGAGGGGAAATGCTCCCATGAAAGGTCAGGAACCACCCACATCTTCCTGGATAGGGTGCCACATGGCAGTGTCTGCCTAGTGGGCGGGCAGGTAGGGTGTGTGTGTGGAGCTGGGATACATGGTAGTTTCTTGAGAAATACTACATGTGGGGAGAGCTGTAGCTCAGTGGTAGAGAATATTCTTTTCATGCAGAAGGTTCCAAGTTCAATCCACATCATCTCCAGGTTGGATTGGGAGAGACTCCCTGTCTGAAACCCTGGAGAGCCACTGCCAACCAGTGTAGGCATTACTGAGCCTACGCTGGCCTGATTCAGTATAAGACAACTCCCTGTGTTCTTGTGCAGGTGAAAGGAAAAAGAGAAACGCTGAAGAAGAGGAATTGGTGAATAACAAGGTCAAAGGGGAAAAGGAATGGCCTGGACAGAGCTTTGAATGAATGGAGGTGTGAAGAGTAGGAAATGTACTAGATGTGAAGATGGGGGTGGGGCCTCTTTCTCACTCTCACCCTGCTTTGCTTCCCCTTTTTCCTCTGCTCTCTTTGGCACGTGCTGAGCTCAACAAAGAGCCACCCTGCAGAGCCAATTAGTCAATAGCTTGTATTCTTGCAATGAAATCCTGCGGGAAGCAGGAGGCAGGGTAAGAAGGAAAATGGGGGGAACCCAAACTTGGAGTTGGCAGGAGTTTAGTGTGCAAATATAGGGCCAATTCCAAAGTAATTCTTTCTTCTGAGTGAGTTTTTTTGGAATGGTTCCTGTGGAGTCATACACTTGGAATAATATTAGGCTGACATACTGATCAACCATATGGATTTTTCAGGGAGGATTTCATGACCAGAAGATGAGATTGCCGCTACTTCTCCTTGCAGGACTGTCTCAGAATGATTTGCCAATTTGAAAGTACATTTTTCACCTATATAATTTTAGGGGGCCCTCCCCAAAGCTTCCTCCTTGAGGACAAATGTCTCACCAGAAGATAGCATGGTCTTAGGACTAAACAACTGCCAAAATTCAGATATGGAGGGGGAAGAGCTGGCCAAGACTGAATGTCTGCACTCCTGGCAGAGAAGCAAGACCTAGTCCTTGACCCCTAGCCTGAGGCTGTTGGCCTGAAACTTGAGAGTCCTAAATTAGGGCCCTAGAGCTGGTTGGAGATGTTTGGAGCAGACCAGCAGCCACTGCTGCTTCTATGGCAGAGGTGGGAATGTATGGCCCTCTGGATATTGCTGAACTACAATTTCCATCAGCCCCAGACAGCATGGCCAATGGAGATGATGGCAGTTGAAGTTTAGCAACATATGGAGGGCCAAGTGTTCCCCACACCTGCTCTATGTTGTGGCCCTGCACTGACCTCCCCGTTATCCTCCTGCTGTTTTTGCTTCTGCATCAGCAGAATGGATGCATGAAACTTCTCTAGCAACATCTCACCTGACAATGCCATACTGTGATGAAGGCCCCTGTATTGTGACACACAATCCTTCCAGAGTATGGCATTGTATGCAAGGTGGGTTGAAAGAGAGCTGTACTGCCACCACTTTGCCAGGACAGTGGCAATAATGGCAGCAAAACAGTACTATGGAGCTCTCTGGAGCCACTTCATTCACCATGCCTCACCCTGAGGAAGATAGTGCTCTTACAGTGCTAGGCAATGGCCACCACTAGCCACTTCACAGCAGATGAGTGGAGAGGATGAACAGGACTTGTGTGTGGCTTTGTGGGCAGCTGGGACAGGGCAGGCTAGCAGCAGTGGGGCAAGCAGTGGAGGGCGTCAGATCTGGTGTCTCTCCTGACCCACCATCTGAGACAAAATACTCTGTGTGGCTGAAGGGTGAGCTGTTCATGGAAGGCTTCCAGAGGCAGCTCTCCCTGAGCCATTATGTCTCAAGGAAACAAGTCTCATCACATCAGACACTGCTTACTCACCAGAGAACACACCAGGCAGGAAGAAAGGACATCAGAGTGCTAGGTTTTAGGATTTTCTCTTTAAGGATCTCCACTCCATAGCCAGAGATGTGGAGCCTGAGAAGGGTAGAAGTTAGAGCCTCAAATGCTATCAAGCATCATTGGCCTTAGCACTCAGGAGCATGCTTCTTTATCTTACAAGGCTGGACGTGAATCCTCTTGATTCAGTAAAAGTAATTTTGCAGAATGCTGAAAGTCTACCTTTTAAGCCGACCATTTTCTAAAATGGTCAAATTCTGTAATAGCATTTTGTCTTCATTCACCAGCTTGACACAGAGTACCAGAAGCATAGCTGATGTTCCTCTGCTTTCCAATCTGCTTTTAAAGCACCACGAGAAAAAGCAATGTCTGTGTGACCATTCCCATTCCAGTGCCACTGTTTCTGGGAGGCATAGTTGTATGTATATGCCTTTCCAATGCTCAGCTACAAGGAAGCAACCCCACCCCACCCCCATAAACCAAACAGAATCTGGTCTGATCAAGAGGAAGGCCCAGCAGTACAGAGAGAAACAGAACTAGAATAGTAAAGGTACATTTGCAAATGTCTCCTCCTCCTCCTCCTCCTCCTCCTCCTCCTCTGTCTTCTCCTCAGAGCCTCGCTCCATGCAGAAGGAAGGAACGTCTGCTATGGAGCAGAGCAGATGCTGATATGGCTTTTGTCAGCAATGGTGCCAGACACTGGCGTGCATTTGTTGACAAACAAATTCTTTCAATTGCCGTGGCTGCCATTTTATTTTGGTTTGGCTCCATTTCTTGGTGGCTTTCTCTTTGGCAACACTAGAGGGAAAGGAAGGATTACTATGATTATCATGATAAAGTTGACGTGGGCAAGAAAGCTAGTATGATTGATCTTCATGGTTTTGTCTGATACAGTGATTGGTCATTAGAATGTACTGGTGCATAAAGCACATCAGTGTGGTGATATGGCAACTCTCAAGTCTTAGCTCAACCCAGATAACATACTTCTGTTTAAATAGGAAAACGGGAGCCAGGCTTTCACCACAAGGTGAGTTACACCCCAAACTTCAATACTGCACTAGTTGGGTTGAAACTCAAAGGGTGCTGAGTTTGGCTAGAACTGATGTCACCCAGACCAGTCAATACGTATCAGAGAAGAATGGTTATAGGGGGTGGGTCACCATGCCAAAAACGGTGCAACTGTTGTGTCTCCAGATGCTTGCTATGCTAAGAGCTGTGACCATCCCACTCTTCAAAAGGAAGGCACAAAGGGCATGTCATTTGTTGCCTATGTCCTGGTCTGGTTTATGCATTAAAGTCTTTGGCAGAAGCCAAGCTAGGGTTTTGAGTAAGGACTAGGATGTTTAGGTATGATTGACTTTTGCAGTTGGTTCTTCAGGACAGTGGGTGGGATGATTATCAGAGTGAGATACTGATCTTGGTCACATAACTTCTGGAACCACAGATCTCATTCACCCAAAAGAAAAACTGGCACAAGGGTTTTTCCACTTGCCTTCTTCTGGGTGTCAACAGTCTAGCTAGAGTTTCTCTGAGTCATAAACTACCTTAATCCAGATTTCTTAACAGGGCAGAGGTAGCAAAGTGTCCACAGGTATGTTACATGCTTACCTTCAAATGAATGATCACTGTGCCTAAAGCAATTAAGCCGATATGGCTCTTATCTACTTTGACTACATGCCCTGAAGGCTTTCAGTAGCACATTTCCCAAACTCAAAGGCCTTTGAAGTGTGTAAGAAGAATTAGAGAGGAAATGCTATCTCTGTACAGAGAAATAAATCTCTCTTCAGGGTTGGCCAATTCATTCTTTTTCCCCACCCCTAAATCACACAGAAAGTGTATCCAATTTGAGGGGCTGGGTCATGTCCCCAATTCCCTGGCAAAGGAGGCTTTTGCAGATGTGGGTCAGTGAGTCTGCCTCAAGGATCCTGCAGAACCCTGAGGTCCAGTCCAGTGGAGAGCATGATATACTGGTCCTGAAGGAAGGAACCAGAATCCCCAGTTCCACCATCTCACGAACAACCCACGTTTCCTTACTCTTCTGTAAACCCCCACAAAGAGAAAATAGAAGGTTTGCCTAGAGGCCATTCAGTGATACTAAAGTGCTCAGATCCACGGCAATACTCCTCAGACTACACATTACAGTGCAAATCTGTATGATGATACTCAGCTTTCTTATTTTCTTGCTTAACAGAAAAAGGCACTTTGAGAGAAAGTGATTGGAAGTATGAGGTTCTGCTTAACCCTTTCTCATGCCCTGTCATTTTCCCACTCCAACTCACCCCCTGGCAGATTCTTCTGTCTGAAGTATTTCAAATATACCATCACAAACGCATATTTGGCACACAGTATGGGGGCAGGGAAGCTGCTCGGTGTACAATTTGGAAAGGAGAAATGGCAGGTGAGGAAAAGGTTAAGTTAAGCAGCCCTTTACTAGTCACTTCAATTCCAATTATCCCGTCTCAAAGTGCCTCTTCCTGTTAAGGGAGTAGGGGATCAGAAAAGTGAGTATGTAGCTGGTCCTAAGTAGCTAGGCTTGGCTGTTCAGTAGGCATGCTTTTCTGCTAGCAGTTCAGTTGAGATCAAAGCATTAGCCATGGACCAAACTACACGTTACACTGATGTTCTATTGTTGTAACTGCTGGTGTAGTTTCCTTCTTCAAAATCCAGCTGCATTTGAAACAGCACCATGGCATAGTTAAATATTTGTAAACCTTTCCCTGTCATGCTCCAGCCCTGATCCAAATTACCCACTGAAGCTATTAGCCATGTAGGAAAAAACACGAATCCCCCCCCCCCCAATTCTGCCCATCTGCTTTTCCCTTTATGTTCCCTAATAGCAACTTTGAATGGGTGATTTAAGTTAGGAAAGTGGTGTGGGAACAAAACGTTCCTAACCATCATAGCATGGTCCCTATGCAACCAACTGGCACCCAGGGGATCAGGATGCAAATTTTTGCCTAGCCCCATGCGCTCCCTATTTAGCCTTACACAGTTCATTGATTAAGTTACAGATAGGTAGCCATGTTGGTCTGCCATAGTCAAAACAAAATAAAAAAAAAAAATCCAGTAGCACCTTAAAGACCAACTAGGTTAGTACTTGGTATGAGTTTTCATGTGCATGCACACTGTATCTGAAGAAGTGTGCATGCACACGAAAGCTCATACCAAGTACTAACCTAGTTGGTCTTTAAGGTGCTACTGGAAAAAAAAAATTATTTTGTTTTGACAGTTCATTGACTCATTCTTAATGCTAGATCCAAGGTAACATTTTCTTCCATGTGAATTCTTTGGGCATGATTCTGATGGAGAAGTGCACTTGTAAAACAGGATGTCTAGCACCAGTGTCTAGCACATTGATGGAGCTATATTAGGGCTTAAGCAACCTTTTTCTCTCTGTATTTCCTTGGGAGTAATCTGTCAGGGTCTAGAGTCACAAGTGGATATGACAGAAGTAAAGCCAGAAGCAAAGATGAGTGGGACCATCCCACTTTTCTCTCTCATCTTTATGCCACTCCCCCACCCCCCAGCTTTTTCTTCCTTGCCACCTGCAAGAAATAAGGCAAAGGGCCTCATGAAGTAGACCTATGACCACAGGGTTCCCACCCCTGATCTGTATCAATAAGGAGGGGAAAGAGGAGAAATGAATTAAAAATCCTCAGCATTTTCTTAGGAAGCATCTGAAAATAGACCAGGATACTAAATACCTGAGAGCTGGAAGCAGAGGCAGTGGCAACAGGAATCTTCTTCACTGGGTCATTGGAAAGACAAACAAAACCACAAGGGAAAGACTACAAGCTGCTTTGCATAACTATGAGGGCTAGAAGCTTAGATGGCCTTGGAAAATTCAGAATGACATTATGTCCCCACGAGATTAAGCTCTGATTACAAGAAAGTTGTCACCTTGTTTGTGAATATTTATTATTTTTAATAACGGTATTTGATATAATCCTTGAAAACTAAGTTCCAAGCATCTGTTTTCCTTTGAGTTCAATACATTAAAGAGCATAAAAATACATAAAGGAATCTTTTAAAGATGGATATTTCCTCTACTGTATGTGAACCTGGTAGGCAAGCCATTCATCTTCTGCAAACTCTTTAATGTTCATCAGACCTTTGAGTGATTGTTTAACAACAAAAAAGCGCCTCAGCCTGTAAAGTGAAAGAGAGAGGGAAAGAAAGAAAGGCAAAAAGGCAGGGGTATGAAACTGCAATGTGTCTCAACACCTTCCACAGATTCAGCCTCACCACACACCCCTCTGGCAAAACTACAGGCAACCTCAAGCAGCCCTTCCAGTCTCTCTTGTTCTCTGATCTATGAAATTGATCAGATCTAAATGAAATCAGTTGGACCAGAAATTAGATGGGAGTCATTTCACTTCCTTTGCTGTTGTTACATTAATGAGCAATTATACATTAAGAACTATGAGGTGACTGATGTAATTAACCTCATAAACTGAGACTACTGAGGAAAGGAGGGGGAAGGCTTAGGACATACTTTGATGTCAGTATTGTATGTTAAAAAAATATAGATAGATAGGTATTATTGGGCCCACTGTTAGCATGTTGCAATTGGCTTAGTAGATACAGCGAACAAGCACAGTTTTGTTTGTTTCTAAATGAAGGGTCATAAGAAGTGGAATATCTCAAGGATATATGTTGGGACAGGTGCTTTTCAGCTTGGTCATAAATGACCTAGAGTTTGGGATGAGCAGCAAGGTGGCAAAGTTTTTTGAAAATGCTGAATTATTGGTGGAAAAAAACAAAAAGGGATTGAGAGGAGCAAACTGGTTGGATGTGCAAAAAAAGTTAAATATTGTTCATTATAAACAAGTGTCAATTGATGCACATTGGGGCAATAAATCCTCATCTCACACATACACTGATGTGGTCTGAGATGGATGTGACTGGCCAAGAAAGAGGTCTTGGGTCATGGTGGATAATGCAATGAGAATATCAATAAAGCACATGCCAGGTGTGAAATGGGCAAATTCCATGCTAGGTATCATTAGGAAGTGGTTCTGGATTAAAACTACCAGTATTGTCAGTCTTTTACACAATCCTCAGTTCAGCCATGCCTGAATTCTCTTTACAAAGCTGGTCATTGCATTCCAAAAAGGATAGTTTAGAGCTGGGAAAGGTGCACAAAAGGGCAACAAAATGACCAGAGTAATTGCTCTATATGGAAAAGTTACAAATTTGGGGGCTTTGTAATTTAGAAAAATGGTAAGTAAAGGGGGACATAACAGAGGCTTGTAAAATTATGCATGGTATGCAGAAAGTGGAGAAAGAAAAGTTTCCATCCCTCTCATAACACTAGAACTCAAAGTCCTCTAATGAAGCTGAATAATTCAGGACAGACAAAAGGAAATACTTATTCACACAGTGCATAGATAAGCTATGGAATACCACAAGACATGAGGATGGCCCCCACCTTAGAGGGCTTTAAAGTGGGGCTTAGACAAATTCATTTAGGATAAGGCTATCAGTGAGTAACTACTATCTCCAATCTTCCTCTTGTGCCAGTTGCTGGGAAACAGAAGTGGGAGAGGGCTATTGCCATATATCTCCTGCATGTGAGCTTCTAATAGGCTTCAGGCTTGCCGCTCTAGGAAACAGGATGCAAAACTAGAAAGGCCTTTGGTCTGGTTCAGTAAGGTTCTTCTTCTGTTCTAATGCTCACTTTCTCTCTCTCTCTCTCTCTCTCTGAGCAAGGACATTTGAGGACAAGATTCTACACATGCATCAAGTTCCTTATTTGTTCTGCCTTGTTTTGCCATTCCCAGGGCTTCAAAATATCAGTTTGTTGGAGTATGCAATCTGTTATCTCACAGAGAGCTTTCAAAAGAAAGACAGACACACAACATAGGTCCACACCCAACAATTCAACAGAACAACGGATGTAGCCCAACAGCAGCACCCTCCTCCCCCCCCAAAAAAAATTTTTTTAAGCACCCAGCCAAAGTAATGAGAACATTTCCCCCCTTTTTGTCAACATATATAACAATATATGCAAATAGATTTCAAATTACCCTTCCACGTTGCATTTTCACTGTCTCCTAGGAAGAGAAACGGCTGATTGAAGTTTTGTGCTGGACTAATTGTGATGTGAGGAGCTCTGGGCACTTATTACTGGAATGAGCAGGCTGGATGGGGGAGCGGGCGTGGGGGGGAGCGCAGAGGATGAAAAGAGAGATCCAGCTACTCCTTTCTCTGAGCTCCTGAAGCGTAAGGGAGTAATCATTTCAGAATCTGGAAGGAGAGGGGTAAAAAAAACGCAAAGGATCACGCAGGAAGGCTAATCGCCCCCGCCCTTCCTGCACTTGAGAGACAAGAAGGGTTACTATCACTTGCAGATGCTCGGGAAAAGGATCTAGGAAGTGGAAGATTGCCCCCCCCCTCCCTCCTTCTCCTCCGCGCGCCCGCCAACCCTCCTCAGTTTTCCCAGCAGCACCCCGGGCAAAGAGGTAAAAGAGCTGTTCTTCAGCACCGCGGAGTGATCGGTGCAGGGGAGCTGTCCATTTCAGCACCACCACGTTAATGCAGTAGGTGGGAGCGGAACTAGCAAGGCAAGAAGAGGCGCGAGACACCGACGAGCAGCATATCCTGCAGCAAGCCTCCTGGTTCCCCTGATCTTCGGAAGCTTTGCAGAGAGGGGGGAGGAAGGGAAATCCGTCTTGCTTCTCCGGGAGAGACTCCCCCCTCCTCTGCCCATTTTACCACCACTACCAACATCACCACCAATCACAACAACCGCTGCTCTGCCGCTGCCGTGAAGAGGGGGGTGAAAAGCCATGGACGGCAAAACCTCAGCACCTGTTCAGCTGAAATCAAGGGCTTACAATATACTGGCAAGTCTAGTTCGGTGGTAGAAAACGGGGAGCGGAGGGAAGATCTGGAACGAGAGCGAGCCAACAGACGAACAAAAACCCCACCAAAAAAAAAATATCCGAAGAAGATAACTGGAAAGAAAAGGGATTTTTCATGGCGCAGGCTGCAGATCTGAGCAAGAAGACTGAAGGTTGCATCTCTGCTCTTACAGTCTCTAACTGTCTAGGTCCAGATAATGAGAGAGTGTGTTGAGGATGCTGTTTCTGTTGCCGCTGCTGCTGCTCCCCTGTTCACTGTGGAAGCCATCTCCAAATTAGCCATTACATATGGAAACTGGAGACCAGAATTTTAGAAAAAGGGATTAAGGCATCTCATTTTTTGGGGGGGTTATCTATTTTTTCCTTTATTTTATTTTTATATAATATATATATATATATATAATATTAACCGCCGGAACGTTTCTCTTTTAAAAGGCAAGCCTCTTCCCGTGTGATTTTTTTTTTCATTTACACTGATTCCGTGGGCTTTCTTACCTCCCTTTTTTATGTATAGATTTCTCTCTATTGATCTCGAATAGATACCCATTATATTATTATTATTGCTATTATTACTATTATTATTCTTACTAGAGGAAATATTATTCTTTTATTTTATTATTAACATACAAACATACACACACACACACACACACACACACACACAGCCCAAGAATCAGAAGGCGTTGGGTATTTGTATAATGAAGAATTATGGGGCTCTTTGACAGAGGTGTTCAGATGCTTTTAACCACCGTTGGTGCTTTCGCTGCCTTCAGCCTCATGACCATAGCTGTGGGGACCGATTACTGGCTTTACTCCAGAGGGGTTTGCAAGATGAAAGGTACCGGTGATAATGAAACCAGCAAAAAGAACGAAGAAGTCATGACCCATTCTGGATTATGGAGAACCTGCTGCTTGGAAGGTATTTGATTCCGAAGCTCAACCTCTCCCCCACTCCCCGTCCCCACTCCGTCCCATTCCCTCCCATCTCCCCCCCCCCCCAAAAAAAAAAATCTTCCCCCGTTCCACCATTTTCTCGCTCCAACCCTGCCGCCATGGAACCAGGATGCTTGGGTTAGTTTCTGAGGAAAAGCAGTAAAGTTAGAAATAGCTCAGGTACACGTCCCCATTCTGTCCCCGCTAACCCCTCTTTCCCTTGTCCCCTGGAAACCCTGTTAATGTGATCAATGATCTCTGTATTGTGAAAACATCAAAGGGACCGTCTTGTTAAAGCGTGTGTGTGTGTGTGTGTGTGTGTGTGTGTTCGAGCCGCCTCTTTCCGGATTCTTTACAGTTCCTTTTTGGAAAGCGAGCAAAATGTTATATTATTGGAGTGCGCTGTTGGCTGCTAATGACGGGGCGGTTGGAAGGGGGGGGGGCGGAATAATTGGTCTCCTTTTGCGAATGGATGTTGATGACGAGAAGTCTGGGAGAGTGAAAAGAGGGGGGAAAGAGGCAGAGCAACTTCCTATGTCTGGTGGCGTGTTCTGCCCCCACACCCCCGCTTCCTCACATGTACAATTTCTTAGCATCAACAACAGATCTTGTTATGTCTCGGCTGCCTAATTGGGTAAACTCGAACGTTCCCAGTTTTCTCCAGCGGAGTTTGCGAGGGGCTTTCGTAACGTCTCCTCCAGGCTGCTTATATACAGCTTGGCTGTGTGTGGCTTGTTTATTCTTTCTATTATTATTATTATTATTATTATTATTATTATTATTATTAGGCTGGTTTCAAGGGTGGGAGAGATCTGTATGCCCTTCTCTCGCCAAATGAACAAGTGGTGGAGAGAGGAAGGGGAGGGGAGAAGGGACAAAACCCTTTCCCTCTCTTCCCACCTCCCCACCCCTGTCTCTCTCCCTCTGTAATAGGAAAGTGAACAAGAGCAAGTCCTCTCGCACCCGGATTGACATGTCTGATGGCAGCAGGAGAATCACTACGGCAGCCAGTTTTTGAAATCAGACGCTGGAAATAGGCGGAGGGAGGAGGGGGTCCGGGGCTTTGCTTTGAAATGTGCTATTCAGCATGGCTCTCTCGGTATAGATGTGCAGGGCTGCGAGAGAGGGGGGCGAGGGAGAGAGGGAGGGAGGGATGGAGCTGGGGGGGGGGGCTCTTCAGATCGTGCGTGGAAAGAAGGAAGGGAGGCTGATGCAAACGTGGGGTGTTTTGTGGGCACGCAAAGCTTCGCCGTAATCAGACCGTCTGTTTTAAGAATAGAAGCTAACTTGGGGGTGGGGGGAGTGGGGGATGGGTGGGCACACACGCAGCATGTACATGGCTTGCCTCGCGTCCCCGCCTCAAACCCCAAGCTGAGGCCGATCGCGCTCGCCGGCGATGCCTCGGGGGTGCTGGGGGGGGGGCAGATCCCGCAAAATAGGATGGCGGGGAAAGGGAGCAGGGTCCTGGGAAGAGAAGATCAACCTCTCTCCGCTCGTCGTTCATGGCCTCTCTTGCCCCCAAGCCCACACCCGCCCCCTTTTTATAAAAATAGGGGAAAGTCAGAAGTAAGCGAGAGGGGAGGGGGTTGGAACTGCTGTTTGCAAATGGTTGTGGCCGGGAAGAATAGCGACATCCCCCCCCCCCCTTATTCTTGGTGCAAACGGTTGAGTGATGGCTGAACATGTTTTGAATAGCTAAGTGACTTCATTGAGCGATGGTCTGTTTGACGCATACTGCATTTGGTGCCCTTTCTCTCTCCAAGCCGCTGCCTTTTAACATATTCTGCAGAGGACTTCCATGCTGAATACTCTATGCTATCTCCCAGCCAGAGAGAGGCGGGTGGGGGGTGGGAAGGAATCAATATCGGAAAATTAATCGGCGGCGTTTTAAACACGCCAACAACACACACACACCTCCAGAGAAGCGAATCTATCTGGAAATCTCTTCCCCTAAACACACACACACACAAATATTAAGAGCCTGTCAGGCTGCTCTATTCATTAACGTGGAAGAAAAGGAGAGGAATCGATCGAACGAAGCACTGACGAGATCCCTGTCTTCCAAAAAGCGAAAGGAAAGAGGCGGGATTGCCTCGGGGACTTGGGGGGGGGGGCTGCAGAAAAGCCTTCCCGATCGGTGTCTTTTAGGATGAGGAGCCGATGAGGATGACTGCTGCTGCTGCTGCTGCTGCTGCTGCTGCTGCTGGGAGCAGTCTGGAGCGCCAATGAGGCGATCTTCCCGGGGGCAGGAGAGAGAGAGAGAGAGAGAGTAAGAGAGAGAGAGAGAGAGAGAGAGAGAGAGAGAGAGAGAGAATAAATAAATATGGCATGAGTCCGCTTGTGCTTCTGGATCCACAGACACGTATCTCTGGCTACGAGGCATTTGGTGCGGGGTGGCGGCGTGTGCAGGGGGTGGGGGAGGCGGTGCGGGTCGCTCAGGGAGGGAGGAAGAGAGGAGGAGAAGCTAGGCTCTCTTTCTCCTTCCTCTCATTTTGCACGAGCCTTCCCCCCCCCCCCACTCCGCACCAGCTCCCCTCCCCCACACACCCTCCCCTTCCCGGCAGCTCGCCTGGGCTGAGATCGCCCGTCGATTAAAAGGGCAAGGATCTTTTAATTAAAAGCTCCTAATTGTGCCCATCCCGAGACGTGCCGTCAGCCTTTTTAACTCGGCAGCTAGTGTGTGTATGTGTGTGTGTTGCGTGTGTGCGCGCGCGTTTGTGTTTGTGCTCACAGCCCCGTTTGTGTGTTTTGGAAAATCGCAGCCCTGCAAAAGGGGTGTGAGAAGAGCAGAGGCAACCGCCTGGGCTGCTGTCACGGCGCCCCCCCCCCCACGTTAGATGGGGAGGGTGCTCTTCTGCACACACACACACACGCCCAGGCACGGCACACCACCGGCCCTGCTCCGTTGAGCGTGCAGCTGAAGTTTCCCTGAGAACACCCCGTCCCTCCACTCGGGGGCGGGGGGAACCCCCAAAGGGAAGCAGCCTGGATGGCACACTCCGCCTGTTGCTCGCCCATCGCCGGAAGCGACGCCGGGTGGGGAGACATGCAACTTTGTATGGGGGGGATGGACGAGGGTCGCTGCTAGCCCAGGGTTAGTCAGCAGCGCTGCTGGGGCGCTAGATCAGGACAGCCGATCTCCTAAGCTGCAAAGCACACGAGCTCCTGGGCCGAGGTTGGCTTTGCCCGGGGGCCTTTCCAGTCGAAGGCAGCAGAAGCAGAAAGAGACTTGGCTTTTTTCGACTCCCCAGAAGAATAAGCATTAAGTGGTTCTGGGGTTCAGGGAAGCTACGTCGAGAGGCATTCTTTCTGATCTCCCTTTCTCTCTCTCACTCTTCAGTCCCCCTCTTTTTTAATCGTGTCGTTTGGCCTCGTGGGAAGCCTCCCTAGCTGGGTTTGAAAGTCGCCCATTGGGGAAGGACTAGCTATTTCTCACCTCCCCCCCCCAGCTGTAATATTGGAAAGTGAGACAAAAGAGCAAAAACTGGAAGGTTTGCTTTGTTTTGTTTCCAAAGGAAGATTGGGCATTTATCCCTTAGGGTCGCTCTACTTCTATTTGCCATCTTTGTATGCTTACAAAGAAGTAAACCCCACTGAATATAGTGGGACTTGCTCTCAGGTCACTGTGCATAGGATTGCAACCTTAGAAGGCTTGTGGCCTTGGAGAAAATGGGTTGCATTAGAGTCCCACTGCACCAGCTGCCCTTCCTGCAAATCCGTGGTCTTAGAATAGGCTCTGATTTTTCCATGAGAGTGTACAAAAATGGCACAAAATGCTAGTTTGTCCTTATATCAGTGCTTAGTTTACAAGAGAGGTTTTTGCAATGCCGCCCCCCTTAACTACTGTTTTTAGAATACCACAGGTATCACAGTTAAGCTAAAATTGGAGGGGTAGCAAGGTGAGCGTGTGGATTTAATTCAGTGGCCCCTATCTTTCCTATCATAATTGGAGCATCTAGCTAGGACTGTGATATGCAGTGTTTGGTGCATCTTTCAGTTGTGAGATACTATGGCTTTTGTTAAATAAGGATCAAATCCACATCATTTCGAGAAGGCATGTATGCAAACAATATTTTTCATGTAAAACTAATGGCGCTTTTGTTGCTCATTTGTGGAATATACAAATCATTTTGGCTGTAGGAATATCACATTTCCCTACAATAACATCTTACTCTAGCAACAACATGTGATTCTGCCCTCCAACAAGCATGGTTGTTTGTTGCTCATGGGAGCTCTATGACTGCATAAGTGCCACAGTCCCTTACTGTAGGTACTGCCTCCTCAATGTTGTCCTGCGCAAGGGTCTCTAGTCTGGGGCTAGTTAGCTTCATGACCAATTTGTTGGTGAACTTGAATGTCAGTGAATTGCAAGAGTTCCAAAAGACAAGCTTAGGCCAAGGTGAACTCCAGATTGCCCAGTGGCCTTTGTAGCTCTAATGAGTAGAAGGATAGATGGATACTGCTAGTAAGAGAGGAGTGCCATTGCACTCAGGCCTTGCTCTTGAGCTTCCTATAAGCATCAGGCTGGCCACTGTCAGAACAGGATGCTGAGCTAATGGGTCTTTGGCCTGATCCAGCAGGGCTCTTTTCATGTCCTTTTCACAGAGTGATGAAACTCCTCCCTCTCCATGCCCACACTCTATTGTAGACCTTTTTCTGTTCCAGTCCTGTTGGAAGTCAATGAGACTACATTCAAATAAACATGGATAGGTGTGAGTGGCACAAGGTTTTGTGTGTGCGTGTTGGTTATATCAGAGACTGAGCAGTCAGTCATGTATTGTACCACTCCAGTGTTGGACTACTTAGACATCCCAGTAAGACTTTTCTTCTTATTTTCTTTTTCTTTTCACGAAACAGCAAACACCAAGTAGTTGCCAATGTTCTCTACCCTACCACTCTGCCACTTTGTGACAGTTCAGTCTTTGAAAACCCTTGACTTTTAAAAAAAGTTATGTTTCTTTTATTTATTTATTTATTTATTTATTTGAAAGTCCTGTTGCTCTTTATTTACTTATTTTGTAAACAAGCAAGCAGTAGTGTGGCTGTTGCCACCCTGTATTGTGTTTCGCCAGGATATCATACTGCTGTTGCCTTTGAATCAGAACCTGCAGACATTGATATTTAGTTGGATCACACCTTGGCAGAATAAAATGCGCTGCCGATTAATGGCGGATTCCCTCCGAGCTCCGGAGGGAATCGGCTCCGCAGGATCGGGTCTTGTCCGCGCCGGCGACGCGGGGACCCTTAAAAATCACAGGCGCTGATGCCTGTGAACGTGGTGACTCGGCGGGCACCATTTGCGCCCCCCCAAACCGCGAAGGAGCCTTTTTAAAGGCTCAGGAACGGGGACGGGGGACGGCGCGGTGCTGTGAGTCGATTGCTCCTTCTGCGGAGCGAAGCCGCATGCCATTGTCGGAGAAGCGCTGACTTTTTCCTTGGAACATTCGGACTCAAAAACAAGAACCCGTGAGTAAATATGGAATTTGGATCTTAAACAAATTTTTCTTGAATTGGGAACGAGCGGGGAAGGGTCAAAAAGGAAGTCGCCCCCCCCTTTGAGTAGATATTCTAACGCAAAGAGCTTGCAACTTAAGGTCGAGAGGACTCTTTTTTTATAAAAAAAAAAAACCTTCACGGCTTGACGCTATAAATTTTACTGGAGGATAAACTTAACGCTTGGAGCTAAAGTTTCACCCCCCCAGAACCCGGGGGCGCCCCGTGAGAGAACCTGTTGAGGAACTATTGAAGATTTTGACAGCTGTCAAAATAGCTGTCAAAAGGAAAGGATAAAGGGAACTTTGTCTTTGTTGCATCTGCTGGCTATATTTGTTGCAACTTCTAGAAAATAAGGGAGAGCAGCTACAAATTAACTTACTGACTGGTTTTTAAACTGAGAGACACTGCAAAAATGGCTGAAAGAAGCAATAATCAGACTAAACTCAACAAAATACTGGCTCTCCTGGGAAAGTTACAAGATCAGACAGATGTTTTGACTACAAATGTGAACACTCTGGCCCTGGCAGTAAACAACATTGTTGAAGCTGACAGGGAGTGGAGGCAGGAAGTTTATATACATCAACAACAAGAGGAATCTGAGAGCCATGAGACTGTGGATTTTGAGGAAAAGGAAGGTGGACCGGTAATTTTGCAGATGTCAAGGGAGAATTACAGTTTGGGGCCTGGCATGCAGACAACAAAGGAGAATAAAAATTTGAGGTGGAAAGTTTGGACTGAGTTGGAAACTGCAAAGTTGAGAGTGGAGCACCTCATGAGCATTAATCTTAAATATGGAGGGCCAACCGGAAAAATCATGGATCTTGTTGGGTCAGAGCCCCTTCGAGCCTTGGGGCTTAACCTAAAGGACTATCCAAGAGGCCGGCAGAGAGGAACTGAGGGTGACTTGAGAGCCTCGGACGTGAGATCTCCAGGTTAAACAGTATTGATTGATGAACATTTATTGGGGACCAAACCGGGAAAGGGGGGCTGGAGTTTTGTAATCCAAAGGGTACAGAATTCTTAATTACTTACTTTTAATTTGTTTTGATATTTGTATGGAAGTTGGGAAAGCCATGGAAGGGAAATATTGACTTTAAGAAATATGTTAAAGAATAAGAAATGATGTATAAGATGTTTAAGATTAGATAAGCTAAAATTGGTGTCTAAAATGGTTAAAATGAAATGAAAATGAGGAATGCAATAATAATTTTATGGAAGAATGAGGAAAGGTAAAATTACAGTATGTTAAAATTATTAAGTTTAAGGTTGAGAATTAAGTAATAAGGATTTGCAGGACTAATAACTTGAACTGGAATACAAGAAGGGGAGGGGAGAGGAGGTCTAAGAAAGAAGTTATATGAAAATAAGCAATTGAAATTTCATCTGTTTTTAATTGTTTTCTTTTTCTAAATTTTTGTATTTTTTGTTATTTTTTCTTTTTTTGTGTGTGTGTCTATGTGTATTATTGAAATGCTAATAAATATATATTAAAAAAAAAAAGAATAAAATGCTAGTGAGAACTGGGGGGGGGGGGATGCAGCATCTGACAGCATGCAGGTCAGACCTAGTTCTTGAAGCAAATTCATCTTGTCCATGTAAAAGCGCTTTTTTTTTTTAATTCCCAATTTTATTAATGAAGAAAAACATTTGTTTATTCATTCATTTTGAAAATGTGTAAGAAACAGAGATATTCCACAATGAATGTTTAATCTCCCTTTTGAACCTTGTATGCAATACATACATGTTTGTATGTCATGCGTGTGTTCCATAAAGATGGAATGGCATATATTATACTTCACCCATGCATGTATGCAGAAGCAGCTTCGGAAAGAGGAAATGTAAAGTGGGGTGGGCACAGTCAATTCTTCAGTTCTCCTCCCCACATCAACACTTCCCAGGCTGCTTTTCCACCACAGTGATCATAAAACATGTGTTTGCCAGAGCAAACTGTGAAACCCTTAATGCAGAGATGCAGGTGGGAGGTGCCGTGATGCCCTCAAGAAGTTGCGGAACTCCAGCTCCCACCAATCCCCACCACCATGGCCAATGATCAGGGATGATGCTGGAGGTCCACAGGTTCCCCAATCCTGCCTTAATATTTGATGTTGGTAACTTTGTTGTAGTCAAAGGGAGGGGTGATAAAACACTATTTGGCCTCACTGTCCGTGGAATAAAACATTCCTCCGCCTGAAATGAAAAGTTGGCCATCCCTGATTTAGAATATCATGCACTGAGCTTTTACTAGGGATTTTTTTCAAGGAGAGTTACTTTGATCCTCAAGAGATTGGTTTAATCAGGGCTCCTGATGAAAATAGGTGTAGGATGGGAGGGAGGGAAATATCATTTAAAAAATCACTGATGTAATTATGATTACTGAGCTAGTGTCTATTACATGCTCCGAACAGCTAGCATGTATGATATGAATACTATATATTTCAAATAAAAGAGGCTGTGATTTGTTGGGTGGAAAGGTGCAAAGGCTTATGTCCACCTAGATGTTGTGGACAATGACTCACATCAGCCCCTGCCAGCATGGTCAATGGTCAGGTATGGTGGGAGTTGTAGCCCAGCAACTTTGGAATAGGACCACACTGGCTGTCCCTGGTCTAGAGTGTCTTCTCTTAATCAAGACAGCCATATACATAGCCTGGTGGCTGTCTCAGTTCTGGCTTCTCCTGTTTCAACTATCAGTTGTTTTTATTCACTCATTCATTCATTCCTTATACTTCTAACCTACCTTTCAACACAAAGTCACTAGGATGAGTTAGCTACACCTAATCCATAGATAGAAAGCTGTCTATCTCCTAACCCAGGGGTGGAGAATTTGTGGCCCTCCAGATGCTGTTGTATCCCACCTCCCATCACCTCCAGCTAGCATGGTCAATGAGATTATGGGAATTGTAGTCTGGCAATATCTGGAGGGCCAAAGGTTAGGTGTCCTGTCCTAACCCTAATCCTTAGACAGTTCATACTCTATATTCGGCCAAGGGAAACCACCGCTTCATACAAAGTGATCTCCTACAAAATGAAAGACAACAGCAGGTGCTTATACCCCAACTCATGATTAGAATTGCCACCAACATTTTGCCTGAAGCGGAATTTGCCATGAGCCTCTAGTTCCAGCTCTGAGAAAACCAGCAGAATTCCAAGGAAGCAGGGAAAGAAGAAGGCAGTTACACATCTGCACAAATGATTATCAAAAAGTGCTGAGCATGCATCCCTGCAGACAAATCAGGTTTTCTTCTTGGGCACGAGAGTCAAACCTTGAAGTTCAGATCCATCCTGGAGGGCTTTCTTCCTCATGGCTGGATTGAGCAAAGATGTCAGCCCCCAGCTGCACTGACATTCCAAAATATACTGTTTTCCTCATCTGAACGAAGAGTTCCAGTCCACCCCTAGAATATTATTCATCTCATTAGATTAGGTTCCCCACTCAGGCTCCTTCGTTGGCATGTATTAGAACCATCACATTTTAATACTTTATTATTACTATTTTTCTTTTATTTTTGCTCTTGGCCATTCTGTCTTTTTGCTGCAGCAGGCTCTAGTTTTCCAAGTTGGGGGCTGGGAAGAGACCTTTTGGATTTTTAATTGCTCGTTTGTATGTCAAGCAGCTGAAATCAGCAAACTCTTATCAGCCATCTTATCCCTTCCTGCAAAGCTCTTTCTTTGATGGCCATTTCCCTCTTAGCCTCTATCTATTAATTTTGATGAATGCTATTTCTGAGCCCTGGTTAAATCTCCATAACTAGGGACTAATTTGGTCTTCCTTTCTACAGAAATCCAGAAGCCAAAAGGAGATTGGCTCACTGATGCCTCACAAAGCAAACAGGGATGACTTTGATTTTCTTTCACTGCACGGTTATTGGGGTTGTCATGTCATTACTATCAGAGGAGGGATTGGTCTTGGGGGCTTGCATGTGGGGCAACAGGCAGAGAGCACAATCGACTGAGAGTGAGCGTGTGTGCTGCACAAGAGGTTAGACATCCCTGTGGATTTGCCTGGTGTGAAGGCAAGTAATTGAATGGAGGCTGGTGATGAAAAGAATCCCAGCCAAGAGACCCTTTCTGAAGGAAATTAACGAGCTCATTGCTCCCTCTTTGCAGCTTGTCATAGCTGAGCAGTGCAGTGTGCAGATGTGTTTGAGTGCAATTTCAACCAACACATAAGCCAAGCGTTGACATACACCGAGGCGGAAGGCAGGCAGGCTGCATTCTCACTTTTCTGACATTTCCTTGACCTGTGCAGAACCCCTGCTATTCAGCCTCAGTCCCCCCATATTTTCCTGCCAGCATTATTTAGGCACGGTTCATCTCCTGGCTGTGATCTGAGTTTTCCACCCCAAGGCCCCTATATAATTTTGCCAATGCACCTTGGTCTCAGCTTGTTCTCAACTTCGGAATCCTTCTCATATTAATCAATCCCCAGCAGAGCTTTTGCCAATACACCCTCAATCTTGATTTGCTGTAATAGCCGGTTTTCCCATTCTGGAGTCTCTGCAGTGCTTTACATCCTCTGTTTTGCCAGACCAAACTCCTGCTATTTGTGCTAGGACTCGCACAGCTTTGCTCATGCACGTCCAGCCTGATTTATAATACCCCTTGCTGTTCCAGCCTTAGATTTCCTCTGAGCACAACACAGTTAATTGCTGTGGATTAAGGCAGGGTGGTTGTATCTTTGCAGAAAGGCCCAGATACAGCACTGTGTCTCATGCAGAGCAGCAAGTGATTGCCCAATACATTGCGCACATTCAAGTGGCAGGCTGTCCATATGCAGCAAGGGTTGAGAGAGGGCCATAGCTCAGTAGATGAGTTCAAGCCATGCTATAGGAGGTTCATTCCTTAGCATCTCTGGGTTTAAAAGGGAAAAAAACTCAAATAGCAGGACTGGGTAATTTCTCTGTCTGAGGATCTGGAGAGTGGCTGCCTATCAAGGTAGATGACACAGGACACGATGAGACCTTCTGTCTGAGTGCAGAGACTCGCTTGTTAAGGAAATGCCATCGGGGCAGGAGCTTGAAGCAGAAGTCCAGGCCCCACTCAGCAGAAGGATCAGAAAGGCCACAAACAGGCTTGCCTGGTGCCTTCGTTATATATGTTTAGGTGCCAAGCAAAAACATTCCTCTTCTCTCAGGCCTTTGGCTAACTAAATAATCTGTGGCCTTTTAAACTGTGGGAGGGGGTTATTGTTATTGTTGGCTATCAGGGTATGTTTTTTGGGGGAGCCTATATGGTCAACCATCCTGTGATCCTCGGATGAAGGGCGTTTTAGAAATGTAATAAAGAAAAGAAAACATTGCAAGGCCAGCTTACCAAATTTTGAAATAAGCAAAGTAATATGCATTACCATCTCAAGAGAACCCAATCCCAACCCCGCAAGATCATTATGTCCACTAAATGTATCACTGTCTGAGTGAATGCAAGCCACATAGGTCCATCTGTTGGATAGAGCTGGTGGGTTTCGCACAGCCCATGTGGTTTCTGTTGCTCTTGAGAGAGGTGTAGGATTGTCTGAAGAAATGGGTCAGATGAGGTTATTTTGGAAGCCAGAAGCAGAGGCACAGGTTTGATGGGCTTCGTGGTCCTCCAAATATTGTTTCCTGGTTTGGGTTTATTTCACTCTGCAGAAGGATAGAGGAGGATAGTGACACCTGATGAGGTGGAGATTACCAGGGGTAGGCGACCTGTCAATATATTGCTGAATTTAGGCTCCACCAGAATGGCTAATGGTCAGGGATGCCCAGAACCCTAGTCAAATAATATCTGACGGGTACCATGTGGCCCTACCCTTAGGTTAGGCTATCATGAGATATGCAAGCCTAAAAGATGAAGTGTTAAAGACTGTATAACAATCAAGAGCAAAGAGCAACGTGGCTGCTGTGCAAGGGGGGTGATGGATAGCTTAACGTTGTCCTGGAATGCACCATAAATTGCCGCCTTCAGGAGAGTGAGAAAGAAACTGTAGTGAGAAGGATGTGGATCTGCAGTGTAGCAGCAGCAGCATCGTTACCATGCAATGCAATTGCACAGAGACACAGATAATATTCTGACTTTTTCCACGGATACGAATAACGTTCTCTTTCGACTATCAAATCCTTCTTCTCCCTCTCCCCATGCGGTCCCAGAATTGTGTAGCCTACAGTAGACCCCTGTGCACATGCATGCTTATGTGATCTTGCTTTTGGGCCAAGGGAAATTGAACCTAAATAAAACACAATTCCATCTAGATCTCAGAGCACTGAGGATTTTGCCCTCCCCCACCTGCTGTGCCAATAGGTTTCCCAATCAAACTGGGAAGTGTATCTTATTTCAGGGAGAGCCTGGCCTGCACCATTATTGCACTGTTCTTTGCTTCCTGAGGCAGCCTTTGCTGGGAAAGAAGAATGCAGCTTGGCACAATGGGCATGTTCCCTTTTCAAAGGAAAAGGGGAAATGCTTTACCAAACTGTACAGCGGCTACTTTCCCCCATCATAGTTTTTCTTCAAACCTATAAAAAGAAATAGGGTAGGGCAAGGAACATTTAAAAAAAAAGAAATATAAAAGGCAAGCATTCAATAAAGATAACCAGTCATGGCACATATTTTCCTTATCTGCAATGATTTTGGGTGTCATGAAAAAGCAGAAAATTGTTTGATTTTTTTAAATATATATATTTTTCACTGTCAAGGAGGGGAAGCTTCAGGTGCCAAGATAACATGGGTGGTGGCCCTGTGTACGATGCACAATTGCTTCTCTACCCACCCCCACCCCACTGTCCCCGCACCAACATACACATCCTGAGCATTTATTTTTTTTAGGGCACCATTTGCTACTTTGCCTCAGGCAGCAAAATGCTTTAGGCCAGCCATGCTTGGGAGAAGTAAACATAAAGGAACGTGCCCCCCACTCTCTCTTTAGATCTCCTTTGACTGGTCTGCCCTCCCTCAATCTACGTTCCCAGTTATCTGTTCTCCATTCTTTTCTTTTTTTAAATAGTTTTTATTAAATATTTTCTTGGGTTACAAAAGTACACACATCATCTCTGCTTTCAGGTCATAAAGTCTTTTTTTTTTACAGATCATTTATATTTGATGTGAGACTTTCATGCTGTATACAGTATATGGTTGTGGGGGAGAGAGGTGGGGGGAGAGAGCAGCAGGGAGAGAAGGGGGTAGTAAACTTTCCTTCTTTTTACATCTTCATTCTTGCCTGTATTTCCTTCTCTCTGTTGCTTTTCTTTTATTCCGTTCATCCTCTTTTCATTCTGGCATTTCTGCTTTCTGCCACCTTTCCCTTGCCTCCATGTTTCATTATCACGCCTGCAGCTTCGCCATATCACAACTTCTCACTACTGGGGTTGGGTTGTTTTTTCCACCTTCACTCCAGCGGACTCACTTCTTTTGTATTATGGTCTTCACTGCTTTTTTCTTCACATCTCTTTTAAGATTGCCTTTTTGCTCCCTATCCCCTCTGCTTGAGTCCTCTTTCTTTCCTCAGCTGAGGAACAGGAAAGCTGCTGTCGCTCATATGGGTAAGAAGAAACCATATTTCATATTTCTGTGCCTCCTCCTGAAAGCACATGCCTTCCTCTACTCATGGCTTTCTCTCCTGTCACCTCTAAGGAGCAGATCTCAGCATTAACACATATACAGCTCCTGTACAAGCTCTTGACCACCTTCACTGTGCAAACTTTGCTACGGCAAACAGAAGTTGGTCAAGATCAATTGCTATGATTTGTACTGGATTCAAAAGCCAGGATTCAAAAGCCCATAGTCTTGTCATATAACATCCATGCTATAGGAACAAGGTAGCAGATTCTCACCATAGATAAGAACATGCAAAGTTGGAGTGTTTTTTGCAGGAGTAATACATAAGCTGGTCAGGAACAGCTGCAGGCAACATTTTGATGTGGCTATTCAAAGAACTTCCAGGTTATATAATGCATTTTTACCACTGATATTGGCCATCTTGGATTTCAGAACATTTGAGAACATGACAGATCCACGTCCCAAAATGGTTATTGTCATCCATCCAATAATAATTATGCTAAGCCATCTAATAAGGAACCAATCCATGGTTCAACAAAAAAGACTTGGAGCTCCAAAGCCAGGTGAGCTTCAAAGCCTGGCCAGGACAGGGTGTTGTAGGGAACAACAATCACACCATACATTTAAAGCACTATGATATCACTTTAAACAGTCATGACTCCCCTGCCCAAAGAATTCTGGAAGCTGTAGCTTGTTAAGAGCACTGAGAGTTGTTAGGAGACCCTATTCTCCTCCCAGAGCTATGATTCCCAGACTTCTCTGGGAGCAGTGAGTGATTGTTAAATCACTCTGAGAATTACAGCTCTGGGGAAGGAATAGGGGCCTTCTAACAACTCACAGCGCCACTAACAAACTACAGCTCCCAGAATTCTTTGAGGAAACTGCAACTGTTTCAAGTGGTATCATAGTGACATTTTGATCACAAAACATTAACCCTCCATGTTGGGGCACTGAGTGGGACTACATCTGGTCTCTGTTTCGCCTGCACATACCTGCTCTTGCATGAACATCAACACACCTTATTGTGCACAGCCAAGGCATAGGCAGCAGCTGGTGAAGTTATCTGTGACCCCATTCAGTATGACAACCTTTGGCAATTATGGTCCACCTCACCACACCCCACTGTATAATCAACTAAAATAAAATACATCATCTTTACTTCTAAATCAATAAAGGTCAGGCTGTTGCAGAAAGAAATGAATGCAACAACCTGTGTAGGGAAGAGCCTCCCTTAAGGTCTACTGGTGTATATTGGGTGGGGCTTAGGGAAAAGTGACAACCTGGATAGTATGAGTACACTGTTTTCAAATGGGAAATATTGAATAGCAGCAGCAAGGACCCTGTTCCCTCCAGGCATTACTGGATTCCAACTCCTATCAGTCCCAGTCAACATGGCCAAGAGTCAGAAATAATGAGAATTGTACTCCAACAACACCTGGAAGCCACAAGTTCCCCACATCTGTTTTAAAGTCAGAGGCATTGAACAAGGCCATGTTGCTGTGCTGGCAGCTGTCCTCCTTTGACAGAGGTGACTTTTCCATTGTACTGGGAGTAGAGGCAGGACAATAAATGAGAGAAATGAATGCTCTTCTGTTTTATGTGCATGTGGGGGTAAGTGACTTACATGGGGAAAGCAGTGTGCCATTTTTAAGAAGGGAAGGGCTGGTGCCTAGGTCTGATAGGAAGTCTGCATGCCAGACTCCTTCTGGAGACTGTGGTTACTCAGTAGGGAAGAGAAGGCATTCTGTGCTTCTTCCAAATTGTCTTTCTTTTGTCCTGGAGTTGCCAACAATGTCCCAAGAGGATGGTCAGGGTGCAAAATTAAGCTGTGTGGCTGCAATCTGCAAGCATTGACATCCCAGCCCTTTGAGACTTTCTGGTCCCACATAAACCCAACTGGAGAGGGATGGTGATAATGATGAATTAGTATGACACTTTCATTAGCCAGAGTGCTTTATTGCCCCGGTTCCATTTCAGCAGAGGGAAGGACGGGCACCCCTGGGCCTGCCCAGTTCTGGTGGCCAAGCCCAGATGGGCAAAGCCAGGTCCTACAGTCCAACCTGCTAGCTGCTCTGCCCACTCTGCTTCCTTTTGCATCCATGAGAGTGTTCGCCAAGCGTACAAACAGCATCGAACATGCAATCAATGCCATTGGTTGCTGCTCTGGGTTTGTTTTGCTCTTTTAAAATACATGTGAGAGACTGCCTAGTTTCTCTCTCACACACGCTGGTGTAACTCATGAGTCACTCGGCTGGGGGGGGGAGAGAGATGGTTTTATATTTGTATTGAAGCAGTTTAAGCAAGAAGAGAACTGGGCACTTATATAAGAAGCTCGCTTCTACTGAGTCAGACCAATGTTCCATAGACTAGCATCTATGCTGACCGGCAGGCGCTCTCAAGGCAGCTCTTTCTCTTCGTCTGCTGCTCTGAGATCCTATAACTAAAGATGCTAGAGTTTACCACATGCCTGTCACCAAGCCTTTTCCTTCCTTCTGTTTTCACATAATTTAGAAACCATTTAGTTTTACATCTCTCAGGAATCTGTTTTAGAGCAGGGAATGCATTTTCTGCCCTTTCTGATCTCCTCTGTTACACACACACACACATTTCATATTTTTTTTTAATGCAGCTCAAATTTAGTCATGATTTGAGGGCTCCTTTGCACATCCTTCCTTCTAAAGTGTTCCCCTGACATGGGTTGAGGTTAGTGCTAAGCCAAAATTTCTCAGAATCCATTATCCTGGGAGAATTCCTGAGTTTCCATTCTCTCTCTCTCTCTCTCTCTCTCTCTCTCTCTCTCTCTCTCTCACACACACACACACACACACACACACACACACATGCATTCTTAGAAAAATAAGACCACCTTGCAAATTTTTCTCTGAATATTCTTCACTATTCTTTTTATGGGGGGGGGGAACGATGACTGCCATTCTTTCTCTCCCCCCCCCCCCACCAGTATCCAAATATGCTAGGTCTAAGGCACAGTGGAGGGACGCAGGTGGCGCTGTGGGTTAAAGCCTCAGCGTCTAGGACTTGCCGATCGAAAGGTCGGCGGTTCGGATCCCTGTGGCGGGGTGCGCTCCCGCTGCTCGGTCCCAGCGCCTGCCAACCTAGCAGTTCGAAAGCACCTCCGGGTGCAAGTAGATAAATAGGGACCGCTTACCGGCGGGAAGGTAAACGGCGTTTCCGTGTGCGGCTCTGGCTCGCCAGAGCAGCGATGTCACGCTGGCCACGTGACCCGGAAGTGTCTCCGGACAGCGCTGGCCCCTGGCCTCTTAAGTGAGATGGGCGCACAACCCCAGAGTCTGTCAAGACTGGCCCGTACGGGCAGGGGTACCTTTACCTTTACCTTTAAGGCACAGTGGAGGAGCCAAAATAGTGGCCAGACTGCCAAAGCAGTTGTTGCTGCTGCTGTTACTACTTATGGTGACAACAACAACAATATCTATCTATCTATCTAATCTGTCTATCATCTATCCATCTACCCTTCCCACCTTTCTCCCAGTGCAGGACCCAAGGCAGCTCCAAGCATAAATTTAAACTAATAAAACAAATGCTGTTTTTCTAGCAAAAGAGGTGCCAGAACTCACCATGAGCACCTTCCTTGTTCTCTTGTCATGGTAATGGTATCCACCTGGAGTTCCAGCAAGTTCCAGCTGAAAAAAAGCCCTGGATACAACCAAAAACCCACAATAAATAAAACCCAATTAAATTATTACACTATTAAAAACAGCACCAAATACACTTAAAACTTTTTAAAAGTGTGTGTGCATGCACGCACGCACACGTACAAAACCCACTCCCAAATGACCCTACCATAACATGCCAGTTAGTGGCCAAAGGCCTGTCGGATCAAACATGCCTTTGCCTGCCAGTGAAAGGAAAACAAAGAGAGAGGGAGCCCGCTTTGTCTCCTGTGTAAGGAGATACAGTCCTTCAGATAGACTGTACCCAAGCCATATAGGGCATTGTAGGTCATAGCCAGCATTTTGAACTGTGCCGCAACCCAAAATGGGAAATGAAGAAGCTGTGCAACTCCTACTGCTAATGGGGAGTCCCACGTGTGAGAAGCTGCTCCTCCAGCCAGTTTCTCTGCCCACAATTTGGGTAGAGAATTCTGAGAGGTGATTTGCTCTAGTTGCAACAATAGGAGGAAAATTCTCTTGGACGAATGAGAAGCTTACCAGGAGGAAAGGGGAAGTTAAAACAAGAGCCAATGACCACAAACCACATCCACGAGAAGTGACTGGTGAAGGTTATGATCCCTCCTATATCCGCTAACTCTGGAACTGTTGACTACTTGGCATTTGAGGTCTTCCTGCAAACCTCCAACCTATACTGTTGCACATCACCCCAATCTCTGAGTGGTACAGAATTCCAGGGATTCCAAGCCCAGGGTTTGTGTTTCCTTTGAAATGAGACACAGTGGAGGCTCTATATGATATATGATTTATTTACACATATCTGCAACCTGAGCTTACAATGGAGGGGTTCACAGCATTAGCGCCCCAAGAGGGCCTTCCTTCCGCCATAGCTGCAGCCTTGGATTTGAGCAGAAATCAAACATCACTTTGACTCTCTCTGACATCCCAGTCTGAAGCTTTTCACTCACATCATTCAACTCCTTTTCTTTTTCTTTCTAACCACCAACTCCTTGGCCTTTTTCTTTCTAACCACCATCCAGCTGAGGGAGGGTGTCCACCCATTTGCCATCTGGCACAGATCCACTTCCTTTATTCCCTTAATGGTCCATTACCTAGGCTATCACCTCACCAGGAAGCTAGCCTGGTTTACATCTTAACACTTGCTAGATCCAGGGATTAGAAGGGTCCCATAACAATATCAATGGCCAATGTGACTGCAGCATCAGTTACTATTTCTGCCTGGCTGATTGAGGAAATGCCCTATCTTTTCATGACATTCCCTATCCTCAGCAGGTGTGATCTTTCTGAAACCTCAGTTACTTGTTGGAATATATACTGCTGAATCATGGCCTAAAAGGAGACCTTTCCTTTTAAATGCATAATGCTATAAGCACTCACCAGCCCATGGAGCCCAGCGGAATTCTAAGGCCCCTACTTATTTCATTGATAAACTCCTATTGCGTAACAGCTGCATGATCTTTGGTGGAGCAGTTCCATACCAGCTGCTCACAGACATCTCCCAGGCCATAATCCCTTATTATGAGATTGGCAATTTGTTTCTGTGAATGTGCAAAAGAATGGCAGATGTGCTGTCTGAGCCTGGCTCTCTGCCCCCTCAGTGCCTTTGTCTTGCTGTCTCTTCTTTCTTCTGAGCCTTCAGTGACTTGTTCTCCCCTGCCCTCTACATACTCCCCTTACTTTCACCCTAATCTCACCCTCAAGGACCTGTCAGGGACTGTCTGGATGCAGAGGAGTGGTGAGAGTTACCACCTGGGGAACCTGCAGGGGAAGAAGGCTCAGAGCCAGGGGATTGGTGGTGGGGTGACGATATGTGGCCAGAGGGAGAAGAGGGAGCCAATTGGGAGGAGGAGGGGTCAGAAGAGGTAACAGGGTTTGGTGAGCAGGAAGAGGCTGTGGCAGAGAGCAGTTCAGATTCTGAGGTAGAAGCAGAAGCTGCAGGGGAGTCGGACCAGGAGACAGAGAGGCAGGCTGAAGAAGCCAGGGAGTCTCCACCTCCTGCTGCAACCAGCTCCTCTCCCCCCTAGTCTCCTAGAACAAGCAAATAAATGAAGAGGGCAGAGCAGAGACACAGCTTGCAACATCTTGGAAAAGACCCTGGAGAGGAGGAGCCTTTGGAATTGGTGGGAAGGCAGGAACCTTCAGTCCTCACAACTGCCTTGTTGGAGCAATATCTACTGGGAAAATTTGCTGGGATCACTAGGCCTATGCCATTTTGGTTTCTTGAATAAAGTGTTAACTTCACGGACTCTGTGTTTTGCTTTGATTGCTGACCTGCACTTGACTACAGCTCCTGACAGAATCCTATTCTCTGGTCACCTAGGCTCCTAGGTTTTCTGTTGGGCTCCAGTGAGTAGGACCAACAGGTTCAAATGAGAAGAAAGAGGATTTAAACTTAGGAATAATTTATTGACAGTATGAGCAGCAAAGGTGGTGGGCTCTCTTTTGTAAGAGTGTCTGAATGGCCAGCCTCTCACGGATGCTGTAGGAATGGGTTTTCTGGATCAGTAGACAACCTTTGATGTCTCTTCCAACTCTAGAACTTTGTAATTCACACAAATTACTTATAGGGCTCCTAGGTTCTCTCAAGTTAGCAAATGAAAACATGGTGTTTGCAGACTCAAAGTTTTGTTGTTAACATGTCTGTGTGTTCCCTCAGCTGGCCACAAACAAATGTTGGCTGCTTCTGTTGAGAGCTGTCACTCAATGAGGAAGGAGGGAATAGGCAGAAATGCTGAGTGCTCCGATACTTCCAACTTCTCTCTCTTCACTCCATCTACTGAACATGCCAGTGTGGATGATCCAGTCCTAAGAGGCATAGTCTACCTCTTCTCTCACTCTGATGGTCTGACAGCTGTCATTCAAGTAAGGCTCTTCCAGGCACAGGGCTGCATCAGCAGCTCTCAAGGAGCCAGGGTGAAGGCTGTGGAAAGTGGTGAGACCTTATTATTGGCTCACGGAGGCTAAGGAAGCTAGAGCTTGCCACTCAAACTATCACAAACAAATTCAATGCCAAAAGGGATAAGACCATAAGAGCTTGCTGACTCTAGTCCAGCATCCTGTTCTCACAGTGGCCAAGCAGGTACCTATGGGATGTCTACAAGCAGGACATGAGCACAACAGCACTCTGCCCATCTGCGATTCCCAGCAACTGGTATGGAGAGGCAAAATGCCTCTGACAGTAGAGAACATAGCCATCATAGATAGTAGCCAATGGTAGTCCTCTCTTCCATCATGAACTCATCTAATCCTCTTTCAAAATCCAAGTTGGTGGTTATCACTACCCCATGCAGGAGCAAATTTCATAGTGTGCACTGTGTGAAGGACTTTCTTTTACCTGTTCTGAATGTTCCAAAATTCAACTTCATTCTCCTCCCCTCCACTGAATTAGGCTTGTAGCCAACAGAATAAGTTGTGATGTGTGTTTGGTTGCATTGTGTAGTGTGGTGCCCACGATAGTTTCTCCATTTCGCAAGTGGGCCCGAAAGATTGGCAATCCCTGCCTTCAATTAAAGCCTGGGTGTGGAGTATCCTAAAGAACACAGCAGCCAAGACTGGGGTGCTTGTACTTACCATGAATGGGGGAGAGAGATGTGAGATGTGATGTCAATGGGGGAGAGAAACAGGCAGACGTTATCTCAATGTGCCTGATGTGTGATATACGGGGTATGTATGCATGTGTGTGTGTGTGTGTGTGTGTGTGTATAAACAAGGGGCAGGGCTGTAGATGGAGCAATCTCCCTCTCCTCTAAGAAGCTGGCTTGTCTTTCAATTGACAAAGGGTGTGGACTCCTCTCCACTGTTCATCACTTACATCCCTCTCCTTGTCCCCAACATATCTTCCAACAGCAGAGATAGCGTGACCGCTTATACTTTACACACACAAAAGAGAGCCAGTGCATCACTGAAAAAGAGAGCAGAGATGCACCTATGCTAATTTATAAGTAGAGATGCCAATTTGGAATTTGGAATTTAAACTGAAATATAAGACATCTCACCTTAGTAGGGAAGATAGACCAGGTGACTGTGTGCTTGCTCAGCCTGCTGTATTGGTGCTAACTGTGTTGATGGACAAGCTCAAGGCCCTGATCTCCCTTCTTATGGTTCTTTATCTTTAAAACCAAACTTGAGCCAGAGAGCTCTTCAAACACAGGAAGCCTTCACATAGAGGATTGTCCTCTGACAGCCCTTCAAAAAGAGGATAAAATGAGATGCCACCTTGGACAGCAGCATTTCTGTCCCTTTTCACAAAGGAGATTTTCACAATAAGTAAAGGTTATTAAGAGGTCATAGCAAGACTTGGAATGATAGCCAACTGAAGCCAACATGTGCCCTTCAAATGTTGCTGGACACCAACTCCCATCAACCACAGTCAACATGGCCAATAACAACATCTGGAGATCACCATGTAGGGCAACATCTGAAGGGTACCCCTGGAGTAAACTGAAGGAGAAAGACAAGTAATGGAACTAGTGACAGTGTGCAAAAAGGTAGGAGCCTTTGGTATCTATATAAAACAAGAGCAAACAAAGTGAAATAAATGGGAGGAGGACAGGGGCAGTAGAAATGAAAACATTGGAGAGAGCAGCGTTGGTCCATGTAGTCTCAGTCAAAAGGAGAACCAGTGGCCCTCCAAATGGTTCTGAACTAAAACTCCCACCATCCCTGACCATTGGCAGTGTTGGCTGGGGCTGATGGGAGTTGCTGGGGCTGATGGGAGTCAAGCAACGTAGGAAGGGCCACAGCATCCCCATCCCTGACCCACAAAAAGAGAAGAGGTGATAGATATCCATATAGTTGTGAGTTTGATGTTTACTGTATGTGGGTTTGCCATGCAGCAGTGCTGGATCACAATTTGGGACTGAAGAAGGGGATGTTATTCTCTGAGCTAATTTTACTGCGGGGAATAAATGCCCAGGAAGTAGCTGGAGATCTCTCTGGAAAATCTAGAGCAGCAAAAGTCATCAATAGGTGACACCCTCCTTTCCCAGCTATGAGACGGGGGTCGATGCAAGCTCTGTCTGTCAAGTACAACAAGAGAAGCTGTGTGAAAACAAAGTTTGAGCTGAAGATATCTGAGGGGTACAGCTATCTCCCTCCAGGGATCTGATAAAGGACAGGTGATCTGTTGAGTGCTAGCAGTTGTTTTAATTATGGTTTGTAAATTTCTATCCCACCTTTCCTCTCAAAGGAGCCCAGGGCAGGGATGGGGGAGAAAATAGTTTCAGTTTGCATTTGATGCCAAATCTCTCAAATTTACTCTTTCCAAAACAATATGAGAACCGAAACACAGCCATCTGTCAAAATTTGCACCTCCCCAAATTTTACGATGCAGTTCTCCAAGCAGGCAGTGTTTATAAAAACGTATACATTAGGAGGGAAATGTGCCTGAAAATGAATACAGTAGTGAAAATAACATGTAGAAATACATTATATGAGAGATAATTGATTGCAAAAATGTTTATGTTAGTCAAGGCTGCATTAAAAAATGTGTACATCTGCACTAAAATGCTGGAGAATATTCGTGGAGTGTTGTTGTTGTTGTTGTTGCTGCTGCTGCTGCTGCTATTTTTAATGCAAATGGCTGGAAGAATGTGGAGAACTGAATTTAAGACTGAAAGAATGAGAAACAGAGATAACCAAAATGTGCATAGCCTTCCATCCTTAGCCTAGAGCAACAAACCACAAAGCAGTAAAATAATGACCGCTCTTTGCGTGGTCGCACGCAGGCCCTGGACCCTGTGCGGCTCCATTAGCACAGGCTTGGCTTCGCCTCCCCCCAGGTGGGATACCTGGAGGTCTCCGCCTACCTCAGTCAGTTGTCCAATCCTGCCTGGGGAAGCGTTGCCAAGGTGACCAGGCCAGGTAGGGGGAGGGACTACCTGCCCACACAATAGGGGGAGGATCTTACCTGGGAATCTTCAGTTAGCTCAATAGACTTTATGCCACTTACTTCCAACAATGCTCTGGCATATGGGGCCAATCAGACCCACCAGTGTTCCCCATTTGGCCAGTGACACTGATTTGGCCAAGTCCTGCCCTCCTACCCTACACTTGATTGCATCACATTGTTACCTGTTCCATACCATGCATGCCAGGTATGGAGCCATGCAATGCCAGGTATGGAGCAGGTAACAATGTGATTGGGCAAAAAGGACTTGCACAGTGCTATGCAAGCCTGACAATCAGAGGATCATCAGCATGGGCAAAAATGGGTAACCTGATGTGATGGATAGGTGGATAGCTCTGTCCACCAGCCAAACTTGGCCCATGGGGGTGGGAGTGATAAGGATCCAGCCCTCCACCAGATCAGTTCCCTACACCTCCTCTACTTGTCTATTTGTGCATAAACCAGATATCACAAAATCACCATATGTCTCAAGTGATCTCTCCTCCAGAAGGAAAGCAATTCCTGGAACTTCTTGCTGCTCAGGCAAATATGGAGTAGATGTAGAGAGAAGGCAAAATATCAAAATACCCTACTGACCTCTTGCTGTTCCTTCCATCACATTCTCAAGAACAGCTCCCAGAGTGCCATAATGGAAACCACAACAGTCAAATTGTTTTTTAAAAAGAACACTAGTACACTTGTAGCATAGAAGCAACCTTAGGAGCAGTGTTGACAGCAGGCTGTCATATGCTTCACAATTCCTGTTTAAACAGTAGCCCTTTGCCATTCTCCTGTTCTTCCCACTGCTGCTTAAAGAAAGCATGACAAATGTACAATGTCTTTCCCAGAGAGGAGTTAGTATGAGAACTGTCATGGTTCTTCTATCTTTGCCAGGTGATTTCTCCACATAGTAAATCCTTGTACAACTCCTATTATTTTAACTGGGTTTGGGACTGGAAACTCTTCAGAACCCTGACATTCTCTGTCATAAATGTTCTTTCTAAAAAAAAAAAAAAAGTTTCAACCTTCATGGAGGCAGGAGAAAGCTGGGAAACAGAATTTCCAAAAGATGTGGGAAACTTGAAGATAGTATTTTAGAAATAATAATCCTATGTTCTGCTTTTTGACACTTTAAATCAGTATAATAAAATAGAAAGGGTACTTTTTGAGGGTTACAAATTGTGAGCAGCTGGTAAATCGGTTGAGTGGAAGATTCAGCTCCAGAAACAGACTTATCACAATTCCCAAACATGTTAATAAAATATGCAGATGAGCTACAGATCTCCAGCTCATAAATTTCCAAGATGGCCCTTGGTGCCAGACTAGTCCCCCTTCCCTGTACATAATTAAAGACAACAAACTACATGGAGAATGGTAATGAGTAGCAGTGGCAAAGTCTTCGCAACTTAAAAAAAATTATTTGACTTCTTTTCTTTGGAAATAATCCCTCATGCGGGCCAACAAACCAAACAATATGTTGGGATTAAACTCACTACTAGCTTGGCAGCCCTTGGTGTCCAGTATGGGGAAAACATATTCCATTTCCTTATGGTTTGTAAGCAGATAAGCCTAAGATTGCAACCATATGTACATTTCTTTGGAGATGTGTCCCACTGCACACAGCAGATCTTTCTTCCAAGAAAACGTATACAAGGATCAGACCACGCGGCTAGAGCTTCCAAAAGGAGTTCCACTTAGCCCTTCTACTCAAGCCCAAAATTTCAAACAGCTCAGCTTCTAGCCAATGTTTTCAAAAACACATCCAAGCCTTCATAATCTCAGCCACATGTTCCTGTTCCTCCTGGTCATATTAGGAGCCTGCTGTGGACATGTAAGGAGAGCCATCTAGATTCAATCATGGGGTGCTTTTTCTGTGTCTTTGGTTTACTAGTTGTATGCGGACACTTAAGGTGCTTCTCTTGAGAAGCTCCCCATATACCGTATTGGCCTGAATATAAGCCACACCCTAATATAAGTTGCTCCCTTAAAATTCCGCAGGCACTCACACCCGTTCCATTTTACCGTATGTCTGTTTCAGCAGTGATATAGTAAAAGCCAATTTTTGTAAGGTCGTGAATTTAAGCCGCACTTTAACTTTTCAAGGTCAGAATTTGACGGGAAAGTGAGGTTTATATTCAGGCCAATATGGTACAAAAAACCTTGAACTTTAGCTCAGCCATTACCATTTGTGGGGAATGAGGTACAAGTGTACCTTGTGGTTTCTTGTGTGCTTTCCTACATTGCAGTGGGCTCTGATCAAAACTGACGGTAGCTGTCATGGACCCATCTGAGAGTCAGAATGTGCTGGGCGGGTTGTGTGTTAGAAATAAATTGATTACTCTCCTGGATCAGATCAAAAGTCTATCTAGTTTTGCCTTCTATCTCCCGACAGCAGCGAGAGTGATGCCTCTGGGAAGCTCACAAGCAGCAGTGCGCTGTGTTCCTAGGTACCCCCAGCATATAGCAATACTGCCTTTAACTAT
Source organism: Podarcis cretensis (assembly GCF_951804945.1). Taxonomy (NCBI): domain Eukaryota; kingdom Metazoa; phylum Chordata; class Lepidosauria; order Squamata; family Lacertidae; genus Podarcis; species Podarcis cretensis. The sequence goes on along the minus strand of NC_137179.1, from coordinate 28,593,784 downwards.
GGATGTTCCAGCTTTCCCTATCCCAGCCATTTGCCTGTGGATTTTCTAATGTTTTTAAATACCATCAAAGCCTATATCCTACCAGAAGCTCAGTGCTAGAGCATTTGCATGCAGAGGATCTCAGCCTCAATACTGGGCATCTCCAGGTTCTTCCCTAACCCAGATATATAACCAACCACAGACAGACAAGCGCATATATTCCTCACATAAATCCCCCCTAAGGATGCATTCTACATCCCAGTTAAAAAAATAAAAATCAACCTCCTTTTGATTTTAATGGGAATTGAGTACACCCCAAGAGTCAATTGTTCTTAAACAGCCATGTTCACAACTCAGCTGAGATTGGTTTAATGGCTCAGGGCTAAAGAGAAAACCATTAAGGGAAACCGTCTGAAGAAGCAGAAGGGGTAGGTGGGCAGATTAGCATAACGTTCCAGACCTAGGCAATTGCATGTTAACTAGAATACCTACATTTGGGGGCTATGAAGCGGCAATTAAAGGCCGTGGCTCAGTGGCAGAGCACATGCTTTGAATGCGGAAGGTCCTGAGTTCAATCCCTCACAGCTCCAGCAGCACTGGGAAAGGCTCCTGTCTAAAACTCTGGAGGGAAATAAATGGCTCTATTGCAGAGAGAATGTTAAATATGTTGGAGCAATGGTCTGACTTGCTAGAAGGCAACTTCCTGTGTCCCTAGTGGTCACTGCTATCTTTTGTGGCAAACGGGCCAAAGAGATACTGGAAATAGAAGTGCTGATCGTCCTGAACCAACTGCCTTCCCTGGCTTAGTGCAGGGGTAGGCAACCAGACAGGAGCGCCTGGCGTGCTCTGGTCCATGGGGTCACGAAGAGTCGGACACGACTAAACGACTAAACAACAACAACAAGGCAACCTAAGGCCCATGGGCTGGATGCGGCCCAATTGCCTTCTCAATCCGGCCCCCCAGATGGTCCGGGAATCAGTGTGTTTTTATATGAGTAGAATGTGTCCTTTTATTTAAAATGCATCTCTGGGTTATTTGTGGGGCATAGGAATTCGTTCATTCCCCCCCCCCCAAAAAAAAAATATAGTCCAGCCCACCACATGGTCTGAGGGATGGTGGACCGGCCCACGACTGAAAAGGGTTGCTGACCCCTGGCTTAGTGCCTAAGCTGAGCTCTTTTAAGCCACCAGCCCAAGTGCTGCATAAGATCCGTCTTGTTTTGCTGGCACAACTGAGAGGTCAAAGACTAAATGGGCCATGAAGACCCAAATACTCAATACTTCCCTCGGGGTCATGACTCACACAAGCATAGCTTTGCTGTTGGCATAGGTGGTGTGGGGATAAACAGGAAGTTTTCCATCTCTTCAGGGATGGTGCTAAGCTTGTTTAATTTCAGAAAACTAGGCCCAGCAGGATTAAATGGCAGAGAAAGCTTGATGCTATGCTGCAGCTCCCTGGCAAAGAGAAAAATTGGGAGCAAACCCACATTTGCCACCATGTCATGTGGGCTGGAGCCCTTACATTAAGAGCATGTTGTTGTTATACCTTTCCCCAAAAGGTCCCACAAGCTCTCTGGGAAACTTGTGCTGTTGGAGTGGTACAAACTGGGCACATTCCAAAGGGGTCTCCATGCTCGTTGCCTTAAGAACTGCTAAGAATATTGTGGCACCTAAAAGAAGCTGGGTAGTTCCTACCATTGCATCTCTGGTCCATTCTTGGCGCTGAGTAGGTGATTAAGGTTGGACAGCTGCCTGTAAACAAGCTAGGGCTTCCACTGAGAGAGGGGAGGAATCATCTTCCAGTCTATAGATCCTTTTTCAAAAACCATATTTTGATTGTATTTCCCCCCCCCCCGAAGTACCGTATTTTGCACCCCATAGGACGCACCGGCCCATAGGACGCACCTAGTTTTTTGGGGGGGGAAATAAAGAAAAAAAATCATTTCCCCCCCAGGTGCGGGGCTGGAAGAACCAGGTCGGGGAACAGTTCTCAAATCAAATGAGAACATAAATTCAAAGACGATCCAAAAATATGATGCATGTGTTATCATCAGAACTGAACATTGACATTAATTAAGACCGGTTTTCATAAAATCGGCATTCATGCAAAATTCATATAGTAATCAAGTTCTTCCAAACTGATGAAAAAACAAGGACTCAGATATTTGAATCAGTCCTTGGACTTCAAATCATGAACTACCAAACTACTGAGGCTCAGTATTCTTGAACTGGCAACCATGAGAGCAGGGACCACTTCCCTTCCTGTGGAACCACAATCGTAGATCGGAGGAAATACCATCTAATGAGCTCCACCTCCTTTATACTGATTAGCCCTCAATGACATTAGTTATATAAATACTTCCAGGTGATGTTTACTGAGGATGCTGCAACTCCTTCCTGTCACTACGACTGGTTCTCTAAGAAACCAATTGGAAGGGACAGCATTTCCCCACCCACTCCCTAGCAGCCTAGGACAGAAAGAACTTCATACCATCTTGGGGCTTTTTGTTTCTTTTGCTTATTTTATTTTTTCAGAAAGGGCCAAACAAATGGATGAGGGACATTCCTAGCAATTTGAAGTGGTGGGGGGAGTATTAAGGAGAGAAGAGATCGAGGGCGTTTTAATATTTTGCCTAAGGATCACAAAATTGCTAAGATGATTTCTGACTTAACTGATTAGCTTCCAGACCTCTTCAATATCCAACACATTAAAGGGGGAAAGGAGGTAATTTTCAGGGGTGACAGGATACTGTAGATAGCACCAGACACAATGGCCCAATGAACCCAGTTCTGATCTGGCTAAAACTGGCTTGTTTTAACAAGTTGTCCAGTTGCCTGTGATGAGTAAAAACTGCATCCAAGCAATGAGGCAAGGAAGTTCTAGTAAACTAGCTGTTGGGTATGTGTGTGTTTCCTCCTCCTTTCAAGCCACTGATGAGCCACAAATGGCCATTATAAATACATGTGGGCATGCTGGCTATTAAAATATTGCTCGCTACTTATTTTTATGGGTGCGTTTACAAGGTTGGTAGAAAAGCTGCAATAATTCTACAGCATTTATTTTTTTATGTGGGATATGTTGGCATGCTTTCATTTCATTAAAAATAAAATATGGAGGGTGTAACTGCAGCCTTAGCAACTGTCATCTTTGCAGAGGTGGGCAGAAGGTTGATCCAGAGCTACTGGTAAATCTGTGGGTGATTTGCAGCAAAGGTTTCGGAAAACCAATTGTTTAGCTATAGCAACGCAGCAAAAATGATTTTCCACGCCTTGACGAGGCTGCTGGAATGAAGAAAACTAAGCAGGAGTTTTCTATGAACTCTGTTTAGTTGGGACCGAAAGCAAATTCATAGGCTTTAGATGTGCTTAGAGGCACCCTGTTATTTAATTCCAACCATATATCCCTTGCACTTGACTTTGTTGGTAGATTTTGGGTACAAGGGTGGGGGAAAACTACAGTAGTACCTCAGGTTACATACACTTCAGGTTACAGACTCTGCCAACCCAGAAATAGTACCTCGGGTTAAGAACTTTGCTTCAGGATGAGAACAGAAATCGTGCTCTGGCGGCGTGGCAGCAGCAGGAGGCCCCATTAGCGAAAGTGGTGCTTCAGGTTAAGAACAGATTCAGGTTAAGAATGGACCTCCGGAACGAATTAAGTACTTAACCCAAGGTACCACTGTACAAAGATCTGACAAGCCAGGAGACTGTCCATTCCTAGCTACGGCATATAGTTATTCATTTATGACAAAGATAAAAGAGTTAAGAACATAAGAAGATCCCTGATGGATCACGCCAAAGGTTTATTCCCACAGTGGCCAGCGAGATACTTCTGGGAAACCCATAAGCAAGACATGCATGCAACAGCATGTGATTCTCAGCAACTAGTATCTGGAGGCATACTGCTTCTCACAGTGTCAGCCATTGCGACTAGAAGTATCTGCACCATACACTTAAAGCACGGGACAGGTAGTAAAGTTGTAGCCCACCCTCCAAGTATCCCTATTTTCAAGGGACATCCCTGATTTGGAGATGCTGGTTTCTGATTTGATCCCAGAATGTCCCACTTTTCCTTAGGATGTCCCTATTTTCATTGGGGAAATGTTGGAAGGTATGGAGTTATCCAACCCCCAAGCCATCATAAGGCAATCCTGTATAGGGAAGGTGTTTTTTTTAATGTTTTGTTATGTTTTAATACATGTTGGAAGCTGCCCAGAGTGCTGGGGCAACCCAATAAGACATGAGGGGTATAAATAGGAAAATTATCGTTATGGAATGGGACGTCCCTATTTCCATCTGAGAAACGTTGGAGGGTATGTTGTAGGCAATAACGTATTGTCAAAATGAAACTGCAAGCAACAGCTGTTCATCAGTTTCACACTCGTGCAGACACATGCAGACACATACACAACCACCTCTCTCCATAGCACTCAGCAGCAGCAGCTCTGCTCAAGCAGGTCATAGTTCTGTATCAAATGTGGATCAGTGGAAGGATGGGAAGGTATTTGTTTGATTCACCTTTTAACGCAGTGTGTGACTCAAAATGCAGCAATCCTTCAAAATTCACATGCCACTGAATTTTGCAACACTGCTCTCCAACCAAAAATTGCATCACGAAATGGGTGAATTGGGGAAAATGTGTGCAAAATGGGTTTGTTAGCAAAAATAATGTGCACAAATATATTATGCTAGGATAAATTGTTTGCAAAAATGCATGCACTAAGGAAATTGCATAGCAAAATGCCCATATTAGGGGAAATGCACATGACAATGTGTACAGAATTTCATGTGAACTTTATTATTATTATTATTATTATTATTATTATTATTATTATTATTATAGAAATGCAGAAATGGGACAAATTGAACTTAAGATGGGGAGTGGGGTGGGAAGATAAAAACTATGAGAAACTGAATGTGCCAGATTCCACTTCAGAGGAACGGGACTGAAAGAGACAACCATGTGCAATGGAAGAGTAGCATGCTATCCTGCATACAATTTACACCCCTTACAAATTCCTTACAGTCCTGGTCTGGCAGGAAAAGGGGAGAAAGTGCCAAAATTCCCAACCTGAGCCTCCCAGTAGCTGATAAACCATCAGATTGGCTGTCTCAGCTAAATATGATAATCAGAAAAGTGTGTGTGTTTTAACAATTGCTTCATGCCATCGGAAACTAGATTTGCTTCTGTTGCACATCAGCTCGTCGAACCCCGGCTGATAAGCAATAAGCAAGGCAGAGCATTCCCATTTGCTTGACAGGAAATTGTATAATAAAAGAGGGATGTATTTAATTATGCTTTTGTGGGTTAGCGGGACATTTAATTGGCTGAATCATCCAGTGGGTGTTCTGTCTAAGCCAATCATAGTGCAGCGGCTCGATAAAGCCACACTGCTGCATCATCCAGCATAGTCTCTCTTGAGAATGATTATATCATTTGCAATAATCAGATAACCACAGAATCAATGCAATGGGTAATGCTGTGTTCGAGCAATGCCTTTGTATTGGCCATTTCAGGAACTGTGGTGCCACATCGATCTCAAACTGAGTCACAAGTTCATGTCAGGGCTGCATTACTTATGGCTGCCTATTCGCTTTCTACTGACATGTCAGTTCTTCATGGCTCTCTTACAATGGATATGTTAAGGTTCCCATGAGACTTTCTAAAGGGCAAGATGGCAACAACATGTTTCATAATATCTCCATAAGAAGCCATCTGCATTTTTCCAGATGTGACTACCGTTTAGGCATTGGTGGAGCCATATAGTATGTGCAGCCTTGAAAGCAAGTACTTTCTTATTGCATTAGACATCTACTAACCCCAAGGAATAGGGACATGGCAACTCTGAACCCGATAATGCAAGGTGGAACTCTTTTCCTAAGTGACACAGGGACAAGTTAAATCATTTGGAGAATTGGAAATCATACAAAGAAGAACGCAATGTACAGAAAGTTTACATACTCTCTGGGGTATTGGGGAGATCTACACCAGTTAACACACATTTAAAGTACCCGACTCTCCCCGCCCCGCCCCCCACAATAATCCTGGGAACTGTACTTTGTATCTATATGAGGGAAACTAAAATTCCAAGGATTCTTTGGGAGAAGTCATTTGCTTTAAATGTGTGTTGGGTGCACTTTAAGAGTATGGTTTAGCTGTGACCATGGATTCTAGAAACAGAAGGGGGGAAAGTAAAACTGTGCCTGGATTTTACCACTTCAAACCATTGGTAAGGAATTGCATGACTGAACAATTACAACAATTATAACAAAAGCACTGTTCATACAAATGTAAGAAGAGTCCTGCTGGATCAGGCCAAAGGCCTCTCTAGTCCTGCATTCTGTTCCCACAAGCAAGATATGAGCCCCCTGTCCCACTCATGTCCCCCAGCATTGTTATTCAGGGGTCTGTTACTAGAGGTAATGGAGCCACCATTTACTCAAAGCAAGTGGCAACCTTCCTCTCCATGATTTTGTTTAATCCCCTGCCCCAATTGGTGGCCATTACCATGTCTTGTGGTCTTCCTCCTCGAGTTAATATTCATTTTCCCATGCACTCCTCATCTAGAGTTTGAAGTTCATATACTGTATACCAGGGGTCAGCAAACTTTTTCAGCAAGGGGCCGGTCCACTATCCCTCAGACCTTGTGGGGGGCCGGATTATATTGGGGGGGATGATGCAAGAGCACCATGAGCCCCAGTGGCTGCTTACCTGTGTCTTGTGAGTGGCAGGGGCTGGTGGTGGCAGCAGAGAAACGATGAGCATCGTGCGAAAGGGCTCTGGAGAGAGGGGCTGCTTAAAATGGCGGCCGCTTGAGCGCTGCTGCTGCTGCTGGCATCAACACTGCCCAGTCCCCTTCCTCCTCTAGGCAGGGCAGGGAGAAGCCAGGAGGAGGGAGGGAGGATGAGGAGGCACTGCCACCGCTGTGTGAGGGAGAGGGAAAGAACGTGCACACTGGCAATCCACGTGGTGATTCCTGGACCGTCTCTGGGCCAGATCAAGAAGGCAAGTGGGCCTGATCTGGTCCACAGTCCTTAGTTTGCTGACCTGAGCTGTATACACACAGAGAGAGACATATACACACACTATTCATAGTATGACCAGGCGGCCACCATATGTACAAGCAAGACAAGAAATGGCTCATAAAAATTAACCATAAAGGGCCAGTAGTTCTGAGCAAGTCCAAACCCTTGCCATTTCTAGGTAAGACTGGGAAGACCATTTTCTGAAGCCCTGGAAAGCTGCTGCCTGTCAGTGTAGGTACAGACAATACTGAGTCAGGTGAACCACAGGCCTGGCTTGTATTATTAAGCTCCTACTGGGGAAAGAGGTGATCTACAAATGATGGAAAAATACATGGTCATGCCCCACAGGTTTACAATCTAATCACAAGTTTACATGGAGTCAGTGTGCATAACTCCTCATAAGCATGAAGTGTTGTCTATTTCCAGAAGTCTTTCAGACCATTCATCCAGTTTGCACCCATAGGGTATCGTTTGTAAATTTACAGCATAATAAATACATGATTGCAGTGTTTAATTTGGCCCAAATGGCCCATGATCCTAACAATCTATTATCAGAACTTTCTGCCTAGAGGAGTCTTCCCCAGGCAGTGCTTTTTTCCCTCAGGGTACTCACTGGTATACAGTACTTTTTCTTCTTCAAATTTTAAGGGTGTGGCACTTACTGTACCAATTTCATGATGAGTACCAGTACCATGAGTAGAAAGAAAGAAAGAAAGAAAGAAAGAAAGAAAGAAAGAAAGAAAGAAAGAAAGAAAGCTGGGATGGACAAATCTTCCAATTTCAGTACTCTCAGTTTTTCATTTTTCCAATCATAAATTCAGTACTTCACATTTCTGCCACAATTTGTGGATTTTAGTTAAAATAACCCTCATGAAAGTTCATCGGCATTTTAGTACAAATTTATCCTAATAAACACATTTTTGTATGCAGTTTTGACTAATAGACCCATATTAGTTTTGACTAATAGACACATATTAGTTTTGACTAATAGACACATTTAGTTCTCCCTAAGAAAATGCACTTTTGTATATTGTTTTCACTAATGTATGTACTTTAATGCACATTTTGCCCTGGTATATCTATTTTTGCACACATTTTTTGACTGGAGACCTGCATTGCAAAATTCGGAGAAGTGCAAATTTTGAAGGATGGCTGTGCTTCAGTTTGTGTCTTGTTTTGGAAAGGGCAGAATAAGTCAGTTGGCCTTTAACTGCAAACTGAAGCAAACTTATATTCCATCCCTAGAAGACCCTCTTTTACATTTAATCAGCTGAGATTTTGAGTTTGACAGAAAATGACAGTCAAGAAGCATAATTTATTAAGCCCTCTGATGTCACAGGGATGTTTTGCAAGGCAAGAGCGGCGGAACTGAACTCATTTGGCAACAGTAATACAGACCTACTATGACATCAGAGTAGGTCAACCAATGGTGTTTCGAGAGTCAAGACAAGCAGAAGAGAATGCACAACTTTAAGAAGTGCTGTTTATCCTGTGTCCTTAGCTAGGTGTATTATATAATGATTGATTTAGGATAGCCATGTTTTTCTGTCAGGGAAAATGGAATCTGTTATTTTACTGCCACCAATGAATGCACAGGAATGCTGCTGAGAAAAAAGGGCAACCCTAAAAGTGATTAGCTGAATAGGAGTTGAAATTTCTTGGGAGAAAACCTCTAGAGGACTGTTCAAGAGGCCAGGTAGATTATCAGAGTGAATTAATATGGAAAAATCTGTATTTCCCTTGCCTTTTCTTATCTGGCACCCCTATTTGATATGGGGGTCTTTTCCTTTAAGTACCTAAGAAAAAACCTGCTGGGTCAGGCCAAAGGCCCTTCTAGTCCAACATCTTGTTTTCACAGTGACCAAGCAGACACCTATGGGAAGCCCGCATACACGCCCTGAGTGCAACAGCACTTTCCTCAATTGGGATTCCCAGCAACTGGCATTCAGAGCTATACTGTCTCCAACAATGGAGGAAGACCATAGTCATGAAAGCTAGTGGCCAAGAAAAATGGATAAACTATGGGGAATTGGCTAAATTGACATACAAACTGCATGATAAGGACAACTGTGACTTCAAGAAAGAATGGGAACTTTTTACAAATTACCTAAAAAGACAACTAAATGATCTGGACTCCACGGCAGGTTTTGAATAAACACCCACAAATTCATTAGTTGAACATATGATAGACAAGGCAAGGATATGTACAATTTTACAACATGCAGAGAACAATATGTGTAAAGAAACCAGAGAGGGGAGCTGAGGGAAGTCCTGGGTGGGGGAGAGAGGAAAAAATAATGTAATTGATTATTTGGACTTATAATTTGCTATGTTGAAATTGTTTAATTTTTTTAAAAAAAGAAAGCTAGTAGCCCTTGATAGTCCTATCCTCCATGAATTTCTCTGATCCTCTTTTAATGTCATCCTAATTGGTGGCCATCTGTATCTTCTGGCAGCAAATTCCATAGTTTACATTCTGTAAAGTAGTACTTTCTTTTGCCTGTCTGGGATGCGGGTGGTGCTGTGGGTTAAATCACAGAGCCTAGGACTTGCCAATCAGAAGGTCGGCGGTTCGAATCCCTGTGACGGGGTGAGCTCCGGTTGCTCAGTCCCTGCTCCTGCCAACCTAGCAGTTCGAAAGCACATCAACGTGCAAGTAGATAAATAGGTACCGCTCCAGCGGGAAGGTAAACGGCGTTTCCGTGCGCTGCTCTGGTCCGCCAGAAGCGGCTTAGTCATGCTGGCCACATGACCCAGAAGCTGTAGGCTGGCTCCCTCGGCCAATAAAGCGAGATGAGCGCCGCAACCCCAGAGTCGGTCACGACTGGACTTAATGGACTGGACCCTTTACCTTTACCTTAATTGGTGACCATCTGTATCTTCTGGCAGCAAATTCCATAGTTTACATTCTGTAAAGAAATACTTTCTTTTGCCCGTCCTGGATCTCCCAACATTCAGCTTCATTGGATTATGAGAGAGAGAGAGAGAGAAGTTCTCCACTTTAAATATAAGAATGTTTTAAAAGAACTCACTCATCACACTACACCTGAAGCAGTGTAAGCATCATGTGAAGATTGCAACAGGTTTTCTTTTTAAAAAGAAAAAAAAAGCACGTCTCAATAATGTCCATTTGAATCAGCCCAAAGTTTTTTCTGAATACTCCAAAACGTGCTGACATTTTAGCAATCCCAGACATATGGTGTACATAAAGAGTTTAGAAAGTGCTATGGGGAATGACATGGGTTGCTGTCATAAGGACACAACATCTGGTTTGGGAGTTACATCTGGTTTAGCAACATATTGTGCTAACTCTTAGTTTCTTTGTGCAAACCTGTCAGGGATGCCACAGAATCTACATCGGGTTCCACTAAGACAGCCTTTGCCAAGCAAGGGCTCTCCAAATGTTGTTGGACTACAACTCCTATCAGCTGATGGGAGTTGGAGTCCAACAACATCTGAGGACATGAGGTTGGAAAAGCCTGCACTAAGATATGCTATGGGGGGGGGGTGTTTAAGACAGAAAGAGCTGGTCCCCATTGTGATTCATACCACTACCACCACTCCCTTTCCAGAATTTATTTTACCTTATTTGATTATTTCATCTCTGAAGCAAAAATAGGGGTTTATTCTCTTTAGTCAGAGCCAAAATGGATAGAGAGGACACCAGAGTATTGCCTTTGTTGCAATTTCAGATGTAACGCGTGGCAAAAAGAAAAATGTATTGTGCTTTCAAGAGACCCAGTTCTCTGAGCAGTAGGATGTCCCAGGACAGCTTTACAGAGAGCCAGTGTGGTGTAGTGGTTAAGAGCAGTAGACTTGTATTCTGGTGAACCGGGTTCACTTCCCCGCTCCTCCACATGCAGCTGCTAGGTGACCTTGGGCTAGTCAACACTTCTCTGAAGTCTCTCAGCCCCACTCACCTCACAGAGTGTTTGTTGTGGGGGAGGAAGGGAAAGAAGAATATTAGCCGCTTTGAGACTCCTTCAGGTAGAGATAAAGCGGGATACCAAATCCAAACTCTTTGTGATGGCCTGGGAATCTGATTCAGAAGCTGGATCTGAGGAGTCCCAGCCTGCACAGGAGTCCCGCCTCCAGGGCTGGCTGAGCTGGGGCAGGGGCTTGAATCTGAAGGGCCTGCACCTGTGCCGGATCCTCAGGAGCAGACACCAGATGAATCCACTCTGGCTCTGGAGGTGATTGAGGACCCATTGCCTACAGGTGCGCCTCTCCCAGCCCTGTCAGGGGAAGGTGAGCCTCCCCATGGGTCCATTAACCCTCCAGCCTCTCCTGAGCTTAAGAGGCTCAGGGCAGAGAGGCGGAGGGAACTGGGTTCTCTCAGGAGGAGTGCTCACCTTAAGGCCAGGAGAGGCGGGTCACCTGTAGGCCAGGACCGCCCCTGGCCTCAGAGGAGATAAAGGCCAGTCAACCCAGTCCCAGGTTATGGGAGCAATGACATTGGAAACCTGTTTCTGCCAGCACCCAGACCTGTTTCTCCGGAGTTCCCAACCACGCCCGGCTTCTTGCTTTGGACCCCGCTTCCCCCTTGGTGGACAGCCTCCAGACCCTCGGCCCAGGACTGGACTTTGACCATGCCTCACGGTAAACCCCCCCCCCCCCGGGACCAGCACACTCTTCTTCTTCTTCTTCTTCTTCTTCTTCTTCTTCTTCTTCTTCTTCTTCTTCTTCTTCTTTACAAGAGTCAGTTTCCAGAGAGGAAGTGGAGACAGTGTTGCTTTGTGTACTGCCTGCTTCCTCATCCCGGTGCCAGCATCGCCATACTTGGGCAGCTGCCTGGGCCCACAGGTCCCAGTCGGGCTCTCTTGCTGAGGCCTGCCTTCTGCCCCTCACATCCAGTGCTGGTGCTACTCAAAGCAGACCCATTGAAATTAATGGGCATGATTAACTTGGGTCCATTAATTTCAGCAGGTCTACTTTGAGTAGAAGTTAGTTGGGTTCAACCCTGCCTGTCCTCCCCACCCCCGGTGGACTTTCCTAAAGGCACCAGTGCACTTCTTATGGGAGGCAAGCAGCCAGCATTTTAAATTTCCCAGAATGCAACGGTGCAGTGTGCTCACAGTGCCAGGTAAGCCCATCAGGGAGGCCTCCAGTCTGTGCTGCCAAACAGCAGTGCCATAAAAACAATGATCAATGCACAAAAGCAGCAGCCATAAAATCAGGAAAGGTTTTATGAGTGCTAGAGCGATGCAGCGGTTGGACGAAAGCCAGGGAGACCCAGGTTCAAATCCCCTCTCAGCCATTAAGCTCAATAGCTCAGTTATTTAGAGCATGGTGCTGATACCACAAAGGTTGCAAGTTCAATCCCCGTAAGGCACAGCTGCATATTTCTGCATTGCAGGGGTTTGGACTAAAAGGGACCTCAGGGTCCCTTCCAATTCTATGATTCTATGACCTTGGGCCACGCACTAACCTACCTCACAGGGTTGTTGTAAGGGTAAAATGTGGGGAGGAAACTATTTACTTTTGTTCATAGGAAATTGCCTTTTTGAGTATTGGGACAGCATGGACCACAATGATCTTATGCAAAGGATTAGGATAATTTCCTCTCTATAAATTGGAGAATAAGGCATTGCCTTGCCTAGCAAGAATCTTGGGTCCAGATCAAACACTCTGCTACTGACTCAGAGCACTGGCATCAACTGAAGGGAGTGTTGTGTGTTTTATATTGGCTGATGGTCTTTTCTCAAATCTCTCATCTGGCCTTCTGGGAAGGAGAGCAGAATTTTACACTCCAATATTTGGCAAAGGAAATTAAAAAAGAAAGTTATTTCACTTGCTATACAAGGAGTTGGTTATTTGCTGTTGCTGTTTCCATAGGATCTGGTGGTCTGTAAAAAAAAATAATTAATTATAATCAAGTTTAATTTAAATCGTAGAAGGCCAGTGTTCTACAGCAGCAACATTTGCAGCAGGGTGTTACTTACCTATGGTTGTTAGTCTAGATGGGTAGTGGTCACAGATGATGGGAACTGGAGTCCAGCAGCATATGGAATGTGTCAGATTATCCACTCCTAATTTACAGCACAATCCAGTACAGTGGTACCTCGGGTTACATACGCTTCAGGTTACAGACTCCGCTAACCGAGAAATTGTGCTTCAGGTTAAGAACTTTGCTTCAGGATGAGAACAGAAATTGTGCTCCAGCGGCGCAGCAGCAGCGGAAGGCCCCATTAGCTAAAGTGGTGCTTCAGGTTAAGAACAGTTTCAGGTTAAGTACGGACCTCCGGAACGAATTAAGTACTTAACCCGAGGTACCACTGTACATGTCTACTTAGTCATAAGCCCCACTGAGTTCATTTTATTTGTGTATTAGACAGTGGCGTAGCGTGGGTTGTCAGCACCCGGGGCAAGGCAAGTAATTTGCGCCCCCTAACCCTGGATTTGCGCCCCCTAACCCTATCCCTAAACCTAACCCCCAGATGTTGCGCCCGGTGAGGCCGGCCCCCCCTGCACCCCCCACGCTACGCCACTGGTATTAGATATATATCCCACTTTCCCACATAAGTCTGTATAGGATTTCAGTCTAAGGCATGCAGAGGATTGTGTCATTGAACAGTTACGGTAATTGATTAATCTAACACAGGAGAGGGAAACCTTTAGATGTTGTTTGACTCCAGTTCCCATCAGCCCCAACCAGCATAGCCAATGGTCAAGGATGACAGGAGCTGTACTCCAAAAACAGCTGGAGGTCCATAGGTTCTCCACCCTCTTTTTGCTTTTTGTTCTGAACCAGTTTATACATATTAGGTAGTTTTCTAAAACCTCAGAATACCCCCACGGTTACATGTGATTTGGCTTAGTTACAGTTAGGGATGGAGAGGAAATTTGGTTCAGCTTGCATTTAAAGGTGAACCAACTAATTTGCACTTTCTAAAATAATACATGAACCAAAACACCGCCATCCGTCAAAATCTGTACATTTCCCAATTTTGCAATGCATTTATCCAGTCAAGTAAAGGGTTCAAAATGAATATGTTAGCATAAAGTATGTATTTGATTTTATATTTTGATTTTGCTTTGTGAATCACCCTGAGCCCTCTGGTATAATAATAATAATAATAATAATAATAATAATAATAATAATAATAATTGCTTATGCTTCTTCTTTGGTGATCACTCATGGCAGAGTAAGATTGTCTTCCATGAACACGGTCTTAACAGTGAGTCTGTAAGTGACTGTGGAGGCCAATTCTGGATCCACACATCCTTCTGCAGTGGGGACATACGGTAGGTTTCTGGGCGTGAGCTGTGACCCTGGGGGAGTTCCTAGTTGATGTGCATCAGCTGGGCTCCCCCTACTGGTGGTTAACCCTTCCAAGACGCCTGCAGACGGGCAGGAGTCAGATATAGTTGTGTGGTTTCCAATGCCTGAGCCAATAACACTCACATTCTGTAACCAGTAAAGTTGTTGCCTTTTTCTCCCATTAACCTAAAATGCTGTTTCATGTGTCTTTATTCCACTTCCTGGGAGGGTCTGTGACCTTGCCACGCAACTGAATTTAAGACTGGAGAATTGAGAAACTGAGAGAAACCAAAATGGACAGATTCACCCCTCCCTAGTTACAAAAGACTATGGGAACAAAGAAGAACACAAGCTGTCTTCTGCGTGATTACATTTTGTTGAGGTTGGGATGAGCAGCCCAAAGCTTCCATCCTAAGCGGACTTACTTCAAAACAAACTCCATCAAAATCAAGGGGACATAACTTCCACATAGGCCTGTTATGGATTAAGTTGTAAGCCTCCTTAGAACTACTAGCAGCAAACAGACCCTCTTGAAAAGCTCTTTTCTTTCGGCCTCTTTCACTTGCTCCTGGGAAGGAAATAAGTGCACACGATTGGGACTAGTGACCTGGATTTCCCTTCCACTCCCCTGACTCCTTCACTGTGTGCAGAAACTAGCAGTGATGCCCTTGCTCTAGCTAGCATACGGCAGATTTCCTAATGTAGAGACCCGCTGGCTTCCATTGTAAGTGACAATAGTGGGAGCTGAATCAGGAAGAAAACAATTTGTAGAAGGATCTCCAAATGGTATGGATGCCAGCACTTAGGGCTTCTCCAGGGTCTGAGCATTCATCCTGATCTGCTTGCACAAAGCCTACTGTGGTTAGACTCTGAGCTTATCCACATTTACCTTTTCCCCCACTCTTTCCAGGCACAGGTCCATGAAGGGGCAGGCTTTTGTCTTTCAAATTTCAGTGGTGCCCTGTGCAAAGCCAAAATCCGCCTCCCCCCCTCACCTTCCATTCTGCTCAATTCACTACATCATAGTTTTGATGCCCTGCAGCGCTCCCTAGGCTCAGTGCCCAGTGCAGTGGAACTGGCCACGATGCCCTAAATTTGCCTCCAGGTCTTCACTTTAATGCCCCATGTCTGAGCATTGTTCTTGGTTTGTTTGTTTTTTTGTATTTTGCCCCGAGTTTTCCCTGTGAAAACTTGCTCTTTAAAGCTGAATTGGAGCATGCCTCAATTCGAGTTTCGGTGTTTCGGTTCACTTATATGCTTCGGAAACTGTGAATTAGAGAAGTTCACCTTTAAATGCATACTGGATCTAATTCCTTCCCCAACCCTAACCTGAGAGAAGCAGGTTAGCTCTCATGGACTGGTTGGATGCAGAGGAATGGTGAGAGGAACCAGCTGGGAAACCCCCAAGGGAAGAAGGCTCAGAGCCAGGGGGTTGGTGGTGGGATGACAAAGATTGGTTAAAGGGAGAAGAGGGAGAAGACTGTGGGGAGGAGATGTCAGAAGCTGAAGAGGTAACAGGATTTAGTGAGCAGAGAGAGTCTGTGGCAGAATCAGAATCAGTAGCAGGGGCGGGGCAAGAGGTAGTGATGAGTCAGACTGGTGAAGACATAGACATCTCTCAAAACTGCTGCAACAAGCTCCTCCCCACTTGTCTCCCTGAACCAGAAAAGGCATGAAAAGGGCGGAGGAGAAATTGGCTTCACATGGGTACAGTCTCTGATTGCTTGGGGGAAACCCAGGAGAGGAGGGGACTTAGACAGCTCTGGGGAGGCAGGGACTTTCAGTCTCAGCAACTTAGCCCTACCAGGGATGAGCCACTGTGCTCATTAGGCCTGACAATCCACCAAGTCTGTGAAGATTGTGTTCTTGCTAATAAAGAGTTAACTCCACTTTGCACGGTGTGGCTTACTGCCTACTCACTCCCGACATTGCCTTAGGGGGTGCAGGGCAGGTGGCACACACAGATATGTCCTACTGCCTATTCCCCCACAAATGCCGCCTGAGACAGCCCACTCTGCCTAATGTAAGGACAGGCCCTGTCTCTGACTCTTGCCTCTCCTCTGTACAGTGGTACCTCGGGTTAAGAACTTAATTTATTCTGGAGGTCCGTTCTTAACCTGAAACTGTTCTTAACCTGAGGTACCACTTTAGCTAATGGGGCCTCCCGCTGCCGCTGCGCCGCCGAGTGCAATTTCTGTTCTCGTCCTGAAGCAAAGTTCTTAACCCGAGGTACTGTTTCTGAGTTAGTGGAGCCTGTAACCTGAAGCATCTGTAACCCGAGGTACCACTGTATATCGTTTGACTGGGACACTGGGATTTGGTGGTCCTTTCAGCTTTATCTGTACCTCTATCAGTTTCTGGGTCCAGGTAGGCTGCCTATCCATACTTCTCGCTTGTTAATTCTGTAGCTGTCACTCTACCTCAGAATTAGCTTTGCTGGGGATAAAAGGACTCCCTGGCCCCTTTGAGGTCTCAGCAGCAGCTCCATTAGCACCATTTCCTGCCGATTATGTAGGCCACAGCTTTTCCTTTTTTGAATGAAAGCATTATTAAGGGAGGATGGTCTCAGAACTGCCACAGGTGCTCAATTTAACAATTTTATTTCATCCTGATTTTAAACTCGTCTCATTTAGCTTGACCACTTTCAAATGAGTAACTGAGCAAGTGAGGCACTTCCCCAGGTGCTCTGCTAGTCGCTCAACTCGCAGCCTAACTTGGATTTTGCTTCCCATGGTGGCTCAACCATTCCTGCTCTTCTGGGATCTTTAGCACTCTTTATTTCGGTAGCTGAAGTGGTTATCCTACCTACACTTGATGGTGTTGCAAAAGTTGGGTGCCACCCCCACTCTCTGGTGAACAGTAGCAATATTCTGGAGGGTTCCAGGGTCTCGCACAAGGTTTGTGCTCCTTTGGAGAATTGAAGATGCAGTGTAGACCATCATAGCTTTTTCAGCGCCTTCTTAAAACCTCCCCTCCCTCTCCACAAGGCATTCCTGGGTTGTTGGTATCAGCAACAACTGCTGCAGATTCGGGGCTGTCCCAATATACTTTGCCATCTGAGGCAAATCACAAAAATGGCACCTGCCTCACTGGCAGAGAAGAAGGAGTGAGTGAAGATCTGCAGCAGGAACAAGGGAGAATAAAGATGATTTGCTGCCCCTATAGATCTTTGCGTCTGACACAGTTGCCTCACCTTGCCTTATGGATGCTCTTCTGTTTCTATGGGGTTTTAAAAAAATATATTTCCTATATTTTACACTAAAGGTAAAGGTAAAGGGCCCCTGACGGTTAAGCCCAGTTGCAGAAGACTCTGGGGTTGCGGCGCTCATCTTGCTTTACAGGCTGAGGGAGCCAGCGTTTGTCCACAGACAGTTTTTCCAGGTCATGTGGCCAGCGTGACTAAGCTGCTTCTGGAGCAACAGAACACCGAAACCAGAGCAGCACATAGAAACACCATTTACCTTCCCGCCAGAGTGGTACCTGTTTATCTACTTGCACTTTGGGGGGGTGCTTTTGAACTGCTAGGTTGGCAGGTGCTGGGACAGAGCAACGGGAGCTCACCCTGTCGCAGGGATTTGAACCACCGACCTTCTGACTGGCAAGTCCAGGAGGCTCAGTGGTTTAGACCACAGTGCCACCCGCGTCCCGATATATTTTACACTACCTACGTTAAAATATAGAGAAGTTTCATCCATTTCCTAAATAAATAAATGTTCTAAAAATGGCAACCTAGGAGAAATTAGAGGCAAGCAAACCTGGCAAGAGCTAGTGGCCATACAGTGCTGCCATAAGACTGAGAAAGGCTGAGTAGGGCTGTGCTATTATCCCCTTCCTGCTGATAGGAGTGGAGGGAGAGAAGTTTGCCTAAGTTTTAGACAAGGGGAAATTGAGATTCCTGCCTTGCAGGGGGATGGACTAGGCGATCCTCAGAATCCCTTCCAGCTCTTCAGTTCTATGATTTATGATATACCAGGTGGTACTATTTAGCTCCAATATTTTCAAAATCCAACTCATTCTTATCTCAGAAGAAGTAAAGGGTCTGCTTCCCTACACTTGAATATTTCTTTTCTCTATATGTCAGGGACTGATGGGAGTCTTAATCCAACAACATCTGGAGGCCCACAGGTTCTCCATTCCTGGTCCAAGCCCTGGTGGAACAAGCTTCCTCTGCAAGTTCCTAGACTCAGGTTGCCAGCTCATAGGGATGGGGAAGAAATCCAGTTCAGTTTGCATTTAAAGGGAAGCATATTCAATCCACTTTTTCTGAAACAATAGGAAAACCAAAACAGAGCCATCCTTTGAAATGTGCACTTCTTCAAATTTTGCAATGCAGTTCTCCAGCCAACACTGTGTACCAAACTGCATAACTGGGGCCAAGTGTGCATATAAATGTATACCTTAATGAAAATAGCATATAAGAAAGGAGCTGGTGTGGTGCACTGGTTAGAGCACTGAACTAAGACCCAGGAGACCAGAGCTCAAATCTTCACTCAGGGTGACCTTGAGCTGGTCACTCGCTCTCTCCGCCATATCATATTGCTGGGGGGTCAAATGGGAAGTAGAACTATGTATGTTACCTTGAGCTCCTTGGAGGAAAGACGGGACATAACTGTAAATGAGGGGAAATGGCTTTGCAAAAATGTGTACATTGGGTGAAGTTGCCTTCAAAAATATGCATATTTGGAGAAATTTGCACTAGAATGCTGATTAATTTTCACGAGGATTTCCTTTTTAAACATTGCAAACTGATGGGCAAATGTGGAGAAATGAGTTTAAGATTGGGAAAATGAAGAACTGAGAGAAAGCAGGATTGACATATCCGCCCATCCCTATCAACTCATGGCTTAAAATGGGCTCCTGAGCCTTTAATATCTATATGGTAAGAAAAAAATAGTTCTTCAGTGCTAACTTGTCCAAGTACTGCACATGGCAAATGTTTGCCTATCACTGGAGCACCTGTCAAGCCCAGCTGCTGGCAACCTTCCCTGCAAAACAGGCGACTCTCCTCGTCTCCAAACGAACATTAATATTTTGCTTGAGTAAGGAAGTTGCACCTGTGTGTGTGTTTCTCCTCTGCATTGAAAGAGGTGTAATCTCATTGTTTCCACAAAACATTTTCTTCTCTTTTCAAAGACTGTGTAAGGCAATTTGCTCCCAGGAAAAGAGAAAAAAGGGAATGTGGATTGTGTTGTTCAATCGAAAATAGATATATTACTTAGCAGTTGTTGCTTTTTTCTTTCCTTTTTGCTAAACATCTGAATTATACAAAATGAAAGACTCTTGTGTTCTTTGCCGGCTGCCGTGCCTTTTAAAATGGGACATCAGCAACCTTATCTGACTTTTGTGTAACCTCTCTAAGAAAAGCAGAGGGAGGGAGGGAGGGAGGTTATTGTAGCTGACAGAGAACTGTGAACAAACTGTAAATTAACAAAGTGCTAGCTAATGGGGTGGGGAGGGGACCTCACTTGCTAACAGTGTTGTGACATTTACCAATACAGTGCAAGCTTAACATTTGCATGTGCAAGGCCAGACCCTGGGAATGAATCAGAAATACATTTCCCATTCTCAAGCAAGGCTGGCCACGTCTTTAAGAGGAGCCCAGAGGGTTGCCTAGGAGGGCAGAGTGAAGGGGGGGCAGCAGGGCGCACTTCTGCAGCATCAACAGATGGGAAGGGCTTCCCCCTTTCCTTCAGAAACCTGTGCTCTCTTGGCTCTTGTAGGAAAGGAAAGCCCCTTCCATCTCCTACAAAATGGAGGAGCTGATGCTCTAAGACAGATCTCTTAACTGACATGGGGGGGGGGGGATTAACCAGGGAAGGGGTGAGCAAGAAACCTGAAAACCAGGCTGCTTCCCCTGTTGTGTTAGTTCCTGCTGCTAGTGCTCTTAATGTTTAAAGCAACAGTGGTTGGAAGGCAGCTCCTGAAACAGAAAGTGCCATTTAAAAATAAAATAAAAAGGGACTTCCTGTTTAGAATTGCAATTGCTATTGTTATAGATTTGGGAGTGGACCCACTAAACCCTAGACATTAATACATGGTAGCAGTGGCGTAGTGTGGGTTGTCAGCACCCAGGGCAAGGCAAGTAATTTGCGCCCCCTAACCCATGGATTTGCGCCCCCTAACCCGTGGATTTGCGCCATCTAAGAGGGATTCTTGGGCCTGTTCTTGAGAGCAAGGTGTGCTGGGGAGAAGGAGGCTGGCTGGGAGAGATGCCTTGGACTCCAGGGCTGTACTGCTGTGGGGGACAAGTCCCTCATGAAATGGCCATGCTGTAAGACCTGGACTCCTTCCATGCAGACTGAAGGTGTAAATAGGTGAATAAACCATAATCCTTGAAGCTATGACAATCTCTGCTGCGTATTCAATTCTCCAAAGGAGCACAGGGTGAGTGCCTGGAACCCCCTGGAATCTTGCTACCGCTTAGTAGAGAGTGGGGGTGGTGCCCAACCCCTGTAACACTATTAAGGTACAATGTAAGCAACAGTGTAGTGGCAAATTCAGAAATGCAGGGTCCTTTCAGGTCAGTCACAGCCACATCATCTAACAGCTTTCTAGGATTATACAACATTCTTTTTTAAACACACACACACACACGGATGCATTGCAATGATTAATGCAGATATCCATGCATTGCGTTTCAACTAGATTTACTAATTTCTGTGCACATGCATGGGCAAATGTTTTGGAATGCTCCAGTGTCTTCTTTCAGAGTTGCCTCTTTTATTCTTTTGAACATTTGTACATAACAAGGCTTGAAGACCATTATTGTATAGCTGAAGCACCTTGTGTTTTCAGTGTTCTAAATGCTTGGCTTTGGAGCATATATAACAAATCCTTCTCAGTGTTTTTCCCCACATGCTTTCTCCAGTGTAACTCTACAAGCCAATCCTCAGTGGTGGACTCAGCTTCTTTCACTTTGGCTGGCTCAAATCAGAACAAAGTGTGAAAAGACATTTTCTTGGTAGCTTAAAAGTCCCCCTTTCATGCTGATTGGGCAGCTCTATGATGCTGGAGACAGGGTCCCTGCTGCAGAAATAGTAACAGGTCTTTGACATGCACCTCCTCATGTAAGTCTTAATTGACCTTTACTGAACTTGCTACATGATGTGCAGCTATAGCTATCAGAACATGGAGGACCTCCTCTTTCCTATGGCTTCATTATGGTGGTCAGCACTCTGAATCACTGGGGCAGTCACAAGAGTATGACAACTGGAAGGGGATAAGCCCCCTAATATCTGGAAACAACCCAGTGGAGCAGTTAGATAATTTTAGACTGGACTGAATGGCCTTTATGGAGTTCCCTGTCAATGGCAATGTGGATTTCTTAACTTCGATTGCTTTTGGATGACCTGCTTATTGAGCATTGATTTGTTTCTGCAAAGTTCACAGGGAGGTTATACGACAGCGAGTCAAGCATTTGTTATCCATTGTATTTTCCCATCCATTTCCTTCCTACAGAAAGTCAGATGGGAAGGGGGAAGCAGCTTTGTTGCCCAAGAGCACCAAATCCACTGTAACAATTTGATATGAATTTGCCAGTATGTGGCTGAATGTCAAACTAGCAGCAATCTGGAACTGCCCTTACTTCAAAATGGGGTAAACCAGCCTTGCCATATTTGGGGGGGGGGGGCTCAAACTCATGCTACTGATATCTGCTCCAAAGCCCTGCCATGATGGCACCACTGAAGTCACCTGAGATGTGACTGGACTTGCAGCATCGTCCAAACACCTGGAACTTATCGAGAGCCACATCACAAGGACAGTGAATAGGCCAAGGTGTGCTCCCACACTAAGCATTTATTCTGGGATTGCTGCTCTTTGTTCACTAGTGTTTCTTTGATTTTTTTAAACTTTCAATTTGCATGGCATCATCAGCAAATTGGTGTCCTTCAACACTGCTTCCTACTGTGTTCCTTCCATATTTTACAGACTGCAGGAAAAACTACTTTGGGGTGGTGGTGGTGGTTAAAGGACAAAGCAACAGGGCAGTCACTGCAAGTGTCAATCATTCTCCCACTCCCACTCTCTCACACCAAGCATGGCCAATGGTAAGGGCAGGTTGGAATTGTACTCCAACAACATCTGAAGAGGCACAGGTCCCCCTTATCCCTGCTGTACTATGCTGGTAGCAGTTTTGGAGGGATTCAAGTAGAGAAGGGTCTTCCTGAGATCTGCTTAGATCATTTCAGGCAGAGATCTGGGTAGCTAAAGCTTAGACCTCCTGTAAGTGTCTGCTCCGCTGCTGAGCTACAGCCCACCTGTCTGTAGCTGAACCAGGAGGAAAGGTAGCTGGAGCTCCTATCCCCTGCTCCCTCCATGATTCTGCCTTCTGCCTGCTTTCCTCACTCACCAGCACATAAACATGAAGGAGAATGAATGGATGAGAGTCTTCATGAGCTACCTTTTGTGTGGCTATTCCCTCCCCCCCACAGGTGGAATAAATGAAGACAACGGACACAGAGTTTTAGGTTAATGGGCGAAAAATGGCCACAACTTTATTGATTACAGGAAAGAAGGGTATTGGCTTTAGGCATTGGCCCTAACCGACTATCCGGTCTGACCGGGAAGGGTTAAACACCAACAGGGGGAGCCACCCGAGATGCATATCCCTAGGCGCTCCCCAAGGGGTTACCGCTCGGGGGCGCGCTTTAGGCCCTAGCCTCCGTAGGTTTCGGACGAGGCGTCGCCCCTCGGAGTCCTTTAACGAACTACCCTTCAAGCATTGGGGGAGGTGATGGCGTTCCTCCCCCCCAACCTCATCTGCATGATAATACCCCGGCCAATGCCTACCGCCAAAACCGAGGGAGTTGTGACGATTTGCTACGAGGTAGGCGAAAAAACCAAGTGGCTCACAAAACCAGCCAATTAGCCAAATGGAAAAACTCCTACCAGGCCCCTTGCGGCGACCAGCCGAAGCCCATAGCAAGGTCAGTGGCAAAACCTAAAGGGCGGGTGGGTGGGAAACTGCGTCGTCTCCAGGGAAGAAAGGGGGTGAGCCAGGGGCTGCCCTGACCTTAAGTGGCCCTAGGAAGGCCCGCCCCTGCCGCCAGCCAATTGGCTGGCGCCACAGGGTATGCTAATTGGGTGAATCCCTGTCTCCTGCGAGGCTGACGCCAGCCTCGCAGAGTGTGGGCGGGGTCGTGATCCCACAACCCCCCCTCCTCCTGAAGGTCGGAAGGGGCATTCTCTTGCTTCAGCTGAGAAATGTTCGCTGTTTGGTGTAACTGGTAGTGCCGCCTTGTGGTAAGTCGAATCAGTGACCTCGCTGCCTTAGAATCATAGAATTGAAAAGTTGGAAGTGACCAAAGCATCATCTAGTCCAACCCTTTGCAATGCAGGAATCACAGCTAAAGAATCTCTGGCATTCAACCTCTGCTTAAAACCTCTAATGAAGCAGCGCCCACCACCTTCCAAGGTAGACTATTCCACTGTCAAACAGCTCTTACTGTCAGTTCATATCCTCTGTCAGTCTGTGTTCAGGGTTTGAGGCGGGAATGTTTCCCAGCCCTACTTGGGAGGTGCCAGCAATTGAAGCTGGGACTTTTGGCATGCCAAAGATATGCCCTACCACTGAGCCACAACCCCTCTGCCAAAATGCCTATGACTGCTGTCAAATGTTCATTTTGCGACCATTCTTTTTTGACAGTAGTAGTATTTACATACCACCAATGTTAATTCTTGCCAGGAGCGTTGACATAATCAAACAAGCAGTTAGTCATGGGAGTTAATCTCTATTATGGCACATCGTGATGCATTTCCACAACATGGGCTCAAGTAGGGTTGCCTTCTGGCACGTTTAAGCCAAAGGAGCCAGGGAGATTTTAGGGGTGGGTTCTTGCCTTGCAGCCAGTATGCCGGTTTTGGTTTTATCACAACCACATTGTACAGTAAGTCTGTAGTCTGTTTCCCCAAAAAATCAACAACAACATGGAACTTGATTTTTGTGCAACTTGGAATTGGTTAGAGTTGCTTTCATTCTGGGAATCATGGGTGAAAATCATTCATGTTCATCACAGATGGGGAACCTATGGTCCTCCAGTTGTGGCTGGACTCCCATTGCGTGGACAGGCAGAGTCCCCAGATCCCGAGCGCCCCCCCCCGTCATGTGGAATAATGACTCAAGACAACGTGCTATGGGATTAAATTGGCCACAACTTTCTTAAATTTCAAATGTGGGTAGACCTTGGCTCAGGCATTGGGCGTTCTCCCTCCCCAGTCCCCAGCCGGGGACCTAGGGAGCTTCAGGGTTATCCAGTGTGGGAGGGGGGATGGGCCGGCTCTGGAGAACATATGTTCAAGCAGAGATAGCCGCCCCCGTTATGCCGCTACCGCAGGGGAGAGCAATGACGACCTTTCGGTGTATGGTCAAAGCCTCCCTTCAGAAACTCCTTTAACGGGGAACCCTGGTATCACCGCCGCTAAGAGGAAGATGGACTAAAGGATTCCGCCCAAGGCCTGATACTGCCGAAGTTGTGACGTTTTGCTACGGGAAAGGCGAAACCTGCCAATGCAGGGAAATTCCTTTCTGGCCCTTTAACAGCGACCTTAACGTAGCAGCGCCCGCATACCTGTGAAGAAAAGTTAACCTGCAAAACCTATGAAGAAAAGTTAACCTGCAACAGAAGACATTAACTGAGGGTGGGTAGGGTGGGAGAAGCTCTGGAGCCAAGTGAGGATTCCCAGGTAAGATCCTCCCTCTATTGTGTGGGCAGGTAATCCCTCCCCTACCTGGCCTGGTCTCCTTGGCAACGCTTCCCCCAGGTGGGATTGGACAACTGACTGAGGTAGGCAGAGACCTCCAGGTATCCCACCTGAGGGAAGGCAAAGCCAAGCCTATGCTGATGGGGCCGCTCCAGATCTAGGGCTGCGCGTGTCCACGCAAAGGGCGCCCCCCGTTTTAAGCGGGGAACGGTCATTCCCATCAGTCCCAGCCAATACGTGCAATGGTGAGGGAAGATGAGAGTTGTAGAACAACATCTGGAGGTCAGCAGGTTTCCTATCCCTGATATAGATAGGCAAACAGGACTTGTTTGTTTGTTTATTAAAATAGTTATATTCCACCCTTGATCTGAAGATATCAAGGCAAGTAACACCAAACAGGTAAAATCACAATACATAGACCATCAATGAAATAATTTTTAATGCATTAAACCATCAAGTATACCTATCTCTCAGCTGAGAAGATATCAGTAAGCCAGCATCAAGAACTAGCATCTAATTCACAGCAATCACTAACCGCATCTCAAGGGCCAGGGAGTTCCATTGCTGGGGTGCCAGCATGGAATAGCCACACAATGTATAATACCTGTCACTGGAATGCTAGGCAGGCCCCCTTGGCTGATATTAAAGCTTGGACAGTGCTATGATTTCTGCTCATGGTGGTATCAGGGCAGTCATCTGCAATCATGCTTTAAATACTGTTTGCATGCACAAACATTTCAAGGCATGCATACTGCTTTGTTCCAATTTGTGTGTGTCCCATAGCTTTATGCTGAAATCTTATAACTTTTCATACCGCAAATATTATGGGATGTGTGGGTCCCATTTATGCTGTGCTACAGCACAAAAGCATCCCTCCAACCATGGCAGTACTGCAGCAATATTCGGGAAGCATTGCAGAACTAATAACGTGGAATAACGTCTGGATGTTCCAGTATAAGTCTACCACTAATGCATTATTATTGGGTCAATAACACTCACCAAAAAAAACCCCACACACAACCCCTGGCACCAATCTAGAGGACTTTTTGTGCCCATAGTAGACATTTGTGGAGATGAGAGGAGCTGAAAGAGTCAATGGGATGGGGAGATGTGATTGAGTTCGTCTTGCCATATAAGATATTTATGGTTCTTGGGAGCTAAAGGGTTCGGGCTTCTTTTAATTATAAACGATGGTTGAAGTTTTTGCTATAGATGTCTTGTTAATTCTTTTTGTGAAATCCTATTAGATTCCTGATTCTCTATGCTTTGAAACCCAGCAGAGGGTATCATATCCTAGAGCACCAATTATATGGAGGTGTGCCCCTCAATTTCAGATCAAGCCTAGGGTTTTATTTGTCCCACGTCATTATGTCCTTGGGTTGTCCTCATCATGTTCTATAAAATGATACTTGGACTGTGTTCCTTTCTCTTTTCCCAGTCCTCTAACTAGTGAGAAAAGCAATAGCTTAGATTGGACCTACGTACATGAGGGTAAGCCCCAGTGAAGTTTATGGGATTTCCTTCTGAATACACATGTATAGGATTGCACTGTCAGTCATCTACATTGTTATATCCATTTCACCTTTGGGTGCCTAAGCATATTTTTGTGTGCCTTTATGACTTAATTACAGAAATGAAACTCATATCTAGAATTTCCATTTTACCTCTTCAAAATGAAGACCTAATAAGGAATGAAGTTGGTCAAGGGATTGTGGTTTTATATAGCAGTTTAGGTCTCATAAAACTTGCATTAACCAGCATGAAAACCAAACTCTTGAAAGCAGCTCCAGTATTGACAGCCTGACTCTTGAAAGGGTGCTTTCTGGCCTGATACAACTGGTTTGATCTAGGTGCCCAGGTTTTGCGGAAAGTTTTTATCTCATCTTCAAATGTGGTGAGGAAGAACTGAAGAAATATATACTTTGCAGAACCATCTGAAGCAAAGGCAGTAGACGAAATTCAAAATCCATACTAAGAGCATGAATTATAAAGTATAATAGAGTACAGTTTGCCGCCTAAATAGGTAGACTTGGCTGATCTAGGATTTATTGCTGGCTGAGGCTGCTCAAGCAGATTAATAGATCTCCGAGGCTGAATTCCTATGAACATATTTTAACATGCAGTTTGCTTCACTTGGGGCAAAATGCACATTAGCAGCTGTTAATGCAAATACCGCCCCAACAAAACAAGGATTGATAAGAAGTCTCTTTCTAATGAATATCCTAACTGTCTACTAGCATGTAATGATTGTAACCCACACAGTGGTAACCTACGATTAATATGAATTGGAGGAACAGTCTGCTTGCATGGTACACAATCAGCTACACATTAAGGGCTCATTCACACTTTGTTTTGCCATTTCTTCTGTTTGGTCTGTGATTCCAGGCACCAGTGTGAGAGATTTTCCCACTGCTTTCCTTGCTGAATTGGAACAAACATGAATCCTAGGGCTTTTTCCTCAACAGGAACTCAGTTTCGGCACCTCTCAGGTGAACACCATTGCCATTATAAGAGAACAAGGGAGGTGTTCATTTTGAGTTCCAGCAGTGACAGAGAAAGGTGGGTGCGGTGGGTGCGGTCCGCCCTGGGTGTCATCACTGAGGGGGATGACATCTCCGCGCCACCCCCGGGATGCTCAACGCTCACGGCATACACAACCCGGATGCTCAATGTTTGCGGCACACACACCTGGCCGCTGGCCACTGGCGGCACCCCCCGGGACACACGCTGCTCGCGGCACACACACCCCGACGTGCGACGCAACACACCCCCTGGGATGCTTGTGGTGTCGTGCCCCCGTGGGCAGCTAGCCCCACCGGGTGCTGGAGCAGCTACGTAGCTCCACCTATGAGTTCCAGCACCCATTTTCTAGAAAAATACCACTGGGCAATCTGCAGATAACCCGATTGACATTTGCACCTATTCAGCAGTAAAGAGTGGGTTTTCTGGGGAAACTGACTGAACAAAAACAAGACCTCTCAGAGACGCGTGCCTAGAAGTCATGAACCAAGCAGAAGTATGGATGAGCCCTAAGTAACACTTTTAAGGACACAGCTAGGAGAGGCTGATTCTCCAGTTGTTGTGCTGTGGGGAGTTCCGATTAAAACAATACACAGATTTGATGCGTTTAATTTCTCCATTCCTCACTGCTTCCATATGCAGGCACCATGGTGAGGCACTTAACCAAACAGTGACACGCTTTGGCCTTGTGCTTTTCACAGATCATATAGGAAAGTGTGGTGCTGCATCTCAAAAAGGATATTGTACTTCCAGGAAACGTGCAGTGTGAAAGCAACTGAAATGCTCTGGTTTCTAGAGTGACCCCATGAAGGCTGCTAGGCCAATAAGGGGAGAGGAGGTGTGATTAGGGAAAGACGGGCCTTGGGAAAGTCCCAAGGGTCAGGTGGAGATGTTTGGGGATTTATTTCCTCACCTCAGAAAGGATATAATAGAGCTGGATAATTTAGAAAAGGGCAGCCAAAATAATCAAGGGACTGGAGCAACTGCCCTATGAGGAACTGTTACATCATTTAGGCCCTTATAATTTCGAGGAAAGTCGAGCAAGGGGAGATCATGAAAGGGGGTATAAAACATGTGAGGTGAAAGACTAATTTGGTGTGTATGGGAGGGTCATTACCCCATTTCCCTCATGCTGCTTTTCTGCTAAAACTCATCACCTCTAATTGCCTTTACCCACAAAAATCACATGGGTATCTATGGCTGTGTACACACTGTACATTTAAAGCACATAACTTTCCCCCAAGAATTCTGGGAACTGTAGTTCACTTCTCACAGAGCTACAATTCCCAGCACCATTAACGAACTATATTTCCCGTGATTCTTTGGGGGAAGTCATGTGCTTTAGATGTATGGTGTGTATGCATATCTTTTCCATTGCAAGGGTGAAGGCAGCAATATGTGATAGGAAAGTGTTACTGTCACACTCACACTCTCACTTGCACACACACACACACGTCTGTCACATGAAATTGCAGCCTCAGCAGCTGTTTAGAGATGAAAAACCTGGAAGAATATAATGAAACTGCAGGTCCCATGTTGTTTTATATTCTGTGACCACACATAGTTGCAGGTTTATCTTGGCCTCCTCATATCTAATAGTCTGGTTTTGTGCAAAATGGTGGTCTCTTTATTTTAAGAGGGCCCAATTCTTTTATCTTCAGGCATATCTGAAGGTACTCTTGTTTTCCTATTTATTTTTCTGTATTGCTGTTGCTCTCGTGGTGTATATTTCAACATCATTCCAGACCTATTTGTAATAGGCTGCTCTTTTCCAGCGACTGTGATCCTGCAGAAGCTGTGAAAATGGCAAAGGAAAGAAGTCTATGGCCAGAATGTTGCAGCCCTAAATAATGTGCCCTGTTAGGAGGAGTAGTGCAGGCTATATATTTCCGGAAGGCAGAGATCCTTAAATTTCCAGTGACACACAGCATAAGCATTGTTCAGTTTTTAATCCTGGTGATTCGTGAGTTATCAGACCTTGAAAGTCACCCTGATTCCTCAGCCGAGCCATGCTTGTATGTGCTGATCCATGACGGGAAGATTGCAAATCCTGGACCAAGCCCTGAATATGCTGTGCATATGTAGCTAGCCGGCCGGAGTAGGCACTTCATTTGAATTTTTGTCGAGATTAGCATACTGCAGCAATGAACAAATATGCTGAATCACTGCCTCGAGACATGCGCTTGCCATGCCATAGCCCATAGACTTTCACCACACTTCCCTCAAGTCTCCTACTCCAGTTCCTTTGGCAAAGTAAGGACATATACTATCCAAAGACCTATCCTGACTGATTTTCATCAGAAGTGATCGAGATTGAGAATTATCCAATACTGAGCTGGGCATGGAGGCTGAAGGGGCACCAAATGGCGAGCTGCCTCTGGGTCAGGGCTCAGAGCTGACCGTGGAAAACAGGGAGACCATTGCAATCAAGGTAGTTGGACAAGAACTCCTATAGGGACCTACCAGACCACCAGGATCTGGTACCTGATGGTCCCCCCCTGAGCCTGGAGACCTAGATGCCTTCTCCTGCACACCACCAGTCTGGTAGCAGAGAAGGTGCCAACATGAATAAAATATTGGGGGGACCAAGCAAACCCCACCTCTCCTAATCAACCACATGACAGAGCACACCCCATTTTAATGGCAATGCCAATGGCATATTTTATTGGGGGGAGCTGAAGGGACCTCGCCCCCTAGGAGTTGGCTCCTACAGGCAGCACCAGCACAAGAGGGAAGCTATGCAACGAAGGAGGATTGCCTGTCTTTGGGCCAGAGGGCTGGCCCTTTAAGGCTCAAAAGTTCTCTCAAGGGGGTGGAGCCTGGAGGGGGCAGTCTGGAGACAGAGGCATGAAAGGCTTCCGCTTTCTCTCGACCTTCCTTGGAGCAGATTGCTCACTCAGAGTTTTCTGGGGGCCGCCAGCCTCGCTGATTTCCCTGCAGGTTCTGGCATTGGACCAGAACATGGCATCCATCATGCAGAATGGAAAATATGCAGGAAAATGTGGTTGGTGCAAGGCAGAGATGGGATTGCAACCATTCCCTCTACAGTGGTACCTCGGGTTACATACACTTCAGGTTACAGACTCCGCTAACCCAGAAATTGTGCTTCAGGTTAAGAACTTTGCTTCAGGATGAAAACAGAAATTGTGCTCCGGCGGCGCGGCAGCAGCAGGAGGCCCCATTAGCTAAAGTGGTGCTTCAGGTTAAGAACAGTTTCAGGTTAACTACGGACCTCCGGAACGAATTAAATACTTAACCCGAGGTACCACTGTATTTCCGAAGTTCAGGTTGTGAGTGTTGCTGCTTGTGTAGCCAAGCTGGCACCACACACACACTAGTGGGAGGGGTCAGTGGGCTTGGAGGAACCTTCAGGTGCCTAAAACAACACCTTTTTGAAAGCGAAATATCCCTGGGTGGGGAGTGAAGTGTAGGTGGGCTCCCACGAGGCAAGATACAGTGATAACAGCAAGAAGCTTTTATTGAACTAACAAAACTGGACAACAGGGGCAAAGCAACTGCTTATATGCATTTCTGAAGGCCTGGGCCACTCCCACTTCCAACGTGATTGGCTGTCTAAACTTCCAAGCTGTGAATCATGACTCAGAGTTCAAGGGCCAATGGCAGAGGCCCAAATCCTAAAGTGTTCTGTGATTGGACATCATGTATCGAATCAGAACACAGGGGCTCAGAATCCTTAGTCCAGACTCAAGTTCAGGCAAACACAGACCACTGACTACATAACAAGGAGGACCCCAAAACAACCCCCTGCAAAAGAATCCCAGTAAGAACTGAGCACTATCAGTGGGGGCATGGGATGCTAGCGGAGGTCATATCCACACCACATGTTTAAAGCAAATGGCTTCCCCCAAAGAATCCTCAGAGCTGTAGTTTACCCCTCACAGAACTACAATTCCCAGCACCCTTAACACACCACATTTCCTGGGGTTCCTTAGGGGAAGCAAAGTGCTTTGAAAGTATGGTGTGGGTTCAGGGGTGGAGCAGACAGCTGGAGGGAATGGAATGTCTAGGACCCTGAACCGCAGCACCCCACACTGCAACATTTTGTTGCAGGTCCCTCAGCGTGAAGCACTTCTGCCACACTTATGGCCACTTATTTTATGCCACCCCTCTAAATGCCTTTGAACCTAGAGGAATACTTATTGGGCCAAAACCTGAGTGCCTTTGCTATCTGAGAGGAGGCATGTGCCACTTACCCGGAGTGGGGGCACCTTGTCTGTGGCACACCCTCTCTTGGCAATGCTTTCTCCTGGGAGGCTTGCCTGGCTCCTGCTCCTTTTGGCACCAGGAAAACGCTTTTTTGTTTTCTTTCTCCAGGCTTTTTATTAAAACCTTTCCCTCCTGTGATGTGTTTATGCTGCCTTCGTATCCCCTGTTTTGTTTTGTTTTGTGCTGTTTTACCTTTCTGCCTTGATTGTTTTTTAACAACAGTGGTTTTGTTAGCATCCTTGGAAGTAAGCACAATGGAAGGGTGTGCTACAAATGTGTAAAAGAAAATACAAGCAGCCATGGGAAAGAAATATTCTGCCTCTGGTTTCCAAAGCCCATCGTGAAGTAGGGCGGTGCTGTTTGATTTCGGGTGGGAGGAAATTGCTTCATAAAGTACGTACATGTAGCTTGCTGGAGTTAGGTATAAATGCCAGTCAATTCCTTGCTTTCCCGGAAGCAAGAAAATATCTTAGTGATCAGGTTGGCAGGGTCTCTGTGCATATTGTAGCATATTGAGGATTGCCGTGGAAAAGCAGGGTCCTCTCAGGCAAGTGAAAGATTTTAGATTCCTGCCTCAGAATGTAGGTCCCTGATGGTTACTGAGAGAAAGATCTTTATGCAATCAGATCTGTTTGGCTCTTTGCACTGCATTAGACAATAGTCCCATCATGCAATGCATAGCTGCATCCAATTTCCCTAGCAGGATAGTGCAGGCAAAACAGCAGCTGTACTCAGGCAGCTCAGTCAGGGGGAAACGACACGCTAGAGAAAGTGTCTTTTAGAATGCTTCAAAGCTTCTACTCGGCTGGCTTGAGGTTTACACGCCAAATTCCTTGAGATGCCCAAGATCAAAAGTTCCTTTTGACCTACCTGTGATACAGCAACGGAACGATCACACGCAGCAGTTTCGGGTACGGCTGCGGTTCAAAAAGATTTGACTCTCTGAACTGAAGCTGTGGTCAATAGTTCAACAGCCTATTGGCTGCTCAGGAGAGCAACACCCGAAGTGCAAATTATTGGAGGTCATATGGTGTAGCCGGCCAATGAGACAATCGAGGAACACGAGGGTGTAATGATATACAATAAATATTTCATGCAGATAGATGCCTTCTGGTTCAGGCGGTGACTCCTGGTTCATGGAGCAGAAGCTTCTCGGTCAATGAGCTGCTTCCTCACCTGGGACACGTTGAACTTTGGATGCAGTCGTCACGATCATAGTTCTGTATTTCACACAAAGTGCCAGAGCCACGTTCTCTGCCTGGCTTCTTGCTTTCTTGAGTCAGGGTGTAGATCTTCTCAGCTGTCCTTTCCTGCAGCAAGAGCTTTTTGAGGAGACCTTGTAAGCTGGAGCTTTCTGAGGAACAGAGTTTTGTGAATAGGAGGACAAACAGAACACATCCAAAGCTCATTATTTGCATTGCAAACAGCAGCAGATGAAAGTTAGCGATTGCTAGGTTTGTGTGGCTGCAGCCTTAATTCTGCCCAGTGGTGCATATTCATTATGATACAATCTAACAAAAACCATCACATACCGTCCACCGGCCTCCTGCCTCATTAAGTTTGCCGGATGCACAGAATAAAGCTTTGATGAGCAATTGTAAATCTAGCAGTTGTGAACATTTGAATGTTCTGGTTTTGCAGACCGACATAATGGCGTTTTAACATAATGTGTTTGAGCGAGACAGGGAGAGAAGGACAAATTGTATCAAATGTATTTATGATCTCAAATATAAATTCTCACCCCAATCTGGCTAAATGTAGTCATCACTTGCTGCAATTCCATACACACTTACCTTGAATTCAGTGGGGCTTCTTCTGAGTAGACATGTATAGGATTATGTGCAACTTCGAAAGGGACTTAATCGTTACTGGGTTGGGTCTCTATATTGCTTCTAAGTATAGATGAGGGGAGTTAAGCAATGGCCCACCAGATGTTCTTAAACTACTGGCCCATCAGAATCAGAAGAATCTTTATTTGCATCAGCCACTAGCCATAGCAATAAAATAAAATGTACTGAAGATAGAGGTAAAGCATTAACTATACAAAATACATTTTGGAGGTTTACATCAATAATCAAATAATAGATCTTACTCTAATTGCCCCCACTTAAAACTTTGCCGTTTTTGCTGTCACCTGATCATCTGGGTCCCCAGATGTTGTTGGACTACAACTCCCATCATCCCTGAGCTCTGGCCTTGCTAGCTAGGGGTGATGGGAGTTGTAGTCCAACAACATCTGGGGACCCACAGGTTGAGAAAGACTGTGCTAAAAGAAAGGACACAGTAGCAATGGTTGAGTGACCCAGCATGGACTGTAGTAGAGGGGTAATTCTTAAGCTACTGGCCCATCACCTCTGACCATGGGTCACACTGACGGGAGTTGGAGTCCAGCAACATCTGGAGGGCCAGAGGTTAGGCACCCCAGCTATAGGTAGAGGTGGATTCCATCTCAAGTCTGAAGATGAGAATCACATTTCGTATTTCAGTGCTGGGAGAGGAAAAGAGATTTTGCTAGCAGAGTGAACATTCACAGCATGGGTCAAAAGCTATAACTTAAATAGAAGTTCAAGGCATCTCACCATTGTGGGAAATATTATGACCAAATGACCTGCTCCATCTGCTGTTCTGGCGCTAACTGTTGTTGATGGGCAGCTTCGAGGCTACTGCTCTCTCCCTTCTTTATGTTTAATCTGGACTTGGATCAGGCAGCCCTTAAAACAGGTGACACCTTAAAATAGAGGATTGTTCTTTTTAAAGTAGGGCATACGGCCACCCTAAACACGGAGGTAAAATGATCCCGTTCCCACACCACCACAATTGGTCTGCAATATGGATAAGGGTGTGTGTGTGTGTGTGTGTGTGTGTGTGTGTATTTGAGAGAATATGTTTGTATGCGGCAATTATGATGCCATTTTATTTCTTTGCATTTACAAAATAGCACTCCCTTTTTTGGTTATTATAAATCCTACCCATTGGAACAAGACAAAAGCAAATCAATAACCAGTTTATGAGAAAATAGGTCATTTTGTTGTTATCAATGACATCAATCCATTTGACTAGAACTGCATGGCCCTTGAAAGGTAAAGGTAAAGGTACCCCTGACCGTTAGGTCCAGTCGTGGACAACTCTGGGGTTGCATGCTCATCTTGCTCTGCAGGCCAAGAGAGCCAGCGTTTGCCCGCAGACAGCTTCTGGGTCATGTGGTCAGCATGACTAAGCCGCTTCTGGCGAACCAGAGCAGTGCATGGAAACGCTGTTTACCTTCCCGCCGGAGCGGTACCTATTTATCTACTTACACTTTGACGTGCTTTCGAACTGCTAGGTGGGCAGGAGCAGGGACCGAGCAATGGGAGCTCACTCCGTTGTGGGGATTAAAGGTTCCTAAATCCAAAATGGTGCCTGGAAATCTCCTTGTAAGTGCCATTGGTTTGCATGTGCACTGGAGGAATAAAAGGAGAGTTGTCCTGAAGCAAGGCTACTGCTATGTCTTGACTATAAACAGTTGCTCTCATGGAGATTAGTGAAGGATGGCTTCTATGCCATGTCAGAATGTTCAAGAATGTTTTAAAAAAAAAAGTGTGAGAGAATTGCATCAAAGACAAAACTCCCAAAGAGCTATATGAACATGAGGATGTTTAATTGAGGTACGACCAGCTCCTTGCTTTTTAATAACCTTGGGTTGACATTCTAGGGCCTGAACAATCTGGATAATCACTCTCTGATTTATTTCCCTTTCCTCCCTCTCTCTTTTGTATGCTGATCTTTTTGTAAGCTGAAGAATACAGCTGCTGAGGAAGGAAATAATTTGTCTCGGTTTTAAAGGATAGCATTTCTGGCAATTTTCTGTCCCCTTAGTATGGCATATAGTGGCTGAAACACTGAATCCAACCTTTATTGCCTCAGCAAGATTTGATAGGGAACCTGTGGCCTTCCAGGTGTTTTTGGATGCTATAACATCTCATGGTGGCCCATGATCAGGGGTGATGAAAGATGGACTGAAGGGCCACAGAACTGAGACATAGCTACAGATAAGAAAAGAAGAGGCAGTTTGGGCATCTGCAAGGGACATGTGTAATTGACCCAGAATAGCACAGGGAAAGTAGCTGGGTAGGCTGGGTGTACAATGAAATCCATGTACTCCTTCTGCCACCTATGGCATTTTCAACAGTGTGTTCCATCAAACTTAATTATATGTTGTTGTACGCAGCATTAACTTGCAAAGTGAATACTAGGCATGTGCACATGTATGTACGCCAATGTGCTTATATGAGCACAACAGACAGGGCAGTTGTTAGTTTTGAAACAGCTGAAGTAAGAAGAAATAAGGTTGCTCTGGTCTCTTCCAGTCTAAACTACCAGAAAGAAGCTCACTGTCCCACTGAATATATCATAAAAATGAGAAGCCCTGAAGGAGACGAAATCTTCCTTATTCCTGGCGTTCTTAAAATTAGAGCAGTGCAATTTGGAAATGAAGGGGGACAGCTTCATTGTGGATGTCCTTAACAGGTGCTTGGAGCAGTCAGCAGTGGGCTGGATGAGAGGTCATGAACTGAATCTCAATCCAGGCAAGGCGGAAGCCCTCTTCAGGTGTAGCAAATGTAGGGACCTGTGAGAATGTATAAAGAACTCTGCCCTCTTGAAGATGCCCTGTGTAACAGCAATGCTGCAAAACCCATACACAATCAGTTGAGTCTGAAGGAACTGTCTTCATTGCATGAAGGGTTTCCAACACAGAGATAGGAACTCTGATGTGATGAAGGAACCTCCTTTGGTGTGATGAAGATGACCCCTTTCAGACTCAGCCTGCCCCAGCTTTTAATTAAGGGATGGTGCTATCCCTGGGCATATTTGATCTCTCCCCACCTCCTTATTGCCTCGGGCTGCAGTTCCCTCCTTACATCATTTATTCTGTTTTCAGCAGGTTGGATATGGCTTTCCTTTTGGGTGAAGAAAGAGGCAAAGGAGGTGTTGAGCAGTTCCGCCTTCTCTGTGTCACCCAATAGTGGTCTTCCTGGTGCCTAGAGCCTTTCACCAGTTCTGGCTAGTGTGACAGTTGTGTGCCTTCTTGAAGAGATGACTTTGATACAGTCATCCATGCCGTAATAACACATAGGCAATATCACTGTAATACAATTTTATGTGGGGCTGTTTTTGAAGAGCTTTTGGAAACTGTGACTAGTGCAGAGTTCAGTAGCCAGATTGTTAATGCAGACTGCTGACAGCAGAGAACAATGACACCGATAATACATTCACTGTCTACTGGTATGTTTCAAATGGCTGGTATTGACCTTTAAAGCTCTAAATGACATGGGAACTGGGATTCAGACTGAGGTCTGTTTCTGCTTTTCCAGACCCCTTGTCTTCTGAGGTTAGGAGCTGACTGCTTTAGTAAGTACAGGGCATTCTCATAGATTGACAGGGTGGTTTATGCATTGCCAAAAAAGAGGAAATGCAGTACCAACAACAGAGGGGGGCAGAGACAACAAAAGAGGACACAGATTTGTATATAATTTGCATGGGCTAATTTGTACATATAGATGCAAATTTGGAAATAGTTACTATAACTTAAATAGAAACACAAGACAACTCATCATAGTGGGGAGGACTATCACCAGGTATGTAAGAAGGCAGGAATTTCCATTTTGACCTATATTTCTCACCATCAGCAGTGTTTGCCTTCCACTACAGTTCAGTTTCTGCCAAATGCTACCTGGGTCATCTTGCTGTTTGCTATTTAACAGAAGTTACGTAAGCTACATAACTATTTACACAAGTTACATAAATAGTTACATAACTTACATACCTTACATTCATTTCAGTGAAAAGGAAACATCAAAACAATTCATTAATTACATATTGTTTGAGGGCTTAAAAAAACAAAACAATGATGTGAACGAATACTGACTGTATTTTCTTGACTAATTTCAATTCCTGACCACAGACAAACACATGAACTGCAGCAATTTTCTCTTCCTTTTCCATTTTTGTGGGAATTCTCTGACATCCCTTTCTGTATGCCTGCTGTCCAGGTACTAACTGCACTGATGAGCAACTTATCCTCCTTCTTTTTATATTATTATGTTTATTTATATTCAGATATTTTAAAAAACACACAAAAGAGAAAAAAACAGGAACAGATAATGAGATTACAAGATACGTCAGTATGTCATCATCCCAATGTTTCTGAAAATCCTGTCGGAGGTTGCTTACTACAACAGTTCAGTGGCGGTCCATATTTACGGTTCATCTCCAAATAGGCTTAAACCAAGCAGGCCTTTAAGTACAGGGTGCCTTAAAATAGACAACTGTCCTCTGTAGAGTAGGGCACACGGTCAAACCTTTGATGGAATCCAACAGAGTGTGTACCCAGAAGTGGCAAGAGGGCAGGCCAACAAACCCAGAAATGGTAGCATGGAATACAATGTCAAAAGCATGAGGTGAGGAAAGGCATACCCTCCAACATTTCTCTGATGAAAATAGGGACGTCCTACTCCATCATAATAATAATACCATTAATAATAATTTTATTATTTATACCCCACCCATCTGACTGGGTTGCCGAGCCACTCTGGGCGACTTCCAACACATATAAAAACATAATAAAACATTAAACATTTAAAAACTTCCCTATTCTAGGCTGCCTTCAGATGTCTTCTAAAGGTTGTATAGTTACTTGTCTCCTTACTTGGGGGTGGCAGAACTCCATACCCTCAAACATTCCTCTGATGAAAATAGGAACATCCTCAGGAAAAGCAGGACATTCTGGGATAAAGCCAGAAACTGGGACAGCTTCTGTAAATCCGGGGACTGTCCCTGGAAAATAGGGACACTTGGAGGGTCTGAGTGAGGTAAGGTGAGGCAAAGGCTGGGTGAGGAGGGCATTGGTCATAGTATTTTTGTTGCTCTGATAAAATGAGGAG
This sequence comes from Podarcis cretensis, assembly GCF_951804945.1. Lineage (NCBI taxonomy): Eukaryota > Metazoa > Chordata > Lepidosauria > Squamata > Lacertidae > Podarcis > Podarcis cretensis. Next base: position 28,555,150 of record NC_137179.1, on the reverse strand, counting down.
CACTGAGTCTCCTTAGAAACAGACTATCCAATGAGCCAGACTTCCACCGGTGGGCTCAGTGAAGAAAACAGCCCCAACAAAGCTTGCAGGGAAAGCCTTTCTTACACAGGAAAGCACATTGCTGCATAGGGAGTCTGCTCATGATTTAATGCCAAATATATAGATATGTGTGTGGGACGCAGGTGGCGCTAAAGGTTAAAGCCTCAGCGCCTAGGACTTGCCGATCGAAAGGTCGGCGGTTCGAATCCCTGCGGCGGGGTGCGCTCCCGCTGCTCGGTCCCAGCGCCTGCCAACCTAGCAGTTCAAAAGCACCTCCGGGTGCAAGTAGATAAATAGGGACCGCTTACCAGCGGGAAGGTAAACGGCGTTTCCGTGTGCGGCTCTGGCTCTGGCTCTGGCTCTGGCTCTGGCCAGAGCAGCTTCGTCACGCTGGCCACGTGACCCAGAAGTGTCTCCGGACAGCGCTGGCCCCCGGCCTCTTAAGTGAGATGGGCGCACAACCCCAGAGTCTGGCAAGACTGGCCCGTACGGGCAGGGGTACCTTTACCTTTATATAGATATGTACAGTGCTTTTTTTCTGTGTGGACGCAGGGGTACGCATATCCCTAAACGTTTTGTGAATCTAAGTTTTGCCTCATTGAGGGGCAGGATTTAAATACGAGTAGGAAAATGAGAGTACCCTTAAACATTTTTTAGGAAAAAAAGCACTGGATATGTGGATATGTAGGCCTTGCAAACTGACACTGCAAGTTTGTGCTGTAGCAGCTAACAACGTAGATAAGCCCCAAGGGGAAAACAACAGAAAGAGGAGAGAGTTTGAGTATGTAAGAAACATCAGAGGTAGGTACAGGACATCATAATTATGCATGAGCATAATGAGCTGCAAACAAAATGAAATAAAGAAGCTCGACAAAGATGGGAAGAGGTACATTAAAAAGAGGAGGAAATCAGCTGCACAGAAGGGAGCAGGAAAAAAGCAGCTGGAGAGGGAGGAGAAACTGTGCTTAGGAAATCTTCACTTTCTTTCCGCAGGGCCTGCAAGACAGAGTTGTTCCACCAGGCCTTTGGTTAGGGCGCAGCCTGACCCCCTCCTCCGGCAACCTGCACAGAATTTTGCTTAACGGTTGCCATCAATTTGATTTTAATTAATTTTTCTAAGGAAATGTTTTTAAAATGTTGGATTATTTGATTGTTTGATTATTTGATTGTTGTTAGCCACCCTGAGCCCGACTTCGGCTGGGGAGGGCGGGATATAAATAAAATTTATTATTATTATTATTATTAGAGTCTTGCACTGGGCCCCATCTGCACTGATGGAATGATTTTACTTATACAGTGGTACCTCGGGTTACATACGCTTCAGGTTACAGATTCCGCTAACCCAGAAATAGTACCTCGGGTTAAGAACTTTGCTTCAGGATGAGAACAGAAATCGTGCTCCGGTGGCGCGGCAGCAGCAGCAGGAGGAGGCCCCATTAGCTAAAGTGGTGCTTCAGGTTAAGAACAGTTTCAGGTTAAGAATGGACCTCCGGAACAAATTAAGTACTTAACCCGAGGTACCACTGTATGTTGCTTTTCCACAATGAGCTCTGCTCATCGCAGCAAACATCAAAACAGAGAATGTTGGAAATATAAACATACCAAAAATACAGTACGTCAGCAAATTCAAAAATAACTATTTTGTGAATACAGGATAAATTAATTTTTTTAAAAAAGCAATCTAGAGTTAGGTACATAAATACAACGTGAAAATGAAAATTAACCAACAATAAAAATTTTGGTATTGGTCTTGCTGCAGCCCAAGGAGCCTGGCTTAAACACATATCAGAGGCGAGGCTAGATGACCTACAGCTGGCTCCCATATCATTTCTCCAGAGGAGACCAACAGCAGCAAAAGGCGCTGTATGATTAGAGCAGCATCATACCACTTGCTTCCCCCAAAGTATCCTGGTAACTGTAGTTTGTTAAGGGTGCTGAGTGTTGATAGGAGACCTCTAGTCCCCTCACAGAACTACGGTTCTCAGAGTTCCTTGGGAAGAGGGACTATGAAATCACTCTGGGGACTGTAGCTCTGTGAGGCTGTACAGTAATCCTGAACAAACTGCAGCTCCCAGGAGTCTTTGGGGAAAGCCCTGACTATTTAAAGTGGTATGAAACTGCTCTAAATAGATGGGGCATTGCTTTAACAGTCCGTCCTTCTTCCCAGTGAACCCTGAGAATAAATGACCCATGTTGTATATTGAAATTGCTCCAATGGTGTCCCTGGAGAGGGCTTACTCTATGGCAGCTTCTCAGTTGTTGAGTTCCCTGAGATGCATTTAGCACCAACACTGTGTACCTTCCGTCATATATTGAAGATACACCTTTTTACCTAGGCCATCAACACCTGAGATATATGTATTTTAGGACTCACCCTCCTCTTCTTATTGTAAATTGTTTAAATTCGTTTTAATGTTGCGTTTTCTATGTTGTGCTAATCTGCCTCAGAGGCCTAGGGTGAAGGGTGGGTGAGAAATACAATAATCTAATAAAAATAATGTAGAGAGAGGGACACTTTCCCTATTGATGACCATTGTGCCTCAGAAATTAACATCAGGTTCAGTTGCTTGAGCCAGCCTTCTTGCTGCATCTCATTTGAATCCGGTCTCTGCCAGCCTCCTGACTCTTCCATAGCATCCTACAACTGACTATCACCTTCTCTGCACCGAGGTGAGAGACTCACCAGCGGCTGTTCATGCAAGCACTGAATGCATAATGTATTCTATCTCTGTATCTAAAAAAGGTTTAAAGTCACTTTGATGTTTATCTCCATAAGAAAAGGAGAAGTCTGAAAAAAAATTACTGCCCACACACCTTTTCAGGAAGAAACTGGAGTGAGGGGAACATGATGGAACTCCTAACCCAGGAGCAGGGAGCCTTTTTTAGTGCAAGGTACCAGATTTGATTACTAACATCTCCAGGTACAGCTGGGAGAAACCCTGGCTATGTACACATTAGTGGCTTTAAAAAGCAGCAAGTTTTCTGCTGCTTTTCAAATCACATATGCACATTGCTGAACACACAAGAGTGGGAAAAGAGGTCTTCACTTGATGTGCATTGCCCGTTTCTGGACTCCTGCAACCAGTTCCTGTTCATGAAGCCAACATCTGCACATGCTCAATGGTTGCTTAAAACGTACACCCCTCAGCTTAACTGCAAAGTGTACAGTGGTACCTCGGGTTACAGACGCTTCAGGTTACAGACTCCACTAACCCAGAAATAGTACCTCAGGTTAAGAACTTTGCTTCAGGATGAGAACAGAAATTGTGTTCCAGCCGCGCGGCAGCAGCGGGAGACCCCATTAGCTAAAGTGGTGCTTCAGGTTAAGAACAGTTTCAGGTTAAGAACGGACCTCCAGAACGAATTAAGTACTTAACCCGAGGTACCACTGTATGTGGCTTAAGTTTTTCTTTTAGATTGGAGCTGAGTTGAGGGGAGACACATCCAACAGAAGTATTTCTCAAGAAACTACCGGTTAGCTCTGCATCATGAGTAGTCTGTGTATACCACAGATTCAAACGCCAGCTGTGGAAGCACACTGGAGCCAAAGTACATGGTCGTGTGTACACAGCCTCTGTCTGCAATTGTGGGAAGCAACTGTCAGCATAGAGACCATACTGAGCTAGATAGACTAATGGTCTTAATTCAGTCTAAGGCTGCTTCCTATGTTTAGACTTTAGAGCATGCTATTTCAGCCATGGGAGCTAGAAATCTGAGGGTGGTGCTGATGTTGTTGACTGATTGTTTATAGTCCCCAAATCCGAATTCTGCCATAACAATTTGTTTTTGTGAAATTGTGGAGTGCTGGGGAATTCTAGTCAGATTCTCTAGAAGCCAATACAAAATATATAGTCTGTGTCTGACCACACAAAAAGAAGTCTTGATGTACTGTACCTTGAAGACTAGGACTGCAACCCTTAACTGGAAAAAGACTCACTGAACTCAGTGGGACTTACTTCTGAGTAGGCATGTATAGGATTGAATTGTAAGGGTTGGAGTCAGGTTAGCTGCACGTAAGTCCCTTTGAAATGAACTGGACTTAGGCTACAGCACAATTCTATACACGTCTAACAAGGAGGATTAAGCCCCACTGAGTTCAATGGAGCTAACTTCTGGGTGAGTGGAAACACGACTGCTGCCTCAGCTAACTTTTTATATTGATCTCAGTAGGATGCAAGTATGGTGGCCAGATGCAAAAAAAGAGAAAAAGGAGGGTAGGATGGTTGTATCTAACTCTTCTACACAGCTATTAAAGATGCAGGAGTGAGCCCCATCCTCTTTTGCGTCTAGCCACCTTAGATCTAAATGCAACTAACTTTCATTTTCCTGAGACATAAGTTTCTATGGGCTTGTTACCCTTTGCACATATTAATCATTCTTCTGTCTTCACAGTCAGGATAGTTAAAGAGTAATAAGTCCTTCAATGCCTGCTTATGGGTAGAGTGAGCATGCTTAGGCAACACAAAGAACTAAGACTCTTCTGCACCTTAAAGATTGACCAATTAATTATGGGATGAGCTCTCCCGGGCTAAAGCGCACTTCAGCCCATTCATGAAGGTTTCACACGGAGATAGGTATATGGCTGAGTGCAAAGATTGGGAGAAAGACCCCATACAGGGGGTCAAAGTGCAAGAGGTCCAGAAGGCCTGTGACATTTATTTAGGAAGTGAAGCCAGAGCCACTGAATGGCAGAGGCAACTCATTCCAGTTGTGTCTCCATCCTTCATCCGGTTGAGTTCTACAAGGGCAACCCTAAGGCAGAGGAGGAGGAAGTTGACAGCCAGTAACACCCCTTGGGCAGAGAGGGTTGATGCCCCCCCACCGAGACTGGTAGGCTGCTTGTGAGTACGGGTAAGGAGGCAGGCAGAGGAGTTGGCCATGGGCAAACAGGGCAGTGTCCCACTTGCCCTAATGAGGCAGCCTTCACAGATATTACATATAAGTACAGTGACTATTTGCACCAACAGCAGTTGAAAATACATTTCTGACTTTGCTATGCTAATTTAGCATCTGGAGTGGGAGGGAATTCCTATTGGTCCTGATGAAGACTTAAGGTTGCAAAAGTGGTTTTATTGAAGGATTGATTGTGTTTATATTCTGGCTTTCTTCCAGGAAGCTCAAGGTGACATACCAGGAAGCTCTCCCACTCCCTGTTTTATCCTCACAACAACCCTGTGAGGTAGGTTAGGTTGGGAGACAGTGACTATCTCAAGGTCACCCAGTGAGCATCATAACCAAGTACAGATTTGAACCCTCATCTCCCAGGTCTTAGCTTGACTCTTTAACCACTGCACCACACTGGCACATGCTTAGGGCTTGTGGCAGACAGAACGACTTTGCCCTCTCACTGTGCAGCTTCTGCCATGGGTCCAGATCTGCTCTATTTGAACAGAGCCTCTTCCTGTGACAGCCACCTGTCTCACATGATGCTGAAAGAGCAAGTATCTGCCGCAGAATCCTAGACTGTGGCTGTGGATTAGAGAGACAGTTCTTTATCAAGCAATAAAGATCAGCAAACCCACCCCGTTCTTCTGGGACACAGAAGCCCAGAGGCACTCTGGAATATGCTGCAGCCATCTTGCTGGCTTGGTGTCCTACTTTGAGTCATCATCTCTCCCCGAATCCATGCAGTGGCTTCTGATCTCCTTCTCTATCAAATTCAGATTTCCTAGCCTCGCAGTCAGAGCCCTGCAGAGCTCTTTCATCATGACTGCAACTCCTAGTGCGTCCCATGCTGTACAAAACTCAGCATGCCTAGACACTTCCCTCTCTCCACTCCTCAACGAACACACACACACACACACACACACACACACACACTTTCTGTTCGGCCTTCCCTCCCTCTCCCAAACACTCCCGCAATTCTGCAGTCCCACACAGTTTCTGTCTCCCCACCTCCAGCTTTCCAGTTCTGACTCTCTTCTTCTATTTCCATTCTGCCTCCCAGCACCAATTCTGTTGTGCTGTTCAGGCAGCCTTAATGGACTTTCCTCCTCAAAACTATTCACTTTGCTGAATTTAACATAATATACTTTACCTACACACACAAATTTGAAGACTTAATAAATGGGAACAGCCAAAACACAGGCTAGACAAAACTTTTGCAATTGTTGCTAATGTAATTCTGCTCCTTTCTTGATGACGTTGCGATTCCACCTTTCCTCATGGTAACAGACATGCTATGTTTCTTCAGCACACAGTATGATAGACATTGTGACAATCCTGTGAGGTAGACTGTCCCAAGGTCATCCAGCAAAGGCCTAAATCCATTTTCTTCCTTTCTTATTCTTTATTAAATGTAATCATTCCAAAATCAACAGGTAAATAAATCTACAAACACATAAACAAGAAATATAAGTGATTGGTAGAATTTTTAAATTATTTTCAATTTGGGTCTAATAATAATAATAATAATAATAATAATAATAATAATAATAATAATATAAATGCAAAGCATGTGGCTTCCCCCAAAGTATCCTGGGAACTGTCACTTATCCCTCACAGAGCTACAATTCCTAGCACTCTTTTAAAGAGGCCAGGCCACAGATACAGATCACCAAAAGCAATCAGAGAGCTCGAGAATGACACTGGGTTTTTGTGTGTGTGTGCATGTGTGCGTGTGTGTGTGCATGTACATGCAAGAAGTGTGTGTTGGCCATTCTCATTTTTGGCCTTCAACCTACAAAGGGGCCATCTCTCAATGTAAACCAGGCCGGGTGGGCTGTTACCTGCCTCTTCCTTATTTGTTTATCCCTTAGCCTTCAGCCTCAAACAATTATCAGTCGAGTTGTGAACACAGCTATATAAGAACAGGTGTTGGCATGTATGTACAGTTTCCATTAAATTCAATAAAAGGTTGATGCATTTCACCAGATCGTAGATTGTATCCTCTAAATTCATTTATATGGCCAGTGTTAAGTGGTTGTCTGCGTGTGGGTTACCTACCTGTGTTAGGGTAGAGACTTTTGCTTAAATAGCGTAAGTGCCTAATGAGTCTGCAAAAACTTAGGCCATGATTAATGTGTTTAAGGTGGCACAAAACTGTTTACATATATGACCACTGAAAAGCGTCCTCTGCCCACCTACCACCCACCATTGCAACTACACCTGTTGTCTTTAAGATGTTTTTCAGATGTATATAAGGGAAGAGGTAGAAAGTCGATTCAGTTCACATTTAAAAATGAATCTATCAAAACTTTCTGAAACAATACAAGAATCAAAACACACCCTATCCTTTAAAATTCACACTTACCTCAGTTTTTGGATACAGTCCTCCAACCAAACAATGTTTACAAAAATGCATGTATGGAAAGTGTGGGTTTAAAATGAATACAATAGTGAAGAAAACATGTAGAAATGCATTATATCAGAAAACTGCCCACAAAAAAGTGTACATTCGTCAAAACTGCATATAAAAATGTGTTTGTTAGGAGAGGTTCACACTATAACACTTATGATTTTCATGAGAATTAGAAAGAGAAAAAGAAATTGCTGCAGAAATGCAGAGAACTGAATTTAAGATGGGGGGAAATGAGAAACAAAGAACCGAAATTAACAGATTTTTCCATTCCTAAGTGGGAGGCTCTCCTTATCCAAGGGGTCCATAAGATAAGGGCCCGTTAGAATGATCTGCCCCACAAGCAGCTTGAACACGGGCAATTCAGACCTACCTGCCTGCTCTCCCCACCAGCTGTAGAAGTCACCTTGTCTTCAGGGACATACATACATTTGTTGTTGTTGTTTAGTCGTTTAGTCGTGTCCAACTCTTCGTGACCCCATGGACCAGAGCACGCCAGGCACTTCTGTCCTCCACTGCCTCCCGCAGTTTGATCAAACTCATGCTGGTAGCTTCAAGAACACCATCCAACCATCTCATCCTCTGTCGTCCCCTTCTCCTTGTGCCCTCCATCTTTCCCAACATCAGGGTCTTTTCCAGGGAGTCTTCTCTTCTCATGAGGTGGCCAAAGTACTGGAGCCTCAGCTTCACGATCTGTCCTTCCAGTGAGCACTCAGGGCTGATTTCCTTAAGAATGGATACGTTTGATCTTCTTGCCGTCCATGGGACTCTCAAGAGTCTCCTCCAGCACCATAATTCAAAAGCATCAATTCTTCGGCCATCAGCCTTTTTATGGTCCAGCTCTCACTTCCATACATCACTACTGGGAAAACCATAGCTTTTACTATACGGACCTTTGTTGGCAAGGTGATGTCTCTTCTTTTTAAGATGCTGTCTAGGTTTGTCATTGCTTTTCTCCCAAGAAGCAGGCGTCTTTTAATTTTGTGACTGCTGTCACCATCTGCAGTGATCATGAAGCCCAAGAAAGTAAAATCTCTTACTGCCTCCATTTCTTCCCCTTCTATTTGCCAGGAGGTGATGGGACCAGTGGCCATGATCTTCGTTTTTTTGATGTTGAGCTACAGGCCATATTTTGCGCTCTCCTCTTTCACCCTCAATAAAAGGTTATTTAATTCCTCCTCACTTTCTGCCATCAAGGTTGTGTCATCTGCATATCTGAGATTGTTGATATTTCTTCTGGCAATCTTAATTCCGGCTTCGGATTCATCCAGCCCAGCCTTTCGCATGATGAATTCTGCATATAAGTTAAATAAGCAGGGAGACAATATACAGCCTTGTCGTACTCCTTTCCCAATTTTGAACCAATCAGTTGTTCCATATCCAGTTCTAACTGTAGCTACTTGTCCCACATAGAGATTTCTCAGGAGACAGATGAGGTGATCAGGCACTCCCATTTCTTTAAGAACTTGCCATAGTTTGCTGTGGTCGACACAGTCAAAGGCTTTTGCATAGTCAATGAAGCAGAAGTAGATGTCTTTCTGGAACTCTCTAGCTTTCTCCATAATCCAGCGCATGTTTGCAATTTGGTCTCTGGTTCCTCTGCCTCTTTGAAATCCAGCTTGCACTTCTGGGAGTTCTCGGTCCACATACTGCTTGAGCCTTCCTTGTAGAATTTTAAGCATAACCTTGCTAGCGTGTGAAATGAGTGCAATTGTGTGGTAGTTGGAGCATTCTTTGGCACTGCCCGTCTTTGGGATTGGGATGTAGACTGATCTTCTCCAATCCTCTGGCCACTGCTGAGTTTTCCAAACTTGCTGGCATATTGAGTGTAGCACTTTAACAGCATCATCTTTTAAAATTTTAAATAGTTCAGCTGGAATACCATCACTTCCACTGGCCTTGTTATTTGCAGTGCTTTCTAAGGCTCATTTGACTTCACTCTCCAGGATGTCTGGCTCAAGGTCAGCAACCACACTACCTGGGGTGTACGAGACATCCATATCTTTCTGGTATAATTCCTCTGTGTATTCTTGCCACCTCTTTTTGATGTCTTCTGCTTATGTTAGGTCCTTACCACTTTTGTCCTTTATTATGGTAATCTTTGTACGAAATGTTCCTTTCATATTTCCGATTTTCTTGAACAGATCTCTGGTTCTTCCCATTCTGTTGTTTTCCTCTATTTCTTTGCATTGCTCATTTAAGAAGGCCTTCTTGTCTCTCCTTGCTATTCTTTGGAAATCTGCATTCAATTTCCTGTACCTTTCACTATCCCCCTCGCATTTTGCTTGCCTTCTCTCCCCCGCTATTTGTAAGGCCTCATTGGACAGCCACTTTGCTTTCTTGCATTTCTTTTTCATTGGGATGGTTTTAGTTGCTGCCTCCTGTATAATGTTGCGAGCCTCCATCCATAGTTCTTCAGGCACTCTGTCCACCAAATCTAAATCCTTAAACCTGTTCCTCACTTCTACTGATTTGGTTTAGATTGTATCTTACCGGCCCAGTGGTTTTTCCTACTTTCTTCAGTTTAAGCTTGAATTTTGCTATAAGAAGCTGATGATCTGAGCCACAGTCAGCTCCAGGTCTTGTTTTCGCTGTCTGCATAGAGCTTCTCCATCTTTGGCTGCAGAGAATATAATCAATCTGATTTCGATGTTGCCCATCTGGTGATGTCCATGTGTAGAGTCGTCTCTTGTGTTGTTGGAAAAGCGTGTTTGTGATGACCAGCATGTTCTCTTGACAGAACTCTATTAGCCTTTGCCCTGCTTCATTTTGATCTCCAAGGCCAAACTTGCCAGTTGTTCCTTTTATCTCTTGATTCCCTACTTTAGCATTCCAATCCCCTATAATGAGAAGAACATCCTTCTTTGGTGTCACTTCTATAAGGTTTTGTAAGTCTTCATAGAAATGGTCAATTTCAGTTTCATCAGCACCAGTAGTTGGTGCATAAACTTGGATTACTGTGATGTTAAAAGGTCTGCCTTGGATTCGTATCAAGATCATTCTATCATTTTTGAGATTGCATCCCAGTACAGCTTTCGCCACTCTTTTGTTGACTATGAGGGCCACTCCATTTCTTTTACGGGTTTCTTGCCCACAGTAGTAGATATGATAGTCATCTGAACTATTCCCGTCCATTTTAGTTCACTGATGCCCAGGATATCAATATTTATTCTTGCCATCTCATTTTTGACCACATCCAACTTACCCAGGTTCATGGTTCTTACATTCCAGGTTCCTATGCAATATTTTTCTTTACAGCATTGGACTTTCCTTTCGCTTCCATGCACATCTGCAACTGAGCGTCCTTTCGGCTTTGGCCCAACCACTTCATCAGCTCTGGATCTACTTGTACTTAGAATCATAAAATCATAGAATCATAGAGTTGGAAGAGACCACATGGGCCATCGAGTCCAACCCCCTGCCAAGCAGGAAACACCATCAGAGCACTCCTGACATATGGTTGCCAAGCCTCTACTTAAAGACCTCCAAAGAAGGAGACTCCACCACACTCTTTGGCAGCAAATTCCACTGTCGAACAGCTCTTACTGTCAGGAAGTTCTTCCTAATGTTTAGGTGGAATCTTCTTTCTTGTAGTTTGGAACCATTGCTCCGTGTCCGCTTCTCTGGAGCAGCAGAAAACAACCTTTCTCCCTCCTCTATGTGACATCCTTTTATATATTTGAACATGGCTATCATATCACCCCTTAACCTCCTCTTCTCCAGGCTAAACATGCCCAGCTCCCTTAGCCGTTCCTCATAAGGCATCGTTTCCAGGCCTTTGACCATTTTGGTTGCCCTCCTCTGGACACGTTCCAGTTTCTCAGTGTCCTTCTTGAACTGTGGTGCCCAGAACTGGACACAGTACTCCAGGTGAGGTCTGACCAGAGCAGAATACAGTGGCACTATTACTTCCCTTGATCTAGATGCTATACTCCTATTGATGCAGCCCAGAATTGCATTGGCTTTTTTAGCTGCCGCGTCACACTGTTGGCTCATGTCAAGTTTGTGGTCAACCAAGACTCCTAGATCCTTTTCACATGTACTGCTCTCAAGCCAGGTGTCACCCATCTTGTATTTATGCCTCTCATTTTTTTTGCCCAAGTGCAATACTTTACATTTCTCCCTGTTAAAATTCATCTTGTTTGTTTTGGCCCAGTTCTCTAATCTGTCAAGGTCGTTTTGAAGTGTGATCCTGTCCTCTGGGGTGTTAGCCCCCCCTCCCAGTTTGGTGTCATCTGCAAATTTGATCAGGATGCCCTTGAGTCCATCATCCAAGTCGTTGATAAAGATGTTGAATAAGACCGGGCCCAAGACAGAACCCTGTGGCACCCCACTAGTCACTCTTCTCCAGGATGAAGAGGAACCATTGATGAGCACCCTTTGGGTTCGGTCAGTCAGCCAGTTACAAATCCACTGAGTGGTAGCATAGTCAAGTCCACATTTTACCAGCTTCTTTACAAGAATATCATGGGGCACCTTGTCAAATGCCTTGCTGAAATCAAGGTAGCCTACATCCACTGTGTTCCCTTCATCTACCAGGCTTGTAATTCTGTCAAAAAACGAGATCAGGTTAGTATGACATGACTTATTTTTCAGAAATCCATGCTGACTATTGGTGATTACAGTATTCCTTTCTAGGTGCTCACAGACTGTTTGCTTAATGATCTGCTCCAGAATCTTCCCTGGTAGACTGACTGGGCAGTAATTATTTGGGTCCTCTCTTTTCCCCTTTTTGAAAATAGGGACAACATTTGCCCTCCCCCAGTCTGCCGGGACTTCGCCTGTTCTCCAGGAATTCTCAAAGATGACTGCCAGTGGTTCTGAGATCACATCCGCCAGTTCTTTTAATACTCTTGGATGCAGTTCATCTGGCCCTGGAGACTTGAATACATCTAAACTAGCCAAGTATTCTTGTACTATCTCCTTAGTTATTCTGGGCTGTGTTTCCTCTGCTGAATCATTTGCTCCAAATTCTTCAGGTCGGGCATTGTTTTCTTTATTGGAGAAGACTGAGGCAAAGAAGGCATTGAGGAGTTCAGCCCTTTCTGTGTCCCCTGTTTGCATTTCACCATCTTCTCCTCTGAGTGACCCCACTGTTTCTTTGTTCTTCCTTTTGCTACAAACATACACATAAAAGCCTTTTTTGTTGCTTTTAACCTCTCTAGCAAGCCTGAGTTCATTCTGTGCTTTAGCTTTTCTGACTTTGTGTCTACACGTGCTGGCTATTTGTTTGAATTCCTCTTTGGTGGTTTCCCCCCTTTTCCATTTTTTGTACACATCCTTTTTTAATCTTAACTCAGTTAAAAGTTCTTTAGATAGCCACCCTGGCTTCTTTAGGCACCTTCCATGTTTCCGTCTCATTGGTATTGCCTGAAGTTGTGCTTTTACTATCTCCCTCTTAACAAACTCCCAGCCATCATGAACTCCCTTTCCTTTTAGTATTACTGTCCATGGGATCTCGCCCAGCACTTCCCTAAGTTTTATGAAGTCGGCTCTCTTAAAGTCAAGAAATTGAGTCCTAGTATGCTTGGCTGCTCCTTTCCGCTGTATAGTAAACTTCAGAAGAGCATGATCACTTGCACCTAATGATCCTTCCACTTCTACCCCACTAACCAGGTCATCAACATTGGTTAGGAAGATCTAAAATGGCTGTTCCTCTTGATGCTTCTCCCACTTTCTGGACAACGAAGTTGTCTGCAAGGCCAGTAAGGAATCTGTTTGTCCTCCGCTCTTCCCCAGTAGCATGTTGGACACCTTCCGACCTGAGGGGCTCATCTTCCAGCGTCATAACTTTTATATGCCTGTTGTCTTTGTCCATGGAGTTTTCTTGTCATGCATACTGGAGTGGCTTGCCGGTTCCTCCTCCAGGTGGATCACGTTTGGTCAAAACTCTCCACTGTGACCTGTTCATCTTGGGTGCCCTGCTCGGCATACTTCATAGCTTCTCTGAGTTATTCAAGCCCCTTCGCCACGGCAAGGCAGTGATCCATGAAGTGGATACATACATTGTACCTGTGCATCTTTTTTTAAAAAAAAAAAATATTTATTAACATTTTAAAGACTGCAAAAGAAAGACAAAGAATTAAACAAAACAAAACAATACAATACAAAAACAAAAACACCACACAACACCAACCCCCAAACATTAAATTAACAAAACCAAACAAACACAATTTAAAACACATCTAATAAGTTCAATATCTTAACTTTCATTTACTTGTTTCAACGACCTCCTCACACCTCCCTTTTTGTATTCCACTTTAATTAACTGTTTCAGCAATTCCTTTCCATCTTCCTCTGTTTTCTGTCCTGTAATTTATCTTAACATATTCTAACCTTATTTTTCCCTTTAATATATAATTGTCTTAACATATTTCAACTTTATTTTCCCTTTAATCCTCTAATAATCTATTTGTACTTAATTCGTTGTAACATTTCTACTAAAGCCATATAGCTCCTTTCCAACATTTTTCTAACACTCATTAATTTTACAATATTTTTATAAATAGTCTTTAAACTTTTTCCAATCTTCTTCCACCGACTCTTCTCCCTGGTCCCGGATTCTGCCAGTCATATCCACCAATTCCCTATAGTCCATCAACCTGGTGATGCATCTTTACAAAGCATGGGGACTTCTTGTGACACTCTGTGCAGCTCTCTTAAGCCACAGAGCTGGTTGAAGAATTTGTTATTTCATGGAATCATAGCAGGTACGTTGAACTTTGACAGAAGAATAAGACATGCAGACATCTGAAGGAACTGCAACTACATGAAGTGTGCTTCCTTACCAAGAGGAGCCCCCATGATTAGTGGAAAAAATGAATATGTGCAGTGCCTGTAAGCCCCTGCTGTGCTGACATGGCAAGGCCCAGTAGGACATCCTGCAGGTTTTATAGCTCTAGGGTAAGCTCAGTGTGAATGAGCCCCTGGTGTATGCAGACTCAGCTAATTGCTTCTTCATTTGCAGGACCTGGATTTTTCCAAACTTCAACCAGCTAGGTAAGCAAGGAGTACTGATAACCTCAATAATACCAAGCCAAACAACTTGTACCGACTACACAAATGGTACAAGTGCTATTTGGTTTATTGCCCTGATAACCCAAATTAATTTCATTTTAGACATTGCCCACAACCTGCCACAGTGGAACCTGCCACAATTTCCACCCTCCCTTCCCAACAGGTGGGCGGGGTTTGCGACACCAAGCAGGCTTGCCTGGTCCACCCTCCCACCTGGGTCAGGGTGGCTATCGTCCCACCCCTGGCATGGGAGGACAATGGATGGCCAGTGGGGGGGGGGCGAGGGCCAGGGGAAAGAAGCCAACACCTTTGGCCAAACCTCACTTTGGTTCTGTATTCTGAACCAGGAAGGAATTTTCCCTGCATTGGCAGGTTTCGCCTTCCCCATAGCATTTCGTCACAACTTTGGCGGTTTTTAGGCCTTGGCAAGGTATCCTTTAGTCTGTCTTCAAGTTGGGGGGAGGCATTTCATGCACACCCCCCAAGCAGCGGTATTTGCAGGGCCCATTAAAGGGTTGATTGTGGGAGTTCCTGGCCCTTGAGCGGCAGCATGTAGGTCAAACTCCCTGCCGAGGTGAGGTGGGAGGGCACGTTGTGTAAGTTTGTGCTTTACAGTCCCCTCCCACTGCACCTCATTGCCCTACACATCCTCAGTCCCGCACGGGCTGAGAGGGTTACATGCCAAGGCCTATGCCAAGTTTCCCACATTCTGAAGTTAAATACTGTAAAGTTGTGGCCAATTTGAACGCATACTTTGGTCTCTTGTCTCATTCTTTGGGGGGGGGGGGTAGGCTCTACGGATGGGGTTCAGCGCATGTGCTCACAAAACATGCTGCTTCTTCCCCTCCTAACCAAAGTAGCCCTGTTCAGGGTTCCTGTCTGGTATTCCTTTCAAGCACAGGGCATTCCATTTTCCCACCATCATTTCTCATGGTTTTTCCCCCAATTGAAACCCAGTGTTCTGTGGCCATGCTCAGACTTCACTGAGCAAAGAAAGAAAGAAAGAAAGAAAGAAAGAAAGAAAGAAAGAAAGAAAGAAAGACATTGACTTCTGCAAATGTTTTGGTTTCCCCATACCTGCTAATACCTACTCTTGTTTTTCAGTGGCCCTGAATTTGCTATTAGGAGAGGTGATATTAGATGGATTGGCAATACTATTCACTTTTGAAGTACTCTGTTTGAATGGATTAGCAGTGCAATAAAAGAATACTAACAATGGGCTAGGCTTGGGTGTGTGTGAATTCCTTCTTGATGCCAGGAAATAGTGCTCTGGTTGTCAGTGAAATCCATAGTTTGTTTCTGTCCACATCAACATATTCTGAAATATCTGTATTGCCTTATTTCTGTGCAAAGCAGCTCAGAAAGGTCTAAGATGGAGCAAGTCAAATTTGCATTATTGTTCTTGCGTGGTGGAGTTAGCAGTTCTCATTCCAATGGACCGGCATAAGGCAGAAGATTTATTTATTTATTGCAGTAAATGGAACTTTGAGGGTAAAATTTCAGGTAAATTCTCCTGTATTAGATTAACCTATTTATGCAGGAATGGGATTGAAAGGAGACAGCTTTGACAGTGAGTTCTTGAATTGAGGAAGCTTTGTAGACAAAACCTATTAGGCAATACACTTGGAATTAGAAGGGGAAAGATGAGTCTCTGAGGAGTATTTGCCTGGAGGTATAGTCAGCATCCAAAGTTAGGTCCAGTCCTAGGGTTGGGCAAACAGCAATCTGTGTGGTCCATGGGTCAGGGGTCAAGACAAGCAGGAGGCAGCAAAGTAGGACCAGGAATGACTAGTGTTGTTTCCAGCATCTGACTGAGACTGGAAGCTTTGCTTATGAAGGTTGAAGCCAGCTGGTCCTCATTTGTGACTTCTCCTCCATGTCCTTGAAGGCTGATCATCTGCAGGTCAAATCTGCCTTCTCCCCCTTCAGGCTGCTGTTCAGCAGGTGCTGTAAGATTGAACCATAGCTCAGTAGTAGTTTGCTTCGCAGAAAGTCCCACGCTCAATCTCTGGTAGCTGAGAAATATTCTTGTCTGAAACCCTGGAGTTGCTACCCATGTACACACTGCCAGCTTAAAATGCAGCTAGGTTGTTCTTCCTCCCGCTCCCCAGTTTGAATTGAAGCTAGTTTCATGGGGAAAACACCTCAGAATGCAGCATTTCACAAGAAACAACAGGATAGATCTGGATTGTGGCTAACATGCACCACTTCCCAAAGCTGCCATTGGAGTGAACTGCATGCCATGTGAATGGGAGTGTGTACATGGGCTCAGTGTAAACCAGGGTTTCCCAAAGTTGGGTCTCCAGCTGTTTTTGCACTACAGCTCCATATCCCTAGCTAGCAGAACCAGTAGTCAGGGATGATGGTAGTAGTAGTCCAAAAAACAGCTGGAGACCCAAGTTTGGGAAACACTGGAGACAATATTGAGCTAGATGGACCAGTGATCTGACTTTCTAGAAGGCAGCTTCCTATGCTCCTGTGTTCCTGGCCTCTGACAGTTCTAACTGGGGCAGATGGGAGAGGAAGACCAATGAACTGGTGAAAGGTTTCTGGCAGGGCTGAAGCAGAACATGTCAGTGCACAGCACCCAAGTTAAGGCGTCAACCAGTTTCTGAGACCAAGTCCTAATAATGTTCTAAGTTCAGTGTAGGATTATGGGAGAAATTCTGGCCCAGCTAACCCCACAAAGCTGCCTTCTAGTTAGGGATAGGAGAGAAATTTGATTCCATTTGCCTTTAAAGGTGAACCTACTTTCTGGGGGGAAATGAAATACATTTGCACTTCTCTCAGTTTTGCAATACACTTTTCCAGCCAAGTAATGTGTACAAAAATGCATATACAGAGGTAAACTGCACATAAAAACGCATATGTCATAAAGAAATACTTTATATTTAAGTAAAATGCTTTTTGAAATTGTGCACATTCATCAAAATTGCATACAAAATATGTGCATTAGGAGAAATGTACACTAAGATACTGTTTAATTTTCATTAGGACTTTAAAAAAAAATGCAAATCGATGTGGGAGTGTGGAGAACTGAACTTGAAACTGGAAAAATGAGAAATGCAAAGAAACTGAAATTGACAGATTCCCCCCACTTAATAGTATAGAGCCAGAAGTTGTGGCCTATTTGATCCCATAAACCTAAATACGCATGTCCGTGTGTTTATTAATCACTAGGGAACTGTGGGTCATGGGGCCGTGGCACGTAATCAAACTTTTTTAAAAAAAATGAAATGCAGTTAGGGAAGCTACTGTCTTGAGAGTGGAAGGGAAGGAGGTGGTGAACTCATTCCATGCTCAGCCCCCTAAAATAATGTAAACTTCTCCCTCCCCCAGCAGCTTTTCCAGTTCAAGTGAAAATATATTGACGCATCTGCCTTTTCTATATTATTAAGAGAATCAGCTTTGGAGGTGCAATTCAGAGCAGAAAAAAATACACAAAGGGAAGGGGTAAAAGCACCCCCTCTTTCCTCCGTTTCAGATTGCAGCCCCATTGCCTGCTTTGTGTTTTGAGGTCAGGAAAAATGGACACCACCATGTTGTCTGGGTTAGCAACTGAGCCTGGTACCTTCTGCACATGGAGCATAAGTTCCAACACTAACCTATGGCCCCTTGATGGCTCCAAATTCAGCGACTTTTAGGATTTGGAAGAACTGGGCAAAACCCACATTCAAAACCCAATGCATTCAATTGTGAAAGATCACATAATCACTAATTGCGAATGATCACACAGTAGCAAATAGTAACATGAGATGCTGGATTTTATGAGGACAAAGAAAAATAATCTACACAGCGACTCTTCCTCCTCTCTCACTCTTCCTTTGTCTGGCTGCTCCTCTCCCATTGTCACAATTTAGCATCCTCTGTCGTCAGTCTCAGCTTCGCTTTGCTGCTTTTTGGAACAGACCCAGCATTGGCTCTCTGTCCATCCCAGCAGGTATTCTACACACAGTACTTCCAGCTAAACAAGAAATGTCCTCATGTCTTCCTCCTCTGCTGGAAATCTTCTGGCTCCGGGATTGATACAAAAGAAACATTGTTCTTAAGCAAAGTCGTTCATTATTTTTGGAGGCAATTAATGGCATCTCTGCTCTTGCAAGCCATTATGGTGTTTCAGCGAGACAACAGATCAATAGGGAGGGGGGTAGTAGCCCTGAAGGTGTGTTTGTACCACTGATCTGACAAGAGGCGGCATTTGCAGTGGACAAAATCAAGATGAATTTGGAGTACTGGGTTTGCAAAGCTGCTGCTGGCCATTAAATGAGAAAAGATCTCAGCAAGGGAAAACTGAGTGCAGGACTCAGGAACAGTCCCAAAAATATGCTCATAAGTGTGTGTGTGTGCTATTGAACTGCAACACGCATCATCCCTGACCATTAATGATCGGGACTGATACAATGTCTAGGCCACAGGTTCTCCTCCCCTCTTATAGAATCATAGAATTGTAGAGTTGGAAGGGACCCTGAGGATCATCTAGTCCAACCCATTGCAATGCACAAATATGCTATTCGGGAACTGCTTCCAGCTGGATGTTTGTTGTGGAATCAACGTTCTTCATGCGTGCAAGATGCTTGCATTGTCTACATCAGTGTTTCTCAACCTTGGGCCTCCAGTTGCTTTTTCGACTACACCTCACTACATCCCTAGCTAGCAGGACCAGTGAGCAGAGATGATGGGAGTTGTAGTCCAAAAACAGCTGGAGACCCAAAGCTGAGAAACACTGGTATACAACATATCATTGGTATCAAAATGTCTGTCCCTATCCCCAGCCCCCATATTTAATTCAGATTTCCCTTTTCCAGGGAAAGTCCAATAAGTTTTTTTTTAAAAAAAGCATCCTTTTGTTGATGGTCCATTAGCAAAGTTAAGTCCTCATTTGGAAGCACCTTTTTTAAATTTTATTGTATTTCAAATGTACAGCTGGAATTTTAAAATTGCATTACATCTTTGCTTTAGGAAATGCTCTCTCTGTTGTATGAAAATGCCGGCAGCCCATGCATTTGTCCCATGGGAAAACTAGACACCCCCACAGTCTATTTCGAAAGCTGCCCCAAAAATGTTAGCGAGAATTGGTAACTGGTGCCAAGCTGGTGTGAACGAAACAGGTCCAAATCTGGAAGTCTGGGCTTGATACTACTGCTAGTGCTGTTGTTGGCTGAGGAAGAAAACTCAGAATGCAGCAACGGTTAAGATTATACAACACACGTAATATGGAAATGGCGAGTTTGTGTCGACGCAGTGGGCCCCAGGCCAAACAGTGTCGTGGGCTTTTCTTTGCAGGTTCTGTTTTGAACAAGCGGAAGGCAAAATCTGCATCAGCCACAGGATCTAAGAGAACAAAGGGTCTCCCTTGATCAGCAGCTGCCCAGCTGTGTGTATAGTAATCATAGACATTGTGGCAGGTCCAGGAAAAGAGATGCTGTTTGGGGCATTATGGAAAAGTGACATGCCAGCTGATGTGGAGTGAATAAAAAATGCATGGCTAGAGGGAAATGCAGGCTTTAGGTAGGCGCCAAAGAGCTGACAAAGGAAGGATTAGTCTATGACGGGAAGAAGCCAGTGAGGTAGGAGGGCTACTGCCTAATCTCATACTGTCTAATGATCTCATACCTTCCAACTGTATCAGGTATGATAGTTGTATTTTTTATTTTCTCACACTGAATGTAAGTTGCTGGTGTGTGCTAGTTTTTCTCCCTCCAAATACTGGAGCTCAAATAGCAACTGTCCTACTTGATCGCCAGCATTGTTTTCTGCTGCCCCTTTAAAACTGAACGACAGGCAGAAATTCAACTGATGAAGTTTTTTTCCCCCTGACACAAAAAGTCAAGTGATGGAGAAACGTCGCCTGTTGAATTTTTGATTGTCACAAAAACTGTTAAAAGGCACAGTCTGTCAGCGAAGTGTCTGTCAAAGGGAGAAAGTGGCAAACCTGATTTGTCTGCCAATGTATTCTGTCTGTCCTACTCAGGACCTAATTCTCACAACTTCTGCTCAGGGTTTTCAGGTTCCTGTTTGGTTTTTTTTTTTTAAAAAAAAGCATTCTGAATATTTTAGAAAGTGTGAAATGTGTGAGGATTTTGACACATTTGGCGTCCCAGCCAGCCTGAACATGTTGCCTTCTGGACTATAGCAAGTTTATTATTTGGATTTCAAATATTCTTTGGCTAGAATGTGATCCCAGACTCCACGGAAACCACTTGCTACTTCGACTTGCCCATTCCTGGGCTGCTCCTTTGTGGGTTTATAAAATAAATATAAGTTGGCGTGATGTAGTGCCTGGGGCATCTTACTTGGACATGGGAGACCAGGATTCAAATCCCCACACTGCCATGAAGCTCACCGCATGACTTTGGGCCAGTTACTGCCTCTCAGCATAGCCTGCTTCGCAGCGCTGTTGTGGTGAATAATGAGGAGGGGGAGAACCACGTACATCACTTGGAGATCCTTGGAGGAAAGCTGGGGTATAAATGCAATGCAATAAAATAAAAATGTTCCTACCCTCCGTCTATCAGACCTGATGCATGCAGAACTTCCTTAGCAGTCCTTACGGTGAGCCAATGAAATGCAGAAGGGAATGTAACAAATGGAGCAGTGCAAATATGGCGGGCTGCTTCCAACTGATCTTCACAACAACCCTTTAAGGTATACCCTCCAACATTTCTCCGATGAAAATAGGGACGTCTTCTTCTCCTATTATTATTTTTATTATTATTATTATTCCCCATCCATATAACTCCATTGCCTGCCCCAGCCACTCTGCACAGTTTCCAGCATATATAAAAACATAATAAAACATTAAACATTAAAAAACCTCCCTATACGGGGCTGCCTTCAGATGTCTTCTAAAGGTTGTATAGATACTTATCTCCTTGGCTCATGGGTGTCATAACTCCATACCCTCCCACAAAAGTGGTACATTCCAGGATCAAATCAGAAACCAGGGCAGTTTCTGTAAATCCAGGACTGTCCCTGGAAAACAGGGACACTTGGAGGGTCTGTGTAAGGTAGATTAAGCAGAGAGATAGTGACAGGCCCAATGTCATGCAGCAAGTTCCATGGCTGGGCAGAGAGAGGCACATTTCCCCAGTCCAAATTCCCACACTCTCTGCCCTTTCTCTCATCACTGTACAAATGATAATTCTTCAGCTTCAGAGGGTGAAATTTCAGATCTCTCTTTTCTTTTTAATGCTGCACTAAATTAGTCTCTTTTTCAAATAGTGAGGAGTGGAGTTGGAGGCAAACAGCTTTGATATGGTCAGTGGTTGAACCAGCAGGAAGGTTCATGGGTGGATCCAATATTTTTTATGCAGTGACCTCAAAAACAAGAGAGAGGGTTTTGCAGGAACTCTGCTAATTGGCAGAAATAGCCTGTTGTGTTTGGCTGGGTGCAATGGCTTTGAAAATCACTGCAAACAAACAAACAAACAAAAAGAGTATGCTTGGATGCCCCCAAAGTGTGTGCACAGATCCAGCTGCTATTGCTTAACGAAGCTCTTGTTGCAAGGTTCCGTGTGTAATTCTGCATATTGTGCAGCTGTCCTTAAGTTACTCCACAGCAAGAAGTTGTTCTTCAAAGATATTTAAAAAGCCATTGAATCAAAATGCCCAATGTGTGGAGAAAACTGCTTATGTGACATAATGATATATTTTAAAGTCACGGAGAAGCAACCAAAAAAAAAAGAGAGTGAAAACTAAGAAATGCTTTACAGAGAGCGATATAGATACAAATTTGCAATGATTGTGGTATAGATTTCTATAAGAGGTTTTGATTACTGGGGAGCGAGCCAGCTCATTGTTTTTGCAGAGAAAGACATAATGAGATTCCACAGATGGAACCTTTTCAGGTGAGAAATTGTCTTAAAGATTGAGGGCTAAGTCACGGTAGTCGCAGATGTTGATGCCTCTCTTGCAAGAAAAACCAACCATTGCATATTCATTTGAGTTTATCCAAATTTAAAACTTCCCCTCTGATTAGCATTGATGAAAGGCTTTTTATTTTTTAAAAACAAAAAACGAGAAAAAGATGCAAAGCAAATCCTCCAGGCTGGTAACAGATAGGACCAGCTGCCGCTACCCTAATCAATGTACCCTGGAAAATGTATTCTCTGTCATTTAAATTCTTCTAAGGGCATACTGTATCTGCATCACAAACTTATATTGGTCTTGTGCCATTTAAAACTGCCCATAGCTATGGTAAAAGGCAAACATGGCTCTGTTAGTAAAGGCATTCTGGTTTCAAATATGGAAGGAGTCAAATAAGAGGAGGATTTTTGTTGAGACTGCAGCCTCGTGGGCAGGCTGGCCCCACCAAGCTCAGTGTTTTCAATTCTAAGTGGCATCAGCCATCCAGGGTTTCAGGGCGGGTGTGAATTCAAGCCTTAGAGATACCAGGGATTGAACTTGAGACATTGAGCATGCAAAGCATGCAGACCGTTCCTAAGCAAACCTACTGTCTGGTCGTGTGATGTGAAAGGCAAAGAAAGGTGACCTCACCTGCCCCTGGCCCAGAATTCTCCAATCTTGCCTTAAAGCTAATTCTGCACATGCAACAAAATAAAATAAAATACAGAGCGCTAATGCTGACTGATAAACAAAAGTATATTGTCCAGATCAAGGGAAGTAATAGCACCACTCTATTCTGCCTTGATCAGACCACACCTGGAATAATGTGTCCAATTCTGGGCACCGCAGCTTAAGAAGGATGTTGACAAGCTGGAACATGTGCAGAGGAGGGGGACCAAGATGATCAAACCAAGCCTTATGAGGTTGAAGGAGCTGGGTATGTTTAGCCTGGAAAAGAGAAGATTGAGAAGAGGCATGCTAGCCATCTTCAGATATCTCAAGGGCTGTCACATGGAAGATGGAGCAAGCTTGTGGTCTCCCCTGCTCTGGAGGGTAGGGCTCAAACCAGTGACTTCAAGTTACAAGAAAGGAGATTCCAACTGAACATCAGAGAGAACTTTCTGACAGTAAGATCTGTTCAACGGATTCCCTCGGGAGGTTGTGGACTCACCTTCCTTGAAGGCATGTAAGCAGAGGATGGATGGTCATCTGTCATGGATGCTTTAGCTGAGATTCCTGCATGGCAGGGGGTTGGATTTGATGACCCTCAGGGTCCCTTCCAACTTGATTCTATGGTTACCTGGCAGTCCCTTGAGCAGCCTTTGCTTCCCAGAGACAGCACACTAAGGCTGTGGGCACACCATATCATTAAAGCACATGACTTCCCCCCAAGAATCCGAGGACTGTAGTTTACCCCCAAGGAAATGTAATTTCCAGCACTCTTAACCGTTCCCGGAATCCTTATGAGGAAGCCATGTGCTTTAAATGGACATTATGTACAGCTGGTTCTTCTCTTGACCCTGCCTTCTCTGCCATATTCTTGCAGAACTGGCTAGCTTTGCTGCTTCTGTAGCTAGTTCAGCTCAGTTCAGGCCTCCTCCCGCCCTTGACACCCGCAACACTTCGAGTCCAATTTACAGTAAACCAAGCATGAAATTTATTTAGGAAAGTAATAGGATAGTCTGGGATGGGGTGAGATTAGAGAGATGCAAAAAGCATTTTAAGGAAAGAAAAAATACAAAATGCAGCTTCTGTCCTAATGCTTTAGACTTCTGTCCTTGAAGATAAGTTCGCTTATCAAGCGTACTGTCATGAGTCATGCTGTTGTGCTGAGCAGAGTGGAGAGATGGCTTTTCTCCCTAGGCTTGGTGTAGCCTGGTCATTGATGGGGAACAAGAGGCACCAATGTTCAATTTGGCTGCTCTTTCTGCCAAGCCGGCTTGCAATGTTCCTTGAGTCATGCTCATCGGCAGGGTGGGAAGGGGCTGAAACTGGTTTGCCCATTTCAAAGTGTGTGTGTGTGTGTGTGTGTGTGTCTGTGTGTGTACAGACACTACAATTGTGCAAGAATGCAATTTTAAGATTTTTCATATTGCAAAGAATGTGCTCAGATTTTGTGGAATTAGACTGAAACTGCTGTGAATCTGGTATGGTCTGTGTGCTTCCTCCTGCCCCACACTTCCCTAGTACATTTGTAAACAAGTTCTTGCAAAGACACCATGATCCAGTCATCTCTCCTCCAAAGCAAGCTCACCTTGCCATAAAATTCCCATCATTCAAGAAAAGGAGTCTGTGTGTGAAATAACACTTAAGATATAATTCTGAGTGTCCTATGGCTTGAATGGAAACGTTCAGCATCTGGCTACTTGTTATAGGTTGCTTGCTGACCTTTTTTTCCCCCAAGACCTTTGACCTCTCATGAAGATTTACTGGGAACAAACTGTTCATCCCCCTTCAAATTTGTATAATCCATCTCCATTTTCCTCTAAAAAGTCTGGAAAGGCATCCATTAAATTATTTTTGGCAGGTTGTTAATGAGTAGTAGTAGTAGCAGTTGTATTTATTAAATTTCTATACAGTCCTTCATCCAAGGATCACAGGGCAGTTTTCAATACAAAAACACAAAAATACATTACCTAGTAACAAACAAAAACAATAACCTACAAATACACTGTTTAAAAGGCCATAGATTGTTTAATTAGCCAAAGGCCTGGGGAAAAAGGAATGTTCTTGCCTGGTGTCTAAAAATAGGTAATGAAGGCACCAGGCGAGCCTCCCTGGGGAGGGCATTCCACAAATGGGGAGCCACTGCAGAAAAGGCCTGTTCTCGCGTTTCCACCCTCGGGACCTCTCATGCAGGGAGCCCATGAAGAAGGGCCTCAGGTAATGATTGCAGGGCCTAGGTTGGTTCATAATTGCACATACAGTCCACATGGTGTAACTATATGCAAAGAGGGGTCAATGGGAGGGCCCGTCTCATGTTTAATGAACAATCCCATAATATAATACTGTTCCCAGGACTGCATTGCAGAGTAGAAGCCAAAAGGATCTGAGGCAGCCATCATGACATCAGGAATAGTTTTCTGACAGTAAGAGCTGTTTGACAGTGGAATGGGCTCCCTCGGGAGATGGTGGACTCTCCTTCCTTGAAGGTTTTTAAGCAGAGGTTGGATGGCCATCTGTCAAGTATGATTTAGCTGAGATTCCTGCATTGCAGAGGGTTGGCCTAGAAGACCCTTGTGGTCCCTTCGGACTCTACAATTCTATGATTCTAGTATTCATCTCACTTAGTCATGACTCTGGGCTGACTCTAATATATATCAGCCCCTGATACTAGGGCTTAGTTCCCTTACATGGAGCACCTCTCAGAATGTTGAGTTTTATTCATAGGAAGTGATCAGTGACCTGTAAAAAAGATATCAGTGCCCAGAGTTCCCATTACTGCAACTTTTTTTTTTAAGACCACCTTTCCTTTCATCCTTCAAAATATATAACTTGTCAATCCTAGCAGTTGCAGATAAGCCAGGAATATATGTTCCATCTGGCATTTAATCATTTACATTCTTGACTTGAGAGGTTTGGATCTGGAGGCTGATATTAATTTCAACCAGGGTTTGTTGTTGGTTTTTGTTTTTGGTTTTTTTTTTTACTGCTCTTTCGTAAGACTCCAAACTGACATCTGGTGAGCAAATCTGGTGAGCAAATGTTTTTTGGTTGTGGGGCAACTTTTGGCCATGTTGGAAGTGTAGTAGGGAGGGAGAATCTAAATCCCTCCAGAATCAATATTCGCAGAACACATCTCTTTCAGAGGCAGAGGGACTCTGGCCCTCCATGTACTGTTGAACCACAACTCCCATCACCCCTTAGCATTCGCAACGCTTGATGGGTCTGATGAGAGCTGGAGTTCAATTACTTTTAGAAGGCCACAGCTTCTCCCACACCTGATGTAAAGTGGCTGTCTTGCTCAATGTGCAGCAAGCAACAAGAAGAAGTAGGCTGACCCAGCAAGACTTTTCACCATTGGCCCAGAATGCTAGGTTTTTAACACTCAGGGCTCATTCAGACTTCCTTTTGCGCCAGGATTTCCAGGCACAGGTCCGCGCTTAAAGTCCTATGTCCAAGTGGCAGAGTTTTTCTTTTCTTTTCCTCTGCTGAATCAGAGCAAACGGCTAACCACAGAGCTTTAAAACCCGGACCTGTGCCTAGAAACATGGTGCAAAAAGGAATCCTCATTCTCCCAGCTGGGTTCCCTTCTGTCCCTCCCTAGTGAGCTAGAGAAGCAGACAGGAGGTCTCAGAGCACCTAGGTCTGTTCAGAGACCTAGGAATAATAGCTGATGATCCACCCTTGCTTAATAAAACCAGTTGTGATTTCTAAGGGCACAAAAGAGAGCGAGGATCACTGAGCATATAATGGCTGCCATGTTCATCTGCAGAATCTCTGCACTGTTGGGGTCTTTTCTCAGTGCTGCATGAAGGACTTTGGGCTCCCGGGAGTACAGGAATCCCCAGCCCTCTCCTGCTCATCTTTCACTTCCCAAAATAAATTCTGCTGCAGCAAAGCAGCTTCTAATGTTCTGGCGGAGGAAGGTACCATGTTTTACAACACTGACTCTTTATATTGTGCAAACGTGCCCATGGGGTGGTGTTTGTTTGAGACTGTACACATTGTCATTTACTCTGGCTCTGGCGCATTCTCACTACTCTATGACCACACAATGTTACCCAGGACCCAGAGCTATCCTGTAGTTTCTGGGGAAACACTGTCTTTTGATGCAGTTCCTTCAAGCCAGATTCAATCCAACTTGAGCATGGTTTCCTTATTCAAGTTGCACTGAATCCCAAGTGTGTGCATTTGCAAAATAGGCATTTCCATCAGATCTCTGGGGATGGAGAGGGTGGGGGGGACCACCCAGGAAATTCCATCAGGCTGTCCACAGATGGAATGGTCCAATCCTGGGACTCCGTGCATCTGGCTGTGCCACTGCCCACCCCTCTCTTCAAAAGGAAGGTGCAGGATGTGTGTCACTGGTTGGATCAACATCTTAGCCAGTAATTAGCCATGCAACCACACCCTTCTTGCATCCACTAAACCTTCCCACCAGTGCCTTGCCTATATACTCATCTGATTTGTGCATTAAGGACTTTGGCACAAGCTAAACTGGAAATTTGAGTTCTTCATCTGGCAGTGAGGGCCCAGACACAGGTGAAGACATCACTGCAGTCTCTACCCATTGGCATGGGCTTACAGTGGGTGACTTCAGTACGCAAAGCAATTGACTTGAAATGCAGCAAGAAAGAAAACACAACCTTGCTGCCATAGGCACCAACTCCTAGGGGCTGAGGGGTCTTCGTCCCCCCAAAAAAATATTTTGACGCCCCCCCCCCCAGTGTTGATGAGCATTGCCATTCAAAAGGTGTACATGTACCACATCATGTGATTGATTATGCGGGGTGGGGCTTACTTGCCTTCCCCCCCCCCTTATTTTATTCAAGCTGGCACCCTTGCTTGCTGCATTTTAGGCTTGTATTGTGTACACCACCTCTTTTGAAGCGAGCTTCAGTGGCATTGTTTCCCAAGGTATACACAGTTGTTTCTTCTGCCCCACTGTCATTGCCAGTCAAGCAGGCTTTGAAAGCTTTTGAACAACTGCAAAACCCTGTGAAACTGGTAGCAGAGGGGTGTGTGGGCAATAGTGCCTACATGCCACCTTCAAACCCTCTGGGGAGGAAACCCTATTGTCTGCCTCCTATTGCTGTTCTCTCTAACACCACCTGGAAAATATTAATAGACATCAAATTGTTCTTCTCTTTGGCTCAGTAGCAAAGTGGAAAGAAACCATTATCTGCTGTGGGGAGGATCTTATTGTCCAAGCCTGGGAAATCCTGCAGCTCTGCAGTGGCAACAGCATTTGTAGAATTGACAGCAGCTGTGTTTCACAATTTTTGTTGAGGGGTTGTTTTTCTCCCCCAAAGACGTCCAGCAGAAGCCAGCCAGTAACTGCAGAAGCAATTGGACCTGGCAGGCATCAGAAATTGGGAATGTTCCCTTAGGGCCTCCTGGTGCATAATTGCTCAGTTCTCTCATTGTCTCCATCCAGCCTTCAATTAAAACAGCAATAATTCACATTAAAATATTAAAACAAAACATTGAAATTAAAAGTAAACAATATAAAACAAAACACCCCATAATAGTTCTTTAAACGCCTGGAGAAATTAAAAGGTTTTTACCTGATCACACACACACAAAAAGGATAATGGCGCCAAGCAAGATTCTCTGGGAAAGGAGATTTTAAATATGAGATGCCACCACCAAAAACAGCCATGTGTCGGATCACAACCCTATTTTACAAGGGAGCTAAAGGAGGGCCTCTGGTTACTGAAGAAGGGCTAAGCGCCAGGGCCACTTTCACATGTGGCAGTGAGCAGCACATGAAGTATGCTGGTCCCAATCCCTTATCCATAATATAAACACATTCATTCCAGTAGTATAGCTTAGATGCATAGTTTGATGCTCATACTCACACAATCTGGAACAATTCGTACAGACTTCACAGGACCGTGAGCATTTTGTGTGCGCGAGAAAGGGGTGGGTAACATTTGTCAGTGCAAAGGCTACATCATACCTTCCAACATTTTTGTCCCCAAGATCAGGATGTCAGAAGGGGCATACCTTCCAGTGTGGCACTCTGGCACTCGTCAGCAGGGTTGTGCCAGAGCTGGTGCAACCCTGCTTATGATCACCAGAGTGAGCATCTTTTGGTCCAGCACTCACACCAAGAATTGGCTTCTGTGATCTGGTATGGGGTTCTTGAGGGGTATGCCACATTCTTTTCTGGATACATGAAAAGTGTGGGGGGGGTGCATGCCAGTGGTGGGTGGGACCAGAGACAAAACTGGGCAGAGGAATGAATGCAAAATTTACTTTTCTACAGTAGGCTAGTTTCTACACGCAGCCTTCTCTGTTCTCCATTAAAGCATGCAAGAAACATGATCAGAGCTCAAGGACACATTCCAGCCAGGCAAAAACACTCAAAGAGGGTGTAAAGAAGGCTGAGTGGCCCGGGGAGAAGTGGTTTTACTGGGGAGAGGGTGTGGGAAGAGTTCTGAGGACCAAATAGAGAGGCTTGGAGGGGTGAAAGATGTAACAAAAGGATTCTCTCTCTCTCTCTCTCTTGTTTTAAATACCTCTCCATGCAACTTACAGCTTTGAAAAGCACCAGAGTTTCAGAGCGTACATACTGAGAGCCTCAGACACCAGTGACTGCGATCATGTTCTCCAAACAACTGCGTAATTATGGGATGGGTAGAGAGAGGAATGGAACCAGTCACTAAGCATAGGGGGAGCTAGATTGAAATATGTCTGTATAATTGGCTTGCTACATTCTCCGGATTATTTCCCAAGAGCCCTGGGGTATATTTTATTATTAATAATAACTTTTTATATAGCTCTTCCTATCCTGAAGGACCCCAGAGCACTCCACATACTTTATAAACTAATTAGGCAGATTCTGTCTCACTTACAGTGGAGATTCAAAAACATTAATAATAATCAACCTCAGGAGGTAAGCAAATTACTCCAGAAATACACCCGTTTAACTGAGACAGAATCTACTCAGGGCAGATGCAGACAACTGCCCGCCACAGGCGTTAAGACAAACACCCTTTGCAACTGAGAATCCAACTTGTGACGTGCACAGTCACCAACTCTGTTCAAATCAAGTTTGCATTGTTTTATAATTCAAAAAATAATCATTTGACTGAAGACAACAATAAGGCAAAGGAAATGTGTGATCATGTATCTCTCAAATCACTTCCAGCTTCCTTGGAAACTGGGGTGCCTCCAGGGATACCTGGGAGTATGCAGATGCAGATGGAATAAATAATGTTACAGCCACTGATCGAGCTTTTGCAAGAGTGATTGCATGCCAATGGCTGAGAATGACCAGTACAAAAGGGGTCAAGGGACCTATGGCCCGCCAGACATTCTTGGGCTCCAGCTCCCATCAGCCCCCACCCAGAATGGCCAATAGTCAGGGATGATAAGAGGCTGCAGTTCAACAGTATCTGAAGGGCCACAGCTTCCCTGCTGGTAGAGGTTTCCTGAATGAAAGCTAATGCTTGGGAGATACCCAGTGATGGATGGCACCCATTGGAATGGGCAAGGTGGAAGGCAGGGGGACCAACAGTAGGTGAAACCAGAGCCAGCAACAGGCAGAGCCCAGTAGTTCTAGTTTTGCCCCCATCCACTGTTCTTCTATGATCTACAAGGCGACATGGAGACAGCTGACAAGTAGTGCTACCCCTTGGACTAGTTGTATGCAAAAATACAGATGTGGGGGGGATAGGACTACAGGAAGGCTGGTGGGGGAGTGCCTCATTCACCCTAATGAACCAGTCTCCACTGCCCCTGCCCAACTCTTCCTGCCATTCATGCACAGGGAACTGAAATAGGGATCCTGGGCTTCCAGTTCTAATGGAGGTACTGGAGACCTCAGACCTGAGACTATTGCACTGATCTCCTGCCACTTCTCTCCACTGCTGCCCCCTGCCCTGCTGTTTTTAATCTTTCTTGAAAATTTTGCTTACAGGATGGCTGCATGCACTGCACAGTGTAGTTCTGGTGAGTCTCCAGCCACTTGCCACCTTAATTTGCCCAGACGTACATATACAATTCTGTTGTGGGCCAGTGCCTCTAGAGAAGGGTTTTCCAAACTTGGGTCTCCAGCTGTTGTTGGACTACAACTCCCATCATCCCTAGTTAGCAGGACCGGTGGTCAGGGATGATGGGAATTATAGTCCAAAAGCTGCTGGACACCCACGTTTGGGAACCCAGCCTAGACCTTTAAATGCCTCATAATACTCAAACACTGCAATGTAGAACATCTCCCCTGCTTCAGACCTTCAGCCCCGATGCATGGGCTTTCAGGGAATGTGGGGACGGAGCCAGCAAGCCTGATCCTGAACACTCTCATGGGGTTGGGAGAACACTCTCATGGGGTTGGGAGAGAGCAACTAAAGGAAGCTATATGGATATCACCTAGTGTGGGCATCGTTAGTGCTTGAGGAAGGTGGCATCTCTCCCTGTGAAGGGAAGAAGGCTAAGGGAAAAGAGCAGGAAGACTAAGTTGGAGAAAAACTCAAAGAGTTAGCAAAAAAGAGTGTCTAAGTACAGTGGTAAGGGACGCAGGTGGCGCTGTGGGTTAAAGCCTCAGCGCCTAGGACTTGCTGATCGAAAGGTCGGCGGTTCGAATCCCTGCGGCGGGGTGCGCTCCCGCTGATCGGTCCCAGCGCCTGCCAACCTAGCAGTTCGAAAGCACCTCCGGGTGCAAGTAGATAAATAGGGACCACTTACCAGCGGGAAGGTAAACGGCGTTTCCGTGTGCGGCTCTGGCTCGCCAGAGCAGCGATGTCACGCTGGCCACGTGACCCGGAAGTGTCTCCGGACAGCGCTGGCCCCTGGCCTCTTAAGTGAGATGGGCGCACAACCCCAGAGTCTGTCAAGACTGGCCCGTACGGGCAGGGGTACCTTTACCTTTACCTTTTTAAGTACAGTGGTACCTCAGGTTAATAACTTAATTCATTCTGGAGGTCTGTTCTTAACCTGAAACTGTTCTTAACCTGAAGCACCACTTTAGCTAATGGGGCCTCCTGCTGCCACTGCGCCACCGCTGCACGATTTCTGTTCTCATCCTGAAGCAAAGTTCTTAACCTGAAGCACTATTTCTGGGTTAGCAGAGTCTGTAACCTGAAGCGTATGTAACCTGAAGCGTATGTAACCCGAGGTACCACTGCATCAAGGTGCTTTTTTCTCTGGGGATCTGATATGGAGTGGCAGATTTGCTGTGCGATAGAAGGACTTATGCTGCTTCCTTCTTCCTATGCGTGGCTTGTTTAGTGTAAGGATGAGAACACAGGGATATAAGCATGCAGAACATCCTAGGTGCAATCTCCAGCTAGAGAGCTGCTTCTGCCAGTCAGTACACTCAGCTAGACAGTTTGGGAATAAGGCAGCTTCTTGCAAACATTTGTAAAGAAACCAGGTGCTGGGAGGGGGGCGGGGACAACTGCATAGGGCTCCAGTCCTCACCCTTCAAAGGAAATCAAACCTGAGTAGTGCTGCCCATGGAACTTCTCATTATTCAGGAAGTGAGAAGCATGTCATACTGCATGCCCAAGAAAATACCTCCTGGTTTCACCTGTTTTTTCCCCTCCCCATTAACGACATAGTTACTCTCCCTGTATTGTTAGTGTGTGTGCTTTGTGCTTTGACAACTTGGCACATTTTGATGGAGTCTTTGTCCAAGGCTGCCACGAACCACCCCTGCACTTGTCTGTCTCCTCTGCCTGGTGGTGGAGTGCTGGCATAAAAGTGATGCTGGAAGAACAATACTCTTCTCTCTCTGGAGCTCTGTATCTGCCCACAGCCACTTAGCTGAAATGTGTCACAATTATAGGCTTGTGCTGAATAAGCAGCAGGAAGTCTCTTCCTTCAACAGCTAGCTGCTCTCTCCATCTTCTGGGATAAGTTACCTTTGTGTGTGTGTGTGTTTCCAGCTTGTCTAATGCAGATGTATGAGGCATATAAAATCATGAATGGGTTTGTTTTTCGAGTGGGGAGGGAGCGTGGAATGAACGACTGGGAGCAGCTGCTGAACCATGGCATGTCTTACACAACTAGCAGGCCCTGGATGAAATTAGTGCACAGCAAGTTTTAACACAACCCAAATGAGATATTTGATCAAGTAGGGCATAAAACTGGCTGCTATGCAACAGGGTAGTAATGGCTGATATTAGAGCTGAGATCAAAATATATACTAGGCAGTTTCATGGAGGGTAATAACACGAGAGCTGCAGCTCAGCAGCATCTGCTCTACATACCAAGGGTCCCAGGTTCAATCCCCGGCATCTCCTGGTAGGGCTGGGAAACACCACTGCCTGAAACCACAAAGAACCATTGCCAATCAGTGCAGATTGCCAATCAGGTAGACAATATCTACCAATAGTTAGGGCTCACCTATACTTTCACTTGCCTCCCCCCCCCCTTTCCACTGGAGAAGCCCGAACCTTCTCCGGGTTGGGACTTCCGGGTTAGCGCCATCAGCTAATGGCGGATTCCCTCTGATTCGGAGGGACCAGCTCCGTGAAAATCGGGTCTGCACCGCTACGGCGAAGCGGGGACCCTACAGGAATCACAGGCGGGTGAAGCCTGTGAACGTGGGACTCGGCGGGCACCCTTTGCGCCCCCCCCCCAAATCGCAAGGAAACCCGTTTACGGGCTTCGGAGCGGAATGGGGTGAGTGGCGCGGTGCTGTGAGTCAACTGCTCTTTTCACGGAGCGAAGCCGCATAGCCGTTGCTGGAGAGCGCTGACTTTTTCTTGTGGACAATTGGATTTTAAACAACAACCCGTGAGTAGAACGGAAATTGGGCTTTTAAAATATTTTTAAATTGGCACCGATCGGGGAAGGTCTGAACAGGAAGTCCACCTCCCCTTTCTGTAAATAAACTGAAGCAAAGAATATGTTAACTAAGGTCGTGGAGAGTCTTACCTAAAGGATTAAAACTCCACTGATTGAAACTACTATCAATACTCTTTTCAGAAGCAGGGAAACCTGCAGGAGAAGGTTAAAATTTAGGAACTGCGCCACCTCCCTAAACCCGGGAGCGGTCTGCGAGAGCCCGTTGACGGTGAATTGATAAATCTGACAGCTACCTGTCAAGATTTAAAAGAAGGACTTTGTTGCTATTGTCCGTTTCTGTGTACAAAAAGAAGGAAGGTAATTTGAATTGCTACAATTTTACGTCTGGGACTTTTGGGACCGTGCTGGAAGGAGCGAATGGAAACTGTGTCCCTTTAGAGGGAGCTTTTGGATATTGTTGCAAGAATGCAGCTGGGCTAAAGATAAAGGCTCTGAGAAATCAGATTTGACCTTGGATATTTTTAAGGATGGCGGTTGAGAAGGAAGTTGCGTCTGAATTGAACAGGACATTTTATCTGCTGGGAAAGCTGCAAGAACAGATAAATGTTATGGCTACTAATGTTGAAACTCTGAGCCAGGTGGAGATTGGAGTCTTTGGGGCCTTTGGATTTGGAAGGAGTGTGAAACAAGATTTGGAATATTCTATGGGCCCTACCTTCAACTATGGAAGCCTGGCAGACTTGCTAAGAAGGAATATGACTACTGTTGGGTTGGAGCTCCCCCGAGATTTGTCTTTTAACACCAAAGACTATCAAAAAGATCGGCAGAGGGGACATGAAAGAGAGCTAAGAGCTTCGGACTTAAGTTCTCCGGGTTTTATTGATGGAACTGTTATTGATGGAACTGTTGGTAGGGGCCGAGACCAGGGAGGGGAGTTGGTGAAAGAAAAATTGGGAATCTAAAGTGTATATCTTTTTTCTTTTTTTTTTTTCTTTTAATGAGAGATGGGAAAATCATGGAATGGAATTTCTATGATCTCAGGGGAAACGTCTTAAGAAAATAAGTTCAGATATAGAAGTTTTAAATGAGAAATAAGATTAAATAAAGTAAAAGTGGATGGTAAAAGAGAGAATGGAAAATTACAGTATATTAAGATAAGTTATAAGGATAAAAACAAGGATGAAGGATTTGCTGAAATATCTATTTGAAGTAGAATACAAAGAGGGGAGGTGTGAGGAGGTCAAGGAAATAAGAAAGGGAACTATATTAAGGTTGGTTTTTTTGATTATATTTTTTTTCTTTTTGGCTGTTTTTTGCTTTTTCATCTCTTTATTTTACTTTTCTTTTGGATATGTTGTGTTTCTGTATTTTTTGTTCCTTTTTGTAATTTTTTTTTTTTGGAAAATTTGAATAAATATTATTTGGGGGGGGGGAGAACCTTCTCCGGGTTGATGTTTGCTCCGATTTAGCACTAAAGAGCAAGTTTTCTGGGGGAAAGTGGTGGAGCAAAGGCAAAATTGATCAGACTCATAACTAGGAAGCACAGGACAAGCAGAAACCCACTCAGACCTGTGCTTTCTAGCAGAAGTGTGGATGAGCCCTAATTCAGTACAAGGCAGCTTCCAGTATTCCTCTGTTCAGTTAATCAGGTTGGTCAAGGCATAAAGGGTGGCAGCAGTGGTGTAACATGGGGGCGAGCACAGGTGCAGAATTGTTGCTGGGCTCCATTGAAAACGGCTTCTCCACGTAAACCAGGAAGTGACCTCTCCAGAAAATGGAATGACTCTTCTTATCTTTGTGGCTACAATCTCCTGGTTGACGCAGATGCCGTTAGGCAGTTGAATGCACATGCTTACTCTGTCTACTTCCCTCTCACCCACCCCTCCATGCAACCCCGGGCACTGGCAACCCATGCTACACCCCTGGCTAGCAGTCAGCTAAGGGCTTATCCACACTTATCTTTTACCCTGCTGTTTCCAGACACAGGCCCATACTTTAAAGCTCCATATCTGAGTACCCTCTTTTTTCTCTCTCTCCAGAGCTTTCCCCGTGAAAACCTTCTCTTTAATGCTGGATCGGAGCAAACCACAATTTGGGTTTTCTGAGGATTGCCATTTGCTCCAATTCCACTTTAAAGAGCAGGTTTTCACAGGGAAAGCCCCAGAGCAAAAAGAGCATGCTTGCACATGGAACTTTAAAGCATGGACTGTGCTTGGAAAGGGCAGTTTGGGAAATTTAAAATGGCAGCTCATAGCTGCTTGCTGCTGCCAGGTGGGCCTACCAGGGCTGGTGCTTTCATTAGGTCAACCTAGGGTGCAGCACTGATTTTTGAGGAGCACAGTTTAATAAAGATCTCACTCTCTATATATACTGTATACATGCATACATAAAAAGTTAATGTGCACTTAATTTTAAATCTTACAGTCACATCTTAATCTTATTTAGAAAATATATTCATTTTTCTAGAGAGCTATGGCTGATTTAAAAATGGCCATCTGGAGCTCAGTACCACAAGCAAAAGGCAAAAAACTACAGAGCAATCAAAGCAAGAAGGGTTCTTCTCGAAATATCTCTTCAGTACAGTGCTAGTAATGGATTTTTCTTTAGGTTTGTATAATATCTAGCCCTTTTTTTATCCCATCATGAATAAACATTTGCACAGAGTAAAGATCAAGAAACAATGGTTGACTATCAAGGAAAATATATCCAAAACGAGCTTAAACAGCTTCTAGCAGATGCCATAATGCAGAAAATTTTAGCACATGCAGATACAGCTCAATTATTCTGGACTGCACACCTGATATTAGTCATATTGAACAAATAACAATGATTGTATGTTATATTGATGTAATCAAACCATGAGATAATGAGACGTCTGAGCCTGAGGTTATCATAAGAGGACAATTCATGGGATTTGTTCCACTAAAGGAGACTACAGGTACCTTTATGATAAAAACTCTTTTTGGACAGCTTGAGCAAATGGGATTACCAATTAAGAATCTGAGGTTATGACAATGGGAGTAATGTGAAAAGCAAAGATAATGGCATACAAGAGAGGGTCCTGGACTAAACTCATGTGCCATTTTTGTGCGCTGCAATGCACAGGGACGCGGGTGGCGCTGTGGGTAAAACCTCAGTGCTTAGGACTTGCTGATTGTATGGTTGGCGGTTCGAATCCCCATGGCGGGGTGAGCTCCCGTCGTTTGGTCCCAGCTCCTGCCCACCTAGCAGTTCGAAAGCACTCTCAAGTGCAAGTAGATAAATAGGGACTGCTTTATAGCGGGAAGGTAAACGGCGTTTCCATGTGCTGCGCTGGTGCTGGCTCGTCAGCTGCAGCTTTGTCACGCTGGCCACGTGACCCGGAAGTGTCTTCGGATGGCGCCGGCTCGCGGCCTCTAGAGCGAGATGAGCACGCAACCCTAGAGTCGGACACGACTGGCCCGTACGGGCAGGGTACCTTTACCTTTTTTTAACGCATTGCACACTCTTTAAACTTGGTAGTCAATGGTGCTGCTAAGTGTTGTCTGGAAGCAACTAGTTTCTTCAGTTAGGTTCAGCAACTCTATAATTATTTTTCTGAACTGACTTAGTATTGGCAAGTTCTAATTAGCAATGTATCAGACTTAGGCATAACTGTTAAGCCATTGAGCGAAATAAGATGGGATAGCCGAATCAATGCTTTGAAACCACTGAGATATCATTTGGTAGTATATATGATGCTTTCATAGTGATCTTTGATGGCACAAGCCTAAAAGGTTTAACTGGAAATACTTTCCAAATTGAAGCTCAGGCCCTTGCAGATGCAATTTGTAAGTTCAAGTGGTATCCCTTCTTATATGGTACAACAATCTTAAAAACAAGGTACTGCAAAATAAGGAAACATTTAAATTCAGCTACAAGCCATTTGCAAGTGACCAAGAATTACCTTGTGGGCTGAAGGTGTGATGATGGTTTACAACAAGTTTTGATAGATGCTACCGAGTTTGCAAAGGAGCTAGAACTATTACAAAACTTTGAGACAGAACAAGGTAGAAAAAGGAGAAAGAAACAGCAGTTTGCGTATGAGGCACAAGAAGAGGCGCTGCAAGATCCGTAGCAGAAATTCAAAGTAGATTTTTACTATGCTGTCTTAGACATGGTCATACAATCTGTTGAAGAGAGATTCAAACAGCTACAACAATATAATTCCCTCTTTGACTTCCTTTATGATGCACAATGGAAACAAAGATGTTGATGCTGAATATCTGTGTTGCAAACAGCCTGAAGTCTTCCAAAGTCCATGCCACCACAAGGAGTACTTCTATTCATACTCCGACAAGAACTAGTGAATAATGTATCCGATGTTCCTGTTGCTTTAAGGATCCTTCTCACACTTTCAGTGGCGAGTGGTGAACAGTTTCTCAAAGGAAAAACTTACATACACTCAACAAGGTTGCAAAAGAGATTAGTTGGCTTGGCAAGTATATCAACCAAACATGCCCAAGGATCAGCACTTGACCTGAAGAAACTGGTGACAAAATTTTCAAAGAAGGCCCACAAAGTGAGGTTTTGATGTGCCTGAGACTTACATTTTAGCGTCACAATTCACACGATTCTTCAAAATGATTTGTGTGCTAAAATATATTCTTTTGTACCTGAGAAAGATAATCAAAGAGTGTTGTGTTACTTATCCTTGCAATTTGAAATAAATGTAGCGGTTTTACATTTTGTGCTTTTCATTTTTCCTACAAGACATCTGTTTTTGGAATTTGAAGTTAGCCAGTTTTGGAGGTGCAAGTAGTTAGCCTTGCCTAGGGTGCCAAATTGCAGGCCCTGTGCCTACAACCCACTGACATCAGAGGGCACTTTGTCAAAGGCCTCCTCAGACCTCATATGCCAGTCCTGCAATAAATCAACAATAACTGTCAAACGGCAGCCATTAAAATATTAATAAGCAGCAGTAGAAAACTAAAAACTCATTAAAAATTGAAAGCAGCAGATCATACAGTAAAAGCTGACTAGAATTTTTTAATGCTAGCCTGCTAATGAGAAGCAGGGAGCCCGATGGAGGTGCTACTGCGATACTTTACAGAACCAGGGCGGGGGCACATTTTAAATTTACTTAGGGCAGCAAAAACTCTTGCTGTGACACGGGCCCCATCTGCACTACACATTTAAAGCAGTATCACGCCACATTAATCATCCATGGCTTCCCCCAAAGAATATTGGGGGTTGTCATTTGTTACAGGTGCTGCCAAGTTCTCAGAGTGGTTTAACAATCAATCCCTCTTCTCAGGGAAGTTGTAGTTCTGTGAGTGGAAAAAGCTTCTCCTAATGATTTGATAAGAATAATTTTATTATTTATACACCGCCCATGTGGCTGGGTTGCCCCAGCCACTCTTCATCACCCTTAACCAACCTCACCTCCCGGGATTCTTTCAGGGAACCCACGACTGTTCAGAGTGGCATGATACTGATTGAATTCTAGAGTGCAGATGGGACCCAAGATTGGAAAAAAGGAGAAACTGACAGAAAGTGAAATTGACGGGTGTGCCCATCCCTATCTGTGACCTTGCCATCGCA
The DNA here is from genome assembly GCF_951804945.1 of Podarcis cretensis. Classification (NCBI taxonomy): domain Eukaryota; kingdom Metazoa; phylum Chordata; class Lepidosauria; order Squamata; family Lacertidae; genus Podarcis; species Podarcis cretensis. The sequence goes on along the minus strand of NC_137179.1, from coordinate 28,515,969 downwards.
AGACAACAAATGTCATAGGCCAGTTTCAAAAGGGTTCGACCAGTGGCCGAGCATATGGCCACTCTGCTCAGGGCAGGCGTGCTCCCGAGGGGGTGTGTGGCACACTCCTGAGGGAGGCATGGGGTGGAGGGTGCCCTTTCAGGCGCAGGATAGCCACTCAGGTGCCCAGAGAGGCGTGCGCGCCCTGTAGCCGGGGGCAGAGCGAGCCACCCATGGCAGACATTTGGCGTACTGCCCGCTCGCGATTCCCAAACTTCCCCCAAGCTGTCAAAACGAAAGGGGAGGGGGGATGCCGCCAGCAAAGCGGCGCAGCTCCCCCCTTACCCCAACGGCTCGGGGTAGGCTTGGGAGTCACAGGCAGGTGGCGTGCCAAATGTCACCCCCCTCAGTGAGGGCACCCAGGGCAGTCGGCCCTCACCGCCCCCACCTTCCTACTTCCCTGGGTTCAACTAATCAACAAACTTTGAGAATTGTAGGTTTGCACAAAATCCATGTGTCTCTAACAGAATTCTCAGCACTTCCATAAAATTATAGTTTCCGGGGTTTTCTGTGAGAAACAGTGACAGTAAAATAAATCAGTTGTAAACCTGTTTGAATCTGTGTGCTCTTAGAACCACTTCACACAACACATTTTTAGTACACTTGAAGTGTAGCCAGGCCCAGCCTCAGGGTGGGGAACTTGTGCTGAGCTGAATGGGATGCCAGGCTGAGCTCAAGGGCTGTGTTGTTTTTTAAACATATTGTCCGCAGTGAGCTTTGGTGGCAAAAAGCAAGTTTCTACAATCTTTTTTTCAAGGTTCTATAGGTTTTTTCCCCCAGTACTATCTGCTTAAAAAAAAGCTTCCTTCAGTTAGCTTTAAAGTATGTTTCTTTTTCGATTTCCACTTTGATGTCATTTGTGCTAGGTAAAAACCAGTGGAGCACAGCTTTACTCTGAGGCTACATTACCAAGCACTTAGCACTTCAAATACTGTAAACACTATAAGCACTATATAAATGATTAAAAAAAGTAAAGCTGTAAGCGGTCAGCTGGAGATCTGTTTTTTTATTTGTAACTTTTCTGAATATTAAAACATGGATATTCAAAAAGAAAGAAAAAAGAATCCTTGCCGAAAGACAGGAACTGCTGCAAAAAGAAATCAAAAGTAAAGCAAGGCAGTTGCTAGGCTTGGTCACGTGGTTACTGCAGCTCTATATTTTGGGGCAATGGCAATCTTCAAAGGGATTTTGGTTTTTTTTAAAGCAGTGAGGAAAGGAGCTACAGCCTGGGAGAATGTAGTACAGTGGTAGCTCGGGTTAAGAACTTAATTCGTTCAGGAGGTCTGTTCTTAACCTGAAACTGTTCTTAAACTGAGGTACCACTTTAGCTAATGGGGCCTCCCGCTACCGCTGTGCGGCCGCCACGCGATTTCTGTTCTCATCCTGAAGCAAAGTTCTTAACCTGAGGTACTATTTCTGGGTTAGTGGAGTCTGTAACCTGAAGCATCTGTAACCCAAGGTACCACTGTACTGCATATGGTGATAGCAACCCTTTAAGACTAGTGATACCACTCCAACAGAGGGCTTACTCTTTGTAGGTGAGGAGAGAGTGCCTGGAACTCAGAGGGGAAACCTCACAACAGAAACTACATTGTGTTTGTGCTGAACATAATGAAGAACTTACTCCACGATTCCATGAAAGTCATCTTTTGAGAGCCACCCACCCCACCTGGTGTTGTCTTTATTGGGCTCATACAACTAGTGCGCGAATGTGCAGAAAGCAGAGGAGCAAATAATAAATAGCTCAGTCCCTTTTTGTGGACATTGCTGCACTAGCTTGATGAATACATTGCGTGATTCTTTTTCTCTTTTGTAGTGTGCAGGCAACCCCCATTTTGCATGGAGGTTGTGTTTCAAGTCATCGTGCGCAACTGAGGAGCGTGCATAAGCCAGCTCTGCCCCATTCTGCCCCCTCTTCTGGTCACTTCTGGGTTGCCACAGTGTGCACACAAGGTCGTGCGCATATCAGAGGCATGCAAATTGGTCGTTGCCTGTACATTCAGTGTACAGTGGTACCTCGGGTTACAGATGCTTCAGGTTACAGACGCTTCAGGTTACAGACACCAATAACACAGAAATATTACCTCAGGTTAAGAACTTTACCTCAGGATGAGAACAGAAATCGTGCAGTGGTGGCGGGAGGCCCCATTAGCTAAAGTGGTACCTCAGGTTAAAAACAGTTTCAGGTTAAGAACAGACCTCCAGAATGAATTAAGTTCTTAACCCAAGGGACCACTGTACACGTATTTTAAAAGGATCGTGTAGCTGCTTCAAATCTTAATATTTTCATGAACACATGAGGTGGTTTTGTAACACGAGCAAATCTGAAAGGGGAAAATGGCCTTTGGTGAGCTGCCTCTTAGAAGTGAAAAGGACCCAGTGAGTCACCTTGTCCAAACCTGTGTCTTAGGACATGACATCCAATACCTAACATACCTCTAAAATATGTCTGTCAACCCTGTTCTGGAAAACTGCCAAGGAACAAGATGCTATAACTGTTTTTTCCATTGCTCAAAGAGAAATCTACCATCTGCTATAAGTCACAGGAGGCTGCCTTACACCGATTCAGACTATTGGTAAATAATAATAATAATAATAATAATAATAATAATAATAATAATAATTTTATTTATATCCCGCCCTCCCCAGCCGCAGCCAGGCTCAGAGCGGCTAACAACAATAAAAACAACACAGTTTACATACAATCACAATCAATTAATTGAAATGCATTCTAAAATCAATTCAAAATCAAATCAATGGCAACCATTGGGCTAGAGTTTTATGAGGAATACCGAAGGAGGGGGTCAGACTGTGCCTTAGCCAAAGGCCTGGTGGAACAGCTCTGTCTTGCAGGTCCTGCGGAAAGATGTCAAGTCCCGCAGGGCCCTAGTCTCTTGTGACAGAGCATTCCACCAGATTGGGGCCACGGCTGAAAAAGCCCTGGCTCTGGCTGAGGCCAGCCTAACCTCCCTGTGGCCCAGGATATCCAAGATGTTTTTATTTGAAGACTGTAAGGTCCTCTGTGGGATATACCAGGAGAGGCGGTCCCATAGTTCAAGTCTGCACTGACTGGCAGCATCTCTTCAGGCAGGGGTCTTTCCCAGTCCTGCTTGGAGATGCCGAGAACTGAACCTCGGACCTTCTGCATGCAAAGAGGATACTGTATCCTGAGCTTCTTTCCAAGCAAGGACTTGTATCCAAGCAGTTGTGTATGAGATTAGACTGCAGTTGCCTGCTTTGCACATCTATCTGGAAGCAAGCTACACTAAACTTATTGGAACTTCTTTTTGAGGAAACTTCTGAAGGATTGGGCTGTGAAAGTCTAACAAAGGGCTTTTTTCAAAGCGCCCAAGCAAGCAAACATTGGTTAATTTATTTCAGCTGCCTATGATGCACCATGTGGGCAGCAAAGGCTGTTAAATAATGAAATATGTCATGTAATCTTAACAATAGCTTTTACAGCTACCTTGAACACATTTACAGTGGCTGCCTTTGAGGAAGAATACTTCCTTTATTTGTCAGCCTGCAGCAACATCACCCAATAACGTAGGTTAAAGTATCATAGAAAATGGAAAACACTGCCAGAGTTTCTAAGGAATAGGATAACAGCTCTACCCTTGGGAAAAGTAGAACTTAATAACTAACTTGTCAAGGCCTTCCTTATGATTTACTCAAGGGAGCAGAAGAGATGCAGTTCAAATTCTACAACCAGTGCGAGGTAGGACTGAGATTTTGAAGACTGCTTGAAAGAAGTCCAGAGGAGATAGATGATAGATAGATGATAGATAGATAGATGATAGATAGATAGATAGATAGATAGATAGATAGATAGATTGATAGATAGATGATAGATAGATAGATAGATAGATAGATAGATAGATAGATAGATGATAGATAGAACCTGGAACTTTTGTTTTTCTACGTTACACATTGAATTTGTCTTACTTGTTTTTATTCATTCATTCATTTTCTAACACTTATATTTTGCTTTTCTTCCATCGTGGAACCCAAGGTGGTATATGTGTTGTTCCCAGGTGGTTCCCATCAAGAACTGCTTAGCTGATGGACTTGTGTGCCTTCAAAGCCATCCCTTGGGATCTACTTAATTCCTGTACACTTTCTTCCAACAGTCTTAAGAAACTCAACACTTGCCTTTTGTGGTTGTAGAATTTGAACTGTATCTGACCTCCTTCTGTTTCTTGACTTCTTTGAATTCAAATGAAGTTTGCATAAAGACTCCTGGTTTCTCTGGGTGCGACAGCCCAAAATCCCAAGGTTTGGACATGCTCAGCTCTCCTCTCCTGATTTGCATTACCTGTTTGGGCAAAGGGAGGAACAGAGCCAAAAAAACGATGTCTTATCGATACTCAATGCGTTATTTTCGTTTTCCGTTTGTGATATAATCAAGTTCGAATTTGTCATTAATAACGTCTTATCCACAGTAAACTCCTTCTTATTCTTGGTTCATTTTGGATCATCTCCTTCACATCTGTATTCCTTAAATCACTTCAAGCGATGATACATTTCAAATAAAAGCAGTTCAGCTGCAGATCATCAAATGCTGAGTAATCAAACAATGGATATGTATTTATGGCTCTGTCCATGGTGTTCTGGCAATGCTGCTATGTCATCACACAACTTGTGGTGATGCAAAGCTAGTGGCAGCAATAACCAGAACCAAGGAAAGCTAAAACCTAGGTCTTGAAGAGTTAGGGACAGAGGAAACTGCCATGTACAAAGTTAGACCATTGATCCATCTAGCTCAGTATTGTTTACACTAATTGGCAGTAGCTTTCCAGGGTTTCAGGCAGAGTTTTCTCCTGGCACTACCTGCAGATGCTACAAAATAGTTGCAAAAGACAAAAGCCATTCTTTGTTATTCCTTTGCTCTTCCAAAGTTCTATTTAATAACTGGGAGGTAACTTTCTCAAGGCATTATGCCTTGCACATACTTATATGACATGTGGCTGTTCCTAAAGTGTTATCTTCAATATAATTATAATTGAAGCCTTCCTATTTGACCCCATGACTAGGGGGATGGTAGAGAAATTTGATTTAAAGGCAAACCTCCCTAATTTGTACTTTCCTGAACATTATGAGAACCAAAACGCAGCCATCCTTTGAAATTTGCACTTCTTTGAATTTTGCAATGCAATTCTCGAACCACATAATGTGTGCACAAATGCATATACTGAGGTAAAGTGTGCATAAAAAGGCATATATTCATAAAAATAACACTAAAATATGTGTTATATTAGGGGGAAATTGCTTTGCAAAATTACGCAGAAGACAAATTTGCGTACAAAGTGTATGTTAGGAAAAATCATATTGCAATGCTGATGAAGAGCGACGGTTTAGATAATTCACAAGCTGATGTGGAAATGTACCGTATTTACTTGAGTCTAATGGGCCATCAAATCTAATGTGCTCCTTAATTTTCAGAACCTTGAAACAAACAAAAAAGTATTTGCTGGCGAATGTAAATGTGCCATCGAATCTAATGCACACCTTAATTTTTGCAGTGTAATTTGGCCAAAAAAGTGAGCATTAGATTCAAGTAAATATGGTATTTTAATGCAGATTTACCAAAGCACAGCTCTTCTCTGAATTTGCATTTCTCCGAATTTGTCGGTGCAGTCTTCTAAACCAAGAATGTGAATGCATATATCAGTGACCATAGTGAACAAAAAAAGCCTTCTATCAGGGGTGAATTGCTTTAAAAAATGCATATACCATGGAAAATTGCATACAGAAATGTGAACATTAGGAGAAATGCTGGTTTCCTACAAGCATCTGTGAGAACAAGATGCTTGTCTAGATGGGCCATTGGCCTGATCCAGCAGGCTCTTCTTATATTCAGGTTGGTGCAATATTTGGAAAGTTTGAATTCGGTTCCTAACTACACTGCAAAAAAAAAATCTGTGCAACCTTCAATGACCTCTATAGGTCACTGCGCCGGCAAAGAAGGAGCCAGATGAGACGTAATGATGGCTCCACCAATACATATTCAAAATGTGTGGTGTTACATGGGAAACACAACCTGGCCCAAGACGAACAGTTCAAAATTCAGGATGTATAGTTAATGCAGGGGGAAAACAGAAGTCCAAGTAGAGATGATACAAAATATTTGTGGAAGGGAAGCCTATGTGTGGCTCCCCAATGATGGAAGTCTAGTAATGAAGCTGAGTCAGGATAGAGGGAAGTTAGCTAGGTTTCAGTAACCATGATTCAGTGTTGGTGTCACATACCATTTAAAAACTCATTTATTGTTTGGCCAGCGGAGCATAAGCTGAACACTTCAGTCACATCTGTTCTCAACTGTCAGTTCTACAAAATGGCCACCAGCCTCCTCAGAGCACTTGAGGATGGGCTGGTGCATATAAAACAGCTGCCACCTGGAGGCCACTTTAAATTGCTACACCAGGCAAGCCATTCATTTTGCTGCGGCCCATCACTCAGCTCAGGCGATTTCCTTCGCACCAACGCAACCCTTTTTGGTATTTCCTTTCCCCTTTTTTTAACGTTTGCAGTAACACAAAATAAGGTCGACTGTACCCATGTTCTGCTCGAATAGCATGTGAAATAAAACTGAAGTTAAGTAAAAGCTATCTGTGTTTTTATTATTCCTTTGTTTGTGTGGTTCATTAGTCGATTCCCTCCCCTCAATAAGGATTATATCCCATAGTTGAGTGAACCAGGCTTCCATCAAATTTGTGTTTAACAATCTCCCAAAAAAATGTCTAGGATGACTCTTGCAGCTGTCATGAGATGAGTGATAAGATCTTTCTGAATGAGATCCTGTGCTTTTGGTTCATACATAGAGATAACAGGATGTTTGGGGGGTCCAAAGCAGTGGTTTGATTTATGATTCGTTCTGTTTCACGAAATATTTTAGTCCAGAAAAGGTGGGTGCATGGGCAAGTCCACCACAGATGGGTCAATTTATCTAGCTGCTGCTTTTGATATGTTCATGTAAATAAAAAAAAGCTAAGTACAAGAACAGGATGTAATAAAAAGTATAATAGCACTACAACATTACATTTTAAAAATTAATAAACGGTTCGCTTAATATATATCAGCATTTATGTGAGCATAAAGTTCACTTATACATAAAGTAAAAATATTCAATAAATTCACATCCAAAAGTAGCTCCAAAGCTGATGGCAGTGTAATGGTTAGAATGCCAACCTAGGACCTGGGAAACCAGGGTTCATATCCCCGCTTGGGTGACCTTGGGCCAGTCACAGCCTCTCAGCCTAACCTACCTCACAAGGTTGTTGTGGGGATTAAAGGAGGAGGGGGAGAACCATATACGCCACTTTTATCTCCCTAGAGGAAAAGGTGAGCTGTAAATTCAATCAATCAATCAATCAATCAATCCTTAGCAACACCACTCTATGCCCATCATTTATGCCTCAACCTAAAAAGGTCAGAAAGCTCCCTCCCAAGTTTTTTCTAGATGCTGCTCTCTGAGCTAAAGGGTGCAGTCAAGTAGGCAGAAACCACCACCCCCTAATGGTAGCCACAGAGCATCCCCTCACCCTAATAGAGTTACAATTAATATCAGTGGACAATAATTAAAAGGCATGGGTAAATAAAAAAGTCTTGAGCGTAAATCAGAAAAGAGGATACTGTTAGAGCATCTTAGACAGAGATGAATTCTGCATCAAAGCAGCCGCAACACTGAAATCCATGCTACTGGTAGACAGAGGGAAATAACAGGAACATTGTTTGCACAGATTGTGCATGGCAGTGGCAGAAGCGGTAGATGTTGGCATTGTTCATCAGAGATTTGGGCACAGTGAGTGTCTACCTCACTAGACAGCCCTAAAGCCAAACCCTAGAATATCTGCACCAACTATGGGATTGTACATTTGGAGACACATGTATGGGGAGGTTGCTCTGTGTGCGCATAATGTGTTCTCTCAATAATAGCTAGCATGTTCAGAAAACAGTGTTATTGTTTATGATGAAAGCCTGCAGTGGGCCATTACAGAACATTTCTAGAAGAGCTTCTTTTTCCGGTTGCTAGAAAAGTAGGCCATATATTTCACTGCTCTGCATATGAATATATAGAACGTGCATATCTGTACAAAAGAATGTTTGTATTGTACCAGCAAGTATGCTTAAGCAGGTGTGGGTGGAAGCATATTGCGCTCACTTAGTTTGTGTAAATATGATACATACGTGGGTGTTTGGGTAGATATAGATGGCAGCACACACCATCTAAAGCCTTATTATTATTATTATTATTATCATCATCATCATCATCATTATCTTTTAAACCTTCAGTGAAAATGTGTGCTCTGGTACTGGAGGCAAGGTCCACAGCCTTAAAGAATTAAAAAATAAAATGAAAACAATGGAACAAAAGAAAAGTGGAACAAATGTTTTTAAACTGTGGTACATTTCTGCAGGAAATTTTATTTGTGGTTTTGTTTGCTAGTTTTAAAATGGGTGACTGAGTGAGCGACACATGAATATATCAGTGGGGAGCACCCAGCCTTTAATTTATTAACAAAAGACAGAATGTTAATTTAATGTTCACAAAATGGCACAGGCTCAGGAGAGTGATGTCATGGGCATTATCCAGTAGGTGACCATGGCACTTGTATAATCTCCCTCCACTCTGTTAATTATTGCAATGCAAACACTTATTTAGAGGGGCAGGAGAGGAGAATCACATTTTCTCAGCCACAAGCATTGCAGTTTGAATTGCTGCAGAAATGTACCAAGAGGGCTAAGAGTGTCTGCAACAAATGAATAGCGTGTTTATTTGCACACCGAAACCATCTTCGGGAGAGGCCTTTGGAAAGAAAACACAACGGACAGAAAAGGAGCTGTTGCCTGGGTTTCCGATGTTCTCATTTGTTGTTTCTTCTCTTGTATTGTAGGGAATTTTAAAGGTCTGTGTAAGCAAATCGATCACTTCCTCGAGGACACAGAGTATGAAGCCGACACAGCAGAATATTTCCTCCGTAAGTCTGCAGCTACTTTTTCCTTTGAGCTGATTATCATGTGTGCCTGGCGCTGCGTGCCCTTCGTTCTCTGCTGATGACATTTATGCAAAGCTCATTCCCTTAAGGACAGACACGCTGGGTGAGGCAAAATGTGAAAACCAGAGCATTGCACCTCTCAGACTGACTGTGTGTCTGCCTTGAAATGCTCAGCCAAAGATTCCATCTCATGCTTTTTCCGGTTCTCTTGCACACACTGTCCTTGTTTTGTTTTGTTTTGACTAAATAGTAAAATAGATGCAAAATGTTGCCGGGCTTTACATAGCGTTATCAAATAAAACCTACTTTATCCCGGTGGAAAGAAAGCACTTTTTGCTGCTGAAACCTTCCAGCTGCATGCAGAATAAGTCAGTGTCATTAAGCTACTTTGTGGGGTGGCCTGGGATGGGGCTGGTTGGGCAGAAAGCAGGCAGACCAGCAGCAGGTGCAGCCAGAGCCAATGAAAGGCAGAGCTAACTAATTTTAGTTTTGTCCGCAACCTCCTCCCTGTTAAGTTTTACAAAGCAACACTGAGACTGAGGAGGAGGAAACCGAGAACCAGTGTGGGATGTGTGTAGGAAGGTAGGCAGGCAGGGGCTGTTTGAGGGCAGACTGAGGGTGATGGGGCAGTGCCCCATTTGCCCTAATGGACCAACTAGTCTTTTCCCTTTGGGAGTTTCACATGTCCTGTGCATCTTCCGCTTATGGGGACTGCCAGTATCCCAAATGGGGAACATGCATTAAGACTGAGACACCAACAGTCTTGGAAATCAACAAAGAAAGGTGCAGGGACACCAGGCAAGGGAAATTGGAGGGGAATAAGCTCAAAGACTATGCATACACTACTTTTTTAATTTGGGTTCAAAAAAGTACCAGAATTTAAATTGCAAAATGTATGCTTAATTTTGACCATTGTGAATGGCACACATAGAATCATATAATTGTAGAGATAGAATGGACTCTGGTGTATATGCTTAGATTAGATTAGATTAGATTAGATTGGATTGGATTAGATTAGATATTAGATTAGATTAATGATTATAATAACCAGGTTTCCCTGCAGTGAACATGTGGGGGAATATTCTTTCCTAATCACTCCCTTTTTCTTTAATTCAGGGGTGCCCTTTGGAACTGATGGCACCACATTGGTAGTTTTGCCATTTAAATATGGTTTTAAACTATGTGCCCACATTGAGAAAGTCACATGGGAATTGGCTTTAAAGGCAATATTTGTAGTCTTTGGTTTGTCATCTGTGAAACAGGAAACTACCTAAACATAAAACACAGGAAGTTGCCTAATACTAAGCCAGACCATTTGCCCATCTAGCACAGTATTGTCTACACTGACTGTAAGCAGCAATCCAGGGTTTCAGACAGGGGGCATTTCCAACCCTTCTCGGAGATGTCAGAGATAGACCTAGGAAGGTGTACCAACTACTAGGCATGCTGCTGGCATCATGGTGATGTTGCAGATGTTTGAGATTTTCAATGCTTGCACTTTTATTTTCTCCTGGCTATATACTGATGGGGTCTAGATAGACAGTAGCCACCAAGGAAAGGGATATTAGGGGCATAGTAGATAGATAATTGATGGCAACAACACAGAGCCACACTAGATGTTACAAGAGATATGGAGCTGCATTTCTGTCTTTACTTTCTCCTTCTTATGATGAAAAGATCTGCTTTTATCACACTTCTTGCACACCTAGCAAAAGTGCCAGCAAAGCTCTTTTCTGGACTGTTGCACCAATATCTCACCCATTCAGATTGATGTCAGGATATTATTATTGATAATTATTATATTTATTTCCTACCCATCATCACGAGAAAGTCCCATAGTGTATTACAGCAATATAAAATTCATCATTTAAAAAGTTTAAAACAAATTATAATCATGACATATATATATATATATATATATATATATATATATATATATATGAGAGAGAGAACAGCCAGGAAAGAGGTGCCTTCATGCCTTCAAATTGCATATGTCCATGCAATTAAACACACCTTCATAACACACCACAAAGAAGTTGAGTACAGTGCTATGAACAGCAATGACTCTACCCTGCTCTTGTTCAATAAATCAACTTCCTTTTTCTTAAATGATCTTTTTACAATGAGAAAAATGACAGAAAACTATAGTACAATGTGCAAAGTAACAGCCACCTGACAGCAACATCATATAACCGCCACACAAATTCTGTGAAAGCAAATCAGGATATACTGAATATATACTTCATATGGAAGCAGCCCGAGAGCTCATGACTGCCATAAGGATGCATCCCATCCCAAGCTGTGCTGATTCTAAAGCTATTGGCACAGCAAAATGTAAACATATTTTAAAATCATTCTTAAGGTGGCTATCTGGGGAAAGGAGGTAAAAGCACAGTCCATCACTTATCTGAGTAAGGGCAGAACCATGACTAAAGTCAGATAGTTGTTTATTTCCTTGACATCTGATGGGAGAGCGTTCCACAGGGCAAACACCACTACCCAGAAGACCCTAATGAAGTTAATATGGGCTAATGAAGTCATCTAGAACTCCTGTATGTCACCACTTACAGGCCAAACTACACGTTACACTTCGGCCTCATATAATAGCCATGATTGTACATCACAGCAAGTAAAACCATTGCTTAGTGCAAACTTACTGGCTTCCAAGGAAGAGACAATAGCTCTGGTCATTTTAGGTTTGTGGCAGCTAAGCCAAGATTTAGCTTAGCATGTTGTCCAAACCCAAAATTAAGGTTAAGGTTTCTCATCCTTAAATATAATCTATAGCCAAGGTTTAATCTATAGTTACAAGTCTTAGTTAATGAGGAGATACCTTAACCATGATACTGGGTTTGGACAATACACAAATTCAAGCCTTGACTTGCTATCCCACCCTATCCTAATAAAACTCATGGAGGAGCAAAGTGGCTGCCACTCACTGAGAGTCAATACACTCACATAGTCAGGGGAGCCTGGCTTACTGTAGCATTTGAACCAAACCAATGTTAACCTGACTGTCCCTGCAAAACACTTTTGGAAGGTCCAGAGCTCTTGAGAATGAGAGGAACTGGAGGGAATTTCAGAGAGAGCTTTCCCTACTGCTTCTCTCCTTCCTGAGCCTGCTTTGCAATGGAGAAGGGGCCACTGAGCTAACATTATATGCGGCTGCGGTGTAATGTGTAGCTTGGCCCTAAATCAAATCACAAGCACTAACAAGAAGCTCTTAACTAAATAGAACACCAGTGTTTAGAGGCAGTGTATCTCTGGATGCTAACGGTTGAAGAGAAGCAAAAGTGGAAGACCTTCATATTCTCTGTATGAACTTCCCCAAGACCTGGCTTCTGTTGCTAAAAGAATTATGGACTATATGAGTTTATGGTCTGATTGAGCAAGGCAGTTAGCAAGCATGGCTTCTGTGTATGGGGCCCACCTTGTTCTTTGTTCTGAATTATTGGCAAGGCTGGTGTTAGGGAGTTAGCATCCTCATGTACCTTCTGCATTCCAGCAGGGGATCTACAATGGTCCCCCAGAGCAACCTGGGCTTGCTTTTCTATCCCCTTGCTGTCACTGCCTATTCTAACTGCCCTGTCCAAGCAAGTGAGTAGCATCAGGAACTATCTTGGATTAAGTTACAGGGGCAGAGGTTATAGACTTCACAGTTAACACAAGGAGTCTAAATAGCCTTCATATGGATTTTCAAAACTGTGCAAGTAGGTATTCTGGGTCATTTGTTATTGGTGAGGGCTCAGGTAACTACCTAGGTTAGTTACTAAGGTGCTGGGGTACTCATATGTATTCATTTCAGGACACAGTGCAGCTAAGAGTAATCTTATTCCATCTATATTAATATCAACATGCTGCTTTTCAGGCCCTGTAGATGGTGTCAAAGCCATTCACAAGATAATAAAAACAGTCTTGACTCAGAGAATCTTCTCACTGGTGGCAAAGACTGAAGTTGGAGCATGAGATGAGACAGCTGTAGTGGATAGAGTGATGGATTTGGACCAGAAAGATTTGGTTAATCCCCACTCAGCTAGGAAGCTTTGGGGTGGCTTCAGAAAATCCTTATTTCTAACCTGTGAAGATAAAATGGAAGAAATGATAGTCAGAGCTGCTTGGAGAAACTGCAGGATCCAGATGTGATAAATATAGGCATGCATAGCGTTGTCTGCACATGACAAGTACAAGATGCACTTTCAAAGTAGTGTGCTTATGGTGATCCCTGGGGTAACTTGTTGCGCCTCTTGAGTGCTGTGTTACCAGAAAGGACCTTGCTAGAAGCATGCACTTTGAGTACAGTTCTCCATATGTGTCACCAAGCAGATGTTCTGCAGAAAACCATGGAAGGCACTTGTGTATCTGCTCCATCTTGGGGCTTGCTTGCCTACCTGCTTAGTGATCTGATCTCTGCCTCTCAGTGTCCTGTGCCCCCAACCACAGCTATAAGAAGTTGACCCCAGACCCAATGGCACAGCTGCCAAGAGGAGAACTGTTTGCCCTAAACTGGGCCAAACAAAAAGGGATGAGGCCAAGGGTGAGAAATCTATAGCCCTTCAGATGATGCTGAACTACAGTTCCCATCTTCCCAGACCATTGGCCATTCTGGCTGAGGCTGGCAGGAGTTGAAGACCCACAACATCTGAATGGCCACAAGTCCCAAATCTCTGTGTTAGTCAAATCAGTGGCATAGGAATGGGGGTGCGGTAGGTGTGGGCCGCTGTGAGTGTCATCACTGAGGGGGTGACCGCAGGGCTTGGCCTGAAGTGCACCCGAGCCATACATCTGTCCTGGGGTGCGATGCGGTGGCTCAGGCACCTGCAGGCTCCACACTGCCCGAAACAGCAACGTGGGGCTTGCGGACTCTACAGAGGTCCCCCACAGTGTGCTCTGCCCTGGCTTGCCCCGCCCCTGGGTGTAGGCATTTGCACTGCCCTGGGTGCCCGAGCAACTAGCTATGCCACTGAGTCAAATCACTGGGCGCTGTCTCTTGAGAAGTTATCACAAGCTGTGTGCATAGGTAAAGAAGATTTGGGGGGAATGACAAGCTTTCCTGGGGAAAAGTTTGCATCTTTAACAGGACAGGCAGGAAAACTGATCAAGGGCTGCAGTGATGAGAAAAGCGGCACGACTTGCATTTATTTATTACCTTTACATCCCCACTTTCCTACAAGGTGCTCAAGGCAGTGTGCATAATCTCACACTGCCCATTTTTTGCCTCACAACAACTCTGTAAGGTAGGCTATGCTGAGAAGTAGAGACAACCTGCATGCTTCAAAGCTGAGTTGAGATTTGCATCCCAGTCCTAGGTCTGATACTCCAACCACAACTCCACCTTGGCTTTTGGGGGCAGCCTGGATTCAAGTTGTACACGGAATTAGAATGAGGATGCTGGGTTCTTTCTGAAACCATTTATAAGCAAAGCTTATGCTGCCTTGGTCCCACCTTCACCCCTATTAGAGCTGTGGCTGCACCTTCTCAGATCTGCTTTCTAGCAGCAGGGCTCATCCTTGTGCCTTGTCATTTTACAGCCGGAAGCCTGGCTTGTTGTATTGCCAGGGCCCCCGTCGTAGACTTGGGATCAGCACTGGAGCATTAGTGCTGAGCAAGACTGTCAACCTATACAATATTTTATAGTGGTTACCTCTTTAGATGGCCATCAGTCAAGCAAGCTTAAAATCAATGGCATTGTTACAGAACTTCAATCCACTTCCTGGGTTGGAAGGGTGTAGTAGTCAGAATGAGATTGGGCCATTACTTCACCTAGCCTAACATTGTCTGCGCTCAAGGAGATGTTTCCAGCATCATTGCCAGAGGGGAGATGTAGAGGACTGAACACAGGACCTTTTACATACAAAGCATATGGCCTGTCTGTCATCTTTACACACAGAGTTGCTAAAAAGTAGTTATATACCTGACATATATATTCACAGTCCACTTCATACAATGGAGATGTCTGATTACATAGTTTTGGTTTCCAGTTTTTAATCTTTTTGAATGGGGGAAGATCATGTGCCTGCCTTTTAAGGTGGAATAGCAACAGCAATGGTTCATTAGCAAGGTTGGGAACTAGGCAGAAATGTTTTCTTTAAAAAAACCACACACACACACACACACACACACACACACACACACCAAATGCAATCTAGTCTGCTCCTGTGCCTTGAAGAGAGATGTGACATGCAGAACTCAACAGCTGTATGTTTATGTGACAAGGAGCTAAACGTTGCCATCTGCTCATTGTGCCACATCAAAATTGCTGTTGAAGGACAAGTTCAAAAGCTGGAAACCCCACTGGAATATCCTTCCATCCACTCCACCCCTTCATGCTAGAACAGAGGAAACCCAGATAGGAGAACAAGGCATGGAAGACTTTCCCCTATAAATGTTAGAAATTGAAGACCTGCTGATAGGATGGCCGAGTGAAAAAGAGGCCAAGGCTTTCGCACCCTTGGCTGCAGCTGTAGGTAACCTAAGGGTGGGGACAGGTGAAAAAAGGGATGGAGCTCCTGCATCTTTTATAGTTGTGTAGAACAGGAAATTTCAGCAGGTGTAGCTTGCAGAAGCAGGGTCCTTCCCCCCCCCCCCCAAATCTGGCCACCCTATGTAATGCCTATAATTTTTGAACCTTCATCAGAGAATGCCTACATATTTCTATGGAACTATGCAGTCAGTGAACACACTCCCCCTTGCTTCAGAGATCAGTTTCACACATTCATACACATTGCAGGGAGTAAGCTCACAATACAAACACCTAGAGCAAAGAGTTCAATTTTCTCTATCCTTCTAGTGAAAGAAAAGCGTATATGGAGCGGGTGGGCACAAATATTCAGGGCTCCATGACTGAACGTAATTGCAGTGCACCATGCAAATTGAGTATAGTTTGCAATCATGAGGCTTGCTTCTGCATAATATATTCTGAACGGTGGTTCTTTCCCAGGCAGTCAAATAAAACTGGTCCAGAAGAGGCTTTGTCCTGCTGCCACAATTCTCTGTTGTTGCTTTTGTGCTGGACTAATTAGCAATGTATGGGGGGCAGCGGGAGAAGGAAAATTGTGGCACACACCTATGGTATTCTTAAAAGGTCCCTCAGTATGTAGGGCATCCTCTGATGGCAAGCATCTCCTGGCATTTGCTGTCATTCCCCACCGTTAAATCTCATTAGTGTTTTCCTGAAGTCATTAGTGTAGCATACCACCATCTCTGAAACATAGCCAGGAAACTGGGAAAGGCAAGAGATGTTTCTCTAGCCCATCTAATACAGATTTAAAATCTTTTGGATCTGGACAGCATTGCTGCCATGTTTTCCACAGCAGTTAGCTATGTGTTGGCACTAAAATGCATGTATTGTTGCAGTAGTAGTGGTAGTAATATGTAACCTGTAGGGAATATAAAAAAGCTGATCCACTATTTGAGTACCTGTCCCTTTATAAATGAAATACAGTGGTACCTCGGGTTACATACGCTTCAGGTTACATATGCTTCAGGTTATAGACTCCGCTAACCCAGAAACAGTACCTCAGGTTAAGAACTTTGCTTCAGGATGAGAACAGAAATCGTGCTCTGGCGGCACTGCAGCAGCAGGAGGCCCCATTAGCTAAAGTGGTGCTTCAGGTTAAGAACAGTTTCAGGTTAAGAATGGACCTCTGGAACGAATTAAGTACTTAACCCGAGGTACCCTTGTACTTACTTTCCTCCTCCTGCCTTGTATTTGATCTGTGTTTGGGGCATTTACACAACGTTCATATATTCTTAAGCAAAACAGTCAAACACCTGACGAATCAGGAGGAAAAAGAATTGCCTGGCAAAGCAAGTGAAAGGGACCAAATGAAAGGCAAGAGGGAGTACAAATTCCAAAGCTCCCCCAATACAAAGCAGGCACAAAGACTCACATATGGGGATAACCCAGGGTGTTTGTCTATTTCATGCTTTTTCAGTATAATATCCAGAGTGGTACAACTTGATTCAAGTGTGCAAGTAATGCTTTTATTGCAAAACTGTTTAAAAGCCAGCAACTGGTATTCAGAGACTTACTTCCCCCCACAGTGGAGGCAGATCATACCCATCATGGCTAAGAGCAGGTCATTGACAGCATTATCTTCCATGAATTTGTCCAATCCTCTTATAAAGCTATCCAGGCTGGTTACCACCACTACACCTTATAGGAATGAATTCCATACTTCAGGTATGCTCAGGGTGAAGAAGTATTTTCTCACGTCTGCCCCGAATCTTCCAACATTCAACTTCATTGAGTAGCCACGAGTTCGTCTTTGTAAACAAAAAAGTCCCAAATGTGAGATAACCTATCATCACAGGGGAATTGCTTAAGTCAGAGTGACCAAACGTGACAATTTACCTTAGAATCACATAGTCCTCCCAAGAAAGAAAGCTACAGCGGTAACCTTGGGTTACAGACGCTTCAGGTTACAGACACTTCAGGTTACAGACTCTGCTAACCCAGAAATAGTACTTCGGGTTAAGAACTTTGCTTCAGGATGAGAACAGAAATCGTGCGGCGGTGGCATGGTGGCAGTGGGAGGCCCCATCAGCTAAAGTGGTACCTCAGGTTAAGAACAGTTTCAAGAACGGACCACCGGAAGGAATTAAGTTATTAACCCAAAGTACCACTGTACTTGCTTCTAAGAGTTTCCTTTTTTGAAAATGTATCCTGTGAGCTTCTTTACCTCCTTGTATCACAGCACATCACATTGTTGCATCATGGGATATGTTTCTGTAAATTAGCAGTACTAAACAGGGAGTGAGAACCTGGGAAGATTATAGGAGGGCTTAGATGGACCCTAATATAAAATTCTGAAAAGGAGTCAGAAGTAAACTAAACTCTGTGATTAAGATGATGGTGAATACAGTGGTACCTCAGGTTAAGAACTTAATTCATTCCAAAGGTCCGTTCTTAACCTGAGATACCACTTTAGCTAATGGGGGCCTCCCACTGCCACTGCGCCATCACCACACGATTTCTGTTCTCATACTGAAGCAAAGTTCTTAACCTGAGGTACTATTTCTGGGTTAGCGGAGTCTGTAACCTGAAGCGTCTGTAACCTGAAGCGTCTGTAACCCGAGGTGCCACTGTAGGTGGAGCCCCCGCCCCCGTTTACAATTCACACTTCCTTGTGGTCTGGCCATTCTTGTGGAGGTTTTTTATTAAAGATTTTCTTGATTTACAAAAGTGTTTGCAATGTCTCTCTCTCATATTTTGGTCTGGCCATTCTAATCTGCATTATGCTTTTGAGGACTGAACATCTCAGGTTGCTTACACTCCATACATTTAAAACACACACTCATATCCCCAAAAATGCTGGGAATTGTAGTTTGTTAAGAGGAGTTGTAGCTCTGTGAGGAGTAAACTACAGTTTCCAGGATTCAGAGTGTGCTTTAAATGTATGATGTGTACACAGCCTTAGATGCTGCCACACACCTTACATTTTAAGTAGGAAATGTTAGCCCCAGTGTTTTCCATTGCAAGCATGTGAAGTGTGGACACGTGCATGTTCATCTTTAAACACCCATGTGCACACATTGTGGATACATGACCCAATCAGGCTTTTCTCACACATGCACATGCATGAACATATGTCACTTCCACACTTTACATTTTGCTGAAGCTCTGCGTTTCCTAGCCCAGTTGCAATGTATAGAGCCACCCATACGCTATTCTTAACCTGGTGTGTGTGTGTGTGTGTGTGTGTGTGTGTGTGTGACATATATCTGCATGCTACTGCCATCTGCTGGGTGGAATGTGTGAGGATGGGAGTGAATGAGAGAGAGGGTTAATAGGACTGCCTTCGTTTGTGTGCAATTCATATGTGCCTTTTCTAAGTGTGTGTCTGTGTGCATGCACACGCGTGTCAGCAGGGATTTATCTTCTGGCTCTCTTTGGAGACACCTCTGCATCCACTTCTGCAAAATATCTGTGTTTATTTTTGTGGTGCCTCTCTGCTGATTGCAGTTGCCACCTAGATGCTCCAGTACTGCACTGCGTTGGTGGCGGCTTTCTGGCCTGCAGATTTCACTTTCTGTTTGGTGAGAGGGATGTGCCTTTGGGCTTTCTGGGTGCACGAAGGAGCCAGGAGAACGTCTGCTATCAGATGCCATTTAGCTGGTCCCTGGCCCTAAGTTCACTGCTCGTTTCTAATATCCAAGATGTTGACAGTTCATTTGTAACAGCTCTCTTCTTCTGTTGACACTCTGTTTCTCTCTCCTCCTTCTGTCTCCTTATTCCTCCCCTATCACTGGCCTTTCCAATCCCTGTGCTTCTTTGCTCCGTCTTTTTTGTTCATCCTTGGTACAATCCTCCTTCCCCCCTCCCCTCAATCTCTTCACTTTGCTCCTGTTTGCCTTCCCTCTCCTTTTCCCCATCCTTCTCCATGTTTCTTGCATGCATGCTGTTCTGTTTCTCCCCTTCCTCTCCCCACCACCCACCCCTAACCCCTTTCTTTGCTTACAGGGGCTGTAAGGGCCTCTAGTATTTTCCCGATCCTGAGTGTGATTCTGCTTTTCATGGGTGGACTCTGCATTGCAGCCAGCGAGTTCTACAAAACCCGACATAACATCATCCTTAGTGCCGGTATCTTCTTCGTGTCTGCAGGTAAAGGAGGGCTGAGGGTTGACCAGCGTCCTCTGGATCAAAGGACAAAAATCGCAAGCAAGGGAGGGGCTCGAGGTGCTGGGAAGCCGAGAGAGCAGCCACTAGGCAGCTGCCAGTGCAATGGAAGTGCGTTGGGGGGGGGGGGTAGCAGAGAAAGCAAGGAGAAAGGACATGCAAATGTTTGCACAGCTACAGTGACAGAGAATTAACTTAGATGAAAGAAGTCAGAGAGAGGGGAGAGAGAGAGAAGATGCATAACTCTATACTCCAGAAATTTCAACATTTTGGGGTTATCACCTGTTCTAGGCAAGTCCAACGTAGACATGAGGATGGGTTGTATCCACGCTAGTCCTACCCAGAGTAGACCTGTTGACATTAATGGACATGGCTAGCTTAGGTTTGTCCATTTCAATGGGTGTCCTCTGAGCTGAATTTAGTTGGGTACAGCCCCAGATGTTTAAGGTCATGTCTACTCCAATTGCATACTTTTCTCCCTGCCAACTTCACTTCCAGTAATAGATAAAGTTCCAAGTGGGAGCGGGGGGGGGGGGAGAAACGGCAGAAGGTTATACTGTACAATTGCCCCCAAATACAATGATGAAGGGTAGAATGGAAAGGGTGGAATGATGAACAAACAAGCTACAAGCAGGGTCGGGGGAGTGTTCTTAAAATCAGATGCCTCTGCCCTCATTACCTATGTGATTAGAGCATACCCAGGCTTGAACAGATAGGTCTTCCACTATCTCGCCTGGCGTGGCCCTGAGGTTGCAAAACCTCTCAAGCCCAAAGAAGATTTGCTGTCTTGCAAAATTTGCATTCAAAGGTGAAACTAGGTTTGCCTCAAGTAAGTCACCTGCCAGCTGAGGATTACATTTCACACCTGTGATGAAGAGGGTGCTACAGTAGTCTAAAAAAGCGTATGCCATAATAAATTTGTTGGTCTTTAAGATGCCACAGGACTCTCTGCTGGTTTTACTTATAATAGGGCTTCACACATGTCGAAAGTGATATATAAGATCATGGATTTGACTACAAGGCTTATTCTTCACTGTCCATTTGTTTGGCAGAGAAGAAGGGCCAAGACTTATCCTTCACTACTCAGTTGTTCAGCAGAGAAGAACAGCGCATATCTTTTCAGTGGCTGCATAGAAGGATAGGAAAGAGCCCCTCTCAAGACTTCCTCTTTAGCAGCCTCTTAGTAGGGAGGATGTGGGGCAATATAAGCAAGAACAAAATATAATGGTGCTTCTTCATCTTAAATACATTGGAGAAACCAGGTTGTTCCAACGTATGATGGGAAACTTTCATTTCAGCCACAGATTTGCTAAAGACAAGGGTTATCTATCACCAACAGAAAACAAAGAGGACGCAAATAAAAAATGCCAACATATTTTTATTATTTTATGCATTATCTACAAGGCTGAGGAATAAAGAGTAGCTCAGGAAAGTGAAGAAGTTTTGTTTGGCATCTCATGCCTGATTGTGTCACTGAGGTGGTCTGGGCTGTACCATTTCAGCTTCCAGGTGGGGCCTCACATGATCAAATGTTCCTTCATACAAAAGAAAATCCCTCCACATGGAATATTAGAGATCAGAGCATTCTAGTCTAAACATCTATATGCCATGCTAGTTTTCTAAGTACAAATATATATGTGTGTGTATGCACGGAGTAACATTCAGTCATGTGAATCCCCAACTGCAATGGTATGAACCCCCAACTGCATTCAGAAGTGGTACAACCCCAGCAACAGGTTTCCCACCTCAGTGAGAACTAGGCCAAAGAAGAGACAGGACCTTGAATTTCACCTTATGTGAAAGTCATATGGAAACCCAAACCCAGCTTTGCAAACGTTTGAGCAATGATAGCTGCATCTGAAAATACTGCTGTGTATAGGCTTTTCGTCAGTAGCCTGTCCCACTGTTTTGTGGCTTTTACCACTTGCTTCTAATTACTGTATTTGTATGTTGTCCCTAATGGCGTCAAAGCTGTTTACAAAGGAAGTCAAACGCAATCAAATACAGTATATAAGAGAACTAAAGTAATGAATGCAGTATACAAAACATCAGAATCCATAAAATAAAATTCCGCTTGCTCAGTATTTCTGTTCCCTGAATATCCATACCTCCGTTAAACTATATTTGCAGATATTCACCCATAATCAAGAAAGAACACATGCTCCCTCACTCTCAACAGTTATTGAACTCAACAGTTACCTAGTTACATATACAAAAGTCTGCATGACACTGGCAGACTAACGCTATGAGGCTAAAACCAAATATAATCTCAAATAAAGACCTCACACTGTTCACCAAACACTCATTCCCATCCCCTTCAGATGTTTCAGGCTGCAATTCCTATCAGCAACAGCAATCAAGGAGGATGGGAATTGTAGTGCAACAACACCTCAAGGTCACTAGGCTACTCTTGCCATGGGTTTATTGTTTGTGGCTGAGAAGGCAAGCTTTCCCTGAGTCCTCAGCCACCAGTTCCTAGCTCCCACATGAGAAGTGGTCAGACTCCAACCCCTAACTGCCAGCAGCCCCACACTGTCACTCTGGACAGCACCACACATCCCTACATTCAACCAAAGCACACTCATAAGTGTGGGGCTCCTCACCTTCATAGAACCTCAAAACCATGACAGCTCTTTTCAGCTTTCTGGGCAGAACTGGAAAGTCCATTTTCTCTCTCCATTGGTTCTTGCTGACCAGTGATGCTGATATTTGGACCCATGCTTTATACAGCAGGGGGCAGCAGCTTGTGGACTGCTTATGAGCTTCCTGAAGGGTCTGGCTGACCAGTGTTAGAAACAGGGTGCTGGACCAGATGGACCTCTGGTCCAAGCCAGCAAAGATATTATATTACAAGGTCAGTTATTAAAATTGTATGTGACTATTTTGGTGGTGCTCCATAACTGTCCATTCCTCTCTACTTTCACTATTGGCTGTTTCCTATATTAGCATGGGAGTTTTCTTTGGAAACTGGGGTGTGCTGCTTTAGTGCATCTGTTCCCTGCAAAACACAAGGCTTTTGGATGATTGCTCACAGGGTCAAATGAGGGCCATGAATCAGGCGAGGGCCATGGCTTTATCTAGACCTGAATTAAATGCTTCTTTGAAGTGCAGCATGCTGAAAACAGTGCTCTGTTAGGTAGGACACCAAGATTGGAAAATCCAGAAGACTTATCCTGCCTGCCAGTCACAAAAGACAATGTTACACACCTCTTGAAGATGCTCTGAGGCTTGAACATACCCTAGGGGTAGCCATCGTGGTACCCTCCAGATGTTGTTGGACTACAACTCCCATTATCCCTGAACACTGATGGGAGGTGTAATCCAAAACACCTGGAGGGCACCAGATTGGCTACCCCTGGTACACATCATCTGAGTCATTCACTAGGCTAGGTCATTAGACATTGTGGATCAGTTACTACCACAATAGTGGAGTGCTGACTTTCCTAGAGCAAAATCCAGAGAGCGTCCTCATCAGAGACACAATCTAGCATAAAGGAAAGACTGAACCAGCTCTCAGAATAATAATGTTGGAAAGGATCTCAAACATCCAACCAGCTGCTGGTGCAGGAAATGTACTGCTACATCCCTGATGTTCTTGGATGTATCTTGGAGAAAATGCCTTAACATTTAGAGTTAGATGCATATTGAATCAGCCATCTGGACAGATGTGGAATGGCATTATTGTTCACCTCATGTATTCTGCTATATCTTCTCAGAAATATGACTACAAAAAGTATATCATTTTGGAATGGCAGTGTTTTTAGCATGTGGCTGTCAGTGAGGAGCTCAGATCAATAACAATACTCATAATGCCCGTTGTTTCTGGAGCTACAGGAACTCACAACTTATGTGCATTTAACTTGTGTGCATTCAGCTTTATGTGCTTGGGGGGTGATTAAAAAGGGGGCAGGCAGGCAGGAAAAAAGACTTCGGCAATCCCACCCGCCATTGCACCCAATGTATTTTGACTATACACAATTGTGGCTTTATGTGTTATCCCAGGAATGCAACCTCCACGTAAATTTAGAGTCACCTGTACTGTCTGAACCACCATAAAAAGCTTAATTTGCAAATAGGTTGTTGAGGTATCACAAACAAGTTTTTGGCAACAAGGTTGATCCCTTTTATCAGATTCTCCCTGTGAGGATAAGAGGGGTTATGTTAGCTCCTCAGTTAGCCCATTGACTATGAGTACTGTGTAAAATGTGGTTGTGAGATTATTTTTTAAAGAAAGCAACAGCATGACTCTATTGCCCTCTCTAGGGCTGACCCACAATTTTGCAGATGTTTAGCTTCTTTTTAAAAGGGTGTGCATGTGTGGCTCTCTTCCCATCCCCAGAATGCACAAAACTTGCCTTTCTTTTTTTACATGGAAACAGAGTATCATATTGGTTTGGCAGTAGTGTAAATAGTGCTCTGAATGAAAATAAAACCAGGGTTGTTGTTTTTCCTATTGCCTAAAAAGTTTGCAAAATCTCCACTAGGGTTCAGTATACAATTAGGGCCAAATCACTCGGTCATTTTTAAAATAGTGAAGCTACCCAAAGTTGTCCCTTTGGGCATGGCAACTCGTCTTCTAAATTTGCCAATACTGAGAGTGTAGCACCCGTCACACAGCGTATGTGTAAAAAGATTTGTTAACAGGAAGCGGGGCCATCCCGTGGCATCACACGAGGGGCTGACCCTCAAGCATGGGAGTCTCTTGGAGGGGTCGTTAAAAGCCCACATCTGCAAAGGGCACCCTGATTGTGCAGAGTCTGCCTATACCTGTCTGTATATTCATGTTTAGGCATGTACCCCACTAAGAGGTGCTTAACACGGAGGGCCAATGACATGCACAATATCAGGAGAAGGGTCAAAAGTGTGGCCCCTGCTTCCTGTTAATTTCAGACTCACCACACTCTAAAAAGCAATCCAAAAGAAGATTGAGCCAGGAAGTGGTATCATGACCTTGATGTGTTGGGGAGCATTCTAAATATCAGATAAATGCCCCCAACCCCTATATTGTGGAGGCTGCACTTCTGCACAATTGCCATCTTTTTAAAAAAAGGTCACATGAATTGGCCTTGGGGTGGGGTACAGATTTTATATGTTGTTATTATTTTTTATTATTACATTTTTAGACCAACTTTATTTCAAGGCACAAAAGTGGGCATACATGGTTGTCCCCCTTCCCATCACAACTGCTCTGTGAGTTGAGAGACAAGAAGTGGCCCATAGTCACCCATTAAGCTTCATGGCTGAGTGGAGATCTGAACTTTGGTCTCCCAAGTCCATATCTACCAGGGCTCTTCAGCTTATCCTTGACGTACATAGAGGACATGCTAATGGTTTCTTCTCTCTTGCCCTTTGTCCACAGGTCTGAGTAATATAATTGGCATCATTGTGTACATATCAGCCAATGCTGGAGACCCCTCGAAAAGCGACTCAAAGAAGAATAGTTACTCTTATGGTTGGTCCTTCTACTTCGGGGCCCTGTCATTCATTATAGCCGAGATGGTAGGAGTGCTGGCCGTACACATGTTTATTGACCGGCACAAACAGCTGCGTGCCAGTGCTCATGCCACAGACTACCTCCAGTCCTCTGCCATCACCCGCATACCCAGTTACCGCTACCGCTATCAGAGACGCAGTCGCTCCAGTTCCCGTTCCACCGAGCCTTCACACTCCAGGGATGCCTCTCCCGTCGGGATCAAAGGGTTCAACACCCTCCCATCAACGGAGATCTCGATGTATACCCTGACCAGGGACCCCCTGAAGGCTGCCACTACCCCCACCGCCACCTACAATTCAGACAGGGATAACAGCTTCCTCCAGGTTCACAATTGTATCCAGAAAGAAAACAAGGACTCTATCCACACTAACACAGCCAACCGCCGGACCACCCCCGTATGAAGCCGTCGAGAGGGGCTGAAACATGGGGGGGGCTGGGAAGGTGGGAGTGGGACTTGGGTTCAGGATGGGAGGGAGCAGTAGGGGTGGGCAGGGGGAGAAGAGAAAGCAACCATGGGGAAACCTTCCAAAAGCAAAAAATAAAAAAAAATCCAGAAAAAAACCAGAAAACAAACTTAAGTGAAACACCTGAAAAGAAATGACAAAACGTTTAAAAAAAGGGAAAAAGAAAAAAAAACTTCAAAAAAAATCAAGAGAAAGAAATTTAAAAATATAAAAAATAGAAAATAAATTTAAAAGAAAATGCATGATTTCCCATGTACCATTATTTTAACATTTAATAAAAACAGATTTAAAAAAAGGAACCGAGAAATAACAACAAAAAAATTAATTAAAAAACCAAGCGGGAAGAGGAGGCAGCTCTTTGGATTTCTGGGGGGTTTTACTCTTTACTTTTTCAGTTTGTTTTCTTTTCACTTTTAACCCACTGTGGACTTGCAGGTTCATAAGGATCTCCAGGGACAGGTGGTAACAAAACGCAGTGCTTTCAGTGTCCTTGTGGATGCCTTTGTTGCACATGCACTGGAGCCTGCCTAAGCTTACCAAACCCCCCGGAGTGACGAGTGATTCGACATGTTCCTGTGGGTCCACAGGGCTTAACAGTGACCTTCCTGTCCTTGGGGATTTGAGGGTTTAATGCTGATTCACTGATCTCCAGGTCTCAGGAAGCTAAGGCTGATCAGCTCAGCCTCATCAGCCTGTGACTATCCTGGGGGTTAACAGTGACATTGCAAAAACAAAAACAAAAAAAAGCTTCATAAAAAAGTGGCAATTTTTTAATAAAACAGAACCAACTATAAATAAATGTAAATATAATAAGTGGATTTACTTGCAAGAAAGCCAGATAGTATTTTTCTTTTCATTTTTCTTTTCCAGCTTGAAAACTGTGAAAACTAAAATCTTAGGGGTTGAGAGGCTTCTAAAGAGAAAATGGAAACTGAATCCATTTGAAAACAACAAAAACTTTTTAAAAGACACCCAGAACTTGGCCACTTGGTTGGTGTGGGTCGAATTCCCTCACGGGCCATGAGAATGTTGGGCCAGGAAAAAGCGGGGGGGGGGGGGGACATCTCTCCCCACAGAGAAAAGGCTGCTGCTATTGCTGGGGCTGCAACCTCGAACACAGAACAAGGACTAGATGTTAGTTTGGAGACTTCTGCTCATGTTCCCTGACGGGCAGGCAAAACATGCTATCCCCTGAACTCACTCCCAGACAACAGGCAAAATGGCTGCTGCTTGTCTCCCATTGTCAGTTTCATTTACACTGCTAGCTTTCCTGGTGCGTGGATAGCTCTCGCCGGATTCATTCAATGCCCCTCTCATGAACACCTGACACACCGAATCAAGACACAGTCCCCATGCCAAGTACATAACTGCAGAAAAGTTATTCCCTGACTTCATTCTGTTGTCAGTGCCAGCTGGCTGTAGGGCCCAGCCAGTCAAAAGCTGTAGGCTTAGCCTGCCTTACGCAGAGACACCCGCCTGTAGGGTTGCCGTAATCAAATATGGGACAGCTTGGCCTCCGGACCTCTAAGAGAAGGTGCCGTTTTCCCCAGCCACCATTGCAGCAGCAGTGATGGGAGAGAAAACCGCAACTGCTCAGATTCTGCTGCTGCTATGTTACATAAAGTCAGACGGGCCAAGTTGTCCCATGTGGGAGCTGGCAGCTTTGCAAGTCTCAATTGAAAGGGAGAGAGGCAGGATTCCTGAGGCTCAGCCTCTTTTTGGGGACCCATTTTACCCTCTTTCTCCCCAGTCTAACCCCTTCCTCTCACCAAAGACGCCTATGGCAGAGAGAAAAGGTCGTCTTGAGATCTCTGCCACAGGAAGTCTGCCAGAAGGATTATGGGGTAGGAGTCTTTGGGGGAAGCGATGATACAGAAGAGCAAGGGGGCTGCATAAAGGGTTGGGGGGGGGCCATGAGCCTTGTCTTTTTTGGGCCCAGCATTTCCCTCAAAGGTCTATAGGTCCCGTCCCCCCTGCACCTGCTGTTGGTTATGGCCATAAAGAGTCACTGCAAAACTCTACCACAGACCCACAGGAAGGGGCTCCTGTGCCTTTAACAGCCAAGTCATAAGGAGGCGGTTGGCATGTCCTGTCCCCCCCCCCCCCCAACACTGTGGCACTTCTTATATGTCTCTCTTGTATATGCTTCTTAGCACACGTCAGAGGAAGGGATACATTTTAGAGTTCCAGAGATAAGCCTCCCATCTCGACTTTGCTGACAGGCCTAGAATACCCACAATCCATCTTTCCCCCTTGCTCACCCCAGTAGTTCCCATCCACATTCATTCTGGAGTGAAGGCATAAATCCTGTAAGGCAGTTGAGAGGCTGGGTCTTCCTGGTGACATGCCCAATTCTACTTCCTCGCTGCTTGGCCGCTTAAAGCTTACATTCTTGATTCCACTGCATCTGCCCCTAGTTTACATCTGTGAAAAGCAAGCATATACATAGCACACTCCCTCCCTAACCTACACCCACACCCACACACCCCATCACAGACACCCAAATCACCATTGTGTACATGAGGGCCATTCATTTTTCCACTGAAGGGAAACGGTGTGCTACCGCTTTTACTTCAGTTCCCTTTTTAACACTGTTAATGGCAGATGGGGAGAGCAGGATCCCAACAAAGGGAGCAAGGCAGACAGTGCTTACAACTATGGCGTTGAATTAGCTTTGAGGTACAGATCTGGCTTGGGCCAAAAAAAGAGAGATGGAGTGAGCTCTCCATGGTCCTAAGAGGCCAGAGCCCTTCGCATTACCTTGAAGGAACAGGATTTGGGGCTGAGGGTTTTGCTGAGTGGGGTCCAGCCATTCCTCTTGGCACCTTTAGGCTCTCGCCTGACTCTTCCTGTTCAAACAAGTGCTGCTCCAATTCAGAGAGTCTTCACTCCCCCAGCTGCTGAGCTCCTGCTGGAACTGAAATGGGGTCCGAAAAAGCAGCCTGCACTACCCACCCAACTAGTGCTGCCTTCCCCTATTTTTCTTCTCTTTGAGAGGAGAGGTGAGTCCTTTTCCAGGACAGGGTTGCGTAGGGAAGCAGCAGGTGGGGCGCTGAGCCAGTGACAGAATGCATTCTCCCCAAGACTCAGCAGAACAGTCCCTCATGGCTGAAGGGCCTAGATACAGCTTGACCGACATTATTTATCCGTATGGAACACCCCATTTTATAGTGAATGTCTAGAACTCCTGCTTAATCCCAAGCCTCAGCCTGCAAACCTGTAACAATGAAAAGGGCAGAAGGGGGTAAAATGAGCCAATACCCAAAGCCCTGGAAATGTGTTTTTTAAAAAACTGGTTTTGTGTTCTCCAGCATATGCAGAGGGTGGTATTTTGGTTGAAATCCCAAAGCTGCTTTCGAGAACTTGATTCCTGAAGAGTTCTCTAGCATTTCTGATTGAATAAAAGATGAATGAGAAATTGTGCGTGTGTGAATGAGTGTGCGAGTGTGCATGAGTGAGTGTGAGAGAGAAACAAGTAAGAAAGAGGGAGGAAAGGAGAGGGAGGACTAGGACTGGTGAGGAATTTTTTTTTCCAAGGATACTGCTTATGTTCAGCTCAAACCAGTTCAAGAAACAAACCTCCATTTTCTTTATTTTGTGTTTTTTTTCAGACTGTTAAACAGAAAAATTTTAAAAAGAAGAAAATTACAAAAAAAAAAATCCTGGTACATGAAATAAAGATTTTATATATATATCACTTGGTCCTTGTTTATGTGGGTATGTTTGGTGGCTTGGAGCAATGGATTTTCTTTTTTCTTCATGGAGAAATCCCTGAGGAAAGACAGTGCAAACAGAAGTGAATGGAAGCCATTTTGTCTTGGCTGAAGACCTGAAAAACAGCAGTCCAGTTTTGCTCTTAATCTAAAGAACCGAGGATGGAAGATGTAGAAGCAAGAAAAATGAAGAGTGTAGGGAGAATGGGGCATTACTGTTTTCTGTCTGAAGTAAACATAATTCACTGGACTTCCTTGGTCTTCTCTGGCAGACAGGAGTATTATGGATATTTTTAGATTTCCACTAAAATATCCAGTTTTCACAATATAGTGTTTGATTGTTTAGAGGAATATTGTTGTTAAAGCATCTGTTCTGCATGGGCCCTGAACCTGAGGTGGTCAGTATTGCCCCTTTATGTCCCTGTTCCATTAATGCCTCAGGAAAATTTCTGCTGTTATTATATATAATTATTTTATAACCTTTTTCTTCTGCTTGCCCTCACTTGAACTGTGGTTTACTGAGGCTGAGAAAGAAGTTGAGAAGAGCCCACAAAATGAACCAAGCCTCCCAAATTTAAAATTGAATTGCTTCTGTTATATAACAGCTTCTATCCCACCTTATTTACAAATGTTTCTAGATAGCTTAGGTTAAGAGGACATAATAAATCACCTCAATACTAGTATTTTTAATAATGATGATGATAAAAGCAGTAGTAGCACACAACGTAAAATCAATAATCAAAACACAGAGCCAGTTAAAAACAACAACTCACAAACCAGAGGAACAAATATATGTACAATGTTCAACTCAGATGCCATTCAAACTCTGAAAGAGCATATTATAGTACCAGGAACACCTGCTTAGGTTATTCCATAATTTAGGTGCCACCATTGAGAATGCCCTCTGTCCAGAAGCCACCCACATAACCTAAGAAAGATGGGGCACCTGGAGGAAGATCTCTAATGGAGAGTTTAATTCTAATTAGATGCAATCCTTCAGATATCCCATTTGGCTAGATTATACTGACAGACGTATACCCGAAAGAGATACTCCTCAGATTATATGCTAGTTGTCAAGATCTCAGGGATCTAAGTTTTCATACAGATATGCCATAAAGTAGCA
This sequence comes from Podarcis cretensis, assembly GCF_951804945.1. Lineage (NCBI taxonomy): Eukaryota > Metazoa > Chordata > Lepidosauria > Squamata > Lacertidae > Podarcis > Podarcis cretensis. Next base: position 28,485,522 of record NC_137179.1, on the reverse strand, counting down.
TACATTGGTAAAGTATACTACACTGTGGCATACATTGAGTTTATTTATTTATTTCCAGGAATATCTTAGCAGGGCAAATTGGGACCCCTGCCAGACCAAATTTGGCCTTGCAGACCAGAATTTTCTGCCCCTGCTTTACAAAATGCATCAACAACACATTTGACAGTTTGCTTGCTTGCAGTCTTCGTTAGGAAATCTAGCTACAGTTTTTCAGCAGAAGACCTTCAGTATCATCCCCCAGAGACTGAAGGAGGTAAGTGTGAAGTGGGCAGGATTGGACTTGGAATAAGGAGACTTGGAGTCAACATGTGACTCAGGGCTAGACAAAACATGAGGGGAGTTCACCGTAACTTTAAGTATGTTTGCTCCCATTGTGCAAAGGGGAGGTTGTGATTTCAAGTTCAAAGGGGTTGCTGAATCTTTCCCCTGACTTCTGACTTCTATTTCATCTGGAGTTTGTTCTACAAAGTCATTCCCCCCCCCCCAAGCTGGGCATTGATCATAGGATGTGAGCCTGAGTGGGAGAAAAGCAAGAGGAAAAGTGGTGGGTGCTTCTTTTGCACTTTAAATAGCAGCCCTCAGGTATACACCTGTGTTGTTGAAGCAGACACATTTAAAGGCAGGAATCTGCTGCTATTGTGTAATTTGACTCAAGGACAGCTTCACGTTTGTGAGGGCTTTTTGTGGATTACCCTCTGGAGATATTCCTCCTATTTCAGGGTTTATTTGGCAGTGGTGGTGGGCTGGTGGACCACTGCAGCAGCACTATGAACAGTGCCAGGCAGCTGAGTCTGAGGAGCCATTGAAATTTCCCACAATGCCTCTGAGCAACACACAGTTGGGTGGCACTGTGGGAAACTGAAATGGCAGGTGATGCCCAACTACCTGGTGCAAAGGGGGAAAGGAAATTTCAGTGGGTCGTCCTGGAGCACTAGGGGCCCAACGAATGCCCAAGGGTGCCATGAACTGACACCAGGCCTGATTTGGCCATCAGGCAGGAAGCTTGCTGGGTGACCTTGGGCCAGTCGGCTTCTCTCAGCCTAATCTACCTCACAGTGTTGTGGGCATAAAAAGCCAGAAAACACAGAAAGTAACACCGCGGAGCTCCTTGGATGATGAGTGTGACCAATTGGTCACACAAATGTGACCAATAAAGCCATTGTGCATTTGTGTTTATTTCTTAAAATCTCATTATTTAAATTGTAACTGGTTTTTATCTTTTTACCAAGATGAAGCTAGATTAGATTTACTCCTCCTTCAGTTTTTCATCTGATCTCTTATTTGAGGAGATGGATCTTTTAATATCACAAACAGTATTAAACTTGGAAATAATTACCAGTGCCTGGTGGCTAGAATCAGTATAAAAGCAATGGTGAATGTAAATTTTCCTAATGTGGTTTCTAGGATAGACTACGAATATGTTGTTTAGCTAAGATTCTACACTGAAGAAATATCAAGGGCTTCCTAGCTGGGGGTGGCATTAATCAGACATTCTCATTAAATTCAGTGGAAGTTATGCTCAGGTAAGTATGCAGCATGAATATGTTCTTACGGAAACATTTAATTGACTAATTGAACCAATCAATTGATTAAAAATCATAAAAACTACAAAAAAGACTCCTGTTTGATCAGGCACCATTCCATCCATCCATGCATTTATTCAGATAGCAATATGAATATGCTGCTTTTTTGTCAATGAGCTCAAGGACTGTGGCCCAATAGCAGAACACACACTCTCCTCGGCATATCCTGGTAGATTAGGAAAAGACTCCTGTCTGAAATTTTGGAGAGCTGTTGCCTATCAGTGTAGAAGACAATACAGAGCTAGTTGAATTGATGGTCTCACTCAGTATAAGATAGCACCCTGTGTTTACAATGGAAAACAATGACATATAAATCTAATTTGCATGATATGAAAGAGATGGAGAGAGAAGAGGAAAATGTGAAAATTCCAGGCACTATTTCTAAACAGTTTTAGAAGCGGCCTCTCTGCTCAAGACTCAGTCCAGGGCCCCATTCAGAAGAATGAGCAGAAGGGCTCATCAAATGTGGCAGCGCTGTTTTGCCACATTTTAGAATTAGAAAAGTTACGTGCATTATCATATAAAGAAGCAAATACACCGCAATTAGACCCAAAGTCTAGAATTACCAACTGCACCACTGAGTTGGCTCATTAGCTGACACCGGTCACCTCTATGCAGCTGCAAGACTGCAATTGTGTCCCATAGGACTAAACACCATCAAAATGAGCAGGCAAAATTCACAGTTCTGATTGGCTGAAGTTACAGTGGTATCTCAGGTTACATACGATTCAGGTTACATACGCTTCAGGTTACAGACTCCGCTAACCCAGAAATAGTGCTTCAGGTTAAGAACTTTGCTTCAGGATGAGAATAGAAATCGTGCTCCAGCGGCGCGGTGGCAGCAGGAGGCCCCATTAGCTAAAGTGGTGCTTCAGGTTAAGAACAGTTTCAGGTTATGTACGGACCTCCAGAACGAATTAAGTACTTAACCCGAGGTACCACTGTACTGTCTCTAAGCAGGTGACAGGCCAACTTTTTATGCATGACAGCTTCTAAAAAGAAATGAAATATCATTCCATACATCTCAGGGTCAGCAGCAAGTGCCAGAGACAGGGCAACTAGATCCCTCTAGCTGTTACTGGAGTACAACTCCTATAATCACTGACCATTGGCAGTGGCAGCTGGAGTCCAGTGACATCTGGAGGTTTGCAGATACCCCACCATTCACATACATGCATCTGCAAGCAAAAAAAAATCCGAGATACAGAGGCATATTCTCATTACTGATGCTCCAGGTAATCATGTATAAGTACCATAAAAACTAGCAGTAGAAATCCAGTGGCTAGAGTGGTTTATTGGAGAATATATTGTTTACTATCTGTCTTGCTTTCAACTCAGCACACATTTTGTGGTCCAAGCTATTCTGGCATCACACGCTACTCAAATGACCATTTTGCTTGGATGTATTATTTCCACCCACTTCTCTGCCTGTGGATACACAAAAGGAGCTTGCACAATTAAGAACAATAAGACATCAAAATAGAAATAGCAAACAATCATCATAAACTGATCTGTAGTAAATGTAACTTGAAAAAAGAGAGATTGCACATACAGTACTGTACTTTTGTAAACCAAGAAATCTTTAATAAAATATTTTTTTTCTTTAAAAAATCATAAACACAAACAGCTTTAAAACTTTTCATGGAGGCAAATCAAGCAAAAACCCTCATCAGGTTATTAAAATGGTAACGCTTGTACGAAACAATAATAGGGAGAAGTGAAACGACCAATGAATATCAGAGAACTGAGAAGATAAAGCACTTAAGGCAGAGATGGAGAACCTGTGGCCAACCAGATGTTGTTGAACTACAACTCCCTTCCGCCTTGGACCCTGGCCATTAGCCATGCTGGCTGGGGCTGACAGCAGCTCAAGTGCAACATCTGGAGGGTAACGGGCTTCCCACACTTTCCAGAGAGAAAGGAGAAAACATGATTAGTATTATTTAAAAATAAATAAATAAATAAATAAATAAATAAATAAATAAATAAATAAATGTAGACCGGGGTGCGGGGTGGGTGGGTGGGTGCACACACTTCCCATTAGCACTATATTTGTGCTCTCTGCCCTTCAGTTTGGAAAGCATAATATCCTGTCTCCATATAAATGAAGACATGAAAGCACCTTGCTTGCAGGGAAAATTGCTACACTCCAGATGTTTGCCACCACTTGGGTGGTGTCAGGGAACTGCCATCAGTACTGGAGGAAGAGCGCAAAAGCCAGAGGGATTCCAGAGAGCGTCCAGGGATCGGGAGAAGCAGCCCACCTTCTGGGGAAGAGAATCAGCGTAGCACCAGTGGAGGGGGGGGCAGGCGTGGGAATTGGCGAGGCAGTCCCATGACTCCTTGCCTGGGACCAGCGGGGAGAGTAGGGGTCCTCCGTTGCCCACGCCCTCCCTGTGCAGAAGGCTTTCGCGCAGAGAGGGTAGGCGGAGACTAGGCGTCAAAGAGCTTCTTTGCTGGAAGAAGTTTAAGAAACGCCCACTCATGGATTCTGCCAGCGACTGAGTCAGCCACGGGTGAGTGGCGGTCCGGACAGATGAGGTTCACTTTGGCAGCCCAGCCAGGTGTTTGCACCCAGCCAGGGAAATAATCCCCCTTTCTTCAGAATGGCACAAGATTTGGAATTAATGTTAACATGTTCTTTACTACTGCAACTTCTCTTATCGTTCATAAAATGACCAAAAGGCAAACATCTCTTTATGTGTAACAGGTGATCACTATTATAATATAATATAGAATTTCTGTCCACGGGTGGGATCCAATTTGTGTCCTGGTGCTCAGAAAAAGACTTTTGATCCTGCCAACAGCTGTGCTATCAAAAGTGGAGGGGAGGTTGGCAGAACTGTATTTAAAAAGAAGAAAAGAAAACCTCAACAACCCAAAACTGCCCAGTGAGGTATTGCCATGGAATATAGAGTGACAGCTGGAAAAGTAAAATGTGGGGAAGGGAATGCAAGGCCTCCTTGGAGAGCGTGGCTTGTGAGAATCCTGAAGAGGATGCCCTCCTTGTCAGAGGGAGGACATACGGCAACTCCGTTGCAGGCCCCACTCATCACAGATATAATTCCAAACCAAGACTGCTCTAACCAGTAAAGGTAAAGGTACCCCTGACCATTAGGTCCAGTCATGGACAACTCTGGGGTTGTGGTGCTCATCTTGCTCTATAGGCTGAGGGAGCCGGCGTCTGTCCGCAGACAGCTTCCAGGTCATGTGGCCAGCATAACTAAGCCGCTTCAGGCAAACCAGAGCAGCTGTGGTTTAGACTAATAATACTACCAATAATAATAATATTCAACGTCTCCTTAGTGAGATCTCTACCAATAGGTGCATAATTGGCCATACCCCTCTGCAACACACAAAGCTTTGAAGATCCTTTACGTAAATGCCTCTGACCTGAATCCCAATGGTATCCTCTCTGATCCGCAGGTTCAAGGATGAAAGAAGTGCTAGGACTCCCAGAGACAGAGAGGGTTAAAGCAGCAGGTTGGCTCCCTGGTCTGACACTGATAGATTACAGTATGTCCTCTGTATTAATAGCACTGCAGTTCTCTTCTCCCATCTCTTGCTCTCTCCTGCTGCATCGTGCACAAATCAATACTGGGGCCTCAGATTAAAATTCCACGACTAACTCACTTAGTCACTTATAAACACCATCTCTGCCCCCTGTCTCTCATCTCCTGCCTCGCCATCACTCACCTGTCTTTCATTTTCCTTCCTCACCTTTCTCTGTTCTCCTTACTCTCGAGTCTCAGTTTCAAATGCATGCATTCCCAATGCACCCTCTCAAAGGCCCTGAGTAGCTTCTGAATAGCTCCCATTCACTGCTGGAATCAAGGCCATGGGGAACCTAGGCTGCCCCATGGTAGGAGGCCCCTTACTTCTCTCGCTCATAAGCCACATACACCCTCATCTCAGATACATTTTTTCCAGTCTCCTCAATTCAAGGCTGTGGATCTGACATGCTTATATGCAGCTCAGACACAGCATTAGATATTGGGGTGCATAATTCACTATTCTGAGAATTCCAGCATTCACTTTATGATCATTACAGGGAATATACAGGGAAGGGACTGAGTCCAGCAACCTTGCCCATATTGCCAGGTTGTGACCATCATTCAGAATCAGTCCTGCAAGGCCAAGAACAGTAAAGACAGTAAAGACGAGCAACTGTCAAAATATACAAAGAATACCTCATCATTTAGGAAATCCTGGAGAAGAATGAATCAAGCAAAGAGAGGTCTTAGGAATCTGCAAAAGCAAATCCCGACATGCTTTGAGAAGTCTCTAGGTGTACAACATTTTCCAAACCAATGGTGGAAGCACACTGGATGCTGGGTAAACAGGAGTGTGTGCTGAGCCATCGTCTAACCATGGCATAAGCATTGTGCAAGTGATTCAGAGGGAAAGCTCAATACACAGGCCTCTATAAATTTACAAGCAATATGCAAAGTCACTGAATGGAAGCTTCAAGGCTGTACACCTTGAAGATCCAGATAAGCAATATTGGCGAGGAGTTTGGCCTATTCCAAGATACTTTACCTCCCAATCGCTAGCTCTTTTTTCTGTTTTCTTCTTGCTGATTTGGTGCATAGCAAGCCCTCTCCAATCCTGCAAGCTGGTATCAAAGCACTAACAAACCCCCCACTGTCCCTTTGATCTGCACATTGGTGAGCTGCCACAGGAAGCCAGTGGGAAGCCTTATTACAGAGCTAATTATAAGCATTCTTCAAGCAGGCTCCATTCTAGGACCACCGGAGATTTCCCTTCCAGATCCAAAGATTTGAATCAACACAAGCACCCACTACATTACTGTATTGAAAAATACATGTTGCACTTTTAGCTTAAATGGTGAATGAACATTCATAGCAACAGCCGCCATAATGTAAATGTTGAAAAGCATGGGGGAGAGGACAGAACCCTGAGGCACCCCACAAGTGAGAGCCCAGGGGTCTGAACACTCATCCCCCACCACCACTTTCTGAACACGGCTCCTTCCTCCTGGGCTGTGTTCAGAAAGTGGTGTGGGGGATGAGTGTTCAGACCCCTGGGCTCTCACTTGTGGGGTGCCTCAGGGTTCTGTCCTCTCCCCCATGCTTTTCAACATTTACATGCAGCCGCTGGGAGAGATCATCAGGAGGTTTGGGCTGGGTGTTCATCAGTATGCAGATGATACCCAGCTCTACCTCTCTTTTAAATCAGAACCAGTGAAGGCGGTGAAGGTCCTGTGTGAGTGTCTGGAGGCGGTTGGAGGATGGATGGCGGCTAACAGATTGAGGTTGAATCCTGACAAGACAGAAGTACTGTTTTTGGGGGACAGGAGGCGGTCAGGTGTGGAGGATTCCCTGGTCCTGAATGGGGTAACTGTGCCCCTGAAGGACCAGGTGCGCAGCCTGGGAGTCATTTTGGACTCACAGCTGTCCATGGAGGCACAGGTCAAATCTGTGTCCAGGGCAGCTGTTTACCAGCTCCATCTGGTACGTAGGCTTAGACCCTATCTGCCTGCGGACTGTCTCGCCAGAGTGGTGAATGCTCTGGTTATCTCCCGCTTGGACTACTGCAATGAGCTTTACGCGGGGCTACCTTTGAAGGTGATTCGGAAACTAACTGTCTTGAAAGACCTACATTGGCTCCCAGTACGTTTCCGAGCACAATTCAAAGTGTTGGTGCTGACCTTTAAAGCCCTAAATGGCCTCGGTCCAGTATACCTGAAGGAGCGTCTCCACCCACATTGTTCTGCCCGGATGCTGAGGTCCAGCGCCGAGGGCCTTCTGGCTTTTCCCTCATTGCGAGAAGCAAAGCTACAGGGAACCAGGCAGAGGGCCTTCTCGGTCGTGGCGCCCGCCCTGTGGAACGCCCTTCCAGCAGATGTCAAAGCGATAAACAACTACCTGACATTCAGAAGACATCTTAAGGCAGCCCTGTTCAGGGAAGTTTTAACGTGTGATATTTTAGTGTATTTTTGGTTTCTATGGAAGCCGCCCAGAGTGGCTGGGGAGGCCCAGCCAGATGGGCAGGGTATAAATAAATTATTATTATTATTATTATTATTATTATTATTATTATTAGGTAGGTTAGGCTAGGGGAGACTGTCCCAAAATTACCCAGCAAGATTCATGCCTGAGAACACTAATTTAATCCATATCCATGGTCAGTTCTAGTTTACACTCTATCCACTATATCAGGAGTAGGTAAAAGGTAGATTGGGATCTACTGATATATCTCTAGATGCTTGATAAAGATTTCTGGCCCCAAATCTGCCAGAACCATGTAACAAATATTTCTGGTCCCAAATGTGTGGGAACCATATAACACCAATCCTAAAGGATCTACACTGGATTCCAGTATTCAGAGTGTTGGTGCTGACATTTAAAGCCCTAAATGGCCCAGGCCCAGTATTCCTGAAGAAGTGTCTCCACCCACATTGTTCAGCCCGGGAACTGAGGTCCACCTCTGAGGGTCTTCTGGCAGTTAGTTCCCTCACTGCGAGAAGTGATGTTACAGGGAACCAGGCAGAGGGCCTTCTCGATAGTGGCACCTACCCTGTGGAACTCCCTCCCATCAGATGTCAAGGAGATAAACAACTACACAACTTTTAGAAGACATCTGAAAGCAGCCCTGTTTTTAATGATTGATGTATGTCTTACTGGGGCAATCCAGTCAAATGGGTGGGGTACACTCCACAGGCACATACCTCCACATATGGTGGGAGTGCCCCAAAATCCAACTATTCTGGACAACAGCCATACAAGAAATATGTAAAATAACTAAGCAAGTGTGGCAATCACATAGGGCCCCCGGACGTTTCACGGTCTATTGACCCTGTGCCACCACTGCGGTTGCTTTCTTCGCTGCCACCACCCCGTATCTCACGGGGACACACAGAGTCCAGACAGTAGTTAACATAAACAACCAATCAAGTTTATTTTTAAACTGCAAGAATAAGCGTATGGTTTCTGTTTATTTCTCTTGACAGTTTCTTAAATCTTAGTTCCTAACAACTTCAACCTGAATTATTCCCAACTATCTATCTGACTTCACCTATCAATTCCTCTCACTCTCTCACAATACAACTCTACCAACCCACACCTAAGCCTCCCTCTTCCTTCTCCAACACCCAAGCCTCAACTCCCAACTGACAAAACTCAACTCCCAACTCCCAAACCTCAACTGTCAACTCCCAGACCTCAACTGTCTTTTCAAAACCTCCCACTCTATCTTTTACTCCCCCCTCGCATTTTCACTGGCCAATCACATCACACCCATTTTAACTCTTTCCTTGACGCATCCTAGGGGCAAACGCCACAGCAAGTATTAGAAACCACCCCAGAATTGGCCCAACTAAATATCTTCCAAGACAATAATGCCCATTTACACCACAAAAAACTCATAACCCACCTACTTTCAGCAGCCAGAAACATCATAACCAGACACTGGAGAGACCTGTCAGGAGTAAGCATGGACCAATGGTACCAAATAGTATGGGAAACAGCCTTACTAGATAAATTAACCAATAAACTGAAACTGACATGGGGACAAATAGAAGAAGATGCCTTTACCCCGGTATGGCACCCCTTTATCACGTACACAGCCCAACAAGACAATGACAAGAATCCACCAACAGCATACAAATCAATATGGCTAACCTGATCCAAAACACCCACCCACCCAACTCACACATGAAAACAAAGGTCACCACAGCCATTCCCAAACAAACAACCACACCCTAGGCCAACCCCAACCTCTCTCACCACCAAAGGACACATGTGAATAGCACAGAACCAGCACAAGCGACGCTGACACAAAACCCTACATAAAACAGAAACATCACCACCGTTCTTAAACCGAGGTGCGCTTTCCCTAATGAGGCCTACCGCCGCCGGTGCCCTTCCACTGTTCGGATTCCGTTCTTAGACCAAGGTGACGTTCTCAAACTGGGACACTATTTCTGGTTTTACGGAGTTTGTAAACTGGATCATTCTTAAACTGGACTGTTCTTAAACCGATGTACCACTGTATTATTATTATTATTATTATTATTATTATTATTATTATTAAACACGATGGTGAGTGAAGCATTGCTATTTCCCAAGAAACTTAACAGAACATTTCAATGGAAGCCCTCCCAGCTATAAACACATGGCTTGCCTCTGGAACAGGGTATCCCCAGAGGAACTATAGACAAATCAGCCAGCAATTCACTGCCAGAGGAAGGCTCCTGGCCTGGGCTGGATGGATCAGCACTTCCCTTCTCTCGCGAAGAGAAACAGCTTGATTTCTGTGCCAAGTGCTGCTTTGTGCACTAACCCCAGAAGGATTCTTGTTAAGGGGTGAGGTAATGGGAACAGAGAGACAAGGAAGTGAGAGTGCCCCAGGGCCAAAAGCTGTGCAGCACAGGCCTCCAGGGTCCCATTCCTCCCAGGAGGCTGGGGCAGGCTCTGTGTAACAGCGATTAATAACGATACTCCGCATTTATAGAGCACTTTTCATGTTCAAAGCTCTTTACAAACATTAACTAATTAATCTGTCATATTAAATGCTGCCTCTAGAGAGCTGTTGATCAAAGCAAGGTCTCCTGGGTAGGCTGCTGAGCTCAAGCTCAAAGGTACAAGGAGACATTCATGAGAGCTGGTCTCTGGCAATGTTTGCCTGGATCTTCAGTAGGGATGGAAGGATCTCTCACCTACGCTGAGTTTCTCATTTTCCCCATCTTGGATTCAGTTCTCTACATTTTGCAGCAAATTGGGGGGGGGACGTTTGGGGGGTGTTTAAATGTTCATGAAAAACCATGAGTATTGTAATGCAATTTTCGCCATATAAACAAATTTCATATGCAGTTTTTACTAACTTACACAACATTTGCAAGCAATTCCCCTTAATATAATGCATTTTTTGGATGTTGCTTTCACTAATACCTTCACTCCTATGCACACTATCTCTGAATATATGCATTTTTATTTTTATTTTGAAACATTGGTTGGCTGGACAACTGCACTGCAAAATTTGGGTAAGCGTGAATTTCAAGATAGCTATGGTTTGGTTCACATTTTGTTTCAGAAAGTACACCATGTGTGCATCTATGACACAGCTTCACTCTATCTGCGTAGAGTGGATTGCCACTGTTTCACATGATGGGTAACGCTTTGCTGTCCCCCAAGTACCATAGGAACCAAGGAAGCTGTCTTATACTAAGGCCGACCATTGGTCCAGCTAGCCTAGAACTGTCTGCACTGACTGGCAGTGGGTTTCCAGGGTTTCACACAGAGGACATCCCCAGTGCTCTCTGGAGATGGCAGGGATTGACCCAGGGACCATCTACATGCAACTCACATGGGCTGCCACTGAGCTGTGTCTCTCCCCATTTGACAAGCACAAGCCACTGAAGTTGAACAGTGTACTCTCATTTAGAAGCCTCCCTAATAGCTGTTCTTTACTCTTTTCCTTGCCCCAAACTGCAGCATGGGGGGATCGTGACACCGAGTGCAGAAAGGGGAGAAAGAGTATTTAAACCTTTCCACCTACAGTAGGGCTTCTACTACCACGGTACCAATTAAAATTGTTGCCACCCGCCCATTAGGAGCTACAGGTTGTTACTTGGATTCCAAAAGCCTGGAAGCAGAGTTGCTATTCCACTTCCAGCTCATTTATTAGATGCTGCTGAATGCCAGAGTCTGGGAATCACAGGTGGGGAGAGTGTTGTCGCTCAGGTCCTGATTGTCGGGCTTCTCCAAGGCATCTGCTTGGCCACTATGAGAACAGGGTGTTAGACTAGATGAGTCTTTGGCCTGACCCAGCAGGACTCAACTTGTGTTCTGAATATCAAGAAACATTCCAATAAAAGGATTCAAAGTGCTGGTTTTAATTTTTAAAGCCTTTCATGGTATGGCAACTTGGAATCAAAAGGGCTATCTCTTTCCAAGTGTATTTACCCGAACCCTGAGTTTGTTCTTTGAGGGCTTTCTTCAAGCGCCCCCACCCTATGAGTGCCATTGGTCATAAGAAAAAGAGGCCTTTTTGGTAGTGGCTCCTCAGCTATGCCATCTCCATAAAGGCCCACCAGACAAACAGCTATTTTAGCACCTTTCCACTGCCTAGCAAGTGCTTTTTTCATGTTCTCAAGCCTTATGTTGTGGTTTTATACAGTTTTAGCTCAGTGGGCTTTATTCCTCTGCCCCAAATTTTATTTTGATTTTGATGCTGCAATGTTTCTTCCATTCCATTCTCTGTTCCAAAGTGATTTGTGACTCTCCCCCCCCCCCATGGTTGTTTTGTTGTAATTCTGCTTTCCTTAATCCCTGCAAGCTCTCCAGAAAACTAAGACAGAAAAATACTATCACTTTTCAACCCAACTCTTCACACTCCACTGCATGTGTTGTTGTTGTTGTTGTTGTTGTTGTTGTTGTTGTTGTTGCATTTAAATCCCACCTTTCCTCCAGTGAGCTCAAAATGGCATATGTGGTTCTCCAACTCCCCAATATATCCTTGCAACAACCCTGCAAGGTAGGTCAGGCTGAGAGACAGCGGCTGGTCCAGTGAGCTTCATGAGTGGGTGTCGAGTGGGGATTTGAACCCAGGTCCCAGCCCAGCATTCCAACCACTACACCACACTGGCTCACCAAATGTATTGCAGACTGCTGTGTTTATGAGGATCCACGCATGTCCTCACTCAAACCAAGTAGCTGATGCTTGATTGGTTGGGAGAGAAGGGAGAGTAAAGGGAGGCTGTGATCCTAAAGTCTGAGGAGCATCTCAGGCCACTGTTGTCCTGATGCAGGAGTTAAAAGGGTCAAGAAAATGGAGTCACCTCTCTAGACAGGTCATTAGTTACATTAGTGAGGAGCTGGCAAAGGCAAGCTATAAATAAAATATAGGAAAGGACTCTCCAGGGGCCTGTCAATCACAACAATTTGCGTCCTATTAATTATATCTAGATGCTGATATTCACCTCCACCAGCCTCACCTTCCATTTAGAAGGAAGCAGCGCTCTCTGGTGGGAGTAGCTCACCACTGCAGTTTAAGCCTGTCCAGTTCACAACCTCCATACTGAGAGAGAGAGGATGTTAGAGGACAATCTTTGATCTTCAAACTCTCCACTGCAGCCAGCCTCCTTCATTTCAAAGAGGCTGGTGCCAGGGTAGTGCAGTTGTGGCTCAGGCTGATAATTTATTATCTGTGCTCTGGCAACATCACGGCACAGGTTGTTCCAGCCACACATCCGTGACATCCTTTCAAAAAAAGCTGAATAAACGAGAGGTTTTAAAGGACTGCTTCTGGGCATTAGCATCGGAATGACACACCAGAAGCCCAGAGACCAAAGGTTTTCCCAGAGTGGGGTACCCAGCCCTCTGGGGAAGCTGAGGATAGCAGCACAAGGAGAGGGAATCTGCAGCTATTGAGTCGTTCTGCAGAAACAGAAAACTTGCAGCAACAACAAAAATCTATACAGTGGCAAGGCAGAGGTGGAAGAGGATGGGGGGTGGATCCCATGCTTGTGTGAGCAGAGTACATAACAGAGGCTGCAATCTTTTGCACAGGCTAATCAAAGCAGCTTTCAGAATGGAATTAGGCAGTGACAATCATATAATCATAAAATGCAGCCAGTTTATAGAAATTAAAACACAAGCTCTCAGCATTTTAAACAGAATAAAACACTAACCATTTATAACCAAAATTAAAGGGTTTCATGAGCGGAACATCAGGTTACACTGCTACAAAGACAAGCTGATAACAACACCTCAGAGGTCCTCTTAAAATGGAAAGCCTTGCATCATTTTCTAAAAGCCTCTCTAGAAAAACTGTCCCAGAGATAGTTTAATAGCTAGACACCTATCACTTCCAAAGTCAGGGGGGCAGGGAGAAAGAGCACAGATTCCCCAAAGAAATAAAATCCATCAGGAGCGTAGGGATAGGACCGCAGCATCATAAAAAGATTTTCTATAGGTAGAAGAGAAGGTGAAACTCCTGTAAAACTTAGCAAATATTTGAAAGACCTTCCTTCAGATCTCACAATATAATTTATTTTGAATCTTTCCTCCCTATCCCTCGAAAGCAAGTTAGAAGCAGATATTCAAACTTCATATGCAAAATGCCATTGTATATGTAAAGGTAAAGGTAAAGATACCCCTGACCGTTATGTCCAGTCGTGGACGACTCTTGGGTTGCAGCACTCATCTTGCTTTACTAGCCGAGGGAGCCGGTGTACAGCTTCCGGGTCATGTGGCCAGCATGATTAAGCCGCTTCTGGCGAACCAGAGCAGCGCACGGAAGGTACCTATTTATCTACTTGCACTTTGACGTGCTTTCAAACTGCTAGGTAGGCAGGAGCAGGGACCCAGCAACGGGAGCTCACCCTGTCGCAGGGATTCGAACCGCCGACCTTCTGATCGGCGAGTCCTAGACTCTGTGGTTTAACCCACAGTGCCGCCCATGTGCTTTCATATGCTTCATATGCAAAATGCCATTCTATATGTGCACACCAACTATATTTCCATCTTATCAGCCCAAGGTAGATATTGCAGCTTTATATAGTTCTTTCACCTTATGTAAATGAGTGTAAGCATTGAAGAGGAATTCAAACCTGAGAAGGAGAACGGTAACCTGAAGAAATGTACCAAATTTCATTCTGCTATCTCAACATCCAACCCAGTCGAACAAACAAACGGAGTGCCAAACAGGCTATTTAAACCAAAGGCAAGACACTCAAGCAGTGAACACACAGCTGTTTAGGTCTTTTGATAAATCAAGTTTATGTCTTTTGATAAACTATGTTGCATCTTCGTCTTCACTCTCCAGAACTATCTCTCCTTCACATGATCTCAAGAAGTTGCAACTGGCTCTTGAGTCACACTTTTTGGATTCACAGAATCTCAGCCATTTCTATGAGACAGCCTTCTCCAATCAGATATCTGCCAGATGTTTGGAAGCAACATCCATCATCCCTTGACCCATCAGCCCCAACCAGCATGGGCAATAATTAGGGGTGATGGGGGTTGTAGTTCACAACATCTGGAGAGAATCACATTGCATATCCCTGACTAGTGTAAGGCCCTAGTTCAGTGATTCATAAAACATTTGGGAGAGGGGGTTAAAGCACTTGAGAATTGCTGGGGTTCATAGAACATACAAACATAGAAAGCTGTCTTATATCAACAGATATTATTAGTCCATCAAGCCTGGTACATTGACTCACAGTGGCTGTCCAAGATGTTAGTTGGGGAGTCTCTCTCAGTCTTAACTGGAGATGCCAGAAATTGAACCTGGGACCTTCTGCATGCTCATACAGCATAGATGTGGGCAAAATGAATGCCTAAAGCAGTTACATAATCATAGGGTATTTCAGCACTAATCCTGTTTAGCTGCTCAGAGTCCATCCAGCTGGGCCCACCTCCCCAGATGCCAAAACACACACCAGCCACACACACACCAGTTGATGTGTGATCAATGTCAGTCTGAAGTAAGCATGCAGCTGATGCCAGTGAGGAGAAGGCGAGCCCTTTACTGTTCAAGTGGCATATATGCCCAAAGAATCAGGATAGAAATAAATGAAAATACTCAAATATTGTGTCACTTGGGGCAAAGGAGAAGTTAAAGCCCATTCCATTCAACATACATAAACCAATTACATTGGAAACGGAACCTTACACACAGGTAAAGGGACAGCGTGCACCACCACACCTGAGCACAGCAGGCTAACTTAAGGGACACAATGTGACTTGCCTGGCACACAGAGCTCCAACAGAGAGGTGGCCTGCCTTTGGTGGCATCATCCACACACAACAACAACATCTAGTGCTTGAGGCAGCCACTCCACTCCACTAATGACAAGGCCAGCACTGGGGATGTCAAATTGTCCTTCACCAAAGGTAGCAAAATGTCTCGGACCAGCCCTATTCCCACTGGTTTTTCCTTACTGCAGGGGTCACCATCTTTCTAAGGTCCAGAGGCACATTTGTATTTTTCAGCAAGTGATGTCGGCACTACTCCTTCTAGTATCCTCTCCCCACTTGCCTGGATCAGTCCCCCTAACACAAACACACACATAAAGTCATGTCGTAGTCAGGATTTTTGTTATGGGCGGCAGGACTTTTGTTAGGGGGGGCAGAACCAATGTGATTGGTCAGTTAGTTTAGTATTCCTATTGTTTAACTTAATCGGGGGGGGCAGCTGTCCCTTTCTCTCTCCCCCCCCCCCCAGCTACGTCCATGCACAAAGTACACACACACACCTCATTTCCCTAAGGGATCTGGGTAAAAGAATTAATCAGAGCCTAGAAAAAGCACATCAAGATTCTCAGACACAGCAGGTCTGGGACAGTCTTCTGCAAGAGGCCCTGGTCAGCTCCTACAATTAGAAGAGACAATGTTAAGTAATATGGGCCTTTGACTTAGTGATGAAGCAACTTCATGGTGCAGAAATGGATTACAAGTTCTTTGTTCATTTATACAAAAGTTCAAAACAGAGCTCAGTCAGGGACTAAGGTTGCAATCCTAACCCAGTACATTCAGTCAGATTTACTCCTGAATAAGACAAGGTTAGAATCACACAGTTAATCTTCTTAACCTGCTGATGGCTACCAATATGGGTGGCATGAGAAGATTAGTCAAATTCGTGGAGAAGACTAGCAATGTCTACTAGCCACGATAGCTATGCTCTCTACCTGTACTATTGGAGGCAGTATGCCTTGGAATACCAGTTGCTGTGAAGCACAAGTGGGGAGTTGCTGTTGCCCTCAGGTCCTGCTTTTAAGCTTCCCATTGAGACATCTGGCTGGCCACAGGATGCTGGACTAGATCAGGTTTTGGGCTGATCCCACAGGTTCTTCTCCTGCAACCTTCATAATAAGCTTTGGACTACCCCAGCAGCATTCTCTGGATGTATAATTGATTGAGGGAGCCAGTGACAATGATGGGCAGCACCAGAGAGGGAAGTAGCCTATACTATTTTTTTTATTAAAAAAAACCATGTATATATCACCCAAAATATGACCAGAATGAGAAACAGCAGGAATCCGTCTATTTGCTCCCACAACATAATAATTTATATTCAAATCTGAGAATTCTCTAATGACTTCTATGAGCAGTTCTCACTTCTAATTTGGGGATGAAAAATTAAGAATAAATCCAAACCAGTCCAAACCAGAAATCTGTGCTAAAATGAAAAGCGTTAGCACCCATTTCCACTGCTGTAAATATCGTCACTTGCAGCACAATTCCAGGTGTGTCTACTTGCCTTGGAGCGGATCTTTATAAACTACTAAAATTACAAAGTGCTGTGACGGTGAACAATAAAAATAAAAATGCAGCAAATTAAAGAAAGACCCACCGAACTCAATACTTCTGAGTAGGCACGCACAGGATTGCACTGACCAATTGGATTGTTTCAAAAAAAAATTCATTTATTTAGCACTGCACTGACATCCGACCTTATTATTTGATTTCTCCCTCTCTTTGTGCAAATATGAACCAGACAACTGAGGATGATACCACTTCGCGTATTTAAGGAAGTGAGCTCTAAAGCCCACGACAGCTTGTGCCACATCAGAGCATCCGCCTAGCCTACTATGGGGAAACAGAGCGCTCGGCTTCCTTGCCGGCCGCAAAGCAGAAGAATCCCTTCTACGCTTTTACGGCGTTTCTGGCGTCGCGGCGTGATGACGCCACAGCAGTGCAGCCGGACCGGAAGTGGGAGCCAGCTGCAAAACTTCTGTGCTCCTGAGGGCCGCGCTTCGTAGCTTGGACGCCCCACCGGGGCCGAATCCGTCGCCATCGGGTCCTTCCTTGGGCCGTAAAGGTGAGAGATGAGTCTGGAGCTGGTCCAGGAGCCTCGGCGACGAAGGATGCCGGCATCTTTCTCTCCCCCGCCCCGGCCTTCAGCACGTTTCGTCGGTCTGCGCCGTGTCCGGATGCAGGGTGGGCCTGAAAGGGCCCTTCCGCCTCCCTTGGGCCCTCGGAACAGGCCCCTTCGAGCAGATGCTGGGTTCATTGTCGGGGCTGTCGCCTCTTTCGTGCACCGCCTGCCTTCATTCATCATACTTAGAGAACGCTTTGCCCCGCTGAAGAGCTCGGGCCTAGTTGCTGGCGACCATTTCTGCCGCTGTCATTTCTTTGGTGGGGGGAAAAAAGCCTGCGGGCGGAAGGGTGGGTTGCTCTACTGGGTTCACCCCACGAGGAGCCCTGCAAGCTTTGTTCAGGGTTGATCTCCCTCTCCCTCCCTCCCCATATCTATTCTCTCCATCTCTCTCACACACACCCTTTATAAAGGGTTCAATACTTCATGAAGCTCTCAGTGTAGAAGTGGGGGAAGCAGAATGACATGCGTTTCTAGTACAGTATCTAGAAACTAGGCTCTTTATCATAACTGAAATAGCTTAAAAGACGTTTTTATTTTGGAAATAGCAAGGTTTTTTTAAAATTATTCACTTGCTGCCTGTGTGTAGCGAGCACAGATAGTACAGGTCTGCGTGACCTAGTTTTAGAATAGCTGGCGCAACTTAGGACAGCCATACTGGCTGAGCCTGGTGGGAGTTGTAGGCCAAAACGTTTGGAGGGCACCAGGTTGGCAAAGGCTGTGCTAGATGTCACTTAGCTGACTTGTAAATAAGCTCACACACGAAAGCTCATACCAATAATAAATTTAGTTGGTCACTAAGGTGCTGCTGGAAGGAATTTTTTAATTATGTTTCGACTACGGCAGACCAACGTGGCTACCTACCTGTATCTTTTGAGAGAGCCAGTCTGCAACCAGTTTTTCATCTTTGCATGTAGAAAGAGTGCATGGGTCTAATTATATATAAATACAGCTAACAATCATTTGCTAATAAGGCACAACTATGGTGAAAACCATGCAGTCAGCACTTCATGAATTTTATTTATTAAATTTTTATACCGCCCTTCATCTGTAGATCTCAGGGTGGTTCACAGCATAAAAATATGAAACATAAGAACACAAGATAACAAAATGAAAACACAAACCAATAAACCCCCTCCCCCACTCCCTATATAGGCATATGAATATGTTGAGAACAGCTTTGTTATTTAAGCAGTATCCTGGCAGCAATAAACTACAGTACAGGACTTCCATAGAAGTACTTCATTCCCAGTGTGTATATGTCAGTCAGTAATTTTAAGGATGTGACTGGAAGGCCTGGCCTTATTTAAAAAAAACACCTGTGTGTGTGTCTCCTGTTTCCTTAAAAACAAGTACAGTGGTACCTCAGGTTACATACACGTCAGGTTACATACACTTCAGGTTACAGACTCCGCTAACCCAGAAATATTACCTCGGGTTAAGAACTTTGCTTCAGGATGAGAACAGAAATCGTGGCGCAGCAGCAGCAGGAGGCCTCATTAGCTAAAGTGATGCTTCAGGTTAAGAACAGTTTCAGGTTAAGAACAGACCTCCAGAACGAATAAATTCTTAACCTGTACAAGTCAAACTCGAACGTCTCCATTTTCAAACATTTCAACTTCTGAACACCAGTTTTCAAACGTTTTTTTGGAACCTGAACATCCGATGCGGCTTACACTTGACTACAAGAAGCTCTTGCAACCAATCGGAAGCTGCGCCTTGGTTGTCAAACATTTTCGGAAGTTGAATGGTCTTCCGGAATGGATTACGTTCGACAACCGAGGTTTGACTATATTAGCTAATCCTACTATTTGAATAAGCACTATTGTTTTATAGTTTCTTGATCCCCTTATTCTCTTCCCCCTCCCATCTCCTTTCTCACTAGAATTATAGAAGATGGCAAAGTTCCTGGCTCCCGTGATCCAGGATAACCCCTCAGGATGGGGTCCATGTGCTGTTCCAGAGCAGTTCAAAGATATGCCTTATCAGCCCTTCAGCAAAGGAGATCGGCTGGGAAAGGTACTTCTTCACACACCCTTGCAAAGAAATTTCTATTAACTGCTTTTGTACATTGTCTATGCTGATGTTTTCCATTAAGGGCTAGATTTTGAAAGGCACTCTTACCATGTGCTTCAGGAGCCCAGTTCCTACAGTACTACTTACAGGGCAAAAAGACCATGAGTGAAATTGTCCTAAGTCCTTTAGGGAGTGAATTTTTGGAACATCATTTTGGTCCCTATTGGGCTTCACAGAATTTATAGCTGAGATGTACAGTTCATCTCAGTGCTGGATTGTGTTGGCTTACATTACATTGCCTGGTTAAAAATGGAATCTGAATCATTGGCAAGCTCTGACCTAATTTTTTTCATAACATAGGATGGTGTTAAGGCACACAGGTCCCCGGACCTGGGGGGAAATTTGGCTAATAATTGTCTTAATACAATTCCAGTTTCCTAGCCCTTTAGGGCATTATAGCAGTGTAATGGGTGGTGCAGGTGTTTGCCATAGTACATTCCCTGTAAGGATGGGTAGCTGCCATCATATAGAGAATGTCTGCTTCCATTTTCTACCAATCCCCACAACTGTTTAGCAAGAGCATGAGAGACTTTCCAGTGGGATTCCAGCACATTGCAAAATTAGCAATTCTGCATGTTACAGGTAAGTTGTGGACAGCACACACACACACACCCCGACCAGGGTCATGTGTGCATTAGCTCATTATCTCTCCCCAAGTAAAGATCTTGATGCCTTAGTGTTTTGAGTACACTCAGAAACTTACCTGGCTGGAGAAACAATTTTTGAGATTCTGTTGAAAATCCTTTGAATGAGTTTGTGGCATGCTTGAAAGCAGCCTTATTTCCTCATTGTTTTTATTTTGACCAGGTTGCAGACTGGACAGGAGCTACTTACCAGGATAAGCGATATACAAGTAAGTATGATGGTGATTGCTCGTTTGATATATTTCATATGGAAGATCAGGTCATAATAAGGTGCCAGTGAGCACAGTATATGAAGCTGGCATTACGTTGGCTGAAGCTGGCATTACGTTGCCTAATCCCTATTGGATTAGGGCAAATGATTTATACCCCACCCATCTGGCTGGGTTTCCCCAGCCGCTCTGGGCAGAATATTAAAATACAATGATTCATCAAATATTAAAAGCTTCCCTAAACAGGGCTGCCTTTAGGTGTCTTCTAAAAGTTGTGTAGTTTTTTATTTCCTTGACATCTGATGGGAAGGCATTCCACAGGGCGGGTGCCACTACCGAGAAGGCCCTCTACCTGGCTCCCTGTAACTTTGCTTCTCACAGTTAGGGAACTGCCAGAAGGCCCTCGACACTGGATCTCAGTGTCCGGAGCAGAACGATGGGGGTGGAAACGTTCCTTCAGGATTGTTGTCTTTTGACCGCTATCTATATAATAAGAATACTAAAGCTGAACTTCCAGGAGATGTGCTTTATAGTTTCTCCTGCATTTCATTACAAGACAGAATTGCATTGAACGTAAGCTTTTCTGCATTCCTCTGTTTCCTTCACTGCTTATAGGGGTTGCCAACCTTTTTGGGCTGGTGGGCATATTTGGAGTTTTGAGAGAGTGCAGTTAGCACCAGTCACAAAGTGGCTGCTGTTTGGGTGTGGCATAACACGAAACGGCTGCCACATCTGAAAGGGCAGAAAAAGAGGCAAGTTCACAAAATCCACTATGAATTTTTAAGGGGATATTTATTGATTCGTCCATGGGTGCCATAAGAGATACTTGGCATGCATACTGTCATCCATAGGCCCTACACTGTGTAACCCCTGGCTTGCAACATTAAGACCTACTCTCCCTAAACAAATTTCTGCTGCCTGTATCAAATAGTAGTTTTGGAATTTGGTAATGCAATCACTGGTGCAGTTGCATATCAACACTACAGATAAGCAGAACATTAGGGCACATCGTGTTTCTGCACTGATTACAGCAGTAGTGGAGTTTCTTTGGGGGGGGACTTTACAAGAGGAAATCTCCATCTTGTTTTGAGATCAGTCATGGTTTTTACCATTGGGCAAAGGAGCATGACTGTATCACATCCGTTGTTCTTAGCAGTTACACAAAGATAATTCTGTTTCAGCTATTTGAAAGTAGGACTGTTCTAGTTCTTGGTCTTCTAGGAAATCCCAGTCTTGCACTCTAAGGTGACTGAGACAATTGTCTTCCCAGATAAATATTCATCCCAGTTTGGTGGAGGAAGCCAGTATGCTTATTTCCATGAGGAAGATGAAACCAGTTTCCAACTGGTGGACACGGCACGGACACAAAAGACAGCTTACCAGAGGAATCGCATGAGATTTGCACAGGTATGATGTAGCTTGATTGAAGAGATTAGACTTGAGCCATATAGCTAGTCTGTCCCAATTGATACTCTGAGGGGAGAGAGACAGATCAAGGAGGGAACAGACAACCTTCCCCTTAATCTGATATGGGGAACCTGCGGTCCTGCTGTCCTTGTTGCACTATAACTCTAGTAGCTAACATGTCTCTCCCCTATCCTGTCTCCACTCCAGCTGATATGCCCAGTAGTCAGGTACAATAAGAGTTGTAGTCCAGTAATACCTAGAGGGCCAAAGACTAGTCACACATAGTCTACTGCTTCCATCATCACTAACCATGCTGGCTGAGAGCTGGAATCAAAACAAGATTGCAGAAGGGGAGCACAGGTTCCCCATCCCTGTCATTAATGGACAGTCTCGTGGGATTTTGAAGATGTATCCCCTCCCATTCCCCAGTCATTGATAACGGTCTTTTTCAAACAAGCTGTTGTAAGTTTGAGACTCCTTGTGGTTTTTCATTTTTGTTGTTCTTAGGCTGGAATGTGCATGGCTATCAAGTAGTGACCCCCCCCTTTTTTTTTTTTTAGGTTTTGGTGACACACTAGCTTATTATGCCTCCCAGGAACACTTAGTGGTGCTTTTCACAGCATATCCCAGGAATGGGAATGGTCATCAAGATGTTGTTGAACTACAACTCCCTTCACCATTGGCCATACTGGCTGGGGCTGACGGGACTTGGAGTCCAGCCACATAAGGAAGGGCCATAGGTTCCCCACACCTAGTGTAACTCGTGCATTACAGTGAATATTGGGCAGGAATCCTTTGCAGGATTGCTTGCTAGGTAGGCCCTTTGATTCCATGCTGTCTCGCTTACACTAGTGTTTCCTTTCAGAGGAACCTCCGGAGAGATAAGGACCGCCGGAACATCCTTCAGTTTAACATGCAGACGCTCCCTAAAAGTGCCAAGCAGAAGGAGAGGTAAGCTTGCTGTGTTTGTGGGAGAACATACAATTTAGCAATTGTCCAGCAGAGCTAGTTTCATCAAACTGATTGAATCTCTTGAAAAAGCAAATTGCTTACTAAATTTCCCAAACTCTGCTGTCACATATTTTAAATTTTTATTACTGTTGCATGGATTGTGAAATGGCATTATCTTATTGGTTGTTTAGCAACTCTGACCCAAGAGATCAGAAAACCCTTTTGTAGATAGCCATTCGTGTTCCATTTTCTCTACTCTGGAAAAAGGGTTTGGGATCAGCAGGCTCCTTTGCCTTGATGGCAAAGTTTTCTGACAGTTTTCTGTCATTTCAGAGATAGACTGCGTCTCCAAAAGAAGTTTCAGAAGCAGTTTGGAGTGAGACAAAAATGGGACCAAAAATCTCAGGTAAACCTCTTTCTCTTTGGCTGCCTGTCTTGCGACTGTCTTTCCCCTCACACTTTCACCTTTTGTTCCCATTTTACACACTGATGTTTTGTCTCTTCTATTTATTCTGTCTCCATGGCAGAAACCCCGTGACTCCTCTGTTGAAGTTCGCAGTGACTGGGAGGTGAAGGAGGAAATGGATTTCCCTAGGTTGATGAAGATGCGATATTTGGAGGTGTCAGACCCTCAGGACATGTAAGTCTTTTGAGACAGCTGAAGGTTTGGGGCCAACAATTTGTACCTTTTTTTTTAGAAGAAGGAAAAAAACCAGCCTCCAGGTAGTTTAACTAGTACAGTATGCTTATCTCTTGATCCAAGACACAAACTGCCCCAGCCACCCTTGGCAGCTTCCCTAAACTAGTGCTATTGACTGTGTTGGACTCCAGATCCTGTTAGCTAGCACAGAGAGTGGTCAGGGGTGATCAGAGTTGTCCTCCAAAATATCTGGAGGGCATCATTTAGGGAAGGATACTTAAAAATGTGACGTTGCTGCTTATAGAGGTTGACAGATCAGAGGAGAGGCATAGAACCTTAAAGGTGCCATGGGATCTTAATGATCCTTGGGTTTCTTTTTCTTGAGTATTTCTGAACCCAGTAGTCCACTTTTTATTATCCTTTGTTCTTGAGAGTACAAATCATGATCATCTTCTTTGTACCTGCAGAGAGTGCTGTGGGGCCCTGGAATACTATGACAAAGCCTTTGACCGCATCACCACAAGAAATGAAAAGACCCTTCGTAGCATCAAGCGCATCTTCCATACCGTAACTACTACCGATGATCCAGTCATTCGCAAGGTATAATATGCCTCTGTAGTTTGTCCTATACATGGCTGTTAAAATACCTCAGTTTAAAAGGAGAGGGCTCGTTTGCTTGTAACTTCAGATACCTTTCTTACTAAGTCCTTTAAAATGGTACTGCACTGGGCAAGGCAGGTTAGTCTAATGAAATATTGCTTAGTAAGTCTGAGACTAGAAATTACAGCCAGATGTACTGGACTAGAGAAGAGTGTGTCCTGTTGACTGTGCAAAGAGCAGAGGGAGGCAAGGAGATCTTCATAGCTTTGGCACACAGTGGAATTCCCTTTTCTGTAAACTCCTTAAAGCCCAAGTCAGAGCATCTTCCAAAAGTGTTGCAGGACATTTCTCTTTGAGCTAGGATTTAGTATTGAGGAGTTTCCTATTTATTGTGATGGGGGGGGTGGAGAGAATGGGTTGGATGTGAGATTTTCAGAGATGCTTTATATGTTTTGCAATTTGCTGTGAAGCTTGGAGATATGCTAGGACAAAACACAAATAAATAATAAATGAGGCAAGTGGAAGTGTATACAGTGGTGCCCCGCAAGACGAACGCCTCGCAAGACGGAAAACCCGCTAGACGAAAGGGTTTTCCGTTTTGGAGGCGCTTCGCAAAACGAATTTCCCTATGGGCTTGCTTCGCAAGACGAAAATGTCTTGTGAGTTCCTGCGGGTTTTTTCCCCCTTTTCCTAAGCCGCTGATCTGCTGATAAGCCGCTTAACAGCTGATCGCTAAAAGCTGCTAAACCGCTAATAGCGCTAATCCGCTCATCTGTCAATGGGCTTGCTTCACAAGACGAAAAAACCGCTATACAAAGAGCCTCACGGAACGGATTGATTTCGTCTTGCGAGGCACCACTGTACTTCTTATGTATCTGCTCATCTACCAAAGTTCTTACCTTTGAGGGGATTAAGTTTTTAGCTTAATGATAGAATTGACGTGCAGGAGAGCAGATCTCATCCTTGCATTCATTGGGACTCTTCTGTCTGCCTTCCCTTGGATTTTAATTGCTGGAGAATGGGATGCAAATGCCATTGGCAATCTAGGAGAGCATGGTTTTGACAACATCTTCTACAGGGATGGGGAACCTGTGGCCCTCCAGATTCTGTTGGGGTACATTTCCTATCAACCTTGGCAACTGGCCGTGCTGGCTGGACTTAATGGGAGTTGGAATCACAGGTTCCCTACCCCTGTGCCTCAGAGAGCAGATAATCCTACAGATATAACTTTGGAGGGTGGTACAGCCTATGTTAGTTTGCTTGTACAATGATTCCTGCTCTCATCCATATGACATTTCTTTATGCACAGTTGGCCAAGACTCAGGGGAATGTATTTGCTACAGATGCCATCCTAGCTACCCTCATGGCTTGCACTCGTTCTGTATATTCCTGGGACATCATTGTCCAAAGAGTTGGATCCAAACTCTTCTTTGACAAGAGGGACAATTCTGATTTTGGTGAGTGTTTTTGTATATACAGTACAAAACTGAAGGGGGACAGGTGGTGGCTGGGAATGGAGTGCTTGGGGAAGTGAGGCTGTTAGGGTTATCTCTTGGGGCAACCCTCTGAACTTCCATTTATGTTTGGCTATATCCTCAGACCTCCTGACCGTGAGTGAGACTGCTAATGAACCACCACAGGATGAGGGCAACTCCTTCAATTCACCCCGCAACCTTGCTATGGAAGCTACCTACATCAACCACAACTTCTCCCAGCAATGTCTGAGAATGGTAAGATTGAAAGGGGTAATAGATTTTACCTCTGCAGAGAATTTCAGAAAGAAATTGACTAGGGTCACTTAGAACTTCCTGCTGATGTGGGAGTGATCTGTCATCAAGCAGAAAGAAGATAACATCCATCTATTTTCTGTTTTATTGGGCCTCCAGATAGAGTTGTATGGCTGTTGGAAGGTTCCACAGAATAGTCCTGGTGGGGGACGTGTCTTGCTAGTAAACAGGATACCACATCGAAGCCATGTTTTTGAAAATTCAAGGAAGGGCTTGGTAGCAAGACAGTGGCTAATGTTTCTCAAACCAGAGTACTGGAAGCTTCCCATGTCTTAAGGCAGCCATGACTCTCCTGACCATGTAATCTGATGTCATTGATAAAAGTTTTTGCATGTGTGTGCCTTTACAGGGGAAAGAGAAATACACATTTCCCAATCCAAACCCATTTGTGGAAGATGATATGGATAAGAATGAGGTGGCTTCGGTTGCATACCGGTAAGTTGTTGCTTCTGACACATGAATAGACCTTGGGAGTTCACAGTACCTCGAGGTGTGGTTTGCAGACTTGTTGCAGCTTCCATGAAAGTTCCCATTGCTGCCACCTGTATATACTGTGCTTATGTGGATTTTTTGTTATAAGGTTTGCTGACAAACATTTTTGGTTGTAGGTACCGGAGGTGGAAGCTGGGAGACGACATAGACCTGATAGTACGCTGTGAACACGATGGAGTGATGACTGGAGCCAATGGAGAAGTATCTTTCATCAACACAAAAACACTGAATGAATGGGATTCAAGGGTAAGGAAAAACAGATATAATTTGTAGGCTCTTCTGTGTGGACATCATTTGTTTCTGCTGGCCTGTCTTTAACTGTGGCATAGGTTAATCTGATTACCTGTAATAGCCTTGGAATTCCCTCTCCCTCATCCCATCCAATTCAAGGGAGTCAAGTGAATTTTTGCCACATTAGGTAGGAGTGGGTTCCTCCTTTCCAGCATTACAAATAATTTTGAAATCAGTTGCATGAAATCTTCAGCTTTGTAGCCAGATCCTGACTTGGCATAGTGTGCCATAATTGATGCTGTGTACAACCCTAATCCTTTCTTAATTTTTCTAGCATTGTAATGGAGTGGACTGGCGTCAGAAACTGGACTCCCAGAGAGGAGCTGTGATTGCCACTGAGCTGAAAAACAACAGCTACAAACTTGCTCGCTGGACATGTTGTGCGCTGCTGGCTGGATCAGAGTATCTTAAACTGGGGTGAGAAAATATAGTGTGGATAGGTTTTGTTTTGTGTTGTTTTGGTTTTTTGGGGGGGGTTTTGTCTTTGGTGTACTACAAGAGGGAAGTAAGTTGGGGGGAGAAGCCAGCTCTTCGGGGTGAAAATTTAACACATTGTGACATTTTACTGATATGTTTACATTATTCACCTCTTTGAGAGGTGGCCTATACAGTGGACCCTCCAGATACGAACTTAATTTGTCCCAGGGGTCCATACTTACCCCGAAAAGGCCATATCCGGAGGCGCCACTTCTGTGCATGTGCACGCAGCGAAACCTGGAAGTGTACACTTCCGGGTTTGCCGAGTTCGTAACTTGAAATGATGTTACCCAAAGGTAACGTAACCCGAGGTACCATTGTAATAAATATTTAAAATATTTATTCTAAGCTCTAAATATTCTGAGCTCTAAAACTTGGCCAGCACCTCTTCATATTTAGAATTCTCTGCTAATACCTTGGGATATAGCTGTCCACTATACAGCTGCAAATAAAATGCTTTAAGTGTGTTTTAAGTGCAATATACAATGTGACACTAGATGGCAATGGTGAGCCTTATGGAAAATTCAATGTATTTTTAAAAACGCTTTTAAAAAAAAGCATTTTAGAACGGTTTCTATATGTGTGTAGATTCAACCTCCATTTCTGTCTTAACTCCTGGACTAAGTGTGTCTTTTACCTCTTGGAAGGGGCTAACAAATAGGTTCTTTGTCTGGATTAAAAATTACTGAGATGGGTCTTTAACACTTAAATAATATTTAACATTTGTCAAGAGCTTGTGTGCATTTTCTAGTCGTAATCCTTATAACAACCCAGTAAAGGACCCCAGAATGGTTAAGTCCACTCAAAGGCGACTGTGGGGTTGCAGTGCTCATCTCGCTTTCAGGCCGAGGGAGCCGGCGTTTGTCCATAGACAGCTTTCCAGGTCATGTGGCCAGCATTACTAAACCGCTGTAAGGCAAGTCAGGCAGGAAGACCGAGAGCAACTTTCCTAAAGGGAGGTCACCTAGTGAGTTCAGAGACAAGATTCAAACCCTGATTTGTAGCTCAGTCTCTTTAACCACTACATCACACCAGTTGTCTTACTTAAATTGTTTGGCCTGCTATTCTTTTTTAGTCCTACTGTAGCTGCTGGGCTGGACTACAGCTTCACACTTCATAAGTCTTCTTTCTCCCTTCTTGTCAGGTATGTTTCCCGGTACCATGTGAAAGACTCTGCACGCCATGTGATCCTGGGCACCCAGCAGTTCAAACCTAATGAATTCGCCAGCCAAATTAATCTAAGCATGGAAAATGCCTGGGGCATCCTGCGCTGTGTCATTGACATCTGCATGAAACTGGATGAGGGCAAGTACCTCATCTTGAAAGACCCCAACAAGCAAGTCATCCGTATCTACAGCCTGCCAGATGGCACTTTCAGCTCTGATGAAGATGATGACGACGACGATGAAGAGGAAGAAGAGGAAGGTAATAAGAGTTTCACACGCCTTCTAGCTAAGCTTAGGCCTGAAACGACAAGTTTCTGGTCTTGCAACTGCTTACATTGGAAGAAGCTTGTGTGCTGGGAGGATAGCTTTCATTCTTCTAGTCTGTGATCATTTCGTCCAGATATAGCCACAGGAGAGTACAGTGCAGCTTTCCCCTAACTTGGAGCCCTCCAGATACATTGGACAACAGCTCCCATCTGCCCCATCCAGCACAGCTTTGCTGATTGAAGCCGATAGGGGCTGTAGTCCAAAATATCAGGGGAGACACCAGGTTGGGAAGGGCAACCCCATAAGTCAGGTGTATATGGGGGCCATTAACTCCTAGGAAAAACCAGTCAGAGCCAATGGCGAGTAGAACCAAAACGGGCAGAATTTGCATGCATTGTTGCAGGATTCTGTAGCATGCTGTCTATGCACCAGCCTATATCTCTCTGTGTCATGTTGCTAGTTGCCATCTGGTTTGCATCATAACTACAGATAAGATGGTGACCAGTAGTGCATGCCACAGGAGTGATATAATGTGGATCTGAGCAGAATTTAAGTATGGCATATAGTTAACATTGGTAAAGTGTTGACATGATTATGTTGGGGAGACCAGTACCAGCTTACGGATTTTGTATGTTCCCTAGGATTCAGCTTTCTGTTTTACTTTTCAAACTGTGGCTGTACGCAAGGCTACATTACAGATTGTCAGTTTCTTATTCTTGCTTACAAACCACAGGTTTTCTTTACAAAGCCACAGGTATCTGATTGGTCACTGTGATCCAGCAAGCTCTTACATTCTTAACATTACTTGGAGTTCAATACTTGCATTGTCTCTAAAGTTTAGATCAACTAAGGATTGGCTGCATCCTACTTAATTAGGCTTTCTATTATGCAGAAAGTGTATCATCTGACTGTACATGAACCAGCATTTGGTAATTATGTGTGGAAAGGAGAGCCATGCTTGTTTGTTCCGTGGTGTTTGCTTTTGCTTGGGATGGCAGCAAATGCTCCATTGAAACTTCTGTTTGTTTTTCAGAGGAAGAGAGCTGAACATTGCAGCCAGACAGCAGCAGCAACTGCAGCTTGAAGGCACAGCCAACATCTTTGTTCTTGGTGGACGGATCAGAATTGAATCTCATAGAACCTAAGGAATAAAAAATAATAATCTTAAAGCATTATCCTTTTTGTATAATTAATATGTGTAGTGAGATTGCCCCTAAGCAAATTTGGAAAAGAAAATATTTTATGATTACCTAATCAGCCTTGTCCACTTTAAGGCTGATGTGTAGCAGAATCATCTGATTCAGTGTCCCCTGGACTGAACAACTTCACTCCGCAAGTGTGGAAATAAATGTTTCAATAGTCGCTTATGGGGGAATTCGAGAGAGTATAGAAAACTAGCATGCCATAGAGAAACCTAGGCTGGGATCATTCTCTTTGCCCTTGTTTTCCGTATGCAGGGAGTCCCCACTGCTAATGGGAAATTACTCAAGCTAAAGAAACCTCCAGAAGCAAGCAGTCTTTAAATGGCATGGCTCTAGGAAAAGCTGTATCATGGGATTTTTCTCTATGTGTAGATTGGCTCTTAGGCAAGCACAAGTAATTTGTAATTCTTCTCACTCTGTTGCAAAGCTTTAAAACTATCTTTTTAACTGTGCTATACAAAGGTTGATAAGTGGGATAGTATAGGATTGTGCACAAAGCTTGATGGCAGGCTAGCTGGAACAATGTAATGAAAATGATGTTAAAACTACTGGCTCAGATCTTCAATGTAAAAAGCATAAGAACCTATTTGTTTTTAGTGGCATTCACACTAAAGACTCATCAAAAGAAGAAATAATTTATACCACTAGCAGCTACTTCTGCCCTATCTAGTTGATGAATTAGGCATAATCTCTTCCTCTGTGCTTCTCTTGAGAATGTGGGTAGAAATGCAAAATAATATTTTGTTTATCTTATTTACCAAGCTGGTGAACAAATTAAAGGCAAAAAACCCACCCCAACAACTTTTAAAAGTTCAAAAATGCAAGAAACCACATTAAATTATTCATTCAACCCGTATAAAAAAAAATTCAGAGATTTTATCATTAAAACAGCAGCACTGCATAGAAAGCAACCCCATGAAGAGTCACCCATCTAGCTCGGCATTTTATATATTGACTGGCAGTGGCTCTCCAGGGTTTCTGGAAAGAGACATTCCCAGCCCCTAAAGAGGCTGGGGATTGGAACCTGGGACCTTTTTCATACAAAACATGCTTTTCCATTGAGCTACAAATCTTCCCTGACTATAACTCTCTCCATTAAGAGTCATTTGGAACAGGTAGATTTTCAAAGCCCTTTTAAATGCAGCAACTATTAAGAGTTATAACCATTAGTAATTTAATAGATACCATTTGTAATCTTCCACAGCCTAAAGTGTGACTTGAATTGAAGCCATGTGCAAGAACCAGCTCTCTGTCAAATGAATGAATGTTTGTGCTGCAGTGCCAAAGGGGGTGATTGCTTGAACCTCTGTATGATGCTCATTAATGGCCTTGGCAAACAGACCTGGCTAGATGAGGGTACTGCAGGGTTTTCTCTAATCATATTCCAACAGCTCCCACGTGGACTTAATCTCTTTCCAGCTGCTGCAGAGAGGTGAACGTGTAAAGACCAAGGTTTCCTTGAAAGAACTGGGTGTTCTTTTATTGTCAAGAGGTTAGCTACCTGCTGCAGCAGATCCTAGCTGATTAGCATCTTGGATTCCCAAAACGCTTCTCAAGTAATAAACAGCCAGTCATTTCACCTGCCAATCAAATGTAATTACTCTGCCTTTTTAGCAATTCACAACACTGAAGCAATGCACCACTGGTGGGTGCAGCATTTGCTGCTTTAGCAGCAAGGGAAGTTTTTTGTTTACTGCCTAGTGACCCAAAGACTGCAACGCTGTGCATGCTTACTTTGTAGTAAGCCATGCTAAACACGCACAAAATCGCACTGAGAGGAACAACTCGCAACAGAATGGCCTGAATTTCCTACTTTGGAAAGTAGGAATGAAAATGGCAGCAGCCAATTGCTCAGGTTTCTGGGGTTTAATTGTATCCTTGGGCTTTCACATTGACGGTTTTATCTCCATATTATACAACTGAGAATAAGATTCTGCCTTGGTTACCTATACTAAATACAGATTGGGTGCCTGAATGGGGTTTCCGGCATGTTTCCAACACTGAATTGCTCTTAAGTTTTGAGGTTGGGGAATGGGCTCATAAGAGTTGGTATGGTGAAGAAGTTGGGACATGAAAACAATGGCAATGCCATAGCAAGGCTATTGGGATGGAAGGAAGCAGCATAGGATTTTATTGCCAGAGAGGGAGTAGCTGTAGACCAGTCTGCTGTATCAGGTGAGTGACATGACATGGGGTTTTGCATAGAAGAAACGGCCACAAACAGGCTTTCTGCATCTGTACCTATTTTAATTCATGGCTTCTTGGCCCCATGGTTTACATTGTTTTCTTTTTTTCCTAAATCCATGGTTTGGCAATACAATTTTGAGGTCATTTCTGACCACTACCCTCACATACTGGGAGAGAGGATAGATGTAAAATGTAAAGCACCTAAACACTAGAAACAAGTCAGTTCTAGATTCTAAAAGGATACTGCCAGGAACTAAATTATAAAGAATGTGAATGACCAAATAGCAAAGGCTGGAATCCTAGACACACACCTGGAAGAAAGGCCCCTACTTAAGTAGGTGTATAGCACTCCAGAGGAGATGATGTATTAAGTCTCTTGCAGCAGAATACATGTGTCAGTCTTTTAGGGTGCCACGACTGCACCGTGAGCTTAATATTAAGGGCTAAAAGGAACATATGTTCGTATCTTGGGTGCCACGGGCTTCTTCCGTCGTTTTGGGGGGTTTTTCTGGCGGGAGGGGAGCGCATTTGATATTTTGGCGTCTGCCCCTTTAAAAGCGACGCCATTCGGCTTCGCCCTCGCAGCACGTGACCCGGAAATCGCTTCAGCGGCGCCTCAATGAAGGCGCCGCGGAAAGCTTCGTCGCGCGCTTCGATAGGCGCCGGAGTCACGTGGCAAATCTGCTCGGATTGGGCGCCACGAGCGAGCGGGTTTGACTGGGTAAAGAGGAGCAGAGAACAAGGAGGGGCGCCGCTCTGGTACAGCGTCTCGCTGCGATCCTTTAAGGCCCGGCCCTTACTGGGAGGACTAGAGCAGCACGCACTCTTATGACGAGGGGCCGCTGCGGGGCAGCCGCACGAGACAGACCTACCTGATCGCCTCCTCCCTTCGGTCGGACGCTCCAGGTACGTCAGCACGTCACGCACTAGACACGCCGCTAAGCCTCGCCCCGCATCCCATTGGGCGGAGGGAAATGGTCACTGGGTGCTATTTCCTTCGGCGTCCTCTAGGAGGCGCGCCAGGTTACTGGGGGAGGAAAAGCTTCAGCCCCATTTCCATGAGGTTGGTTCATGTCGCTGCTAAATGATGAGTTCCACCAGGTTTAGGCCCCTGACCATGGACTGTGCTGACTAGGACTGAGGGGAGCAGGAACCCAGTAACATGTGCATGTCCCTTAACCATTGGCCTAGCATTTAGGCTTATATCCAATCCTCCTTGGCTAGCTTCTTTTCTCCCTGAGGGGAAATAAGCAGTGCAGTGAGCTCCACAAGCAGGGTAAGGGTTGTTCCTGTTTCCCAGGGTAAGGGTTGTTCCTGTTTCCCAGGGTAAGGGTTGTTCCTGTTTCCCAGGGGTGTTCGCTTCTTCAGCAGAAGGATTATGTTGTTGCTTTCCTTCTTCCTTCATATCTGTTCCAGGGTGTTGCATGAACATTCCTGCATCTGCAACGTGAATGCAAAAGCCGAACGTAAGTTCCGTTGAAAATGGCTCTTTTTTGCTTTCTATTCAAGCACTGTCATTCGTACGTACGCACACTTCTTAAAAGTTAGCCTCCGAGACTCAGAATGGTATTTATATGACAAATACAGATTTACGAAGCACTCAGTGGTAGGATGGAAGATCTCCAGTTCAATGCCATCCAGCAGTTACTGCTGCTCAGAGTAGATGGAATTGAGCCCGTATGGAATCAGGATGAGTTCTCTTGTCTGTTATGTAAAGCAAGTTTTATATGAACAATTTCGTAAGCTCAAATTTCAACATCTGTGTCTGGGTGGGGGAACCTTTGGCCCACCAGATGTTGCTGAACTGCAACTCCCATCAACCTCCTCAAACTTGGCCAACAACATAACAACAACAAAACTTGGCCAACAACATGTAGTTCAGCAACATCTGGAGGGAAAACAGTTCCCCATGTTTGGACCACACAACTCATTAAAAGTAGCAGGAACACTCATCGTTTTCATCTCGCCACTCTGTGTATCATCCTGCTGAAAATTATTCCCACAGATAATTGGTTGACGAACCATATACTGCAATAACTTAGCAAATGGTCATTTTATCCAGGGTCACGTGTAGCATTATCCCAAAACAAGTGAAGCTATGGGCTTGTAAAATACACATGTTGACAAGAGAACATACCATTCTATCTCTACATTTGGCAGTACCAAAATGAAAGAAAGAAAGAACTCCTTGTCATGGGAACTAAGGACATGGTGGCAAAGGGCAGCACTTACACTTAAAAAGAGGAATGCACTCACTGGTAGTTACAGAGATTTTGTAGCGAACAGCAGAAATGGAAAAATGTGGAGAGGAGTCAAAAACTGCTTGTCTTTCAGCCTAGTCCAGGGAGAGGCCCTGCGGTCCCATCTCTCTCCCTCTCTTGCAGCCTGATGGAATGATTGCTGTACATGACAGTGGATGCAGATAGGGAATAAAGCTGATTGATATGGTAACAATATATTCCATAGGGGCCTCTGTAGGCCATATGTGTAGCATTACACATGTGATACCATATGTGAGGTGTATCAGAGTATGCAAGCTCATTTTGTAACACGTATAGTGGCCTTTTGTGGGTGGTTCTCAGGCTTTGTCACCATCCCCCCCTGTCTTGATACATCCTATAGAAGAGGGGTGGGAAGCCTGTGTCCCTCTAGATGTTGCCACAGTTACAACGCCTATCATCCCTGAGCATTGGCCATATAGGATGGAGCTAATGGGGGTTGGAGTCAAACAATAGCATATCTAACACAATCACTCACAGCACACAACTATTTGGTGAGCAAAGACCTGACAAAACAGGTCTAGAAGGGTGAAACTTTGCTTTGGAAGTGTGAGCTTTCAGGGCAGTGTGATTTGCAGTGGCGTGGAGCAGAAATGATTTTCAAATAAGACACTTGCCTATCTTCTCACCCTTGTAGCTCCTGTCTGTGGCTGGAATATGGTTCCTCAGCAGAAGATACTGATGTGACTGCTACTTGCATATCCCGCTTTGTGGTCTGGACTGCAGCACCTTGGGAGAGGAGACAAGACACAAAGCTGAGCCTATGATGTATATCATCCTAGTTCCAAATAATTAAGCACCCTTAGGAGTTCTCATTGAACTTATTTTAACTTGAGTCTTTTCAGCTCTTAGAATTGCCTTGAACAGATTTCACCCTGTTGGCCACTAGTATGATGCCATCTCCTTCAAAGTGGGTGCAAGAACTTCTGTTAATCTTTGCCTTCAGTTTGGCCTCCTGCAGGGCTACTGATGCCCTGTACCATGACTACTGTGTCATTGGGGCTGGCCCCGCGGGCTTGCAGATGGCATATTTCCTCCAACATGCAGGCCGAGACTATGTGGTCTTTGAACGCAGCCATGCGCCCGGGAGCTTCTTTGCCCTGTATCCACGCCACCGGAAGCTTATTAGTGTCAACAAGCGTTACACTGGCAAATCCAACAGTGAGTTCAACCTTCGCCATGACTGGAACTCGCTACTCAGCCACAACCGCCGGCTGCTCTTTCAACACTACTCCAAGGACTTTTTCCCAGACGCTGATGCCATGGTGCGTTACCTGGGGGACTTTGCTTCCATGCTGGACCTCCAAGTGCATTACAACACGTCCATCACCCGTGTGATGCTGGAAAAGGACATTAAGGCATGGAATGGCCATTTCTTCATCCTTACTGACCAGAATGCTCAGTTTTATAAATGCAGGTGAGTCATGAAGAAAACCCACTTAGAGGAGGGAAATGTTCACATGGCACAGCTCCGATTGGGCCTGATTGTGAAAGTGTAATTTCCTATAGAACCTACAGCCCTCCAGATCTTCTTGGACTCCAACTCCCATCAGCGCCAGGTGACGTGGCCAGTGTCAGCAATGATGGGAATTGGAGTCCAATGACATATGGAGGGCCGCAGCTTCCCCAGCCCTGCTGTCTAGCCTGTGATAGCTTTGGAAATTGGAACAGATCTTCTGGATTGGCTATGCCTTCAGCAAGCCTGATCGAAATCCTTACTATATGTTTCAGTGTCCTATTGGTAGCTACGGGAACGTGGGTTCCTAACAAAGTGAACTTCCCCGGTTCAGAATACGTCGAAGGCTATGAGTCTGTGTCCATCGATCCAGAAGACTTTGTTGGCCAATCTGTACTGATCTTGGGCCGAGGAAACTCTGCCTTTGAGACAGCGGAGAACATTTTGGGCGTCACCAATTTCGTGCACATGGTGGGCCGCTCTCGTGTTCGCCTTTCCTGGGCCACTCACTATGTTGGAGATTTGAGGTAAGAACCTTTTGTCAATGAGAAGTGACAACTAAACATCCAGGGTGCCCTAAAAGCTGTGGGGAAAGCATCATTTAAGAGAGGCGTGGGCAATGCCCAGCATGCTAGGCCCCTTAATGCTGGCTCCCAGGACTCTCCCAAAGCCAGCCAGCCAGCCTTTCCTAAC
Organism: Podarcis cretensis; assembly: GCF_951804945.1. Lineage (NCBI taxonomy): Eukaryota > Metazoa > Chordata > Lepidosauria > Squamata > Lacertidae > Podarcis > Podarcis cretensis. Next base: position 28,449,272 of record NC_137179.1, on the reverse strand, counting down.
CTGGTGCTCTCCAGCTGTTCTGGACTACAGTTCCCTTCAGCCCTAGTCAGCACAGTGCTAGCTGAGGCTGATAGGAGTTGTAGTCCAGAACAGATGGGCTACTTTCTGAAATGTGAACTAAAAGTGACTACCCCCCCCCAAAAAAAAGGTTAAAAACGAGTAAAATCAATTGTGCGTTTATCCTTGGTCTTTTACAGGTCACTGTTCTCTTACATTTCTTAAGTGCTTTTCCATTGTGTTCTCAAAAGAACACACAATAAATGCTGTCAAACAAATTTTGGACTTCCTCCTCCCCAGCATTATTAAAACCAATACAGAACATGACTACATAGAAGGCGTGCCTTATACCAGGTTCTCTACACCGGCTGGCAATGGTATTTCCACAGGCAATGACATGCAGTTTACATAACCAATAAACGCTCCCTTCCTTAGAGCCATTAACAACGGCCTCCTGGACACATATCAGCTGAAGTCCCTGGATGGGCTTCTGGAAGGTGACTTGGAAGACTTGGTTCTCGTCAAGGATAAGAAAGGAAAGCTGCACATCACCCTCCGCTTCTACCTGGAGAACAGCAACAGCAGCGAAGCAGAGTCCATCCTCCTCCCTCAGGACGAGCTGGACAACTTTGCCACTCGAGCACCTTACGACCGCGCCATTGGCTGCCTCGGCTGGAAATTCGACTTCTCCATATTCAACAAGTGAGATAGGCTTTGGCCCAAAGTGACAGGGAGGATGCATGAGACCAGGGGGCGTGGGGGGCTGGGCAGGGGACATGGCTGAAAAGTTCTGGTTTGGACTCTGGCTGAGATCCTTTCAGACGCACCCATAACCTTGCTCTGTCTCAGCCTCGACTGTTTCCATTTGCCCTTTCCCCACCCCACACAGGTCTGTGGGGCTGATACAAGGCAAAGGCAGTAAGAAGAAGTATCCTCTGATCAAGCCCAGCTATGAAGCCAAAGCCACCCGGGGCCTTTTTGTTCTGGGAACCGCAAGCCACTCAGTTGACTTCAGGAAATCTGCTGGAGGCTTCATTCACGGGTTCCGATACACAGGTGAGCTTGGAGACATGAGTGGGTTGTGGAGAAAGCAAACGTCAGCCAGCCAGCACAGCACTGAAGCTGCTCTGGTATGGGGTGTTTCTCTTCTTTTTATTATTTGGTAACTGAATTGAACAATGCAACACTTGTTATTGTCTTTATTATGAAAATTAACATTCTGCCCTTCCTCCCAAAGGAGGCCATGTCAGCAAACACACAAGCAATAAAACAACGAAAATGCCTGAAAAACAATACCAGTACAGATGCAGACTGTTGTTGTTTCCAAAGTGTACTAACAACAGAAATGCTACTATAAATAAAGGGAAATAACATAGCACCAGAGCTGGGAAAATTCATTATGTATTGCAACTTTATGTGGAGTTTGTGGAAATTTAATTATAGATAGATAGATAGATAGATAGATAGATAGATAGATAGATAGATGAATGATATACTGTATATATATATTTTAAAAAAGAATTTTAGAGTTGGGAAGGGACCTTGGAAGTCTTTTAATTCAACCTCCTGCACAGTGCAGGAAACTTACAACTGCAGCATCCCTGAGAAGTGATCTCTGCTTACAGACCTCCAGCAAATGAGAATCCACCACCTACCAAAGCAGTCCGTGTTTCACTGTTAACAGTTCTCACCTGCCTCTGGAGCACATTGCATGAAGATCATTACAAGATGAGAGGCCTTTACCTCTTTATATCAGTTGAGAAACTTTTGGCCCTCCAGATGTTGACCTATGGTCAGTGAGGATGGGAGTTGTGGTCCAACATCATCTGAGGAGGGGGGGCAGACTCCCTACCCCTGGTTCCAGTTAAAATTATGTTACCATTTACAATAGTGAATGAAGAGAAACCAGCATTTTATGTCCTCCTTTCTCCTTAGCTTGTAAGTACATTTTAAAGTAATATCTCTCTCTCTCTCTCTCTCTTTCCCTACCCACCTCTCGCAGCTCGCGTAGTTCATCGCTTATTAGAAGTCCGTCACCACGGAGTCCCCTGGCCATCCTCCCTCTACCCCATTATGCAGCTAACGAATGCCATTGTCAAGCGAGTGAATGAGGCATCTGGGCTCTATCAGATGTTCAGTGTGCTAGCGGATGTCATTCTGCTAAAAGAGTGAGTGAGTAGCGCTCCCTTCGTTTCCTTCCTGTGGCCCCTAGAAATATATCCTAGCAGCACAATTCCATTCCCTCTTCCATTCCTTGCTTTGCAGCCTCAAGACATTTCGGGAATCCAGGAGGGAGGGAGCCAAACACACATCCCATGAAATAGTGTTCTAAAGCTCTGGCACAGCAGTCAAGAAGTCCCATCCTTCTTGTGGGGGCCGGTCTGACCTCTGGGTGTGATGGATGGGACCTGAAGCAGGGCTGCCTTAGCTGTTGTTAACCCAGCAGCAGCCAATTTGATGCCTTCCAGAGGTTCTTGAACTCTAGCTCCCATCAAGCCCAGCCAGCATAGTCAGTGGAAGATGGGAGCTGTGATCCAGCAACATCTGGAGAACCAGGGGTTTCCCATAGCCAGCATTTCAGGATAGTTCATTTGGAATAGGCAGGTCCTTGCAGTACCAGGGACCCAGACAGCATAGGACTAAGCCAGCACCAGGAATTGGGCCCAGTAGGTGTTTCAGAGCAGGTGTAATATGAGTGTGCCAACTCCTACCCAACACGAATAGGATAGTAGCAGCTGCAAGCAATCTTATAATGTGTCCTTGAGTCAGACTGTCTTGTCTACCCAGTACTGCCTGTCCTGACTGCCAGCCTTACCTTGAGATTTCATGTGCTCTTTCTCATGGGCAGCCTCACATGGTCACTAAGGCGTGAATGAAATTATTCAGATAACTCTTCCAGCAGAGGGTACAGAGTACCAGCCTTCTAGACAATCCTAGAATAAGAACACAACAGAACATCCTGGATCAGACCAGTGGTCAGTCTGGACCAGCATCCTATTCCCCCAGTGGCCAACCAGATTCTTTCTTTTTTTTTTTAATAATATTTTATTGAGATTTTTAAATACCAATGCAAAATTAGTAAACAATGTAACATATTTCATAACATAGTTTCATAACTTCTTTGGACTCCCTCACGTCTCCCACTCCCACTTACATCATTATAAATTTTTGCCAGCAATTTATCAACTTGTTTGCGTTCTTATGTCCCGCTCGTTTAAATATAATTAATAATTCTCCAAAAAATTTATATTTTCCTCAATCTCACTTATCATCCTAATTCCAACTATTTTAGTGGTGCTCAATTGTTTGTGAGCTAGCATCCTTATTAACATTCAACCAAATTACAATATTTTTGTAGGTAAATCTTGCATTTCTTCCAATCTTCTTCAACCCTCTCCTCTCCCAGGTCTCGGATTCTGCCGGTCATCTCAGCCAGTTCCATATAGTCAATCAGTTGCATCTGCCATTCTTCCAGTGTGGGTAGATCTTGGGTTTTCCAATATTTAACGATGCGTATCCTTGCTGCCGTTGTTGCATACAAGAAAAAAGTTCTGTCCTTCTTTATCACCCTCTGGCCGACAATACCCAGAAGAAAGGCCTCTGGTTTCTTAAGGAAGGTATACTTAAATACCTTTTTCAACTCATTATATATCATTTCCCAGAAAGCCTTCACTTTAGGGCACGTCCACCAGAGGTGAAAGAATGTTCCTTCATTTTCTTTACATTTCCAACATTTATTATCAGACAGGTGGTATATTTTGGCAAGTTTAACTGGGGTCATGTACCATCTATATATCATTTTCATTACATTTTCCTTCAAAGCGTTACAAGCAGTGAAGTTCAACCCAGTGGTCCACAACCTTTCCCAGTCATCAAACATGATATTATACCCAATATCCTGTGCCCACTTTATCATAGCCGATTTAACCGTTTCGTCTTGTGTGTTCCATTTTAACAGCAAGTTATACATTCTTGAAAGTACCTTAGTCTTAGGTTCTAACAGTTCTGTTTCCAATTTCGATTTCTCCACCTGGAACCCTAACTTTTTGTCATTTTTAAAAACTTCTTTAATCTGAGCGTAGTGTAACCAGTCTCGCACTTTATCCTTTAATTTCTCCAAACTCTGCAATTTCCAACTGTCTCCTTCTTTTTCTAGTATTTCCCAATATTTTGGCCATTTGGCCTCCATATTGGGTCTTTTTCGGGCCTTAGCTTCCAGTGGCCAACCAGATTCTTGTGGGAAAACCATAAGGAGGATTCGAGCACAAGACCGCTCTCCCATCCTGTGGTTTCCATCAACTGGGATCCAGAAGCCTTAAGCCTTTGGCCATGGAGGTGGAGCATAGTAGTCATTGCCTAGTAGCCATTGCTAAGAGTAAAGCAAGGTCTAGGACCCCCAGCAAGCTGTGAAGCCAGTATTCCTGGGTGGGAGAGTGCAGTCTTATCTAGTCCTCTGAGCCCACCAGCACCTGCATGTTCTGCTAAGTGAGCCCAAGACTATTTGTTCTGGTTGTGCCTAGGAATGCCACAGAATTTGAGTACCTGGAGGAGTATCCAGTTGGGGTCCTGCAAGACCTGGAATGGCGCACGGGGAAAAAAGTTCAAAATGGGCTTTTTGTCATTGTGATGGAGTATGGGAAGAACTTTTCTGGGCCTGACAAGGACGTCTTCTATTACAACCGCGCTGTGGGTGAAGCACGCCATGCTTGGCAGTCCAATTTCCTGCACCCTGTCATTTATTACTACAAACGCCTCCCTACCGGTAAGCAAAGTGGATTTTCAGTTCTTCCTACAAGCATTCCTGCTTTTCATTGTTGTGCCTCTCTTAACCATTTTGGGGGGGAATGTTAGAAACCTTGAGTCAGGCTTGGGAAACATCTGGACCACCATGTCTGCCCACCCGGCCCCATCTCCTTCAGTTCTTTCCTGCTGCCTTTTCAAGTGATGCCTCCATTGCTTCCTTCCTCTTTTGTTAACTTTCTCCATTCCTCCTGTCCTGCCTACTCGCCCTTGATTCTTTATCCTGAATGTACTTTTATGTTTGGCGCTCCCAACGACTCTCCCAACAGAGCGTGAAATGAGGCTCTGCCCACCAGACTGGCCCTTGCCCCGCCCAGACGCCATCCATCACATTGTGGAGGACTTTCTGACAGACTGGACCGCTCCAAATGCCCACATCCTCCCGCTGAGACGGTTCTTGGAGAATTGCTTGGAAACTGACCTGCGCAGATTCTATGCAGGTAACCTGCGGACTGGTTGACTGGAAACCACTGTGTATTGGGGTGAGGGGAAAAAAAGAAGATCGTGGAGGGGAGCCAGATAACAACTAAGGAAATATCAGGGTTTGAATCTGGTGTCTTCTCTTACCACTGAGCTACAGCTCCTTCCCCTAAGCCATTTAGCCTCTAGTGTTTTCTGCTTAGGAAGTGAGTTACATACAAGTAACCACCTACTCCCTCTACCCCAACTTGTAAGCTAAATAGAGAAATTTAATCAGTGTTGGTGGAAAATATTCATATTACCAATCTCTTTGATTTGTAGGTTCAGGCTGGATTTTTTTAATTTAATAGTTCATAAGGTTGGTAACACTCATTAGGATGTTAATGTGGAACATTTTCCCCCTTTTGTTTAGAATCCTGCTTCCTGTTCGCCCTCACGCGTCAGAAATTGCCTCCCTTCTGCCAGCAGGGATACATGAGAATGCAAGGGCTCATGGGTAATGAGAGGCTTAGTCGTCATGGAGTAGAAGCAGGACTGCTTGAAGACTACACTGCTGTGGACTCCCCAGATGAGCGGGAAACTGGCAGTACACAGTCACATGACCCGCTGTTGGAAGATCACATGATACCAAACCACCAGCTGCAGCATCTCATAAGCACCAAGGATGAACTTTAGCCTTCCTTAGACTGCTTCAAAAACCACAGGGATTGTGGTCACGGTACCATGACATAGACCTCTCCTGGGGCTCCAGCTTCCACTGCGTATACTTGACTTGGATTCCTGCCCATTCCTTTATGGGGGACCATGACTTGCCAAAGACTTGTGTAGATCTGTTGTAATTTATGAAGAGCAGAGTCCTTTACAGGATAAGTGAGGGCTGAAACTGGGTAATGCTGAGGCATCCTGTCGCTCCTGTTCACTGTTATAGCCTGCTGATGGTGTTGCATTTCTGCTGTAGGGGCCAGTCTTTAGCGTGTCGCAAGGGAGAAAAAGGGATGTCACAGATGACTTGCCACGAAATATTATTCCTGACTGCATGTTTTGTGGTGGTCCACAGCAGAAGTCGTTGGTTATGGATGCTATGTGTTGTTTTGTCCTTGCAGATTTTGTACATGCATGACTTTACAATCAGTTCGGTAGTATTGGCTAAAGGAATGCTGCTAATGTCTAATGCAGGGAGATATTATTGTATCCAGGAGAGAAGGGAGATGTCTCAAGACTCTGCTAAGGATGAACAGCTAGACCTGGATCCCTTTGTTCCATGTTTGACAAAATGCACTGCTGCCACAGTCATCAACTTGTTCCGCAGAACTGGCATTCTTGTGTGCCAGCTTGCCCTTGAAAGGAAGGAGAATTCCTGCACTCTTAACAAAATATCTCTCCTGTTTGCACTACACCCAGTTAGAAAGCTCCCTTAATTCAGTTCAGTTGTGATGAATTTTTATTTTCTGTTGTGATTGTATTTGTAATATCCTATTTTTTTAAAAAAAAATGTAAGAGTAGGTAGGAAAACTATCTGCACTTTATTGCACCCCTACACACTTCCAGCAGACCAAACTGGAAAGAGTCCGTCTCTTATTTATATTCCCTTGCTCTTTAGCAGATGGACAGAATAGCCTTCTTCCTGCCACGGTCATGGCACTTGTGCTTCCTGGGGAGACACCTTTCCAGCAACTGATGCTCTTTGCAAGGGATACACTTTAGCCCTCTTGCTTTATTTATAAATACTTAAACCTCATTTCTCGCCTACCATTTGGTCTGGAGAATTAAAATGAAAAGGGGTCCTATGCCTAACCAAAACGCTGCTGCAAATTTAGAACTCGGCAGGATGAAGTTACAGGGTTAGGGCACATGGAAGGGAAGGACCTGCGGCACAGCGGCTGCACATGTTTTGCATGCAGACAATCTCTGGGCCCAAAGGCATCACTTTGATTTATTCTGTCTCTTCGGTGACTCTTTAAAACCAGAGATCCTGGTTTAAAACAAACTGGATAAAGAAGCTGGCTTCTTGGCCTGTGGTTTGAAGTTGGCTTGTTTTGAAACTGACAATAAATTGTTCTAAACCAGGATATCTAGTTCATTCATAACGAGCCAGGATTCTGCAAAACTGAAAGTAAACACGGGCAAAATGCTTCACCAGGCTGCATTAGAGGAGAAGGGGAACAAGCTCCCATTGGCACATGTAGCGCTAAAAACTATGTCTAATACTTTTCTAAGTCTTTTGCACTTAGGGGACTCTGGCTAAGTTGGTGCATGTGATGATCATACAAATCTGTCATACCGGGAGATCTGAATTCCTTATCTAAAAGATAGTGCAGACTTAGTATATACAGCCTTATTCTCTCCCTCTCCGCTTATATTCCTGTAATTACTCCAAAGAACCTATTGACAGTATATGTGTTGCCTTTAACTGGTGGTGTTCTTTTTAAAAAGTGCTTTAGAAAGGGGTCATTTTCTGTCACTCTGTGTGTCTTGGGGTGAAAGACAGATGCAGTATCAAGAGAGGGGATCACCTTTGTTCAGTTCAACCTGAGGCCACACCAGAAACCTGCAGAAGTTTCTCGCTTGAGAGTGTGCCACTATCAAGCTACCGCCATTCCTCTCAGCATTTCATTCATCATCCTTAACAAGGTACTCAGATTGGTAGTCAACTAAGCTTGACTCAGAGTAGACTCATTGAAATTAATTGACTTAAAATCATTGTCGAGTTGGAAGGGGCGCCCAAAGTCATCTAGTCCAACCTACTGCAGTGCAGGAATCACAGCTAAAGAATCCCTGACTGATGGCCATCCGAACTCTTTTTCAAAATGTCCAATGGACGAGAGTCCACCGCCTTCCAAGGTAGTCTATTTCACTGTCATGTTTATTCATTTCAGTGAGTCTGTTGTAATGGGTCTAAGGCTTAGTTGAATACCGCCCTCAATCATCTTCTTCCAGGTTTTGCTGCTGTTTCCTAAGTGTAATCAGTACAGCTCTCTCAACCCAGAACACAGATTCAGCATGGCCAAGGCTCAAATTAATACAAATGTGTCAGCGGTTAGGGCTGGAGATTGCAAAAGTATTGCTTCACCAGCCAAAGCCAGAGTTTACCAAAATCAGTGCTTTTGCAAGACATTCTTCAGAGAGGATGGGCTTTGCTACTGCTCCACAGAGACTATGGCCTTGCTGTTTGCCAGGCTAGAATACACTTGAGTCGCTCAACACCCCATTACTCTGCTGTCAGTGCCTAGGTCACATTCAGATTATTTGCACAGAACTTAGTGGTCCTGTGGCAGACTGGGAAAGTCACAGTTTCTTTTTTATATGTTCATTTTTTCAGAACAGTATTTTTATTAACTTATTTTAAGATTTATGTCATGATCAAATGGATCAGCTGTTGTAATGGCGTAGTATATTGCATATAAGTTTTGTACGGTTGTATTATTGTGATGATCTTTAAAAGGAAAAAAGTGTTTTCCAAGCCCACCAACAAAAGTAGTGTCTGTCTTTGCTCAGCTTTGGAATGGGGAGGGTGATTCATAAAGTTTGGCATTGGACCTCGGTGTCCAGGCAGAACAATGGGGGTGGAGACGCTCCTTCGGGTATACTGGGCTGAGGCCGTTTAGGGTTTTGAATTGTACTCGGAAACGTACTGGGAGCCAATGTAGGTCTTTCAGGACTGGTGTTATATGGTCTTGGCAGCCGCTCCCAGTCATCAGTCTCGCTTGTGCATTCTGAATTAGTTGTGGTTTCCGGGTCACCTTCAAAGGTAGCCCCATGTAGAGTGCATTGCAGTAGTCCAAGCAGGAGATAACCAGAGCATGCACCACTCTGGCAAGACAGTCCACGGGCAGGTAGGGTCTCAGCCTGCGTACCAGATGGAGCTGGTAGACAGCTGCCCTGGACACAGAACTGACCTGCGCCTGCATGGGCAGCTGCGAGTCCAAAATGACTCCCAAGCTGCGCACCTGGCCACACAGGGGCACAGTTACCCCATTCAGGACCAGGGAGTCCTCCACACCTGCCCACCCCATCCCCCATATAACTTATTTTGAACCTTCTTCACACCTCCAAATAAACAAGGAATCAAACAAGCAAAGACATCACCATGTTTTTTTTAATGCAGTTTTGAATTGTTTTCTATGGGCAAACTTTGTGTAGCAAAAATGGCCACACAGTGAAACACGAGTGTAGGGGGCACAGAGCAGGTGTCACTACGTAGTTTTCACAAATTATCGACCTAAAACTTTGAACTTCATCAGAGAAAAGTTCATGGAGAAACACTGTAGCTTGCCTTTAGATCTGAGGATACTTTATGCGGTAATGTAATGGTGGTAGGAAAAAAGTCCTCCGTCCTAGTGTCAGCGTGCACTGCCATAGAGCAGCAGCACAGTACTGGGTTGTATAGGAAGTTTTACTTTCCCACTGAGAATCTGAAAGCTTTTGCCAATCTACTGCAAATCACCCACAAGATCTACAAATAGATTCCGAGCTGCCTTCTGCCCTCCCTGCTTTATTCTATTCTAACAATAAAAGCGATCCTCTGATGAAGGGCGGTATAATAAGTAAGCAAATAAGTAAGCAAACAGACAGACAGATAGATAGAGCGTCTGACAATAAACAAAAATTGCAGCTTAACTGATTTAAGCCAAGATAACGGTGCGTTGTTAGGAGAGGTGGAAGGGCGGGGTGTAAGTAATAAAAATTATTATTATTATTATTATTATTATTATTATTATTATTATTATTATTATTTATTATTATTATTTATTATTATTATTATTATTAACCCCGAAATAAACAAGTTGAGAACCCGCCTTTCGTACCACCTCCCTGGGCACATCCTGTGTACTCTGACCTTGGCTCCCCGATGCGAGGAGCGAGGCCGCAGCGCTGACGCAGATTCCTGCTTTCGACTGGCGCTTTTTAGCCAATCAAACCCGAGGCTGCGTGAAAATTCCGACTCCCCCAGCGTTCGGAGCGGCTGCGTTTTAACCAATAAGCGCGGGGGACGCGCTCCTCTAAGGGCCTAACGCGCCCTCCTTAGCCCAACCACGTCCCAGGTTTCTCAACAGCTTCCCTTTCGCCAGCCAATCATCCAGCCAGAATGCATACATTCCTCCCACGGCTGCTCCAATCGGCTAGCAGGAGAGTCCGGCCCGTCTGATTCCACAGTGTGGCGGCCGCGAGACACTGTAAAGGGGCTGAAAGGTGAGAAGGTGGAAGGGAGAAGGTCGCGTGCGGGGGGGGGGGGTCGCTGACCCGGCTGCACAGCAGATGGGGGCCTGTGCCTGTTTACGCACGAGTAACACTTTCTCCGCTGGACCGGAGTGGAGAGGGGCTAATAGAGGAAATGGAGGAGCTCAAGTGAAACGTGAATTACTTATGATGGTTACTATTATTATGTTACTTCAGCTTATATTATTATCCCGCCTCCACCAAAGAGCCCAGGATGAAGCTGGGCTTCATTTCAACCAGTTTGTAGAGCAGACGAGATTGCCTCTGAACATGTGCAGAGTGCGCTTTTCTCACCCTTCCGTAACCGCAGCCTCTGGTTGAGGTTTCTCAGATCGCGAGTATTGAGGCCATGGGTTAGATTCTGAGCTTCAGTTCTTCTTGTTCTAGAAACCAAAATAAGAAGAGCTGTGGAATGGAAGCAGCCTTGCCAGCTCAGTTTCAGAAAAACGCCCGTCTCCTTCCCGATTACCATATGCACAGGAGTGTATCGAATGGAACTTTTCTCATCACTTTTCTGCCCTGTCAGGAAAATTGTTCTTTATTTTTTTTTCCTTTGGCATATAGGTGCCAAAGTTAAAGGTGGGGGGAGCTGGCAAACTTGGTTAGGAATTAAGCTGACTGGAGGGTAACTAGGGTAGGACAGAAGGTAGAAATATATATCCTTCTGTTATATTTCAATGCATTTAGGGCAGTTAAATATCAACTGCATGTCAATAATGAGTTTGACCAAACTGCAGGAGGCAGTGGGTGACAGGAGTGCCTGGCGTGCTCTGGTTCATGGGGTCGCGAAGAGTCGGACACGACTAAACGACTAAACAACAACAAATGTTTACCTAATACTGGATTTTAATATTGTATTTGAATAATGCAACATTGCCTGCCTTTACTTAAGAAAATGCCTCTTTAATCATCTGCACTAAATTTTGAGAACTTTAGTGTTTTGAAAGTTAAAATGTTTTATAAAAGGTGGTTTGTTACAGAAAACATCCTTTCTTGCATGTAAATGTGTTTTAGGAAAACACATTTTGAAGCAGATGCAATCAAAATTTGTTTCAAGGTGGGTGGGTGGTGCTAGGCCAAACCAACCAACCAAAGAGGCAAACCTCATAAAGTGCTAAAGAAAACATATTTGTTTGCAAATGCACTCCAGTTGTAAGAAAAATACAACAGTGTTTGTGTTCTGCTTGTATTTTGAGGCAGTAAATAAAATAACAATTTCCCCATAGCATCCTTTATGAGTATTTTGGAAGGGACCTCATATGTCATTTAGTCCAGCCTGTTGATGCAAGAAATTTGGTAGCTTAGTGCTGTTGTTTATCTGAGATTGGTGAAAATGCCCTCCTTCTCTTCTGCATGCTACTAGCCCCTATGGAAGTGTCTTGCTGCTGTGGAGATAATAATCTTACAGGGGCTACTGTTGTGAAGCTTACTGAGGTAATTATAGAGTTGGAAGGGATCATAAGGGTCATCTACTCCTACCCCCTGATATGCAGGAATCTTTTCCCCAATGTGGGGCTCAAACCCACAATCCTGAGATTAAGAGTCTTATGCTATACTGACTGAGCTTTCCCAGAATACATGTCAAGTGTTTTGAACACTCAGAAGAGTGTGACTAACTCTACTACAGTAGTTTGTACCACAGTTGGTGCATATAAGTGTTAGTTGAGCAGCCGGATTGTGGTTGTCAGATAATGAATTTTAAGCATAACCGAAAAATGAAGTTGGGCAGGTTGCTTTCTACCTATCACACGATCGGTTGTGCCTCGCAGGTTGTTAGGATCAGAATGGTAAAGCATTTTCCCACACTGAGAAACCCATCCGAAATCACAGTGGTAATAGTGTGCTACAGAAAGGAAGATGTTGATGTTCCAATATGATACTTGGGCCCACCATGGCCACCAGAGGACATTGCTTGCAAATAAGAACTATTCAGTAAAAAGACTGGTGTCCACCAGCTTGGACTAGGCTAGAATTATAGGACTGGAGTAGGCAGGAGCAACCGAAAAGGAAGGTTTAAAAGTGTGATTTGACTGAGGAGTATCAATGATGGCTGGTACACACTGGGAATGGTAGAATGGAAGGAAGGGAGCCCAGAGCCAATGACAGACAGAGCCAGCTACTTTTTGGCCCAGTCCTCCTACCTGCTGCATTCTACAAGGACTGAGACCCCGGAGGAGGGAGGTGACAGCCAGTACCACTCCCTGGACTGGTTGTAAGCAGGAAGAAAGTTGGCTGAGGGCATACTGAGATTTGCTCTAATGGATCAGCCTGCACTGGGAGGAGCTACCCAAACACCCCCTGGTCTGAAAGACTGCATATTTGTCCAGAGAGTTAAAGGGCGATGTTTTCTTTCATTCACCATAATTCCCGTATGCCCTTCATGCTGACATGTGATCTGACAGCGCTTAAGTGAGACTGAGCTGGAGGGTAAAGATAGTAGATAAGATTGTAACCCAAAAGGTAGTTTAGGTTAAATGATGAGCCTGCAGGTAGGGCCTGCCCTTTTTACTCTTCATTAGCCCAACACTTTGATGTGTGTGCTCTATGTGCAGTAAATATGATTGGTGTATCTGAAATTCTGGAGGGCATGGATAAGGTGAAAGATTGGGAACCTAGGAGGCAGGAGTATGGGCAACAGTGGAGGCTAGATAGGGGCATGAATGGGGATCCTTGAAATTGACTGGAAAGGGAGCGAAGCAGTGAAATAACAGGTAGGTCTGCGGGGTCTTGGTGGCGGGAATATACCAACAGAGCTCAGGAAGCTGCAAGTGCTGATGAATTTCCCCCCAACTGTGTTGCTTTTGTTTTTCATTTTGCAGATGGCCCAAAAGCTCCTCCTCAGGCCATTCCTCTCCATCCCTGCCAAGCTGCTCTCTGCGCCGCTCCGCTCACAGCCACCTTTGCTTCTCTGCCGGGTTTTGGCTGCACCCTGCAGTCTCACCTGGCGCCTGCCCGTCCCCTTCACTACTGTGCCTGCAACTACTAGGACATTTTCCACTACTTTGGTCTTCAGGCACACCTTTAACATCCAGGATGGGGATGACTTCCAAGACAGAGTTCTGAAGAGTGAGAAGCCGGTGGTGATTGATTTCCACGCCCAGTGAGTGCAGAGGGTTTTGTTTCTCCTTGGCTTAAAGTTGTCGGCATCAGTTCCTGCCTGATCACTAGTTCATGTGTGTATTAGACAACAGTGTGCACAAATGCACACCTTGGATAAATGGTGTGGATGGTCCAGTCCTCTGAGTCCCCTTCTAGCTATGAAGTGCTTGTAGGGTGATAGTGACATGCAACATGTCCACCAATAGTAATTTGGCACCTTCCCTGTTCTCTTACTTGAATGATGTTAATTACATGCAACCAAAATATGCAGCTGCTGGGTTGCATTTCCCTGTTCGTTTGTTACACGTCAATAGCAAAAGCTGAAAGGTTTTTATTTTATGCATTTATTGTATAGGTGGTAGCTGTTTGCAGTATAGCTAGAGCTATTCCCTAGCAATAAAGAGAGACTGCAAACATCTTTGTAGCTACGTGACCTTTCGGATCAAAACAGTCTTAAAAATTAACTTGGTTGAACTGTGTCAAGAGTCTGCCCGCAGCTCTCAAATGCTATTGGAGTTTTTGTTTTGCTAGACACTTCCCATGTCACATCTGGGGGAAGAGGAAGGAGATGAGAACCACTGTGGGGGTGGCTGCTTAGCGACCACGGAAGCAGTGGGAGCTAGCTGACTTCCTCAGTACCTTCATTCCAAATATGCCAGATCAAAAGCAGTTAGTCCCAGATAGCCCCGAAGGGACGAAGGAAGGTAGGTGTGGCATGGAATAGCTTGGTCCAGGTGTCATTGCATCAAGGATTAGGAGGCGTTTTATTTTTCTCCCTCCCCCCCTCCCATCCCATGCTCTTCTTTTTGAAAGGGCAAAATATTGTGTGTTTTTTATTATTGATTTCAACAAAACCAAGCAAAACAATGCATGCACACATTTTTTTAATAACCCAAATGGCGCAAAGGCATCCATTCACTATCGTACTTCTGACTCAGTACAAAATTTGTCGCGGTATGTTTTGCAAGGGACCTTGATACATGAAGTCTCCTCTGCTCAGGTGCAAAACTGGTGTAGGAAAAAACAGCACCTGTGAAAACTGTCCTGTATGGCGATAACTCAAGGGTCTATTATGCCAAAGGTACAGTGCTTGAGAACTAGCTGTGGGAGTGTACTCTGAGTGTACTCTGGACCAAACAGATAGTTGTTGTGTGATCCTCACGTGTAGTGGTATATCTGGGGCTTTTTTACTACTCTGGCTTCAGTCTGCATAAGGAAAGGGTTCCAAGATGTTTTCGAAACACCTCTGTGTGAGTATCTGGGTTCAGTTTAGGTGATGTGCTACAATTTTTCTCTTTATAGAGTTCTGCTCCCGTCCTTAGGAAACAGCCTAGTGTTAAAAACAATCTTCCCTAAACATGTGAAAGGCTATAGTTTGACACATTACAGCAGCCTCCCCCAACCTGGTGGCCTCCAAATATTACTGGACTACATCTCCCATCATCCACAACCAGCGCAGGTCAGGGCTGATGGGGCTTGTAGTTCAAAACATCTGGAGGGCACCAGGTTACAGAAAGCTGCATTGTGGTGCTCATGCCTTAATCAGAATGATCACATGGCAACTTCAGTGTGCAAACTCACTCTTGTTTAACCTTTAGGGCTCTCTCTGGCGGATGTTAGACCACTTTGTAAAGGGAATATAAGACCACCTGTGTTGACTAGAATGTATACAGTGGTACCTCTGGTTACGAACTTAATTCATTCCGGAGGTCTGTTCTTAACCTGAAACCATTCTTAACCTGAGGTACCACTTTAGCTAATGGGGCCTTTTACTTCCGCTGCACCGCTGGCGCGCGATTTTCTCATTCTGAGGTAAAGTTCTTAACCCAAAGTACTAGTTCCGGGTTAGCAGAGTCTGCAACCCGAAATGTTTGTAACCCAAGGTGTTTTTAACCCAAGGTACCACTGTAATGGGTTTTTAAAGGGCTCTTGGTGAAAATGGGGTTCTCCTGCTTTCTCTCCCACATTCACCCTATGGCACAAAACAGCATGAAAGTGGCTCAAACGTACCTTTGAGTGTCCCTTGCAGGAAAACACCCCAAGCTGTCTGTAAAGTGCTCCTTCGAGCTCGGGGCTTTGAATTGTTAAAACTGCTGTAAACCTGCCCAGCACATGCATGGTGTTCTTTAATTTAGCAAGACAGGCATCAATATCAGGCTTGATAGTTAAAGTTAAGGTTTCTCCTGCAGCTATTAAAGGCAAGCTCACCCCAGAAAATAGGGGAGGAGTTCAGAGTGTTTTGAAAAGCTTCACCTTTTTCCTGCTGCCTTTGCTTTTCCCTCACTGAACTCTTAATTCCTTTTCTCTCCTTGGAGGTGGTGCGGTCCCTGCAAGATCTTGGGCCCCAGGCTAGAAAAGATAGTGGCCAAACAGAAGGGGAAGGTGTTGATGGCAAAAGTAGACATCGACGACCACACAGACTTAGCCATTGAATACGAGGTAAGTGCTCATAACCCTCCTAAGAAATATACAGAATATGAGTTGTATAGAACAACTTGGTTTGCTCTTCATTTGTTCTGATTGGGAACCTAGGAGGAGCTGCCTTTTCCAACCTGGGGCCCTCTAGATGTTTTGGATTACAACTCCCATCAGTCCTAGCCTTCACAGTTGTCCAAAACATCTGGAGGGCTCCAGGCTGGGAAAGGCTGCTCAATGGGACTGATGGTCTTGTTTGAGATAAACCAGAGAGTGGTGACAGACATGGATTAATTCAATAAATTAATAGGGAAGCTGTGGCAGAAGAGAGATGAAGGTCTGGTGGTGCAAGAAGGCTTTGTTTGTGGGGAGAGAATCCCTGGGTGATGATAGAAGAGACTCTGGAGCACCCAGCTCAAGTCTTGATGGTCACTGTGTGGGAAGAGTAATTGCATTATGGAGGATGCCAGTAGGCAGACAGGCATCAGATGGCTTAGAACCAGGCTAGCCCCCTGGACATTGGACTCCAACTCCCAACAGCCCCAGGAAGCATGGCCATTGATTGTGATGATGGGAGTTGGAGTCTTAACAGCATCTGGAAGGCGGCTTTAGAAGGTGGCAGGACTGCAGAGAGTCAAGAATAGCATTTGTAACCAAGGTGATCATAAGCAGAGATGCTCATTCCCTGTAAAAGAAAGCCATAGTTCCAAGACCCATTTTCAGATATCAGTAAGCCTAGAATTTATTTCTTCATACAAGTTGGAATAGCTCAACCCGTAGAGCATGAGACTCTTAATCTCAGGGTTGTGGGTTTGCTTGTTGAGCAAAAGATTTCTTCATTGTAGGGGGTTGGACCATTGTGGAGGGTAGATGACCCTTGTGGTCCCTTCCAACTCTACAATTCTGTTATTCTTAACTCCCCCTCTTTTTTTTTAGTTGGTTTGTTCTTTTTTTACAGAATCCTTTCTGTATCAGCTACCAGATTCAATATGCAGAGCTTTACAGAAGGCTGGTCCTTTCCTCTGATGCTTAGGACATAAGAAGAGTTTTGTCTGATACTTAAATTTAGAAGGGTAGAGGGGCAGTGGAAATTGGTGGTGGACACTTTAAAAACAAGAAAAGCTATGCTTGGCCCTCCCTCTACATTCTCACTTACAGGCAAGACCACAGCTTAGTGAAATAGTGTACGCTTTTCAGGAATAAAGCCCCATATTGTATCTCTGATTAAAAGCGTTCCAGTTAATAGGCGCTGAGGCACCTAAGATCCTTGAAAGCTACTACTATCTGAAGTAAGCAATGCGGGGCTAGAAGTCCAGCGACCTGGTGCTTTGTATAAGACGTCTTCATGTGGCAAAATGGTTTTTGCTTCTTTTTAGTTTGTGGCCTTGAAATCCTAAACAATTTTCTACTCTGCTGGGCTTTTTGAGTCCTGCAGATTCCATGCAAATGGGCAGTAAATCTCCCGCTCCTATCAATCTTCCCTCCCTCGCTCTTGTTTACAAGACAGCGGCCCACCATCTCAGCCTGAAAATTTCACAACAACTTTTCTGCTGCGGCAGATTCTTTGGAAGGGAGAGGGAGGGAGGGACCCCCTCTGTGAGCCTTGGAATGCCTGTACATTCCTTCGTGCAGGCCCTGACCTGCCCTGGGCTCCGGAGCTGTCCCAATGGAGCATCCATCCATGAAGTATTTTCCTGCTGCAAAAAAATTTCACAGGGATTCTTCCCAGAAGGGATTCAGCTCTGACCAGAGCTTCCTTCTCCTGATTCCCAAATAGGGAAGGCATTTGGACACCCTGGGCCAAAGTCCTGGTGCTGCTGCATCTTCTTCAACCCTTGCTGGTGAAATGGCTAGGCATCTCCTGCTGACCTAGTTTATTGCCTGGGACAAATTCCTCATTTGTTAAATGGGCCCTGCCCATGTCTCTTCCTCTTCCTTAGTTGGTCCTTTCTCCCTCTTTCAGGCCAGGGGCCCCTCCTTGATTTGCAACTTCTCCCAGAGAGGCAGGAAGAGGGGCCTGTCTCAGCCTGCTGCCACCTTGCCTTGAACTCTTTCAGTTTCCCCACCGCCTATTAACTCTGGCTTGCTGCCACCATCCCTTGTTATGTTCCAGTTGAGTCAATAGTGTTCCAGTGATGACCCTTCTCTTCGCACAGCCGCTGGGTGATTTACAGATGGTGCTGTGAGTGGAAGGAACAAAGAGAACTTCTGGTCTCCTTTGCCCAGAGTCCTGATGTCCCACCTCAACAACGTGACCTGTAACCAATCATTATTTTATATGCTGCCTTTCAGGTGGATCCAACAAAAGCAGTTTGAATAAACCTATTTCGGCGAGAAGCACTTGTTATAAAATTAAAACCTAAAAGGCAGCTATTTGGCATGAAGAAGCTATTTTTGTCTCTTCTCCCCTTCCCTCGAGGAAATATGCTCCTTCATTTGGGGGAAGAAGTGGAACAAACCCACCCCTCGCGGGGTATGGGGTGAACTGGAAAGTGGGTCAGCTGCTGCTCGTTTAAAGACATTGCCTAAAATTCTTAAAATAGCAAACACTTACGAGCCATGAATCAAAAATCATAGGAAGATAGGAAGCTGCCTTATATCAAGTTAGACTTTTGTGAAGATTGTCTACTAAACTGGCTGGCAGTAACTCACTAGGATTTCAGGTGGAGGACATTCCCAGCCCTACCTTGAAATCTGGGCTTCGAACTTTTCTCTCTCTCTCTCTCTCTCTCTCTCTCTCTCTCACACACACACACACACACACACACACACACACTTCTTGCACTGCCAAGCATACAATTATAAAGGTCATACATAATACTCAAAACCTCCTGACTAATATCTTCTTATGACCTTCATTCAGTTTCAAACCCTAATCACAACTTTCTAAGGAGTCTTTGCCAGTTTTCAAAGAATGGAGGACCTTAGCTGCCTGTCCTTTACTTAGCATATATTTTTCACATGTCAGGAATTAAATTCAGATTTTGAGTCTGTCTTGGTATGGATGGGGAACGATTAAATGTTCCACACCCTATTGATTTATGCCTAGCATAGAAAAAGCCCTTGTAGTGTTAAACTGTGGACAGGAAGAGTGACTCAGCAGTTAACATTCTTTGCATTCTACCCAGGAGACCTTGCTCTGCCCCAGACTTCCTGTGTAACTTAGGGCAAGCCCTTTTTATATACAGCTTGTTCCTTGCTTTGTGGCTGCAGTTTTGGGCATTGGGAGAATAGGGTACTGGATCCTCACTCTATAAAGTGCTTTTATTGCTTATTTGCATCCCACATGTCTCCACAAGTAAAGCATCTGACTCTTTCTAAAATGAAGAAAAGAGGAGCTTTCTGGGAGTGTTTTGAGGGCCCAGGAATTTTTATAGTTGTCCCCTAGAGGGCACTAAAGAACATCAATTAACCATAATCTATAATCTGTTGCATGTTGTGCCTTCATTAGGTTTTTCTTTTAAAAACACAAACACACACACACACACACACACACACACACACATCCTGGAGTAACCATAGGATGTGGCACTCTTAAGGAGCTGCAGTGCATTGGCCAGCAGAGGGGAAAGGGTGGGGCCCAGCTGAAACAGGCCTTCTGAGTCCAGAGCGTTGGTGGAAAAGAGAAGCCAGATCTCCCAGGGCTTTCCATTGGGGAGGCTTTGCGTGTGGCAAATTGCTGATGGCTGCAAGACGCAGCGCAGCTGGGAGCGTGTTTGATGAGAAAGCACATTCCAGGGATGGACAGCAGGCAAGATAAGGATAGGACACGACCCAGTGGCTGAGCTGTCTGCAGATAAGGGCGCCAGAGGGGAGCTGTGGAATGTGTCAGCCCCTTCTGAAATATTTACAGATTCCTCTCTTGTCAGTCTCTGGACTACTTTAATGGGCTTGCTCACATGTGGGGGGGGGCATAGCCTGCGGTTTTAAAGCACTGGGCCCTGCAGTACTCAGCTAGCAAGCCCCTGCAGATCCTCTTCCTGTTGTTGCCTGATCCCTGGCTGTCCTCTCAATCCTTAGTCAAAACTGGGCAGTAAGAAGCTAATAGATCAATAAGCCAGCTTGCAGGAGGGGGAGGGGTGTAGCATGACTCCAGAAACGTGAGCTACATTCACACCATACATTTAGAGAGCTACAATACCACTTTAAATGGTCCCTGCTTCCCCCATAGAATTCTGGGAGCTGTAGTTTGCTAAGGGTTCTGAGAGTTGTTAAGAGACCCTGTATTCCTCTTACGGAGCTACAATTCCTAGAGTGGATTAACAGTCAAGCCCTCTTCCCAGGGAACTCTGGGAGAAGAATAGGAGACCTATAACCTCCCAGCACCTTTAACAAACGGCAGTTCCCATAATTATTTGCGGGGAAGCCATGACTGTTTAAAGTAGTATCATGGTGCTTTGAATGTATGGTACAAATGTGGCCTTCTGGTGTTCTGCTTCATCACTCTTAGAATAAATATACTGGTGGCTGGGCTATGTGTATTCAGTAGTTGTGCCCTACCCTTTAAGAAATTTGAAGGCCTCAGTCTCTGTTTAAAGCAGAGTTTGGATATCCCCCCCCACCAGGTGTTGAATTGCAGCTCCCATCATCGTCCCTGGCCATTGACCATTCTTCCTGGGACTGATGGAGAGTCCCACAACATCTGGAGGGCCATGGGTTCCCCCAGCCCTGATATAAAGCATGTTACAGTGGTACCTCGGGTTAAGTACTTAATTCATTCCGGAGGTCCATTCTGAACCTGAAACTGTTCTTAACCTGAAGCACCACTTTAGCTAATGAGGCCTCCTGCTGCTGCTGTGCCGCCGGAGCATGATTTCTGTTCTCATCCTGAAGCAAAGTTCTTAATCCGAGGTACTATTTCTGGGTCAGCGGAGTCTGTAACCTGAAGCGTATGTAACCTGAAGAATATGTAACCCGATGTACCACTGTAGTTACTTTGGATGCAAATTCAGGTTTGAAACCACGTAGCAAATCTCTGGCTAACCCTTTGAAGGCAGAGGGGTGGGATTCCAGAGGACAGAGCTTCAGTGCCCTCCTTGTGACAGGGAGAAATGATTGTACAAAATAAGCAAATATAGAGCCTCCTCTATCTAAAGCACCCACACACATACCCTGGATGTTGTAAGTCTGTCATATTCACTCTTCGACCACTTTGACACCGCAAAGAGGGACACATCCATTTTTCTCTCCGCTTCTGTTTGGGCACAGTTAAAACCACATTTAGGGATAAGAAGTCAGGCAATGACATCTGCAGAACTGGAGTATTGCTGTATGTGAACTTGATGTCAGTTGCGGGCTAGAAATAGATGATCAGGAGCCAAGGAGGAGCTGCATAAAAGCTTCCTGTCTGGAAAGCTATAACCATAAACCTTCCAGCAGTACTATAAGTTCTGTGTAGCTCTAAACCTGTGCAACTGGGCAGGGAGTGGGGGGAAGTAACACTTTCTTACCACATGGTCAGAGGTGACAGTCAGATGCCATGACTCTGCACAGCTACACAAACTGCATGGTGAGCTTTTAAGCAGCCGCAGAGTGCATCCTGGTCAGCTCTTCCTCTACCAGAGAGCCTGCTTTTCAGAAAGTTGGCAGTGCAGTTCCACACTAGGGCTGTCTCCTCCTTCTCTCTAGTTCAGGAATGGGGAAAACTGTGCCCCCCCCCAGATGTTGTTGGACTACAACTCCCATCTTTCCTTGACCTTTGCCTCAGACCATGCTTGCTGGGCCTGATGGGAGCTGTAGTCCAGTCATATCTGGAGGGCTATAGGTTAGCCATCCCTGCCTTACTCTGCTTTCCAAGCAGGAAAGTGCATTTGTTATGATGCAGAGTACCAGCAGGAACTTCCTTTCTGCCAAATGCAAACTCCATGCTGGAGCTGTACGCCTTTGACAGTCATCTTTCTAAAACTAAAACAACCCCCACCCCACCCCAAATCCAAGTGATCCTGTTCAATTTCTTAGGAGCTCTCCAATATGAGGAAACATTAATCATTCACCTTTTTTACAGCGTCCTACCTTTGTTTCAATGTTTGCTTTGACTTCTACAATGATGTTCACAGGTCAGTGGAGCACAGCTATTATTCTATCTTTCCTTCTTTGTTCTTAGGTTTCAGCAGTGCCCACAGTCCTGGCTATGAAGAACGGCGATGTGGTGGATAAGTTTGTAGGGATAAAAGATGAGGATCAGCTGGAAGCCTTCCTCAAGAAACTTATGGGACCTTGAGCAACCCAGGCCAAGTGTGTGAATATGCCCCAGGACTCTTTCCCCTTTTTGTTTTTAAGCCTAGTTCCTTGGGAGGAGATGAGGGACAGTGGAACTGCCTTGGAGCAGTTGGGCTAGTGTCCGGTTTTGGGAGGGAACAAGCTGCACCATTCTAGCTCAGCTGGGGACAAACAGCCATGGTTCTGAGCTTGATGGGAAGGCTGGTTACTCCGTGGGAGAAGAGGAATAGAGCCTGCTGCCTGCCAGCAAATAGCCATGGCAAGAAATGGAAGACTCCCAACAAAGACAGGGGAGAAGCTACCCTCATCCTGCTCCAGTCCAGATCCTGTACAATTAACAGCTGCTGCCCGTGAGAGATGGTGGCAGACTTCCTTAGAAAAACCAGTTCCCCTGCTACATCTCTCCAGTCTGCGTCCTTTCCCACCCTCTCTGTCCAGGAGTACTTTTAAATCATGCGGCTTTCTTTGGCCACTGCTGCAACACACACCCCTCCCTGTGCGCTGCTGTTCATAAACCAAATGAAGAGAAACATTGTTTGGAATCTTCTCTCCCCCCCCCCTTTTTTTTTTTTTGGTAGATCTGTAATAAAGACAGCTTTAGTAATTTCTCCGTTCCCTTTTTTGTAGATAATTCTTCATGAGCTGAGAGAGAAGGTTCTTCCCTTCTTCAGGAAAGCTGAAGCCCTTCCACTTGGCTTGGCGGGTTGTGGGTTTGAGCAGGGGAGTGTTGAGCAGGGGAGGGTCTTGGGATCACCCATCCTTCACCAAACTAGAAGATATTTAGGCAGCCTGTTGCAGTGATGCCAGTCTTCATGACAAAAGTAGTGCAGGGATGGGGAGTCCCATCAGCCTGAACCAGCTTGGCCAGGAATCAGTGATGATGGGAGTTTGTTATCGAGCAAGATGAAGCAAGCTGGTTTTCCCCTGCTCCAAAGGGTAGGACTTGAACCAATGGCTTCAAGTTACAAGAAAAGAGTTTCCAACTAAATGCCAGGAAGAACTTTCTGACAGTAAGAACTGTTTGACAGTGGAATGGTCTCCCTCGGGAGGGGGTGAACTCTCCTTTCTTGGGGGTTTTTAAGAGGTTGGGTGGCCATCTGTCATTGATGCTGTAGTTGAGATTCCTTCATTGTAGGGGGTTGGACTAGATGACCCTTGGGGTCCCTTCCAGCTCTACGATACTACGAACATCTGGAGATCCACAAGTTCCCCACCACTACTTTAATGAAATTTTTCCATCTGTTTCTTGAGATGGCCCATTCCACCAGCATGAACAGAGGCCAGCCCTGAAGTTTTTCAGTGATGAACATGAAATGCTTTCTTTGCAGATCATCTTTGAAATCTTCAGGAAGGGGGTGGTGCATTGGCAAACAATATAACCACAGCTGGGAACATGGATGCCAAATTCATAGAAAATGAAAACACTGGTGACTATTTTCTAAGGACCAAGCAGTCTCTGTTTCTGTTGAGTATGGCCCTAGAGGTTAAACAGTCAAAATGTGGGAGCTGGCAGTAGTTGGGATTTCTCAGCGCCTTGGGCTGCTACATACTTCCTGTTAAACAGGGATGCTAATCCTTGCCAGAGGCAGAGAGCGTGATGGATAGGAATACTTCTTCCTTAAAACATGCAAATGGCTGATATGGGAGAGATAGGATGCTGAGCTAGCTACTTGTCAATATTTCCCAGAGAAAGCTATTAAATTTCTTTTTGCTGCATAGCAAAAATTATTTTGTTCACTGGTGGACCACTGCACCAGTTGGGCCTCCAAGACATGGTTTTATAGAATGCCAAACCTGTGTTGAAAACACCTGCAAACCTGGGAAGGGCTGAGCTTTTAGATCTAGCCGCCCATTGCTATTAGGGCTTCTTGGAACTCAGTTTGACGTAACAGCCTGCTGCTGAGCTAAGGTTTCAAAAGAAGCACAGCTAAAAGAAGAGTCTGGTTTTTCTTTTTGCCTTATGGTTCTACCCTCAGCTATTTGAAAAGGAATCATATTTCAAGCCATAATCTTATTGGAGGAAATGTTACACAGCAGAGTGAATAATTCATACTTTTAGGCTGGAACTACTCTAACCTTTAGATCATAGTGGCTGTTTTTTTAAAAAAAATGTTTTCACCCGTGATTTAATGTAAATCCTCCCAGTTTCTCCCCTTCTGCTCTTCCCTTAGAAGTGTCTTGTTTTCAACCACACGGGTGGCTGCCTGCTTCCTTCATGTGGCCAGCCTCTTCACCTGCCACACCCATCCTTTTTCTCTTTGGATGAGGAAGTAGCTTTGACCCTGAAAAACCATATATGAAAGGCTCGTTACCACTCACTGCTATCTTCATAGATGCTTCTGTTGCAGACACATGTAGATTTTTTATGAAGCTGATATTTTTTTTGTCCTTGGTTTTTACACATAACGCTTTCTTGGCTCTTAGTGTGGTCCTCTTCTCTCTGTGTACAGAGTCAAGATCTGAAGGGGTTTGTTGGAGAGGAGGGAGTTTTGCCCACTTCCTTGCAGCACAAGGCAATCAGAAAGAGTTTAAAGGAGTTCTCTTTCTTTGAGACAGCCCTAAATGCCCAGGCAGCAATGTTCCTGCCAGCATCCTCAAGGAGGCTGCCCAGCCAGCTTCAGGAAATTGTGCCAGGAAGAGGGAGGAGGCTGGACTCTTAATTTTGTCCTTGACGGTTGCTTCAGAGGTTTTGCTATGGGGATCAAATTTTGTAGATGAAACTTTAAACAAAATGTTAGGTATTTGTTATTAAGGATTCTTGGGAATGGTTTGAAAGGGCATGGGCTTGTATCAAGAACAGTGCTAAATAACTGTCCTGTCAGCATGAGGATTTACACTTGTGGAAATCAGCTCCCCCCACCCTCCTTCCCTTTGCATGCCTCGTGAATCTATTCTGGGGGATCTCCCAACCCTGTGGAGCAGATTTGCGGAGGGGGCTAGACAGATATCTAAAGGGTTGTCACATGGAATATGGAGCAAGCTTGTTTCCCCCTGCTCTGGAGGGTAGGACTTGAACCAATGGAATCAAATTACAAGAAAGGAGATTCCCACTAAACGTCAGGAAGAACTTTCTGACAACAAGAGCTCTTTCACAGTGGAAGGAACTCCCACACTCGGTGGTGGACTCTCCTTCCTTGGAGGTTTTTAAACAGAGGTTGGGTGGCCATTTGTCATGGATGCTTTAGTTGAGATTACTGCATTGCAGGGCTTTGGACTAGATGACCCTTGGGGTCCCTTCCAACTCTACAATTTGATGAGTCTATGTGCAGGGGGAGGAGAAACGTCCCATTGCACAAGTGTAAATCCTTGTGCAGATGGGACAATTACCGTATTTTTCGCCCTACAGGATGCACTTTTTCCTCTCCAAAAATGGAGGGGAAATCTGTGTGCGTCCTATGGGGCAAATACAGGCTTTCACTGAAGCTTGGAGAGCGAGAGGGGTCGGTGCGCTTCCAGGCTTCAGGAAGCTATCAGCAAGCCTGAGGAGCCCGCGGGAATTCCCGCAGGACTCCCTAGGCTGCGGATAGCAGCCTGTCGCCCGGCGCACGAGGCACCCTGAAGCAGAGCGCCCCTCGCGCTGGGCAGACATCCGCAGTGTGGGGAGCCCTGCAGGAACTCCCACACTGCGGATAGCAGCCTGCCGCCCGGTGAGCACCCCTCACGCCGAGCAGACATCCGCAGCGTGGGCAGCGGGAACTCCCGCAGGGCTCCCCACGCTGCGGATAGCAGCCTGCCGCCCAGCGCGCAAGGCGCCCTGAAGCAGAGCGCCCCTAGTGCCGGGCAGACATCGGCCAGCCCCACAAGCTCGGGGGACAGCAGGGAGGCGCAGTGCCATCCCGCTGTTCCCTACCTGGTTTGGAGGCTGGCTCTGGGGAGAAGCGCACTTCTCCCCAGCGCCAGCCCCACAAGCTCAGGGGACAGTGGGGAGGCGGAGCGCCGCCATACCGCTGTTCCCCAAACTGGTTTGGTTTCCCCGACCTGGTTTTGGGGGGGAAATAAAGGGGAAATTTTTTTTCTTTATTTCCCCCCCCAAAAAAAAAAACAAAAAAAACTAGGTGCGTCCTATGGGACGGAGCGTCCTATGGGACGAAAAATACGGTACTTACTGCTGCATGGAATGCAAGCCATGGTGTCTTGCCTCCATAGAGTTTTCCCTCCAATGTCCACCTGATTACAATGCTCTCTCTTGTTGCAAAATGCTGAAAGCCAAAGTAGGGTCTTGTCTTATTTCTGATTTAGGGTTGTCAATCGGTAACCTGGAGGTGATATCTGGAGAAAGCGAGCTGTCATTCTTCTTCCTCTCTCATAGTGTGTCCAGTGATGGTGCATGGTAGGACAAGATTATAGAGGAGTGCTTTGACAACATGGGGCATAGTTAAAGGATGGAACTTGCTACCCAGAGGAGGCTGGTCCTTTTGAGCTCTGGCCCAGCAGCCTCTGTCTGCCCTCACCTCCATCTGCCAGTCCAGACTGCAACCTTAGCTGTCAGGTTCCTCCTCTTTAGTCTCAGTATTACCTCCTGCAGAACTGAGCAGGGAGGAGGATGGGGACAAAAGCAGAATTAGTTCGCTTTGGTTCTGCCCACCTCTGACCTCCCTGCTATCTGCTACACCAGTCTCAAGGGACACTTGCCACTACTGTTGTTGCCATAAGCTGTGATGCTGGCTATGCTGGCTTTGGGGGGGGCAGGTAAAGTATGCTGGCTACCAACTTAAAGCAAAGGGGAATAGGCAAATTCATGGAGCATAAAGGTTACTAGTCTTGACTATCTAGTACTTCCAGGATCAGAGACATCATGCTTCTGAACACCAGGTGTTGGCGAACATGAACAGGAAAGGTCCTGAACTCATATACTGCTTGTGGGATTCCCAAAGGCATCCAGTTGGCCACTTCTGGAAGCAGGCTATTGGATCAGATTGGCTGTTGGTTTGATCTAGCAGGGCTTGTGCTTCTTCAATGGATCTAAATAAGGCTGCCTCCATGATTCATGGGACCTGATGCTCTTTCATGTCTCAGATTTGAAGAGTTTTTATCACAGCTTGAAACTGTTCTCTGCGACAATGAGGGATAGAAGCTTAGCTTCTCGAGACTTAATTCCAGCCCTGGGTGCCAAATTCCATGCTTGCGCTATGCATAGTTGGAGGAGGCACATTTCCTGCCTGTAGCAAAGGGAGGCATTGTCAGCGACGTGCAGGAAAAGTCTGGGAGGGGGAGCAGGCCTGGTATGTTTTCTACAGTGGTTAACTTCAGTGCCCTGCCATAAACACAGAACAGGAAAAAACAGCTGCAGGCACTGTGACTTTGCATTGTGTATTTAAGAGCCTGCATAAATTGGCTATTTATCGCTTCCTTCCAAGGCTCTGGGGCCTGGGTGGTATCGTGTACAACAAGCTGGGGATTTACTGGCAACCCCTAATATGTGCATCACTTTGTGACAGTCACAATTGCTGATTCTTTCTAATACAAAATGGGGGGGGGGGGTGCGCCTGTGAGTATTTCAGCAAAGAAAGAGAGCGACATGCATCTCCTCCCTCTCGCCCTCTCCAAATCACTAGCAGCTTTAAAATGGCCTAAAATCTCTTGAGGCTTTGGATGCTTTTTGAGTTATGAATTGAAAATGTCAGAGAAGCAGAAGGGCAAAGATGCTACTGTTATGCAGCCAGCCCTGACTTAATTGCCTCTCCCTTTTTGCCTCTGCAGAAAGGAATTGCTGTGGGCCCTGGCTGATCACTACTAGCAAGAGAAGGGCGCTTGCCTGCTCTTTGGCCTTCACGTGTGCCAGCCACCCTTTTGTCAAATTCAGTTTTTTCAGAGCTATATACATTGAAACAATTAACAACACACACACACAAATGCCCAGGTGATTAAGAATGCCTGGCTGGTAGCTAAAAACTTGTAAAATTGTTGCCAGGTGCAGCCTTTTGGGGAAGGAATTCGGAACTTAGAGGGGCCACCACTGAAAAGGCCTTTGCAGTCATGCTGCACTGCTAGGAAGGAAAGCACTTAAAGCAGCATCTCAGCAGAAATTCTCATGAAACGCCGTGCATCTAAAGCACATGGCTCCCCCACAAAAAATCATGGAAACTGTCGTTTGCTAAGGGTGCCGAGAATTATAGCTTTGTAAGGGGGGAACTGTGTGCAACCCTGCAATGGACCTCAGGCTTCCATGGCACAGGGAGGGTGGGCGACCCGTGGGGCTGGATGTGCACGGATAAACAAATACCTGTGTGCATGCCTAAGGCCTCAGGTTTCTGGAAGCCAGGGGATGGGGGGTGGGGAAGTCTTAAATGAGAGGCAGGAGACAGCAACACACTGTGCAAATACATCCCGGGAAACTGCCTGCTGGTTTGGATGGAAAACACAGGGGTAAGTCTGTTTCTCAAGATGTCCTGTTTTCCCTCCACCCCCTTTTAGTTGCAGTGTTGCTTGTCTGTCCAGCTTAGCTTAAGACACGTCATCACCCCCCTCTAATAGCCATCTCAGGTGACCAGTGCAGACAGGCCCAGAGCCAAAGAGGTCCTCTGAGAAAGAAGTGTTGGCAGGTTTGGGGGAACCCTGAGGTTTGCAGAAGTGCTAAAAATATTTAGGGGGAAGGGAATCGTAAGTGCGGGGGGCAGACTTAAAAACAGCCCCATGGGGACAGTATTCTCAGTGAGCCCAAAATGCAGGCATACCGTTGGGGAGGGGATGGAAAATGAGCAAGGAGGGAGGACAGGTGGAGGACCCTGGAAAGAGGCGTGGCTGGCTGGCAGCCACACTGCAACACTTTGTTACAGATCCCACTTGGATACCTATAAAATACTCAGGTTTGAAGCGGCTAGCAACCCTTTAGCCCTCTTTTGGTTTGGGGAGCTGTGGGGCGGAGGGGGGGTGAGTGCCTTCCTCACTCCGGTAACTCTCCTCTCCCCTTCTCGAAGTCTGCAGAAGTACTATAAGGCTCCTTTTCCAGGTTGTCTGAAGCCTTGGAACAGGAATGCTCCTCTTGGGCACTGGGGATGCACCGCAACATTTAGTTGCAGGTCCCGCTTGCATTGTTCTAGTCTTGTCTTACTAAAAAGGGCAGTGTGCCTCTTTTGCAGAAAGCGCTTTGCTCCGCTTCAGTGATCGCAATTTATGTACCACTGCACTACTGACTTCGAAACCTCCTGTTCCTAAAATAGCTGACGGAAGAATGTTCCTGTCTCGCTTATTTTTATATACATATATTTTTTACCTTGACCGCCAGCCTTGGTGTTTTAACAGGTCACACACCTACCTGACTATGCCTGAGATTGTACAGCCCAGTGGTTAGAGCTGTCGGCTGTGAAATCACATAAAAGAAAAGCAAGCTGCAACAAGATGTTGCGGAGTGGATTGTTCCCATTGGGGGTTCCAGAGACCCAGCCCTGCCTTCCCCCAGGATATTTAATTCCATCCCCTCACCCCAAAAAATGAGTTGGCATTCTGTGGTCACTTAGCATACTTAGTCATCACTGGGCTGCTTGAGGATTACTCCCCATTAGCTCCACCCCCCTCCTTAAAACTTGTTTGTAATTCTGCAAATCTTGAGGTTCCTTCAAATCTGCCGATCCATCCCTTTGTGTGTGTTAATGGTATTATTTTGGCTATGTAAGGATCTGCACTGAAGAGAAGTGGGTTTGCTCTTAGAAGCATGTTATTTCTAGCAATTGTTTTGGAGGCCTTGTGGTTTAAAATCTGAAGCTGAGTTAGCTGATGGTACTTTTGATTTTTCTTTCTTTATATTATTGATGTTTGTAATGTTATTGCTATGTTTGCATTTAGGAACTTTAAAATGTTCCTGTCATGGCTTCTGGCTAGCACAATGAGCTTATTAATAGGATGTCCATCTCTGATTGTCCTTGGCTGGTTGTTAGTCTCTTTACAAGACTACTTAGAATCATAGAATTGTAGAATTTGAAGGGACCCCCGGGTCATCTAGTCCAACCCCCTACAATGCAGGTATCTTTTCCCAGAGTGGGGCTCAAGCCCATGACCCTGAGTCTCATGCTGTACTGTCTGAACTATCTCTCTTCTAGTGCTCTTCTCTGTCTTGTCCAAGTTTTGATTAGTTATTGCCTAGGTGCAAGTTGAGGGCACAAGGAGAAGGGGACGACAGAGGACGAGGTGGTTGGACAGTGTTCTCAAAGCTACAAGCATGAATCTGACCAAACTGCGGGAGGCAGTGGAAGACAGGAGTGCCTGGCGTGCCCTGGTCCATGGGGTCACGAAGAGTCGGACACAACTAAATGACTAAAGAACAACAACAACGAATTAACGACTAAACAACAACAACAGGTGCAAGTTGCCCCTATAAGCTGGACATTACACAGTACAGTGGTGCCTCGCAAGACGAAATTAATTCGTTCTGCGAGTTTTTTCGTCTTGCGATTTTTTCGTCTTGCGAAGCACGGATTTTGGAAAAGCTTCAAAAATCACCAAATTCTTCAAAAACCTCAAAAAAGGCTACCACACCACGGGCTATGAGTTGCTCCTCGAAGTCAAGTCACAACTGCACCCCCTGAATGCACGGTTTTAAGAAAAAGGAAACAAACTTGCAAGACGTTTTCGTCCTGCGAAGCAAGCCCATAGGGAAATTCGTCTTGCGAAGCAACTCAAAAAACAAAAAACTCTTTCGTCTTGCGAGTTTTTCGTCTTATGAGGCATTCGTCTTGCGAGGTACCACTGTATTTATGCACTAGAAGCTTGCTATCTGAGGGTTTATCCACACTTATCTTTCCTCTGCTCTTTCCAGGCACAGTCCACAATTTAAAGCTCTGTGTCCGAGCACCCTTCTTTTTGCTCCAGAGCTTCCCCTGTGAAAATCCACACTTTAAAGTTCAGTTGGAGCAAACATCAATCCATGGAAAACCCAAATTGACATTCGCTCTGATTCATCTTTAAAGAGCATGTTTTTGCAGGGAAAGCTCCGTGCAAAAAAACCAAAACCCTCAATGCTCGGACACAGAGCGTTAAAGCTCTGACCTCTGCCTGCAAACGTCAGGGTAAAAGGTAAATGTGGAAAAGCCCTAAGTGTTACGGGCAGGATCTCACTGTTCATAGCAATTTAACCTAGGATTAAATATAACACCTAAGTAGTCATATAGTCTTGCTTTTGGGTGGGGGGAACCTACCAAAAACAAACGCAGCATTTTTGCTTCTTTCCATTGGCCTTGTTCACAGCCATCAGTATGCCTATATATAGAATCCAAAATGAATTGCTATGGTAAGTTTTACTGTACCTATGGAAACTTAACAGGCTGGTTTCCTCTTATGATGGCAGTCCTTCAGAACCAATGAATTTAGTATCCCCAAAAGACCAGTGCCAATAATCTTTGCTTGGTGGACTAGCACATGCAAAATATTTTGAGAGAGGATTCAGTTTAAATACATATTATTAACTGCAGCACAGTGCATCACCTTCATCAGCCTGGTGCCCTCTATATGTTTTGGACTACAATTCCCATCAGCTGCAGCCACCATGACCATGCTAGGAGTTGTAGCCAAACTCATCTGGAAAGCACCTGGATTGGGGTTGCAATATGATCCATGGACCTGCAGCTACCTCTCATTCGTAGGATGCTCCTAAGTGCTTGCCTGGATTTGTTTTGCCAAATGATTGGGCATAGGCCATGTATTAAATTTGCATATGGTGAAATGGATTTACGAGAAGTTCCTGCGGCACCCCAGTGCTTATGCTTGGCATGTAATGAAATCCTTGTTCAGCAGTTACTTCTGCATGGGAAATAAAGGCTTGACCCACATACAGGTTTTTGTAGCGCTGGTTACGTATGCCCACTTGTGTCTAGACACAAGCCAAGATTGCACATTCCCAATATAAGTATTGGTATACATGATGCAAAATATGTGTGTTACGTAAATGACAGAGGCACGTCTTATTCCAATTAACATTAGCGTTAAGAGTCTGAGAATGGCTGGCTTTTGTCCTTCCAAAGGGTGGTCCTCTTTTCCAGATGTGGGGAACCTGTCATCCACTAGGTGCTTTTGGACTCCAAAGCCCATCAGCCACAACCTGAATGGCCAATGGACAGGAATTATGGGAGTTGCAGTCCAGCAGCATCTGGAGGGCCCCAGATACTTCATCCCTGCTTTGGCATATTCCATTCTCTTTTGCAGCACACATCTGTGCCATCTTTCGCCTGCAAATCCTTTCAAATCCTTTTCTTCACCACAACCCCTCGTCTATCAACATCTTATATGTGTTTTTTAAAAAATCAAAACGAAACCATATATAGTATGAAGAAACAGTTTCAAGTAAGAAAAGCTCACACCCCTCATCAGGGGTTTGATGATAAGGAAAGCACTGGTAGATAGACCCTCTGTGTAAAACAATACCCTCAGACACTGAGGTATCAAATACTGTACTAATCAGAAACAACATGTTGCATTTGGGGATGGGAGTAGACAACAAATGATTTTGCAAGCTTAACTGTTGTAATGGCCGGTGCCAACTGGCAGATGTTTGCGAAACACTTTGAACTAGGAGGGTGTTGTAGAAATTAATTGCACCTTAAATAGTTGGCTAGTAAATCTGTCCTGCAGCAGTCTTATGCAGTTCTTTTTGAGCATCATGGGAGGATCTCAGCATCTCCCCCTAAGGCAGTGACTAACGCTGGATAAACTATGCTCTGCAGGAGGCTAAGAGCTCACTCAGGGTTAATGCAGAAAATCACCCCCCTGGCTGCTTAGAGAAACATGTCTGAAAGATGAGACTACATCTCCAAAGAGGCAGGGCAGAGTAACCACATCCTCCTCTCTGAGGCTGAAATATTCCGCTTCACTGTTAACTCAGCAGGGAACAAAGAAGATTAACCAGAATGTAAACTGCTGGGTGTTTTTCTTTTTTTTTCTTCCAAAAGTCAGACACACATGCAGGAAGGTCCTTGTCATCCTTCAAGCCCTGCAGGTGTCTGATTTAGTAGCTCCAGAAACAAGAAGAGCTATTGTTCAGTGTTTATAATTAAACAGCTTTTTGGCAATGGACAGGAAGCCTCCCCCCCCCCCCCCCGCATCCACAACATGCTCTCTAGCTCTCCACATTTTTCCTTCTTTCCCTGGGGATATTAATCCCTAATCACAAGCCTTTTAGAGTGACATACAGTACTTTAACTTGTTTCAAGCTTTGGTAGTGTAGATGCAAGCTTTGCTTCTTCCAAGTAGAGTAGATGCTTGTGAGCGAGAGACATGGAAGGAAAGCAATGCTAGCAGGAAGAGGCTGCAAAGAAGCCTAAGCAGAACCAGAGGAGCTGGGGTCACCAACATGGCATCTGTGGACACCACAATACCCTCAGACACCACCCTTGAAGTCTGCCCTGGGCCCTGCTCCTTCCAGTTTTATTTTTAATGTTTGTTGCCGTTGTTTGGGTTACCCAATTTTCTTTTTTGGGGGGTGGTCTGGCTTCGTTTGTCTGGCTTTCATTGGTTTTGCCTAGTTTCCTGTTGGAGCAGGAGGAGGTTTTGAGCATTGGAAATATTGGCATATTTTGTGGTGCCCCTAGCAATTTATTAGACTTCCCTTGATTCCTGTGTTGTAGGAGGCTGGATTAGATAACTCTTGCAATCCCTTCCAGCTCTACCATTCTAAAAAGGACTGGGGATGGCTGGCTCCGGAAACATTAGGCCTGGAAGTGCCAACACATTTTTGGTGCAGGTGAGAAGGGGTTCTGTTTTAAATATCACAGGGAGCCAGACCCAGCCCTGCCATTGGGCACCATGCGGCAACTGCCTTAGGCAGCAGATACTATTGAGCAGGAAGCAGCATTGAAGGGTTGTAGGCCTGAGCTGCCTGCTACCCGTTGTTGTTGTTCTTGTTGTTGTTGTTTCTACCCCCACCCATCTGGCTGGGTTTCCCCAGCCACTCTGGGCAGCTTTCAAGAGAACATTAAAAACAGAATAAAACTTCAAACATTAAAAACTTCCCTAAACAGGGCTGCCCTCAGATGTCTTCTAAAAGTCAGGTAGTTGTTTATTTCCTTGACATCTGATGGGAGGGCGTTCCACAGGGCGGGTGCCACTACCGAGAAGGCCCTCTGCCTGGTTTTCTGTAACCACTTCTCGCAGTGAGGGAATCGCCAAAAGGCCCTCAGTACTGGACCTCAGTGTCTGGGCTGAACAATGGTAGTGGAGAGGCTCCTTCAGGTATGCTGGGCCGAGGCCTACAGCCCCTGAGCTATCTACCACCAGTACTGACTCAGTACTGCATGGAGGGACCAAGAGTAGGGTGCTTGCTGTGGGGGTCATGTCAGGGGGAGGCCTTATTACATTCATATACGAACGTTCCTCCAAGAAACTCAAGGTACTGACCATGGTTCTCCACCTCTTTTTATCCTCACAGCAGGAAGGTTAGGGTGAGGTCTCCCTGTGAGTTTCATGGGTGAGTAAGGCTTTGAACCCTGGTCTCCCAGCTCCTCATCCAGCACTCTAACCACTATACCGCACTGCCTCACCACAACACTAGTGAAGCTCTGCAGGCAGCAGCAGCTGTACCATGGATCTTCCCTGCCCAGAAGCAAATTTCATGAGGTTGGAGCTGCTACAGACAAGCAATTCCTGTCCTGCATTTCAGACCACTTCACACATCTTTCAGTGCAATCATATGGTCCAGCTAAGATGGCTGCTGCCGCTATGTTGGGTCTTATCGGGCACTGATGTAAAGTTAGTGGGACACTTACACTTTCCTAGCAGTGAAATCAAACCTAGCAACAATGGAAGCTATGCTGTCATGCATGATTCACAGCAGCACTCACCGGTGACACAGACAATGTTCATAAAACTACAGACAACATATAGGGGATTCTGTGATGGTTAGAGTCATTGTGCAAGAGAAAGGGATGGAGGGCACACAGACAAGGAAGGAGGGGCTCTGCAAAACCAAGATTGGAGGAGGAGACACTTTTGTCTGGCTGTTAGCTGAGCGGGAATGAGCAATGGAATGGGAAACTGGAAACGTGGATTTAAGGGCCAGCCTGAGAAATGCTCAGGTAACCTCCATTTGACTAAGCCTAAGGATTCCTGCCAACTATTAAATTTTTAGATCAGAAAAGAGAGAGCTTTTTGCATGGTTACTTGATTATCTAGAATACTTTTATTTAACCTCCACCTAAATTTAACCTCTAATAACACTGGATTGTGATCTGATAAAGTCTTTGGTTGTATTTCAGTTCTTTTTATTCTCAGTATTAACTCATTTGATAGCCATATTGAGTCAATTCTTCTGGCAGATTGATTTGGCTTTGCATAAGGGGTGTATTCTCTTTCAAATGGGTGTCTAAATTGCCAAACATCAGTCAATTTTAAATTCCCCACCAGATTGAAAAAAGTCAAAGATAGTCTACCTTCTTTTGAGTCCGTTTTCTTATTGTCCTATCCATTTCTAATGAAACTACTGTGTCCAGTTTGGGAGTAGTTGTCCAAAACTTCTGGAGAGGCACCAGGTTGGCAAAGGCTGCTGCTGTGTGTGGATCTGGAGCTTCTGTCAATTAAGTTCATGGCTAGCTGGGGTCTCACTGGCTTTGTGCTTTGCAAGACGTCCTGCTGACCAGGCCCAGAAAATCCTGCTGGCACCTCTTAGCTTAAAGCAAGCCCTGGTAGAAAGAACCAGGGTTTGCTCTTCTCCTTGGAAAGTCAGACTATACTTACACCTCTATATTAGCATAGGCACATTTTAGGTGCCCAGAGTCTTTATAAGTATCTAGCAACACCCCTGCATGGTATGCCTTGCGTGTCTGGAAAGTCCTTGCCTGGGTATCTATAACAGAGCAGAACTGGAAAAAGCTTCAAAGCATTTCTGGTGTTCCAAGACACTTAAAAATGCCTTAAGTCTCCAAATATGTTTCCAAGTAGCAACTGCTAACTTTGCGGTAGGAGGATGAACTCAGACTGTGGGAAACAAGAGACCCTGCAAAAAAAAAAAAAAAGAAGAAGAAGAAGTTTCCCTGGAGTGTATTGATGGACACATCACCAAGCTGGAAAGTGGACCTTCCTTCTCCTCTAGTGTAAGCTGGTTTTGTTGTCCTTTAAGGGGAGGGGGAGGGGACAGGAAGTCCTTTCTGCTCACAGTCCACTAATTAGGCAGGAATGTTATCTCCATTGCAGATGTTGACTCTGACATCCCCCTAACCTCCTGGCAACAAAATGAAAATTAAACTAAAGCAACAGCGGTAAGAAGAGACACTGGGGAGAGGCAGGGGAGGAAATGTCTTCTGTGAAGGTTGGGAATAAAAAGGAACTGGGGCCCCATGACAATTCTTGAGCCACAGAACTGGATGGGATTGGCTGCAGTTTCAGATACTCTTCCTCATGTTCCTGCTGCCCTCAACATCAGCACCACCAAATATGGGGAGGGGGCAGCAGATATTATTTCAGGGATGGGAACCCTGGTTTAAAGTTAGTCCGCTAGGACAACAAAACCCAACCTAAAGCAGTGGGAACCAGAAATGGCATTGTCTGCTCTGTTTGCATGTGCTGGGCTTGTGTGGAGAAGCCCTCCTACAAAGTAGCTAGAGGCAACCTTGGCATCTTGCTCTGGGAAGGGTGGGGCTCAAGCAATTGCTCTGGCATATTTCAGAAGAGTCTTCCACCCTTTTCCTGCAGCGAGCCTCCATGGTTGGGTTCATTAAAATGAATGAGTGGGAAGGGGGTTATATTGAGATTTTGCTTCCAGCGCCAAACATGTGTAAGGGCCGAAAGAGGCATGACGTTGAATGCCACACTACGTTTAACATGCAAGCTTTAAAATAAAAAAAGTGAATTCCATCAGCTGTTCCGTCAATTCCACCTGAACTAATAATTAACAGGATCTCAGAGCAAGCACCATGGATGAATTTAACACTTACCACCCCACTCTGTGCTCTGTTCATCTTAATTATCTATCAGCCCTCTGCAGCTGATGTTATTTGCAAAGATGCATTTCACATCACAATAGCTGAGTCCTGAGATTGTACTGCTAAGAGTAGTGCTGCAAAAGGAGATGGTTGTTGTTAATACCCTGCCCATTTGACTGGGTTGCCCCAGCTACTCTGGCTCCAGCTACTCTAACACATACAAAAACATAATAAAACACCAAACATTAAAAACTTTCCCATACAGATCCGCCTTCAGATGTCTTCTACAAGTTGTATAGTTATTTATCTCCTTGACATCTGAAAGGAGGGCATTCCACAAGGAGGGCGCCACAACAGCAACTTGCTGTCCAATCACAGAAGTCTTTCTCTTTATTGTTCAGTGACATACACCAGTGGTTCCAAACCACTCTTAAGAGATTCAGAGAAACCCTTTTACATCATTTCTTTTTTCTTAAGCTCTGCTGTAGGTGCTGGAACACCAAAGAGAGACTATCTAGTAGGACATTAATTATATAGTATATATTACCACGGGCTTCAGCACTCAGTGTCTTGGATTCTTTCTCTCACACTGATGCCATTTTTAAAACATTTGGTTAGTCTATTAGTCTACTTATTTTTTCTGCATGCTTTGAAAGGTTGTGCTTCACAGCTGTGGGATGAGAGCAGCAAAGGCCCGTAGAGGTATACAAAAGCGGTGATGTCTGTCATCTCTCCCCACTAGCTGGAAGCAAGGTTTATATACTATTTCAAGGTTGCAGGAGCATAATCATAACTGGCAGATGAGTAATGTAGAAGCTACCTGACCAGACCTTAGCTTAAATGTAAACATCTCTGCGGGGACACAAAAGGAAACTGGATCTGTGGCTGCCCAGCTGCAGAGCTGCTTGAGCCGAGATAACATAGACAAAGCCACACAGGCATTCATTCTTGCATATCCAGAATGTCTTCACACAGCTTCAAACAGGACCACCCCTTAAAAAACCTTTACTTCATATGCTCTGCAACTCAAGGCGAAACACTGGGTGGGATGCACTTGTAAGGCTGCCTGGTTTTGAGCTGGCCTTGCTAGCTCTAACAGCAGTGGGATCTGCAGCAATTAGCAGGCAAGAAGTGTTTTTAGAGCCAGGCCCAGAAAATGCTCTATTGATTTCTGCATGGCAAACTGTTAAAAGAACAGGAGCAGAGCAGGTTGAGTTTTAGTTGTCAACTGGCAATGGACTTGTGCCCTAATTAGTATTTGGAGGGGGGTGCAGAGAGAACTGATGGATGCGCTTTGCTTCATGCTCAGGCTTTAAGTGATTGTCATATTTATGACCAGGAAGGGATTTTCTAACAAGTTAAGCCTTAGTACTATGGTGTGTTTTTTAAAATACAGCTTATACGTTATTGAAGCTATGTGCTTGTGGTACTGTTACCATAACTTAGGGCTTCTATATGCAATACTCTTCATTATTGCTCAATAGAAAGTCTTTACCCTTAAATATGACAGTATTTTGACTTAAAAAACAACAACAACTAGCAAATTCTTCAGGTTCTACAGCTTTCAAAGTGGAGCTTCTACTTAAACCTGAACTGAGAGAGGCTTACTTTTGAGGAAACATGTTTAGAAACATATGACATGAAATTTCTTGTGGAATTGCTCTTGCAGGCAAGATTCCACTTCATTAATTGCATCTGATGAAGCAAGACCTTGTCTACAAAATCTCATACTACTAAAAATGTGTTAGCTATTAAGGCTGTTTTGCTTTGCTATGGCAGGCTAACAGCAATAGTCTTTTGAATTGTGTTATAAAATCGTTGGGAGCCCCAATACAAAAGGACTTCAGGGAAGAGTGGTTTGACTTGCTAACCTTCTACCTCCTTTCAGCTCTAGGAGTCTTGCCAGTTATCTCCCAAAAAAGTAAATGGCAAAAATGAAGGACATTCGGAGGGAGGTGGGAGTGTTTAGAAATAGTAGTCATTATATTCCAAGAGCTGGACTTTCCAACTGGCTTCTTGACCCTATTGGCTTTGTTGTTAATCCCACTGACATCAATGGATTGCAACACTATATTGAACTGGGGCTTTGTCCCTAAATATGTTTTCATGCCAGGACTCAAACCTGGAAACTATTAAGTATCTTTATGCTGCAATCTTTTAACAACCCTGTAAATTAGACGGGTTATCATCCCCGTTACAGATGGGATGCTGAGAGAGGACAACTTACTTCTACTATCAAATGAGTTGGGCGCTTTCCCATCATGCCGCACATATGCCTGTCTCTGAGCATATGCAAAACGCCTTTCGCTTGCCACTGAGGAAATCCAATCAGCCCCACTCCACCCACTTTGAGAAAGCCAGAAACACAGAGCAGGGGTTGCGCGATCCTTCCAACCTTTTGGGAAATTAAATTTTCCGAAGAGCTGTGATGTTCTTGGGTGGGTTACTAGGAGGGCAGACAACAACTCTTGAAACTCGAGTACCATAACCGCTGCCCCATCCAGACATTGTTGGCTACAGCTCCCATTATTCCTGACCAATGGCCATGCTGGCTGGGTCTGATGGGAGTTGGCGTCCCTCAACATCTGGATGGCCACCCTTGCCCACCTCTGGGCGAGCATGAGGCTGATCTATGTCTCTTCCTCGCCCTTCCCTTCGGCAGTCATTAGTGCAAGCAAAGTACAGCTTCCTTGCTTTGTGTTGTAATCTCCAATGACAACCAGATCTCAGCCTAAGGGTTTTTGGTTTTTTTAATAATATTATTTTCTGGCGAAGCCTCTTCCTCAAGGAGAGGGTGATCTACCCCACCCCACCCCTGCCTCCAGTTGCATCAACGAAGCCAGTGCATCCGGTGGTGCTTTGCGGCCAGGTAGGGGAAAAGGTGATCACAGGGTGGGTCGCTGAGCAGGGCCAGATTTAGGTTTGATGAGGCCCTGAGCTACTGAAGGTAATAGGGCCCTTTATATGTCCAGCTGTCCTTTGTCAACAACAAATTGTTGCTGTTTTTTTGTGTTGAACATATGCTATATGGTAATTTATGGACCTAATAGGTATCTAAAGCCATTTGCCACTGTTGCTGTATGTAGGATTTATTTTATTTGTTTTTTTTTATCTTATATTTTGGAAATGTACATCCAGGTTCCCCCCCCCCGTTTAATTTTCGGGGGAGGGAGCCCAAGAGAGTGGGGTCCGAAGCTATAGCTTGTTTAGCTTATACGTAAATCCGGCACACTCACAGTGTGTGAGTCAGGTGGGCGCCTCTCGTCGCAGCTGGATTTGAGAGGGATTTTCCCAAGGAAACGAGGTCAGTGGGTTTTCTCCCAAGCCGGACAAGCGCGAAGCTCGGGAGCGCGCGCCTCCCTCCCTCGAGGCGCCTCCCTCTTCCCAGAGCGAGGGCGAGAGCGCGCGTCCCGCCGGTCTCCCTCGCCTTGCCCATATAAGGCCGCGATTGTCACAACGCG
Source organism: Podarcis cretensis (assembly GCF_951804945.1). NCBI lineage: Eukaryota > Metazoa > Chordata > Lepidosauria > Squamata > Lacertidae > Podarcis > Podarcis cretensis. The sequence continues at coordinate 28,408,804 of NC_137179.1, read as the reverse complement.
CCATAAATAGCGCGGCGATGTTGTCATCACCTGCCCGCTCGCGCTGGGTTTTTGTTCAGGGCACCTTTCCAGCCGAGCCAGATCCCGCCTGCCTGCAGTTAGCAACTCTCTCTCGCGCGCTCTCTCTCTCTCTCTCCCCCCCCCCCGCCTCTTTTTCTCCTCCTCCCGCCCTTGCCGGTTGCAGTTCGTCTCCGAGCGGCGTGTCTCTGCACATCTTGCTGGCCGGGAGGAGGCCCCACACGCGAGCTCTTCCTCGCCCCGAAGAGGAGGGAGGGGCGACTCTCTATTTTGCATTCGTTTGTTTTTCGCTCGATTTATACGCCGCTTGCAGCGCGGTTTGCAAAAAAAGATAAAACCACGAAATTCGGAGAGGGGGGGGGGATTGCAACACGTCAAAACATACCAGAATACTCGAAGAGATAAAAATCCACACCAGCTTGAGTAAACGGCATACGCCTGCCTGATATCAATAGGCAGAGGGGTGTTTCTTTTAATTTACATCGTAGGGAGCTTGATGCTCTCTCGCGTGGTGAATGAAAGTCGCATTAAGAAAGAAAAGCAATAAGAAATCTTAAAACCAACAGCACTATAAACCATAACCCACAGCATTCAAAAGTAAAATTATTTGTTAGATGTTTAATATCATAAATCAATTAATTAAATCAATGGGGGGAGAAAAGTACTCAATTAAAGATGCAACAGAAGCAGAATACTGAGTCCTTTGACCCATCTTGTGCAGTACAGTGTTGTATTCCAACAGGGGTGGGGACCTTCGGCATTCACTCATGGTCAGTTTTCTGGGGGTCGCATGCTAGTGGTAGGCAGTGCTCTGCGCTGGGTGCAGAGCAGTCGAGGCAAAAATCGGTGGACCGATGGGTCTTATCCATGTACAGTGGGCTGCATTCCATCCAGGTAAGTGGCAGAGGTTTCTGTATACACATACACACCTGAGGAAGCAAGAGGCATCATCACAGTTCAAGGACACATTCCAGCCAGGTGAAAGCATTAGAATTGTAGAGTTGGAAGATGACTCTCTGAGGGGAACGAAACCATCACCACATATAAAGTCCTTTCTGTCTAGGACTTGCTAGCCAAATTTCTGGAAATCAGAAATGCCCTTCCCACATCTTGCACCCTCACCCAAGGGAATCTTAAGAGGGCTTGCTAAAAATTGGAAGGAGCAACTTTGGTTTGTGCAACGGCAAAATGATGTGAGATGTAGCTATTGGTTTCAGGATTTCAACTCTTGAATAACAGCCTGGTCTCAGTAGTTTTGAGAACATAAATATGGTGATAGTGGTGATGTCAGACTAGGACTAGAGAGATTCAAGTTTAAATTCCCACTCAGCCATGAAACTCCCTGGTGACTTTATCCAGTCACTATCTTTCAGTCTAACTCACCTCACAGGATTGTTACGCAGATAAAATTGGATGGGGAGAGATGTACATTGCTTTGACCTTTGGAGGAAAGGTGGAAAGCCAGTGTAACAAATAATAAGCAGGCCTAAAATCTAGCCAAGCAGAACCTGTGTTTTCCTAAGGAACAAAAGGTTCTTAACCCAAATGGCTTGGCAAGCACATTCACCTGAGTCTTCTATTTTAGCCTACGCTGGCCTTGTGCAATGCAGTTTCTAGACATTTAAAGATACCTTCATTCACACAGGGATGTCAAAATGGTCAGGGTACACCAAGCATGCCAAAACAAACAAGTACTACAATGGAAGGATTATAGGAGTTCCACTCTCTCATGCCTGAATAAGCCTTTCTTCAGAGGACAGGGGATTTTCAGTGGCAACCAAAAAAACCGATCTAAGAGATGAGGCAACAGAATTAATTTAATGAGACATTATGGAGGAGAGCCTGCAGTGGTGCCATCAGGACAGGTCCTGGGGCAGATAAGAACATAAGAGCATGGCTGGATTAGGCCAGCAGTGGCCCATCTAGTCCAGCATCCTGTTCTCACAGTGGCCAGTCAAATGTCTCTGGGAACCCCGAAACCAGGACCCAAGTGCAGCAGCACTATTCCCACTTGTGATTCCTGGTCCACAAAAGGACTAGTTATCTTATTCCACGACACTAAGTTTACTTAGGAGTCTCTTGTGAAGTACTTTGTCAATAGCTTTTTGAAAGTCCAAGTATGCTACTGGATCACCTCTGTCTTTATGTTTGCTTACATTCTCAAAGAACTCTATTAGAGTTGCTGGTTCCTCTTGAGCAAGACTTGTTCTTCTGTATACCTAGCAATTTTATATTTAACAATGCTTTCCACTAGTTTTCCTAAAACAGACATTAAGCTTACATGCCTCTCGTTTCCAGGATCTCCTCCCGGATCCCTTTTTAAAAATTGGCCACTTACTAGTCCTCAGGTACAGAGTCTGATCTTAAGGGCAAGTTGCATATTTTAACTAGGGCTGCACTTAGTAGAATGACTCAGAGGACTGGGAATTACAGCAGAGCTGGTTTTCCACAGTTTAAAGTAAAGAAGTAATACAAAATGCAATCTAAAAGAGGAAAGAGATAAGGCCTTAAGCCTAGAGCCAAAAATTCCCTAACTTCACCAGTGAAAGACTAGGTTTCCCTTAGATTCCTGGAGGGGGGAATTTCCTAACAGGAACGTGCCTATTTTGCAAAGTTTGAAGTATATTTCATTGTAAATATCTCTTTTTATGGAACTTGCACTTACATTTATCCACACTTAAAAATTTTGTTTTTAAGAAGTCATGTGGATGTTTGCTTTGTGATTGTTTTTAAGACAAATTCTGATTGTGTCACAGTGCCAGCGTTATATTCACAGTCTGTAGTTTGCACATTGGAGAAGGCACCCCCCACTATTCCACTTTTTGGAATACTAAAGAGATGGTGAAGGAAGGCAATAAAATACTATTTACAAGCCTTACATTACAAATTATCTGCAATGGGGTATTCTCCAGTTAGAGGATACACATTTACTGCAATGTGTGAATGGGGCCACAAATTCTTCCTTTGCCACAAGGATGCCCAAAATGTATCTTTGTGAAACAGATACTTCCTGCACTTCACACAATGCAGTTATCATGCATTTTACTATATGTGGTTATCTCCCTTCAGGAAAAGTATGAAATACTCTGGCATGTAAGTGCACCTGCTCATTTGATGGTGTGGCACGACAGAAGACATCAAAAATATAAAGGTCATATCAGGTGTCTGCGCCTCTTTGGAAACATGTCCCTAGAGGAGCTAAGGTGTAGGACTTGTCGTTCCATGTCTCTCGGAATTAATTGCACAATGTTCATTGTGAGTCAAAGGGCATCTTGAACGAGTTGAGGCTGTAAAAGCATTTTTAAAAGCAACCTTGTGACTTGAGAGAGTAAATTCACCTCTATCCTCTTTTTGCAGGGTTTTGCAGCTTGGGAACTACTGCAGAAGGAAAAAAGTTGGAAGCAAGCTTTGAATGCACAAAAAGCCAATTATGAAGTAGGATATTTAGCACAAATTATATGCTTCTATGCCAAGCTATGTGTTTATCCACTTTTGCCAGGACAGCCTTGACCCAGCCACCATGTCTGTAGACTTTTTCCATGCAAAGATAGAGGAGCTGGGTTGAACTAATTTAAGAGTACAAAAGGTGAAAGGTTTTGAGTGACCTCCCACAGCTGTCCTCCAGGGACTCAGTTATAAATGAAAACAATACATTCTTTTTGGAAATATATAACAACTTGGAACAAGGCATGCCTGTAATCTACAGCACACTTTGGGAGACCCAGAGCTCTTGGGAGGTAGAGAACAGAGAAGCATTTGGGTAGGAGAAGAAATGACAGGTCTCCTCTGATTCTCTGCCCCCTCAAGTGCCTTCTCTCTGCAATTCTTGGATTATGTTTTCTGCACTCACTTGGAGGAAAATTGCTGTTAGTATGATTGCTGCTGGCACCCCGCTTCCCAGCTGGATTGTGCCAAGCAGTGAAGTCATTGTAATGTTATCAGGATCAACTGTTAGCTCCCTTTCCTGGGGCAAAGCACAGAGGCCGCTCCCTTCTCTACATGAACTCCCTGAAGCTGGCTGTACCTGAAGGCATGCTGAGTAACTATGCAAGGAAGTGGGAAGGGAAAAAAGTGAGACCTAAGGCCCAGCGGGGTCTTCACTCAGCCTACACATCAAAAGAAATACTGTAGAAGGGAAAGGAAGAAGTAATGATTGGTGTTCAGTTTTCCCCCAACTCCTGTGAACAGCAAGCTGAGCATTTCCCAAAGGGTCTCCAAAAGTAAAATAAAAAAATCAGCTGATAATTCTCTCCAGCAGTCAGGGGGCATTGCGAAATACTTGAGGGATGTCAGGCACAGGCCCATGATGACCACAAATTTACATATATTTTGTACATATGTTAATTTATATGATGTATATTTTCAAATGCAGGGTGATTTTAAGAGGGTGAAAAACAAACTTTGGCTATATATAAATTAAGAAGACAGGTACCCCTTGCAGCATGACTAACCACTTTGTAAAAAAAAAAAAAAGCCGTTTAAATGGGGTGGGGGGAGTTAAAGAACAGAAGAGGCATATCCATATGTCTTATGAAAAGGTTTTAAAAAGGTACTTTTTCACTTCCATGACAACAGGAGAACTGTCAAATAATCAAGAATCTCAAACAGTTAATATGAGAAAGGATTCTAGCCACACTGCTTAATTGGAATTCTTTAGGGTTTATTTATTTTGGTTTTACCACCAGTTTAACTCCACTGCCTAATTAGCAATCCAAAAGGAAGCCTTTGTTAAAGGTTCTGCTGCACAAGACCCGAGGGAGCCCCTTTTGCATTCAGCACACTAGAAATGACTTTCTTAATTACCCCAAGTAACAACTGGTGCCTTTTTATACCATGTGAAACCTGGAGAGCTAGAGGCCTATGAAACTTGTGATCCACCAAGCTACTACAGATGAAGCCAAGGTAGGCTACAAACCAAAATTTGAAAACTCCTTCTGTACATTAAATTGTTCCATATCTGTGTTGAACCAGTAGCTTATCAGTTCAAGGGGAAGGTTCTGTCACTGGTGCTAGCTCAACTTGTCTTCTTTCACTGGTGCTGGACCTGGACCTTAGTAGCCCTTATGCTGAACAGCTGTACTAATGATGTGGATGGTACAAGGCCACTGACATGGGATCCTGTAGGAGTAATTCATCCTTTTTGTGCAGGCACAATTCTGCCCCCAACCTTTTGTGTGATGCCACCCCCATCTCTAGCACTTATATAAATATAAATTGTACATATTCCTAACTAAGAGTGCATAAAGACTGCAATGTCTGAACATTTCAGTGGCAAGTATTCCACCTGCTAGCATCACACTCATCTGCCAGCTGAACTTTGCAGGCTCCAGATCTGAATAGGGATCTTGTTTATTTGAAAGCTGCAGTGTTAAGGATCCAGGTCTGTTCCAATGTCCCTGCCATACTTCAGGCTGAATTTCCCTGTCCTCTTCAGGTAGGGGAAAGAATAGGAAACAGGATGCCTGGTGGAGGAGGAAGCCAAACTTGTTATATTTGTTTTTGGTACATGTAACGTGCAAATACAACTTTTGAGATAACGCATGACAGAGCAGGGGATCCTCGTGACACATGGCATCACATGTCAGAGCCAGTGTGATGTAGTGGTTAAGAGCGGTGGACTCGTAATCTGGAGAACCGTGTTCACGTCTCTGCTCCTCCACTTGCAGCTGCTGGGTGACCTTGGGCCAGTCACATTTCTTTGAAGTCTCTCAGCCCCACTCACCTCACAGAGTGTTTGTTGTGGGGGAGGAAGGGAAGGAGAATGTTAGCCGCTTTGAGATTCCTTCGGGTAGTGATAAAGCGGGATATAAAATCCAAACTCTTCTTCTTCATCATCACATATATTCATAGTAACTGAAGGAAATGTCATTTCAGATCTGAAGTTTCCTGCATATATTTCTGATATTTCTATACAAGCAGCAACAATAACTACCATTAGATAGACTTGAGGTTTGAGGTCAGCAAATAGTTACTTTATTGTTATTGTATTTTTTACAGCTAGGGAAGGGCAAGTTGCTTTGGGGATTGCTGTTGTTGGCCTTAGGCCCCAAAGTAACTTAGCTGGCATACTGCATTATGAACCTTGACTTTGGAGAAGGAAGGGATATGTGCTATTTGCTATTCTGCCTTAGATAACCAAATGCTTTGGACTGGCCCTGGCAATTTACAACAATTTACAGCAAAGCTTTCCAAACGTTTTGTGCTGGTGACACACTTTTTAGACATGCATCATTTCGCGACACAGTAATTCAGTTTTATTAGCAAACTGGAGGTTAAACTAACCCCTTTCCAGCCCTGGGAGGAGTGCGGGGAGCGTTTGTGTGACACACCTACACACTGCAGCCAACATACTAACATGTTGTGACACACGGTTTGGAAAGCTCTGGTCTACAGCAAGAATGAAAGCAGCAATATTGGTAAGCTAATAGCAGAGTGGCCTTGATTCATACAGGTATATACAGCAAAATGGCAGAATGTAGTAAAAAAAACCACCATGTTTTACCTCCTACTACCATGTGGTTCCAGAACTAACTGATGAGGCCCAGGGCCCATAGTATGAGATAAAAGGGCAGCAAAAGAGCTAGTATGTTTGTGCAATAAGGTAAACTGATGTCACAAACAGAAGTGCACACCCGTTATTCTGGATTTTTCAAGGAGGCCACAATCACAGACTGAAAACCATGAGGTTTAAAGAGCAGCTCTACATTTGGCATCTTCTTTTTTAAGACAGGGGTGGCCACAGTGCATCACCCAAAAAGAAGAAATTCATCACCAAAAAGGGAAGGTGATAGATGATTTGTATATAATTTACATATTCTAATTTATATGTAGAAGATGCAAAATTAGAAAATAATAATTTAAATAGAAACACATCTGCTCAATCTTGCTATCCAAGTTCTCACTGTTGTCCAAGGGCAAATGCTAAGGCCCCTGCTCCCCAGTCTGAGGGCTCTTTATTGTAAAATCAGATGTAGACTGGACAGCCTTTCAAATAGAGGACTGCCCTCTGACAGCCCTTCAAGAGAGGACCATCCTCTGTAAAGTAGGACATAAGTCCGCTAGTTCTGACAAATAGCTCTAGGTTGGTAACTGAGTCATTTCTATCAGTGCTGTTCCTCCTGTTCAAGTAATAACTGAAACAGTCGTCTGTTGCCTGGAGCTAGTCTTCTTCTGCTTCACATGGTACGACAACAGTGCCTCTCCTCTCCCCACCCCACACCTTATGAAAATAGTCTCCATCAGGATTTCTGCACTCTTCACTTTGCTTGGGAGGAGGCTGGCATAGCAACACAACACAGTGTGCTTAGGCTGTAGGAGTTTTATCACCTGTTGAGTAATCAATTGCACCTTGCAAAAACCCTTTTATACCTCAGACTGTTTTTTGAGCGTGGGTAGGTAATCTTAGTAAATGCTAGCCTAGGTATTTCAGTGATTCAGAACAGAAGTGGGGTGCTGCTCAGAGCAGAGAATTCTTACTGGCAGATTTAGGATTTATTTTCAATTCATGGGAGGCAACAAAATGATGGTTAAATTCTGGTGTTCTCATAGGTTTTGTGCTTTCAGGTAAGGCGTCATTTGGTGCAGAGAGCAATGATGGTTTTACTTTGTCTCGTCTAGAGGTACTGAAATTTCATTATTACTCACTGGTTAGTTTTACTTCCTGCTTCAGTCTGGCGGAGCAATAAGAAAGGTTATTTCTCATTTCACTTTAATTGCTTTATTAATACCAGCAGTCTGTAACTTGGATATATTTTTGTATGAATTATATCTGGGTGTTTTTTGTTTAAATGATAGTATAAGAAGTTTGGGATTATCTTCTGAGGCTAGTCTGTTTATTTGCTTTATGTTTTTCAGTAAACTATGTTTATTTCAAAGTACCCCAACATCTGTTAATTGCTTTGATAATCACCCCTTGAATTTAAAAGAGCTTAGAATTTCTGACTAGATAGAGTGAAATTAGGACGTCTATTCAGTGCTTTTTTTCTGGGGAGACGCAGGGGTACACATACCCCTAAACATTTTGTGAATCTAAGTTTGGCCTTGTTTAGGGGAAGTGTTTCAATATGAGTAGGAAAATGAGAGTACTGTACCCCTATTACCCCTAAACAATTTTTTTAAAGAAAACAAGCACAGCATCTATTTAAACTAACAATGGAGTTTTGACAGATTTTATTTAATTATTGCATTTATAACCCAACTTTTTCAACAACCTTGCAAAATAGGTTAGGCTGAGAGGCAGTGACTGGCCTGAGGTCACCCAGTGAGGATTTGAACACCAGCCTCTCAGTGCCTAGTCCAAGGCTCTAACCACTACACCTTCATTGGGTGGTACTATGAACAAAGCTTGCAAGGGATGTTGCACAAAAGCAGCTTACAGTATTGGGAACCAAGAGCAAGGCCATAGCTGCACTACAGACTAAAACGGGTACACTAGTCATTCCCTCCTGGAAGCCCTAGTTTGGTGTGGGAATGTAGGGATATGTAACTGAGAATGTTCTGCACTCTTGCCAAACTACAATTCCCAGAATTATATGGGAGAAGCCATGACAGTTAAAAAGTGGGGCAAAACCCACATACAGCTCACATCATATTTAGCAGATGTGGTTGGAGTACATATCCAAGATATCCTCAGGCACGCAAAGAGTCTTGCAACTGAGGGTTTTGTATTCAGCAATTCCGAGTTCTCAAAGCCAGCCATATTATTCTCACCCTCCAGGCCACTTGAAGTGTGGAGCGGAGACAGGAGCAGTTGAGACAGGCTCAGGAAATCAGAGTCCTACCACCCTCCCAGAAGCATTACTAACCTGGCAGAAACTGTATAGATTGAGCAGTCAGTTGCAAAATGGCTGTCAGGAAGTCAAAGCAGAGCCTGGGTTCTTGCACAGAAAGCTCTGCAAAATTTGAGAGTGAGTGGTCATGCCACAGATAGAATGAGGACTCACAAGTTTTTAATGTTTGATGTTATATTATGTTTTTATATATGTTGTAAGCCACCCAGAGTGGCTGGGGAAACCCAGCCAGATGGGCAGGGTATAAATAATAAAATCATCATAATCAACAACAACAACATCATCATCATTACTGTGGCTTTATTTTTAAAACTTTTTATTGCACTGTCAGTAACAATTACATTTCCTAAGTATAAAATTGATTCCAAAATACAGAACCCTTCTATATTAATCATGAACATATTAATCATACATTAAAGGCTAAATATCAGAAGGCACGGTAATTAGGTGGACCATCGAAAAGCCTATTTTACAGGAAGTCGTATAATATGAAAATCAATGTCAGTATGAGAAACAGAAAGATACCACTTAATGTGAAAAGGTTTAGCCATACGTTTACAAAGCTGAATTTTATGTTGGTATTTCCACGGTTTTTCAGTCCCATACTCTCAGGTATCAAACAGCTGCAAGTTGGATGCTTATCTGTTTTCCAGTGCTGCACCAGTATTGTGCATACTTCCCTGACCGTAGTAGTAGTTTACCATGTAGTAAATGCTAAAGAAAATTGTGCAAGATCATCCAGAAGTGCTGCCATGGGTAAAGCTGACACTGTGCCCAAAAATGTTGGGAAAGGCTTTGATTCAAGGAATGAAATTATTAGATATTTGTTCCTGTAGATGCTTCTGAACTTTGCACTAAACAGGTATCCCCACCACTGGTTCTGTATCTAAAGTCAGGAAGAATAACTCTTTGACGTCATCTTCATTGCTTCTTGGTTTTGAATCATAGGCTTTGATGGCTCATGCATCAAAGCCTCTGTAAGGTTCTGGATGCTTCTATCAGGCTTTGGCAAATTCCATAGTCCTGGCATCTCTGGGACATGCTGGAACATTTCCAAATACATATTTCTTTTGTCTTCAGCCAGAGGAGAATGGAATGAAAGCCACAATCCGAATTTAAGCAAATATTTGGCTATAATTATTATGTCAGGCTAGGCCCAAGGTAAACATCACACAATGAAAATGGAGGGAAACAAAGGTCCAGATGGTTGATGTCAACCCAGGAGAAGGGAGTGGTTGTGCTAAACAACTGCCTCCCCTCCCCACTCTTCTCTTTCACTGGAAATCTCACTACTCTCCTTCTTTGAGCACTGTGACACAGAAGAAGGGAAGAAGGGAAACAACTGGGCAGAGTTTACTTGCAGCTCTTACTGGCTAGATTTGGGCAACCTGTTTCTCAGTCATGAACTCTGATTAGCGGACGGACATTAAAACATTATTTGGATCTGTTAACTGGCTGTCTGAACCTTTTGTGGTCCAATGGCCAATGATCCAGTGTGAATCCAGGAGACTGGATTCCACCTGCAATGCATTTGCTGTGTGGCCTTGGATGAGTAATCTTCTCTCAGCTGCAGCTTCTCCTAGGTGAAGCGAGAACAATAGTGACCTACTTTGAAGGGTTCTTACCAGGACAAAAGGTTATAAAACAATTTGCATCTGTGCATCTCAATACGGCACATGTTCTTTCAGAAGTAAATCTTACTGAGTTCAATGCTGTGCATTTCTGTGAATTCCTGGTTTCAGAACAAATACGTAGCCAAAGAGCTGCATTTCCTCATGGGCAACCTTCTGGAGGCCACATGCAAGAGTTTATTTGGTGGCAGCTCCAAATATTTTAAAAACGCAAGGAATGTCTGCTGAATCAGACCAAAGGCCTACCTAGTCCAGCATCCTGTTATCAGTGGCCAACCGGATAGATGTCCATGGGAAGCCCACAAAGCAGAACCTGAGCACAAGAGCACTCTCTCCTTCTTCGCTTCCCAGCAACCAGAATTCATAAGTATACTGCCTCAAACTATGGAAGATGACAAGTGAGGAGTGCCTGTGGAACACTCCCCATCGAGATGTGCCTAGCAACACCTTTGTTTTCTTTTAGGAAACAGATGAAGACTCACCTCTTCCAACAGGATTTTGGATGAGGGGAACTGTGACTGGAGTGATTTATGAATAGTTTGACACTGCTGCTTTTATTATAAATTGTATTGAGACTGCCGTTTTTAAGTTCTTGTGTTATGATGTTGTTTTATTATGTTGCAAGCTGTCCTGTGGCCTTTTGGCGAAATGTTGGTGTATACGTTTCTTAAGAAACAAAAGGATTTCCTGCTCCCCGCCTCCAATGCCAGGTCACACAATCCAGTCTACAGTGTGTTATAAACAGAGAACAGTTGAAGCGAGAAATGCCTTTGCAGAGCAGATAATTTCACCTTGGATCTGCTTCCCCTCCCAAAACAGGACACAAATGGCTGTCATCCATCAGCTGATCTGACTTTGTTTGTAGTTACATTTATGGTAGATTTAGTAATTCACTCTTAAGGTAAAGGACATGTGCCATGAGCACAGCTGTTTATATATGGACAGCTGGTTTGTACCTGGCAAAAACAGAGTAGCAAAGGCTACTATTTCTACTAATTAATTAGTAGCGATGCCTTTGGTAAAAAGCATGGTGAGCTATCTCAATTATTGCTAGCTTTGACAGTAATGTTGAAACCAGCTCAAAAAATGTCAGCGCAACAGGGCAAGGCTCAGAGGAAAAGGAAGTGGGAGTATAAGCTGAGGTAAACCACAAGCATTCAGCCCCCCCCCCAACTGAGCCTGAGCTAGTTACTATGGTAATCCTCATGTTCAGAATCTATTGAGTAGCTCATCAGATGGCGAAAGTGCTTTGAATTGTTATCTGTCAATGTGTTAAATGTGGAATGTGATGGTCTTGGAACCTTTGTTTGTCATTTAGCAACCATACCCTACAATAACCCAGTGGATGCAGTAATAGCTATAGAGACCTTCCTGCCACCAACTGCAGTTGCCCCAGAAATGCTTAAGGCTTAGGTGGGATCCATTTTGTTAGTATAATTTCCCCACAGCATTAATTTCATTCTATTGTTTATTTGTCTATTTAGATTTTATCCCACATTTCAGGCAAAATGTTACCTTCCGAAGCAGCTTTAAAAAAATGAGAGGCAGTCCCTGTCATCACATTTACAAACTAAGTCAAGGGAAGAGAAGTGGAAGGGGGGGGGGAGGTAGAGGAGGGAGTTCATATTTCAAGGTCAGAATAAAGTGGTGAGCTATAAGTGGGCATTTATATCCAGTTGTTGCCAGGCTGCTCTTCCCTTGCTCCGCTGGTGTCCTTGCTTGCATAGTGGCTGGCAGCTCTTTTCTCCTTTGGCTGGTGGATGGGGCTAGAGCACCCTTTCCTATTGCTTCTCCAGTCTTGGGACAAATGAAAGTCAGAAAAGAGTGGCATGTTTATTTATTTATTGCAAGTATTTATATGCTGCTATTTAAGTACCTTACCCTCACCAATGGAACCCAACAAACATAAGACTGCTAGCTTTCCTTTTTCTAGATCAGTAGTTGGGATTTGGCAGAGCCTCCTTTGTACCCACAGATTGTCAGACAGTGACTTCCTTTATATTGCAGGCTTGTAGACCACCCCCTCATCTCTCAGTGAGTGCCAGCAGTTGAATCTTGCTGACCTGCTATGGCTCTCTCAAGTCAATGCCAGATCTACTAGAAACTTCAATTCCTGCAGCTACCAGGGTCTCATGCTCATTCTGATTCCTCCTTGCATCACAACTTCTGCCCCTCCTTTTATCCCTAGCTTTCCCCCAGCAGCAGAGATGTATGCACAGCCAGCGGTGCAGAGAGGGGGAGAGGCAAGGGCGGGGGGGGGAGAGAGAGACTCCCCTGAAGCCCAACAAAGCTAAGGGTCCCACATGTTTTGGTGCATATTGCCTAAGGTTAGTGGACAAAGAAGATTGCACTTGTCTAATGTTCCCCTTTGACCTTCCGGACAGTAGCTAACAGAAAACCTATCCCCAGAATTCCTTGTGCGTAAGCTGCTGTGCTTCCTTGCTTGAGGGCTGCAAATTGGAACCAGGAACAATTCAGAGTCCCAGTACCAGGGGCAGACTTTAGTAATATGGTGCCCTGAGCAAGGACAACATTTGATACTCCCCCAACATATTTCTTATTTTCACAATGATTCCTTATTATATTGCGTGCCTTCGGCTCAGTGTCCTGTGCTGAGGAATCACCTGTACCACCCTAAATCAGGCGCTGCCAGTACCCACTGCAAGCTTTGCCTGTCTAGTGAGTCATCATTGAGGGGTATTCATGAACTTAAACATTGCTGATATTCCATGTACTTAGATAAGCTATGCTATCTACTGGGAGCAGGTGCAGAAGGACAATACATGAATAGCTGCACCTCAGCAGAGCCTCGTTCATCCTCATGTTCCCAAAATTATGATTTGTCCTAGGCTTAGATAACATCTCTGCAGCCTTGTATAGGGCAGCAGTCACTGCTGCAGCAGGCAGGCTGCCTCCTACAAAGTGCTGCTCCAGATAGCCACCTAAGATCAACTCTGTAAAAAAGCATTGTCTGCTGATACATATGCCAGGAGTGTGACAAGTAGATGGGTTAAAGGCAACCTCTCTTTCAACTGAAATAATTTGTTGTGCAATGTTTGCTCCTGAGGAGTTTTCAGGCCACGTGACTGGAACAAAGCGAGTGTGAAAGGTCATTGTAAGTATAAACTGTAAGGTGAGTATATGTCTCATTGGAGTACCATGTTGGATGGGAAGCAGTAAACACAGGAGTGCATTATTTGTAGCGTTATCATCCCAGAAGCCCCCTCAAAGCCTTCTGTTGATACAGCTGTCTTCACATGGACTTTCAACCACTGCTTTTTTGCTTCAGCTTCATGGACCTGCTTATATGACACTGAATCTGAACTTTTAGCAATACCCTTCATTGCAAATTCCATCTACTTAGCCAATCCATTTCAGTAGAGAACCCTTTACCAATACAATGTTGTAACTTTTGCAAGCTGTTCTGCTCCTGTGGTTTTTCGTCATTTTTTTTTAAACAAAAAATAAAGTCACTGTGGTTAATATTTAGCAACATGCTCCCTCCTTCACTCTTTTCATTGTCTTTGCTCATTGGTCACTCCTCTCCTTTGCCTTAATTATCTTTACTAAAATAAAGCATATTTATGATAGCCCACACCTTGCAAAAGAAAAAAACATGCCGCTCAAGTCAAAGAAGCAGAAGACTCAAAATTCTTCCATTGCATTACAGTACTGCATTTGGGTGTTAATTTATTTCCTTGGGCTTTAACTTTTCAGAAATAATTAATAAATACTTCCATTGTTAACTCCATTATCTATTTTTGTTCCTTTTCCAGTTGCAAACTTTAAATTTATTTTACCATTCTGCCTTTTGTTGTCAAGTTCAAACCTTCTCCTTGCCTCCTTTTTAAAATAAAGACTTATGCCACACCAGTAGCCCTCATAACCCAATTGGGCTTCTGATGTCATAGACTGTGACTATGTTAGTGCCCTATAAAAGGGCATCGGGGTCCTTCAATGACAAGGTTTACTACACTCCTTCATTCTTGGCTCCTATTTATTTTTCTCCGTCAAGCTTCTTCATTTATTTATTGATATATTTATTAATTGCATTTAGAGCCTGCCTTTTACTTCAAAGAAGTAAAGGCAGTGTACATGGTTTTCCCAAGTTCCTTTTATCCTTTTATCCTCACAACAACCCTGTGATGTAGGTTAGGCTGAGAGACAGTACGTGCCATGTATTTAACAAAATTTTAAAACACATTTCTCTGCATGCCCATCCCCCAAAGAGAATTCCGGGAACTGGAGTTTCCCCCTCAGAGCTAGTTTCTAGCACTCACAACAAACTACAGTTCCCATGAGTTTTTGTGTGTGTGCATGCTTGAATGTCTGGCGTGTATGCGGCCGAAATCACTCAGTGAGCTTTATGGCCACATGGGAATTTGAACCCTTATCTCCTACAATGTTTGTCCAACACTCTAACCACTGCTCCACACTTGCTCTCCAAGTAGCTGAGTTCTATTTCCAGCCCTGCAATTTCTTCTCCTTACACTGTTCTCACTAATGCTTAACCATAGTATTTTATCTTTTAATCCTTGATACAATGATGTTCGGTGGCACACATCTTTCAACAACTTTAGTAGCATCACCTTCTCCACCCTTCATCCCTTTCTTAACCAAATAAACTTTCTTTCAAGAGTCTTCAGGTTAATTTCTCTAGGATACTCTGTTTCTCCAAGTACACCTTCAGCTATTCTGATTCTTGAAGTTTCTTATTGGTCTTTTTAGGATCCTTGACCTAATTAATGTCTTTTCTCACATCATTTATACCTACAAATATACATTCTCTAGCGTACAAAAAGCCTTGGGAATGGCCCAGCTAAAGCTAGGATTTTAAATTCACATTGATGACAGTGTCAGAAGCCCATACTTATATCTTCTCCACTGAAATCAATAATACCTGAAAATGTTTAAGTCAGCCTTGTAAACGAGCCCTCAAAAGTTACTAGCCTATGATTGACAGACAGGTGGCTTGTTTGCTTGAAATTGTTATTATTTATCATACTTAGGTGTTTTTCTTAACAAAAGTAACTCAAAGCAGCTTACAGCAATAAATAAATTGGTAGCTAGTGCAGTCACACCAGGATTGGTATTTATGTGTTCAGAGCATCTTGCACTGGCTTGCTATGGGCTGACAGAATGGATAACAGACTCTGTCCCTCTTCCAGCAGCCTCATGAATTTCAATGCTAGGCAAGAAGGCGGCTTCCTTCCTCTGGTATCGTATCCCATGCCTTCTGTGTTGAGCACAAAGAAAAGAAGTTACCTGTATAATAATTTATTCTCTGCCAGCCCATGAATCCCACTACAGAACACCTTATCATACATGGTACCAGGAAAGTGTTTAGTTACAAGAGTGTCTGAATTTTGGAATGAACATCTTTTATTTTATTAGAGCCCCTCCAGTGCTTTATAAACTTCAGTTATAATCTGATGTTGCCTTTTTTTTAAAGCATTACAAACATAGAAAACTAGAACTTACTTCTGAATAAATATCCACAGAATTTCACTGATAATTTTCTTTCACTAAAGATTTGACATTGACTATTGTGATTAACACTGGTGATGCAAACTTCCCATCAATTTGCTTGACCAGCTTCAAAATAATGGTTCTTGGTGTGTCTGTTAGCTTCATACCATGATACAGTAGGTCCAACTTTTATTTAGCAGGAGATCGAACAGAGGTTAAAGAGGACAGGATTCCTGCACATTTGCCACAGTTGTGTGGAGGTGGCAATATTCTGCAGCTGTAGCTTGGATGACCACGCCTACACCTACTGATATTCCCCGCTTTCTACATAACTTTTAAAGGTACAGGAGCCCTGCCCTCTTTTTCATCTGACCATCCAACTTGAGAATCAGACTCCTGAGTAGAGTGGCTAGATAATGAAAGTGGTTTCTCAGCTGCCATATATGTTAATGAGATATTGTACATCAGAACTCCTTAAAGCACTACATATAACAGTGGAATCCCATTGCGCTCAGTGGGACGTCCTTGAAGATCAATGGGTGTAATATTGCTGCCTTTAAAAAAACAAACAAACCCTGGTTTTTCACAATTAAATTTGGCAAGTCCAACACTGGTGTAGTCTGGTAAAAGGTTGGGTAATTCATGCAGTGAAGCTAGGATTGCCATATGTCTGGAATTTCCCGGACATTCATGGAATACTGCATCCGGAAGCAGTGTCAGGGCAGAAATCGTCAAAATGTCAGGGATGAGGTTCCTCATCTTGATGTATTTGGTTCACCTGATTTCTAGAATTTAAAAGTCAATGAAGCTAGCCAAACCTTATTGATTATCCTTAGTACTTGGTAAGTGGGAGTATGCTATCTCTGAACATTAAAAAAGTATAAATATTTTATTAAAAAAATATATAAAAGATTTGTAAAATGACTAGTGGAGGAAAGACAAGTGCATTAATGTTAGGAATGACAGATATAAATGAGACTTTTGTGTTTAGAGGTAGAATACCTCTGGTTTCCACATACTGATAACAATAATGGGTTGGCTATCTTCATCATGTCCTGTTGTGAACGTTCCAGGGGAATCTGCTTGGCCATCACTGAAAACACAATGTTGGACTAACGAGGCAAGCCTGTGCATGTTTACTCAGAAGAAAGTCCCACTATGTTCAATGAGGCTTATACTTAGGTGTGCACAGAACTGCTGCAGCTTAAATAGATCTTGATCTAATATAACAAAGTGATTCTTACCTTTTTTTGTAAGCTTGATGATGGTGACAGTGGCATGCATGTATACAGAGCTTCACAAAGAACAGGTTTCACAAGTCCCTACTCCAAAAAGCTTGCAATCTAAAACATAGAAGAGGGAATGCGAAATGGAGGTAGGGGTAAACGGGGGAATGTGAAATTATTTCAACTCCATGCACTTTGGTTGTTACAAAATTCTTCTACAAAATAAATGAATTTTGAGGAGGGACGTTAAGGAAGGAGGTTGCAAAGGCCTTCTGGACGCAGTTCCAAGCATAATGGGCAGGAAGACAGGAAGAGCAGAGTTGTTTCAGGATGCAGGAAACCTTTGGACAGCTAAGTGGTGGACAAGAGGACGTCAAAGAAAGGGATGCCTTGGAAAATAGAAGTGGAGAGACAAGTGGGAGGGCAAGGCTGCAGAAGAGCTCTGAAGGGAGTAAGTTTGTGCAGGATCCAGTGGTGAAGAGAAAGTCAGCGTGCCTATTTAAGGGCACTTTCCCAGTCTTTTATCAGTACTGCAAGAGTGTTATATGTGACGTGTTAAACTTCAATTAATAAGCGTCGAACAATTTTAATTTTGAAAAATTTCGCTATTGCTAAATGGAAGTAGAAGACCTGAGTATTTGCTTTTAGATGTTTAAGGGCCAGTCTTGGAGAGAGCCCTATTAAATACAGTAGGTTTGCTTCTGCTTGAGCATGCACAGGAGAACAGGCGAGTGCCCACTGTTTTGTTCCTACTCAGGGTAGGTTAATGGGGCTGAAAATGGATGGTAGGGATTTCTCCCCCGCCGCCACTCCACTCCTTGCTGCCACGCCTCAGAACAGCCAGGGAAACGTTCAAGATAGGCCCACAAAGGGCCCTACCCTTTCTCCCTGCACCTACTGGCCGCCCGACGTGTCAGTCTACGCTCCTCTCTGAATGAGGGCGCATTGGCTGAGCCCATTTCTGCGAGGAGGATGAGAGGCGGGCTAATATGAGAAGCGGGGGTTGAGGCGTCAGTTGAGGAGATTAAAAAAAAAAAAAGCGCCCTCCGCCTTCTTTAGCAGCACTGCCCTCTTCTTGCGTCGCCATTGGCGGGAGCTGGAGCTCAGTCAGAGCAAGCTGCCCTTTTTATTGGCCAGCAGTACAGCAGGTGGGTGTTGCTGTCCTTAGCCGCGGCCGCTCCCTCCCGGCTTGAAACCTCGCTGTTGCCGGTGAGTGTGAGGCGTTGAAGCTGGA
Organism: Podarcis cretensis; assembly: GCF_951804945.1. Classification (NCBI taxonomy): domain Eukaryota; kingdom Metazoa; phylum Chordata; class Lepidosauria; order Squamata; family Lacertidae; genus Podarcis; species Podarcis cretensis. The sequence goes on along the minus strand of NC_137179.1, from coordinate 28,390,437 downwards.
ACAGCGCGGCGGGTGGGGCGCTGCGAATCTCTCCAAAGGTGCCGGGTACCGAGTCTAGTCTTCCCACAGCGAGGAGCAGGAGCCGCGGCGGTTCGCCCACCCCACCCCCCAACCTCCCGGGCTTTGGCCAGACTCAGGTGAAATCCTGCTTCAGGGACGGCGCGGGACGGGACGGGAAACACGCGAGAGATGGCGCTTGGCTTTCAGTTTGGCGCCGGCTGGTTGAGGTTCATTGCGAGGCGGGCGGGCGGGTGTGGCTTAACTTCTAGAATGCCTTTCTTCTGCCAAGCGGGCTGCAAGCCCAGGAAGTGCCACCCACTGCGGGGGCATCGGCTTTGGAGGGGGGGGTGGAAACGGGGTGGGGTGGGGGAAGGTGCAGCCATCATCTCTTGGCTTCCTTTCCGCCTGAGGTTGGGGAACGCTGTGCAATTGCCACGCACAGGATCCTTCCCTTGCCGCACCGGCTACCTGTGCTTCCCCTCCCCCAAAATACCTTTTTCCCCTCCCCCCACCGCCCCTAACCCCAACAACCCTGCAGGGGAAATGGCTTTAAGACTACCGCCTCTTGCCTCTCTGAGAAAGCAGCTGATCGCGTGCTTCTCTCATCCTCTGCTGCCTGTTAATATATCTTGCTCTTGTTGCAAGAGATTAAACCTGCTCGTTCTCTCTCCTCGGTTTGTAGCTGGGGTTGCACCCTCTAATCATCTAAGGATTTCCTGCCCCCCTCTCTCCCCCCCTTTTTTAAAAAAAAACAAAGCTGGGAAGTAACGGGCAGTATACCGCTTGGCAGCTGTCAGGGCTCCCGCCTGAGTCACGGGCTGACAACCTTGTTGCAGACATTGCAATGGGCTTGGCTTCCGCCCGCCGAGCTTGACTTCCTCATTCAGTTGGCGCTGCTTGAGTCAAGCCTGGAAAGGGGGAGGAGGGAGCGACGGGGCAAGACGAAGCTTGCAGGAGGAGAGTCTCTCTGGTAGATTTTGCAGCTGCCCCCGTTCTCAAATGGGACCCACTTCTCCTCTCTGTTCAGCCAACTTCCTTTGAATAAAAGGCGGTGAAATGCCCTGATTAAGCAACAACGGGCGTTTATTTCCCTTTGGCAGGGTGGTTCAAACAAGAGTCCAGCAGTCCCAGGGTCTGTATCTGGAAGGAGCAACTTGTGAAAAGGAAAAAGAAATGGGACAGGATTCCAGCTCATGTGTTTATTAGTTGAATGTGGAAAGTGGGAAAATGCTCTGAGGCATGCTACTTCTAGAATATTCTCCTGTGACAATTGTTGCTCTTGGGGAAATACTCCAGTTAGAAAGTGGGTTTTCTCTTGCTCTTGCTCTTGCCCCTTGATTGTTGCTATCTTTCAAACTTCTATTTGTGGTCTAGGGGATCTGTATTGCCTGCCTGTTTTGGCTATCCCTTTTCTGTGGAGCAGAACTACTTGCTAGTTTCAATACTTAATTGATATAAGGAAAGTGCCAATGCCCATAGAGACCCCCCCTTTTTTTTACTGGTTGTGTCTACTTTTTCATTTTGCTCTTGCCTTTACTTCCTTTCTGTGTATAATCTGTGACTCTAAGTTACTTCCAACCAATGTACACCTGGAGAGTGGAGTCTGCTTTAAAAAGAAGCCCCTCCAGGGCCTGTTTGTAGACAGCAGCATCATCCCTCTAGACTAGAGATAAGTGCACAAAGTAACATGCAGGTCTGACTTGCAGGCGTGCCTGAGAAATAAGGACTCCCCAAAGCATTCAGGATTTTACCAATCTGTCAGACTTGTGTGCTGCTGGCAAGCAAGATGTGACTTGCATTTTCAAAAAGTAGCATCTGAACTGGCAACAAAACTCGTATACAAAAGTTTTGTTTGTTTCGCGGTATAATTACCCTGCAAATAGCCGCAACAAAACTTGGCTGTTAATGCTAACATGTGCATCTGTGACTAATGATTCTACCCATGATGAAACACTAGTTTGAACTGCATAGGTAAAAAAAAGAATGCTGTGGCTAAAGAGAATGTATGAACCCTGGTCCTCGGATTAACACACTTCTACAACTTCTTAAAAATGTAGTTTCTTCCCTTAAGCATAGGTGTGACACAACAGAATCCAAAGTAATGACTGCGTAATCAGTTACTGCTTGTATAAAGATACATTATTAGTCACCAGGTGAAAAAATGCTATAGTTTCTTATCTTTGCCACTCCAGTGAAAGCTGCAAACCTTTGCACTGGCTAATACTCTCTGACTCATGGACTTGCTGTCTGGAGCTATGACGTTATACTTGTGTATTCAACTGAAATGAAATAATTGAGAAATTCTAGTCACTTATCTATGTGAATGTCTTGGAGGGCCAATACAATTAGCCTGCCATTTTGAGCCAAAAAGTATCATGTTAGCGGTTGATGTGAGCTGGCTTGTTTCTGTGAGTCTTTGAGGGCAAATTAGGCATATTAATGTAGCTTTCGGAAATAATTGCTCAGGAGAAAGCTTGTGTTGATGTAGAACTAGGAGGGTGTGTGGCTCAAGCGGTAGAGCATCTGCCTTGCCTGCAGAAAAAGGTTCTGACTCAGGGCTGGAAATGTTCCCAGTCTGAAAGAGTCTCTGCCAGTCTGTGTGGGCAGTACTGAGCTAGATGGACCAATGTTCTTGACTCTGTATAAGGTAGCTTGCCTATGTTCCCATGTTACCCTGAGCCCTCCTTGTGGTTCTTGACTGGTTGCAGTAATAGTTACAAGTGTAACCTCCTTGCTACTGCCTTGTCTAATGCAAAACAGTGTTATAGACACACCCAGTTATTATATCCCCCACGATATTTCTTTCAATTGATACTGGGCAATGAGAAATATGTTTGTAGTCCTCTGCAGGCCACTGCTATGATGGGTGTGTGGAACCTGTGGCCCTCTAGACGTTGCTGGATTCCCAACTCCCATCAGCCCCAGCAAGCATGACCAGTGTTTGTGGATGATGGGAACTGTAGTTCAACAACATCTGGAGGGCTAGGGATTCCTCACCCCTCAGCTATGATGACCTTCAACAGTGGGGAGGTCCCTCAGTAAATGTAGGTAATGATTAACCACCACAGGTGACCAAGGGAGTGTTCATCCTTTACTGCAGCCCCAGATTTGCTACCTGTTGCACCTTGGATCAATCCAATCTACTTTTTGAAACTCTGGATATTTATTCCCCATCCATCTTCTCTAAGGAGTCCAGAGCAGATAGGGTGACTTGTAGAAGAATTTACACAGGATCAGTTAAACATGCCCAAATTAACTTTTGAAAAATTTGGATTCAGACTAAAGGGGCAGCATACCAAGTCAGATATAACTTGGTCTGAAAGTACTTGGAATAAAAGGTAAAATTGTCTGAAATGTAACAGCAAAATAAGCTGTCATCCATGCAAGCCCTATCTGTGTGTTTGAGGTTTCCAAGGATGGGGACAACTAGTAACTAAGAGTAATATCCAGTGTTAGTCGTGCTTAGAATATACATGTTGAAATTGAGAGACGAGTAATTTGTCCATTGATTTCACAGGTCTAATCCATGTATGACTAACACTGGAGATCTCCTTAAGAGTTACTGTAATTTGAGAGCCAGAAGTGACCAGTGAGTGAATAAGCATGCCCACTTAACTGCTATTTATTTTTCTAGCCTAAATTGAGATAGGCTTTTTGCACAGTACAGTCTTCTTATTTAATTTGTTATGCTTACTGCTGTGGCATGCTTGCGCAGCATGTGACCTAAAAGTCCTGTAGTCCATGAACTCCTGTTAATCCAGAGAGTTTGACTTGAATTTAGGGCTGGATGTGAAGGGAGAGTAGCACATTACATTCTCACTGCAATTTTGAGAGTTAACTTTGGTACATGCTAGTCTTGTCATGGATAGCTTCAGATTATTTCCCTTCATGCAGAACCTGAATTCTGTTCTCCTTCCTCCTTGTAAAGGAGCTCATCTTGATTTTGGATATGTCTCCCTTAAGGGTTCCAAAATTCCTCTGTTAAGAGCTACACTTGGAGCCTTTAATCTTGTATTGCAAAATACTGCCATAAGTGCTCTCTTAAGAGGAAGTCTTGAAGTTACCAGGAGTTACAAATACTTGGGGGAAGGAAGAAGTAATACAGTAGACTTTTGAGAAGAATTGGATGCCATTTATTAAATAATGGAATATTTGCCATAACGGGCATTCAGAGTTCAAAATTAGCTGGGCACCAGTCGCATTTTGCGACTGGCAACTGGCTTCCTGCAGCTGGATTGAGATATCAAGGAGGCGTGCTTTGCTCCTAGCATGTCCACCTGCCTGGCTGTAGTCATCTGGTCTGCTGGGCACGCCCACCAAACACCTGATTTGCCCAGCGGTGCAGCAGGAAAACACACACTTTTTTTGCTTCCATGCTGCCACGCTGGGGTGAATCAGGTGTTTGGCAAGTAGAGTGGAAGCAAAAGACGCATCTTTTGCTGCTGCAGTACCCTGCAGACCTCCTGATTCCCTAGCCAGCCAGCCCCCCCGCCCCGTGTGGCTACCTGGTCTGGTAGCAGGGCAGGAAAAAACAAACAAGCAATGCACCTGGACATTTTGTTTTGGCGCCCACAGCCTAGGTCCCAGGAGCCACATGGCTTCCTAGCATTCCTGTTCCAGTTTCTAACACTGGGCATTTTGATAATGTACTAAGATGGATTTAGTTAGCATGTAAACCATCTAACCTGGAAGCTTGCAATTAACGTGGTAACATTTAATTTTTTGTTTTATGCTGGCCTATGTATTTTTAAATCTACAATATTGAAATGTAAATTTAAAAAGAGGGAGAGTCTTAGAAAATATGCTGGATCTCTTCTCTTCACATCTCATGTACTAGTTGATTGCCAGTTTTTAGTGGGGGGTTTTTTACTGTCATGTGACCAAATCTTAAATGTTTTGTGCTACTATTGTACCATGTCAAGATGCTGCTGGTAGGAATACATATACATACAGTGTAAAGGGTTTTGTGTTTTGGAGGCGCTTCGCAAAACGAATTTCCCTATGGGCTTGCTTCGCAAGACGAAAATGTCTTGCGAGTTCCTGCGGGTTTTTTCCCTTCCCCCCCCCCTTTTCCTAAGCCCTAAGCCGCTTATCAGCTGTTCCGCTAAAAGCCGCTAAACCGCTAATAGCGCTAATCCGCTAAGCTGTCAATGGGCTTGCTTCGCAAGATGAAAAAACCGCTATACGAAGAGCCTCACGGAACGGATTAATTTCGTCTTGCGAGGCACCACTGTATACATATACATATACATATACATATACATATACATATACATATACATATGCATACATACATTGAGAGAGAGAGAGAGCTTGTTTTGTTTTGTGGTATTACACAAGTTTTACCTTAAACTGTTGAATTCTGGCAGAAATCTTTGGCCAAGATTCAACTTCCCACCCACTTTGAGTGCATGAGTGAAAAGTGCTTCTGAACATGCATGAGGGAGGGTAAAACTTCAGGTCTGGCAGCACTCTTTTGTACCTTATGAAGTACCACACAATGGAGCCCATGACCTAGAAGGGTGCATGAGTACCCTAAAATAACTTCCACATTTGCTAGATTTTATTTTTTTCACTTTTAAAATTACACTTGTGCTAGTTTGGATCCAGGTCATTTTATATCTGCTTTTCAGAAAATCTATAACTGGAAACTGCTGCTGAATGGGCATAGCTCAGCCTCCAGTTTGTAGCTGGTGAGTGCTTGCACTATTCACCTTGAGCTGTATCTATTTCCCCCCCCCCCATGTATTTGGACACGGCAGGTGTTCAGGTAGGCCAGAAACAGGCAGGTTTGGAAGATAATGCAAGTTTCTCTCTTGAGCCTGGGGCAAATGTGCACTATTAATAAAAGGGACCATATTTCAGAGTATCTTTATTCTAACCGGTCTCTGCACAAATGGTTAGTCAATGCATGCACCCAAAATGTGACTCGCATAAAAATCTGACTTATAATTACTTACTTTCTAAAAGATGACTTGGACAAATTATGATCTACATAGCGGGGGCAGGTTTTAACTTTCTACTCCTACATATCATGCACAGGAACACATTTATTTCTTGTTTAGGATGCCATAATAGGGTGAAATCTCCCAGAGAAGTCCTGGGAGGTACAGGCACTCCAACAATGGATACTTGTAAAATTTTCCAGTGCCATAAGAGAAGTCCTTCTTTTTGGAGGATGCTGCTTAGTACTTGGGCCAGATCCCACAAAGCAATTTCCTTGTGAAGCAGCAATTCAGATACTTAGTTGCCGTATTCCTACAAGACTGCTCTGAGCTATCAAATTTCCACACATCCAGCTTGCTAACAGAGCTATGGAAAATAGTATAGATCCACCTTAACAAGAGTGCCTATTTTCATAGATGTAAATCATAATTTGGGCGGGTTTTTTTCATGTGGAGACTTTTCATGGCATGAACAGACTCGGTAGCTTAGATCTAGTTGTGCCATGTTTATATGCAAACTACTACCAGCTATCAACTTTTAAGCAAATGTCTTCTCTGATCTGATGTGTGTTCACTGTCAATAGCTCCTATCTATACAGGCTGAAATGTAATAGTACTGGATTGCCCGAAGTAGCATAGTTCTTGTTGACAGTGAATCTAAGATGACTTTGTTCTTACCTTGACTTGAAGCACCCCTCCCCGCATGACATATGTGACAAAAGAACATGGAAAGAAGTAGCTAAAGACTTGATGGCAAGAGTACATGGACTGCTTGTGGTTACATACAATTACAGACTCATCCCTAGAAGCTAAACATTAAGTAATGCATTATTAGTACCGATACCTAATTTTAGATTACTTCTTTCATGTCCAGCCCTTTGGGATATGTCCTCATCGTTCTGTACATTTGCCTTTGCTGTTGATTTGTATTGAAGGAACCATTATGTTGTTGTGGAATGGGGATGGGGCTATATTTTCTCCACAATATAGACTATGGCAAAGTTCTCTCACCCTCCCATTAAGCTTCTGGTATCCTGCGGGTGGCGCTGTGGGTTAAACCACAGAGCCTAGGGCTTGCCAATCAGACGGCGGTTCGAATCCCCACGATGAGGTGAGCTCCTGTTGCTCAGTCCCTGCTCCTGCCAACCTAGCAGTTCGAAAGCACGTCAAAGTGCAAGTAGATAAATAGGTACCGCTCTGGTGGAAAGGTAAACAGCATTTCCATGCGCTGCTCTGGTTCGCCAGAAGCGGCTTAGTCATGCTGGCCACATGACCCGGAAGCTGTAGGCCGGCTCCCTCGGCCAATAAAGCGAGATGAGCGCCGCAACCCCAGAGTCGTCCACAACTGGACCTAATGGTCAGGGGTCCCTTTACCTTTTATCCTGCAAACACTGCTTCCCTGTGTATTTTGAGGAAATGGGAAAAGTCACAGCACACTCATGCCTTTACCCAAGCCTAAGACAGTATGCTATATAGGGCTATATTGAATTGGTAATCCACACACCAATTAGGCATGGGCTCTGAGAGAGGTTTAACAAGAGGATCCAAATGGTTCTGCATACAGTAAAAAATTTATTGCCTGCCTTGGACTAGGGTAGTTTAAACAACATGGATCCCAGTACCAATTTTCATTAGTCTATAGTAGTGGTTCCCAAACCTTTTCCCTCTGAGACCACTTGAACATTGCTGAGGGCCTTGGCAGACCACTTAATGATTCTCCTGCCTCTTAGAGCAATTGTAATGATTATGCTGCGCTAGATGGTGTATGATTTTAATTGTATTTTTAGACACACTGGGCCACTTGAATGAAACTTGTTGACCACTTGTAGTTTGGGAACCCAAAGATTCTAAAAGTTCTAGTGACCTACTGCTCTGTTAAGAGGTTGCTGCAACTCTTAAATTCAGAATGTGCAATCTTTCATGAGTTTGCTAACTTTTGTACCAGGCTACCACTTCATCCAACTTACTTCCAATGACAGTATCCTAAATTTAATTAAATGCTTGAAAATGAGTTCCTTTCAAAATCATGGGAATTTCTTCCAAACACATTCAAATGCGTTGATAAGATTTAGATGAATGCAAAGATTATCTTTAGTATCTCTAAAATAGTACATTTCATCTACTCACCTGATTGAAACAACCACATCCCCCCCCCCCAGTGGATGAATACAGATCTTCAGCAAAAACTTTGAAGTTCTAATTGAGAACCTTGTGTCTTCAGACATAAGCCTGTTGGTATTATGCTTTTAATTCAACCAAAGTGACTGCTAATAGAAAATGAGTCCTTCTCACAGAAGCACTCCAATACCATCTTTGCTGTGTGAGAAGCAGCTGGGGAGAGGAGCTGCAAGATATTCAGGAAGGGTTGAACCCCTTGATCAGTGTGTCCTCTCCCAATATATGTGATGAGGCCGCTCTAAATTAAACCCGCACAACTGCTGCAGTGTCTAATATTGCCCTAAGATGCTGTTAGTGGTAGATTTCGCATAATCACTAATCAGTTTGACAGTGGCACTTGAAATTAGTCAGACCAGTTAGAAAATGCCTTCAACCCAATTAGCTTAGCAGGTAAGCCCTGCTCCTTACCACTGTTGGCTATGAAGTTCCTTTCAAGTAGAGTGAAGCTGCAATTGCTGGACTACACTATGGGGCTTATTTTTCATTTTGTGCAGTATTATGCAAGGTATTTAAAGTCTAGACTTGATGTTAATGTGCACAGACTAGGTATCTTAGTTATCCCTCAGGTTACTATAGAAGAAATGAAGAGGGACGACTTTTGTGCTATACAGTAGTGCTGAAGCTGCTTGGGCATGCATCATGAAAGCCTTGGGAATAATATATATAGTAAAGCCTTTGGGTACTTCCATGGCTCCAGCCTGCATTAAATTTCTTCTTGTTTCCTCTTAACTAGCTGTTTTTCCACATTTCATATTGTTTAATAGTGTGCTTGCACAAACCTGCTACACGTGTTTGAAGAGCAAGTTGCGATACAACCCAAATAGTATTATGGGTTGTATCCAGCCAAGTTCTGTTCAGAGCACACCCACTGAAATTAATGGACCTAAGTTAGTCAAGGGCATTCATTTCTATGCATCTACTCAAGCACTGGATACAGCCCCTAATGCCCTTTTTCTTGTTGTCTGATATGAGGAAGCACAGCTGAGAGATCCACTAAGAACTTTTTCTTAGAAATGGTATTTTTAGGCACTGCTGTTCCAGCTTCCAGTTACAATCTTGTCCAGACCTCCAAGCTACTCTGTCTTATTCTTAAACTGTTCTCATCCCCTGAACTGCTCTTTTTTGTTTCTCCTGCCTGTAACTGAGCCTTTAGTCCTTGAGTTCCCCTCCATCCTATTGCTTCCCATATGTACAACTTGAGGGAATCTTCAACAATGTTTTTCCAGAATGAGGGGCAAATAGTTGGGGTACTCTTTCCCAGTTGGTGCCTTCCAAATGCATTGGATTACAATTTCCATCAGGCCTAACAAGCATGGCTAATGATCAGGAACAATAGGAGATGTAGTCCAAAACATATGGAGGGTACCAGACTGGGGAGGGAAGGCAGGTCTAGGGAATCTTGCACTACCTAATGTTCATAAACTGTTCTTCAGAAGTAGACCTTTGACAAAACATGGCTGAAAAGTGACTAGCTAACTTTTTACCTTTCACCTATGTCTTCAGCAGTCCCAGTTACAAGCATTTCTTTATTGGAGGCTTCCAAGCTGTTTATGGCCTTTAGGTTATCTTAAAAACAAGCTTGCAACTGCAGTTTAGCCTACTTGTTTGTGTCCAGGGGCATGCAGTAAAGAAGGGAGGCTGAGCCAGGAATGGTCACTGGAATGTCTGCGTTTGTGCACAACATTTCTCCTTTGTGTTGGACCAACACTTGCTTTTGGATAAGAGAACATCCCAGGAAAGTAGTGCTGGCAGATGGCAAAGGGCTGTGCCAAAGGGATAGGTAACATTTCTGAGTAGGTGGTCACAAGGCTTTTAAAGAGTTGTATATGATTATAATTCTGTATTGAAATTTTGGAGAGCTTTCGTTGCTTAAGATACTCTGATGACACTGAATGTTCAGAGCTGCTGCTGCTATCTAGAACTAGTGATTAAAAATAGTTATAGTCCCAAGAGCCTGAGGCTGGCTTTATGCTATGAAACTAGCTGTCACTTTAGCCAAGTTGCCAGACCTTATAAAACTCATAATGGAGCAGGAAATGAGGGATAATTATTACAACATGAAAAGGCAATGGTGTAGCTATAGATTCCTGATCATAGACAATTATTAGTTTGTTTCCTTTGTGGTTATGAGAAGTTCAGGATCAGTGGCATTTCTTTTTTAAAAAAAAGGTTGTTGAAGGCGCGGCAGATCCTTGTTCCAATCTGAGCCAGACAGTACTGTACTAATGTTGGAGCAGTGCTGGTTCCTTCTTTCTCACCCTACCCCTTGCAGCCCTTTCTTGTAGCTGCTTTGGTCCTATCCTGGCCCTCAGATAGAAATGAATTCAATTCAGGAAGAAAATCACTTGTGGGGAATGCCAATAGCCTCCTCCTTCCTGCTCTTGATCCATTAGAAACCACTTGCCCTACTTTTCTGTCTGCTCCTGGGATAGTGGTGGTCTGCATTCAGAGACAAGGAGCTACTGCTGCTTGTGTCAGGTATCAAGCTTTTGCACTTAAATGTGGACCAGAAAGATGATACGGAAGAAATGTCCGTGAAGAGAGAGTGCTTTAGAAGAAAGAAGCTTAGCATTGATGCAAATTGCAGAGTCCGTGAAAGAATGAGAAGGCATGATCATAGATGGGAGGGGTGTTGACTCTGACACATACGTCTTGCATGAACTTGACTGGGATGGTAAAACCAGCAGAAGAGGCAGCCTTGCTTTCAAATCTAAGTAAACGGGAATAGTGTTTCTACCTGTGGCACAGCAGGGAAGCGTTTAGTTATTGGCTCTGATCTGCTGCTGTGGAGGTATTGTTGGCAGTACTTTGGGCTCCTATGCTGAGCACTCAAAGCCTGCGGGGATAGGAACTTTTGCTTCAATATTGTCATCTTGTGCAATGTCCCAGGCCTGTCTCTTAAGATCCTGTTGCCCAGGGAGACATAGTGAACTCTAAACCAAACCCTTTGAGCAGCAGGGCTGGGCTGGAGTCTCTGAAGCCACTGCTGTCATTTTAAAGTGGGATTACTCTACTGAGTGGTCACGAAGAATGTGTTCTCCCTCTGGAATGTTTTCCTTGTGGGCATGCTGTCTCTTTCCTATGCTGAGAAGGCATGTATTGCACACATGGTAATAGGAAACAACAGTTTCAGAAAGCATACTATGCTACATTTAGCTTGGAATAAGATATATTCCAAACTTTTTAAGCTTTGGGTTGCTGCCAGTTGGGCTTAAGTGTGCTGCAGATGGAGTTTGAAACTAATAACCACCTCTACACCCCTCCCCATAACACAATGCTATTTCCATGCACCAGTTCCCATACTCTGTAAGCTGAACTAATTAATATCAGCTTCACTCTTGAGTGCAACGTGTCCTAGGACTTAACTCTGCAGTTGGTCTGTAATGGCAGGAGTGGCCTGTCACTACTGTGGAGTTTCCATACCACTTTTCCACCCCTGCCATTGCACTTCTGTATTTCAGCAATGGTGATTGTGTGGGGAAAGGGTGGTAAGACAAAACATGAAAGCTTTGAATGCAAAGTATTTTGCCTTGGCAGTAGTACCCCGCCCCCCAATATCTTAATCTGTTTGCAGGGGTACTTCTGTTTTTGTTGTAACCACGAGCCCATCTAAGTTTGCATGGGCTCTCTAGTTAACCAGTTGCAAGCCTTCTGAGAAGAAAAGCCCAATCATGGGTTTCCCTTGCCTCCTGTTATAAGAATGTTTCCCTTTGATACCATACAGAGGCTAGTAATGACTTGTTGGTCTGCAGCTGGCATTCCTCAAGTCCTGTAGAGGTGAGTCGGGAAGAGTGGAAGAAGGAAATGGTTAAATAATACAATTATTTAATCTAAGAATTGGAAAGCAGCAAGAGCCAAACAATTCATCATGAAGGGAAAGATGACTTCTAAATTTAAAGTGATGTGGAACTTTTAAGAAGAGTCAGTTAATTTTGTGTTAACAGTTGCAACCAATAGGGCCAGAATATGGGGATAATCTTAACATGTGAACCATATGGCTTGGGTTGCATCTTCTGTATGTACGTAAAATGGCAGAATTGCTACTGCCTTTCCAATATAGGTACGGTAATTTGTGGACCCTCCCTTGCAACCACACTGATACCAAGAGGTTTATGCCAGTTAAATTTTCACATGTATTTCATGTTGTGGCATATACAATTTATATTTCCTTAGTTCAGAACTTGCTTGACACCAAGTGAATAGTGCAGTTCATATTTTTGAATGGTGGCAGCTCTATACCCTGGGATAATAAACTAAACTTCAAAATGAGTGCTCTGAAGTAGTGCATCCAAGTACCAATCAGCTGCAAAAAAAAGTAGACTACTTGAATGTCGATAAAGAGCTCAGATTCCTGGAGAGAGAGACTTTAACAGTTACCTAAGGCTGCAATCCTATGCTTACTTACCTGGGTATTAGTTCCACTCAACTCACTGGACCTTGCTTCTGAGTAAACCTGTATAGGATTGCACAGCATATCAAATTTTATTGTGACACACCATATTTAGTTTGTGTGAAAGCCTTGACAGTTATTTTTCCCCACTGTCACAGAAAGGTGCCTCATTGCACTTAACATTGCTTTTATAAAAAAGTGTGTATGTATGTGAGTGTTGTGAAATACTTATCATTGAAACAAAGGCTGTGCCTATATGAGGAGCGACTTGAACTTGTGAACTATAGAGCCCTCTGGCTTCTCACTTGTGTTATAATGTGGCTCTCCCAACTCAGCATTCAATTTTGATCTTGCAACTAATTTTCAGTTGCTCTGACTCCTCTTTTACTGTGCAACATCAGCAACAGGATATTGCTAATCAGAGTGCCTCTCATTTCATAATTTCAAAAGTCAAGGAGTGTACTGCTGTACTTGTCACCTCAATTAATCACTGAGTACTTTCAACAGATTTCTCTGCTTCAGTTGCTCTGTGTTACAGAATGCACAGGTATGGGGAATACAGTAATGCCCCCATGTACATTTAAATTGGAGAAAATTGGGCATAAAGACTAAAGATGACAACTTTGCATGTCCAAAGGAATTGTGAGACATGAATGTGCTTTTGCCATGTTTGACAAATGAAGCTCAAACATCTTTATAAGCTGTAGAAATTTCTACATGCCTCTGTCTTTAAGTATTGTAGTTTGTGTGCTTCAGATTTTGAGAGTAATTGAATGTGTTGCTCCTGAGAATCAGAGGCTCAGTTTCTCCACAGATTCAGGAGAATACCCAGTGAATTGGGCTTTGTCCTGTAAGCAATAGGTTTGAGATCATGATCACATAGTGCACTTTCACCACCTCACCCCTTGCTTAACCTACACACTGCACTTACCAGTTAGGTAGCATTTGCTGTGTAATTATATCTTACTGCTTCCCCCTCCCCCTTACACTTGAGCAAACCACGCTCAGACTGCTTGAGCAATAGAAGCTTGGTTCCATCAGAACAAAGTGCAGCATAACTCTGGGAACAACTTTCCCCCAGAAGTTTCATTACAGACTTCATTTGGGCTATTCTGTTTCAAGGCTTTGCATTTGATTTAGGTGGGAAACAACTAGCTGCTTAGGTCTTATTAGGGCTCAATAGTTAAATACTCCAAACTGGTGAAAATGAACTGTCATCTTTCCCTGAAGATGAGGCTTTAACTACAACTGAAAAGGTTATTGTCTTCTCACTCTCCAGCAACTTTGCCTGGGGCATGTTGTGCAGTTACCTATTTGCAAGAGCGTGCAATGCTTAAATCAGGAAAAACTGTGTGGGTTAATATTCATTGGATACATTCAAGTAGCATGGTCATTTAGAGACAAAATTTCCTGTTTGTTAAGCAGTCTTTCTGCTTATACTCTTTTATATTAATGTGCTGACCTTGATGAGCAATGGCAGAGTCCCAACAGCAATTCTGTGGCCACTGATAAAGTAAACAGTAGGCCAAGGGGGTAATACAAATAGTACTGGAGAAATAAACTGCAAGCAGTGTGTCCTGTTTTTCCAGATGCTTCTGAAGCCTAAAGGAAGCTTCACTTTTTTCAGGGGGCAGGTTCTCACAAACCTTTAATACTAGAAATCCTGCAGAAAGGGTTCAGCAAATGGAATGTCTAGATTCCTGAAAGGTAGACTGTATCTTACCCTCTCCTTCCCAGTCTTGTGCAGATGGTGTTATCAGTTTGTCAGCCTTCATCTGAAACACCTGGATCCTGTAGAAAGCTCAGGAGTTGAGAAAGGATCTCTTGTGCATGTTCAGCAAATAGCTTCTTCAGATGTTCCCTAAAAGAGAGATGCAGGTTCCATAGTGTGTGGGGTGCATGGTATAACTATGGGAAGGTGGGTGGGGCGCTGGTGAACTAGGAAATCCCTGGTTCGAATGTCCGTGTTTGGTTACGTACCCAGTAGGTGGCACAGTGCAGCTCAGATTCTGCAGAATACTAATTGTGTGTTGCAACTCCATGTTATGGCTGGGTGAGACGTTTGCCAAATCCTTACTGTTAACACAATCTTCTTGCGCAAGCTGCTTTCCCCCTTTGCAGCAAAGGGAGCATATTGGGAGAGGTGGTTTAGTAAGAAGAGTTCACTTTCCACCTTCTGTTAGAATTTGGTTGTCATGCATGAGTCTGCTGTTGTCATGACCAGTTTGGCTCTTATACAGTTCTGTGTTCTCTCTTGACTTCCCATTTAAATAGGAGAATAACAACCTACCCTAACAAGGTGACTGTAAGGATTACTGGGAATATATGAGACTCCTTGGAGCAGGGATGCGGAACCTGTGGCCTTCCAGATGTTGTTGGGCTCAAAGTCCCATCAACCCTAGTTGACATAGGCCAGTGGTCAAGGCTGTAGTCCAGCAGCATCTGTGTGGGGTGTGTCAAAGTTTGCCGATTCCTGCCATATGCCTCCATCAAATATATACACCACAGAGGCTGCATTTGTATTCCCTCCCATGGCTGATTATGGTGTTAATTAACTTTTGTAATGTCTGCATGCATGGCTAGACTAAGATGCAACTCCTCCCACCTTTCCCATTGTCTTCACTTCACATCTGTACTGAAAGGACTTTGGCTGTGGTACACTACAATATTATGAGTAAGGGGCTTCATTTGAAATGTTTTTTTGCTCACGTGAGAAAGAAATGTTTGCTCTGAGAATGCTGAAACGCCCTACAGTCTCCCTTAAAACTACGTGCTTGAGATGATCTGAGTTGCTTCTAGATGTCTTGGTTATGACTGAATCAAAGTGTGGATGGTAACAGGGACCACACACCTGTAACTAGCCCAGCTTTACAATAGAATGGTAAAGAGCCAGTGGGCAGGAGCACAGGAAAGAGTCTCTCCCAAACTACTGCTGTTGCATGTGCTCCAGCAAATCTCATTATGGTCTCAAAGGGGCATTATGGACATCAAAGGGGTGGCTACCTGCCCAATACTCTTGCTGTTTAGCATTCCGCCATGACTGCAGATGTTGATGCTATATCTGTAATTAGCAGATCAGTTCTAGGAACAAGCTGGACCCAAACTTCTTTCTTAGTTGAGTTTTACTGTTCAGTTTAACATTGATGTTGGCTTCTACTAACTTGTATCATCTTATTGTACAGCAGGAGGTATCCAGTAAGATAATGCTTGCTTAGAGTAGGGGATTCACCAGCTCTTCCATTGGAGAGTCTGTGCACCTTTAACATCTTAAGAAACTTGGCTTCCATTCAAAAAAATAAAATAAAAAAATAGCGCTGGGAGAGCACTCCTCAACCCAGTGCCCTCCAACATGGTCATGGTCAGGGTTGTTGAGAATCTTTGTCCAAAACCTCTGGGGGGCATCAGGTGGGGAAAGCTGCTTTAAGTTGAAAGAAAATTCCTGAAAAACACATTAACTAGCAAATACTCAAATGGTCAAAACTGTTCTGCGTTGATAAAAATAGAGCAGCATCACTAGCAAGCAAAAAAAAAATAAAAAAAAAGGAGGAAGGGGAAAATGTGATGTGCTACAAATAAATGTGTGCTGCGAACTTGAACAGTTATTTCTTCCACCCCCTTTAACTAAATCCTATGCCTTGTTTGTGTGTGTAATATAAAATATAATTTTCTTGAAAGCAGGCATAATATTCATTGGACACATTCAAGTACCATACCCCCGTCAGTCTGAGACCAAATTTCCTGTTTGTTAAGCAGATTTGTTGCTTATGGTCTTTTATATTAATTTACTGACCTTGTTGAGCAATGGCAGAGTCCCAAAAGCAATTCTGTTCAAGTGGACTTGAATGGTGTTTCCTGTGATAAACATTCAACAGTTGCTTAAAATGTGGTACCTTTTCACAGTTCATAATGCTGATAAAGTGATGTGCAGATCATGTTAATGATACCGATAAGGTGCAGTCTTTGATCTCTCAGCATTTTTCCAGCATACATTCAGTGTTTAATAAGTTACCTTTTCTGGAAGTAGACAATACGGATCTGTGCTAGAGCTGACTTTCGTCAAGTATGGAACACTAAATTAGGTAACATAGTTGTTTTTAATAATGCATTATTTTTAAAATCTATTTAACAGGTAACAACCAATGACATAAATGGACATAAAGAAAGAAAAACAAGTACAGAATCCAAGTTATTCCATGGAGAAAACTCATAGTTGTGAAAGCATAAAGGGGCAATAGGTTCAGTTAGGGTGTATGATGACTAGTGTGTGTCACTTGGTGTACTGCTGATAATTGTTGTCAGGATGTGGTGTGAGCTTTTTCACATCCTACAACCGGCCTGTTGCCATTTCCTGTTAAAGCTTACAGTCTCTACTAGATCATCATATGTGTGACTTAAGGAAGGTCTAATATTTTTCCGTTTCTTGGTCCCTTGCTGTTCATCTTATAGTTGTCCCACCCTTACTCTGTTGTTTACACTCTTCTTTTTGCATTTAGTAATGACAGACATTAATAGTTCCTTTTTTTGTTTTCAAATGTCCTACAGTCAAGGAACACATAGATTTGCTTTTCACAGAAGCCCTGTGAACTAAAGTGGATTCTGAAAACACTCCAAGGTTCCTTCTCTCCTTATGCTGGCTAGGTCTTTTCAGTCTTGTCACCTTCTGTGTGAATTTGGTGTGTGCTCAGGACCATGTTTAATATTCCCCCATGGCTGTACATGATATGGCTCCCTGAGAAACTCCTAATAAGATTATGGTTGCTATTGGATCAGTTACCTGGATCAGAGCTCATAAACTATTCTAGTAGAACCTGAGCTCAGTTTCTGTTCACTCTTAAGGCTTTTCACATACCTGACTGCACACACAGTTTGGCACACACCTGTTTGTGAAATGTATGGATATTGTTGTTGTTTAATCATTTAGTCGTGTCCGACTCTTCGTGACCCCATGGACCAGAGCACGCAAGGCACTCCTGTCTTCCACTGCCTCCCACAGTTTGGTCAGACTCATGTTTGTAGCTTCGAGAACACCGCCCAACCATCTTGTCCTCTGTCATCCCCTTCTTCTTGTGCCCTCCATCTTTCCCAACATCAGGGTCTTTTCCAGGGAGTCTTCTCTTCTCATGAGGTGGCCAAAGTATTGGAGCCTCAGCTTCACGATTTGTCCTTCCAGTGAGCACTCAGGGCTGATTTCCTTCAGAATGGAGAGGTTTGATCTTCTTGCAGTCCATGGGACTCTCAAGAGTCTCCTCCAGCACCATAATTCAAAAGCATCAATTCTTCGGCGATCAGCCTTCTTTATGGTCCAGCTCTCACTTCCATACATCACTGCTGGGAAAACCATGGCTTTAACTATACGGACCTTTGTTGGTAAGGTGATGTCTCTGCTTTTTTAAGATGCTGTCTAGGTTTGCCATCGCCTTTCTCCCAAGGAGCAGGCGTCTTTTAATTTCGTGACTGCTGTCACCATCTGCAGTGATCATGGAGCCCAAAAAAGTAAAATCTCTCACTGCCTCCATTTCTTCCCCTTCTATTTGCCAGGAGGTGATGGGCCCAGTGGCCATGATCTTCGTTTCGGCCATGATCTTCGTATGGATATGTTGGTATAATTCCGCTGTAAGAATGTCCCGTCCCCCCCAAAATAATCTTTTCAGTTATTAGTATTATGTACTGGAAATGTTGGCCAATTACTTCTCGGAAAAAGTGAACTCAAGAATAATTGGTCATCTTGGTGAACAATATTACAACAGGGGCCCCTTCTCTGCTAAGATGGGGAGAAATAGATTTATGTGCTGCTGGGGCAGGCGAGGTGGAAAAACTGTGGCCTGCTAGATGTCGTTAGTCTGCAACTCCCATTGCCCCCGCTCATTGGCACAGCTGCCAGGGGCTTATGGGATTTGAATTTCAATGCTAGGTCCTTGCTGCTGAAGATACCTAGTGACTTAGACTGTGCACAGGATATGGAAGTAAAATTTCCAGAATGTCATGCATCTCAAAGGCTGTCAACCAAAATAACTCTTTTTCTCTGAAGGCATGAGGAATGACAAAACCATGCCAGATGTATTCTAAGCGGAAAGGACCTAAAGAAATAGAAGAATATTTTAAGCTGACTATACAGCTCTTCAGTTAGTTTTCAGGAAATGATGAAACTAAAAGTAACCAAATTCAGCTGGAAGCGCTCATTCTCCTGGTGTGTCTTGCTCAATTATGGCCAAAAAAGGCAAGCAGTTAGATACTTGGAAGTTGCAATTGCAGGAAGCTGTGTAGCAGAAGTTTAGACTACAGCTGTTGCCTTGCCAGCCTTGATACAATTCTGAATGCAGTACAATGAATTATTCCCCACCTTTTCCTTTGGCTCCTGAGTGACAAATTTATGGACCTAAATCACCAGAGTTTTCTCCTATTTTAGCAAAGACCTGTGGCATATTTTTGGCTCCAACACTATGATTAGGCATCATGAAGCATGGTGTATCACTGGAAATACTTGGCTCTAGGATAGTTCTTGTTTGTTTGAAGAGCTTTTATTGGGTTTTACATAATGTAACTTTTTGATGTCTCCAGCAAATTCTGCCAGTATGAGCTCCACATTGGTTTCTTGCATTAAATATAGCCCCAGCACATTATTCTTCTTTGCTTACTTCTAATTTGCATCTGGTTGGTCACTGTGAGAGGATGTTGGACTAGATGGGCGATTGGCCTGATCCAGCAGACTCCTCTTATGTTTTCAATTTCTAGCAAAATCCAAAGTGCCTTGTTTGCATGGTTAATCATAAGTAAATACATATTTAGGTGAATGCAAGCTATCTAAACACTTGCTTTTGAGACTAAGGTGACATAAAAATGATGGCTTTCTTTTCTTTCTTTCTTTCTTTCTTGCTTGCTTTGAAAGGCTTAATGGAAACGTATATCCACAGTACGTTTACCAACTATTTTGTAACATAGTTGACTCTGGAGGGAGACCTATTTGTATTCTAAATGTCTTCATGGGCAGCTTTGGCTAGCAGCATGCAGCAGTATTGACACTGTGGTGTGCAAAGGCTGGCTGAAAAGCTTGGTTCTTGACGGCTGTATGCATGCACACACAATGCAGAGAGACAGGAAGTTTGTATGGTTTTGAAATACCTAATACAATGGACCACTTGTGTTGCATAGTGAGCCACATAAAGTGGCAAGTATAAAATTACTTTGCCTTTCACCTCCTAAATTAGTTCTGAGTTTTTTTTCCTCATTGTGGAAAAATAGAAGTGGCTACCTGGCAGCCACTTTTTTCTAATCTAACAGGTCTGCTCTAGTCAGGGTGAGTCTCCTGCCAGCTCGGAGGTTTTACTTTTACTTTCAGGCTATTAACAGATGCCACAAGGGATTGAGTGAGGCTGGCAGCCCAAGTTAAATCATTTGTAGGCATAATAGCAAAGAAAGGAATTCTAATTTCTAGATAGGAAGAAAAGACGACCTGCTTTCCTACCCATGCTAGGGCTGTCAGTCTGTAAATAGCTGTAGTTTTCTGTAAATAACTGTAGACGACTGTAGACTTAGTCAGTATTTCTTCAGATATCTTACATTTGTTCCAGGGAACTGACAAATGTTGATAAGAAATCGGGTTGTGTCATATCTACTGAAAAGTTTTTAACCTTAGTAAGTTTTTCATCTCTGTATTTCCTATGATTTGGCATAACTTAATATCATTTTACAGTTTCATTGGGGTAGAACATGTATATTCTCCTCAGGTGTGACCCATCCATTTTAAATAGCTGTTTTTAACAGAGGGGGAAACCACTTTGACTATGTGAAGCTGCCCCCCCCCCAGTCTAGTTAAGGCCTAGGGGGAGGAGGCTAATTGTAGCACTACCACATTGTGTTGATATGTAGTTGCCAGCTTCTTGTGTGTTCCTTCAAGCTTGCTTGCTTGAGTAATTGGATGCTTTTATGCATCCGGTCACTGCCTATTTGTGACCCACAGGGGGTAATGAATCTGTGGGGAAGCAATAGGTGAATAGTTTATCTGGGCATGCAACTTGGAGTCAATGGCCTTGTCTACTCAGAACTCCTTTACAAGGACCTAAAATATCTATACAGTTATCTCTAGTGTTCTTGTCTCTATAGAGTGTTTAAGCTGACAACATGAACCTACTTCTAATGATTGCATGGCATTTAAACAGTAACATGGTCAAAGATTTGAAATTAGTGTTGGTGAGGGAACTGGTGCCTATTTCAGGTGACTCCAAGGTTGTAGTGTCAAAATGTTGGCAAGGTAATAACATTGCAACTTCTTCTTTTCATAGGTCCCTGGTTATAAACCACCATGGCTCAGAGAGATGCTGACAAATACCTCTATGTGGATAGAAACTTCATCAACAACCCTCTTGCTCAGGCTGATTGGGCTGCCAAGAAGCTGGTGTGGGTCCCATCAGAGAAAAATGGTTTTGAGCCTGCTAGCTTGAAGGAAGAAGTAGGAGATGAAGCCATTGTGGAGCTTGCAGAGAATGGGAAGAAAGTGAGAGTCAACAAAGATGATATCCAAAAGATGAACCCACCCAAGTTCTCGAAAGTGGAAGATATGGCTGAACTGACCTGCCTGAATGAGGCCTCAGTGTTGCACAATCTGAAGGAGCGATACTACTCAGGGCTTATCTACGTGAGTAATGACTTTTTCTGCTAGTTATAGGATCTAACTAAATCTTACATGTCCCCAGGCTTATACAATTTTCCCCTGTCTACATTCTCATTAAACTAAACAGTACTTTCCCTAGTAGAGTTTTTGTAGAACATTGTGATGGAGTGGCTAGACTCTTGTGTGTTTGTGTTGGAAGATATATTAGAAATCATGTACAGCGTTTGATCCAAGCTGAACACACTCTTCATGTAGACACCTGGCTTGCTGCTTCTGTATCTGGAACCTCAGTATAAAAGAGCAGTAAAGCTAAGCCTGCAAAATAACAAAGCTCAGCTGCACATAAGGCAGTTGGGATATAAAAAAGTACTGTTGTCTACTTTCAACCAATCAGAATGCTGAAAACTAAGAACCTCCTAATTGCCTAGTTGTTGCACTTCAAGCCTCCAACATGTGGTGCTGTGAACAGGTGATTCTCGGTCAGGGGAGGAGTGGAGCTTGCAGACAAAAATAAACTCCTCCTGGAAGCAGAGTCAAAAAACACTTGTATTTAAAAACAACAACAAGCAAACCCAAAACAATTAGTGGCTAGCAAGAAGGGAAGGTAGCCTTCTACCAGTTTCCAGTTTGTCACACAGCTAAACCAGCGAGTGGCTGGGCACTATACCTTGAACAGTGTTTGGTATCCTGAATAGTGGATAGAAAAAGAATGAAAGAAACATTATAGAGTACAGGTAAGAGAGATGCCATGGATGGTCTTCTCTATGCTGGCTGGGTTACCATGCAAACAGGAAATGCCTAGGGCCCTTTCCATCCCCCATAGCTTCAGTTTTGTACTGAGGTTGTACACCCTACTCTCCACTAGCCAGAAGAATGCTTCATAGTAAGGCCACATCTCTGTTCTTGGCCAGTAGAGGAATGGATTATACAGGCAAGGGATGTACTGAAGCAGTGAGCTCTCCATCCTTGGGCATGTTGCAAATCTAAGACACCATACTCAGAATTTTTTTCCTCTTGAAGGCAATGCCTGATGCTCTACCAGAAGGACGCTTCACACTAAGGCCCAACTCAGTTCAGAATATACTGAGCAGGTAGCTTTAATTCAACTCTTGTCAAAAGTGGCAGCAATGCTCTCATGAACTTGATGCCATGGAAACAAGAATATTCAATTGTTTATACGTGACTTAGCATGGACTCTGTTCACTGGTAAGATGCTGACACTCTTTACTTGTTGGCATTATTGCTCCATCTGCTGCACTGAATAGAGACTGTAGAGATAACTCCTCAGCTGGAAAAGGGGGCCCTGCAGCAGTTGTGGTAGAGAATGCATACAATGTGTTGATACCTAGGGACATATGAAGCTAACCTCTGCTGTGCTAGACCCTTAGTATATTTAGCTCAGTACTGTTTACACTTACTGACAGCAACATCCTAGGGTTTCAGGCAGAGGTCTCTCCCAGCCCTACCTGGAGATTTACCTTCTGCATGCAGAGTGATTGTTCTACCACTAAGCTTTCCCCCCTAAAGTAGTAAAGTGTTAGGGTATATAAGGGTGGGCTGCTGTGCAGCTCATAATGGGTAGAGAGGTAGCAACTGTGTGTATGGTTTTTAGGCACTTGCTCTTCTGAAGATCTTGTGCTTATTCCTGGGGGACAACTGCAGTCACTTGTCACCTAGGTAAAGGGACCCCTGACCGTTAGGTCCAGTCGCGGACGACTCTGGGGTTGTGGTGCTCATCTCGCTCTACAGTCCGAGGGAGCCGGCGTTTGTCCACAGACAGCTTCTGGGTCATGTGGCCAGCATGACTAAGCTGCTTCTGTCGAACCAGAGCAGCGCATGGAAATGCCATTTACTGTCCCGCCGGAGCGGTACCTATTTATCTACTTGCACTTTGATGTGCTTTCGAACTGCTAGGTTGGCAGGAGCTGGGACTGAACAACAGGAGCTCACCCCGTCGCAGGGATTTGAACCGCCGACCTTCTGATTGGCAAGCCCTAGGCTCAGAAAAAAACTCTGGCATACAGGAGATTGAGAGGAGGATTGCAGTTGTCTTGGTGGATCTAATTTTGGGGTACTAATCAGTTTGACAGAGAGCTATGGTTCACAATTGGCCAAGGGTACAGGAGGAGAGAAATTGGTGTTTGTCCTGAGTTCTATATTCAGGGCACTGATTGGATCAAAGCATATGCCACTGCTGCCTTGTACATAAGCTGCAGCTGAGCCCGACTCTGTAAAAGGGATATTTTCCAGACTTCACTGATTTCCATTTGTTCCCTTCAAAGTGTTTCATTCTAACATCCATTTAGCTGTTTGTTGCTGTCTTGTCACATGGATCAGCCCTTCTGTGCTCCCCATACATGGACTCTTGTAAGACTTTGCACAGTGAAGTCTTTGTCACATGTGGCAGTCTGCCTACACAGTTTCTCCCCTTTGGAATGGGGAATGGCACATATCTGTCTTTCTTTGCTTTACAGCACATAAAAAAATGAAGGTACATGTAGTAAAATAGACATGTGCAATTTTTCACATTGATGGCTAGTACAGATCTTTTGTACCATGACTTTAAGCTAGGCAGTGTACAATTAAGGATATTTATATATAGACTATTTTTTTCTCTGAGGCTATACTTGCCAGTAGGGACGTGGGTGGCGCTGTGGGTTAAACCACAGAGCCTAGGACTTGCCTATCAGAAGGTCGGTGGTTCGAATCCCCGTGACGGGGTGAGATCCTGTTGCTTGGTCTCTGCTCCTGCCCACCTAGCAGTTTGAGAGCACGTCAAAGTGCAAGTAGATAAATAGGTACCACTCTGGCGGGAAGGTAAATGGCGTTTCCGTGTGCTGCTCTGGTTCGCCAGAAGCGGCTTAGTCATGCTGGCCCCATGACCCGGAAGCTGTATGCCGGCTCTCTCAGCCAATAAAGCGAGATGAGTGCCACAGCCCCAGAGTCGTCCGCGACTGGACCTAATGGTCTGGGGTCCCTTTACCTATACTTGCCAGTGTCTCTATCACAGTTCTGACCCACTCAACATTTTAGTATTTTCTTTCCTTTGGTAGTTTTGTGTGTTTTGAAAGTAAGCATCATGTGTGAGCCAAGTATGGAGCAAGTATTAGTGGCAAAATATCTGCTTTGCATGCAGAAGGTCCCAGGTTCAATCCCCAGGTAGAGCTGAGAGAGAATCCTGGCAACAATGCTGAAGAATACTGCCAGTGGCTGTAGAAAATGCTGAGTTAGAAGGACCAATGGCCTCACTTGGTATAAGGCATCTTCCTAGGTTCCTATGTAGGAAGTTTTGTATGCAGTTTTTTAGTTCAACAGTGACTCAGTCAATGCTCTAATTTTCAATTCATTTGGGCCTGTGCTAATCTTTACTGGGTGATGATTAAGAAAAGGAAATCTAACCTTTGAGATTTAAGATGTATTTTATACCTTGAGTTGCCATGGCTACTGGCCCTGACAAGTATATTTGCACGGAGTAGTTCCCCAGATACAATATTCCTGATAATGACATTCACCCATCAGTGACCTGCTTAAAATTTATTTTTATTTCTGTTACTTGTGATCTTATGGATTCCAAGATCATTCCAAATAAATTAATGTTCAGAAGTAGTAATGAGTCCCCCATTGTCTGACTGGAAGAGATTCATACACCTACAATGACATGCATATGTGTTGTTTTTAGAAAGACCTGATCCTGTAAAATGCAATGTGTTTACAAGTTTGCCCAATTTTTATTTTCTATTCCTTCCTGTCTCCTGATATGATACACCCTTAACCTTTCTGCCTTATAAGGAACTTCTCAAAATGCATCTCTTTGCGTTTCCTGAGGTTTAGTTAGGCAATAATTTTAAAACATTACATTCTTACTAATCTAGCTGCTATGGCTATGTAGTTCAGTTTCAGTGAACCTTTTAATGTTTATTTTTCTTTAAGCAGCTACAATAAATAACTTTTTACTATTAATATAGCTAACTTTTTTGTACAGATTTAAAGCCTTTTTGCTTCCATTTATCATGATCGCTCACTAAGATGGTATTGGGGTTGTTAACTCTGATTTACAGAGGACTCTGTGGCATGTACAATTTCCTTGGGTCACAGTGCTTTTTACCCAGTGATACTTAATCCAGCTACACTTTATATTATAGAAACCTCCCCTGCAAAGTGGGGTATCTGAACGTTGCTTTGTTCCAACAGCCTCAGTGCAACCTGAAACCTGTTGTCACCAAAGGTTAATCTCATGAAGTCTGCAAGTCAGTCTATTACAGTGTGCAGACTTTGTGGTTTTAGCAGTACTGTACATAATCTCTCTACTCCCCACTCCCCCAGCAAGTATTTTGCTCAACCTTTCTTTATTTTAGATGGTTTCTGTACTAATTCATATTTTCAGAAAAACCTCTAAGTGGTTTACAACATGTCTCAAGGTGGGGATTCTCAGACTGGGGGGCAAATTTGGTCATCCAGGCTCCTCTGTGTGGGCATCCAAACTGTTCCCAGGCCACAAGCTTCACTGGCTCTGCTTCACATCCAGAGTTGTTGCTTGGCAGGTGTCCTTGAACTCTGATAATGCCTCTTGCTTGTATTGATGGATAGTAGAGAGAGATGTGTGTAGAAACTGGCCTGTTGTACAAAGCTAAAATAAAAGAATCATTGCCTTCCCACTTTTGTTTTTGGCTCCACACACTACTGGGATGTGGTCCCTGCAAGGTTGCCCAAAAGGCATTGTGGCCCTTTGGCACCTCAGCAGAAAACATTACAAATGAAAATCAAATACAAGAGGTGCACAATTAAAACAGCAACAAAACAAAATATACTCAACATTAAAAAAATAGAGCTAACAGTTACATTCAAAAATACAGTCAGGATTCCACAAGTAAAGAACAAATCAACAGCTAAACAGGTCATTGAGGTAGGTGCCCCCCTTCCCTCCACATTAAAGTCCCCAGTGTATTCTTAACACTTGCCAGTCTGATGAAAGTTTACATATTTAAGCCCCCACCCCTGTAAATTTGATATTTTTTTCCTGTGGGCTAATGCAGCCTTTGGTTCATTTACAGGAAATGGATAGATATTCTCAGCAAGGTTAAGTGCAACTAAAACGCTCTGGTTCAGTGTCCTATGACAGAGGTGCCTGTTTCAGGACAAAATTTTTTAAGAGAAACAGCTTTAATCTCTTACTGTGGTGCAGCCCTCTGAGTAAGTGACTTAGAGTTGGAGTCCTTGAGGTGCTTGAACAGATACAAGGCCCATTCAGATCAGTGCTATGTCTTCCATGGACTTGCTCAAGAATTTTGCATTTGTCGCTTGTGAGAAGCTCCCTCTTATAACTAGTCTTTTTGAAATCAGATTTGTTCTACTCCACACGTTTGCTGATAGATCCCAAGCTCTCTTGGCTTAAACGGCAACTAATGTGTATTTCCTGAACACCCTTGGGGTGCCAATTTTTATTAGAGAGCTTCATTTTTTATAGAAACATTTAAAACAAGAACACAGAACAAAGAGTTGGCAAATTGCGTAACTCCTCCTAGTTTTGTAATTGCTTTGTATTCTCTACTGTTCCCTGTGATCAAAAGACTATTTTATACAAGCCACAGTATGATGACCACTATCAACTGGAGGCTTATATTTGTTTCTTGCAGAAGTTTCCTCACTTGTAAATATCCAAGTGTCAGTTTTGAGCTGCGCATGCTGACACTTAGACCATGCTCATAGCTTTGTTTCCTAGCTGGGCCATTTATACTTGAGGAAATGCTACCGAAAATGGTGGTTGAATACAATTCTGCCTTTCTAACTTTAAGAAGTATTAAGTGAAGTGGGGCTTCCATATTTTCTGTCCCACTTGCATCCGGAAAGGTCAGCAAGGAGGCTGATCTTCTTGGCTACATTGCTTGGATTATGAGTTTAGTAGAGGGGGACAGAGAAGGAGGCAGTTCTTCAAATATACTTTGCAGCAGAGTATCCTAACCTGGTGGGTACAGACACTGAGAGGAGCAGGAGCTCATCTCTGGTGTCTCACTGCAGTTGGAAACACTGCGAAGTGTTTGTTGCTGCTTCCAGACATCTTGGATGCCATACAATGTCTGGGATGAGCTCTCATCCCTCTGAGGTGGTAGGGGCAGGATTAGTGTATTATAACTGTGGCCAGCCAAAACGTTTTTGCACTTACAACCTTGGGGAAAACAAGCACACAAAGAGGAATTAAACTCTTCCTACTGGCAGTCTTGGGGAACCTTTTGTAATGGTGCCACTGCAAACCGGATAGCACTGCCCCCCCCCACTGCCGCCCCCATTTCCTGACATATTTCTGCTTTGGATATTGAGGGAAATAGTTGGCAACTTCTCACAAAGCCTTTTAATGCTGGGTTAACTCATAATAAGCATTCTGTAGAGTTGTGCACAGGCAGTGGTTACTTCTATATGTTCTTTCTGCACTGAATGCTGCCTTGGCCTCTTAGAGTGAATGAACATTCATATGCAATAAGTGGTATTAAAAAGTAAGTCTGTTCTAACTGCATCAGGATTTTTAAAATTCAGTTTTGTAGTTTATAAGTTAGCATTGAAATTTTGGCCATATGTGTAACACTGGCTTGACATGTAAATGCATCAGTGATAACTAGTGAATGCTAGATCTTCAAGTGTTTTTGCAGTTTACTTCTACCCATACTAGGTTTTTTTCCAGCCTTTAACTTGGAGGAGGTGAAATGCACCTGCTTTCTCAGGTGCTTTAATGTTTTTAAAAAGTTTTAGTTGTAAGGCTTAGAGACGCTTGGAAATGTGTGGGCAATGCTTCATTAAATCCTGAATGCAAGTATTGCTTGGACTTTAGTGGTAGCTGTAGGTTCTCATCTCTGCCACCCCCACAAATTCTGTGGCTAGCAGAATTAAGTATGCACAAGTTTGCACATAACATGTAGGCAATAGAATGGATTTAAAAATCTGGTGCAGGATATGTACAACTCTGAGGTAGAGCTTTGTTAATATATGTGAATCTTTTGTTCTGCTCCATGCTGGCACTGAGCTAGTGTCGAAAGATACCTATTGCCTAAGTTTTGCTAAAATGCCATTCATTTTTGTGTACTGTAGAGCTATAAACAGTGAATAATAATGCAAAGTAAAATGCATGTTTCAGTCATCAAAGATGAATAGCCATATTCAAAGTAAATGACAGATGTGATTGTTAGTTCAAAATCTCTGGTAATGGAAGGCAATTATGGCAGTCCAAGTAAATTTTCAGTATGTGATTATTGTTAGCACTCTTGTGAGTTGGGGGGATGGGAGGCGGGTTATGTGGAGCCGATGAAACTGTAAAACCATGAATGCTTCTAAATTCTTCTTAAATTCCATTTTGCAGACCTACTCAGGCCTGTTCTGTGTTGTCATAAATCCCTACAAGAACCTGCCTATCTACTCAGAAGAAATTGTGGATATGTACAAAGGCAAAAAGAGACATGAGATGCCCCCTCACATATACGCTATTACAGACACTGCCTACAGGAGTATGATGCAAGGTAGGTACATTTTAAAATATATTCTGGCCATGGCAGTGGCTATGCTCAGATGAGTAGGCTCTTGTAGAGTTGCCACTTTTGAAATGTCAAATGTACATAGGGATACAGCGTGAAAGTTTCATGTTTGGGTGGAGGTCTGCTGCAGTGCAACTTTTGATTCCAGTCAATCTTCTGGTCTCTGGAAAGCAGCATTCCTCGGTTGCCTTCAGTTCTGCTTAATCCGTGGGGGAGGCTTGATGCAGCAGCCAGTGGTATGGGAGGAATCTGTATTGAGCACAGAAGATGAAAGGCTACAGTGCTCTGCAAGAACCAGAGGCATTCAGGATTAGCTGTTTGTGCCCTAGACTCTATTCAAAGTCTAACAGGCAGGAAATCTTTCATGGTTTTGAGCACTTCTTAAAAAAGCATGGCAAGCTGATGTCTCTGACCCATTCTCAGCATGGGGGTGCAGTTATTTCCCTGAGCTGGTGAAGCAGAAAGACCTGCATGTTAATTGGTTAGATTCCAGCACTTGGTTTAGGGCATGCTAATTGGCAGCCTGCAGAGGAGGAGCAGGGGCTTGCTTGGTTTCAACTAATACCCAAGTTTCTTAACCTTTTTGTAATGTGGCCAGACTGATGTGTCACTGCCTCTTTTTGGAACTGGCATCTCTTTTGGCAGCCCATATAGTTTATGATGTGAAACTCCCTGCCCCAGGCCAAATCAGCTGGCAGAGGGAGGGGCATAGAAGTCAGGTGTATATATATGCATGGCTGCGTCTGAACTCTGGATTTGCTAGGACCTTGGGTGTTAATGTAGGTTGCAATGCATTCAAGAATGCATCAAGATAGGCATCAAGGTGTCCTTCATGAGTTTGCTTGTGTGTGTATGAGAATGAGGAAACAGCCAGTCAGTATCCTTTTATGAGGCTGAACTGCTGCTCCAGTATGTAAATAAGTAACAGTGGAGCCAGAGTACCTTTTATAGGTGGCTTGAACAAACCCAATAAATTATGACAAACTGGAATATGTACAACAGTCTTCCTTGCAAGCCCACTACCACCAGGCTTTTGTTTGCTTCTCCTTGTTGCATTGCAAGCTTGGGATAATGTAGTATGTAGGATTCTGCC
Organism: Podarcis cretensis; assembly: GCF_951804945.1. Taxonomy (NCBI): domain Eukaryota; kingdom Metazoa; phylum Chordata; class Lepidosauria; order Squamata; family Lacertidae; genus Podarcis; species Podarcis cretensis. Next base: position 28,360,706 of record NC_137179.1, on the reverse strand, counting down.
ATTTTGGGGAATCAGGGAGGGTTCTTGGTGATCTTTAGGTTTCATTCAATAGCCTTGTGGCTGAGACTTAAAGCTGAAGACTTCCTCTCTCCCCCCTCCCTCCAATATCTGTTAAATGTTAAATCTTCTGTGTGAAACCCATAATGTTTACATATTTCAGAAGTTGGGGCCAAGAATGTACTATTTGTTAGTCAAGTCTAGTCTGGCTTGCTTAGTGTAGCATTCCATGTCCCTTTTGAATCAAGTCTTGTTTATGCTAAATCTTTTGTTCTGGACTCTGATTCACAAAGGGAGGTTTAAAAAACAACAACTGGGTCTTTATTTTGTTAAAGGCCATGACTTTCATATAACCAGCATTTCTCTTAAATGTACTTAAGAGAGGGAAATGATTCTGTCAGCTTGCGTTTAAGAGTGTGGAGGTCAATTTCCCAACAATGATAACCAGGGCAAATAGGCTCCATGTTGGAAATAGCTCATGCTTCACAATTTTCCCTCTCGAAATACTATCTTTTTTTGTAAGTCTGATAATACTTTATCATACCAACAAGTTTGATTATATTTTATCAATACGGAAGTGATAGGAAAACATATTTAATATGAACAAGGGCTACTAAGGCTGTTGAGGAAAAAAATACAACACCTCGGCTGATGTTGACATTGTCATGGTTGACTTTTGCATACATCTTTACATTTGCTGCAAATTATGCCAGTGGAATCTACATTTTTAAAAGAAAAAGGTAAAATTTGAATGTCACTTACATGCTGATTCATATTGCATGTCTCCAGATGGCAAGGTAGATGACAAAAAAGGCAGTTGGTTTAGACAAGCCTTCCAATAGGAGTGGAGTTCTAACATTCTTAGTCGTCTTGGTGTCTCATGATTAACAGCTGTTTTTTCCCAACCAAATTAAACCAACAGAATATAAAAGAGCAATTTTTTTATGATGCAGACAGGAAGGAATGAGATAGTGTTTTTTAAGTGACTCTCTTTATATGTGAAACTGCTTCTTGCTGTAAATTCATTTAGTGGGAAATGAAATTAGTTCCTCTTAAAATTCTGCTTTGGTCATGTTCTAATTGTCTCCAGTTAACATAGTGGGAGGTGTGAAGAAGACATTTCATCTGTTAATGGTGAGGTCCATCTGACAAGAACAGATGCAAGTTTGCGTATTTTATCCTAGAAGTACATGCACTCAAAATATTTCCTCTTGAAATCTCATGCAACGAGTTGAGTAAGATTTAAAAAGTGAAAGAACCTGTATTGTTTGCTTAAAGATGCAGAAAGGTTAGGGTAACTACTGGACTTTGTTTCCCAAATTGGGGGTCAGCCAGTATTGTTTTGTCCCAGAATTCTAAGTATATCCTAGTACCTAGCAAAGATGAAGCGAATCAAGTCTTGAATCTAGATGCTGACCTTTTGACTATAACATCAAGCCAATTCTTCCATCTTTCTCCTACCTGTCCCTTGAAGTGTTGTAGAAAATTCAAAAGCTTGTTCCCATGATTTTGTGACATATTTCGTCCCAATAAAAGTTAATTGCCCAACTATTGAATTTTAATTGAATCAAGGTTTCTGTAACCACTTTTGGATTCTAAACTTCTCCAAAACCTTTTATTAGTCTTTTAGTTCCGACAAGTCAGAGTATTACTCAGAACATTATTATTGACCAACTTCTTAACCTCTTGGTGCTCTGTTCCCTACTGTATCATCCAGGGGAAGGAGATGGTAAGGAGGAAATAATGTGTGCTAGGAGTCCTCCCCCACCCCTCCACCTCATTTCCAAAATTTTAAAAGACATGTGAAGTACCCCCTGAGGCTTTTTCCAGTGTTGAGATGGAAAATGTGTTACAAAAATCGAGCACTGTAAAAACAAAGGAGGCAAGATAGCTGATGAGATGTATGATAATTCATGTTCTATATCCATCCAGTCAGATGGGTGGGGTACTACTACTACTACTGTTAATTACAGTGCCTTAAATGCAGTTACAAAAGGGGACGCAGGTGGCACTGTGGGTTAAAGCCTCAGCGCCTAGGACTTGCCGATCGAATGGTCGGCGGTTCGAATCCCTGCAGCGGGGTGCGCTCCCGCTGCTCGGTCCCAGCGCCTGCCAACCTAGCAGTTCGAAAGCACCTCCGGGTGCAAGTAGATAAATAGGGACCGCTTACCAGCGGGAAGGTAAACGGCGTTTCCGTGTGCGGCTCTGGCTCGCCAGAGCAGCGATGTCACGCTGGCCACGTGACCCGGAAGTGTCTCCGGACAGCGCTGGCCCCTGGCCTCTTAAGTGAGATGGGCGCACAACCCCAGAGTCTGTCAAGACTGGCCCGTATGGGCAGGGGTACCTTTACCTTTACCTTTAAATGCAGTTACAGGTCTTAGCTGTGATGCCTAAATATTTCTGATGATAAACCATAGAGATGGGGGAAACTCTCTTTTTCTGTAGTTAGGAGGTAGGCTTTGCTCTTTAGCAATAGTCAAACTGCCTGTGTTAATGAATCAGCTATAAGCAGGGATCAAACTTTTTGCCTTTTTAGCTCTGCTTCCTCTTGGCTGGAGAGATGATGTCACCATAGTGTGAGTGCTATGTTCTCCTTTTATGGAGTTAAACAGACTCAACTCGGAGTTGCTCATGCAGAGGAAGTGGGTGATAAAGGCCTGTTAGGATATTCTGTAACTGAGTTGTGAAGCACTAAGCAGCATGTTAACATTTTCTCTTCTTATCCCCACCCTCCCCAGAGTTCAAAATATAATCTCCTCTTGGGCAATTAGAACACCTCAAATGCATGTACTTGGGAAGCATGTAATAACTACTATTATTTTGACACTTCTGCTACAGAACTCTTCTATTTTTTTCCAGCTACAAGGATTCCACAGATACATAAAACTATATTTAAATTTGCATGATGAAGCAGTTTGCATCAAATGCTTCCAAGCCATGCATCTCATAAGATGGACTCTAGTCAATGAGAGATTGTACCACAATAATCCTGTTAGTCTACAAACTTATGCGTTGCTGTAACAGCCCATCTCTCTGGAATAAATAATAATTTTGCCTCTTTAAAATCTGTATTGCTTCTTAAGTGTTAAAGACCAGGCTTGATAATAAATATTGAACAGAATTTGTACAGCTCATAAGACAGCTGCTCATTGAATAACTGCTCTGAAATACAGAGCCAGTGCTATAGACTAATGCGTTACTTATTAAAAGCATGCTTGGCAGGGGGTTGGACTCGATGGCCCTTGGGGTCTCTTCCAACTCTATGATTCTATTCTATGATAGTCAAAAGATACATATCTGGGCCTGTAAAGCAGATGAAGACTCCTTCTTTAATTATCTTATAAATGAGCATTTGGTTACATTTATTTTCCTTCTTCCTTTCTCACCCCCCCCCCCAGCAAAACAAATCTAGGCTATCTGAGCACTTGCACACTCCTCAGAAGGAGCAGCCCAATATCCTGCTGGACAGTCAGTTTTGAAATGGGTGCCTCTGTTGTATTTATTTTATTTATCGAAACTTACAGATCACATAATAATGATCAAGAAAGAAAAATTTCTAAGCAGTTTACATAAAATAATGTAAAAATTTTATCTGACAATACAAACACATTTAATCTAGGATAATCTCATGAGCATAATAGAGCCCAGATTGAACGGAAAATATAATATTCTAAAACATAACATAGCTGCTGTATCATTGTGCAATTGTGCAGCTCTTTCTGTGTATGTGCGTTAGCTTACTGTTTTGGGGGAGGGAAGTCTGTTTGTTCTAAGAGTTGAGCAACAGGAAGTAGGATACCATGCGGCACTTCTCACTTCTCAGGCAGAAGAATTCCAGCTATCCCAGTGATGACTGCTCTACTAGGCTGGGAAAATTCTCTCCTTCTCCTCGCCCCCCCCCCCTCCAAAGGGGCCTATTTCCTTTTATGGTAGTGTCTGCATACTTGCCATGTGACTTGCCTGTACTTGTGCAGGTACATTCTTTAAAGCTTAAGGAGGAGGTGACTAACCAACCTGCAGCTGACAATAGAGGGGGAGGGGGGGATTGCTGCCACACTTGGGGGATTTTTCTGACTAGTTTGCCTGCTAATGCATCAAATTCTATAGGGATGAAGGGACTACTTTTCCCACAAGGAATTTCAGGCTAATTGGTCAGCTGCTGAGTTAAGTTTCTTCCTGCAGGCTGGAATGGAAGTAGAATGGCTCCTACTGTAGGCAAAAGGACGGCTGGTTATGACTCAAGATGCATAGGGCTACTGCAGGCGTTCTCCATTTGGCTTCCCCCTATAGTAATGAGGCATGACTTGGTGTTTGGATACAGAGACAGTGTACTTTAAGCACCTGTAGCTTCTTTTAAAAAGTGTCATCATTATTCAGAGAAACAACTGCCTTCCTGGAATTGCCTGCATGATACAGAACCACCCAGTTGTCTGTGTTACTGAATACACCTCCTGGGGCTATGTGCAAATGAATCAATGCCCAGTCATGCAGAGCCCATTAACTGTTGAGAATCCTTCAACTGTATGCTCTTATGAACTGGTAGAGAGTCTGAAAACTTGTCACTTACCTTGCAAGGCACATGAATGCTAGTGGAGTAATCTAACTGGTTATTAATTAATTTGGGTGATCTCGTGACTAAATCATGCTCTGAGCAGACACATTGAAATCAATAAACTTCAGTACCAAGTCAGTTTATTTCAGTGGGTCTACTCAGAATATGACTTAGTTGGAGACCACCCTCTGTATGTAGCTAAGCACCATATAAAATGCACTATATGAGTAGCTGAATTACTAACCCTGAATCCCAGCTCTTCAGTTTCTTTGGTTCCTGCAGCAGTGGTAAAAAAATCAGGTAAAAAAAATGCTATTGGATATGGCTCTGTATCAGCAAAGAACTCTGGCTTGCACGCTTGGTTAAGTTATGTCACCTTCTAATCTTACCTGACACAAAAAGGAATTTTAGTTATACATGTAGGAGAGTATAAAACAAGTGATATGGTTCTCCCAACTATTTGGAATTTTTTTCTGCGCATACCACACCGAGAGCAGGAATTCTGTAGATAACATGGTGGCTGTGAAAATAGGCAGGATTTATTAATTTGTTTATCAGTAATTCCAGTCATATCCCAGTCAATAGGCATTGAGGCTACCCTTTAAGACCCCACCCCTCCATTGCATTTTGTTGAATCTGCTGGGGCTGTATGTGCAAGAAAATACAACAACAGAGGTGCAGGCTATGTTGAAGAGATTTGCCGAGAGGCCTGAGACTATGCAACTTTGCTTAAGAGGCAGTGAGATGGAATAAAGGTGACCTTGGCCTGAATCTGATCGTCTTTTGTTTGCTTCTTAATTTCAGATCGAGAGGATCAGGCCATTCTTTGCACGTAAGTATTTGCATAATTTCCCCATTGCTGATATAGTTCTTGGCAGTTTAAGCAGCTTTTAAAAATGTAGTTGACTCACAGGAGTGGTTTTACTGTGAAACTTTAATCTCTCCGGGTCTAACTAATACTTTGAAAGGCAGGTGTGTGCATAATTTTTCACATGTTTACCAAGTCTCACTAGAAAAAGATAAGGGCAGATAAAGACCAGGAGAAGATGTTATAGGCCCCCCTAGTGGAAGCATATCAAGTGTAAATGCTTGGAGAACTGGTAGTTAAGAAAGCAACCTGGTAGGTATTGTGGTAACCTTGTTCACCATATACAGGCTAGCAAGACATTTAGGGAAATGGGTGGACTAGGCTCCTGAAAACAATATTTTAGAAAGTTTTTAAAGAGAGGTAAATGCTTGCAAATATATCCCGATAATGCTTTGTCTTTTGCAGAGGTGAATCTGGAGCTGGTAAGACAGAAAACACCAAGAAGGTCATTCAGTATCTGGCTCATGTTGCTTCATCACACAAGAGCAAGAAGGATCAAGTAAGTTTCTGTATTCTAATAGGAATTTGCTCTGCTATTTCAACTGCAAACACAAGCTGACCTCTTTATGGGAGATAATTTAGTACTGATTGATGCTTTGTAGTAATGTGAATGGTCCCGAATTTTATGTGAGACTGGCTAATATTGTGCTCCTGACTTGTGTTCACTGACTTCAGTGAAGTGGCAGTAGATGTTGAATTGTGTCTAAATGACCGCTGTATGTGGCAGGGCATTCACCTACTGGCAGGGAGGTACCATCTGCCTCCTTATTGTAGCGTCAATTTAAAACTACTTGACCACCTCTTCTTCTGGAGTTGTGGCTGCCCCCCTTTCATTTGCAATGAAGAAAGTGTTCCATCAGTAGAGCCTTCTTTACTATTATAGGTAATAACCAAAAACACTCTGACAGCATGTGTCTTTTGTGCTAAGGAGGGTATCTATGAAATATTGTCTCATTTATTTTTCCTCCCTTCTCTTGATGGATTATGTCCGAACTCATCAGTTGGGACTTCATAGGTGAGCTGCACGTTTACTGCACGATCTGCACCAGGAATGTGTGTGTTGCTCTACTGTGTGACTTATAGCAGCTTTTCACTCCCACCAATGTCACCTTTTGCCACTATCAGTTCACAGTTTGAATCACATAGCTTTCTTCCTCCCGAGATGTCCCGAATGGGAGACTACAGTTTACCTCATGACACTTTCTCACGTATAGTCAAAACCTATTAGTAATTCTCACTTTAGGTCTGTCTGAATAGAATTTCCCATGTGCACCGAGAGGCATTCTGCGCAGTGACACAGATACTCTGTGCTGTTCCAAAGAGGGTATCTGGTATCCATGGTATTCGGGCTAGACAGAGCAGCTGACTTTCTCCACTCTCCTCAACCCATCCGGCGTACTTGCTGTGGTGCAGGATGCTGGGAAAGGTCATGAAGAAACTGCCCCGGCACAGGCTGGATGTTCCAGCTCAGAGCTCTTTGCCTGAGTTAAACACATGAGGAAATGCTAGTTATCTTGTAAACATTATAATGAAACCCAGATGCCAAGTGTATTCCCTGTTGCTACATAAAATCTTGGGTTTTGATTCTTTAATGTACTGGCATGCTGTGTGTCCATAGGGTTAGCTCTCAAACTATCTCTGCATGGTGTGTGTGCGTGTGCGCACATTCTAATGAGTGGCTTTTGGAAGCAAACCAAGATATAGTCTTCTGTATGCCAAACCTTTTGAGAGATGACAGCTGCTCCAATAGACTGTCAGTGAGAATACTTAGAACAGGCACAAAAAAAAATTCTGTGTTAGAATTTAGGGATCTGAAAGCATGTATATTCTGTCCCAGTGCTGTCAAAACCTAGGATATAAGGTGGCAATCAATCAGCCCCCAGTGTAACAATTTTGGAGCCCTTCCCCCAGCTTTAACTTGAAGTCCTTTTGGGGTTTTTTAAAGATTAGTCAAAGTACTGTATTGCTTTTAGAAGCCTGAAGCGGACATAGAACTTTTTTATGTTGTGTGTTGATGTTTAAATCTAACTATCACAATCAATCTTTCCACCCATGCTTTTGAGTAGGAATTAACAATTATTAATGGCTTATTTAGGAGAATTTTGATTCCCCCCCCCCAGACATGCTTAGAATCAATATTTGTGATAGTTTCCAGGGTCAGGAGACAGGCCTGTTGATGAGGAAAGTTATGTTAAAGGATGGCTGGATATGACATGCACCCGGCTTTATGTATTAATAGGCTTTAGATTGCAGAGTTTTAAAACCACAACTTGGGCAAACTTTTCACTATGAAACTAAATTCTTAGCACCGTCAGTGCTTTCAAGCAAAGCTGTCCACAGCATTTGGTATTTTCTAAAGTTTCTCAGCAGCAGCAGCATTGCTGGAGGAGGAGGTTGGCATGATCTGCTGTTTCAGCAGACCGGCTGGTTAGTTCCAAGGTGGGACAATTAGTTCAAACTGTCTCTTCTCATTCTGAATCCCTTCTGAGATCTGCTTCAGCTGGCTTTAGTCATGAGTAGAGGGGTGGAAATCTTTTAAAGCCTTTTCCGGACCAGACATCAAATATCTTAAGACTCCCAAGGGTGATACTGTTCCTGGATTCTTTCCTGGAGGAAGTATTTGGAGCTGCTGTGTGGGAAAATTGTGAAGATACTCTTTATGCAAGTTTTTCTGAAATGATGAAAGGCTCACGCCCACACTGTGGCCAAATGGAACAGAATCTGTGGCTGTAGTGACATGCATTATTAAATTGGCTATGCGACACACAAAAAAGAATGAAAAAGTTTAGGCTGCAACTGAAGAAAAATAAATATTAGCAACCCATATTGAGGACCTGTTAGGACATTATTTCACTCCTGGGATTGTGTCCAGGAACAGGCTTTGGGCTCATGTGCCCCTCACTGTTGTGTGATCAAATGAAGAAATTGCATAGGGTATGGGATTTCCTTGGTTCTGTGGTACTCTACAATGACATCTTAAGTCATGTTCCTGATCTCTTCTTGGTGGTAAATAGTATCTGAACAGACCCTAACTCATGAATCAGAGATTTCAAAAAAAAGGACATTGTATATTACTTGATCACAATATGCAGTCATTCCCTCTACTAAGAATTGTTGGTGGTGAGTGCTGGCAGAAATTAAGCTAAAATGGGACTGCTGAGAAACAAGATAGTGGTATTGGATTGAGGGAGTCTCATATTTGAAGAAGTCTTAAGCAACGCCCGCAGCCCTATGAGGACAATCCCCCAACAACCCATTGAGGACTGAGCATGCCCAGAAGTCATAGTTGGGGAAAAAGAAACAGCACTCCTATTTTGGGATGAGCATGCCCAGAAGTCATAGTTGGGGAAAAAGAAACAGCACTCCTATTTTAGGATGAGTATGCATTGCAACGTCTTGTTTCAAATGCATTTGGAAGCTCTAGGTTTCCCTAATCTTACTGTCATCTAGGTAGCCAATTCCTTCTCTAAATTCTTCACTGGTTAAGTTTATATGGGCAGCTACAATAGCTTGTGCTTCTTTGGGTCTCTAAAACAGCCTCCCCCTTCCTTCAGTGGCTGGCTCCAACCCATTTGTGTCTCTTCTTAATTCTCTCCCCCCCCCCCATTTTTCTAGTGAAAAAGGTGCAATGAATTACTGTTGACTGCAGAAAAACACTCAAAGCAACCATTGCTCCTTATAGCTACATTTTTAGCCCTGGAGTCCTGCATTGGAATATTTAAGCTGCTGCTGCTTCCTCTAAACATAGCTTTTCTTCAGATCTTGACCCTGCGCTGAAGTTGTAGTGTTTCGGTTTGTGACATCACTCATTTCCATAGCAACAGATTGCAGTAACAAACAAAGGATTAGGACTCCACTGCAGGATCAAACGGGAGAATTGGGGGGGGGGGGCAGAGGCCTTCCTAGCACACATACATATGTGACAATAGAGGAAATTCTACATTGCTGGCAAAATAAACTTTTCAGCACTCATCTGAGGCTTTGCTTCCTTCTGCACAGCTGATGGGGTGGTCTGTGATGGATAGCAGCTGTCTTAGCCAGAATCTATTCCCATGGCCCAACAGCCCACTGTCACCATGAATAAATGTTGCTGCTGCTGCTGTTGTTGTTGTTGTTGTGGTACCAAGCTGCACAACGGACAGCAGAGTTCAGAGCTCTTCTAAATGTATGTGAAGTTGGATCACTTACAGGAAACCCAAAGCAACAGTTGAGTAAAGGCCCCTTTCTTAGCCCTGCATTCAGCTGAGTGAGCAAAACTGTCTAGTTTACACTGCAACTGTTGTAGCACCAGCAGCAGATTTGGTGCTACATGGAAACCGAAGAGTTGTGAATCTGAGCTATGGGAGGTACTAAAGTCCAGTGGAAAGCAAGTTCAGAAACATGGAAAGCTGGAATAGGAGGACAAGTTGATGCAGTGTGATCTTAGGTCAGCAAAAATGGAACAGTTTTTCAGCAGCTATGTATTCATCTAAACCAGGGGTCAGCAAACTTTTTCAGCAGGGTGCCGGTGCACTGTCCCTTAGACCTTGTGGGGGGCCGGACTATATTTTGAAAAACAAAGCAAGAATGAATTCCTATGCCCCACAAATAACCCAGAGATGCATTTTAAATAAAAGCACACATTCTACTCATGTAAAAACATGCTGATTCCCAGACCATCTGCGGGCAGGATTTAAAAGGCGATTGGGCCGGCTCCGGCTCCCCGAGCCTTAGTTTGCCTACCCATGATATAAACCTTGAAGGCAGCAGGTTTTGTTTCTCTGAGTTTATTGGATGGAGAGATTTTTCTTTTGATGCGATTAGTTTACCCTTAAGGAAGTGTATTCCTTAAGGCATACATCTCACAACAATCTACACAGTGCTACTTATGGAAATAAGAGTTTGGAGCCAGGAGTTGACAAAATATATCACCTTCTAAATGAATGGGTTGAAAGTAATTTTCATGTCTGATTTCCTGACTCCAGGGGGAGCTTGAGAGGCAGCTACTGCAGGCCAACCCCATCTTGGAGGCCTTTGGAAATGCCAAAACAGTTAAGAATGACAACTCTTCAAGATTTGTGAGTATCTGCCTCCTTACTTGAATTATGCATTTGAAGTTTGGGGGGCAGGGGAAGGATATAGTTGATTGTGGTTTTAGCTGTTTGGCCTTGGATGTAGTTCTGGATACAAACTTCACCTTGTCTGCATTTGAAGGGTATTTGGGGCAAGCAGATTATCCACAAACTCGTATTAATACTATATGTGTGAGTCATCCTAAACCTTGGTTGCCTCTGATATAGTTAGCAATAGCAAACATTTTATTTGTATGCTGCCATTCCAAAGTTAAAACCAAGCTCAAGGCAGCTTACAACATATATAAAAAAATTACATAACTACATAAACATAATGAAGTAGTCATAAACAAAAAATCAAATATACTTATCTGTTTACTGTGTACAATATCCTTTTTAAGAATGATTTGAAACATTTATTTTAAAAGGAAACTGAAGCTATAATGGTGTGGTATTAGATATTGAATACTCTGTGCCATTGTTACCGGAAAGCACCTGGAAATGAATAGAAGCCAAAGTGGCCTATTTAAAATTATATTTTCCCTGCCTTCACTACAAGTGGCATCTGAGGCGGCAGATGGGTCCTGGTCCTCTACTGAGATCCATCTAATTTATGAGTCACAATGCTTGTAAGAGTATCCCGTTATCAAGTTCCTTGGCTGTTCTGTAGAATGAGCCTGAGTTTTATATAGAAATCTAGAATAGCAGCTGTATATCCCACATTTACAATATGTGTAGTCGGCTAACTGTTCTTGTTTTCTTTCTCCTTTCAGGGAAAGTTCATCAGAATCAACTTTGATGTAAATGGCTACATTGTAGGAGCCAATATTGAGACCTGTATCCTTCCCACAGATAGGGAAATCCAAATAACAACTAAAGGGGGGGGGGAGGGGGAGAGCACACAGGCACCTTGGCTTAAGAAAAGGTGTGGGCGGATAGTGTTTTGAAGTTGTACTTTGAAGAAGCCACTTGCCTTTTATGAAGACGATAATTTCAGAAGAGCTTGGCAACCTTCAATTGAAGTGCTCATGAATAGTGATCTTATAGCTACATTTAAAATAAGATCTCTTCCTGAAGTACTTGTGATCCAGTTCAACACTAATACAGCATTTGTGAACATTTGTGTTAACTCACATGCACTATGGGCTCAGCTGCTAGGGCAGAAGCCTCAATCTGGCAGAGTAATACCTGAGCTGCCTTTTAAACATACCTCATTGAGTCCAAAATAACAACTCTTTACATCCTCCCCCAAAAACCCTTTATTCTGTTCTGCCAAACTCCTGCACACTTAAAGTTCATGCAGACTGGGTTACAGTGGTACCTCGGGTTAAGTACTTAATTCATTCCGGAGGTCCGTACTTAACCTGAAACTGTTCTTAACCTGAAGCACCACTTTAGCTAATGAGGCCTCCTGCTGCCGCCGCGCTGCCGGAGCCCGATTTCTGTTCTTATCCTGAAGCAAAGTTCTTAACCTGAAGCACTATTTCTGGCTTAGTGGAGTGTGTAATCTGAAGCGTATGTAACCTGAAGCATGTGTAACCTGAGGTACCACTGTACTTTGTTTTTGAAAAGTCTTTTATGTATCTTTTTCTTTAATAGTAGTATGGTGACAGAAGGAGAGGGTAATATGAACAGAAGTCAAGCATTCAAAGTATAGAGGCTTAATTCCTGAATGTGAGAGGTTTTTGCAAAAACAACTTGCCCAGTTTGGGTCTGAGAAAGATGCCAAGCTACCTGAGAATCTGTATACATAGAATTTATGTAGACATGGGTAGTTGTTTTTTCTCCCTTAACTTACCAAAGATCTGTTGGAGAAATCGAGAGCAATACGTCAGGCCAAAGAAGAACGAACATTCCACATCTTCTATTACTTGCTGACCGGGGCAGGGGAACACCTGAAGAGTGAGTACTTGGTGCTTAAATTATAGACTCCTAGTTTACTAGTAGTCTCTTTAGAAGTGCTTTGCACAGGCATTCTGTCTTTTTTTTTAACCCTTTCCTCTTGTATAGTATTTGTTCCCCCAAGACTGATCTAGCTTTGTCAGTCTCAACCAATGTCAACATTTCCTTATCTGAAGACTGTACTGAGTTAATTAAGGACATGAGAAACATCAAATTAGGAGTGTTAACAGCACTCTTAGAATACTGCAAAAGAATTTACTGAACTTGCAGCAAGTAATTGCCCTTCAAATGATTTACGGGTGAGAATATAGGCAACAGGGAGTTACTGTTTTTGTAAGTAAGCTGGTTCTGCTGCTTTCCATAAGTGTTGTACCAAATGGGTTATTGAAGTTAGACACCATTTAATTGAAGTTAACCCAACTAACCATTTTTTGTGGATGCGGGATAGTTCTTACCCGTTTACTACTGTTGCATAACTATCGGCAGGGCAGTGTTTAGATCTCTAGATAAGGGATGAAAAAAGATTCACGTAACCTTTTCAGATGGAAACAACATTAAGCTTCTGCTTAATGTTGAAGATCTAGCAATTGCTGGAATGCAAGAATACTTAGCCTAGGGTTTAATATAGGAGGCCTAATAAGGCATCCTTAATACCGAGTAGTTGTATATTTGAGCTGTCAGACTTGTCGTATAAGCCTTGCTACTTGCCCTGAATGTTTACCCTGAAGTTGTGCACTAAAGTTTAAACTTTATTGCCTCTTTAGATGACTTGCTGTTGGAGCCCTACAACAAATACCGCTTCCTTTCTAATGGGCACGTTACAATCCCGGGTCAGCAGGACAAGGACATGTTTCAAGAGACGATGGAGGCAATGAGGATCATGGGCATTCCAGATGAAGAGCAGATTGGTATGAAGCTTCTAAAAAAGGCTTTAGATGTGCAGGCGGGTTGTGGTGAAGATTGCTAAATAACAGTGAAATCCCCAAGCACCTGGATACTTTGAGTTGTTAAATTAGTGATCTGCATGCGCCTATCTGGGGATGTTAGATAGTGGCCTTTCCCTGCATTCAGGTTAATTTTGGCAAGTACCGTCTTTCTGCAAAGAGAGGTTTCAAAAGGACAATCTCTCTCTCTCTCTCTCTCTCTCTCTCTCTCTCTCTCTCACACACACACACACACACACACACACACACACACCACACACACGAGCATGTAGCTTGCCAGCCTACATTTCAAGCCGTCCAGCTTTCTTTCCACCTTTTTTTCAAGCTTGGTTAAAACAGCTGCTCCTACTGCTTTGTGTTGTGGATGAACATCCAGTGTAAAGGTTTTTAGATGTGTAATTTGTTGTGTATTTAGCAGATTAATTGCACTGCAGAAAGCGTGCTGGGGAGACCACAGATTCAGGAATTATATATATATATATATATATATATATATATATATATATATATATATATTGTTTGACTTTAATTACAAAGACAAAAACTCCTTTTACATTCAATCTTTAAGTATGACCCATCCATAGACCCATTCACCAGGGTACTGAGAGAGGTACACACTGCTCTTTATATACTATACCCAATTGCTGACACAGCTTAATTAACACAACTTAACAGCACCTGCTATACTGTTTCACAGCTGTAAAACTAGGTCATGATATTTACTCTGGCCTTTAAAGAGATACACATCTTGTGAAACAATAATGAACCTTAATATTTAAATAAACCATTCAACATAATTGAGTGATGAAAAAATGCTCCTCCTTCCCTGTTTCAGCTGCTGAATGCATTAAATACTATACAGTATTAAGCATGTGAAGATCCCACATCTGGAAGGCAGGTGGTTTGAAAGTCTGATTTTAGGCTCAAAGCTTTAAACCTCTTTAAAACATGTTTGTTTAAATTGAATAAAAAGTAACTTTTTGGCTGGAGAAGTTGGTCCATCATATCTGTGTTTTTGGAATGACTTATGTAGGTTGCCTTAGCTTGGAAGTTTGGAGCTTGGGATGTTTACCCAGAAATAGACAAACCCCGCAGGGGTACTGAAACCTAAAATGAGATACTTGACTTTGAAAGAGTAGAGTATCTGCAGGCCCATTTTTTCCACAGCTAATATTTAATCATGATACTCTCCCAATTGTGTTGTGTGGGGCAAAGTCTGTGATCCTCCCATAGGCTCTTAACTCATGAAGAACAGGCAAGTAAGTAGCCCTCATTGATTAGAGACAGCAGCATGGTTCATAGTAAACATGCAGCTCCTGTAACTTAGTACTGTATCCTGAGTGTCAGAATCCTTAGTGCACCAAGGTCCCTGCCTGTAAGACATACCTGACTGCAGATGCGGCATCACAGGAGACAGGGCCTAGTGACTGTCTGCATCTGTCAATACAGCATTGGACTCAATGTTTTGGGGTAACTTAATTGTAGGTGACTCCGGAGTCTGCCTGCTTCAGTGCTGGCATTGCCACAAAGTGTTAGCACTACCACTTTGTTCTTTAGAAGCTTGGAAGATTAAAAGGTTAGACGTCATTGCATATACAATATCAGTGCTCCTCCTGGACCTTTTATGAGTGGACCCAAATGTATGATTTTGTAAGCTGCTTTGGGTCACTTGTGAAAAAAGACTAATAAATGCAATTATAGTAACATCCACTCTCCTCTTTCATAATAAATCTGTTAGGCAAAATGTGTCAGTGTCTTTGTATTACATATTCTGCTACCAAATACTGATGCCTTTCAGTATTTGGTAGCGGAATATGCTACATTTTCTGAAATGTCACAGGTTGTAAGATTTTTTTTTTTAAAAAAAAATATTTTCTTTGACTTGTGGGGCTCATGAGCTGGATGATAATAATGTCCTTTGAGCCACCTTGCCTTTTCCAGGAATTACTGTTTCTTACATTTCTGATCAGGCATGCATGCAATTGTTTTGTAGGCTGTATGGTCGGAATATAAATCTAACATGAATGCAATGTGTAACCAAATAGGTACTAGAGGGAGGTTTGGGAAGGCTTAGAAAATTCCAAGGTTTGTAGAAGTACCAAGAAATATTGAGATAAAAAAAAATAAAGGTGGATGACCCTCCCAAAACATGGAAGACTGGATGTTGGATAAGAGGAGAAATGGTGTGGAGTATTGTTGAGGAGGCCATGGCTGACTGGGACGGTGAACAGAAGCATTTTGTTGCAGATCCATTTGTGTGACTCCGATATACCAAAAGGCTAGTGGGAATGAAACAATTGGTCGTTCGTTCATCTGTGCCTGGTGTGCTTCTTAAGTGACATGTAGTAACTTTTGGGTGTTTTCTTTAGGTCTGCTGAAGGTGATATCGGGTGTTCTTCAGCTTGGCAATATTGTCTTCAAGAAGGAGCGCAATACAGACCAAGCCTCCATGCCAGACAATACAGGTAAATAAATTCCCCCATGGGCCAGAAGTCAGTGCTGCTTTGTGGAAGAGCCCACTTCTTAAAATGTTGGCATCACATATGAAGTCAGACGAGAGTGGAAATATGCACTGTAGTGGACTCTAGTGAGTGTGTGCAGCACAGCAATACCCTTGATGGCTTTTTGATGTAAACTGGATATCCTTGGTAACTGCTGTTGCCTCCTGGTGGCAAACATATTATCTACATGTAAATATTGGGTCATCCACTGTCTAATTGCAACCACCCGTGAATAGGCACATGTAATGCCTGTTGCTATTACATTATAGAACGCAGGACGAGTGTAGAATGTAGGGAAAGAGTGAGGGAGCAGTGTCAGTTGGTGGTAGTTGAAAGGAAAGATGCAGAAGAGAAATGGAGGACATAGGAGGAAGGGAGTAGACAAGGCATTAAGAAGGCGAGGAAAGCTGAACACGAGCAACAAAACTAATAGACAACAAGCAACTGTGTATGATTGGGATTAACTACAGTGACACAAACCTGACTGTTTTAGGGTTGGGTCGCTTGCAGGAAGTTGATCATCATAACTAGATATTGATTCTTGATCTGTAGGAGTGAATATCTCTCCTCATCAATATTTTAGAACAAGTATGCATTACAGACTTTCTTCTGCCAGGTAGAAGGTGAATGAGGGAACAGCCAGAAACTGAGTTCCAGTTGTGTAATGGGAGCTGGCATGCATTTAGGACTTGAGTGGGGTTGTGATGGAACCTGCTTCCAATTCACGGCTGAAACAAATTAGTTTAAATGTCACACTTGCCCTCTAATATCAAATGTGAAACTCCTGACTGAGACAGATGCTTGTGTGTTTTGAAATTGCTGTGATCATGGTTTCTGGCATTTGAACACCAAATGTTAGAAATTTGATGCCAAGCCAGAGGGGCAGTAAAACCTTGACTCAGTAAGCCAGACCTGATGCCATCTACAACTCAAGTGCCTTAAATGGTGAGGGGAAGTGTAGCTGTGTTCTCTGAATCAGGGAGTCTTTCATTCATAAATGCTCATGGAATTGGTGGAGCCACCAGCAGGTACTCGAGTCTGCAAGAAATTGTAAGCAGCCAAGTGTAAGCTGTTAAAAAACCTTCAGAAATCAGCACACCTTTCTTAGTAACTCTGAATTTAGCACTTAAACTGATTTACACCTTGTTAATCAGGCTTGTAACGGAGATATTTCTTTGGTAGTGCAAGTCTGTCAATCAAAAACAGGCAGGGATTGTTGTCATCCTTTCCTAGAAAACCCAATAACTATTTTATGATCACATGTAACTCTCACTGTTCTATCAATGTGGAACTCCTCATCCAGACAGTGACCAGACTTTTTCCTGCCTGGTTTCAGCAAGCTGCTACATACTTTGCCTTCAGATCATGCACTAAACCTAGAGTTTCTCTAACAAATGAGTGGCATACACAAAACAATAATCAACCCTCTGTATCTCTATCTGTAGCACACAAAGAACAATGGTTTCAGCTTTCCCTGTGTTTGAAAAGTTGTTAGGTTCCCTTAAGTGACACTCTGCAGAGCAGTGTACTTAAAAATACTCATTTTCACAGTAAAATGGAAGAAACAAATATTAAAACTTGGCTTTTGCTCTTTCTCTTGTAGCTGCTCAGAAAGTTTCCCACCTTCTGGGTATCAATGTGACAGACTTCAGCAGAGGAATTCTCACCCCTCGTATCAAAGTGGGACGAGACTACGTCCAAAAGGCTCAAACTAAAGAGCAGGTATGTTTTGTACAGGTTTGCAACAAAGACAGTAAAGAATAAGCAGTATCTTTACACGGACATGTAGACAGATGATCAATGGATCACATAAATGGTTCTAGAGACGGACCTGTCAAATAGGTTTTCAAGGAAATGAGTATGAGCCGTGTGTTGAGAGTTAGACTGCAGTCCTATTCACTGTAGTAAGTCCTATTGAATGCCGTGGAGCTTACTTTCAACTGAAGGTGCATAGGAATGTATTTCAAGTCTTTAAAGGGTGAATTCCCAACTGGTCCTAACTAGAGTCATTCTGTGAAGCTCCATATTGGAACAATGCAAAGAGTAGTAGTTGGGAATGTAAAGCTCTGGTGTTCATGTTTCTTTCCTGCGCCCATGCACATCCCACACCCCACCCAGCAACATTCTGTATGCGTGCTGCCAGTATGGTGTGTAAAAACAGGATGAAAGCTGAAAAGTTCCAAAAGCCTTTAAAAAAACTACAAAAAACTTCCGTATTTGAAAGTAAGATAAGAATATTTGCAGATTATCTTTGCATAATTTAGTTGATTCAAGAAGATGATGTTCTGAAAAGTAAAAAAAGCCATGATCTCTCTGTTGGTGTCCATCAGGCCAGAGGGAATTTCTCCTGAACTGAGTTGCCTCTCTTCTTGCTTCAGGCTTTTATATGGTAGTACCAGCCCTGTAGCATTGGCTGACGCTTGCATGTTGTTTTGTAGAGGCGAGTATTTACGAAAGATTTAACTTTCTGACAATTGATGGGGCTCCTAATGATTCAGGCACTGCAACCTTAAATTTAACAATTGTGATAGTGTTTTTTTGCCATCTGGTTTGGGTTGTACATGTGACTTTTACCCCCTTTTTTTAAGGCTGACTTTGCCATTGAGGCTCTGGCTAAAGCCACTTATGAGCGCATGTTTCGTTGGCTGGTGATGCGTATCAACAAGGCACTGGATAAGACAAAGAGACAAGGAGCATCTTTCATAGGAATCCTTGACATTGCTGGCTTTGAAATCTTTGAGGTAAGTAAAGGGCAGCCGCACTTTTAAATTCCAACATACTGTGATTGGATGTTAGTGTTGCTCAAGGAGGGATGTCAACCAAGAACCTCCACTTGAACTGTGGTTCTTCCAGTTTCATCCCAGGGCTCAACCAGGAAGGAATGCAAGGGAGCCCACCTTTGATGTACTGGACCATAGTGTACTCGTGTCACATAATTTTTCAGTGACCCCAGGCAGCAAGTAGGAACAAAATAGAATTCTTTTGAAGAGATGCTAGAGACATTCTTAAAGTCCAGTGTAAGCTCCTTTTCTGAAAGATTGTGGCTTGGATCTTAACTAGGCTTTCACAAATGGAAGGTCTCCTTCCATGGACTGGACCAAGATCCAGCAGAGCATCCCTCTAGCAGAAAGAGGAACAGGCAGTTTTTGCTGATCACCCCCCTCCCTGCACTGTATCTTATTGTACCCCAGAGGTCCCCCCAACCCTCTAGACCATGGGATGGGAATTGGCAAATCTCGTTTCCCCCATCTACTGGTGGGAGCATTATGAGTGCAACTTCCCTCGGGACACTTCAGCCAACATGAGCAAACTTAGGGTCCGGTCCTAGTTTTTCAGTGTTAGATGTAATATTATGGTCTTGGTATGCCTGAAAAATCCAAAATGACTGTGTTTAAAAATGATTTTGGAACAAAATAAATAACCTTAATATAATGTTTGCTGTCAAATACTCTTTCTTTCAGTAAAGTAAGAATTGGCATGCAGGATTGCTGCTAAGTGGAGAGCAGATGTCTGCTGCTCCAAGTTTAGAATTGATGCTCAAATGAGTGCTGCTAAGCACCTAACAAGATGCCTTCTTCATCTCAGTAAATAAGGCAGTGGAGAAACTGTAGTTGAATGTTGGTTCAGAAATGGGGATACTAGTAGGTAACCGTTTGGTGGGCAGCATTCACCTAGACCTGTGTTGTTCTATTTTTCCGGAATTAGCTGAACTCATTTGAACAGCTGTGCATTAACTACACGAATGAGAAGCTGCAGCAGCTCTTCAACCACACCATGTTCATCCTGGAGCAAGAAGAATACCAGCGTGAGGGCATAGAATGGAACTTCATTGACTTTGGCCTGGATCTGCAGCCCTGTATTGATCTTATAGAAAAACCGGTGAGTGACTCATGCATCGGGTCCTGGGTAGTACAGAACAGTTATTGCAGTGAGCTTAAGGCCCGTATGCACAAACCTCTTGATTTATGCTAAGAAGCTGAATTTATCTACATAAGTGTGGCCTATGAGCTTATGAGGCCACCACTTTGCTGCAGCGGAGGTAGTTGAATGTGGTTAGTTCCTAGGTATGAAACTGCCGGGGAACAGCATGTAAGCAGCCTTGGATTCCATGGTGGAAGGCACTAGGTTACAATTAAAAGATAATAAATTTAATTTGAATAAACTGGCAAAAAGTCATTTAAATGTAGAATTCAAAAGTGGCATATAAAAGGAGCAAGAAATTGGATAGTTTAGAGACTGCTTATGGCTAATCTGGAAAGCTGCTTTGCTAAGAGCAATTGATAGATTTCATTTTGTGCGCTTTTCTTGTTCAAAACCATGAATCTTTATAGCAGTGCTGATTTCCACCTGCTTTCTTTTTTTAACACAGGCTGGACCTCCTGGCATCTTGGCCCTACTGGATGAAGAATGCTGGTTCCCCAAAGCTACTGATAAAAGCTTTGTGGAAAAGGTGGTGCAGGAGCAAGGCACTCATCCCAAGTTTCAGAAGCCAAAGCAGCTAAAAGACAAAGCTGATTTCTGCATTATGCACTATGCTGGCAAGGTAGGCCCTTGTATTTGTAGTAGAAGGAAAAGCAAAGAGGTGCTACTGAACTGTGGACAATTTAGGTCCTGCTGATTTGAGGGGTTTTTTTAGGCTAGTGAAAGCTATGTAGTGATCAAGTTCCACATTAGGAAAGGAAGCAGTGTGCTCCCATAAAGGTCTACAACTTTCCATTTAATGGCAAGGCACATGAACTGTTGCGGATCCAGCCTTTCCGTTCTTCTCCTTACAGTGGCAGATTAAGCACTTGTTGACTAGCACTTCTGAGGTGCTCTGGATAATTCACATTGGTGGTATCCAACTAAGTCATAGCTGGAATAGACCCACTGTAATCAGTAACTTAAGTTTGTCATGACTTGAAGCCCATTGACTTATGTGATCTACTCTGAGTTAAATCATACAATAAACTATAATTAAGCTTCACCACTTAGTACAGTATTTCTAGAATCATGTTCCATTTCAAGAGTGTGGCAATCATAGTTTTGCCTCTTTTTCCTCAATACTGAGGCAAGGTTAATCTTTTGTAGCTAATATTAATGAATTAATTTCTTCTCTAGGTTGACTACAAAGCTGATGAGTGGCTGATGAAGAACATGGATCCCCTTAATGACAACATTGCTACTCTGCTACACCAGTCCTCTGATAAATTTGTTTCTGAACTGTGGAAAGATGGTATGTAACCAGATTTCTTGCATATTTTTCTTAGAGTGCTTATCCAATATCTTCAAGCACTTTATATATAGGGGCTTTCTACTCCCTTAAAATGTCAGTGATCAGTGTGATCCAAAACTTGTGTATGCTTTATTCTGAATACTATCCTCCTCCTGTTGCTGAACTGAGGAGAGGTTGGAAAAGGGTCAAACTGTCAGGGGCAGGCAGCATTTCAGAATAACATTCAAACCGATGTTCCTTGTACTCTACCGCATCCAAATATGGGATGTAATGAGCTGAAACCAAACATTGCCTCTAAGGATTTCTTTGCTTATTCCAGTGCCATTAGGTATCTTGCACTCTGGATTATCTGCTTTGACTCTCACTGTTACTATCTCTTTTCTTGGGTTTTTCTTTGACGTCTCTGTTGCAGAGATGCAGAACGTTCAGAGAGCCTATTTCTATCAACACTTTCCTATTCTTCATCTAGAACCAGGTGACTGAGAAACCCCGGGTGTCGTGTCGTGTGTGATTCCTTCTAGAGCCATGCAAGAAATGCTTCCAATAAATCTTATCTGCCCCTTTGCCATTCCTGCTTGTCTGTCTCATTCAGTCCCTCTGCTTTTTTGCTAGTAGACCCTCTTGGGCTTGGAAAAATAACTGATCTTGTTAACAAGGTGTGATCACACAGGCACAGCAACACATAATACATGGATGGTACTGCTTTAGTGATTCATACAAATAACTATCTAAAATTACTGTATAAATTATTTTATTGCTAGTGGTGCCATATGGAGTGATGACCATATGTGGCTCTA
Organism: Podarcis cretensis; assembly: GCF_951804945.1. Taxonomy (NCBI): domain Eukaryota; kingdom Metazoa; phylum Chordata; class Lepidosauria; order Squamata; family Lacertidae; genus Podarcis; species Podarcis cretensis. Next base: position 28,338,879 of record NC_137179.1, on the reverse strand, counting down.
ACCTGAATATTTTTGTGTATGAGGAGCAGTAATTAGGTTATCCAGTGGCTGAAGTTAGAACTATTAATATTACTGATCCAAAGGATGCAGCTAATCACCCTGGATGAAGGTTCTGTTCAGAGAAATTACATATTTTGCTGCCTCAGTACAGATTGCTGATGTTTAGCCATCAACTTTAAGAGAAGTTGCCAATCAACTTTATGAATACTTTTCTTAAGATTCCATTCAGTAACACAACTTGTTTCTATACCAGTCTTGACTCTACTGTTGTTGGTTTTTTTGAGGGGGGTGAGGCATCATAATTTTAAGCACAAGTACATTATCCCTTAGCAATGATCTTGTCTTTCAGTCTCTAATGCAGTCCTCTTTTTTGACGTATTAAAGGTCTTCCTTTGAGTCTTTTCTTATTTTTTTAGGGGAGAAAGAGCTTTTGACAGCCACATGCTCATTGAGCTATGTGAAGCAGTGGCTGGCTTGAGTGCAGAATTCAGTGGTTTGGTGGATTGCATTTTTTAAAAACCTGATCTATCCCATTAGGCTCATTCTGATGATTAGAATGATTAATTTTGGTTGAACTATCTTTTGTCCATTGTAGTAATATTAAGAGAGGGGTTTAATCATCTTACATAATTTATTTCTTTTATGGCACATGGCGAACTGGTAAATAAAAGAATTGAACAAAAGGCTTAGTTGCTTTTAGCACTGAGGGACAGTTGCTGTGACATGCTAATACTAAACTGCCTCCTTGTGTCCAGTGAGACAAGTTGTTCCAGCTAAAACACACGCACATTATAACATGGCACACTGGGCAGTGATTTCATAAATTCTATCATTTATGACCCATGGGATATACCAGGGAGAGACTCCTTATCAGAGTGAGAAGGAGAAATGAATCTTGTTAATATATTTAGCTTACAGATGTTGTCTGGTACTAGAAAATGGATTTTTAAATCACATCTGATTCTCTACACCAGGTCTGATCAAATATTTTAAATTTTACAGCAGGAACCCTGTAAAAAATTTCCAAGTGCAGTCTTGGCTTGACTGTTGACTGCTATAACTTTGTCTTACATAATTCCATTACTTGAATTGGTTGCATTCATTGGAAAATATTGAGTCTGTAGGGGCTAGCATTGTGAGAAGTGTTTTTCCTTTTTGGTTACATCAAGCATGAGAGAGAATATTTTGTCTAAATCAAACCCATTGTGCCAGTTCTACTTTACTCCTAGACCTTGACATAAAATTGCAGTTTAAAATCTCTCAGGCATGAGATGGATCTTAGTTTTAATAGTTGGCTGCTTTCTTCCCTCCTTGTTTTTGCCCAATACAAATGATGAATTGGTCCTCCACATCTGTAGAGGAGTGAAGCAAATGGATCCTGCAAACTCCTTTTATCCTTGTTGTATCCAGATATGTTAGGCATTCTCTCACCAAAGCTGTTTAGGGGAAAATATTAACAATCTGGTGTCTTTCCTCTAGTTGATCGCATAGTTGGGCTGGATCAGGTGGCTGGCATGTCAGACACAGCATTGCCTGGGGCCTTTAAGACCAGGAAGGGCATGTTCCGAACAGTAGGACAGCTGTACAAGGAGCAACTGGCCAAGCTGATGGCTACCCTGAGGAACACCAACCCCAACTTTGTCCGTTGCATCATCCCCAACCATGAGAAGAAGGTAAAAAGAAGCATTGTACTATACTCACATATCAAAAGTGACTTGAAGATTAATATAGATTGCCACTCTTGCCTGTATTAGGGGTAGGGGATAATGAGGGGAAAAACAGCTGTATCCCTGCCTTTGTATGTGGCTGCTTTAGCTTGGATTTTTTCTTGTTGTTAATCCTTTGCGAGATATGCTGTGTTTACTCACTATATGACTATTAGAAGGCACCTTTTCATTGCACTTGGAAAGATCTTTGCAAACCTAATGAGAAATAATGGCATTTACTTAGTACTAAAATAGTGAAGTATTTAATTATGCCCTAACTTTCCATTTTAAAGAACATCCTTAGTGACTTGCAGTGGGAATAGGGGTTGAGAAACGAACTTTTCCCCCCATAAAAAAATACAGGAACAGTGTTTGTTGTTCGCTGGCGGGCGTACAATAAACAAAACATACAGCCTGGAATCCAACACTGCATGTGTAGCCTTCTGCTTGCACAATAGGACAAGACAACTTGCAACATGGGGGGGGGGGGGAATAGCTGCAACATAACGAAAGTAATCGTAATGAATAAATAAGATTTCGAAAATACACAACCAAACTAAACAGTTTCCACACAAACCTCAAGATCTAAAATATACAAAAACCCATCAGCAACAACCCATCGCCAAACAAACAACACCCCAGCCCAAGAGTCTGTTAAGTCGCCTCAGCTTTTGTAGCTGGAGTTATTCAGGGCCCCAACCTTCCAGGCCAGATGGGAAAAGGCCTGCAAGGCATGTTGAAGCATGATTGTGACTAGGACTTCTCTTGGAGGGGTGCAATATAAGCTGCTAGAAATGCTCCTGTTGACTACCACCAGGGAATCCACAAGCATCTGCCTCATGTCCTATAATAAGAACGTGTCTGTCAGAGCTGCCTCCAGGTCCCAGCTCACAGAGGACCAACGCTAGGCTGTAGTTATGTACAAAAGTCTTTATTGAGATTCAGTTTCCATTTTAAAGCCGCAGCGTGCAGCTCTACGTCTCGACCTTAGACCGGCGAAGTCCCGTCTGAGTCTCCTCCCCTTCCACACCAGTTTAAGACCCTCGCCTTGCTCCACCTCTTCCTAAGTTCCTTTCTCCTCTGGGCCCTCCTGCCCGCTAGGGTCTCATCCTTCCTGGACTCCTCTGACGCTGACCCTGACGATTCTTGCCCCTCCTTCCGGCGGGCTTTAGGACCTGGTTCCCTATCCGGGCTACCTTCTGTGCCGCTTGCCTGTACCTTTGAACTTGGCGCGCGCGCCCAGCCTGCAACTTTCCTCTTGACCGTTAACTCGCTTTCCGATGGAGGCGTGGTCAACCCTGACTCATCTTCTCTCGCTGGTGGTGCATATGTGGGCTCTGACACCTGGGACTCCTCCCCCCCCACTACGCTCTGGTGGGGAAGCTGGTCCTGAATTCCAACTGCTGCTCTGGGAGTCCCCGCTGGCCCCTTGCTTCTGGGGTGTCCCCCTTGGGTCGCCCCTTGCCCTGCCCATCGGCGCCCCCTTCTGTGAATCTTCCGATTCGCTGGAGAGGCTCATGGAATCTATCGGGCTGCTGTCATATTCTCCTACGCTGCCCTCAGATTGCTCCCCCTCGCTCTCCGTCTCCTCTCCTCCCTGCGCTCCCGCTGAGTCCCTGACAGTGTCTTTTCTTCACAGGCTGGAAAACTGGATCCACATCTAGTTCTGGATCAGCTTCGTTGCAATGGAGTACTGGAGGGAATCCGTATCTGCAGGCAAGGCTTTCCCAACAGAGTTGTCTTCCAGGAGTTCAGACAAAGGTAAAACTGAGGCATTGGCTTTACTCTGCATGGTATTGAATGCATTATGTGAAGTGCTCGTAGGTTGTCAGAGGACTCTGCATGTAGTTTGTAAAGAGAATTGTCTTGCCAGCTAGCAGTCTATTCTTCATAGGCGGCCTTTTAAAGCCCCTGGTCAGCCTCAAGCAGTGTCAGAGGCCCACTCAGTAGTTATATGGTGTTAGCAGGCCAGGGGCTTGCTTCGAGGACCACTTTCGCAACTCTTTTATTTATTTATTTATTTTTTAATAAATGTTTATTAAGATTTTTAAAATACAAATGCAAAAATAATCAACAATATAGCATATATCATAACATATTTTCAAAACCTCTTTGGACTCCCTCACATCTCCCGCTCCCACTTACATCGTCTTAAATTTTAACCAGCAAATTGTCATCTTGTTTATATTCTTAGGTCCCATTCTTTTAAATATAGTCTAATAGTTCTCCAAATGGTTTATATTTTCCTCAATCTACTTATCGTCCTAATTCCATCTAGTTTAGTGGTGGTCAATTATTTATGATCTAGCATCCTTCTTAACATTCAACCAAATTACAATATTTTTGTAAATAAGTCCTAAATTTCTTCCAGTCTTCTTCAACCCTCTCCTCTCCCAGGTCTCGGATTCTGCCGGTCATCTCAGCCAGTTCCATATAGTCTATCAGTTGCATCTGCCATTCTTCCAGTGTGGGTAAATCTTGAGGTTTCCAATGCTTGGCGATGAGTATCCTTGCTGCTGTTGTTGCATACAGGAAAAAATTTCTATCCTTTTTTGTCACCATCTGGCCGACCATACCCAAGAGAAAGGCTTCTGGTTTCTTGGGAAAAGTATACTTAAATACCTTTTTCAACTCATTATATATCATTTCCCAGAAGGCCTTCACTCTAGGGCATGTCCACCAGAGGTGAAAAAATGTTCCTTCATTTCCTTTACATTTCCAGCATTTGTTATCAGACAAATGGTATATTTTGGCAAGTTTAACTGGGGTCATGTACCATCTATATATCATTTTCATTACATTTTCCTTCAAAGCATTACATGCAGTGAAGTTCAGCCCAGTGGTCCACAACCTTACCCAGTCCTCAAACATAATATTGTGCCCAATGTCCTGTGCCCACTTTATCATAGCCGATTTAACCATTTCATCTTGTGTGTTCCATTTTAACAGCAAGTTATACATTCTTGAAAGTACCTTAGTCTTAGGTTCTAACAATTCTGTTTCCAATTTCGATTTCTCCACCTAGAACCCTAACTTTTTATCATTTTTAAAAACTTCCTTAATCTGAGCGTAGTGTAACCAGTCTCGCACTTTATCCTTCATTTTCTCCAAACTCTGCAATTTCCAATTGTCTCCGTCTTTTTCTAGAATTTCCCAATATTTCGGCCATTTGGCCTCCATATTGAGTCTTTTTCGGGCCTTAGCTTCCAGAGGCGATAGCCTGGAGATTTGCCCAGTTTCAAGTTCTGAATGGCTTGTTCAATCTCTTGTCGTGTTATTTTGCAGTTCAGGATTGATCTATTTCCTTGTGACAATTTTGGTAGACCGTTTTTTTCCAAAAATTGTTTAATCCCAATCTCATTTTGCGGCCCTTGGGTATACAACTTTTTAAAGTATCTCTGGAAACACTTTCTAATATCCACTGGGTTCTGAATATTTCTTCCTTCAATCTCTAAATTTGTGACTGTGTTTAGCTTTTGTCTCTTCTTCAACTGCCAAGCTAGCAGTTTTCCACATTTATTCGCCGATTCAAAAGTTTTTTGTTTCATTAATTTAATCTTCCACTCTATTTCCTGGTTTATCAATTTAGAATATTGTGCTTGATGAAGTTTAATTTCTCTCAGAATCGGCTTTGACTTCGGATTTGATCTTAACTTCTCTAATTCTTTAATTTTCTCCAAGATTTTGTCTTTCCTCTCATTTTGTGACCTTTTCTTTACAGCATTTTGTTGTATCAAGAACCCCCTCATCACGGCCTTACTTGCGTCCCAGATGATTCTTTTTTCCACCGTAGTGGTCATATTTATCTCAAAATAATCCTTTAAAACTTTTTGGGCCTTCTTAGAAATCTCCTGATCTCTAAACAGATTGTCATTCATCTTCCATCTAAAGGAGCCGGTTGGTAATAGTGTCATGTCCATCTTAATCGCATTGTGGTCGGAGCAGGTCTTTGGGCAGATTTCCACCTTTCTGGCCTTCGGTGCCAGACCTCTAGATATCCATATTTGGTCGATTCTTGTCCAAGTCAGTTGGGCTTCAGAGAAAAATGTTCCTTCTCTTCCCAAGGGGTTCTTTGTCCTCCAGATATCAATCAAATCCATATTGTCTGTCATTTCAAAAAAAGTCTTTGGTAGTCTGCCGTCTTTTGTAACATTTTGGCTTTGTGACTTATCCATGTTAGTTGATACGACCCCGTTCATATCTCCCATCATAATGATGTTGTTGTAATCCAGATAATCCAGCATGGTCTCGTGCAACTTCTTATAAAATTCCGATTTCCCCTCATTTGGTGCATAGATTCCTCATATCAAAAGCTTCTCTCCTTGATATTGTATCTCAATAGCCAAAATTCTTCCATGTTCGTCTTTGAATAGGAATTTGGGTGACAGGCTCTCTTTTGCATATATCACCACACCTCTCTTCTTTACTCTATCCGAAGATATAAATTTCTGGCCAAGTCTTTTATTTATTAACACTTTTCTGTGGAGCCTAGTCACATGTGTTTCTTGCAGGCAAATAATGTCCAATTGTTCTTTTTTTAATATGTGAAATATTTTCCTCCTTTTTTCCGGGATGTTGCAGCCATTTATATTCCAGCTCAAAAGTTGCAGAGACATCCTGAAATAGTCTGGTTATTCTTCCCGGGGTGGTATCTTATTCGTTGGATCTTCAGGTTCCGAGGGTGCCGGTACCGCCGGTGTTCCAGGCCCAAAGGGTAGTTCAATTCCTTTTTGGAGGTCCTCTCCGTATGCAGTAAAGAATTTGTCTCTATCTTCCAATGTTCTAATTTTCACCTTCTTCCCTCTGAAAGTAAAGGATAATCCTTGGGGAAATTCCCACCTAAAGATAATTGAGTTGCCCCTAAGCAGTCTGACCAGTTCCAAATAGTCAGATCTAAGGTCCAACAGTTGTTTAGGAATATCTTTGTAAATTTCAATTCTTTTATCCAAAATGTCCAGTGACTTTCCGTAGTGTAGGCCCAAAATCTTATCCCTTTCCTCCTTTGATCTCAGTGTTATCAAACAGTCTCTGGGCTTCTCTTTCTTTACTAGTCTTCCAAGTCTGAAAGCTGAGACGATCTTAAAGTCCTTTTCCTCTAGGTTCCAAAACTTGGAGAATTCTTTAGTCAAAAACTCAACTAGATTGCCTTCTTCCACTTCTGGTATCGACCTTATCCTTAAGTTACTCTCCCGGTTCCGCAATTCTATCATAGATAAATAAGTCTGATGTTCCCCTACTTGTTTGCAGAGTGGTCTTACCTCTTGTTCTAAATTTTCTAGTTTTTGGCTAGTGTCCTCAGCCAGTTTCCGATTTTCTACTGTGGCCTCCGTCAACTGCCCAATTGCCTGTGCGTTCTGGGATACTTGTCCAGTTAATCTATTTAAACATTCTGTATTTTGGTCGATTTTAGCTGTTTGTTCATCAGCTTTCTTGTCCAAAGATTCCACTTTCTTATCCAGGGATTCCAATTTTTCATAAATTTTCTCTAAAATAGAAGCAGTTGCTCACTTTCGCAACTCTTTTAGTCTGTGTTAACACCCCAGAGAGATCTTCAGTTGCATTGCTGCTAAGTGTGTTGAGACTTGACTGGGTACCCTTCTTGACAATAGTGGTTGTTACGTTGAGTTTACATGTGCTTCATAAAAAACTAGCCAAATATTCAAACAAATATGAGCTAGTGATATAATGGTACCATTTTTCCTTTTAGATATGAGATCCTGACTCCAAATGCCATTCCCAAAGGGTTCATGGATGGAAAGCAAGCCTGTGTTCTGATGGTAAGTCCTCTGCTCCTGTTGCTGATAACGTAAGAAGGGATTAGGGGAGCAATATACAATCCATTAGGTAGATGTTTCAATAATTCATATTTAGTGTTCTTATGAAAAGTGTGCTTCTATTGATGACCTGCTGGACCTTGGCTTATCACTAATGAATCATTACTGTGGAGCAGTGTTCTTAAGTTGTTGCAATTTCAAGATGGAACTGGCATGCATCTGAATTCCACATTACCTCCTGATGGGTTTTTCATTCATAAGGAGGAGTATGTTTCAGGGCATGCTCTTCAACAATCACTGGTGGCGGCAGCTCCTAAACCACATACATTTTAAAGATGCACTTACAGTGCAATCATAACTATGCCGTGTCAGGAGCAAGTCCTGTTGAATTACGTGGGCATTACTCCCTGGTAGTAGGAATTAGGATTACGGCCTTGGATTACTCTTTGTATGAGCATCTCAGCAGGAAAGCTCAGGTCTCTTTTATTTTCTTCAGTAGCATTAAGTCACCACGGAACAGTTATTGTGTGAAGAAATACACCGCAATGCATTCTCTTCATTAGTCAATGATAAATATTTTCTTCTCATTGCCATTTAGATCAAAGCCTTGGAGCTGGATCCAAACCTTTACCGAATTGGACAGAGCAAAGTGTTTTTCCGAGCAGGTGTCCTTGCCCACCTTGAAGAAGAAAGAGATTTGAAAATCACAGATGTCATTATTGGGTTCCAAGCATGTTGTAGAGGCTACTTGGCTAGAAAGTATGTTGAAAGTAATGTATAATCCTTCTTGTTAGCTAACATCTGCATCCAGTTGGCAATAAATTACTGGCATTCTGAATTCTAGATAACTTTGAAAAACAACATTTGGCCTAAGCTCATGATTTTCTAACAATTCAGGAAAGCTTGAGAGATTACTTCCAAGGTACACACAAGATGGAATATCTAAATTCCAGGATGCTGAGCTTTCTGAAGTTCCCTGTTTTACTGTAAAGCTTACATTTGAATCAAAGTAAAATGTTACCACACTCTTAAGAATGAATTGGCTCTGGAACTTTCATCACAATTTGTACAAATACAAGAATAAAGCATCAAAATTATATTATGAAAAAGTGCTGGTGGCATTTGTTCCACTATGTGGTATGAACCCAGTAGGACAGAAATAGATTGAGATGGGAAATATGGAGTGACTGGTGACTGAGTCATCTCCCCCCCCCCCCCCAAATGTTCACACAAATAGTGGTAAAAGACAAACAAAGCAAACATAACGTTTGAATGGAGAAGGCATGATATAGTGGGAAAAGCAAATGAAATATTTTAACGTGGCTTTGTAAGTAGGGTATCTAGCTTTTATCTGACCCTGTGCTTTCCCCACCTCTTCCCATTACAGGGCTTTTGCCAAGCGCCAACAGCAACTAACAGCAATGAAGGTACTCCAGAGGAATTGTGCTGCCTACTTGAAGCTTCGCAACTGGCAATGGTGGAGGTTGTTTACAAAGGTACTAATCAGAGGAAGGATTCAGTGATAGGAAATTAGGCTTCAGAGCCAAACAAGAGCATGTAATCCTCTCCCTTAAAGGCACTGTCTCCAGTTCCATGTCCTGTATTGCATACTTAGGATTGGCCCTCCTTCCAATGGACTTTGTTGACCATTGGGAGGGACACCAGGGCTCTGAAACTCTGTGCAAGACAAAGCAAGTGTTCTACAGCTGGCTGATAAGCGTGGGTAACTTGTGCTCCAATTGATTCCCTGCAGGTGAAGCCTTTGCTGCAAGTGAGCAGGCAGGAGGAGGAGATGCTGGCCAAAGAAGAAGAGTTGGTCAAAGTCAAGGAAAGGCAGCTGGCTGCAGAAAACAGAGTGTCTGAAATGGAGAATCTCCAGTCACAGGTGAATAGATGGTTGTCCTTCATAAAAGTGGCTGATCAGCTCCTTGGTTACATATATATGCTTGAAAGTCATGTAGTCATCATAGCTGATCTTGAATAGTGTTTTGTAAGTGAATGGCTCTTTGAAGCACACTGCACATTGGGGGCACAAGCTAAAGAGCTTGGGCACAGGCCCATGGAAGAATGCATATATGCTAATTTATATATATAGCTGCCTCTGGACAAATTATAAGTGGGTGGCTTAAGGTTTCACCAGCATTGTGCTGTAAGCAAAGTTGTTATTATTTTTTAATAAGTTTTAATAAGAACAGGGTGGAAGGGGGCAGGAAATACAGGCCCTGGCACACAAAATGGGCCTTGGACCCTCTGGGCCATCCTGCTAACAATGTACAAAGGTGTAATCAGGTTTGAATCTGAACTTCGTGTCTGATAGAGAAGGAATTGTATAAAGCTTTTAATTCAAAATGTAGTGTAGTGTAATATCCTGCAGACTTCCACTTCTTTTTCAATGCACCATTGTGTGAATAAAATCCAGCAGGTTTTTTTTAAAAAATAGCTGATTCCATCTTTAGTAAAATAACAGAAGCCTCAGATTGACTTAAGAGATGTGTTTGTTTTGTGCAGCTCATGTCCGAAAAGATGCAGCTGCAAGAGCAGTTGCAAGCAGAAATTGAACTCTGTGCTGAGGCTGAAGAGATCAGAGCTCGCCTGCAAACAAAGAAACAGGAGCTAGAGGAGATCTGTCATGACTTGGAGGCAAGAGTGGAGGAAGAGGAGGAGCGGTGCCAGCATCTGCAAGCTGAGAAAAAGAAAATGCAGCAGAACATTCAGGTAATGGGCTATAATTTAACACTCAGCAGCTGTTATAATCTTTGGTACATAGTGGCGTCTCAGTAGGAAGTGTAGAAAATGATGCTGCTTCAAGTAAACCCTGGGACCATGTTTGTTTGCTCATCTCATGACTAGCTGTTGATATGCATAGACCCATGTATGGCCTCGTGACCATTTTTAAAGTATGGTAAGCAGTCCAATGTTTATCTATCTAATAAATGCATATATTCTCTTGTTCCTTGTACAGGAACTTGAAGAGCAATTGGAGGAAGAGGAAAGTGCCAGACAAAAGTTACAGCTGGAGAAAGTGACCACTGAAGCAAAATTGAAGAAGCTGGAGGAAGATCTGATAGTTTTTGAAGATCAGAACTGCAAACTGGCCAAGGTAAAGCAGAAACAGAGCTCCCATGTAGTGGGATGATAGGAGGAAGGAAATATAGACAGCATCTATGAGAACTGAGGTGCTCTTGGTATGTTGGTGCCACCTGACAGAGATTACGAAAGATATACTTTGCATGAAGGAGCTGATATTCTATCCACGTGCAATTTCATTGGCCTGCTGGACAGATACCAACTTCATATCACTTTTCTGAAAGAGTCCATGCAACCTGGGATTTCCCCTCACCCCTGGCACTCCCAGCTTCATCTAGAGTTGCAGCTGAGTTCTTGTGAGCAAGCTATTAGGAAATCATAGCTGTGTCCAAATCGGAATGTTCTAATTTGGATGAGAAAATAACATATTGTTGTACTGGTTCCAGTAAAATGATTTTTTAATTTAGCAAGTCTGTTCTTGAAGAACCCTATCAAAGGACTGGAAGAGTCAAAGTACTATTTTAATTCAGCCCCTGTGCTGAACAGCAGGACCACCCACACACCAGCCCTTTGCAAATTAATCAGATTTTTTGCTGCAGTTTGCATGAGCCCAGGAATACATAGAATAATGTCTGAATAACTGTACCTTAGCTGAAAAAGCAAGGCAGAACTACTTAGTAGAAAAAATGGATCAACATTAGTGGTTGACAAGTACTCACAATTCCTTTAAAACTAGAGAGCATATAAGGAGCTGCCTCTTCCCCCAACCAGGGCATAGTTATCTAATCTTTGAAAATGGCCCAATTTGCACTCTTTAGTTTTCGTTTCATACCTACCTTAAGTAATGTTTTCTCTTGGTTTGCTGGAGTGAAATTAACCTTAACATTGGTGTGGATATAATGCTAAGGGTTATGATCTTTTCCCTCCATTCACGAGCTAGAAGGAAAGAAATTAGAAAAGGGGTGATCATGGCAAACCCAGATCTATTTTTGAACAAAACAAATTTTAAAAACTTGAATCTGCTTATTACATCAGTATGGCCTCACCATATGGCATCCTTGAGGTCTTCTTTTGGTGTTCATGAAACCTCTTGCTACCCTTTCACTCGACCCTTGGTAATGAGGTGGTGAGGATGGTTACATTTTGTCCTGTGAAAAGTACATAAAGTAGGGGAAAGCATCACTCTTCCAACATAATACTTCATTTCTAAGTGCTTTTCAAGACTTATTTATTTTACCCAGCAAATATGTATGTGCATGCTTTCTGTCCCATGCCCTGTTGGAGGCAGCAGCGGGGGGTGGGGGAGAGACCTGGGGAAGCAGAGACACAATGAGCAGCATATAAATCTTTATCATATAGTCAAGAGGTATCTAGTAATCTTCCTGGGGAAGTAGGTGAGCCAAACAGTTGAGCTCTCTTAAAAGTTCATTCTTGTGGCTGTTAGCGCAGTACAGGATTCCTGATCCAGACAAGCTGTATCTCTGTTCAAGCCTTCATTACAGTAGGTACCACACACATGGAGGAGTCAGTGGGAATGGCCAAGACTAGCCCTGCTCCTTCAACACTACCCAGGCTCATGAGTACTGAATACCTAAATAGAACACAAACTAGATTGCAGCACTCCAGTGCTGAGTAAGAATTGGGCTATCAAATGCCCACTTGCTTCAGAGAGAACATTAGGCTGTTTGCATCAAAACTAAACACTGTTGTCTTTTAATAAAATGTGGAGCCTGAGTAGTATTGGTGGCTATTCCACTGTGTTTGGGTGTTCTTCAACCCTTGTGACACTTCCAGACACTTCTAATGAAAAATCAAAAGCATTGCAAAGGGATGTTAAGGTATTCTCAACTGCCTGCAGGTATTCTCAACTGTTTCTTCAATACAACTCATACCTTGTTTCCCCCAGGAAAAGAAATTACTGGAAGAAAGGATTGCAGAATTCACCAGTAACTTAACTGAGGAAGAGGAGAAGTCAAAGAGTTTAGCTAAACTCAAGAACAAGCACGAGACTATGATTACAGAGCTGGAAGGTAGGGAAGGGCCTAAGAGAGTGTGGCTTTAATCAGCTTTTCCTCCATCAGCATCTCTCTCTGCACAGCGTGTTGTGCATTTCTGACCATGTTGGCTTTTAATGGGTTAATACCACTGGGTTTGTAGGACAGGTATTGATCAGTTTAATAGAACCATTCAGTGTATGGATGGCTGAAGGTTACACACTGCCAGCTTAGCTTTAGTTTGAACAAAAACAAACCTCTAAAACAGACCAATGGAGAAGAGCAGCTGGTTCCATTTCGCCTCCTGCTGTGGGAATATTTCTGCTCTTGTGTATTCGGTGATACCGGAATACTGGGGTTTGTGCTGCTTCTACTACTGACTTTAAAAGATAAGTTTGTGGCATTGCTAATAAAGCTGGCATATATGTCGTTGCTTAATTTGACTTTTAAAAAAAAAAAAAGACTGAGGGCATTTTCAGCATTGTGCTCAGAATGCCTGTGGTGGTTTTCCACAGCTGGAAATAGTACTGTCTGCCTTAACTGGACAGTCTTATGGAGGGGATTGAATGAACACTGGGGAGTTTGAAGGGCCATACCGTCAAACTCACTCTTTGACATGGGTACCTGAACTGGGAGCTGTTACTGTGGCCCATAATTGTTGACATGTTTGGATGCAGGTTCTGGCACTCTGGCTCTTCACATGAAGTATTGCTTAGGGCTATAAGAGCCAAGATGAACCATTGACCCAGCTCTATTCTCTCTATCAGAACGGTTGCGCCGAGAAGAAAAGCAACGGCAAGAGTTGGAGAAGACCCGTAGGAAGCTAGAGGGAGACTCTACAGATCTTCATGACCAAATAGCTGAACTTCAGGCTCAAATAGCAGAGCTCAAAATGCAGCTAGCAAAAAAAGAGGAAGAGCTGCAAGCAGCTTTAGCTAGGTAAGGCCTTGGTCATGGAATTTAATGTCTACTTGGAAATTAGGAAAAGCAATAAATTTTCCTTTGTGTTCTTTTAGCTAGAATCCTGAGATTTCCCTAAATCGTTTTAGAACGAATGGCCTCAGTTTAAGTGTCTTAAGACTTCTAGCTGGTAGCCCTGTTTCATGCAACTGCAAATGTTGTGTTGGTAGGAAATTAATTTTTAAATGGGATCTGTTGCAGAAATTCCTGGTCTACATGGCTTGTGCTCAGGAGGCAGCAATAAAGTAAATAGTTGGCTTGTGCTGTGGACCATAGAAGTTCTGTGCCATAAATTAAGCTGTAGTCTCCTACTTCAAGCTCTCAAACTTACTATTGACCTTCTATTTTGTGTTGGAGGCTGAAACTGAGCATTTCTAGTACAAGCCAACTATGGTTATAACAAGGCCAGAGCATTGGTGTGTTGTCAGGTTGGCATTCAACACTAACTTCTATTGCAGTGCATCCCTAACCTGTTTCTGCATTCGCTGGGACTCTCTTGCAACTTAAGTGTGTAGAATCGCAGCATTAGTAACGTTCCTGCAGATAAGATGGCTATTTATGGTCATTGAAGCAGAAATCATTTGTGTAGTATGTCTCTGTCTTGTGTAGGGTGGAAGAGGAAGCTGCTCAGAAGAACATGGCTCTGAAGAAGATCCGTGAACTAGAGTCTCAGATAACAGAGTTGCAGGAAGACCTGGAGTCTGAGCGGGCTGCCAGGAACAAAGCAGAGAAACAGAAGCGGGATCTTGGTGAGGAGCTTGAGGCTCTCAAGACAGAACTAGAGGACACACTGGACTCGACTGCAGCACAGCAGGAACTCAGGTAATTGCAACGTTTGGTGTTTGATACTGCTCAGACCAATTCCACCTCTTCAAAATATAGAGGGGAATAGTGGGTTCAGCAGGCTTTACACTTCCAGTGGAACTTGTTCCAAAACTTATTCTTCCTATGCCATGTTGTTCCTTTCAATTTGTACTTTAGTAGCTCCACAAATAAGTGCCAAGCTTCCAACTGCATCCTTGGAATACGTATTGCACTGCATTCTCAACTACTATCTAATAGAAATATATCTGGCTTTTTAAAAGGTCAAAACGTGAACAAGAAGTGACTATTCTAAAGAAGACTCTGGATGATGAGGCAAAGACCCATGAGGCACAGATTCAGGAAATGAGGCAGAAACACGCCCAGGCTGTGGAAGAACTGGCAGAGCAGTTGGAGCAGACTAAACGGGTGTGTGAGATGTTGAAAAGTTTTTAGTGTGCAACATATTGTGCTTTTACTATTTTTTGTTGGGAGCTGCCCAGAGATTTTTCCATTTTCCCAAGTGTGTAAAGCTGAAAGCGCTCAAATTAAATGCGCATAAGTTGCTAGTTACCTGTAATTTGAGAGAACAATGTTGCTGAATTGTGCATATTCTTGCTTACCACCTATTTTTATGAAAACATTAGTATTAACTACCTAGAATCTTTTTAGTTTCCTTTATTGCCATGAACATCCTGCCTAAGTGAGGATGAAGCTTTAATTCATACTATCACCTGTACAGCTATGGAAACCTGCAGATTTATTGTTCAAATAGTGTTTGGGATGCTGAGCCCAAATTGCAAATCTGTCTTTTGCATCAGGACCACAATTTGGAATAATGGGCTATGAATTTGTTAGTGAAATCAAATTTTCTGCAAAGACCACACTAAAGCTTTCTGTTCCCGTCTCCTTCAGGTGAAAGTGAACCTTGAAAAGGCAAAGCAGGCACTAGAGAGTGAACGTGCTGAGCTGTCCAACGAGGTGAAAGTTCTTCTTCAAGCCAAAGGAGACTCTGAGCACAAGAGGAAGAGGGGTGAAACTCAACTTCAAGAGCTACAAGTGAAATTCACAGAGGGGGAGAGAGTACGAACTGAGCTGGCTGAGAGAGTTAACAAATTGCAGGTGAGCTTCCTGTGTTGGTTCCCTTTTCCCTCCTATTCATTGTGTTCTGGTTTTTAGCACAGACTTTAGAGGGGGAAGTGGGGAGAATTGGGTTGGGGCTGCAGTGCTGCTTTACTACTCCTGAAGTTTTGACTCTTAGCTGTTCTAACATGATCTCTATTTATGTTGTTACTTTTCAGCCCCAGTAACTTGCATTAAACAATAAGCTCTTTTGGAGATAATGTGAATTAGTCCACTACCCCTTGATTAACTTTACACCAACTAGGGGACAATAAGCTAATAGCTGAAGTGGTGGGTGGTAGTTCTCATGGGCATCAAGTGCCTAAAACTCCTGTTGTTTAGCCTTAACTAGTATGGAGTGATTTATGATGATGATGCAGTTTCTCTCCTGCTTTACAGAGGGGAAAACGGATAGTAAATGGAAACTCTTTATTAATGGGATTGGTTCGACTTTTCTAATTTTTCAGGTTGAGTTGGACAACGTCACTGGTCTTCTGAATCAATCTGACAGCAAGTCAATTAAACTGGCCAAAGATTTCTCTACGCTGGAGTCTCAGCTACAGGACACACAGGTGAGGCTTTAATAGGTGAAAAATCAGTTCGCTACGCCAAAATGCGGCAGGGGCGCAGGTGGCGCTGTGGTCTAAACCAGAGCTTAGGGCTTGCGAATCAGAAGGTTGGCGGTTCAAATCCCCGTGACGGGGTGAGCTCCCGTTGTTCGGTCCCAGCTCCTGCCTGCCTAGCAATTCGAAAGCAGATAAATAGGTACCGCTCCAGCGGGAAGGTAAACGGTGTTTCTGTGCGCTGCTCTGGTTCGCCAGAAGCGGCTTAGTCATGCTGGCCACATGACCCGGAAGCTGTACGCCGGCTCCCTCGGCCAATAAAGCGAGATGAGCGCGCAACCTGAGTCGTCCGCGACTGGACCTAACGGTCAGGGGTACCTTTACCTTTACTCCAAAATGCAAACCTAATATATAAACCCGATTAATCATGACAGATCTGTTAGATTGACAGAAAAATACAGACTGCAGAACAGGGGATGGGGTCCCCACAAATACTGGTTGATATTTGGTAACCAAAATATGTGACGACCAGAATCATCTTCCTTCCCTAATGGGGATATATCTGTCACAATGAGCTATAGAGTTGCTCTGAACAACTTCAGGCTTGGGAGGAGGCCTGTGGTTCCTCAAGGTCCATGTTTTGGAAGCACAGTGCAACTGGATGAGCCCCAACCCTCCTTCCAAGCTTGGAGCAGGGAATTGTACTTGCAATCAGGCTACATTTTGAACGTGTTCTTAGAACATCAGACGCACAGGAGAACTGCAGTCATGATCCCCTCTTCACCGTTCCAAGCTCAGGAACAGATTTTAGGGTTAACCATGCTTATCAGATTCAGAGTAGTGGTGGTGCAGGTTTCTGCATATAATCTATAATCTCTGAGGAGTTTGGCAATACTTTATATTAAGAGTAGTTAACTTTAGCTTCTTTTTGTAACTATAGTTGCAACACAGATCAAAGTCTAGAGCAATTTAGATATACCAGTGTTCATAATCTCCTTATAACAGCTTGTCTGCCATGCTCCTCCCCTCCAAATGCCTTGTGCGGCTACTGGAATGTGGGATTCCACTGGCAATTCATCCCAAGGGCCACATAACTTTTTGGGGGTATCTCCACTAGTCTACTAAACTACATTTTGTGGGTCACTCCAACTGATTTCTGGGGACAGTTCAGCTTGCTCAGTGGTATTGAGCAATTGCTTAAGGTTCTCTCTGCTTCAGATGTGATATATATTTGGAAAATTTTACTGGACTTTTCATCATAAGAGACCAAATGTGTTGTGGTGGCTCTTGCAGGAGTTACTTCAGGAAGAAACTCGTCAGAAGCTGAGCCTCAGTACTAAGCTGAAACAGATGGAAGATGAGAAGAACAGCTTCAAAGAGCAACTAGAGGAAGAGGAGGAGGCAAAGAAGAACTTGGAAAAACAAATTTCTGTCCTTCAGCTTCAGGTACTCTAGAAGACATGAGGAAAGAATGTCCAAATGTAGCTTACAAGGCAGTAGTATGCCTTTTGAATGGCATGCTGGATTGTGCATGGGAAATATGAATTTGGTAGCCAAAACAAGCTCTTTTGAAAGTTGTTTTGTCTAATTAAATAGGAACTGTCTTTCTGATGTCTGATAGAGCTGTCCTAGAAACAGTCTAACCCTGGGAAATATTCCTGGAATTCAGTGGTCATATCCCACTGTTGCATCTTAGTCAGTAAGTGATGATGCTTTTGCTTTGGCAAGTCTCACCGTGGAACACTCTCCCTAAAGATAGTTCATACCTTAAAAAAAAATTATAGGTTTCTTTTTGTGACCCACTGTTACTTGTAAGTTGCAAAATGGTGTTCAATCCCCACATCTTTTCTTTGCTTCCTGAAAAAATTAATTATTCCTTTCCCCCACCTGCTTGCTTCTGTCACATAGATTGCAGAAATGAAGAAGAAAATGGATGATAGTGTGGTTTGTCTGGAGTCAGTGGAAGAAGCAAAGAAGAAGCTTCTGAAAGATTTGGAGGCCATGACCCAACGTTATGAGGAAAAGGCAGCTGCCTATGACAAGCTGGAAAAGACAAAGACCAGGCTTCAGCAGGAGCTGGATGATATTTCTGTGGATCTGGATCATCAGCGGCAGATAGTCTCCAACCTGGAGAAAAAACAAAAGAAGTTTGATCAGGTACACTTAGTTATAACTTTCAACAATGTCCTTCTCCTTCACCTAGGATAGATTCTGGTGAAAAGGAGAAAGAAAAGTGTCATATTTTAGATGCACATTTTTTATCCCATAGATGAAGGGCAATTGTGAACAGTTGTAAGCAAATATCAACTCTCCTCACTCTAGTTCCTGAATTTGACTTTTAACTAGTAATAGTCCCGAGTAATATCTGTCTGTTTTAGCTGGTTTTTAAGTGGAAGCCGACAAGTGCATTTGGCTTTAATCCTGGCACATATCTAGAATTGGTGGCTAAGTTTGGTACACAGGTGACCTATCCTTGGTAGTCAAACCATTACAGATGGAACAAGTGGGGATAGCAAACCTTTCCTTTGGAAATCTCACAGTGCCATTGATTTCCCTTTTTCCAGCTCTTGGCGGAAGAGAAAACCATCTCTGCAAAATATGCTGAAGAGCGGGATCGTGCTGAGGCAGAAGCTCGTGAGAAGGAAACGAAAGCTCTCTCCTTGGCCAGAGCACTTGAGGAAGCAATTGAACAGAAAGCAGAGCTAGAGCGACTCAATAAGCAGTTCCGGACAGAGATGGAGGATCTGATGAGTTCAAAGGATGATGTTGGCAAGAGTGTAAGTTGATGGCATTCCTGTACAACAGGCTGGGGTAATAAGGATGTTGGCTAAGAAATGTCCTAGGCGAGAAGAGGGCTTGCTAAAAGTGGCTTATTTTTCACTTGCAATAAGACATGAAAGCTAATGAGTTGGGTGCTAGCAGCATGCAATCTTTTGTAATGCCTAGGAAAGCAACAATGTCACCATTGACTTTTTCCGTTCATTATGCACAAAGTGCCGAATTATTACCCAGTATGAAGGCACATAAACTAATAAAGCCTTTTTGCACAGGAAGATCATACAGGCTTTGAAAAGCTTTAGTATCTTGCATTTCTAAGTTACTCAAGGCATCTTCATTTTTAAAAGGATAAAGTTGTTGTCAGATTTCAGTGGAACGGTGCCAGTATTTTGTGCAATATTGCCTAGCTGTTTTATCATAAACCCCTTCGGTCTACTCACCAAAGGGTATTAGGAAACAAAGCTTGGATATGTGCATATTCAAGTGAGCAGAGATAGAGGCAGAATTCTGTGCAGTTCAGAGTCTAATAAGAACCCTTAGCAAAAGGGACTTGGTCAGCTAAGAATTGGGATTGTCAAAGATGGGTGGAAAGTTGGCAATAAATGACTGTTTGTCCTTATCCCCCACATTTTGGTCATTTTTAAAAATGATTCACTACCCTTTTTAAATACTTAAATACTTCTATTGATTTATTAAATAAATTGTTTTTAAAACAAAAGACAAAGAGGTGGGGACAGAAGGGGAAAGGATCAAACGAGGGGCATATTAGGATATAACAGTAACTATGCCTTTAAGCGCACAGAAATATTGTAGGTCACTAGACATGTCAATTTTTGTTCATTTTCTTAAAACATATAAATGTACCAGGCAGCAAAAGCAGGGCTGTGTCAGTCTGGGAGAAACTGATTTTGTGTGTGTGCTGTAGGTCCATGAGTTGGAGAAGTCCAAACGAGCTCTGGAGCAGCAGGTGGAGGAGATGAAGACTCAGCTGGAAGAGCTGGAGGATGAGCTACAGGCCACAGAAGATGCCAAGCTGCGCCTGGAAGTGAACCAGCAAGCCATGAAGGCACAGTTTGATCGGGATCTCCAGGCCCGTGATGAGCAGAATGAAGAAAAGAGAAAGCAGCTTACAAGACAGGTAACATTCCAGAAAGCACAGGAGGCTTACAACTCCTTCCTGCTTCATTTGCTTCAGGGAGGAGGGAAGAGGCCTGTGTTCGTGGCTAAACTGCTGGTGCTTTGACCCCACTTTCAGGTGCGAGAGATGGAAGCGGAACTGGAAGATGAACGGAAGCAGCGCTCCATTGCTGTGGCTGCCAGAAAGAAACTGGAAATGGATCTAAAAGATCTGGAGGCCCACATAGACTCTGCCAACAAGAATCGTGAGGAAGCCATCAAACAGCTCAGGAAGTTGCAGGTGAGGGTTTACATTCCATTGTTACTGACTGGCTTCTCCTTACAGTGAGATGAGATGGGGAAAGTGAATCATTTACTGTGGCAACAGAACAGATTTATCACTTAGTTGCCAGTTGCTGCTTTTTTGATCAAGAAGACTTATGAAGATAGTTGCTTACATCTTCAACTGGGATTTTATCATTTCTTACAGAAGTATATCATTGGTAGACAGGGTGCTTTGTGTTCCAGGTTCAATCCCTAGCACATCTAGTTAAAAGGAATCTTGGGTAGCCAGGCCGGGAAAGAATATTTGTCTAAGACCTTAGAGCACGGGTAGGCAAACTAAGGCCTGGGGGCCAGATCCAGCCCAATCGCATTCTAAATCTGGCCTGCAGACGGTCCAGGAATCAGCATGTTTTTACATGAGTAGAATGTGCCCTTTTATTTAAAATGTGTCTCTGGGTTATTTGTGGGGCCTGCCTGGTGTTTTTACATGAGTAGAATGTGTGCTTTTATTTAAAAGGCATCTCTGGGTTATTTGTGGGGCATAGGAATTTGTTCATTATTATTTTTTCAAAATATAGTCTGGCCCCCCACAAGGTCTGAGGGACAGTGGACTGGCCCCCTGCTGAAAAAGTTTGCTGACCCCTGCCTTAGAGATTCACAAAAGGTTGGAATAGAATTTACTTGGCCAAGTGGGCTGATTTGGTATGTTTGGTTTTTAGGCCCAAATGAAGGACTACATGCGGGAGCTGGATGACACACGTGCCTCTAGAGAAGAAATTTTGGTACAAGCAAAAGAGAACGAAAAGAAATTGAAGAGCATGGAAGCTGAGATGATTCAAATGCAGGAGGTAATCTAAATCCAGAAAATGCTAATACACAACTGAGTTTCTGCTCAAAGCAGGCCTTTCGGTATGGGAGGGAAGAGGTTGATTTCAGAGAAAAGGGAGTGGGTGAGCCCCTGGAAATTAATACCTTCACTGCATATCCAAACCCTTCCACAACTATTGTTTTGGTTAATGTGTATCAGATCAGCTGCTGGATTTGCAGCTAGGGGTGTATTTCAGGTATTTCCTTCATGCACTTAACAGACTTTTTCCTGGTTTCAGGCTAGTTTAATAGTCTCCTTCCCCCTCCTCCCAATTTCCAGTTCATTCTCTTTAGCATAATTTCAGCATCGTGTGATACATTGACTTGAATATACCTATTTAAACAATATCAACCCTCATTTGATGCACTTTGTAGCATCACAAACTACCTTGATGGTTGACTAGCCATTTATTATGACACTCAAGAGTGCTGTGCCCCAGATTCACAATGTCACTCTGACTCTGAGTGAAGCGAAGCTTCCTGTTCTTGATGAGCATTCTTCTGGCTCGTGGGTTATAACTGGCTTCCAGATACTCCTCATGTGCTTCATGTAATATAACATCTCCTATTTGGCAATAAGTTGTTTTTGACCCTTAGTCCATGTACATCTTGTTCTGATTTCAGGAACTTGCAGCTGCCGAGCGTGCCAAGCGCCAGGCTCAGCAAGAGCGGGATGAGCTGGCTGATGAGATTGCCAATAGTAGTGGCAAAGGGTGAGTAATGGCACTTTTCCCTTTCAGGGACAAGGAATGTTGTGGGAGTTGGCTCGTGGAAAGGGTGCACTGTAATGTCTTAAGTGGTGTGCTGAGAATGGCCTACAAATGTTGAATATTTCTATGGTCATTACTACTGAGCATCCTTCACGAAAAGGCACTATGTTAATTATCCCATTGTGTGTTTTCTTCTCAGAGCTCTGGCCTTGGAGGAAAAGCGACGCTTGGAGGCTCGAATAGCTCAGCTGGAGGAAGAACTAGAAGAAGAGCAGAGCAATACAGAGTTGGTGAATGACCGCCTTAAGAAAGCAAATCTTCAGGTACATGCTTAATGGCACCGTGAGGTGGAGGGCTTCAGCTAGTGGATTCCCAGCCATAATTCATCCAAATTACTGTGTATCACTTTCCTTTGTGCTGCAGCGTGTTATCAGAGCCTTGATGCTTTTGGAGCATTATTCCCACTTTGGGGGCAAAAGATACTGGGTTCAAATCCCAGACAAACCTCTTTGATGAGAGCACGTGCTTTACATTTATGTAGTCCTATATTTAATATCTGGTAAGGACCTTGATTATCAGTTTAGACTAACCCCAATCCTGTGGGCTTGGAAAGTCAGTGAGAGTCAGGACAGATAGTACCAGGTTTGATAAGCCAATAGGATGGTGAGCGAAGAAGCACATAGAGAAGCACAGTATATTGAATCATAGTGTGATGGTATTCCTTTCCTGTAAGAGTATTTGTCTTACTATTGTCCAGGGTATTTGGAATCATCTTTGGTGGTTTTCAACTTAGCTGATGCTTTACATTGACAGGTTGGGGAATTTGATCCAGCTAGTGGGTTGGATCTTCCCCCGCCCCTGCTTGCAGGCACACCTTGACAAGTGGGCAGGCCCACACCACTGCCAATCACCTGACAACATTATGCCATCATGTGGCAACTTGGAAGGGATTCTCCTTTTAAGCCCATTGCAAGCCATTGCAAACCACCTGCAAAAAGTGATGGCAGCCACACCTTTATCAGCCTCTGTTGTTTATTTTAAAGTTATTGTGACTTTTTAATAATGTATCGGATTGTTACTATTAATGTTTGATTTTTATTATTTTTATGTGTTAGAAGCTGCCCAGACGTTGTATTATTATTATTATTATTATTATTATTATTAAATGTCATATGTTATGTCAGAGATGTCATGTGAGCATGGATGTCATGCCTAATTAGGTCCATGAGCCAGTTCCCCCACTCCTGACCAAGAAATTTGCTGCCTATTCCTATTATACCAGAAGGTGAGCGTTGACTACTTGGGATGATACTGTTGATGTAAGCTGCTTACAAGAATGAAATATGTCTGCTTGTTAAAACGAAAAGGTAGATTAATGAATGTAATATTCTTTCTAAAAACTAGACATTGTGAAGTTATTAAGGTTGAGAGCAAGCCCTGCCTACAGAATTACATTTTGAATGCCAAGATTATAGAGCAAAGGAAACAAATAGAAAATGGAAAGCAAGGCAGAGATATGAAAACTTCAGACTGTATTCAGAAACTAGCCATGACTTTAATCAATTTCTTATTATCTTCCCCAGATTGACCAGATAAACACAGACCTGAATGCAGAGCGTAGTAATGCCCAGAAGAATGAAAATGCTCGCCAGCAGTTTGAGCGTCAGAACAAGGAACTTAAGGCCAAGCTTCAGGAAATGGAGAGTGCTGTGAAGTCAAAATACAAGTCTTCTATTACTGCGCTGGAAGCAAAGATAGCACAACTGGAAGAACAGCTGGATGCTGAGACAAAGTAGGTGCTTGTGATCTGTCATGCATTCATCCTACATCTTGATGTATGGGTGCAGTCATAAAAAAAAACTGTGAAATATTGTCATTAACTTGGGTGAGGAAATCTGAACTGAAGTATTTCTTGACATCTGTTTCTTTATAAGGCCAGATCACATGCAGTTCTTAGCAAGTACTTTCAAGGATCACACATGTATTATCAATGGTGCCTGTGATTGCTCAATCTTCTCTAGAGTGCCTAGTAAATCTTGCACACTTAAATCCTTCTCTAGAGGCATCATAACCTTCTGAATAAAAGGTAAAACAGCCAAACAGCCCCTGAAGTGCATAATCAGCTACAATGCATCTTCTGTCTCTACAGTTACTGCTTGTGGAAGGTTGTGTCATACGAATTCATTTTAACCTGAAATGCGATTGGCACAAATTAGTCCCATGTAACCCAACAGCTCTCCTGACATTGACAGGCACTTGGCTCAGACTGCAGACCGTGCCCATAGGATACCTGCTTAGTGACCCATTTTCTGTTTAACTTAGTCCTGGCTCATGGTGCTCTCAAAATACTCCATCTTGGCCTTGAAAGCTTTGGTGCCAGCAGCATAGTACGTTGGCATTATTCTTTCATCATAGGAAATTGTGAGTGGCTCACTCTTACCACTTTCCTTCTGCAAGTTATCTCCTTTGCATGGGATCTAGGAATGTCTCCAAACATGGAAGCTTGGGCTACTTCTGAATTCTTCCATCGATCTGATGTGGTACTTTCCTTACAGGGAGCGCCAGGCTGCCAGCAAGCAGGTGCGACGTACTGAGAAGAGGCTGAAGGATGTTGTCCTGCAAGTGGAGGATGAGAGGCGTAATGCTGAGCAGTACAAGGATCAGGTATGTGCCGTGTTGAGGATTGGCATTTGGTAATGTGAGCTGTGTGGCAGGAAGCTGCTACCCTGCAATCCCATCAACACTGTTGGAGCTGTTAGCAAGTTTTTAGGGTGCTGCCAGTGTCTTCTGTTCTCTACCCTTTTTGCTGGAGGCTGCAAGAGTCTCTACATCAATAAAATTTCCACCCATCTAGCAATGAATGTCACACGTCCTGATGGCTGGTAATGGACATTTCAGTGCCAGCCTAGAGAATTTCCAGCTTCAAGATTGCTTAACTCCCAAATGTTGGCTCAGACTGCTTCTCTTAGAAAGCAGGAAGAAAACTCTAATCATAGGTTGCATAGCTGCAGAATGGCACAAACTTCACAAGGTTAAAATCCAGATTGTGGAAACTAGGTTTTAAGGAGCTAGGGCTTCTAGGTACTGTAATCCATGTAGTTCAGATTAAAAATTCCAAGTTGGTTCCCGTGTTCAGGAGTGAATGAACACGTGTTGAGAGAGCTCCTTTTTCTGCTTTGCAGGCAGACAAGGTGAATGTCCGTTTGAAGCAACTTAAACGCCAGCTGGAGGAGGCAGAAGAAGAGGCACAGCGAGCCAATGCAGCTCGTAGAAAGCTGCAGCGGGAACTAGAAGATGTCACTGAAACGGCTGATGCCATGAACCGTGAGGTCAGCTCGCTGAAGAGCAAACTCAGGTAAGATGCCCTCTTGCCATATTTCCTGAATGCATGGATGTACACATTACTCAAAGATGAAATGCCAATTTCCACACTGCATGACACTTTTACTCTCTTCAACAGGCGGGGAGACATGCCATTTGTAGTGACACGCCGGATTGGTAGGAAGGGTGCAGGTGAAGTATCTGATGAGGAAGTGGATGGCAAGGCTGATGCTGGAGATGCCAAAGCTACTGAATAGAGCTGCCTTGTGGATCCGGGTCACACATGATGAAGTGACCCACCCTCCCTTTGTCCAGTGGACTTCTGCAAACCCTTCTAAAACCTGCCGGGGGAAGTGGAGCACATCTATTGAAACGTTCCCTTGAATATCTGGAGCCATGACGTTAGTGTTGTCCCTCCCAGCTTCCAAGCTCTTTTGTATTGAATGCCAAAGAGTCTGCAGCCCAATCAGAGTCTGGGAGCTACAGAGGCCTGTAGCATTCATTGTCCTTGCCATGGCTGCTGGGGAATTTACATAGTTTGAGGGGTGGGGGTGGGGTGACTCCTTTTCGTTGCTGTAAATCAACTATTTTCTTCCAATAACGAGTTTGTGATAGATGCAGGGAATTTGTCCCGTCCCCTTCCTCTTGTTTGCTTTTGGCAATCATGTTCAGTGACCTCACATTTCCAACCTCCTCGGTCTACTCACTTAGCCAGTTTGGGAGTCATGTTGAACAGGAAAAACAAGTGTTCCCAACATGACTCCTAAATGTCTTCAAAGACCATACAGTCTTGGGAAGTTTTTCCTAGAAGAGAGTTTTAAGTTGGCCCTCTTTTTGCTAATGTCTGGACAGATCTGAAGTGCAATGGTGTCTGTGTTGCGTTGTGTCTCAGAGGTGTGTTAGTGGCAGACCAAGGAAGCAGCAAAGTTTTTTCCTGTGTGCTTGCTGGAGAATCTATTCGGGACCAAATATATTTAATGGTAACAGACAGTATCTAGTGGGTTTTGAATGGAGTGTGAACAAAGTCCTTTATTGTGATGTCCAAGCATCCAGCTCTGTAATCGGGGATGGGTTTAGTTATTCTGCACAGTGACTAAGAGTATATTAAAGAAAAAAGCATTTTAATCTGCACAGATTATACATTGAAGGCCTTTGTATCTCTCGTTTATAAGTAATTAAGAAAAATAAAGGTCTTTATCACTGCCTTTCTATGGGGACTGCGGTTATATAGATAATCTTTACTTTTCTACACTGTACACTGGTTGCTGGATTTACCTGTATACTTAACCATATTGTATATGCTGCATTTAGACTTATGAGCAAATGACAAATTAAAATAAGATTACCCTATACTGTATGGTTAGTGCTCTCCACTGTGAGAGTCTCCAGTCCTGGTTGCTGTCACAAATAAATCTGCAAACTTTTTTATACAATAAGTGCCTTAGCATGTGCCTCTGCGGTGACTCCACTACAGTCAGTAATGGATTACCGGTGCTCCTCTAACAATAAAGATTGTCCATGTGCTGCAGTCTTCTGTGTATGCTTATGTACCATGTGCCTGAATGCTATGGAGCTGCCCTGTTGGATGTCTAGCACTGGAGAACCTAGCACAAGAAGTAGGGGATATATATTGTTAATAAGAAACTTTTTGCAGTGCCAAGTTACTGTTTTGAAACCATCTATCATCAGCAGAGATCTGTCTATTGGGGATGGAGCTATATTGGAGAGCAGGGAATGAGTGAACTTGATGAAATAACTAGCCATCTTCAGACTTTTCTTTTCATGAAGGTACAAAAATCCCAAATCTCCTGCATGAGCAATTTTTATACCTTTCCTGTAGAACAGGGGTCGGCAACCTAAGGCCCATGGGCCAGAGGCAGCCCAGGGAGGCCGTTTAAGCAGCCCACAAGCCGCCCCCGAACCAAGCCGCCTGCTCGGTGAGCCCCCCATGTGCTGCGCTAAACTGGCATGGTGCGGGGACTCTCTTCCACAGCCCCGGAAATCGCTTCTGCGCAGGCGCAATTTTTGGCATCTGGGTATGTGCAGAAGCGATTTCTGGCATCATGCTGCGCCGGCCTGGCCCAAGGAGGATCTCCACAGGAGTAATCCGGCCCATGCCCGGTAAGCCTTGCCAACCCCTGCTGTAGAAGGCTAGCTTGTCAGTCCAATGTGCCTGTTTTCTTTGTGTAGGGAGTTTATATGAAAGCATTTAATTATACAGCAACCTATCTGCATTTTAGTGGTACAATTCCAGTAAGACAGTAAGTATCATGTAATTAATCTGAATATGTAGCTCTGCTGTAAGAGATGAATGTCAAGCTTTCAGTAAAAATGTGCTGTTCTTCAAACTTCCCCAGCAGATGGCTAAAGGGGAAATTGAAATTCAAGTGATGTAGCTTCATAGATCAACTTGCAGCCTGATAGCATTCAATACCCTTCACCCAACACTAGGTGCTGGGTGAAGTTTCATTTTAATGTACCAATTGGATCATTTTATAGATGATATACTACTAGTATTGGATGGCTTGTTCAACTGATACTCTAAAAAGCTTTTCTGAGTAGCCTACATTGAGTCATTAAGTGGCAGAAAGACCAATGAAGAATCAGAGCTTTGATACCTACTTTAATGTGGTTAGTATGATTATATGAGCCTAGCTGAGGATGAATCTGAGGCAGTATTCAAGCAAAAGCAGTTAACCTTAAAGGGAATATGCTGCTTACTGCTTAAGTTCCTTTAAAAATGTTAAGGCAGGGGGATAGAAGGTATGCTGAAAACGTAAGCACTTGTGTGGCTACAGCTATTACGTGAAAGGGAGCTTAGCAACAACTTCAGA
Source organism: Podarcis cretensis (assembly GCF_951804945.1). NCBI lineage: Eukaryota > Metazoa > Chordata > Lepidosauria > Squamata > Lacertidae > Podarcis > Podarcis cretensis. The sequence goes on along the minus strand of NC_137179.1, from coordinate 28,311,021 downwards.
ACTGGTGCTGATGCAAATTCACACACCTTCTCTGGAAATGTGTTGGGACTGCACATGCCTCAGATCAACCTGTGCTCCCCCTCCCTCATTCCACTGCAGCAGCTGCAGTGTTCCATGGGTAAATGCAGGGAAATCCTTGCAGCATACACAACTCACCCATTTCTCCTCTCAATCCAATTCACAAAAATAAATACAAAGTGATTAATTAAAAAATAGAAAGACACATACGGTGTCCACTGTTGCTAGCTGGCTCCCCAGCAAGGTCACAAAACAAATGCTAAGCAGAACAAAAAATAGTAAACTCCGTTCTCCACTGAACAGAACATGCTAAAAGCTTATGAGATACGGCTTTCAAGAGAATAGTTCTGAGCATGCTCAGAACAGATGTATAATTCTGATAACTACTCCATGTTGTGGGGCTGTCTTCCAAGGCCTTCAAGCAGTCCTCCCAAATCTCATATAGTGGCTGCCTCATAGCTCTCATAACAAGAGGGAGTAGGAGCCTGCCCAGCTGGCACTGAAAAGCCAGTAGTTCTAATATTCAACTATTAGTCGCATGGTTGTCCTGACCAGAGACTCATGGGAAGAACAATACAGTGGTGGGCAGCCTGTGTCCCTTTAGATGCAGCTCCCATCATCCCTGACCATCAGCTGTGCTGGCTTGATGTGATGGAAGTTGAAGGCCAGCAATTCACCCTGGGGACCAGCCCACTGTTCTTCCCATCCTCCTTCAAGAAAAAGAAAGTAGGACCGAGGGTATCTGGTTTCTAACTTGACATGCCAACAGACGAATGGGGTTCCAATATTCTTGCTTATCACTGTTTCTTCAACTCTCAAGCCATTCAGTGATCAATCTGCAGGAAGTGCTATGGACATATGAAAGATACTGTAGGCATTCCCTTCAAACAAAATAGTCTCACTGTAGCAGGCTTCATTGAAGATGGTGAATAGTGCTGGAGTTTTGCTACCCATTGTCAGAAAGCAGTCAATTTCACTTCCACTGCTGCTGCTGCTGAAGAAACAGAACTGTTTTCAACTTGTAATGTGTCCTGATTGTAGGCAATTCCTGTCAGACATCAAATGTGCCAATGAATCCACCTCTCTAGAGTTTACATGGGGGAGCGGGGAACTGCTGCCATTAAAACACACACACACACCTCCCTTTCTGCTCAAAAGCAAGGTCTCTAGCTGCTTTTCTACCCATAGGATCTTTATCTTCACAGCCTCACAGCTAGTTTTCTACGTGGAAAAGCAGAAAGGGAAAGGTTTGCACAGATCCTCTGCTCCCAATTACACTCTTCTGTTTGGATCTCTTTTGGCCACTCTGGCTTCCATGCCTGGGCTTCCTTCCTCCTCTGTCACTTTGTCATGGGATATTTTGTCCTCATAGGATGACTGTTGGCCCGGACAGGATGGAGGAACCAGCCCAGAGGTGGTGACAATGGTAGTGGGGAGAAAGGAGAGAGAGCAGCCCAGAATGAGACAGGAACTCAGAAGCCAAACTCTCCTGCCCACATTGAGTCGCTAGCCAGGGAAGCCCTACAGCCCTGGCGCCATGGGGGGCTGGTCCATGAGAACGAGTGCGCCAACAAGCACAGTCTGCCCTTAGCAGCCCCATGCCTGTCTGCCCCCTTGCTCACAACTGGTCCAGAAGGTGGCCTGGCCAACTGGCTGGCTTCCTCCTCCTCCTCCCCAGCCTCAGGGTTGCCCTTGTGCAGCTCAGCAGGGCTTCCCTTCTGCTCTGTCTGCTACGTACCTCATTCAATGAGTCCCAAAACAAATCCAGGGAGGACAGGGAACTCAGGGAGCTGATGGAGCTGGACGGGGTAATTTTTGGCACCTGCGAGGAAAAGATGCAAAAGACAAGCAATTTGCACAAAAGCCTTTCCAGGAAATCAAAACTTTGGTACACAGGCTTGTATCTGAGTAGAAATGCATGAGCACAAATAACTATGACCCATGACTCTGAATGGGTCCCTCTCCAGCCTCAGGGTTGCCCTTGTGCAGCTCAGCAGGACTTCCCTCCTGCTCTGTCTGCTACGTACCTCATTCAGTGAGTCCCAAAGCGAATCGAGGGAGGACACAGAGGACAGGGAGGAAAGGCTGCTGAGGGAGCTGAATGGGGACATATTTGGAACCTGCAAGGAAAAGATGCAAAAGACGAGCAATTAAAAAACACAACCAAACATTAAAACTCAAGGCACCTATAACTGAAACAACAGTTCCATTCTGTGGTTGATATGCCCCCCTCCCCTTCTGCCAATCACCGCTTAGGCCGCTGCCACCTACCCAGTCAGGACTGAGTAAATCCAGATGCGGTTTCGGGGTCTAGACAAAGTGGTCTCGCTCTGTCCACCACCTGCCTCCTTAGGGGAGTCCCAAAAACTATCACTTTCTCCAGCTTCGTGGGAAGTTAGCGAGCTCTCCGATCCAATTTTGGGAAACTACGGAGGAAGAGGGGGAAGCTCTGTCAGTTGTGCTGGGAGGAGGGGTGAGAATGTGTGGCATCAGCCATGCAGGCAGGTCTTTGCCCAATGAAGCTACAGTCGGAGTCGCTCTCGTAGGCTTCGTAGTTGAAGCTCAGGGGGCTGTCCGAGCTGGCATCTCTCTGGGGAGCAAGGATTTTTTTCCAGCTTGCGGTCCTCCAGTACACAACGTCAGAGTCCCCGATATCCAAATGGCTCATTGAAATGCTGATACGGCTGCTGCAAAGCATTGTTGGGTTAATTTGTACACCGCTTAATCATGTGTCCCGGCCCCCAATCTCTTACCTTCGCCCCCCCCCCTGCTCCCCCTTCCTCTGGCACTGCAACAGAATAAAAGGATGACTTAATGGAGAAGCAAGATCTGTTGGGTCGTGGATCCTCTGCTCGGGTTGTACTTGCGCAAATCAAACCATGCCTCCTGAAGACACCACTGTCTCCGCTGTCCTTCATTCCAAGGAAACAGTACCTGCGTCAGCACCTAGAACCCTGGGAGATTGCACATCCGCATCTCTGCATTTATTTGTGGATTTATTTGACTTTATAAGTAAAAACTTATAAGTTCTCAGTCCTCCTGAAAGCCAGTGTGGTGTAGTGGTTAAGAGCGGTGGACTCGTAATCTGGTGAACAGTGTTCGCTTCCCCGCTCCTCCACATGCAGCTGCTGGGTGACCCTGGGCTAGTCACAGTTCTCTGAAGTCTTTCAGCCTCACTCACCTCACAGAATGTTTGTTGTGGGGGGAGGAAGGGAAAGGAGATTGTGAGCCGCTTTAAGACTCCTCAGGGTAGTGATAAAGTGAGATATCAAATCCAAACACTTCTTCTATGTTAATTATATAATCAGGAGCCTTAAGCTGGGCAGTAGAGCTGCACCTAAGAGCACAGATGTTAGCATTAGAGGCTCTCAGGTGTGTCTATCAAGATGATGAAAATTTATTTTTACCCCAGCCACTATGGGCAGCTTCCAACAAACTATAAAGGAACAAAACAAAACATCAGACATTAAAAGCTTTCCAAAATAGGGCTGCCTTCATATGTCTATGGAAGACCAGCTTACTCTTGCCTTTTAATCTCCAAAGGTTCTACATCCATCTTGTGAGTTTGGGGTCTGAGATAACATTGTAAGATTTATCCCTCTCTGCCTTGTCTATAACACCCTCCAGTAAATTAGAACAAGCCCCAGTCTAGATTGAGAGCATGTTCTGGATCAGAGCCACAAGGCTGCTTTTTTCTTCAAAATGAAAGTGGCTAGATTAAGGTTTTTTTAAAAGAAAGCGTTCATATCACATGCTGTTCGACCCTATGTTTACATGAAAAAAGGAAAACAAACCCTGGGTTCCTACAGAAAAAAATATCAACTTCGATTTAAATAAACAGCTTTTAGGTTTTTTCTACAATGAAGTGGTATATAGTGGTTTGTTTTTTTAAAAAAAATTAAAATATTTTTCTTGAAAAACCAGTCTAGTGCTGCTGTGTTTACTTTGAAGTGCTCTGGCCAAAGTCTCTGTAAATTGGGTGTCACTTCTGAGTGCTCACACCTTCAAAAATTCACACTGTAAGACAAATGGTCTGCCTAATATTTCACAGCAAAACTACTACTGATAATTAAATATGTGGAATGGGCAGTTTGAATGAAAAAGGTCACAGCCAACACATTTCCTGCCTCAGGGAGTACAGGCATCAAAGCCTGATGGCATAATGAGGAACACAGAAAAATTCTGCCAAAGCTAAATGTGATTGCCAAAGATATGTAATTTCAAGCAAAGCTGTATATGGCAAGTTGTATTACTCATGCATCTCATGGGGTTGCAAACTGACTCTAACCACTCAGGAAGTAGACAAATGTCATTGTGGTTGCTCATCAAACTCTACATAAAATCTGAACTTTAACAAAAACAAAAAAAGATACTGGGAGAAAATTAAGCCATTTGAAAACAGACCATTTTCTTGTTTACTACAAATTAATCATCTGGAATCACCAGGTTAAGGAGGCTGTTTGACAGTTGCCATTACACCTTTGGGACAGGAAAATGGAGAACTTACAACAGTGACTGTGAATTGTGCTTTTGTAACTGTACCTGGCACAGATGTTATTGAATTTCTGCATTTTAAAGATACCAAAATGTTTCCTTAAAAAAAAAAAAAAGATCCAGCAAAAGTAATGTGGCATGTTTTTCTTCAAGGTTGCATCTGTCTGTAAGGATTATACTTTCACCTATTAATGATAAGACAAATGGCATAGACTTAAAAGCAGCATGTTTCAAACTTGCTCCCCCCCCCCCAGACGATGCTTTTACTGCAATTATTGCACAGGTGTTATTCTGCTGTTGCATAAGATCCAAGTCACATGCAGCTTGTGCCCATAGTTCTAGCCCAGTCGCTGTAGGATCAGAAGCGCCCAGGGACATGAACCCGGAGACAAGATCTGGACAAGGTGAGGGCAACCGAGAGATCTCAAGAGCAAGCAGTGTTTGTCAGCTCTGTCCAGGAATCTGATGCAAAGGAGAAGCGGGACAAAGGCAGAAGCAATGAGAGAAGGTAAGAAGAGACAAAGGTGAGAGAAGTAGGCTCACCTTTCACAGCATATGACAGCATGGCTAGAGGGGCAGCACAGCTAAGCTGCTTAGGAAAAGGGCTACAGGTAGTCCTGGAATGAGAAGCCCGCTGCTTGCCATCCATCATCCACTCTGTGCTGCTATTACAATAATGCCAGAATGGGAAACTAATGGCAAATATTTCCCCAAGGACCTCTATCAACCATGGTTCACCACAAGCAGATCTCCATTTTTTAACATGGTGCACACTTCCCTTTTGCTCTTTATGTGCATGTGGAATTGTCTTCCCCTGGGCTTAGCTCCCAGTGTTGGAGTGCAAATAAGGGAGTTGTAATAAATAATAGCGGGAGTGTCTTTGGGCATATGCAAAGTGCAACCCTAATCATGTCTGCTTTTAAGCAAATCCCACTGAGCTCCTTGTTTAAGAGTCTTTAGGAAGCACTGCAGCCTTAGTCTGTACAAATCTGGGTTTAGGATTAATGACTCCCAAACCAGCAAACTTCTGCAGCGGAACCCTGCCTCCTTTTAGAAAATATGTGGAAGCACCTACTGTTATAGCTAAATAAATACCCAAAGGAGCATCTCTTCCTATATCAGCTTGCCTGTGTCTTAGTATCTGTGGAGGCAGCTTCACTGCAGGGTGGGGGGGCTTTTTTCAGTCTGAGGGCCACATTCCCTAGGGCAGGAATATCCAAACTTGGGTCTCCCAACTGTTTTTGGACTACAATTCCCATCACCCCTGAACCAGGAGTAGGGGCATAGCCCAGCGTTGGGCAGGGCCAGAGGCAGAAGCGGTTGGAGCAATGAAAGTAAATCTTACCTTTGTACACTGGGCTAAGTTTCAACGCACACTCGTGCAAGGGCCAATTTCAGCTAGGCAAAACCAACAAGGATGGCACAAAGCAAGAGTCAGTGAGCAACGTGGCCTGAAGAGTCTTACCAAGGGCTGGAAATAGGACAAGGGTGGGCCTGGGGCTCCTCCCCCCTGTATCCACACCCCAGTTCGAGGACACTTTCTCCATGATGCTGCAGGAGTGTTTTCCTCCATGATGGAACCCAATCTGTGGAACAACCACAGGAGCTGATATTTAAGCGCCATGTTAAAGCTGACTTATTTTCACAGGCGTTTTAAGTGCTTTCTTTCTTTCTTTTTTAGTGGGCGACGGTTTGCTTTGCCTTTCAGTCGCTGTTTGTTTGTGTTTATCCTGACGAGTTCGCTTTATGGTTTCGTTACATTGGGGTCGCGCGTAATTTATTTCGTCTCTCGGGCCTCAGCCCTGATGAAATAAACACAGAGCCTCTCTTTCAAACAGAGCCCCGCCGCCAACCTCACCAGGGGCGGCGGCGGCGGCGGCGGCAGCAGCAGCTGCGGGCCTGGAGAGAAGGAAGGCCGCCTTTCTAAACGAGGCAGCTCGTCTAACACAATTTCCTAGCGCGGGGCTCCTTGTCAAGCAGCTGGGAATAAATCCACAAACGGTTGTTTCCGAGAGCAGAGGAAACGAGCTCGGGCACTTCAGCACCTGGGGCGACCCGAAAGCCGAGCCTCGCCTGGCGTTTATTACTGGGGGGCCCCTTTCCTCCCTTCCCTCCGGGTCTAAGGGAAAACCGATTCCCTCAGGCAAAACCCTCCCTTCTCCCGCCCAGCCAAGAGGCCTTCAAACGTCCGAGCCCTCCAGGACTTCTCCCAGGCCCCGCCCTTTCTTAGAGCCGTGGCCCCGCCCACCTCATCCCATTCCCGAAGATTGCCGAGCGGGGGAGAGCGGAGGAAAGGGGAGGGGGTCGCTCCGAGTCGCGTCCTCGCTCCCATACGGCGTTTCCGAAAATTACCGAGGGGCTTCGGCCTCTCCTTTCTCCTCTCTCCCCACTCTACGTCTCCGGCGGAGACGGCTCTTGCTGCTGCGCCTGCCGCCAGCACCGCTTCGCGCGTCGGTGCGCCTTCTCTCTCGCCTTCCCTTTGCTCGGTTCTTTTCGGCGCTGCCCGGCGGGCCCGAGTCGGCGCCGCCGCCGCCGCCGCGCTCTTTGGGCGCAGCCTCGGTCTCCCGCTCGCGGGCTCTGGAGAGGCGCCGGTCCCGCGCGCCCCCTTCACCTACTCCTCGTCTCCCGCTGGTCCTGGCCGGAGCGGGCTGGCTGGGCCTTCAGCAGCGCCGCTCCAGCTCCAGCTCCAGCTCCAGCTGCTGCTGCCGGGCTCTTTCGAGGGGGCGAGGACGGCTGCGCTTCCCGCTTGGGCGGCCGGGGGTCCGGCTCGGATGGCGGACGGCGGCGCCCAGCACCAGCAGCTCGTGCCCGGCGTCCCAGCCCCGCGAGGGATCAAGCGGGAACCCGAACTGGAGCAGCCCATGCCCGGAGGCGACGGAGCCGACAGCGGCCTCAGTAAGAGGCTGCGGACCGAGGCGGAGGCGGACGGAGGAGGCATGCAGGTTAGCAGGGAAGGCGGCGGGGAAGGAGGAGGAGGAGGAGGCGGCGGCGGCGGCGGTGGCGCCACCCTAGACGGCCGCCTTACCCCCCCTCCCCCTTGTGGCCTTGAGGGGCGCGCTCGGCCGGGCGCGGGTGCGTTTGTGCGCGCGCGCACGGGTCTCTGCGCGTGAGACTGGAGGGTATCCTGTCCCTCGCCCCCACAGGAGTCTGGGGGAAGAGCGCCGCTTTGGGAGGATGCTGGCCCCGTTGACCCCCCCCCCCGTCGGGCCGGTGTTAGGATCCTAGGCATAGCGGGGTAGGTGGGAGGGTGGGGAGGAAAGCTAAGGGGCTTTCGCAAACGTGGAGGGCCCAGCAGGGGTTTGGGCAGGGTATCCTGCGGCTCCGTGGTTGGTCTGGGAGGGCAGCTGGGGGAAGCATATTGTGGTGGCCTCAAGTGTAACAGCAGCAACATCATCATCATCATCATCAACATCATCATCACCATCAAGCCTTTCTGTAAGGGAACGGCTTGTCAACCTACGTGTAGACCGTCACGGTTGACACTTGCGAACGAGCATGCATTGCTGGTCTTCGGTTTTAAAAAGTGAGAGGAGGGCCTAGAAAGAGACGAAGTTTTTTTGTTTTGGATCGCACCCATATTGGCAATTCCAGGCAAATAGCTTTTCATTTGCATCTGTTCCACAAGAAAGTTTATTAGGCCTCTCGTTGCTTAGTGGAAGAACTGTAGAGTTTTATGAAGTGGCTCTGGATATTTTGCTTGTATCTGAGGTTGCAATCCAATTCAGGTTTGCCTGGGAGTAAATGCACATGCCTAGGATTGCACTGTATGGACTTTATTTTAACTCTGGGGCTGTCAAAGATAGCTGCATGGTACTCAGGTTTTAAACTCTTCATAAAAAAATCATTTGTTCATCAAGATGTTGTACAGCTTTCACTCACACTTGTCACTCACCCAGATAAACTAGTATACCGCTCAGCTGAAGTGTAAATGCAACTTAGATATGATCAAGCTTGCCCCAAGAATAGCCACCCTAACCTGGATGTGACATACAGACTGCAGATGAAGTTACTCCACTGCTTCTTAAGTATTCACTTCAGGGACATTCATTCATCCATCCAGTGATAGAGGAGGAAACAATTACCTTGAGTTTTGTGGTAATCTACTAGAGATGCCAGTCTGAAACCTCAAAAATAAGGGAATGTCTACTACTTTGGTAGTAGTCATTTACAGTTGTATTGAGCTATGATGCTCTGAGATGGGGGACTTTTGTTCTAATCTGTGGAGTTGTACTGCTGTAGAACAAAATGTGGTCCTTAAAGAAAAGGGCATCTTTTAGAAATAGGCTTATATGCAGCCTTATTTCAGAGTCTAGTCTGGCAGTTCTATGCTTGCAACCAACCAGAGTTTCTCCATGACTGTCCATGGGAGAAGAAATGAATGTTGTGTGCTGGTGGAGTTCTTTTTTTGCATTACTAGCAGTGGGGTGCTACCAAAGTATGAATGGTTGTGAATTGCAGGCACTGATGTCTGTTGTAGATGGAGAACAGTTAAAGTGACACAGGAGAAATCAGATACATAAAATTAACAAGCTGGTGGTGAAGGAATAGTACTATATCGCACAGCCGTCCTTGATATAACTAATATGAACTATATAATGTACAAATACATTTTGTATAAAGTTATTGAAATGTCATTTTACAAATGCATACTTGTACCAGTTTTCCCTCCCTCAATTTGTTTAAGGATTTGGACTCTTTCATTTATTAGAAAGCAAAGAATATCTTTATAATTCAATGGACACAAAGAACTTCCTGTTTAAATCCCTAGATTCATTCACATTTCATTTCTTTCACCAATGTACCTGATTTGAGCCACGGGACACATTGGGCCTTTGTCTATTTGAGCCATGAGACTCATTGGGTACTCCAGTGCTCAGCATTGATTACAGTGGTCTAATATAGACTTACAGAGTCATCCTAACCAGACAGATTTGTCAGGGGGTAAATTACTTTGCATCCTAACTGCTTCTGGCGAGGGTGTGTGTAGTAAGGGTTTTTTTTGGGGGGGGGGGTGCGTGTGCAGTGTAGACTTTCATTTTCTGCCTTTCCATTGATTCCTGTGCACTGAATTTAATTACACCCACATTTTCAGCTGCTGAGTTTCGTAGAGCTCTGTGAATCGGAATGGAGTTAGCATGCAGCATAACTTTGGTTATCCCACTTCTCCCCCTTAGTGCAATCTTTTTCTGCCCTCTACACTGGTGTAACTTCTGCTGATTTAACTTCTGCTAGCAGGGGTTTCCCTTAACAAGTATGAGTAGTTACCCTGGACTACATCATTGATGGCAGCCCGAGTCATGGATGGCAGCCTATTTCCAGCTCCAGCTAACCTGTCTCAGCTATTATATCTGGGAGTTAGGATTGCACTATTAACTTTAAAATGAGGTGTTTGTTTTCTATTGATAAAATATAATCTAGGCAACAGGAGGACATGCTAGCTTAATTTGTGCCTATCTCAGCTATTTTATTTCTGGGGAAATGAGTGGCAAGGTGTCCCTCTTTGTCTCTTTCTCCTGAAATTCTCTAGCTGTTGTTTGCACAAAGGCCCACACAAGAACTGCAGTGGTACCTCAGGTTACATATGCTTCAGGTTACATACGCTTCAGGTTACAGACTCTGTTAACCCAGAAATAGTGCTTCAGGTTAAGCACTTTGCTTCAGGATGAGAACAGAAATCGTGCTCTGGCGAAGCAGCGGCAGCAGCAGGAGGCCCCATTAGCTAAAGTAGTGCTTCAGGTTAAGAACTGTTTCAGGTTAAGAACGGACCTCCGGAACGAATTAAGTACTTAACCTGAGGTACCACTGTACCTGCCAGAAAACATGCTGTGTGTCGGGTGGTGGGCCAGAGGACTTACTTTCTGGTAGAACTTGGGGCCATCCTGTTGCCCTTCCTCAGAATCAGATTTGCTAGTTCAGAATGGTTGCAGTCTGCTATTTAAATCTGCAGGTGAGGATAGACTCCTCCATCCTTAGTAAGCTAATCTGCATATGAAAAAGTGCAGTTGTTTCTCATCATAGCTACCTAGACAGCACCTGTAACATTGCAGGGAAAGAGAGTACCTCTTTAGTGAAGGATTCACTTCCTAGCAATGAAACTTAGTTGTGGTCTCCTAATCAGTTGCCTCCCCTCACTTGTTCCTGGGGAAAGCAAGTACTGTAGATGCAAACTCCCTTCACTGATGATGGGAAACAAACTGATGTTTGGCTTTTTTAATGTATAGAAAAAATACGGCTGGTTATTGAGAGAATGAGGAATATCGAGCATGTATTAATAGGTAATCATTTAGTATGCAAAAAGAACTTGCATTCTAGCCTAGCAAGTAGTCTCTGAGCCGGATTATATTCCAAATCCCAGACTGACTTTGAAAGAGAGTGCCTGGGAGAAGACCACCCAATGAACAAATCCAAAAACTCTTGGTTCACGCTAAACTCTTAATAACAGACATAGTATGAAGTTACAGATAGGTAGCCGTGTTGGTCTGCCATAGTCAAAACAAAATAAAAAAATTCCTTCCAGTAGCACCTTAAAGACCAACTAAGTTAGTTCTTGGTATGAGCTATTTCATACACTTCTCACTATATAGAAGGTATCTCACTATATAGAAGGGTCTGGTGACTTCTGTTTCAGTGTATCTGAAGAAGTGTGCATGCACACGGAAGCTCATACCAAGAACTAACTTAGTTGGTCTTTAAGGTGCTACGGGAAGGAATAGTATGAAGTGATATAGATTGACAGTCTAATAAATTAAGAGAACACTTCATCCAAATACTGACTTATAATTTGTGATATCTCTTTTCTTCATGCTGCTGAGAGGGGTTCTTAGTGTACTGTGTGTTGGATTACATTATGCAGTAGCAACTGCTTGGATCAGACCAAATACCCATCTATTCCAGTATCCTGTTCTAATAGTGACCACTCAAATGTCTTTGGGAAGCCCACAAACGGGAACTAAGTGTAATAGCATCTTCCCTGTTTGCGCTTTCCAGCAACTAATATTCAGAGGCCTCTGATTCTGGAGGGAATACCAAAAATAAATTGTCCCAGAATATAGGCCACACCCCCTAAAACAAGACACACACACACACACACACACACAAATTCTCTGCCAACACCACATGGTACTCTTTAAAATCTGAAAGAACACATGCAGCTTCTAGATTTGTCTCACAATGAATAACTAACCAGGCAGCCAGGGCTACCTCTTGAGGTGGGTGGGTGATCCTTTGCAAAAGAGCTGAAGTTCCGTGTAGTTCCCAAGGTCTCATATTAATTCCTGGCTTCTCTACTTATGAGACTGCAATTGTAGGGTGCATTCAGGTTTATATAAACCAGATTTTGGGGGAAAGTATGGCCTGTATTTAGACCAGTATGGTATATAACCGTAGTGACTTAATGAGCCATTGATAGCTTTATGCTTGAATATACATAGATGGAAGAAACAAGCACATCTTTCGGTTACTTTTTGGGTATGGGTTATTCTAATTGTTGGGGATACTTAGCTTGTACTTGCAGTTGTATTATGAAAATGTTTGTATAGAGGTGCATCTAGTAAATTAAGAGGGGAAAACTTGAAAATTGCATCTGGAGGAGAGTAGAAAGCGTTTTATCTCTTGCTGGTGCCCTTTGTTTCTAGAAGCTTTTTAAACCTTTATTTAAAAAAAGAATTGCATTTTCTTCTCTGGCCACATGTCTCTTAAACTATTTAGAGACTATGAGGTAAATTGTTTTAAAAAGAGAATTGCTGTGTACACTTCCTTCTGATCTGCCAAGTTAGGAAAATACTCTAAACTGAAACTATTCTTTACAGAAATGTATTACTTTGCTGAGTGCTGCTTGGACAAGTAACTGTGTGCTTGATGCTCCTTTCTGTTGCCGACACTGACTGTGTCTCCACTCTTTGAAAACTGTGTAATTTATTCATTGCAATTTGATGTTTTCTGCTACAGCTCTTGACTGCCTCTATGACTCTGATTGGTGGCCCCAAGTGGATGTTCATTCTCTTGCTGAGGCACACTAATGTTCCATTTAGCTTCTGGAATTTGTCCCATTTTGTGTGATTCTCTGTTACCTCCTGATATGCAATTAGCCACATAATTGTGGAATCTGTTCCGGAAGTCCGTTCGACTTCCAAAACGTTCGAAAACTGGAACCAAACTGGAGCTTGGGAGCCGAAACGTTTGAGAATTAGGCTGTTCGACTTCCAAGGTACGACTGTATAAGACACAGAATGCTTAATTAACACAGAATCCTTGCACACTTCATGTGCAAATGAGACTTTAGCATCATGTTGTGTCAATGTGTTTCATGCAAGCAAAACCTGAACAGTTCTAGCAAAATGTAAGAAAATTGTAGCAAGAGACTTAAGTTTGCAATGAATATGAAATTTCTCAAATTGGAACTATTTTAATGTAACTTTTCCTTTCCCTCCCATCCAATATATATAGAATATCCCTTGGGCCTTAAGTGTCGCAGTAGCCCAGGTTTTCTTGCAATACTGGAAAAAAATAATATTTACAGGTATGCAAATATGTCCATGATTGTGACCTACCTAATCACATTTTAGGAGTCTTAATATTACAAAATACACATTTTAGCATCCATAGGGAAAAATGACTTTTGTTTTGATTTACAGTTTTTAATACTGAACATATGAAAACTTACTTTTCAGGAAACCAGAAGCATGTCCAACATATGTAGTGGCATGTTTATGAGATGTATCATGCTGGAAATAGTATTCTGTAAGTCGGGGTAGCCAACGTGGTTTGTTCCAAATGTTGCTGGAGTTTTAACTCAGTTGCTATTGCCAGCATGGTCATTGGTTAGGGATGATGGGAATTGTAGTCCAACAACATCTGGAGGGCACCACATCGGCTACTGTTGCTATAAGGCATACTCTGCTGCTCAGGAGTCTTAGAAATTTTATGGGTTTGAAATTTCATCATTCTGGCTCGCCTTAAGAATAATACCTTATGTGTTAGTTAGTCCAGACATATTTCTCCAGTTTATTCTTAAGGGCATACTTTTCAGTTCTTTATGTTCGGATTCTTTGTCTCTTGATTTCTTCTCCACATGAGTTGCTTCGTGAGGGTCAAAGGCATACATGGACAATCAAGTGGAGCCACTGTTCCCCCATCACCTGCTATAGTCAGTTGTATGGGAATGGGAATAAAGAAGGAGAATCGAACTCTTCCCTAATGTGCCATAGTAGTTATGACATTGGTAATGTTATGTTCATAGAGATGGAACAACAATAATGGTACAAATACTTTCAAAAAATAATTGTGTGTAAGAGAGAACCCATTCATTGTGCGGTACCAACTGCAGTTTCCTCCTGATCAGACGCTTCTTACAACCTAAAATGTGGAACTCCATCTATTATAACTCACTTTCCTGGGGAATACAGACCTCACCATAGCCATAAATACCTTGATAACATCAAGATTGGATTACTGTAACATCATTTATAAGGATGCCTTCCAAAAGGATCCAGAAACTTCAATTGATGTGGAATGTAGTTTGGCTTCTCATAGGAGCCAGAGTTTATGATCACATAACACCCATATTGTGCCATCTTCACGGGATCCCTCAATATATTTTTTGCATCTAATCCAAAGTGATTGTGCTAGTCTTCAAACCCCTCGGTATCATGGGGACTGCAGTATCTAAAATATGCTGTCTTCCATATGTACACACCCACATGTTTCAGTCCTCAGGGGAGGCCCTACTTTCTGTCCTGGCTCAACAGAAGTGAAGTGGTGGTAGAGATTCTTGCTAATGGCACCTGTATTCTGGATGACTTTGCCCCATGAAATTTAGCTTCAACCCCTGTATTTCTCTGCTACTCAAAAGGACGTTTTCTTGAGTGGTTGCTCTACATTTTGTTTTCCATTAAGGGGTTTTGTTGCGGATTTTTTTGATGTTATTTGCACAGTGTGTTTAATTGTTATGATGGTTAGCTGTCTTGAAGATCTTATTTTGTGGACAAACGTTTTTGGGATGCATTTTAAAAATATAAACCAGTAGTTAATAAGAATCCATATGCTCTACAGATGCTGTGATAGGTTTCTGACTTTGTCTATATTTATCACAAAGGTTACAGTGGGTTGTCATTCCTATTATCCTCTGTTCGACTAGTACCACAACATTTTGGTGGCTGATAAACAACAATAACAACAATTTTGCTATACAAATGTTGTTTATGCAGTACACGATATACTTTAATTTTTGGGTCACAACAGAACTCTGAAAGCAACAATTAGGTGGAAGAGGCTAATTTAGAGGCAGTGTGCAATATATCACATATGTTTCATTCTTTATCCGTTGCAGCGGCAGACAGCTTTAGGCAGTTAGGGTTTCGTTATCTAATCCATCTCTGATCAGCCTGGATAAACCCTGTTTGGCCAGTACTGATCTTGTTAGTGGGGTGGTATAAAGCTGCTTGAGCTGGGATTGGAGCAAATCGGATCATGGCTGCTATATGAATCCAGGACTTATTTCTTGCAGCCAGGGATGAAGAGGGAAAGAAATAGCTGCAGCATATTGACTGACCATTGAAAGTGGTTTCTTTCAAGCTGTGTTAAATGGCAGATTACGCTGAGGAGGTTTGGGTGAAGTCATAGTCATCCACATGGTAATCCTAATGCTGTTTTCTTCCCAAGGGATAGTGGAAGTGCTGCTCAGGTATTCTATCCATGCATAATCTAGTTTTGCATTGTCACTTCACTAACTCTGTATATGCACATAGGTGCAGGTAGATTGATTGATATGCATTCATGGATAAAGCAGCACAGTTTGCAAAATGATTTTGGTGCACATGTACAAATTGTTGTGGGCAGAGCAGTGTTCTTGCATGCCAAACCAACCAGAGACAGGGAGCCACAGAAGGACTGTGCAGTCTTCAGGATTGTTGCCATCTTATAATATTCTCAGCACTCTGGGGGCCTGTTGTGCTGAAATACAGTGGTTGCTCGGGTTACAGACGCTTCAGGTTACAGACGCTTCAGGTTACAGACTCCGCTAACCCAAAAATAGTACCTCAGGTTAAGAACTTTGCTTCAGGATGACAACAGAAATTGCGTGGTGGCGGCGCGCCGGCAGTGGGAGGCCCCATTAGCTAAAGTGGTACCTCAGGTTAAGAACACTTTCAGGTTAAGAACGGACCTCCAGAACGAATTAAGTTCTTAACCCGAGGTACCACTGTACACATATGCATGTGCGCTTACATCACCCCCCACCCCATCCTGGAGAAGCAGTTTCTTTTAAAAATGTATTTGTTTATTTATTCAGCCAATTGTATACTACCCTTTATCCAAAGACTACAGGGACGCAGGTGGCGCTGTGGGTTAAAGCCTCAGCGCCTAGGGCTTGCCGATCGAAAGGTCGGCGGTTCGAATCCCTGCGGCGGGGTGCGCTCCCGCTGCTCGGTCCCAGCGCCTGCCAACCTAGCAGTTCGAAAGCACCTCCGGGTGCAAGTAGATAAATAGGGACCGCTTACCAGCGGGAAGGTAAACGGCGTTTCCGTGTGGGGCTCTGGCTCGCCAGAGCAGCGATGTCACGCTGGCCACGTGACCCCGGAAGTGTCTCCGGACAGCGCTGGCCCCTGGCCTCTTAAGTGAGATGGGCACACAACCCCAGAGTCTGTCAAGACTGGCCCGTACGGGCAGGGGTACCTTTACCTTTACCTTACAGGGCGTTTTACAGCATAATAAACAACATAAAATGCATGCTTAACAATATCCATGAAATGTAAAAGTTGAAAACAGTTATATTGGTACAGTTTCTAACAAGCATGATCATCAAATTCTTCCTAAATTATTTAAGTCACTGATACCCTCATCCAGAAGCCTGCTGCAGGAGGCGCGTCTTCATCTGTTCGCTGAAAGAAAAGAATGATGTGGCCAAGTACACTAAGCACTAATCCTGCACCTAGCATGCATAAGAGGTCTGCAAAGGTTTTGTGGGTTCCCTGTATTTTCTGTTCATATTGGAATGTATGAATTTGCCGTTTGTACTTGGTTCCATTTACAATACAGCATTGGCTGCATTTTTGGTTTCTTACTACAGCTTGCTGCTGTGACTTGCTACCTGCTGTGCCGCATGGGAACTGATCAGTTCAATGCTTAAAAAAACAACAACAAAATAAACACCCTCTCTTGAACTGCCCTCCTTTTCTAACTTCCTCATAAGTCTCAAAAGCTTTTCAAAGAATTGCTTGTGTGAAGAAGGGCTTGTTCTTGATTAAAAAGAAAATGAGAAACTGGACTTCTTTTCATAGTTTGTGCACTGCTCCCAATTCAAAGCACAATTGTTGGTTAAATGGCACTGGTTACGAAGGGAAAGAATTTTGGGCCTTGCCATGTCCAGTATTATGAGTGGTACCAGAATCACCTAAACTTAAGGATACACTACAGCCCTGTGCACAGAGTTACAGGGCCTACTGCCTGTATTCCCCCCAGTTGTGTTGCTTTTACTCATGACTCCTGATAACTAAGAGTATTGTTATACTTTAAACATCAACAAACTTACACAGCGTATAATCCCCAGGTGATGGGCTTTTAGTCTTAAACCAAGCGCAGAGGCCCTGTTCCTGAACGCAGCAGACTTTGTCTAGTATACCTCAAGGCATACTTAGTGGTGACTGATGTGTCCTAGCTTTTTTCCTTTCAGATAATGGAAGATGCATTGCCTAGAGTCCGTGGACCCAGGCCTAGTGAGGGGGAAAGGAAAATGGGCTCGAAGGGACAATAAAGGTGGCCGATAGGCAGCAGTTAGGCTGGGGTTGAGAGATGTTGGAGAGCAAGAACCTGATTGGTTTCTTCCCCATATGTGCACTGTAGCCTAATCAAATTGTCAAATTGATGTTTGATTGTACTACAGGAAGACTAGTGAAGTGGGACATAGTGTTACATGATGCCTTTTTACAGAATAGATCTGCCCTCTTTGAATTCGCTTGCCTCTTGTCTGTATAGGTTAGTTTTCACATGATGATACAATGAAAAAAATGGAATATTTTGCCTCTGTAGTGAGGAGATCCCTTACATTAGTGAAATGATGAATCTGTATGTGGCATGGACCTGAAATCTTTATTATTACACAATGCTGTGTTTATTGCACCATGAAGAACAACCTGCATGTTATATGCATTTTTATTCTCTCTGTGAAGTGTATGGTGATAACCACTGCTTTCAGTATTAAATCTCCAGTGCTTGAATAAAATGTGTGCTGAGCAAACTGTTTTTTTTTTTTTTTTACAAAAATGTTTTCATTTTCTGTTTTCTGAAGACTGTATATCTGCTTTCTGTTCAATATATGAGTTGGATATCCTGAGGCTCGATAAAACCAGGGCTGCATTTATACTAAGGTTACCAGACGTCCCCATTTCCCGGGGACAGTCCCTGGATTTACAAATCAGTCCCCATACAAAATCCGCTGAAGCTGAAAAGTGTCCCCCGATTCATTGAAAAAAATCTGGTAACCTTAATTTATACTCCATAGAGAGAGAAAACACTCAATTTGTACCAAGGGTATTAAAATGTGCAGGCATAAGACACTGTATAAATTAACCATGTTTGCATAATCTAAACCCGCTCCTTGGTAGTTAAAAGTCAAAATACTTGGGCTTTTTGGCAAGTATTGAGAAAATAGGAAGAGTGAAGGGTACAGAGCTTGAGGAAGAGGAGGTCAACGAGATTGAGGTGTTGTTGGGCAAGCGCCTTATAATAGAAATGATACCACATTGGGAACAAGGAAGCTTCACTTAATTACCTGTGGGACAAAATAAGTTATGTGTTGTAAAGCAGCCTAATTAATAGGCAATCTTAGTTGATCAGTCTGTTATTTAACTGATAAAATGTAAATACGTTTGCATCTTACAGAAACCCTAGTACAGTGGTACCTCAGGTTACATATGCTTCAGGTTACATATGCTTCAGGTTACAGACTCCGCTAACCCAGAAATAGTACCTCGGGTTATGAACTTTTGCTTCAGGATGAGAACAGAAATTGTGTTCTGGCGGCGGGGCAGCAGCAGGAGGCCCCATTAGCTAAAGTGGTACTTCAGGTTAAGAACAGTTTCAGGTTAAGAACAGACCTCCGGAACGAATTAAGTACTTAACCCGAGGTACCACTGTATCTGTGCCTTTTGAGATATTGAAGGAAGTCAGACACTGTTTGAAGGAAATACTATCTTTTAATATTTTTTCACTCCATATTACAGTAATAAGAACCTAGGAGAGACTAAAAAACATAGAATCCAAATATATATGACTATCACTTATAGCCCCACTGATTAGTTTGTCCTCAACAATGATTCTGAATCAACTAAAGCTTTAACTGATACTGTTTTCATGCACAAACTTTCAAGTTTAAAATGAACCATCCACTATTTGGTTTCACTATGATGGTTTTTCTTTAGAAAAAAAAAGATAGTGCCCATTTCCTTATGAGCATTTTGCTAGAATGCAGCAACTTGCCTGTTTTCCTATCATTCTTCTGTAAGCTCTGTCTTCTGCCTTTTGTTAAGTTCTGCAGTGGCGTAGTGTGGGGGGAGCCACAGGGGTGGTTGCCCTTGTCGCAAAATTGTTAGGTGCACAGAATTTCAACACCGGTGTTGCGTTAATACAGCTGCGCTCTTCCGCTGCTGGACTCCATTGAAAACGGCTTCTCCATGTGAACCAGATGCGATCTCTTGGGTGATGTGGATGCAGTTAGGCAGTTGAATGTTCATGCGTACTCCATGCATGCATTTCCCTCCCTGCTTCCCCCCACCGCATGTCCCCGGGCACTGGTAACCCATGCTATGCCACTGATGTTCTATACTCAGAAAGTCTCTCTCTCAAAAAAAATACTTGTTCACATCTCCATTTTGGCCTGAGAGAACAGCCTGAGTGATTTGTGGGTTTGAATTCAGACTTCATTCACTGCTCTTTCCCCCATCACCAGTAACTGAAGCTGTGCTCAGGACTTTCATACAATCATGCATCTCCTCCACAATTATCAGCCGCAATATAATCACTGGTATAGTTGCTGATAATGGTGGAGTTGCACAAGTCTGACAGCAATAATAATGCTAAGAGCTGGACAAATTATAAGTGTAGTGTTGTTGTTTTTGTCCATTCCTGTTTGTCAAAGTGTTTGTGCTTTTGTCTAGTTGATTAAAAAAGTTATCAGGACCCACCTGACTTGTGACGGGCTGATAAGTAGGTATTTGTGATGACTCTGGCAATCTTTAAGTCTTGCTTATTCAGATACTAGATTATTACACCTTATGTGCATGCATAATGGTCTCCTTTGAGTGATTACATCTAACGAGTAAGAAGAGCATCCAGTAATGGAGTGAGTGGGCCAATTAGAGGCAACTAGTTCCACTTCGCTGGAGCGTTTTTTTGAAAGCTCCAATTTATAGTTGCATTGAAGTGCAGTTGTCACAAGACAATGCCACTGCCCAAGGATTAGAACTATAGTGGTACCTCGGTTTAAGTACTTAATTTGTTTCGGAGGTCTGTTCTTAACCTGAAACTGTTCTTAACCTGAAGCACCACTTTAGCTAATGGGGCCTCCTGCTGCTGCTGCGCCGCCAGAGCACGATTTCTGTTCTCATCCTGAAGCAAAGTTCTTAACCTGAGGTACTATTTTTGGGTTTGCGGAGTCTGTAACCTGAAGCATATGTAACCTGAAGCGTCTGTAACCCGAGGTACCACTGTACTTTGTTGCATTCTGAGATTTAACACATTTTCTTCTCCTTTTCTATTTTTAGTACATTCGCTTCTAAATTCAAGGCAGTGCACAGTTGCTGTTGAAGACATTTGAGTTTTTGTTTTTCTTGGTGTTTTAGATTCAAGTTACGTTATTTGAGAGCAAGACAGCTAAACTTTTCTGTGTGTATGTGGAGGACCTGTCCCCCACACAGCCCCTTTCTCATTTTAAATGTAGGGATAGGCCTTTATACTCTAAATTTCTATTTGTGCAGCTAAATATTGATATGCAGCTGCATCAGAAGTTTCCACAGGCCTTTACCTGACAGTTGCCTATATTTCATGGTGCTTGTTCTCATTTTGAAATCTATCCAGACTTTTAGGGACCACTCACGTTAAGATGTGGTTCTTGTGTAATGGGGGTTTTTTTTGGGGGGGGATTGTGACAAATGCCTCTATACTTAGATCATTTGAATGGTGTATTGGCCTAAGAATTGAGCATACTCATTGTTTTTAATAGCTGTAATATTAGGATATCTCCAGTGGTGCATATAGCATTTACAACTTTGGTGTCTTCATTGGGGAAGATTTATATCGGCTTTGATATTGCTATTTATGTAATCAGGTTGTTAGAAACTATTTTCATATCTAGCCTGATGGGGGAGCACATTTTTTTAAAAAAATATTTTTACTTGGGTGTCATGTACATAATAGAACATGTACCATTCCAATCGTTTGAGCACATTCTGGTTGTTTGTTGATATTTTCCCTCTCAGTGCAATTAATGTATTGCGCAAGACGTATCTGAGAAGTATCTTCTGGGGATGGTAATTAAAAGCCTAGGTTGATTTGCCCTCCCCCTTTCCCCATTATGGTTGTGTCAGGTTTTTCCTATGGTGCTTGTCTGGAGCATAACAAAACTGCTATTTAGTGCTGTGCTATAAAAAGCAGAAAAAGAGCAGTTGGGATGGGACCCACTTGCTTTCTTTTCAGTATATGCTCAGGTTCCTTTCTGTGTTACAACAGAAGTGGACTAAATAAGTGCCCTTAAGTAATGTCCCTCTGTAAAATCAACAAATTTATCTTTCCCTAGAGGCTTTTCAGGTCCTGAGATCTGAACTCAGCTGAAACTCTTCCTGCAAGTCAGGGATGCAAAGGCTTTTTTAGGGGTTTGCTTATTTTAGAAGGCATTTGCAGATACATAGAGTAATTACTACCATCAGGGAGTATGCCCAGAAGTGCTGACCCAACAAGGTCTCACTTAGGTTTTATTTAGTATCATGTGGGATAGTAACTATGATGGCAGGCGTATCATTTGGTGTCTGTGGTTGTGGTTAGGGGGTGGGTGGGGCTTCTCTGCATTTAGCCCTTCCTACTTGTGATGGAAACACTGAAAGTGTATCTTAGCTTGTAGCTTTTCAATATTTCCCTCCTCAGTCTGATATGATGTAGTCAGGAGCAGAATATGCAAACATTTTCTGTGTGTGCCGTTTCTCTCTCTTCTCTCTTCTCACATAAAGAAAATTGTTACTGTGTCTGGGGTAGGAGGATATCTGCTTTTGAAAAAAAGTTCTGCGTTCTTATTTGTGTGTTCCACGCAAAACGATTGTTACAGACTGAAGAAGCAAGATGCGTAACTTCTGTTAATGTTTTGCCTCACATTAATTTTTCAGGAAGGTAGGGAAATCTTGACATGGCATAATGCCGCGACTACTTCTGAGTCTTCCAAACCAGGAAGTGGCTTTTTGTATCAACTTATAAGTCTGAAAGAGTTCTGCAAAGCAACTAATGTAGTATTTCCTGTGGTTTGTTTCTTCCCTTATGAAAACTGTTGTTTCAGGATCATACAGGGAATTATGAATGAAATTGCTGGATTGTGTTCTGTCTGAAGAACGGTTTTTAAAATGATGACTTAGATCACTAAGCAGATGCCTTCCTCTTAAACAGTAGTTTTGAACGGACTTTTCCCCTTCGTAGTTTACAGATAATTTCTAACCCTGACTGGGCCAGCACCATGATGGAATGGCGTAGCCATAGCTTCATCCACAGCACTTTAGTTTATGCAAGTTGTGGGCAGGCTAAACCCTGCTCTATGCTATGCTGTCCGGGGAGCTAGTGTAGCAGTTGATTCTGGATCAGGCCCAGTGCCACCAAATGATGTTTATGGAGCTGACTCCAGTGGATCCCAGGCTGGCTGAGCCTCTCCCTGCCCCTTAGATGTCTCTTTTTGGAAGCTCCTGAAGCGAACTGGAAGCCATGCTGGACATTCGGCTTCCGAAAATTGTTCAAAAACCAGAACACTCATTTCTGAGTTTCGATCGTTCGGGAGCCGATTTGTTCGGGAACCAAGGCGTTTGAGATCCAAGGTACGACTGTACATATTTTTGGCTTTGATTCAGTTAGATCTCCATTAGAGGAAAGAGAGAAAATGTAAATAAGAACTCAAATAGGTGGGCTTTATAGATAGCTTTGTGACACATGGTGGAACCAGGGACTATGCATTAATATCTGTAGTGTGTCTTCAATTTTTGTCATTCAGTTGCAAAACTACTATGTTGTTATTACCTTAAAAGATAAAGCTGATCTTTTATTTTATTTTTCTGTTCTCAATGACAGCATTGAATCTCTGAGCTAAAATTGGCTAACCTGTTATGGATTTTTCAAAGCCCCTGTCACGTTTCGTATAACTGCAAGATATGTTGTTGAAAGCTAGGAAGGAGGAGAAAGGGGCTGCTCTGGATCCTTCTTTCATACCACCCAGCTCTAGCTATCTTGACCCTACCATCTGTGGTCTAGAAAGTATAAGAGACCTTCAGTGCATCCACTGTACTGAGCAAGCTGTGTATTTGGGAAAGCCAGGGCTTGGCAGCATACTGACAGGCACCATGAGCTGTCCATTGACCTGCCTCAGCCTGGTGTGGTAATGGTGCTGTGAGAATGAAAACTCTGTTTTCAGTCCTTGTGCACCTTGCCCTCTGTCTGCACTAAGAAGGTACTAGATTATGTTTAAAATATTTGAGGCTCATAGGTATACTGTATTTGGGGGGAACAGAAGCAATCATGTTATTTCTGCTGTGTGGCTAAAACAGAAGAACCACCAACGTTTGAACAGGTTGCATGGTGGTGAGCACCCCAAGTGGATTTTTTTTACAAACCCGTTATGTTCCTTTTTTGTTCTCATGACTGATAGGCAGAGTTGCATGTATGTCTTTCTGCTATTTGTTTGGGCATCACCTCATTTTCCTTCCCCCTTTTCCTAACTCTGAGACTGGATTTAAATCATAGCAGAAACTACTCTGTCACATTGCACTATCTATTATAGCTGGCATGATACAAAGCTCTGGTTATTCAGCATCTCCAGTAAAACTCAGCATACAGCAGAGTGTTCCCGTCTTGCTACTGTTAGTTCACCACTGCTGATGTTAACAATATAAAGAGCGTTGGGTGACTATAGGTTGTTAGTGATATTTTAAACAGCCTGCTCTTTAACTTCAAGGGAAATTGCCTGGCTTGATAGGGTATTTAAAATGCAGTCCTAAGTTAGAAAGTTTGATATTGATAATGCAAATAACAATGGTGTAGCACTGGTGCATAGGGCATTTTCAGAAATCTTGCTAATATCTACTTTCTTTTACAGAAGTTTTCACATTCCATTGTTTGGGAGAAGGCAAAAGAAGTGTCTCTAGATCTTTTATGTCAGGCATGTCCAAAGTCCATTTTGGGGGCCTAAACAACTTTGGTCAGCCCTCACGCATATTCACTTCATAAAATCTGACCCTCTTTGAAAAAACCCCTGTTTTATGAGCCTCTTACTTTGAATTCTTGTTCTTCACTGGTCATAGGGGCATCTAATTTGGTGATTATGTAGACATTACATTTGAAAGTGGGTTAACTCTTATGGTCTCTTCATGCATTACAATGAAATGACTGCAGACTCTTTGATTGAGATAGTACCTCATGCTGTTCCATGTCTCAATGCTGAGTAATTTTTTTTTTTAAATCCACTTGTTATTTACTGAATAAGTACTATTTGCTCTGGTTCAGTATGACTTAAGAATGCAAATGTTGTATGGATGATATATTGGCTTCGTAGGGTCCAATACCTCTTTGTAAACAGAGGCTGTTTGCTAACTCTACACATTTTAAAAACAACAGAGTCTTACAGAATATGTTTATAATTTGCTCTCACTGTATCCTGTATAGAAAAGAAAGCATTTGTCTTTTCCATAGTTGTTTTGCTCACCTTTGAATGCTAAACCTCTGACCTTGCTGTGGATGTTGGTTTCCCTTCCCCCTTACAGAGCCTATCTGTAGTGCTGTCACTGCTGGCATGCATGTGCTGTCCTTGAAAAAGCAGATTGGATTTATTAAAATCATTGCCAGTTGCTATGGCAGCCATTGTCACTGTGGGCTAATGGGAAAAGGCAATTACTGTCATGCATCCGAGGAGATTTCTGAGACAGGAGAAATTGAGTATCCTCAGATGATTAGCTGTGTGATTGACAGACTGACAATCATAGAGAGCAAGGGTTTGTGTGCACATGTATGTGTTTATGTAAGTGGCTGGACATGTCATCTTCTCATAAGGTTTGGCCCATACTGTAATATTTTTCAATTCATGGGTAAATCCCTTTGGAAGATTCACATCCATCTCTTTTAAGGTGTGGTGCCAGTCATTTCAAGCTTGGGTTTTCTTTTAACCTACAGATAATTTTTTTCAACTGATGTGCCTCTAGATTGTAATTGGAAACTTACTCTTAAAAATAGAAACTTTCTGTGTTAAACTTATTATTTTGCCTGTCTTCCAATTCTTGCTATTCCTAATTCTCCTCTCTGAGCTGCTGTTCTATTTAAAGCAAGGTGTGGATGTTGATAAACGTTTATTCCTATTATCTTACTGTGGAAATAATAGGTTGTGAGAACTGAGGTTAGCACAATATATTTTGGGCATTTGAACAGGCCGCTAATAACAGTTTTCTCTTATATGTATACAGGCTTTGGCATCATGTCTTATTACTCTGTGTATAAAGCACTTTGCTCTTTCAGTCGAGATCAACATTCTTTGGTTGTCTGATGAGGGAGATTCCATAGCTTGCTTTTTGATGATTAAACAAAAATAGAAGAAGCAGATATAAGGCTAATAGAAAACATCCACAGAAACCCATGTAAATAAACACTGCTGTAAATGATTCAAGAAATAACTTGCAACCTAGTGTTTATTTATTGAAATTTATATACTGCCCTTATGCCTAGGGATCCTTGGATCTTGCCTGTTTTCACACACTATTACCACTTCCTTTAGAATTCTATCTGTGATATTTTATCTGTGCAATCAGGAACCAAAAAGTTGTCTTGAAAAATGTGGCTTTTGAGCTGTCTGGCCCCAAAACAGCAACTATACATTCCGTTTTGGCGACTATAGCCCTGGTTTAAGGAGCCATTTGGCGTCTAGCTTATACATCTGAGTTTCTAACACTGGATGAGTTACAATATTAAAACATAATATTAAAAGCAGTTTAAAACAAGCACATTTGTTCCCTAAGTGATTTTATGGAATAGTTTAGGCTTTGATGATTAAAGTGGCATAGAAATCCTGTTTGTTTAACTAACTAAACTAACTAACTAACTAACTGTTGAGTCTAATGTAATTAATGCTGCTTAGCAAAAGAAAGCGACAGTGATTCACACATCCTGCCTGTGAATAGATACTACTGGCAGCGTTCTTATGTTGGTAACTTTCTTGTTATAGAATCCAGATCAGCCTGCTTAGGCAATGAGGCCTTCATTAGAGGCTTTCTGAGATGAGTCTGGTGATGACTGACTATAAGGCCTCATTTATGAATGTGCTTTCTCTGATACCATTTTGGCACCAGGAGACTAACTTTTTTTATTCTCCTTGAATTTTTAAGAGTTTCAGTGCTGACATTTGCTTTGTCTCTATCTGTCCTCCTCCTGTTCTGTCTTGGTTGTTTTCAGATTGTTCTTTTTCACTTTTTTAGTTAAATCAACTGACAGCATTTTAAAATTTAGTTAATTTTCCTGGAAATCTATTGAAAGGTACAGTACATATTTAGCATATACACATTTAAGTGGCTCATTCTAAGGTTTCAAACAATCCATTTCCTGTTGGGGTTTTTAAAAGTCTGTTCAGTTTTTCATCTTTACTCTCTTCCTGCCCACCCAACCCACTGTATGAATTTAAGAATTTCCTCAGGATGTGTTTTCTGAAAGAGAGACAGAGGAAATACAGTACCTGAAGTTGGTATGGAAGCTCACTTCTACAGGTCTTGCTTTGCAAGGACTTCTTAGTGTTTACAAAATGAAATCCAGAGTCTTTTTTTAATGAACTGCAGCATCAAGCCTTTCAGGCCTTGGGCAAATCCTTGTTTTGCCTTTTCAGCACTTAGGAAGGCTATGAAGATGAAGAATAGGCCTTTTAACTTAGTCTTTCTTCGTCTGTACCTTCAGCAGCAGTTCTCTCTTACACACATTACATATTTGACAGAAATTAGGGAAGTTTTCTGTATGTGCATGATATGCACAAGAATGTGTAGAAGAGTGGTTTCTTGTATCCTGACAGGTAGAAATAGGAAAGTGTAGGTTACTGGCTCACATTTGGTGTTACTTTGGTTTTATATACTCATCAATGAATCATTACGTGGAATTGTCACTGTGGGTGTGAAGAATTTCAGGCTAGCGGATATATGGGCTGCCAGCAGTGATTCAAAACATAGGGCACAAGTGTTGTATTTTCCATTCTGTTACTGTCAGGCCTGGTCGTTGTCCTCTTCAGATCACCACACAAACGCTTCTTGTTCTTTTATAACTTTTTATTGTGTATTAACAAAATAATCTTATAAACAGTTCTTAACTATTATTCCTCAGAGTCCCTTATTTCAGATACCTTCTGAGCTCTGCTTCTCCGTGACCAGTCATTCTCAAAATGGCGAAGGCGCCTTTCCCTTCGCTTTCCCACTCTTTTTTCTAACCTCCTGGCTAGAGCTGGCCTGTATCTCCCCTCCTCCGAATCTGAGCTAGAACTTAACCCTTGCCTTTCCTGTGAACCGCCGGTCCCTCCCTGTTGTTCCTCTTGCTCCCTTCTATTAGATTCACTGCTCTCCTTCCCCCCTTGGGGAATGCTTTCTCCCTCTGATAAACTGAAAACTTCTAACTCTTCCCTGACAGTTACCTATGCTGTTGTCCATGCATATGCCTGCCTTATCCAAAAGGACATAGTTATGGGGTGTTCAGGTAGTGTGTTAAGCTTACGAAAGTTGTTAACTAGGCTGGATAAATAAGGATGGCTTTGTGAAGACCTCCGGCTTATTTTTATGACATTAGTGGATGGAGGAGAGAGAGTGGAATGGATCATATATTGGAGCTGGTGTTTACAGCCACATATTTCTATCTCACCGTCATTGGATTTAAAAAATGGTCTCTTCAGAGCCACAGTAGAATTGGATGAGTCATTCAGGCAACCCAGAAGGCAGGATTCACACAGTAGCTGCATACATATGAACTGAAATCAGCTGAATAAGGAAGGTGAAAGTAAATATCTGAATTTGGGATCCCATTATAGGCTAGACAGAATTTCCAATATATGAAACGTTGGTTTGTAATGAAAGAGATTTTGAAGATCTGTTCATGTTTATTTTGGGTGTGTCAGGGAAATGAATGTTTCCATACACTCTAGGATATTTGAATGTCCAAAATTTACTATTGCAGTCATTAGCAATCAACTACAGTTATGGCTAGTTCACAAAAACAGAAGTGTTAAACCTGTGTCTAAAGATAACAGGTGAGTAATCACGTGGTTGAATACGTCCCTGTTCTTTACACACACACACACACACACACACACAATTTTTTTTGCCTTCCCCACAGCGGGTTGCCTGTTCTTTGCTGTCTTTTTGGCAGACTTGTTTCCTTAGGTCTTTATTGTTGAGCTATGTTTTTATTGCTACCAGCTTTTATCTGCTGTTTTCTGTTTATGCTTTTGTTACCAGTTACTTTTGTTTTGTGTTCGTAGGTAAGCCCCTTGGAAACATTTTTATTGAAGGGTAGCATAGAAATTTTAAAATAAGGAGAAGCCTTAACAAAGGTTCTTTCTAATAAGCCACTTTTCTTTGTGAAGAGATTTTTTTTTTAAAAAAAGATGAACGAGTAATAAACTGTTGTAACATGCTTTGTAACATGTCTCATGTGAGGAATTAAGAAGTATGTTCGAGCAATGTAAAGGAAAAAATTGTGTTTGTTAGAAGTCTAGAAGAACTTCTTGCCCTGTGCATATGTCACCCCAAAAGTATGTTTCAAAGCTGAATGCTTGGCGGGGGGGAGTAACACCAGGCAAGCTTGTTTTCTCAAAATATGGCCCTGTTAAGAATGGCTGAGGTGTGATGAAACAAAAACAGACATCATAATGGTATTTAGGGTTTCTGTATCTGGCCATAGATTGTCCTGGGGTAAATAATGTTAGTTAAGGTTGGAATCTAGCTTGCCTTAGCAGTACCTGTAAGAGAATTGGGGCATGTGAATTATTCACTAATCAGCTTGCTGTTCATATTAAGTTTCTGCTGTGGCTTTGGGGCATTTTGCCAGACCACGGCATGACTGATTTCATTGGTTCCTTTGAGAATAGTATTCTGTGTGCCTTGAAAATGGGGGAAGGTAGCCTGTTGTTGGCCAGTTTGAGTGCAAGGACTACTTTTCTTTCCACCAATTGCTCTCAGCTCACATTTTTTTGCAAATTCTTCTTAACACAAAGTGAGAATTCGGGGGGGGGGGTTGTGTTTGCTTTTAGGCTGTCTTAACATTCTCCTCCTTTAGATCCTAGTCTTCTTTGAACATCTAATGAAGTGATAGTCCATAATATTCAAAGTAACCTGGAAAAATGATTTTAGTTATTGGATAGTAGAAATGGAGGAAGGTGCCTTTCCATTCCCAGAATACGACTTTTATTCCAGTTGCATCACAAGAGATACCTCCCTGTAAACTATTTCATTTTGAATTCTGCTTGCTTATTTGTGTATAATACTGGTGCAGTGATGATTAAGCTGCCATCTGACGACTATTACAAATGAAAAAGAGGGAAATCCTTATCAGCACAAATAATGGCAGATACTAATTTGAGACTTGGCTTGCTCTGCTGTCAAGTGCATCTATATTGGCTCAGCTCATAGAAGGGCAAAGCAATTGATTCAGGCCAGAGTTGACTGGCAAACAACTCAGTGAAATAGAGCATGCACAAACTTAGCAGTATGTATCTATTACTAACCACACCTCTAGCCTTTTCCTTCAATATGTGATGCAGTTGCACTGGAGCTCTTCTAAATTGTTTGCCACCATCATATGATGGGTTTCAGAAAGAGCACTCAAATCACAGTAGTAGTCTATACTACAAGACAGTTTAAGGGTCTCAGTATTAGGTAGTGCAGGTAAAATGTTGATGATTGTGTTTAGATTTTGCAGAACTCTTCATGTAGGAATGGGCTTGGAATAACTGCTGCCACTTGGATTCACATTAGTTAGGAATTTAATGACCAGCAGCTAGGAACATGTGTAGTCTAGTGAACTGACCAGTATTTGAAGCAGGGGGTTGTAGTTTCTTCTCAGTTTAAATACACTGAGTTGCCTTCTGTAATGTCTACATCACTAGGGCTGTAATTTAAGAAAAAGTCACCTAGAAGACTTGAAATATCTCCCTGCTTTATGACAAAGGGTCTGACATCCAGGGCTATACTCATTTGAGAGAGGGAGTTTGGTTGTTGTTTTTTTGCTATTATGTTATATATTTTGTGTTTTTATGTTGTAAGCCACCCTGTGATCTTCAGATGAAGTGTGGTATATAAATTTAATAAATAATAAAATAATAATTTAATACAGAATGGCTGATCCCATCTACCTGTTCAACTTCTGCATTTCTAAAAAGCTTGTAAAAATTATGTGGGATTCCTAGGGCATGGGGCCTGCTAGAGAGTGGAAACTTCAAGTCATACCTAATGTGCAGTGGAATGGAATGGAATGAGACATGCTTGGAATATGACACCTATATTGTTAAAGTGTATTTGGCCACTATCCATTTGTAAATATTTTTGGAAGATAGATCAAACCTGAACTAAAAAAACAACAACAGTCTCAACCATAATCATTCGTTTCAAACAAAAACTTTAACTGTTTAACCAAATCTGAACCATTACTTGAAAGTATTTGTTGAATCCATACTGAACAGCAAGTGAAAATGCCTAGCTACTGTTTAAAAATAAGGGTTGCTGTGAGAGCTATCTCCTTCTGAAATGCCGATGCAATTGAATTATTGAATTAATTACTATTATTATTTTTAAAAATCTCCACCTACTTTTAAGGAGAACTCAAGGCATCTAACAAGTCAAAACACCAAAAGAGTATTTCAAATATAAAACAATCCCTGGTTTAACCCAATCATATAAATCTAAAACCAGAGTATTGATTTTGACAGCCAGCCATGCAACTTATTTTAAAGTATTGGGGCATGTGCAAATCAGTGTGGTTGTTTTCCTGTGTAAATGAGTCCAAACCTTACATGAATTGATTAGGGCTACTGACTTGGAACACCTTTAAGGTGTAACTGCACCCAAATCACAACTGAGTGGAATAATTTAATGACTTGAGTCCCTTAAATACTAGTGAAAGTAAAACGTGTCATGGTTTGCAGGCAGAAGCTGTGAAAAAACATAGAGGTCATTTCTGTGTGCAGAAAAGCTTGTGGTTACTTAACATGGGTGTTACTTCAATAAGAATGTGACTATTGTGTTTGCGATGATAATGTATTCAAAAGTACTTGTATAACCATGAGTCCCTTCATAGTAAGGTTTCATTCAAGCATGAGTGGGAGCACACACTTTGTGGATGGAGCACCATCAAAAATGGACTTGGAATAGAGTGAGCATTGCTCATAGCATTATTCAGCAACCTGTAAGAACCCTGATGCAGGGTGCCGATGTGTCCCTATGAGCTTATGAGAGAATCAGTGTGGAAGATTTATTTTTTTTAACTTCTACTATTAAAAGAAATCATATATGTGTCAGTGACTGAATTAACATCTTAAGCTTCTAGTCTTATCAAAGAAGATTGCTTCCTCCATAAGAGGATTTCCCTATAAATCCTCACATACTTCAGCAGCTAAATCTGATTTCCACAATGTTCAGAGCTATGTCTGGTTGTGATGTATTTTTTAAAACATATTTTCAAGGACACAGATGGAAGTGGAAGAAAGTACCAATTTGTCTCTGAAAACCCATGGAGAATTGGCAACATCCATTCTTGCTAAATTTCCCTGGTTGATGACTTGGCAGTGAACTCCCAAGTGTCAGTGGCTTTAACTGATGAAAATGGTCGTTTTCTTTTGGCTGCATCTGACCCTGACACTGATTAACCATGGACGTATAGCAGAGAGTGAGATCCTAGTTGAGGTCATGGCTGCTGTTGACAATCCAGTCTTCACTGCTGAGAACTTCCTTCCTCTTCACTTTGTCCCTTTGCCTTGATCATGTTGTCATATTTCCAGCATAAAGAGGGGTCTGAGATGCAATCTGAATACACATAGAATCATAGAATTGTAGAGTTGGAAGGCGCCATGAGGATAATCCAGTCCAACCATCTGCAATGCAGGAATATTTTTTGCCCAATGTGGGGCTTGAACCCACAGCCCTGAGATTAAGTCTGATGCTCTACCAACTGAGCTACATGATTTGTATTTGGTTGGCTTCTTAGAGAATGAAGGTAATTTGCAGCATAAGGAAGATCAACAAATAGTGTATTGGAGAAGGGTTTTTTTTCTCCTACAATATGAGGAAGCAGGTATTGTGTATATCAGCCTTTGCCAACCTAGTGTTCTCTACATGTTTTGGACTACAACTTGCAGTGGCTGGCATGGCTGTGTTACCTGGGGCTGATGAAAGTTGTCCAAAACATCTGGAGCACACCTAGTTGGTGAAAACCGATATATGCACAGTATGGCATATGGTAACTGTGATTCAACCTCACAATTGGACAACTGTAATGTGCTCTATGTGGTGCTTCCACTGGATTGGGTTTCACCTGGCACAGAATGCTGTGCAGCCCCTGAATGCAGACTTATTACACCTGTGCTGAGGGAACTACATTGGCTGCCAATCACTATTAGGCCATGTTCACGGTCTTGTTAACTTATAAAGCCTTGAACAACTCGAGACCTGAAGAACCAGCTACCCTTATATAGACCTATAAAATCACAGATCATCTGGGGAAATTCTACTGCACTCTGTGGTACTGCACTCTACAGAATATCCTCAGGTGGTAACTCCAAAACTGGAATTTTCCTCTATTGCCTCTGCACTGTGGACTGCACTTCCCCCTCCTAATATTTTTTTAGAAGGCAAACTTCTAGGAATAAAAGATCTAATAAACACCTATTTTGTAAAGGTACATGGTGGTCATGCCTATTGGTTATGGAATTTTTTATTTTTTTTGGGGGGGGGGAGTTTCCGGCAAAATCCAGGCAATGACACAACACATTGAGATTTGCATTTCTGGTGGCAACAAGGACTTGAAGTAAAGAACAAATTTGACATCCTTTGGTAGCAGTCCACCTAACAATTTCTCTAGTTTGGTGAGACATAAAAGGAGACTACTAAGTTAGTCTTCGTGGGAAAAAATAACCCATACATTGAGAATGGCAGGAGGACAGAAAAAAGTGGACAAGTTTGTGTTGGTTTGGTATGACTTTATTAGTATGACTAGGGATTATTACAGGGCACAGTCATCTCAATATGCTCTGATCTGAAACTCCTGAAAATATAATGCTCAACCCCCAGGTCCAGCAAAGAAACATGAATAAATTCTTGAAACAGAGAAATACATTTATATCTTCATAATATGATTACTCTGGTTGTACATAAGCTTCTGCCCAATAGTGTAGGCTCTTTTTTGTACCTTGTTTGTTTATAGTTAAAATGGATAAAATAAATAAATTACTGATTTGCCTTGGCTGGCAGCTTCATCTTCCAGCAGGTTGAATAAGAGACTAAGGGGTAAACTGTTATTGACTTTCTGCTCACTAACAGAAAAGAACTGAGTGAAAGTAATTGTGGACCTTGGTTGGATGTTATCCTGGGATTCATGATACTGAGGAAAGGCAAAGCTGAGCCTTTCAGACACACGTAGGACTTTAGGAAAGCTGAATCCAACAAGTTTTTAAAAATACTGCTGGATAGATAACTACATTCTGGAGCTTGAACTCTTCCCTTCTAGACTGAAGAACTGTGCTGTCTGTGTGAGTGGAAGAAACAAACAAGTTGAAAGAAAGTTCAGCTCTCTAGAGCTTTGAATCAAACTCTTGGCCATGCTTACAAAGAACTCTTAACAACCAATAAAGATTTAATGCTTGGGTGTTGCCCAGCATTTTGGTTGGCTGCTATTGCCATGATGCATTCTGGCTGCTCCATTTGGGTGTAGTTTCTGCTGCAAATGTCTCTAAATCTAATTTAAGAGTGTCTGTGTGCACATAAGTTAATGTGCACATGTGCATTTCATCCGAGAGACTAGTTTCCCCTCTCCAGTGAGCATGAAGTATTCCAAGATGAAGTACACCACTGTGAACATGGAAGGCTTGCAAAGACCAAAACAGTTACGTTTTTGATGTAGGGAAATATTGCTTATCTGGAGTCAGTCTTGAGGTGTGCGTGAACTTTTAATTTGCATCTTCTTTTTATCTTTAATAATAATTTTTGAAAGATGCTATAGTTCCCATGCTGTACTGATGCTCTTTTCACTAGAAGAAAGTAATCTAACTGCATACTGGATTGACATTTGCTTTTTCCTCTTATTTTATCATCTCGCAACAGTCCTTCTGAACTGAGGGTCATCGAAAGTGACTTGAGCAGTACAGGGTGTGGTTTTCTTTCACAGACTCCTTTGTTTAGAAGTGCAAGGAAAGCTTTCCAGGAGGGAGTGGAGTAGGCCAGGCATAGTGGTTTTAAAAGAATTAGTGGCTTTTGGGAAGGGACTGAAAGCATTTTGGTTTTAACTGATTCCAGATGTTGCTGCTGGAACACAAAGCCTGCCAGTGTGTCTAGGGTGGCGCTTACTGAGTGGGCCTCCTGAGCGTTTCCTGTACGGCCCACAATCAAACAAACCTAATCAAAGCCAGCCGTTGCTGCTGGAACTCTCATGAAGCCTTCCTCCTTTTTCCGGTGTTCAAAGATATTCATTTCTTTAGGGTGTTTTACTCTAGTTCTTTACCATATTTTGGAGGGAGGGGAGGTCTTCCCTTACTATAACCTATTGATAGGATTGCTATTTAGCCGAAAAGCACTGGTCGGTATTACAGTTAAAATTCAGTTTGTGCACATTGTATGGGAGAGGAATTAAGTCTGCAGAATGAAACTGATAAGCATCTTAGATATTTTCCTGCCATATGGGAGCAGCTTCCATGTGGCTGAGGGAATGTTAAAATCAGGGCTGGCTAACTCTCCCCCCCCCTTTTTTTTTGCCTGAAAGCTGCATTCATGGTTTACCAACCCTCCAGAGACTGCATGCTCAAATGGCCAAAATTCTCATGCACATTTCACATGCACACAAGACACACAGGCACAACCCCACCACCAAGGTGATCCATGCAGAAGAGACGGGTTAGCTCTCCTCTCTGCTCATAAGATGATCCATCAGATAACCTAGGCAGCATATGACTCTCATCCCAGTACCGTGTTTTTGTGTTCGCCTTCAAAATTGGTGGAGTCTTGGGGACCAGAAAAAAATACAGATGAAGCCCCAGAACTACAAGTTAGCCACTCTTAGTTGAAATTGTCTAACTGTAGGACCGGACCCAGCCATGTGGGTCTTCCTGTCACTTTCTTGACTCTGCATTGTCTACCACAGTGCAGTGTAGCTTCCAGAGCAATGCACTGAGAATATTAGCGACGACTCCAGAATTAGGAAGGCTTTGGCAAGTTATGTTCCAAGATGGCTTTTGTGCGGTCAGGTGGTTGTATTAGTGTTAGATCAAGAGAGCACTGTATGGCCTTGTTAGCAAATCCATGTAAATCATAGTTAGGCTTAAGTATGGTTTAAAGGTGAATACACAGCATACTGGTGTATGGGGAGAATATTGCAGTCACTTTGCTTCTTTGCCGCTCCTATGGCAGCCATAGGCAAACTCGGCCCTCCAGATGTTTTGGGACTACAACTCCCATGATCCCTAGCTAACAGGACCAGTGGTCAGGGATGATGGGAATTGTAGTCCCAAAACACCTGGAGGGCCGAGTTTGCCTATGCCTGTCTTACAGCTACTGTGCTGCTGGGAGCTCAGCCGTGATTTGTCTTAGTGAGATATCTGAAGCTGGGTTTGTGGTTTGTCATCCTCCAAATAGACTGTGGGTGGTAAGTCAAGAATAAACATTGTTTACTGCTCATGGTTTGTTTGGATGAATCATGAGCTTGGGTTTGGATGCAACACTAAGCTAAACCATGGCTTAGCTTCTGGTAGTGCTGCAGCAGCAGGCATGGTGGTGGACACAAAATGGTTGCAATATTCTCCCCATGAACCAGCACACTGCACATTCACATTTAAACCATAGTTAAGATGACTGGTGGTTTAATCTTCTTCATTCGTGGGTTTTCCTAATATGGAAAAAGAGTTGTGGAAAAAAGATATTAAAAATCAGAAAGTGTGCCACACGACTCATAGTAATTGTCGGGTGCAGATACATAATCCATTAAGCAATTTAAACTTTTAGGTTGTGGGTAATTTTTGTGTGTGCCTGGTAACCTGCCAGTTGACAGTGTAAAGAAATGACAGAATGTCTGAAATGGAATAGCCATGTTTCAAGCCAGAAATCTATAGTATGGGCTACAGGCCATAAACTATCCCCCTTTCCCAATTTTTGTAGTATTTTCCCAGATGATAAAAATAAATAAATCTGGCTTTTCTGTTTATCTTATTGACCTCTCTTACTAGCTATGTATTTCTGACATGTTTTGCCAAGGTAAACTGATCCAAATTACTGTAATTCTGATATGAGCAGAAAGCTAATTTTGCTCATCTCTTTGCTATCTCATTATAAAGAAAAAATCACAGACCTGGTACTCTAGTATGTAAATTGAAAATACATCTAGTTGTCTCTTACCATTTTAATCTGCCTTTTCTACCTTCTATATCCTTGACCTCTTTTTAGCTACAGTTGATGCTTTATCCAGTACTTGAAAGTCTTGGAATCAAGCTATTTAATTGTATTGCAGCTTGTATATTCAGCTATTGAATTTGTTTTAGTTTTTAGCATGAGGGGCACCCATATGATTGATTTGGAATCCTAAAACACAGTGTGGCCTGTCTTATAAAGAAAATTAACACAAATCCTTCTACTTTGCTATTGGATTGGGAATATATTGGTGTGTGGTGTGCACTATATTTTGCTTGAGTTTGTTTTTTTACTAGGCTGGGAACACATCAGTTCTATATAACAGATGAAAGTTTAACCAGTATAGGTACAGCTGCTCTAAAGAAGCACGCTTAAAATTGCCACCAAATGTGTGCTTTGTGGCAAAATACCTTATTTTCATGGTGATCTTCAGAAAAACTGGGAAGAAATGTCCAGGCTTCCTGAAGCTGGAGTGCGGGGGCAGGAGAAGTGTGTGTGAGAATAATCTCTGTATATTTATACAAAACCATGCTGAGAAATGGGTGTGGACAGGAGCTAGGAGGTGGTCACACTGATTCTTTTGCGAGTTGTTCATCTGATCCAGAAAAGGATGTCATGAGGTTGTTGATTTAGATTTATTTACTTGGAAACATATTTCATTTTTTTTTAAGATTCCATACTCAAAAGTATCTAAATTTAGCTCTGGTTACTGTTTAGAAGAATAACTTTCAAGGAGACTGAGAAGCCTTGTATACTGCTCTTTGGGCTTCCCCCCCCCTTTCCCCTGAAGGGAGGAGCTGGGGTTGCCATGGAGATTAGAACTTTGTGCAATAGCAGCATAGTTTAGAATTCCAGGAAGGAAGAGGGAGTGATGTCATCAGATCCCTGTTCACTACTGGTTTGTTTGCCTGAAATAAAGCAAGTTCAGTTAGTCATGGAGGAAATTGCATATATTCCTGAAAATTAACAATTGTATCCTGAAGCAATGTTGTATGAATATTGTGAACAGAGAATATAAGCTTGCTTCCTTCTTTTTGAGACAGAGGCTGGGAACTGCGGCATGGAGGCTTTTCAGCTCCTTCTTTCTGCTGCAGCCCTGTATCCCGTGATATAATCCCTTGGCGGTTTAGAGCCTTAGGAAGCAGCACCCAGTGAAGTAGAAGGGGCAGCCAGCCCAGCAAAAAAGCAGCTGCAGTCTTCTCCCTATCCTTGCCATTTTTAAAGAAATGTCCTTTGGAAGAACATTTTATCATGCAATTGCACTCTCCCTTCAGAGGCCTCTCCCAGAATTCTCTGAGAGGAAGCAAAGCTTTTTCCACCAAAATTAATGGTGTTGGATACATGAGTCTGCTTTCTCAAAAGAGCTGAAGAAAATGGGCATGGCAAGGCCTGGGACTCTTCCAATGGAACTTTAGCACTTATTGTCTCTTTTATGAATAAAAATGTACATACCAAAAACACACACCCTGTTGAGCAAGTGAGATGGTAGCTGGAATGTAATTTGCAAAGTACAGTGGTACCTCAGGTTACATACGCTTCAGGTTACAGACTCCGCTAACCCAGAAATAGTGCTTCAGGTTAAGAACTTTGCTTCAGGATGAGAACAGAAATCGTGCTCCGGCGGCGCGGCAGCAGCAGGAGGCCCCATTAGCTAAAGTGGTGCTTCAGGTTAAGAACAGTTTCAGTTTAAGTACGGACCTCCGGAAGGAAATAAGTACTAAACTGAGGTACCACTGTACTTACTTAGTGGAGCTCTAATTTGACCAGGTAGTTTAGGTTTACTCTATGAAGATGGCATCCATTAGGACTTGGTGAGCGTCAGTGCCTTTGGAGCAGCCCTGTTTAAGTTTATAGATTCTAGAGGTAATGTTTGTTCACTGCTGATGAATGTCAGTGGTTGGGTGAGATAACAAAATTAAATATCAGGCAAGGGATAAATTGTTGTATGCTAATACCATTCAGGACACTATTTATCCTCCTCACCAAAATCCCACCCAGTAGAAACCTATGCTTTAAAGAATTTCAGGAAATTCTTGATATTTGCTAAACTACCCTGTGAAAAGGGTTTCACTATTGTAGAGTAATGACAGAGTGTGTCTCACTATGTACTTCTGTGTGTACATGGCCCACAAATAATATAAAACTGCTAATGAATTGTGTCAACTGGGCCTCTGGGGATTGGGTGGATGATAAAATAAATGTAATCATTAAGATACAATCTTGTTTGTTTTGTTTTGAAAAGGACATCTAAAAAACCTGATTCAAGTTAAAAACAAAACAATATCCAAACAACAATTCCCCATAATAATACTGAAACCATCCTGCCTCATAAATATAGCTGAGTAATCACTGGCAACAGAACCAATTAACAAAATGCCCAAAAAAGGTTCCATCAAAAAATCTGGGAGCAGAGGAAGGTCTTACCCCATAACTGAAAACATAGCAGTGCAAACCTCACTGGGAAGAGCATTCCATAAATGGGGCCCACTGTTTCCTGTCTCGTCACTATGTTCTGAAACTTTTTTGGAAGAATTACTCAGAGGAGGACCCCAGATGCTGATTGTAGGGTATTTATAGGTTCATGACAAGCTCTTCTGTCAGGTACTGGGGTCCTGAGGAATGTTAAGCTCATTTGTTTAAATCTAGCACTTAGAATTGGGCCTAGAAACACATAGAGAGCCGGAATGGGTACCATGTAGTCAGATTGTCTGATTGCCATTATCAATCTGGCTGTTGCATTCTGCATTGGCTGCACTTTCTGAACCATCTTCAAAGGCAGCAATCCAACCAGAAGGTCATCAGACTCCTAAAACTAGGTTATCCCTGTCTGCATAGAGCAGGGGTGGAAAACTTCTGTCCCAAAGACTACTGTAATTTAGTTAGACTCTTGGTAACTACAGCCAAAATGGTGATTGCAGCTTAATGGTAAGCTCACATCTCCAGCTGAACAGGTATATAATGAAGGACAGTATGTTGCTACAATATGAAAAGTAATTGAAATGGATTGATTAAGAAAAGGAAAATAAAGCAAAGACCAGCGAGGTAGACTCTGGTCGCCTTTTAATTATATGAAACAGAACTCGATGTAGAACAGTGTGAAGCTTTTCACTAAGCATAGTGAATTTATGAGCATAGGTTTATGCTGTATCTTTCATGACATTTTATATAATTTAATATTGTTGTATATTAAGAGTAAGATTTTAGCGAATGTTGAAAAACCGTGTGGGAATGATTAGTGC
Source organism: Podarcis cretensis (assembly GCF_951804945.1). Taxonomy (NCBI): domain Eukaryota; kingdom Metazoa; phylum Chordata; class Lepidosauria; order Squamata; family Lacertidae; genus Podarcis; species Podarcis cretensis. Next base: position 28,271,426 of record NC_137179.1, on the reverse strand, counting down.
AGTCAATGTAAAATCTTGCATGTAGCAAACTTTAAATCTCTCTGCCCTTGTTTCTTTCCCTCTTTCCCCTTTTATATAGGAGAGATCAAATAAATAGAAATGCCCTTTAGCAGTAAAGAAAGCAAATAAATATCCCATGGCAGTCTGATTTCATTCTAACTGAATTCCTCTGTAAATGGCTGCTTGTATGCTTGTAACAGTGGCTGAAATACAATTCAGCTTTGGCAGAAGTGAGCCAGGAGGGAATTGAAGTTAACTGTGGCATTGTCTTGTAGGCTGTGTGGTTGTTGTTGGAAGGCAACCTGTTTCTGCTGTTCTCTGTGTGTGGTGTGTTTCTTTGCCCCTGAAGAGCAAGGAGAATTACATGTTCAAATGGTTAATGTTGCCATTTCCTCTGCTTTCCCTCTGTGAAAGTTTCCTTGAGTGTATGCAGTGGAGTGGGTTTTGCTTTGGGCTGCCCTTCTGCTTCCTTTTTCCTTTTGGGATCTCCTACTGACTGACAGGGATTTTCTCTGTACTAGGTATAAAAGGATTGTTCTGCTGCCCTCCTAGGAGTTTAACTCTTTGTAACAGTTTCTCACCCTGCTTCCTTTCGCTTCCCACAATAGCAATTCCTGTAGAGAATAATTATTCAACAAGAGACACCACCAAGTTGCTGACCTGTAAAATTGGCAGCACCAGAGACTTCCTGGGGAAACACCACTGCTGCCAGGAACTTCCCCCTTTCCCCATAGAGTGTGAGATTCAATTAGTGTTACAGCAGAAGTAGCAAGGAGATTGGAAATCATGTAGAACCCATTTTTTAAAGGGGGGGGTACCCATTTTCTCTTGGACTTCATTCGACTTACCATATTTTAACTGATAGCCTTTAAATGCCCACTTTTCTCCTTCTTGCCTAAGTAAGGTGAAGGTTTTCACTCTCTCTTGTCACTTATTGTTCAGCAATATTCCCAACTGTCTAAAATGCAGTATGAACTTTTGTTCTTGAAACTGCTGGAACAGCCAGACGTCACTTGACATTGTCATGAAGACATGTGCATATGCTGCTACAGAGGCAAAGTGTTATTTATCTGTTCCCTTACTATATTATTATAGGCTTTTTCTTCTTTTTTTCTTAATAGATAGCCTCTCTTTTCCTACGTTTTATCAAAATGGATAATATCTGCTTTCTTGCAGAATGAGCCTTTGACTGCCAGTTATCATGGGTATCCAGGAAGAGACAGTCAGGTAAGAGTTACTTTTGTTCCCCTTCAACACTGTTGCTTGCTATCATTGTATAAAGAGTGTTTTGTCAGGGTCTGTGATTTTAATATTCAAAGGGGTGGACAGTAGCTCCATAGGAGGAAAAAGGGAATGGCTGGCTTTTCCTTCACATGGATCAGGTCTTTGAACCCATGTCCTTTCTGGGCTTCTGAAAGTACACCATAGCAGAATGTACTTCTTTGCTGACTAGAGAACAGGAGAGAAGACAGCCACCAACACAATTGCTGGGATAATGATGACATGAGAAACTGTGACCATGAATGTGGAAGTAAGTAACTATGTGCTATGGCAAGGGGGATGTATTTCCACTTGGCTGTGAGATGGGGTAGCCTTGCGAGAAGGTGAAGTGGAACAAGATGCTCCAGTAGCTGCCTAAGAATGAGTGGGAATGAAGTAAGCGGCTGCTCAACAAGGAGTCTTTCTGGAGCTCCTAGGGCAGCTGTAGAGGATCTTGGTGTAGAGATGGGATGCTGGTGATAAATGAAGCTCCTTCCTTCTAGGTGAGTCTCTGGTGTTTCTTCCTTGATTAACATGATGGATCATTTTATTTGGCCAAAAGGTAACCCATCATGTTTATGGAATATCATCATGTGGCCTATGGCTGATTGAACATCAGGACAAGTTACTGTGTACAGTGGTACCTCAGGTTAAGTACTTAATTCGTTCCGGAGGTCCGTACTTAACCTGAAACTGTTCTTAACCTGAGGCACCACTTTAGCTAATGGGGCCTCCTGCTTCCACCGTGCCGCCAGAGCCCGATTTTTGTTCTTATCCTGAAGCAAAGTTCATAACCTGAAACACTATTTCTGGGTTAGCGGAGTCTGTAACCTGAAGCGTATGTAACCCGAGGTACCACTGTATTCTAGTCCAGCAACAGCAAGAATTTCAGGTGAACCTGTTCATGAAATATGCTGGTGCCCAACCCGGATAGCAGCAAACAATTATGCATTGATTTTCAGTTGTGAATTGACTTGTGAGATTTGATGCCACGTTGAATTCGCAGGAGGCTTTCAGTTCCTCACATTCCCAGAGCATAGCATTCAGCAAATTCCCCTGACACCTCAAGAATCTGGAAAGACCGCCTTTGATTAACCCAAGGGACTCTCTGATGCTGTTCAGGTGCAGCAGCAACTTTCTAGTCATTGATTGGTACTCCCCCCCCCCCGAGTATGCATTAGCTTATATAGATTTTCATACTGCCTCTCGTATCAGAGAAGACCTCTTGAAACATGTCAAATGGCTTAGAGGCCATCCCAGGCATGGGACTTCAGATTAACCTCCAGAAAAAGGACACTGAGTTCATACAGCTGAAATATTTGGACCCTGCAGCAGAAGGAGGCACTCTTGAGTCTTCATAGCACTTCTATGAACAAAGAATGTCCTATAGGGCCACCTGGAAGAATACCATGTTGGGGATCGTATGCCAGCAATTCCTATGAAAATGATAGGAAAGAATGCTGCTGTCATTGTGATTTGCTGCCATTGCCAAGGCAACAGCTTAAGACAACCAGCACATAAAGACGGGAGGAAATGGTGATGCCCATCACTATGATGATGGGGATGCTTTCTTGCATGTCTGCAGGATGGAGCTAGGCAAGGGAAGCAAGAGCTTGGAAGCACAAGGTGGCTAGCCACTGAGACTCCCTGGAGCTTTAAAGTTATTGCGTTATTGTTCTGAGTCATCTGGAAGATGACAACGGTGACACAGAAGTAAAATCCTGTTTGTTAAGCAGTTCATGCTGGCTTTTCACTGATGGCTGCCATAACACTAGCTTTTCTATGTAAAATGCATTTTTAAATTTATGGTAAATAAGAGAACTTGGAGCTTTCTGCCAGTACTTACTCCTAATAATTTTAGATGCTTTTCACACAACCCTCAGGCTTATATTTTAGGACCGTGTATCATGGCATGGAAAAGGGAAAGGGGAATAGAGACTAAATGTGACACATGGCTGTAGGAAAGGGTAAAAATTAAAAAAAGAATGGTGAAAGATGGGGGACAGGATTTTAAAAAATGGTGAAGGAAGTGTCAGTGGTGTTGAGAGTAAAGCTACAACACTTGAAATAGACTACCTGAACCAGTGAGGGTTGATAGAAAGGCAGCCTGTTCTTCTTTAAAAAAACCATCTACCCAGCTAAATAACTACATCATTTAACTCCTTGCTGATTCCTCCTTAACTACCTGTTGATAAATAGATTGTTTACTCAGGCTTTACTTCCTTCCTGCTTCTTCTCCATGTTTAGTCAGTATGAGATAAAATGTGTTTGTGTTAACTTCCTGGCTCCATGTTAGCTCCATGTAAAACCTATATTAGAATGGCTTGGTTTGCCTTAAATAATAAACCTTAAAAATTTCTTAATCCTTTCAACCAGTGGGCTTACCAGATGGTTTCTTTCTGCAAAAATGCTGCAGTATCTTTACCAAACTCAAACAAATGTGACATTAAAATACTAACTAAATCATATAGTTTGTAGGTGAGGGACAAAGCACAACTACTTAGTGCCTGGTATTATTACTCTAGTGGCAGGAGTGTATTCATAGTCAAGTGAGTAGTAATTAACAGAAAGAATGGTCAAAGTACGGAGAGCTTGTCTAATGCTGATTAACATGTATATACCACCCCGTCAAAAAAAATCCACGATAAATGTATTTGGACAGAATTAGAGAGCTATATAGAATTCCTTGAATCCTCATATCCTGCAGCACTGCTTATCATTGGAGGAGACTTCAACGCAAGTATGGGTGTTAGCGATGTTAACTTATACACCCGTTATAATCTTTAATTGTCCATTCCGGGTCGCCCAACCACTGCCACAGTGTCCTTTCTCTTGGCAGATCAAGATGAGCAGGTGACAGCACAGGTTGCAAGGTTTTTAGCTGGGGCAATTAGAATAAGATCCACTATTTGACTATTGATTCAAAACCCTAAAATGTATTTTATATAATTGACTTTTTATTTCTATTCTTTGTATATTGTATTGATGTTTTATTGGCTGATGACTGATGCAAATAAAGATTCATTCATTCATTCATAGAATGGTTGTAGCTTGGAGAAGAACATTTCCATGATCAAAGGTTCTCTCAGATACAGCCAGTTATTGGAAAATAGTGTGTCCGCAACCAGTGCACCTTATTTTCACTCCGATTAATGTTGCTGTTGTATATTGGGTGGAGCTGTATCTCCCCATCTTATAACAGGCAAATTCTGGGAGTCATACTGACAAATTGTGACTTGAAAAGGTGTGGTTAAAAACCCCCAACAACTACTGTTTTACTGTATAGAAGACCTTTAAATAGTATATCAACTTTTGAAGTCTGCTCTGGAATCTTACTACCATAAGCAAATGTCTGGTTTCCCAGTATCATGGGGATTCTGAGTCTGTTCCATGTATATGATCCAAGAAGCAGAACTGAAGACTTGTAGTTAAAACTGTAGGTATAGGTACCCCTGCCCGTACGGGCCAGTCGTGTCCGACTCTAGGGTTGTGCGCCCATCTCACTTAAGAGGCCGGGGGCCAGCGCTGTCCGGAGACACTTCCGGGTCACGTGGCCAGCGTGACGAAGCTGCTCTGGCGAGCCAGCACCAGCGCAGCACACGGAAACACCGTTTATCTTCCCGCTATAAAGCGGTACCTATTTATCTACTTGCACTTAGGGGTTTTCAAACTGCTAGGTGGGCAGGAGCTGGGACCGAAAGACGGGAGCTCACCCTGCCGCGGGGATTCGAACCGCCGACCATGCGATCGGCAAGCCCTAGGCACTGAGGTTTTACCCACAGCACCACCCGCGTCCCTTAGTTACATGCCAGTTAAAACTGTAGTTTGATGAATATGTGTGAAGAGTGACTCCAAGTAAGAAAGTTGAAAATTATTATAGTTACATGCCAGGTGTTCACTTACGACAGCCTAAGAATTATTTAGAAATGTACTGAATAATCTTATTCTAAAATATAACTGAATGTAGTAAATGCTATGTAAGAGAACAATAGGAACTCTTGAGTATCAGATGAATATAAGAGCTTATGTGTGTCTGAATGAAACCAAAAGTCCATCTGTTCCCAGTATTCTGTTTTCAGCTGTTGCCAGACACAGGGATAGGGAATAGAGATTCTCTTCTCTCATTTCTCTCATCATATGGAAAACGGGTCTCATGCCTCTGAACATGGAGGCTCTGGGGTTTTTTAAAGCTTTTTCTTATTATAGTTTATGCAATGTTTTATTTTGATGTTTCAAAACCACTTTTGAGATTTTTTTCCTGAAGAACATAAAGTGGTATAGAAATAATAATAATAATAATAATAATAATAATAATAATAATAATAATAATAATAATAGGAGGGCCTTCTTGATGGTGTCTTCCTGATTATGAAATTCTCTCACTAGAGAGGCTTGTCTAACCCCTACATTGAGAGTAATGACTTTTCTGTTTTGTTCTAGTCTCCCAGGTCCTTTAATATTATTTTAATATCCTGTTGTTATTCTTTATTAATCACCCCATAACCTGGCTATCTGGACAATGTACAATGGAAGCTGAAAACAATGATAGCTGTAATTACAATGATAAAAGGTAACAACGTATGTAATATTATAAAAAATGCCACAACAGAATCCAACACAGGACATGGTTTAAAAAGCTAGTAACTACATTCAAATTCACCTTGTCATATGCAGAGTTAAAAACCTCTCTTAAGAGCTAAAAACATAAGAGCTGAGAATGAGACCACACAATAAAAACAGAGACATTTTATCTATATCAGCCTTACATACTGCAGAAGTAACTTCACTTTTAAATGTCACCTTCTAGGTTGATCCATTTTATACAGAAATATTGTTCATGTCTTCTATGGGTCCGACTTTTGACTGGCCTTGAGGTGCATTTAGTCTCGCTTGACTCTTATGTGGATTCATTTCAGTCTTGGCTTTCATTAACAAGGTTTCAAAGCTTTTAACTAATCTCATTGGGAGCTTCTAATATGATAGCAAGTTCTCAGTAGCCACAGGAGAGATCCGATGGGATATAGATAACCATATGTAATCTATCAGTAGGTCTTGTGCCATGTGGGTGGAGTGCAGCAGACCGAGCTATCTTAACTTAGCTCTGTATTAGATGAAAATGTGAATTAAGGTAGTTATGTTTTTTCAGAGCTCCCTGTCTTTCTTTCGCAGCAGGAAGCTTATCAGGAATAGCATATATCATACCAGATTTACTTGCTTTTTCAAGTGCAAGTATAGGTTTGGGAAACATATGTGCCCACATTTCCCCCCAAGGTAAATTAATTTTGAACAAAACTTTTATATGCATTGTTGGTCAGGTTTGTACGGCCATTTTATTTATTTTTTAAAAGGCCTCCAGCTGTGTTACCACCAGGGACCCCAGAACTTGGAGCTTTCATTTTTTCAAAAGCAATTTTCTAGCCCTCCTAGAAAGTTATGAAGCAAAATGTGCAGGCACCCTTCAAAGTTAATATCTGGGAAAGGAGCCAGAGCCTCTGCTCCCACCTGTCAGAGTTTTCAGCCACTGAATGAGTCAGAGATGCAGTTGATAAAAGAATTGCTTGGACACCAGGCAATAGGAATCTGTGGGGTCATAAAGAGATGTTGTTTCTCCCGCTTTTCTGCTTTTCTCTTATTTTCTAGTCTTTCAACACACACATTTGCTTCTCTTACTTGTTGTTTTGCTGCCTGCCAGCTACGTGGAGCAGTTGTCAGGCAGCAACTTGAGAGGTCCTTTTTTATAAAAAAAACCAACAACAACCCACATGTGTCAATTGAAGTGAGGGAAGAAGCACAGGAATCACATATCACTTGTTTTGCTGCCTGCTGGCTATTTGGGAAAGTTGACAGACAGCTGCTTGAGAAATTTTTTGAATTGGGGGTGGCGAGGGAAGAAATGTGGGGATCTTCCTATCGCTTCTGTGTTTGTTTTGTTGCCTGTTGACAAGGGCCTCAGTTGAATATTGGTGGGGTTTCTTTTGCATGGGCAGGGGGAAGTTATGGCAATCCTTTTGCTTCTGCTGTATGCCTTACAGCAGGGATTGTTTCAAAGTTGTTTTGGGGGGAACCAAACCAGTGCAGAGGCACCATCATTATTAATACAACCTTTCCCCTGATAGATCTGAAGTTGTTTTGGGGAGGGGCGTTTGAGAGGAACATTGTGTTAACATTGGCCAACAGCAGGGATTGTTTTCAAGGATGCTTGGGGCGGGAAGAGCAACAGCAGAAACCTTATTATCCTGTCCTCAAACTCATCTAATTTAGAGAAGCCTGTAGATTACATTGACCCTGCAACATCACACTAGTCTGGGCCAGTATTGTTCAACTATTGCTCTGATAAGATTTTAATGTATTTTCTGTGTATTTTCCTTACATTTCTGATCCTTTCCATTCCACAAAGATAGTAAATAAAATAAGATAGAAATACTAACCAGTCTTTGGATGGCTGCTGTTGTAATTCAAAATTATCCCTGGGTTTGATTATCTTTTGTTTTCCAGCCGTAATCTACGGTAGCACATCAGCAACAGATAACGTAACAACCAATACTTAACAGTGTCCCCCCTCCCCCCCATATTTTTGAACTGTTTTATGTTCCCATCTCATTCATTTTACTGCCTTTTTGGAGGTAGCAGCCATTTTTTGTTAAATCACATCCATGGCAACAGCCATTTTGTGACTGGCTTCTTTCACACCTCAAAATTCCAAGCATGCTCCCAGACACCCCAAAATTGGCAAAAGCGGTTTTAAAAAAAATCAATTGTGATTAAAATTAAGGGTAGCTAAAAAAATAGGTAAAGCACACAGAACATTCTGGATGTCTTACGAAAGCTCTAGAAAGTCAAATGGAAGGTGTCAGCCTGATGTCAATAGTCAGGGAGTTCCAAATTTAAATTAATGTAATGTACAGTATCTATATCTATCTATGTATCATCTATCTATGTATCATCTATCTATCATCTATGTATCATCTATCTTTAAAAAAACTCCCTTGTTTGCACATTCAGAGAAGTTAAAAGAGGAACATTGACAGTATTTCAAAAATATTTAAATGACTTGGCATTCCTATTTGTGATGGTGGCTGTAAGTTAATAATGACATTTTGCCACTCACAATAAAGTGCAGCATTTTAAACTGTAAAAATGTCTTTTATTTAAACAGGCTTTTGGCCACTAAGATTATTGGTTTTTCTCTGCTGCTCTGGATTTCAGTCTGAACTAAATTATGTTTTAACTGGCTACCACCTTTTCATTTTTTATCTGCCATCAGCTATTTTTCTTTTGGTTTATTTTGAAGGTGCTTATTTATTTTGTATTAGAGTTTATAGTTAGGCACCTTGGTCATTTTTATGGAAAGACAGGATATAAATGTCATGAACAAATAGTTATTTATCTGAATTTATATCCTTTTCCATCCAGGATGACTTCTGCCTGGCTTTTAAATGTCGCCAACCCATAACTTCCAGAGACCAAATGATCTCAATTAGTGTAGCAATTATGCAACACTGTTCTCTTCCCTACTATAGTTTCTTCTACTCAAATGAAATCCAGTCTCACCATCCTACTTCATTCTCTCCGCATAGTCATATTTTCCTTCCATCCTGATATATCCTAAATTCATCCAATTTCAAAATATCTAAAACAGCATATTCACAACCATTCTGAGAGGCAGGTTATTGGCTACATTTTTTAAGATGACAAGCAGGTTGAGAATCACTCATGTAATGGCCCTTGGGACTTTGCAATCTATAATAGTATTGCAGAAATACTACCATAAACATTACCTGGAGGAGGAAAAAAATGTTCCCTTCTGACTTGTAAACAAAAAGGCCAAGTGTAATAAAGTTAAATTTTCATTGTGGTTTGAAAATGCACTCTTAATAGATGAAAATACAATTCAAGTCTCCAGTTATATTAAGCAGAGAGTTGTATGTATTCATGACTGATTCACATGAACTTTAAAATGACTAGTACTGTACAAGGTAGTTGGTCATAAACATTTTCCTAGGAAGAGAAACTATATGAAACTTGATTTTCAATAGCTTAATTTGTTTTAAGGCCCTACTTGATTTAAAAGCTAAAGAATTTCTATATTGGAGGATGTATTAAAAACTTTTTGAGTAACCACATTTCTGCGTCTTTTCTCTCTCTGAAGTTTGCTAAAATCTCAAAGTTGTCTTTCTCAATTTTGCAAAGAGGGTACCTTCAGTCTCACTATGAATGGTTAGCAATGGCAAGAATAGAACTTGGGCAGATGCTCTCCAGATTTATTTAGTTCTGTCCATGCCACATGCATTGCCTTACAAATTTTGTATGTGGTGCTTATTCTTGTAAATTGCAAATTCTGCTAGGTGATACCTCTTGACCTTTTGTTGTTAACTGAATTGAATACCCTCTAGTGGAGGAACCTTATGTATGCATGATATACAACAAATTTATAGGTACATAGAAAGCAGCATTTTACCAGAACATATTCTTGGTTCATCAAGTTCAGAACTGCCTACACTGGCAGAAGCTCTCCAGGGTCTCAGGTAGTGCTTCCAACCCTAGCTGCACATGCCAGGGACTGAACCTGGAACCTGCAAATCAGCTGCTCTACAGCCTTCCACAAGAAAAGTCGGTATGTGCATTGGATTTAAAATTGTTCTATATAAGTTTTATCGAATTCTGAAAATACTTTAAGGCGCTTCTTAGAAGCAATTAATAAATGAAATACAGTGGTACTTTGGTTCTCGAATGGCTTAGTTGTTGAACAAATCGGCTCCCGAATGCTGCAACCCTGGAAGTAAGTGTTCCGGCTTGCGAACGTTTTTCAGAAGCCAAACATCCAACGTGGCTTCCGCTTGAGTGCAGGAAGCTCCTGCAGCCAATTGGAAGCCATGCCTTGGTTTTCGAATGGTTTCGGGAGTCGAACAGACTCCCGGAATGGATTAAGTTCGAGAACCAAGGTACCACTGTATATATATTTTTAAGAAAACAAAGAGACTGCCAGTTTCATGTCTCTGGTTCAGATGTTCATATCTAGTATTCTTAATAGTTAGGAAATTTTAGGTAGATATAAATCAGGCTCCTCAGGCTTAACCAGTGCTCCCAGTGTTCATTTATGCTTGTTTTGTCTTCCTACATTGGTTCTTTTACTTGGTTGGAAAACCCTTCATTTACTGCAAGAATCTAAAACATATTGAACTTTCCATATGACTGTACATTTCTAGATACAGAAAGACTCATAGAATTGTAGAGTTGGAAGGGACCCCGATGGTCATCAAATCCAACCCCCTGCAATGCAGAAATCTCAACACACAGTCCCCCATCCAATAGGAAACCATACTGAACCCTGCTTAGCTTTGCAAATGTGCCAGCAGTTTTATTGGTACACCATGAACTGTGCAATTGATTAAGGACACAGTAGTGGCTGAGTTTTCAGTTTTAAAATCTCTTAGTTCCTATCTGGTCTACATTTTGGGAAGTAAAAAGAAAGCACCTTGATCCTATATCTCTTTAACGTTTGGAAAAATGTAGATGCATTCTGTTGTGAATGCACTTCTATTTGCCACATGTCCAGAGCAATATTTGTGGTTGTGACTACTCTTTGCCATGAGAGGGCACTCATTGCACAGGAACTGCACAGGGTCTACTGGAAACAGACTCAGTTCTAAAATAGTCGTCTACAAGGATTCATGAGGGGGGAAACAAGGATTGTGCACAGTGGTAAATACAATAGTGTTATTTCTGCTCTGCAATAGTATATCTTGGCTATTGGTGGAGGGCAGGAATATGCTAATAACGTTGGGTGGCTGCTTATGTGATAGGGTAAAGGTAAAGGTACTCCTGACTATTAGATCCAGTTGCGAATGACTCTGGGGTTGTGGCGCTCATCTCGCTTTATAAGCCGAGGGCGCCGGCGTTTGTCCACAGACAGCTTCCGGGTCATGTGGCCAGCATGACTAAGCCGCTTCTGGCGAACCAGAGCAGCGCACGGAAACGCCGTTTACCTTCCCGGTGGAGTGGTACCTATTTATCTACTTGCACTTTGACGTGCTTTTGAACTGCTAGGTGGGCAGGAGCAGGGACGAAGCAACGGGAGCTCACCGCATCGCGGGGATTCGAACCGCCAATGTGACTGGCAAGCTCTAGGCTCAGTGGTTTAGACCACAGTGCCACCCGCGTCCCTGTGTGATAGGGTAGCAGCTGAATTTCGGAATGGGCACTAAAATTAGGTAGCCTAGTAAATGTGTTTTGAGTTCATACAGAAAGAAAGAGTGGGGGTTTGGTGGAGTATTGAGTAAAATGAGTCTTACCTGTGGGAAATATGAGGGGGAAATGCTTGTATAGTGAAACATTACAAAATGCTGCTTTCCTAAAATGAGAGGAAAAGGTGCAACAGGCTCTTCTGTATCTTGTGTAGAGATGATGACTTGGAAACATTATTGTGGATTTATCATTGCCTAAATACATATTCATCCTCCCCATTACACCACATAACGGTTCTGGTGATTATTATTTTTAAAGTGCTTTTAGGCAGCATCTGAGGAAAGCCAAAACTAGTTTCTATTGCAATAGCTGCATGTATAGTTGCATTTTCTGTACATTAAGGATGCAAGTATACCCACTTCACTTGGATACTTAGGTGGTGCATGGCCAAAAAAAAAAAAAAAGGGTTGGGAACCACTGATCTAGAGATATCTCTGTGAATAGAAATGTGTTACTGTTCATGCAAAGTAGCCCTTCCAAATCCAGTTTCCCAGATCTACTTCAGTTCTCCCATGCCCTACCTTATGCCATTCCAGGGGGTCCGTCAACCCTCACAGGGTGCATATGGGACTGTAATGTGGGAAGTATTCCTCCCTCTCTTCCCTTGATCCAACCCATAGTGTTGTGCTATTCATATGAACAGTAGGTTGGAGAACATAAATTGTTTTTGAAACAAGTCTTCCGGCAATCTTAAAACAGTTGTTTGAATCTAAATTGCAGCAGTAATACTCCTTGGAATGAGTAAGCCTACAGTCTTCCATTGGAAATGACAAAGTTATATTAATGAAGGAATCTCGTAGCTGATATGTGTTTGTCCAGGTGCCTGGCAGCTGGGAGGACAGAGTGATGTCTTCATGACAGATGTCCTGTAGCCTCCTGTCTTATCTTTGTCTGATATAATATCCAAGGGAAATATCCAGTCCTCTGAATCTTGGCTTTTAAAAATTGTATGTGCTTCATAAGACAGGAGAATATGGTCCAAAGATAGCAATGTTGACAGTAAAATATAAAATGCTTTTGAAATCTAAAGACACAGAAACAGCAAGGAAAATAGAAATAATAATTGTGGTAATGTTCATGTAAATATTTTTTTTTAAAAAATGAATACAACTCTTTTAACATTCTTTCTCCTTTAGCTTCTGCAGTATGCACAACACACGCACTCCAGACTTCCTCTTTTAAATCAGTTTCATCCATCTCTTTGGAAAAGGTTTTTTTTAATACTCAGCTTTATTGCTGGGTTGTTCAGGTCCATAAGGAACAGAACACTATCCTAAGATGACAATGTCGGCTGTCCCTCTAGCTGCGAAGGTAGTTTTCTGCTTAGTTGTCTGGCTTTGGAACTGGGAATCCCCACACTGAATGCCATCTCAGTTTATCTAAAATATTCTAGCCAGCCATAGCATCCCAGTTAGGATTTAGCAGCTTTTGCTTGTTGAGCTAACGCAATTGCAACCAATGGACTCTGTCAGTCTGCTGGATAAGCAAATAGAAGGAATTGGGAAGAAATTCCCTATTACCATCACACACTGCAGAGCATATGGCACTCTAAACATTATAAAGCAAGAACAACAGAAATTTACAACTCCTGTTTGTTTCTCACCCATCATATCTCAGGGGTGCTGAGCAGCTAATGATTTACAAAAAACAACAAAGTTTCCTGTCTTGGAGCCACCTAGTAAGGCCAAGATAGTTGGAATTGGAGAAAGACAGCAAATTGTAAAGTTCTTTCTCCTCTATTCTGACTGTAATTTCTTAGAAAACTCAGTGACTTAACTTGGCCCTCCTTCACACTTGAGAAGCCAGATCTTTCCCCATAAAAGAGCAATTTATCGTCTCTGCTCTGTCCCCTTTTCACAATTCCTGGATACAGTGGGATTCTCGTGCTTTTCTGTAAGGAGTAGCAGTTCAGCCTTCCTGCTAGCACTAGGATGAATACAGAGGAGGAATGAGACAATAAAAACTCCCCAGATTTTTCCACTATTCTGGCAGCAACCTGTAGAGCAGTAATAATGGTTTGGTAGCTTCTTATTGGAACAGAAGCTGGAATCTTCTTCCATTGCAGATGGCTCAAGTCTGTGTTGAAGACTTGTGTTCATTTAAAGTATCAGCTGTTCCTTTTTAATTGGAATGCATTTTTTGCTCCGCAGATTAAACATCTTGTTAGGGTGATATGGGTGGGTATATATTCCATAGACTGTGGTCTAAAGCACTAATTTTCTGGCATTGGAAAAAGTTCTTCCTTTGTGGCTAATATTAATTGCATGCTGGATTGTGTGCTGCAAAAAAGATGTAATTAGAGGATAACGGCTTTCTTTCTAACCAAGGTCAAAGTCTCTTTCTCCCAAAGCCTTTGGTAAAAGGAACAGAATCATCTGACAGCCTAAATGAAAACCTGAGCAGATGCCATTTTGCTATTTACCAAAGAGGGTCTTGTGACCTGTGCAGTCTTCCACCTTCCCTTTCAGGAACACAGCCAATCATAAACAAGTGACTTTAGTCACTGCCACCACCCACACAGAAGATAGCTTTTTCGTTCTGAACGGTTTTTAACTGTTTGAACTGTATTTGGCCCTTTATGGCGATGAACTGCTTTCTGTTGCCTAAAAAGTCCTAGGTTGTGCTTGCATTACTTTGTAGAGTGGCTTTTTGACAAGTTTGTGTGTGAGGACAGCTGTAAAATTATAACGGGGAAACTAAAATGTAACTGTCAGGTTATATCTCCTAGCCTTTTATCTTTCTTCCCTATTAGCAGCTTAGGAGCTTGGGGCACACGTCTTTACTTCTCTACAAAGCCTTAAAAGGAGCCATTTAACTTCTACATTTAGATAGTGTAGTCTAGAGATCTTAAAGCCCCTTTGAGGTTTTTTGCTTGCTAAATGTTCAATTCCTTGCTCATAACGAGTGATATGGATATCTTTCATCAAAGTAGCATTTCTGTTGTGAAAATATCTCGGTTTCTCAACACTTGAAACATCAGTGTGTTGTGACTTGGAAAATATAACCCCCTTCTGCAAGTATTGCTTCTATTTCACTTACGCTGTTGGAATGTGGTTGTGCAAGTGTCATGAGTATCTAGTGGATGCCTGTGTTACTTTTAATTAATGCTAGCACAGCTCTTTCCCTATATCTTGCCCTATAAACCTAATTGTTTAGAAGTTGAACAGTTCTCTGTAGTCCTTGACTGTAGTAAATCTTCTCCTCTTTTCTTTTCTTTTCTTTCTGGCAAACAAAAAATGATACTGCAATCTCATACCAGTTCAATGCCTTTAAAGATTTGTGTTTTTATTCTGTCATTTGAAATTTGTTTTCTTCCTTTCTCAAGAGCAGAATTGCACGTTTCATTGAATAAAATAATATATTATATTGACTGTAAAAATTCAGACTTCTACCTTCACTGTTCTATGTATTTGATAAATACCTGTTGTGTTTGTTTGAAATTTAACTTTGCAGGCAAATATATTCCTTTCTTTAAAGGGTTTCTCCTCTCCCTTTGGTCTGTGCAAATTCTTCCTCAGGCACCAGTCTTTCTTACTATTATGCCACTCTGTAAAATGCCATTTAAGTTTGAGAAATTTTTTTAATTAAAAAAAACCAAGCAGTATATAAATTTTGTGAAATAAATAAATAACATAAATTTGATGTTACTATATAGATGAATTATGCATACTTTAAACCTGTGCAAGTTTGCTAACATAAATAAACTGACACTTTATTTCTACAACACTTCTGTAACCTGTTGCGAAGACTAGATAAATGAATTTTGGAACATAATTCTTCCCTCCTTTCACCTCCATGTTCAAGGCTCATAAGGGTCCTTACAGAACACTTAATTCTAAGTTATGTGTAGTAAAAAGAATGACAATAACTCAATCTAATGTAGACTGAACATGTAGAATCTGTTGAAAATGGAACCAGCCAGGAATGGAAAGTTGTTCTCTACTCTTATCATAATGCTAATACAGTGGTACCTCGGGTTACGAACTTAATTCATTCCGGAGGTCTGTTCTTAACCTGAAACTGTTCTTAACCTGAGGTACCACTTTAGCTAATGGGGCCTCCCGCTGCTGCCATGCTGCCGCCACACGATTTCTGGTCTCATCCTGGGGCAAAGTTCTTAACCCGAGGTATTACTTCCGGGTTAGCGGAGTTTGTAACCCGAAGTGTTTGTAACCTGAGGTGTTTGTAACCCGAGGTACCACTGTATCAGATTTGAGGCAGCACAAGGAGAGGGTTGTGTTTCCTTCTAAATGACAACATGATTGCTAGCAAGGCTGTCCCAAGGTATTTTGGTGCCTGAGGCAGAATAACAAATGGCACGCACCTTGAAACCAATGTACACAATATGCACTGCCAGCCAAGCTATTTTGGCATCTGAGGCAGAAAAATATCACAAACACCTGTGCCTGGCAGTGAAAATGTAGTAACAACAACAACAACAACAACAACAACAACAGCAGCAGCAGCAGCAGCAGCAGCAGCTAGCTAGCTATTTGCTGCCTTTTCATGACACTCAAAATCTGCTGCCTGAGGTGGCTGCTTCACTCTGCCCAATGGCAGGGCTATCCCTGATCCTAGTTTATAAAGCATAGTGTCAGTAAACAAAAACAATAGATTTTGTATACCATCAACCAAGATGGTTCAGAAGCTGATTTTTAATTATGCATTAGATTTACATATTGCTTTTCCTTCAAGCAACGCAGGATGGTGTACATTGTAGCCCCTCCGTCCAGAGTGAAGTAGGTTAAATTCAGGGGTTGCAATGGATGCTGTAGCATG
The DNA here is from genome assembly GCF_951804945.1 of Podarcis cretensis. NCBI lineage: Eukaryota > Metazoa > Chordata > Lepidosauria > Squamata > Lacertidae > Podarcis > Podarcis cretensis. Next base: position 28,255,142 of record NC_137179.1, on the reverse strand, counting down.
TTGGAGATCATTTCACAATTGATGCAGTTGTGGAATAAAAGTGGAAACAGGATGAACTTATGACAAATGTTGTGGAAGCAGCATGGTTAGAGGTTTTGTTATATATGGCACTTGGCTTCACTGACTTACTCATTTATCAAGCTGAAATTTGTTACACTTACAATCAAAGCTACTCTGATTGCTAGCAAAATCTAAAATGGATACTTTTTTACATCTCTCCCAACATTTATGAAGTCTGCTTTGGTTTATCAAATTGTCCTCTATAGCATGTAACACTATTTATCTGTGTCTTCTAGTGTATTTACCGTTGTATGGCCATATTTTTATCAGTGGAATTAATTTTTCTTCCGTGAAAGATTTGCTGGAAACTTCCCTCATAGAAAGACATTAATCTTCAAAGATGAAGGAACCTTTTTTTAAAAAAAATAATAATCATGCATATATTGTTGCAAATGTAGTTGCTTTGTTTGCTTTTATTTACGTTACAGATGGCGCAGGGCTTTGTCACTTGTTCGGTGCCAGATGTACATTTTTTTTCCACAGAGGCCAAAAGTCTGCAATGTTGCCCCCCTCCCCCCAATTGTGAATAAACTTTGATACAAACTAGTTTAAGAGGACAGCTAGATTTAAGCTTTGGGCCCAAGCTCAGAAAAGCATGTGGGGATGTGCGTGTCTTGAAACAAAATTTTAATATATATAGCTTTGTTACTCATTTCTCTGTTGCTTGCACACATACACCCATTGTGGGGTGGAGGATAGAGAGGCAAGGTGTGAGGAGTGGTGCAACAATATAATCCTCATACCCTTCATACATAGAGCAAACTCAGTTCTCTTGATTGTGGATCCTTATGTGGCCAAGGCAGCACCATCTGTGTGCACGAGGAAGCAAGTTTGAGGGAACCTCAAGGTCTCTTATGTTCCTCTTATGAAAGACCTTGAGGTTCCCTCAAACCTGCTTCCTCTTGCGCACGGATGGTGCTGCCAATTGGATGCACATAATTCGGTTGTTGCCTGTATGTTCATACCCCAGTGCAGGTCTAAATTTAGTTAGAATAACAGTACCAATGATTGTTTTTTTATAAGTGAATAGGAAGCAGCAGCATACTTCTCTTAATGGTTCATCATCTAGGCAGCGGGATTTAATCGCTGCTCATCTACTGATGAGCAGCAATTATATCCTGCTCAAAACTACTGTTTGAAGCAGCTCACACCGTTCTCCTGCGGGTGGACAGAAGTGCCTTCCTCTACCCCCTCACAAGAGAAGTGCTAGCTACTTCAAACAGTGCTTTTGAAAAGTGTTTTAATGCAGTCCCCTTGCAAAGATAGAGTGACCGTTGCACTAGGCTACATTGGACTGCTTGGACTCAGTGTTTGCCAGTGATAGCCATGGGTGGGATTTCTCCACATCACTGCTCTTGCTTCCACCAAGCTGCTGCATTTTGCAAACTTTAGCAGCGAAGTGGAGAAGCTCTGTTTGCTGGCCTCACTTGCAAACTCCACCCTTGTTTCCCCCTTCCCCCATCAGTGATGGGGAGGGAAGAAATTAGCAGTTTGGCAGCCCGATGCTCAACTTTTCAAAGCGTCATACATTGGGGCATGTCCCCTGCGGCATTGTTCCTGATACATGTTAAAACCATGTAGTATATATTAAAGGAGGCACTGTGGAAATTCCAGTCATGTCTGACAAAGGAAGGATGTTTCAGGGTGCTTTAGGCAAACACACACACACACACAACGTTTGTAAGTGAAGGTTTCCCTTTTATGCTCAGTAAGCTCAGACGCAGGTGGCGCTGTGGGTTAAAGCCTCAGCGCCTAGGACTTGCCGATCGAAGGGTCGGCGGTTCGAATCCCTGCGGCGGGGTGCGCTCCCGCTGCTCGGTCCCAGCGCCTGCCAACCTAGCAGTTCGAAAGCACCTCCGGGTGCAAGTAGATAAATAGGGACCGCTTACCAGCGGGAAGGTAAACGGCGTTTCCGTGTGCGGCTCTGGCTCTGGCTCTGGCCAGAGCAGCGATGTCACGCTGGCCACGTGACCCGGAAGTGTCTCCGGACAGCGCTGGCCCCTGGCCTCTTAAGTGAGATGGGCGCACAACCCCAGAGTCTGTCAAGACTGGCCCGTACGGGCAGGGGTACCTTTACCTTTACCTTTAAGCTGTTAATGAAAATGCTCACCATCAATGCTGATCAAAGGGCGCGCACCTACTAGCAAGAATATCTATGCAATTTAATATGATAGATTTTGGGGGTGGGGTTAAATTATGCCAAATGATGTTTGGGGGAATACTACCTGCTTTCAACCTTAGTCTATGCAGAAAATGATATGAAGGATTGCTTCAGTCCCATCAGGTTGATACTACTTTTACAAGGAAAAGTGAGATCTTGTGAGTTCCTTACTTGTTGGCTTAGCGTTTCTTGATTTTCTTCTCAGTTTTGTTTTGTTTCAGGGTGTCTTTTCTAATTATGAGGACTATAAAACCGGAACTGTTTCACGAACACACGGTGTTATCTCTACCCCCAGGTTAATGATTCTACCCATCTTTCTGATGAGTGAAACTGGAATAGCTCAGTTGGTACAGCATGAGACTCTTAATCTCAGGGCTGTGGATTTGAGCCCAACATTGGGCAAAGTATTTCTGTATTGCAAGGGGTTAGACTAGATGACCCTTGTGGTCCCTTCCAACTCTACAATTCTATGATTCATATATCCTTATATCTGAGGCTCAGCATCAGATTTCTAGATTCCAGCCCTACTTTGAAGGGAACTGAAAAGCAAGTTTAAGAGCGCATTCAGAGTTCTTCTTAAAACATGTTCTCATACCACAAAACAACTATTAGAACAGGCCCACCCATCTACCCTTTCCAACGACATGATTTCAGATTATATTGGAGATTACATTGGAATACTTCCTCCCATAATGTGACCACTTTATCACAGGCCCACCACATGGGCTAATATGAACCCAACATTGTGCACCCCCTTCAATATCTTTTCCTTTGTCAAGGCTGAAACTGATTTGAAGGGGTATTTGCCCCACATGGCTGCTAGTCTGCCTCTTCAGTAGAAATTTGCCAGCCTGACTCTCACATAAGTCATAGCCCATTAGCAGTACCCATGTCCACCCGGCATAATATTTTATACAGTTTAGAGACCAGCCAATGTCCTTCCTTCCTGCTGAGCCCAAAAACCTTTTGAATAAAGCGAGTTCAAGCCATCCCTGGGTGGGATTGAACTGCCAATTTTCTGGTTAACACACTAACCCATTGCTGTTTTGCATTTTATAAAACACAGCGAAATGTAGCAGAAATTGCAGATAGGAGGAGGCCAAGGTTTGAACAGGATTTGTTAGATTGTGCATATTTTCTATCTGGGGCCTTGCAATCAAAAGTATGTCTCCCTCTGAGGAGGGAAGCAAACCTGTTTCTCCTGTTTTCTGGAGCAGTTGTTTGAAATGGAATTAGTGAGATGAGGTGACACTTGTCCTTTGGGCACTGGGGATGGGATTGAAACAGTGTGCTACCAAAGGGCCTGTTGAATCTTGTCTTCCTGGTCCTGCTGTACACCTCAAGAATGAGTGTCTCCTTTTATGGCTCACTTCCGATAATCCTGTTGAAACTGTGGATTAAGACGTGAGTGCACACTGCAAGAGGCAGCTCTCCTCAGCTACTTCTAAGCAGAGAAGATCCCAGGGCATTTGGAATCTGGTGTTCTCCTTAGAATTAAAAGCCAGCCCTGGTACTTTCTTTTCTTTTTGGAAGGCTGAAAACCTTTTACCACAGAGTAATTTCTAAAGCAAAACGCAACCTTTTGTTTGTCTTTTGTATTCTCCTCTCATCGCGCCACAATGTTTTCCCCGTCCATCTCCCTTGGTAGCTCTAGGGCAGATTGCACAGACTATCCTCTTAGCTCTAAGACTCTTGTGGTTTGTTCTGTGCTTTAACCAGGTGAACAGCAAATTCACAAATACATATCAATAGTGAATTAAATAGCTTTTCTGTGGTGACTACTGTTGTTGACTGGGGTAGGCTCAGCTAGGGTGTAGCAAGACCAGCAGACTGGGCTGTGTGCTCTAGGTTACTTTATAATTCCTGTATAGGGAGCTGGGCTTGAAAAGCGCTGGAGAGAAGATTTAGCTTCTACTGACCTAAGAGAATGAGGTTTTCATTCACCTCAAAAGAAGCTTTCTTTTAAAGTAATTGCACTCCAGCATTAGGACCTGGCTTGTGTTTACTGCTGACCCCACCCTGCCTTGCCTTTTTCAAGAATCTGAAGCAGCGATTGTGTTTTTAGAAGCAGTATGACAAGAGCGAATTTCCCCAGAGGCAAATGCAGAGTGTGAGCTGTATACACACCAGTACAGACAGACACACAGGGCTGGGAACTCCCAGAGAGAGGGAGGGAAAAACGTAAGCAGGAGAACCAAGTAAAGCAGGAAGGGGAGGAGGGGGAGAGCTTTTAACTGACCTATTTTGATTCTTCTCCCATCCTCCACCCACCCACCCAAAAGCACCTTGGTGACCACGCTTTGTTGACGCCTCCCTGGGATCCGCTCCCATCGACTACTGGGTTGGAATTGCCCAGACTGACATGATGTACCTCTGGGTGAGTAGAGATCTGTGTGAGAGCTTACACGCTTTGCACATATAAGGAGTGGAAAGCTGAAGATTCTGTGCAACCATGTGCAGACTCCTCTTTTGGGCTTTGCTCTCTTTTTTTCAGCCCCTCCATATGCCAGGTATTAGTTGGCCCCTATTTAAAAATATGGAGATGTGTAATTAAATTATTGTTGAGCACAGTGCTTTTGGTGGAGAGAGCGAGAGTGAGCGAGCAGGAACTTTACAAACTGCCAGATTCTGGCACCTGTAGGTAGGAGAGACAATTTTATTTTCTCCATAGGTGTCAAGCAGTGACACAGATTCTTCTTAGGTGGGTATTTTGGTGTGACTGGTGGATGCTACTAGCAAAGAAGGGGATTTGACAACTGAAATGTAGATAATGATTGAATTCTAGCCAAGGAGGAAGTAATCAAAGGTAAATTGCAGTAGTTGTTCTGCATGTGGTCAGAGGCTGGATGCAATGACACCTTGTCTACAGTGCTAGAATTACCAGAATGGAACACACAAATGTGTAACCTTTCTTCAGTTAGCTGATGCTGAATTACATAGGCAGACTTGATTTGTTAGAGTAGATGGTTAAGTTATAAATAGATAATTCAATGCGATCTGCTCTTGTTTTTCAAAACAAGCTGAGTGGGGAATACCCTGTTCTCCAAACTTGGTCATTATTTCAGTGTGGCAATCTAAATTTTGTATCATGGAAGTTATGCTGCTTTCAAAATTAATTATGTGGCGTGTAATTTCCCCCTTGTGAAACATGTTAAGCATTGTTTAGCTTGTAATAAGTAGTCATAGAACTTCTGAGTCTTGGTATTGGTATTGAAATAAAAATTACACATAGATATAAAGGTGTTCAAAGAGATTGCACAGACATTTAAAGCAAAGAAACTGAAAGGCACTAAGCAGAGTAGAATCTGAACGGAAGCCTGGTTTCTGGATCCAAATAAATTCTGGAATCACAAAAAAGCATAGTGTAAATGAATGTGATGCATGCCAGTGTAAATGTTTCCAACTTCTATAATTGATTCTGAATTCAGCATTTGGGTTTGTAGAACTTTATCTCACCCCCCTTTTTTGCAAGGTGCAGTGGCAGGAGCAGAGCAAGAAAGGAACTGGAGGCCTCAGGATAGAGACTTCAGGCTTGAGTTGTAGAAACATAAGATAGTGAAACTTTTCCTAGATATATTTCAGCCATTGGCTGCTTGGGTTGCCAGTTTTTTTGTTTTACTAACCACTTCTCCTTTGCCTTTAAGAGGAACTTGATTTGTAGACTTCATGCTTATCAATCACCCTGATGCAAAAACCTAAAAAAACTGCTAATTTATGCAGTTTTAGGCACTGCACCAGGAAAGGTTATTCTTCCTTTCAGCCCTCATCCTATTAGTTTGCTGTATACATGTCTGCAACTATGAGGGCTAGAAATTTGCTATTGTTAATAATAGTAGTTGAGATTCTCCATATTTATGTAGTAGTTGTCAGAACGTGTGAAGTTCATTATGAGTAGATGCGGAGAACAATACCAGTCTTTACCACAATGCCTGTAACTTTATTTGGGCACGAAAAGGCTGGCTTTGCTTTATAGTGTTCTGTAAAGTGTCACATGTATTGATGGTGTAATTTCAATAATCCAATAATGAGGAAGCAGACCTGTGATCCATCTTATCTCTACATTTTGTCTTTTGTTGGTGGCTTCAGTTGTGTTGCATGACACTATTGATACTAGTTCTCTATTGTTAGCGCCTGACACCAGGTTGACTTATACTGTCTGCCTGTACTTCAATGCTGAGCTACTTGTCTGGGTAGCAAAGGATGCAAATAACTGCTTACATAGGCCATTGGAAAGTTTGATGGTGATTTCTTTGAACAGTAAATCCCAATATCATATTGCAAACTGGCTTTCAAACTTATTAGTTTTAGAAGTAAATTTCCACTTGTATAGAATCATGGAATCATAAGTTGGAAGGAATCCAGAATATCATCTAGTCCAACCCCTTGCAATGCAGGAATCCTGCCCATAACCACCCCTGGGTGGGCTCGAATCACCAGCATTCTGGTGAACAGCTCTTGTTTGAACTCAAGGATCCTTTCTGGAACTAGGTCCATTGTTGTGTTGAATCCTAGCCAGCCATCTGCCATGTTAGGTACCTAGTCCTTTTGAAAAGATACTTACAGTGGTGCCCTGCAAGACGAATGCCTCGCAAGACGGAAAACTCGCCAGACAAAAGAGTTTTCCGTTTTGGAGGTGCTTCGCAAAACGAATTTCCTATGGGCTTGCTTCGCAAGACGAAAATGTCTTGCGAGTTCCTGCAGGTTTTTTTTTCTTTCCCCCCCTTTTTCTAAGCCGCTTATCCGATAAGCCAATAAGCCACTAAAAGCCGCTAAACCGCTAATAGCGCTAATCCGCTAAGCCGTCAATGGGCTTGCTTCGCAAGACGAAAAAACCGCTAGACGAAGAGACTCGCGGAACGGATTCTTTTCGTCTTGCGAGGCACCACTGTATTCATCTTCTCTGTGCTGTTACACAGAAAGGTACTACAGCTGTGCAGGGCACCTGGAAACTTTAGAGATTTGATCCCGCCTACCATAAAGGGAGAATCTCCCCCTTTTTTTCCTTGATGTGTGGAACAAACATGGTTCTGTTTTCTTGCAGCTACCTTATTGGCACAAAGTTACCTCTAACAATGGTCACATAGCTTATCTACTTAGGAGAGGAACATTCAGATGAATCTTGTTCCTGCTGCCATAATCAGACATGTAGAATCCATGTTTCCCATTTTGAGGTTCTCTTGGAGAGCATGCTTTACAAATTTCTGACACCTGTTAACACAGATCAGTATCCACTGACTATGTTGCTGGGTGCTTAATCAGTTTCCCAAGTTTCTGTCTCAAATCCATTCATGATTATGAAGTGGTACAAAAATGGAGACTTCAAGGACCCATGTGTCCTTAGGACTGGCTAGGTATTCACAGGTAAGCCAAAATGAGAGAATGCAGATGTCCTTTCCTACAGCACCTCAGGCATCAGTGTCTTTCAATCCACTGCTTCTGGCTGCCCTACCTTCTTTTATAATGGAGGTAGTAGCTTTTCCAAATCGACAGTGAAAGAGAGTACCAGTCCTACTGGTACATTAAGGCCATGCCTACAGTACTTAGAGTCAAAGGGCAGAATTCAACATCTACTAATATGATTGCATTGTTAGTGCAAGCATTAAGCAGTAACAGAGGCAAAAAGGATTGCTTAAAGAAAAAAGGAAGATAGCCAACATGGCCAGTTGTTAAAGGATGGTGAGAGTTGTAGTCCAACATCAACTGGTGGGCCAAAGATTTCCCTACTCTTCCTGTAATGTAAGGATGCTTTCAGACATTGAGTGATACCCAGTGTTTGTCATGTTCAGAATAGGCCCGTTAAAATTGATGTACATAAGTCATTTGATTTCATTGGGTCTACTCTGGGCATGACTAATGTTGGATACCACCCACTAGGTCCCCTTCATTCTTCCAGCAATTGCTTAGATACACGTGTAATACCTGCATACCATGGAGACCATTATGCCTCTGTAGAATGTGTCATTGTGTCTTCAGTCTCAGTACAATAACTATGATGTGCATAGGGTTGTTGTCGTGTTAAAAATAAATAAATTATGCCAATCACAACTAGCATTTTGTTCTTATTGAATTTATTTATTACAGAGATATATCAAACATAAGTAATAAGAAACAAGATTCCAAGGAATCTCCTGGACTTCCATCTTCCCCTTTGTGGGTCCTATTTTTAATAATTTCCTCCTGTGTCTTTTATGATAATCCAAATCTTTTACCTCTTCCATTATGTCCTGAATTCAACCTTAAACTACAAGTGATAGTCCAATCCTACTAACAATTGTAACTGTTTACAATGGACTTTAAGATAAGTTGTTCATTTCTCCTATTCCTTATTAAAATTTTGGTCTTCCTGATTTCTAACTCTTCCGGTCATTTTAGCCATTTCAGCATAGTCCATTGACTTCATCTGCCATTCTCTGGTAGGAACTTCATCTTCTTTCCATCTCTGGGCCAGTAAACACAACCAGCATTTTGAATAAACACTCCAAATGTATAGTCCTGTGTGATGTAGATAATATTGGACTAGGAAGACTGCTGCAGAAAATATTGGACAAAGTTCAAATCTGTACTTAGTTCCGAAACCTCTTTTAGCTTACTGTACCTCGCAGAGTTGTTATGAGAATAGAAAGCCGTATTGATCATGTACGCTGCCCTGAGCCCCATAAAGGAAGGGGAAGTTAAAAATGTAATTCTGGTGTAACAATTTATTTTCCTCCCAGTTTTTGAACAAGCAAATAAATCTTTGTGCAAACTTTTCCAGCTTTTCCTTTCACATGCACTTTTGTCAGTTATAATAATTTCTTTCCTCGGTGCTCTGTGAAATGTAGCTTTGGCTTAGATGTGCTGCTTTGGTCTTTAAAGAAGGATAGTGAAAACGTATTCCGGGAGTATCTGCTTTGCTCTGCTGTAACCTTTTCATTTACAGTATCTTGTATGCGAGGCAAACTTAGTTCTGAACATCTTTGGACTGCCTACAATATTTTCTTTCTCACTCCCCTTAGTCTCTGAGCTCATCAACACCACCCCCCAGGGGACTGGAAAGCGAAGTCTGCCAAACTGGGTCTTAGCAACGTCTTACTCATGGTGCTGTTTCATTTGCCCTTCTGCAGAAAGTACCATTAGTAAAATGAATGATGATTACAGGGAGAGTTAAACAGAGTGCAGCATGTAGCCATCTGTGACTTTGAACTTTGCACAGGCTGTGTTTAGGGTACTCTAGCTCTGAAAATATAGTACGGTATGGATATTTGTTGCGACATGGTATCCTAGTTGGTCAGGTAAGGATGCATATATTTCCCTGTATTTCTGTTGCCAAGTGAAATTGACAACAGAAGTGTTTTATTTGAAAGAAAATGGTTTAATAGACCTTTCAGAGTAAGGATGGACAATCATCTATTCCTAGTATATACTGAATACTGGAAAAAATAGAGGAAAACCATTTTGTAGCAAGGGAAGAGTTTTATTGTTCATACGTTACCTCTCAAGCCAAGATAAGTTATTACTAGGCTAAAGTGGATAAACTATGTAACTTTGGATGTTTTTAATAATTAGTTTGCAAGTGAAGCAGGTTCTTTTACATGATCTTTCTACCATTTTGCCACAGTTTCTACCCACACACCACCCATTCATGATACTTTTACTGCTCTCCTCAACTCCTTTTACTTGCAAGCTAGAAAAGGCCCAACTGCAGGGAGCTCTGAACTGGGGTCATAGGAAGCTGTCCTAAATTGCGTCAGACCATCTTGTTTGATATTATCCATGCTGAGTGGAAATTGCTCCTCAGGGTTTCAGACAGCCCTATCTTGAGATCACGGGGATTGAACCTGGAACTCTGCAATTAAAACATGTTCTCTGCCATTGAGCTATGACACTTCCCAATCTTTCAAGGGAATGGACTGCAGCCTTGCAACTTCTGGCTTCTGCTTGACAATGCTGTCTGACAAAGATGCTGTTACATATTGCAGGCTTCCCCTACTGTCCATCCTGTTAGAAGCCACCCCTGCAATGACTTAAGCTCATTTTTATGCTTTCATGAGAGCCATTGCCTTTGCTATGTCCAAAGTTGTCTTGAATGGGGAGGTGGGGGGCATTAATCTAGTGCTTTGAGAACATATACTTTGTCCCTCTGTGCCTACTAACCTTCAGTGAATGCAGAACAATTTATTTGCATAACAATTATTATTTTTTAAGTATTTCTGATAGGAACATTCATTAACTTCATATTCTCTTCCTTCCTCATCTTTGCTGCTCTCAGATACCTGTTCAGATTACTGGTTTCCACTCTGGGGAAAAGTTAAAGAGGAAACTGACTGGTTTTGTTTTTGTTTTTTTTCATTGCTAGGCACATTAGAGGCACATATTGATATTAGTATGCACACTGGTCACTATCTATTAGTGCTATTCAGAGTAAACATAGTGTAAGGACTTAAGGTCACCATGCTCATTAATTTCAGCAGGTCCATTCTGTGTAAGACTAATGTTAGATACAGCCCTTTCGTTTTTCAAAAACTGAATGCGGGAACTTTGAGAATGTGTTGGAAATCTTTTATGAAATAAAGGGCAACCCTCCGATATGCCATTCATTTGATTTTTTTTTTTTTAAATAATCAGTAGATGCTATTAGTATCCTGCATGCCCAGTTTCAGCTGTGGATGCCTTCCTCCCTCCCATTCATTCTGAGGAAATCCTGTCAAATTTGCCATGACTGTCTGGCCTTGGTAAGCCTACTGTGTTTTTAGATGTTTGGCCAGATCATTATGTGCCATGTCACTGATTTCTGTGAACTTGTTTCATATCCTTTTCCGCAGGAGTGTGCCTGTAGTTGGCCGTGTTATGTCACAAATCCCGCCTTGTCACTGTGGAACTCTTTTGCTGTTTAACTACAGTGGTGGCAGTGCAGATGCTGTGCATTCAGATACAAAAAACAAAGCAGCTCTCGATTTAATCCCATTATGTGATGTTGATCTCAGGACCACTGGACTCTTAGTTGGATTCTGGCTTTAATCCTGTAAAGATCAATCTTGCCCGTTGCGCTCTCTCTCTCCTGATTTTAAATCCCTCTTTAATCTTGTTAATTGCACCAAGCTGTTTTCCTGTTCACCAGCCTAACTGTGTTATGCCTTCACAGTGTTGTTTCTGACCTGCTTTCCCCTTTGTTCTCGTAGGAATAAGGAATATGGGTTTTATGGACGCTGGCTTAGTAGCACCCTAGTAGCACCCTAGTGACCAACTCACGTCACTCAGGTTTTGTATTAGATGATTTGGGTCATTGCAATTAACTACTGTACCAGAAGGTTGCTTAGTTCAGTTGATACCTTGAAAAGATGGGTTGATTGGTCACTCGGGTTGTTCCTCTGCCTGAAGAAGGCAATGAGCCTGGAATATTAGAGCTGTCTCATAAAGCAGTGTCTTGAAATAAGGTGCTTTCGGAATAAAATGATCTCAAGAAGAGACTATTACTTCATTGACTGATAGTTAAGAGTTCTCATAAAGATATTGGCAAAGCACATAGATCCCGGAATGACATACCTCAAAAGTTTGGCAGAATTTCAGTTCCTTAAATTGACGGAGGGGGGGGGGTTGACACATTTTTTTTGTTTTAAGGTAACCTTAAGGAGAGAATAGCAGAAGATGCACATTCAAGCTCAGGGCCTTTTATTTTCCATTTTGTTCTATCTTCCAGCCAGAAAAGCTTGAACTTCCTTTTATATTAATGCATGGGGCTGATTTTTCACTGTGACAGATGGCTCCTACCAGGCAAGACTTAACATATTCATTTTAGTATATTCCATAAAAAATGGTGACTGCAGCAATAATAAGTAAGCAAAGTTTTTGTGTGAGATCAAACAAAACATCTCTCATCTACTGTTTTTTGTAATTCAGTAGGAAGTGATAGATCAGTTCTTAAACCAATCAGTACTGAGACTCATATAGTTCCGCCAAATTAAGTTCCTCCATCTATCTGGACACAGACTATTTAGTTTAAAATAGAATAAATCTGGCTTTCTATATTGCTACATGTTGGTAGTTGTAATCTCCTAGTACACAATTCTGCCTACAATGTGTGTGAGCAGAGAGCAATATTGTGTTCATTTTCATTTAAACGGTACAATCTTTTTTGAGACTGTTAGACTTTGGGCGGGGGGGATGAGGATTGCATCCTCGTTTCCTTTGTTCCTAACCTTTAGGAACTGGAGTTTGGTGCTTTGGTTGGAGAAAGATTGTTGTCTGCATCAGCCTTGTGTGATCGCAGCAATTCTTGGGTTAAAGGAATTGCATTTGGGGCAACATAGTGAGTGCATTTCAGTTCTTTTTGTGTTGCCAGTAGCAAGAAAGGGGGAAACTTTTGATTTCTAATCCGCTTTAGAGGAAGCTCCATATCAGGGCCGCACAGAAACATCCAGTCAAGCAGCTCCTTTATCATAAAGGGGATTTTAATTAAAACTGTTTTCGCATTATGAGCGGAATGAACGTCAGTGCCAGCTAGTCCTGTATTGGGCATTTATCTCCTTCAAACCACATTACCCATAATTGCTACATTAAATCAAAGTTGGAGAGATTAGAGGTCTGAATTGGGCAGGCAGCTGGTACCAGACTAGGGAGCTCCATACTGCTGAGTTGTTGATATGGGGTCTCCTCCTTCAGAGTATAGATGAAGAAATGACTGTGGCAGACTTCAGGTGAACCCAACTCTCTTTTTGTAGGACGGACGATTGGGTCATAATCCAGAAAGTGTGACAAGCTACATGTCTGAAACATTCCAAACAACTGTCCTTCATCTTAATGCTTTTGTCTGACCTCATTGGGGCATAACAGACACAAGTTTGGGTCCTGGGGGTAGGCTAAAGGTCAGAAAATTTTCTCTCCTCCGTAGTGCAGGATTCGCTAAACATTTTGGGCCAGTGGTCACATTTGGAATTTTGAAACAGTGCCATGGGGAGCAGCCAGGACATGGCTGCTGTGAGGACATGCCATAACACAAAATGGCTGCCATCTCTAAATGAGCGGAATAGAGACAGAGGACCGCAAAACAAGTACAGGTATGTCCCCTCAATTAGTCACCCCATCAATGGAAAAAGGCACTTTTGTATTTACTCTCAAAGGGAGAGAAGCTCTTTGCATCTCTCCTCTTCCAAATGGAAAGGAGGGTAGTTGTCCAGTCCTGGCATCATTGAAATGTGGGCATGTTTAATGGAGCAGCTTCAGTGTTGGAAGAGGCTGAGCATGTGTGAGCAGGAACTGAGCAGGAGGAGCAAACAGTGCCATGTTTATGTTTTAGGATATATTTTATGAGAACTTTTGCTGGTGCCAAAGTAGGTACAGGTGGGCATAGTACCGCCCACTATGCACTAGTGTTCAGCACTGGGGCTCAGGCAGTCATCCTCAAACCAACCACTGGAATACATGGAGTGTATACATTGGAGAAAATGCCTCCCTGCACTGTAGGAGAGTGGCATTGAAGCTGGCAGCACACTAAGTAGGCTCTTTGAGCACCCTACTCCTCACTCTGAGAATGAGGTCCTCCTTCTTTGAGAGTGAGGAGTTGTGGTTGAAGTGACCATAGTGAGCATTTGCACTGGCAGTGAAAGATGTAAAATTTATTGAAGTTAACAGAGACTTCTACACAAGTGTTTGCCAGTGTTTCGACAATATGCATTGGTGGCAGTACAGTGCACCTCAGCTACAATGCCTTGCTGTGAGAAAGTGCCCCTTCCTGAGGGTGTTGCATTAAGGGGGCAAGGATGGTCTCAGATTCATGGAAGTAGCAGAGGGAGTAGCAGCAGCAGCAGCAAGGACAAGGGAGCAGCAGGCAGTAGCAGGAGGAGGTAATAGGTGACAAGGATGCATGGAGGAAAAGGAGGGAGTGCAAGTGACAGCAGCAGCCCACCTCAAGCAGTGCACTGTGTCACACTGACCTTGAATACTCTCAGCTATTAATATTGTAGGTCACAGTTGGGTCTGAGGCTGGTTTGGATTTCGAGCCAGAAATTTCCCATACTGCACACCCTTCAGTTACAGAAAAGGTCAGTCTACTTAAATGGTCACCTGAGCCCCTATTGCAGTCCAAATACACTACTCAGTTGCATGCATAAGCCTTCCAATCCATTGACTTACATGCAACTGTTTCCCTCATTTTTTTTCCACTTTAAATAAGACCTTGCTACTCTCTGGTTGTTGCTTGGTGGGTTTTTTGCTGTCCAGTCACAGCTATGCTAAAATCATGGCTTTCTCCTCTCTTTTCTATGGGCAATTCACTTTTACCTCTGGGAAGAAAAGAAGAAGGATTTAATAGAAGGAGGAAATTCCATCTCTAGACAATAAGGCTAGAATTTATTATCTTTATAGACCCAACAGCCACCAACATTATGTAAGATATTGAACCTCATAGGTTATTGCCAGGCCTTTTGGGGGGATTTTTTTTATTGCTTATCATTTATAAGCTTGTCTATCTCTAGGGAACCACTTGAGTGTGTAAAAACTGCTACCTCATTTTTTGGTGTTGCCAATTCATTTTCAAACATCCTATGTTCTCTACTAAAGGAACTGATTAACACTACCTGTTAAATGTACCCCCTGCATCCTGAGTTCAGGAAACTCGCTTTCCTATAAAGGTCACTTCAGGAACTGGAATGTTAGTTTGTGATTAAACCTCATTATCTGCTCATCCCCCTATTTTTTTAAAATATAGTTTATTTCCTGCCATCTGTGTTGTCTTCTTCTGGCCTACTGATAGACAGCAGAACATATTCCTTGGTCTGTGCTCTCTCCTGCCAAATCCTGCTCATTAATGTCTGTTTTTCTAGATATCAACTTCTGAAGAGGACTTAAATTTTGTATCCAGGAAGTACCTAGGTACCTTGAAACCCTTTGAGTAATAAGATGGATTTGTTCATGCGTGCTTTGAGCATTTTGTCAAAATACTGAAATAAGAGCTGGGTCGTATAAGCAACCATTAGAACATTCAAGTAGGCAAAAGCTTAATTTTAACCCTTCTTGGCTAGTTCAGTCTTCCTCAGCCTGGCATTGGACACCAACTCCCACCAGCCCAGTGAATATTGCCAGGAGTCAAGGATAATGAAGGTTGCAGTTGAAAATATATATGTAGGGCACCAGGCTAGGGAGTGAGTGCCATTTTGCTAAATTGCCACTTTTTACTTTGGCAGAGTTCCACACTCATATGTCTTCTAGTTCTCAAGGTAATGTGTGTAAACTACTGTGGCCCAGTTAGCACATAATGCTAAGCCAAACCATGACTAAGCATCTACAGTGGTGCCCCGCAAGACGAATGCCTCGCAAGACGAAAAACCCGCTAGACGAAAGGGTTTTCCGTTTTTCGAGGCGCTTCGCAAGACGAATTTCCCTATGCGATTTTTTTCGCTTTCCCCCCTTTTTCTAAGCTGCTAATAGCGCTAAGCCGCTAATAGGGTTGCTTCGCAAGACGAAAAAACCGCAAGACGAAGAGACTCACGGAACGGATTCTTTTCGTCTTGCGAGGCACCAGTGTACGGGCAAAAGGGGGCATTCAGAGAGAAAACAACAGCCAGTTTGTTCCTCCTCTGGTTTGCTGCCCAGAGCTAAGCTTAGGTTATGACCCAGTTTGGTCATGTTGTTTCTCTATCTCCAAGCAAGTTACAAGCTGTAGGCAAAGTTTGTTATTGGATTATTGCCTTTAGTATATATATATATTTTGGGGGGAGGGGAAACCATGAGCCCAGGTTCAAATGTAATGCTAAGCCAAACCATGGCTTAGCTCTGGGGTGGTGCAAAGTGTCCATACTTGCTCATTCATGCTTAGCCATGGTTTGGTTTAGCATAAGATGTGAATTGGCCCTATGTACAGTATAGCTAAGTTGCTCTTTCAATTTTTCTGTTTTATGTATTGCTATTTGTATTTTATTTCTGTTACAAGCTATTTAGGATTACATTACGTAGGGAAAATGGAACATATTTTAAAAATAGAAATAAAACATAATATTAGTAAATCAACTTGCACACTGCAAGCAATAGACTATTGTTCCTGTCTTCTACAGAAAGTACTCCCTCCTCAAATCTTTTACAAATTTATCTGTTGTTCTTTTAAAATTATATAAGCTATGGTTCATCATCACATTTTGTGGTAGTGAATGCCATAAGATTGCTTTGCCCTTTCTGGAGAAATACTTCCTTTTGTCTGTTTTCAGCTTCATTGGATGAGCATTAATTTTGGGAACATAAGTACTTAGGAAGTTGACTTACACCAAATCAGACCAGTGGTCTGTCTAGTTCAGTACTATCTACATTGACTTGTAGTGACTCTCCATGGTTTCCACCATGATGCAAAGATCACTTTCCAGGTTAGTCACTGCCAGTTTAGATCCAAGATTGGACATAAATGAAATTAGTAGTGTGTGTGTGTGTGTGTGTGTGTGTGTGTGTGTGTGTATAGAGAGAGAGAGAGAATATGAATATCCTGCAATACTTTACATATTATTTCCCATTTATCCAATTTGAGATACACTGCAAGTCCCACTTTCCAAATACAATGCACTCCCAGGAAATCATTCATTAGGAAAGCGTTCACATAACGAGCTGACGATTTCCATTATTTCCTATGGGAACATTTCTAATCCGTGGTTTGTCTGCTCTCCCTCCCTCCTTCCATGGTTTCTGCCGGAAACTGCAGCAGCCAATCAGCAAAAGACAAAGGAAAATAAGATTTGTCCTATTTCTCCTGCTCCCTGATTTCTCCTGGCTGTCAGTAATTTGTGGAAGGGATTCCAAGCACATACCAGAACTTTAGGCTTTTTAGAAAGCCCATGTATTTTTTTTTTATTTTTTTTTTTGGTTTGAAAAGTGATGGGGAAATGCATTGAATAGCGTGGAAGACTTCAAAGGTTTTATTTATGACAACTTGCAAAGATTACTCATGTGATAGCTGGTATGTGTTACTGACAAGAAATGGATTTATGTATAATGGTTCTGAATGAAGAACTCATTATTGCTATAATGGGTTGTATCCAACTAAGTTCTACTCATAGAGTAAAAGGTACCCCTGATCATTAGGTCCAGTTGCGGACGACTCTGGGGTTGTGGCGCTCATCTCGCTCTATAGGCCAAGGGAGCCGGCATTTGTCTGCAGACAGCTTCCGGGTCATGTGGCCAGCATGACTGAGCCGCTTCTGGCGAACCAGAGCAGCTCACAGAAACGCTGTTTACCTTCTCGCCGGAGCAGTACCTATTTATATACTTGCATTTTTACGTGCTTTTGAACTGCTAGGTGGGCAGGAGCTGGGACCGAACAACAGGAGCTCACCCCATTGTGGGGATTCAAACCGCTGACCTTCTGATCAGCAAGCCCTAGGCTCTGTGGTTTAGACCACAATGCCACCCTCATAAAGTAGACTCACTGATATTAATGAACCGGTGGTGGTGATGTCCATTAATTTGAATGGGTCTACTCTAAGTATGACTAACATTGGATACAACCCATTGTTTCCCATCCAAGCTGTATATTGAAGCTTCATGAAAAAAATTCCATACTTTTTTTTAATGGCACAGTTGCTTTAAATTTCGGCAAATCAAGCATATGTTGGAATACTGCTGTTGCTGTCAATTTTCTGATGAGAGAAACAGTGCTGAAAGAATTGAAAGCAAAATCCGTTGAACAATAGGTGCAGAATAGTATGCTCATAGCAAGAGTTCAGGGAGCAAGGGTGGTAGTGAGAGCTTGTCCTTAGTTCTTCTTCGGCTTTCTATCTGCCTTCAAAGAGTTCAGTAAGCCCCCAGATTTTGGGAAACTGGGCACACAGGCTGTTTAAAGAGTAGAGTATGCAAAAAAATGTCAAACCATGGGAATTGTTTTTTTTTTTTTGCTTTTTTTAAAGAGCACAGTAAAAAAAAAAGTATATTGCTTCTGTTGTTGAAGGTATAATTTCCACACCTCGCTATTCCCTTTAGGCTACTTTCAGCCTTCTAAGAATTACTCACTGATCTCAGGTTACAAGTGACACACATGGCATGCATGGTTCGAAAAGCAACTTCTGAACCTGCTGGTCTTTGTCAGATTAATTTAGCATCTGTCCATGTCTGTTAGAGCTCCAGCATCCTCTTGTAGGAATGTGTGGATTTGGAATGGTACAAGGAAGTTTTCTAAAATGGGAAGAGCAGCTGGCTTTTCCAGACCTAGCCCCCTTTCTCACCATCTCCCATCCCCTATGCTGACAGTCAGCATTAATCCTCCTAAGTTTGACTGGAACAGCTGAGAGCATGCATCCTGCATAGCTCAAGGCCTCTCGGTGGATTCAGATTGCTTTCTTTCCTCCTCTCTCCCTTTCTCACTTCAGTTCTGATTCAAGCAGCTGTCTCTGTCTGGGTTAAATGCAGAGAGAGAAGTGTTAAATGATACGATCATATATTTGGCTATGTTAAAAAAAACCAACCCCACAAAAAACTTCATTGCAGATATCAGTGTAGCCTCTCTCTTTTCCCTCTCTTTGCATCCTCAAAAAAAAAAAAGGGGGGGATTTGCTATGCTAATCCCAGCACCTGTCTCTGCCTGGGACAGTAAAAAAAGCAAAAGCAAAAAGGTCTGGGGGTGGAGGGTAACACAGCCTCATATACTTTTTTGCTGTCCCAGATTGTGTTCCCTCTGACGCACCTAGTGCCCAGAACATATATCTCTTTGGCTCCTATGTGCTTGCTTGCTTGCTTTCTCCCTCTTCGCCCATTACTGCATTCCGTTCTTCCTGATTGTCATTCTGTGCTTCTGGGAACTGCAGGAGAATTGTTCGTCTTCAGTTTAGGATTCCTAACTTACGAGGTTCCATTCGTTTATGTGCGCCTTGGTTTAGCTGTGCTGGATCTCAAGGGGAGGGGGAGGCAGAAAGGCTGATCTGAAGCCATTCGGGCAATTCATGTATATTTTCAGCTGAGCTAGTATCAACCTGCGTATAGACCCAGAGGCCTGAGCCAAGTATTGCACAGCACTGCCAGGGACCTGTGCTCAAGACTGCAGGAGGGGAGACGCAGACTCAGAGTTCCCGTTTCTTTGTCTGCCTGGTATACAGCTGGAGAAGCCTTTGGCTATGTATGGTGTATATTGCATGGATTACCAATACCCCGTTGTCCAGGTAAGTAGAGAAAAGATCACAACTGAATGTTGTTCATGTTTCCAATTGTACATTGTTAGCTCCCTGCATTGCTTTGAGAGGAGGCTGATATTTTTCCAGGCTCAGCTGTTTTGGTTTATCCAGATACACTTTTTCAAAAGTACTGCATTTACCTTTTGCTGAAGTTGGCATCTGAGTTGAAAGCTTGAGGATCAGAGTCTTATGGGATAAATTTACATTTTACGGAGGAGGTTGTTCCTGATATAAATTCCAATGATATATATGTGCATTTTTAAGGAGTGAGAAATTATTAACATTAAAATCCACCATATGGCATTCTTGAGATTTTCTTATTGGTTGATGAGTGCTGCATCACTAAGGAGCATGTGACTTGAAGATACCTCCTTTCTAGCTCCAGCAACCAGAAGAGTGATATTTCTATCTCGAACTCATTCCTAGTGAGCTGATGTGCTATAACTATTCTGATTCACCTTATCCCTCACTACACAAGTCCAGTGCTAATGTCCTGATAAAAACATAGTGAAATGTATTTGTTCTTGTGTTTCAGACATTTTTAAGAGCAAGAACAATAATGATGGGAATGTTTGATAACATTCTCATTATTTTTAATAACTTTTTTTCCCTTTTGGCAATCCTAAGGCTTAGTCAAGGATCTGGTATCCTAAGCCTCTTTGTATGTTGAACAGACATCATTTTTAGAAATTTCCTGCTCATATAGCAAGTCAGAGAATGACAGCTTTTTGTATTAATAGGAATGACCATTCATTTTGCTCCATATTATTTGGAATAAGTATTATAGTAGCTGATACTAAGGTGGCTACTATATGAACTGTCTTTAGTTACCAGGCATGTTTCTTTCTGGGGATTTTTCTTCTTTTTCAATGCCACATGTGACATGCTGGTTTTATTACAGTAAAAGGTAAAGGTAAAGGTACCCCTGCCCGTACGGGCCAGTCTTGACAGACTCTGGGGTTGTGCGCCCATCTCACTTAAGAGGCCAGGGGCCAGCGCTGTCCGGAGACACTTCCGGGTCACGTGGCCAGCGTGACATCGCTGCTCTGGCGAGCCAGAGCCGCACACGGAAACGCCGTTTACCTTCCCGCTGGTAAGTGGTCCCTATTTATCTACTTGCACCCGCAGGTGCTTTCGAACTGCTAGGTTGGCAGGCGCTGGGACCGAGCAGCAGGAGCGCACCCCGCCGCAGGGATTCGAACCGCCGACCTTTCGATCGGCAAGTCCTAGGCGCTGAGGCTTTAACCCACAGCGCCACCTGCGTCCCTTTATTACAGTAGTTACTGTTAAAGTTCCAATCCTCTACACCGTTACTTGAGAACAAATCCCATTCAACTCATTGGCATTTACTTATGAGTAGATATGACTGGGACCACAATGTAATTTTTTGTTCATCAGAATTGTCACTGCTCCACAGTAAGGTATTGATTCCTGTGATAATAGATTTATCTCAATATAATGTGTTATCATTGTGAAGAACTGGGCCAGAAGAACGATATATTTGTAATACGGGAGAGGTTCTAAAGTGATCAGTTGGTATTTCATACCCAGTAAATAGTGAATAATTTTTGCAGTCTGATTATATCTGAGAAGACCAGGCAATCACCTATTATGTCATTTTGTTTCTATTTTTATATTTCCCACAGAAGTCAATATCTGAAGTCTGTCTTATATATTTTGATAGTTATTGGTAGCAGTTACACACACTTGAATAGTGGTGATAAAATTTATGCTTCATGCTTTAAAGGGACGTGTTTTTAACCATTTCAGTGATTATGTTTTCTCTGCATTCCTTCTATTTGAAACTTTTAGTGCATTGGATTTTCCATATTTTAGTTCTTTCTTTTACTGATCTTGAAGCTGTCTGGAATGATTAATCACTGGTGAATGGAGGAGTGAAGTTTTGAACAACCTTCACCATTGTGTAAATAATTGGGTGATCGGTTAATCTTGAAGCATTTTTAAAGTTTAATACCAGATTTTTGCATATTTAAATAATAATTCTGACATGTTCCCATCATCAGTTAGATCTCTGTTTTCTGCTGCTCAAAATATACCATCTGCCTAGACCCAGAATCCACATCCTTCATAGTATTTCCGTTGTGATTGCATTTATTCTTAGAATGCAGAATTGTGTGTTTCTGTTTAGGAGTCATGGAGTACTTCTATTCAGAATGACAAAGTGCTTGATGAGCTCTTGGGCTACAGCTTGGAATAGAAAGAATTCATACAGAAGCATATGGAAGACTTCTGGTAGACATTATCTGTAATAATACGACCGACATGCAGAAATATGAGCTATAAGCCTGTGTCTTTGTTCAGAAGATAAATTAGTATATAGGATCTTGTTAGACTACTATGCGCTTAAGGTCATGTGATTCTACATTAAATGTATCTCTTGGTTGTCAACATTTATTCTAATAAATGTGCCTTGTGTACTGTATTCCTAAATACAGATTGGAGATTTGTTCCCTCTCTGTTTGAGCCAGTACAGAAATGTAGATAATTTACATTAAAATGTAAATCTTATCCTATCCCTGTGAAACCCTTCATGAATATGGTTAAGAGAATGGGTTGATTACCCAAAGCAGTTAAAAATAGAGAGCATTTCCTTCAGCACTCCAGATATAATACTAAATGCTGAAAGTATCCAATTTAAGGTTTGGTCTGCTTGCCTATGAAGGGACGCGGGTGGCGCTGTGGGTTAAATCACAGAGCCTAGGACTTGCTGATCAGAAGGTCGGCGGTTCAAATCCCCATGACGGGGTGAGCTCCCGTTGCTCGGTCCCTGCTCCTGCCAACCTAGCAGTTCGAAAGCACGTCAAAGTGCAAGTAGATAAATAGGTACCACTCCGGCGGGAAAGTAAACAGCTGTACGCCGGCTCCCTCGGCCAATAAAGCAAGATGAGTGCTGCAACCCCAGAGTCGGTCATGACTGGACGTAATGGTCAGGGGTCCCTTTACCTTTACCTTTACCTGCTTGCCTGTATTAAATACACTGTTTTTCAGACTTTTTTTGATGACCCATCACATAGCCACCACTGTTGCACATGAGTAAATACCTGAAATGCAGTCTGAGAAAGCCTGCAAATATAAAAAAGATGGTTAGCTCATTGGTATGAACAAGCCTTGCAGGCCTTCACATTAGCAGGCCTAAGGAGGTTGGTGGGGAGAGAGAGGAGAACGTTCAAACACAAAGATTGCTTGAATGTGCCAGCAATATGTCCTCCACTTTTCTTAAGAGGCATATAAAAATATCCTCCCAACATTCTAGCTGCTATGCTACGAAGGATCTTGCCTTGCATTATGCATAAATCAGCTGGGTTCATATGTTAAAGACGGGGAATCAGTAATCAGTTATTAGTTCATGTATTTATTTTCTTACATTTATATCCCACCTTTCAAATGGAGTAAGGTTACCAGACGTCCCCGTTTCCCAGGGACAGTCCCTGGATTTACAAATCAGCCCCCTGACAAAATCCATCTATTTAGTAGGAAGTTGAAAAGTTGCCCCCGGATTCATTGAAAAAAATATGGCAACCTTGTTATGGAGCCCAATATGGCATATGTGTACTTCGGGTTACATACGCTTCAGGTTACATACACTTCAGGTTACAGACTCCGCTAACCCAGAAATAGTGCTTCAGGTTAAGAACTTTGCTTCAGGATAAGAACAAAAATCGTGCTCTGGCGGCGCGGCAGCAGCAGAAGGCCCCATTAGCTAAAGTGGTGCTTCAGGTTAAGAACAGTTTCAGGTTAAGAACGGGCCTCCGGAACGAATTAAGTACTTAACCTGAGGTACCACTGTAGTTCCAAGATGATCACCCACCAAATACTAACCAGACCCAAATCTACTTAGGTTGATCAAGGTGTTGCCCTCATGTGCTTTCAGACTATACCCTGAGACCAGTGGGTACCTGTCCAAGCTAGGTGTGGAGTATCTGTTCTGCTGGTAGTGCAGAGCTCTGAAGTGCATGTGGTGTGATGTGATGAGGTAACACTCCCTTCCTATGAAAAGAAAGCTGTACATAACATTATTGGCACTACCTGAATTTGTTCTAACTTACTAGCAGAAACATACTTGGAGCTGCACCAAAAGGCTAAGATTACCCCCTTTCAATCTACTGATTATTTTTTATTAATAAGACTTCTGCACTGCCCTTATCATTCATGGCCTCAGAGCAGCTCACAATAAGAAAATAAAACCAAAGGAATAAAAGCAATAACAATAAAAAGCAGTGGATAACAATTGCCATGGGCAATTGTTCAAGAGCTTTGGATGGCAGTTGGGCCTTTTGTTGGGTTCTTCTTCTTCTTCTTCATTATTTTCTATTCTCCCAGTAGAATTTGTAGATTGGATATAAGAACTGTGTTCAAGAGTAGTGGCTGATTATGGATTGGATATCTTTTAGGAAAGCTGTATTGCTGAGAAGTGCCCTTGAAGAAGGTCTTGAAAAAAACACATTGGGCATTTCCTGTGTCCTGAGGAAAGTTTACTGTTTTAGAAATGATACAAATGTGCATTACCCATTTACCTTCAATGTTTTTATTTCTTGTGTTTAGTGCTCCCCCATTTTTGCCTTTGGCTGTTTGTTAGTAGACAGTAGATTTAAGAGGGATTGGCATTAGGTTAAAAGTTTGGAATATGATTATGTTTTTGTTATCTGCACTTGAAATTACTGTCCTCATGCTGATGGACTTCACTGACACATTTTGGGGAGTTCTCAGTTATGCTGCATCAATGCAGGTGAGTCTGATGCTATGGGTTTTGTAACTCAGACTGTAGGGAAAATATTAATGAAGGGCCTTTTCATCAGAAATGAAAACATTTTTTTTTAATGTCCCCAGAGAGAGAAGGATCAAATGGCTTTATCTCAAATGACCTTAATAAATGGATTTATTTGATTCTAAGCACAGGAGGAAAATCAACATGTTAAGGTTAATATTATTCCACATGTTGTAAACAATGTAGACTGCGATTCCACAAACCCACATGTTGGTTTGGGAGAAATAAATCTATGCTGTCACTATCCTAGTCTACCTGAAGGCCAAGCAAGAGGTTCAGAGTTGCCCTTAAAATTGCAGTTTATGATGAAAGTGGGGTGATTTAGCCTTGCTATAACCGTAATAGACCCACATGCTTTGCATGAAGGAAGGGCTTGGGAATGCAGGCACAATAACTTCCTTGAGCTAAGCTAAGGACACCCCACTTCTGCAATGATGAATTCTCAGGATGAACCTATCTGGGATCAGGTCATTTCTATATTGGTACACAAGGATTTGTTTGGGATATCAAAAATTGGTTAAGAAACCACCAAATTTAATCAAAGAGGAGTTTGCATTGCGACCAGTTGGGGAAATTTCCCATCTCCTTACAAGATGTACTACAGGCAGCTAAGAAACATGGATTAATGTAGCCTTTAGTTCTCCATATACTTAGCTTGCATTCCATTATTCTTTCTGCTTGCAGAACATGAAATCTTGGCACTTACACATTACTTTTATGGTGACAGTTGTTCTCCAATGATAGAAATTTAAAACCTCTCTCTTCCCGCCCCCAATTGTAGACTAATGAGTCACAGATATCTAGGCCTTGCCATTCATTACTAAAAAGAATTACCTGTACTGTAGTCAGAGACATACTTGTGCTATTTTTGACAGATTTAAATTTTATACAGAAGCCGATACATTAAACATAAGTACTCCATCTTCCTTCTCTTCCTTTCCCCTCTGTGGGTGGGCAATGTTGTAATATGGGGGTGGAGATGGTGAAGATAACAGATGGTTGTAACTTTTGTAAAGCATTGTTAATCACAGTCAAATAGGGAAAAAACAGCCTTTCTTGAAGACCCAGATATGATGTTAATTCCATATTATGTTGTTCCATCCAAGTGGCTACTTTTGAGGGAAACACATGGCTTTTAATTAGCCGAATCTATGTATTGGAGAGACATAGAAAGAATAACATTAGTCAGTATAGCCTAATAGTGTGTAATAGACTGAGCTAGGAATCAGTCCCTGGCTCATCCCTCACTTCTGCCATAAACTTGGTAAGTAGCATTAGGCAAGCTGGAGATAGAAGAGACCTGGTGTCAGTGGGTGACATCTTTGGGCTGTTGGCCCTGCTGGAAATCCTGTTTTGGGTCCTCTTTTCTCTCATTCTTCTGATGAGCATCAGGTGGCAGTCATTGCAGTTGCCCACCATGCTGAATAATGCTGTGTTGCATCATGGAGAATTAGTGTTGGTTCCCCATTGCTCATTGGAAGAAGCAGTGCTTGTTAGGCCTGCCCACCTATCCCCTATCTGGTGTGAACCAAGTGAGCTACCAGAGGGAAGGCCATTGACATTATCCTGTTCTCTGGTTGTTATGGGGACACTCTTGCTTCTAAGGACTATCCCTTTTCTCTTCCAATTCCTGGGTGTGAGACTCAGAGAGGGATGTGGAGACTGTTGCTTCATGGGCAGAGGGATGTTGAGCTGGAAAGGAGGAGAGTGGAGAAGTAGAGAAGAAAGATGAGGGTGAGAGAAGGAGGGTGGCTGTGGAAGGGAAAGCCCTTTGGGGGAACTGTGACAACACACGGTGACAGGATTTCAGAGAAAGAGAGAAGGGTGCCCACCCACTGCAGGCTCTACCATGGCATGACCAGCAAGTGACCCCCAACAGACATACAGCCAATTGAATGTGACCCTCCAAAGAAGAAGTTTCCCATCCCTGGTCTAAGGAATAGATCTATCCCAAAGGGAGTGTTAGCTGCATGGCAGATACTAGGGCAGTGAAATTGGTGGTCTTGCTCTTTTTGTCGTCGTACATTGAACAACATTTTTTTTTATTAAAGGATTGGTAGGAAAGGGGTGTGGCTTTGAAGATGTGAACATAGAAAGAGTGAGTGTGAAAGCTGAGTTGCCTTAGTTCAACATACTGGTGTGTCTTTTTAAAGGTGTGAGGGAGCAAAGCAGTTAACAGGATGCTATGCCCTTGGATATTTTTGGTGCTCAGTTGATGGCCTTTACCACTCAACCCCCCACCCACCACAAACCCTGCATCTTGTGAGTGTCTTTTCCCAAGCTTGAGTATAAAAATTGCTTCCACCTTGCTTGTTTTTTACTTGTGAATTATCTAGCATAGTGCTAAAAGCTACTATAGATTTATATACTTTGACAGAATAAGCACACACGTCAAGGCTGCCTGTTCAGATGCAGGCTTTTCTTTAGGATACATGCTATTCATCTTTTGAACAGATGAAGGCAGAGTTGTGATGTGTAGGGTTTTTTCCCCACAAGAAACAATTATTTATAGAGACAATCTGAATTTTACCTCCCAGTGTGAATCACATCACCTTTGTAGAATTGACTCTGTGGTTCTTTCCCCGTAAATTTGTTGTTGTTTAGTCATGACCCCATGGACTCTTCGTGACCCCATGGACCAGAGCATGCCAGGGCCTAAATATTGTGTTTTACCAACTGGTCCCTTGCAGCAGGTTTCATGCTAGTATTTTTGCCACAGTTATCTGTAACTCCATAACTTTCAGACTAGATTAAAATTCATGGTGTTACCTTTTAATAATGCACTTTCATTGGTGTTGAGTCTGAGTATGTTTGCTTGTTAGGCAGAGCTGAAAATAGAATAAATCTCAGAGAGCACTGCTTTTGCTGGAACCTGCACAGCGCTATCCATTCACACCACCATGAGAGGCATCTCTTCAGTGAAGGTGTTGTAGAACGTTTTGATTTCATGAAGCGTGTGCTTATCTTCTTCCGCCACTACATACTGGTTTCCCTCCAAAATGGCCTCGGCCAATCCTGTGGATGTAGTTCTCACAGGGTCATTAAAACAAAAAGAGATTGTGAAGAGCTCCAAAAGGACCTCTTCAGGCTGAGAGGTGGATGGGAAGTAATATAGCAAAGGCAAATGCAGTTCAATGCAAACAAGTGCAATATTATGCATTTTGGCACACACACAAAATTAATCTTAATTTCACATGGGGTTTGAGCTGGTGGTGTTAAGACCCTGGGGTTGTAGCAGATAGCTCAGTGAAGATGTCAACTACCGCGGTGTGTGGTAGCTCTGAAAAAGGCCAATTCCATGCTTGGGATCATTAGGAAAGGAACTGAAAATAAAACTGCTGATATAATTCTATTATAAAAAATCTACCGTTCAACTGCTTTTGAAATACTGTGTGTAGTTCTGGTCACGTGACTTCAAAAAGGATATCATAGAATTGGAAAAGTTTAAGAATAGGGCAACCAAAATGATTCCCCTATGAGGAAAGGTTGCAGCATTTGGGACTTTTTAGTGCAGAGCAAAGGCGCATGAGTTGACACAATAGGAGTTTATAAAAAGAGAAAGAGGAGAGAGAAAACTTATTCTCCCTCTCTTACAACACTGCAACATATATGGCCGTCATTGGAATGTTGGAAGTGTCAGGGCAGATACAACGAAGCAGTTCACACAGTGCATGGTTAACCTATGAAACATGTGGAGGCAGCAGTGGCCACCAGCTTGGATGGCTTTAAAAGAGGATTAGACAAATTCATGGAGGAGAAGGATATCAATGGCTACTAGCTATGCTCTGCCTTCATGGTCGGAGACGGTAATGTTTCTGAATACCCGTTTCTGGGCTCTTGTGTTCACTTCCTGTTTGCAGGTTTCCCACTGATGTTGGCCACTGTGGGAACAGGATGCTGGACTAGATGGGGGCAGGGTGGGGCAGGAAAAAAACATGAACAGAGCAGAATGGCTTCCTAACTGCTTGGCTGCAGCAGTAGCCATGCTGCAATCACACACATTATGGGGTATTTGTCTCTCCACCCCTGCCCCCCCCATACCTAATCATAAATTGTAGGAGCAAGCACAAGGAATGCAGGAGGAGCCAACTTATGGTTTACATGCTGAATGCCCCTGATTTGAATCCAGGGCACATCTACAAACTACAACAGGAGGGAATTGTGCCCGCCACCATCCATATATTCAGGCACACCTCAGCTGGTCAGCAGGACTGTTTCATGGACCGATAGCCTGATCACTGCATGAGCCAACTAGCACTTTTGGCCCCCTCCCCCTGACCTTAGTATTTCTCCTCTGGTAGTGAAGCTGATCTTGTCTACTGCATTGCAAAATTTGCGTTCGCTTCTAATGCCTCTTGCTTGCCTGGGTGGAGGATAGAAGGGGCAAAGTGTAGAAACCAGCCCACTGTACAAAAGGTATTAATTTGCATTTCTTTGTTCCACCTACTTTTCCTTTGGCCCCACCTATTGCTGGCATATGGTCCCTGGAAAGTTGTGGCCCTTCAGGCTGAAAAATGTTCCCCACTAACTAGACAGTGCTCTCATCCAAGGAAGGAGCATAAATGTAAAATGGTAGCATGTACAGCATTTCTGTTGGTTGCATTTGCCACTATTCAGAGCTGATTTCCAGCATCTGTAATGCCTTTTCCTACTTCTTTCTGCTGGTATTACAATATGTGGTTGCTCTGCATGTCATTATTCCATAGTTGTAGGAAATGGTGGTGGTGTGGTGCAGCCTGAGGTTTTGATACTGTACATTAAACTAGGCAGAAAGGAGATATATGAGGGTGTGTGTGTGTGCGCACACCACACAAAAGAGAGTATTTTCCTTCTTCCTCTACTGAAAAAATGGTGTTTAGATGAGAGTCCCACAGATTACATATGCATCAGCTTTGTTTTTTAAAATAAATTTTCATTAATTTTGTCCTGTTTGAGCTCCAGTGTTCATAATATGAGCTGCTTTTAAAAAAATAAAATAAAATGAATAATAAACTTTTTTTAAAAAAAGAACCAGGATTCCCTCTGGGGATGTGCACATATATCAAGTTACTAGGGTAACTGTAATTCTGGATCTAATACATAATCGGACACACAGCATTTTTTTCCATAAACGCAAAAGAACATGAGAATACAAATTATTATTTATTAAATTTCTATACCGCACTTCATCCAAAGATCACAGGGTGGTGTGCAACATAAAAACACACAAAAAACCTGTGGTGGGATGCTGTATTTATAAATTTACAATTCTGATTTAATTTTTTTTTTTAATTGAATGCTACCAACCGAGCTCTAACTGTGTGGTGGCATATAAATGTCAGCAAAGAAAGCAGAAGCCACAGTCAGGCATCTTCTTGGGGGAGCCCTGTAGCCACGTTGATTTCAGCATCAAAAACTATATTGGATAAACCAAAACCACATTTTCCGGGGCGTTTGCTTCCTTTCAGATTTAAGCGCGCGCGCTCTCTCTCTCCCACATTGCCAGTTCTCTTTCTCTGTTTGTTAATATCACTTGGGCTGGAAGAAGCTCTGCCTTGAGAGAAGAGAAAAAAGCAGCAAAACCAACCGCCCTAATGGGCGCCGAGTTCAGTTAGGGTTTCATCTAGGACGACATTGCCCGTGTCCAAGGTGCGCGGAGGTGACATTGCAGGTATTCCTTTTGTGTGGAAGAGAGTTCCGCCCGCCATGTGCAAGCGTGCCCGGGCAGCTGGAAGGGCTTCGAGCTCTTTGTTACCCGGAGTTGTGCTGCCTACGCCGCCTTGACTGGATCGAGGCTCTGGCGCCCGCCCGCGCCCCGAGTAATCCTATACCCGTAGGCGCGCAAAGCCCGGAAAGAGGATGCCAGCAGTATCCCAGAGGCCCCTCTGCTTGATTCCGAACTGGCTCTGCAAGCGTCCAGGCGGGGACGGGGGACGGGGAGGAGGAGGAGGAGGCGGGCCTTGGCTCTGATTAATTACCTTAGGCATTCGGGGGAGGGACTTCCAGCCGCCATCTGGCTGAGATATGGGAGGGAGCTGCGGAGAGGGCGGGCGGGGGAGAGACAGCCAGAGAGGAAGAGAAAAGAAAGGAAGAAACACGAGAGAAGAAAGGGAGGAAAACCAGGATCAAGGGGAACCCCCCGCTCCCTCTGGGTCGCCATTCGGAGACGGGGCGCAAAGCAAATAGGCAAAGGGTTCTGCCACAGCCCCACCTGGCGGAAGGGTCTTTCTTTCCCCTTTCTCGAACACCTCCCTCCCCCCGTTTTGGTTTATGGAGAAAAAGAAAATGGTCACTCAGGTAAGGCTGCGTTTCTGTGGTGCTGCTGCCTGCGCCGCGGCCCCTGCCATCCCCGCACAACTCCGAGCACGGGGAAACGGGAGTGTCTTGCAGCGGCTTCGCCTCCTGCAGGGGGGGAAAGAGCAACAAAATAAAATAAAAATAAAAATGGTGCCGCCTTATAACGTTCGCTCTAAGCTGCGGGAAGATTGCCGTACATGGGAGAGTGTGTGTGTATGTGTGCGCGCAGCCATCCCTGTTCATTCTGCTCCATAGCAAATTCCTGTTTCCTGTGCTGTGCAGCTGCAGCTCAGGAAAGACCCTGTGGGGATTTGTCTACCTCTTTGTCTTGGCTTGGAGGGGGAGGGGGGAGAGGGACTGCAGAGGTACGGAGGGCTTTGCTACCAAATTGCAATGGCACGAGGGGCTTCCTTCTCCCTGGGGTCCTGGTGCAGTTTGCATGAGGCTACTAGAGGATTGGATTCTGAGTTTCTTTTCAGAATGAATCGCTTCCATGCTGGCATGCGTTCCTTTCTTGAATCAATAATATTAGGTTTGGGGTATTTGTTTGTTTGTTTATTTATTCATTTGTTCATTCTTGCTCTTAGCAGCTTAGGTTTCCTCCGGGAACCAACTAATGATATGCAGCAGTATGTAGTGGCCATAGTGTGATATGATCCTTGAGGTTCATTCTGTTTTACTCATCAAATCTACCTTCTCTTAACACTCCACCCCCTGCATAGCAGCGGTGCAATGGGGGGCATATGCAGGTCTTCTTGCAGGTTTGGCTGAACCTGCATTTTAATGACTTCTCTGGGACAAACAAAGGTAAACACCCCCCACCCCAACCATTTCCCCAGGTGTCTTGTCTAAGCTGAATGCTCTCCAAGCTGTGAAGTATGTTTCAGCTAGGCATAGACACAGGAAGGCAGCTGCCTATGATTTCCCAAGGAAACAGCGTTGGCACTGAAGGCAGGTGAGGATTTCTCAGGGAATTTGCCCAGTGTTGAAGAGCAGTCATTTTTCCTGCTCTGCAAGGGGTGTTATCTGATGCTGCTTGTCATTTAGAGCCTTGGCGAGTGGGAAGGAGGTGTTTTTTTGTTTTTAAAGAAAGCATGGAAATCTCCCAAGTTGACATAGAAAGGTAGTATAGGAATTAAGAGAATTCAACAAGGGGGGGGGGGCAGTAAACAGAGGAGGTCAGGAAGCAACATCATTAGAGCCAGACTTCTTTACTGTTTGCAGTTATATAATGCCCTGCAGTGCCATGCAGAGATGGGTACCTTTGGGGGGGGGGATATTCCCAAGGCAATTTTTTTTTAGTAAACTTTTAATCATACAAATTTGATACATTCTTTGGAATCTTGCATCATTTGACATGTAACTTTTGTAACATCACACATATATGCATCACTGTTATTTTAAATTAAATCTCTGTTCAGCTTTGATGAGATCATGCATGGCCGACTTCAGGGAGGACTTTATTCCAGATGACTGGCTCAGAAGGAGGTTGCTACAAGCCTGGTACCAGCTTGACTTCTTCAGCCCTCAGACTTGCATTGATTTTAGTGGTTCAAAGGCAGGAATATCTAGCCATTCATGGGCCCATTGCAGCTCTTCCTCTTTACTACCGACTCTCATTACTGTATTTATAATCTTTTTAAAAAATCCAGGATACTTGTATTGGGACAAATAACAGTTTCAAGGGATTCTCTAGGACAGGCTTCCTCCACCTGCTGTACTCCAGATATTTTGGGCTACAACTCCCATCAGCCCCAGTCAGCATGATTATGGAGACTAGGGCTGATGAGAGTTGTAGTCTAAAGCATTTCGGCAACACCACATTGGGGAGGCTGCCCAGCAACATCATCCAAAGGCCTTCTCAGTATTTTTGTAGTTAGATTTTTTCTTTTCAATGTAGCTCATGTTCTTATATAATAAGCATTGTTGGG
The DNA here is from genome assembly GCF_951804945.1 of Podarcis cretensis. Taxonomy (NCBI): domain Eukaryota; kingdom Metazoa; phylum Chordata; class Lepidosauria; order Squamata; family Lacertidae; genus Podarcis; species Podarcis cretensis. Next base: position 28,222,814 of record NC_137179.1, on the reverse strand, counting down.
CATATGAAACCTGGTGTGTGCTTTATTTAATGTGTGTTTCGCTTTCCCCCCCATACATAGGCATTGTGCAGTGTATGTATGGTTCCACATTTGTATAGCTGCTTTTCGTAGGTCTGAACTCATGATTAACATATAGAACTGTCCAAGAAATCCTGGAGTAAAGATAGGCATATGTTGATATTCTTGTCATGTGCACAGAAAGTGAAAAGGCTTATAAGCTTATCAAGGAAGCTTAGAGGACTCCCACATGCATAGGCTGAGGAAAGTCTGTTCTGTTTGTCCTAGAGAAAAGAGAGAAGGAAGTAGAAGCTGATATTAAGACTCAAGAAAGGCCATTCTTAACTAGCCTTGGCTTTGTGACCGTAACCTTAGTGTACATAACAGGGGCATGGAACCTATAGTCCTCCACATATTTCTGGACTACAACTTGCATCATCCCTGAGCATTGGCCATGCTGGCTGGGGCTTATGGGAGTCTAGGACCACAGTATACAATATATAATTTCCAATTTGGTTTTGAACGTTTGTGCCATATTTATACTTTAATTGCACAAACAATGTGATAAATATAATGTTTATCTGAAACCCACATTAAGAAAGCAGTGTTTTGGTTGCATGAGTTAGCATGGCTGCATGAGAGAATGGACTTCCTTGGTTCATCCTAGGTGCTTTTTTTTTTAACCTTTAGGACAGCTTTCCCCAACATGATACTCTCCAGATGATTTGAACTATAGCTCCCATCATCCCTGTCCATGATGACTAGATTCAATGGGCTTTGTAGTTCCAATCAACTGGAGGGCACTGTGCTGCAAAAAAGCTTTAAGGTGGCATTATGGAATAATTCCTGAAGGTGTACACATTCTTGTAATCCAGACCTTGGCAGTTGTGTTCAGAACTGCTGATCACAAGTCATGTCTCGATGGGGCTTCATGACATCAATTGCTTTTGGAGTATCTTGAATGCATCAGTTGCTGGAGCCTCATGTACACAAGCATTTTTTGGTTAGTATTATGACACCAGCTAGATTGGCTCTTTTCAGAGTATGTTTCCATGAGCAAGAACCAAATTAGTTGCTCTAACCATATTAGTTGCTCTAATTACTTTGGTGAATGGGATAATGCTTCTGTGTCCAAAGATGTTCAGATACTTTTTTTTTTGGTAAGAGAATAGTACCATTTGCACAACATACTGGTGGTGTACTACTGCTGGTATAAACGGTCTCTTCTGGGGATGTGTGCTCCAGTGGGAGGGGATGGAGTGAGTGCCTCTTGGTTCACTCCTGTACAATATGGTCATATGTCTAAGACTGGATTGAGAGGCAGTAGGGAAGTGTTACAGAATCTGCCACATGCACTCGAAACTGACAATTTAATTTGTATTTCTGCATTTACAGTGTGTTAATGTATAAGTACACTTCATCAGTGAAGTACCATTAAAATAGATGCAGAGAACTGAAGCTGGTACTAAAATAGCATTTGTTGGCTGGAATGCTTTAAAAATAAGAGCCCCATGTTTCTAATTATGTGTGAAACCTTCGTCACAAAAGTGCCCCAGATTTGTTCCTTAGGCCTCATTTAGGTGAATTTAGCCTGAACTCAGCCCAGATAGTCCTGCAGATGAAATGGAAAGTGGAGAGAGAGGGAATTATATATGTTAAAGGAGTTTACTTTTTTTGGCTATACTGTGAAATTACTAGCGTCTGGAGAACAAAAACGCCCTCCCTTTCTTTCTTGGACAACCCAGTGCCTTGCTGGCGTTTTATTCAGTATCTGTTTCCAATCAGAGATGAGAAAGAGGGGGTAGGTACTGTACTGAGCTTCCAGGAGAACGGAAAAGGGTGTGCTGCCCCTTTAAAGCTGTTCAGCAAGCCCATGTGGCAGTAGCCCGTTCTGGAGTGTGTTCCTGTGCAATGAATCACTCATTCCATTGTCTGCTCCCCCTCCCCTCCTGCTTGGAGAAATGGAGTCTTTCACCTGGGCTCCTGCCTGCTTACAGTCCCTACTCTTTAGGTAGGGGGAGGGGATGCTCTCTGTAATTAAAAGCAGAAGGAGGAGAGCTGCTGCTCCTTTCAAAGCTATGCCGTGCTGAATGAGCCGCAAGCTGGGGAGTGGCACTTTTGCCCTTCCTGGTGGGGAAGAGGTAGTAGCATTCTGAGAGGGTAGGGCGGCTGGCATTTCTCTTTTCTGGAAGTTCAGGATCTCCTTGAAGGATTGTCTCCATTTTGTAAGCCCTCTGAAATGATTTGACTCCATTCTGTCAGCGGCACCCCCCCCCCACTGCTCTCCACCCCCATTCTTGGGGTAGGGGGGTGGGGGCTCCAGCTAGCACCGTTTATGTTGGCATGTGCTCGACTAGCTGCGCTGTGCCCAGAACTCAGAGAGGTGTTGGTTTTATGGATTTCAGACTCGCTCCGGTTTTTTGGTGGTTTTTTTTTTTAAACGAACCAGCAGCTGCTTCATATTTTCCAACCATTCTCTCCCCCCCTTTCCTTTGCTTCCCCCTCCATTATAACCCGTTCCTTGCCAGGCCCCACGCCAGCCTGTGACAAACAACTGTAGCCAGACACTGCAATCCCAGCCTGCTTTTTATAAAAGCACGAATGCAGGAGTTCCTTAAATGGAGATTTGATTTAAATCTGAGCAGCGTTCTGCTTGGCAGTGTTCTGATTCATTAGAGGCTGTGTGTGCTTACCATCCCTCCATCTTCTCCCTTGCCCATATCTGTTTTATGATCTTTCCCTGCTCACCCTTCAGTCATAGCCAGGCCAGTGAATGCATCTTTGTTAACCTTACAATGGGATTAGGGTGGGTGCTGTATGTAGAATGGGGACAGTTGGAAGGGTGATGGTTACCTTGTACTAACCATAAGCATTCTCTTATATGAAATTATCTCCTTTGTTTATACTTTAAATGCACACATTCAAGACAGCTGCTGCTCCTCCCCTTGCAATATGTTGCAGGATTATTCTCATTCTCTGCCTGCCAACACTACAAGTAATGTATTATATGCTTCTCTTATTCTTTCCCCCTTCTATAAGTTCCCCCTTATATCTGCTCAAGCACTTTCCTGTGTTATAGTTCACCTTTTATGGGTTATCATGTACACTTGAAATAAGGCCTTTCCTGATGCAGTTTCACTTTCCTCCCTTGTTTTGATGGCAGAATTCACACTAATCTGCTTCCTTCTGAGTAAAGATTGTCACTGTCAAACCATCTCATTGTCTGAGTTTGACCTTCAGTCGACTTTACCAGTGGTCCCTGGCATGGCATAGGGTTTTGCTAAAAGTTAATTGGTGCTATAGCATGTGGCATGCATTGTTTTGAACCATCTGGGTTTATATCTATTCCATGTGCTACAGGGCTCCCTTGTGTAGACAACATTGCCTCCCCCCTTCTTGTCACACTAGATCTTCCTAATGATTATACTAGTTTGACTTCATCTTTTAGAAATGTTTAGATATTGTGGTTAAGTGCAGGCGATTGCCTTAATAACTTAAATTCAAACAATCCAGCTGATTTCGGAGAAGTGTAATAAAGGCATACTTGTGTTGCTGGGAAAAACCCATACCTGCAGGCCACTTTTCTAAGAGGAAATGAACAATAGCACCCTTGCCTGAAATGTAGGGATATATTAAAACCTGTTAATTGCAGCTTGAAGAAAACTACTTACAAGTGGCCTAGGCATGCCAGATCCTAGAGGGAATCCTTGAAATCCCTCCTTACTGGGGATTTTTAAACTGGTCTGGATCTGGACAGATTGTTTTATGCCCTTGTTGCTCCATAGTCTCAGGAAGTCGGAAGCTGCTTTTAATGAGCCTAAGCTGGGAAGTTGTATAAAAGGGAATCTGATACACCAGTGCCATTTGCTCAAATCTGTGTCCCAAGAATAAGTCGTAGCAATTTAATAGATTTTTAGTTGTGGAAATAAGGTAGCTTAGAAAGATAGAGCTCAGGACTGGGGATTGGTAGATCAGTGTTCTATTTCTGGCTGTTTCGCTGGAAAGTCTATTGCAGCCATTAGATTAATACTGTTGCAAACATGTAAAGTATTGGTTCGATATCCTTTGAAGAAGAGGTCCCAACATGATTTATTAGCTTAATGGACTGTGGAGAGTTGGCCAGAGTCATTTACAGATAAAGGCACATGATGGCTCCCTGTGGAAGCGCATCTTCTGGCTATACTGATAAAAGCATGAGTTCTTCATGATGGCTGAGATTACAGTGAATTAATACTGTGCATCTTCTAATTGGAAAGCTTGGCCTGCTTGTGAGAAAAGTAATTGGAGGACATGATATGTATATGTGGGCATTTCTGACCAATAGGGAGCTGATCTGCTGTCAGCTGCAGCTGCTTCCTTCTTCCTCTCTGCTTTTTTTGCCATTTCTTTCTATTTGTCTGGTTGCTTCAATATATTTTGATCTTAAAAAAAGAAAAAGAGAAAGTGTATGTGCCAAGGTCACCCAAATTGTCTAAGTCAAGTTGACTTTAGTTGACTCTGTAAATTAAGAAGTGTGGAATTATTACTCTGCCCCCGCAGTTTCTGCGGCGTTACCATACATTGAATGCACCCTTTCAAGCATAATATTTGCACTGACATTCCCAGAAGCTGCTTTTTAAAATGGATGCAGAGTTCTCCAAGCTGCTGAACTCTTTGTTAATATCAAGTATTCTGACTGAATGGGAGTAAATCATAGAATGTAAACCTGTGCCTGGAAAATCACCCCCTTCTCCACTTTCAAACACAGCCCTTTTCTCCCCTAAAACGTTTCCCTCCAAATTTCTTCAGCAAAGCCACTACAGTCTTACCTCCCACATAGAATCATAGAATCATAGAGCTGGAAGAGACCACAAGGGCCATCAAGTCCAACCCCCTGCCAAGCAGGAAACACCATCAGAGCACTCCTGACATATGGTTGTCAAGCCTCTGCTTAAAGACCTCCAAAGAAGGAGACTCCACCACACTCCTTGGCAGCAAATTCCACTGTCAAACAGCTCTTACTGTCAGGAAGTTCTTCCTAATGTTTAGGTGGAATCTTCTCTCTTATAGTTTGGAACCATTGCTCCGTGTCCGCTTCTCTGGAGCAGCAGAAAGCAACCTTTCTCCCTCCTCTATGCGACATCCTTTTATATATTTGAACATGGCTATCATATCACCCCTTAACTTCCTCTTCTCCAGGCTAAACATGCCCAGCTCCCTTAGCCGTTCCTCATAAGGCATCATTTCCAGGCCTTTGACCATTTTGGTTGCCTTCCTCTGGACACGTTCCAGTTTGTCAGTGTCCTTCTTGAACTGTGGTGCCCAGAACTGGACACAGTACTCCAGGTGAGGTCTGACCAGAGGAGAATACAGTGGCACTATTACTTCCCTTGATCTAGATGCTATACTCCTATTGATGCAGCTCTAGATGCTATACTCCTATTGATGCATCTTTTACTCCTATTGATGCATCTTTTACTTTGGTGAACCTTCCCCCATTCTCACTGTTACCCTGAGGTAACAGGGGATGCTGTGGTTTTCTAGCCAAGCCATATACACCCAAGTCATGATGCTCACGCAAGATGACAGGAGCTGCATTAGGAGTGCAGAATTACTTCCCATTCTGTATGAGCTAGTTGCACCTTAGGAGTTGTTATTGCAGGGTCAAACATTCCCTGGTGTGGGAATTAAGGGTTTTCTAACCCTGCCACGAGCAATTGTTTAATTGTTTTTCCTTTCTCTGGGTTCTCTTTAAAGTGCATAATGACCCTACCCTGGTTGATCTCGCGTCATGTCTGAGGGAGAATGGACTCTGTCAGCTGAGTTATTAGTTCTGGCTTAGTTATGCTCTTCCTTTGGCTTAGTTAGGCTTTGCTATATCAGCTAGAGAACACTGACCTGCTCTACTCCAACTTGAAATATTAATCCCTCTTAACTTGCAAAAGAATCCATTATACGGTAGCCACAGAATACAACATTAGTTATTTAAAAACTAGAGAGTGTATAGGAAGGCTCTGGTTTAGTCTGCAATAAAAAGGTGACACCAACCTTCCCCAATCCGGTGCCTGCAAAATGCTAACCCATCAGCCTCAGCTAGCACAGTGTTAGGGAAACCGTACACAGAAACTTAGTGACTGCTTCACAACAGTTTGTTTCTGTAGCTCAGGTGATGGAGCATGAGACTCTTAATCTCAATGTGGGGGTTTGAGCCCCACATTGGGCAAAATATTTCTGCACTGCAGAAGGTTGGACTAGATGACCCTTGTATTTCCTTCCAACTCTACAATTCTTTGGTTTTTTCCTTCAATATCTGCCACAACCTGATAATGTGCAGGGTGTGATGTGAGACATACTTGGGAGTAAGTTTGTGCACATGTATGTGTGTTCAGTGCACTTTTTTAGAAAAAAAGTCTTTGTATATTTTATGGAATGCTAAGTCCTTTCCAGTGTTTCTGACAAATCACATTAGGAAGCATGTGAAGTCAAGATCAGTAATCTATTGTGGATTGATAGTGAGAGTGTTTTTTTTAATCCTATGATGACAGTAACAAGATTCTGCTCTAGAGACCGTAGTCTTCACATTTGGATTTTAAGCTAATTCACATTGGTCTGCAGCAACTACCTTTGGTTGACTTTATTTTTGTTGGAATTTTGGGGCACTTGGAGGGTTTAGTGGGTCTATTTAGTTATTTACAATTCAGTTAAAACATTTTAATCAACTATAAGGTTCTCTTGATGGGTAAGAAGATTTTAAAGCATTTTAAAATATTTTTTAATAGCATTGCTTATAAAAACTGCAGGTAAGAACCATTTTAAAAGAGGCAAATCCCTCATCTATTATGATGTCTTCTGTGACACATCGTCTAAAAACAAATGTCCGTTTTTCTTAGACCTGTTGTTTTTCTCACGTGCAGACTTAATTAATTGACTTAAACTCACAAAACTAATCAACTAAGATTTATGTAATCATTATACAGCCCCTGTTATTGTTTTGCTTGTAGACTGAACCATTGTTTTAGCCAGTTTTGCTTCGGTTTCTGATTGCCACACCTCCTACATCAAACAGTACAATTCTTAGCACTTTTCATTCTCCTATCTTGCATCAAAACTGGACGTAACACAGGTAAATAAGAATAAATTGGGTTAAAAAATCTGTCAGCTGTAAGGTTCCCTTTCCTCAGAATCTGGGTGGCAGCTTCTTAATACTGTATAGAGGTAGCAAATAATCTAAGGAAAGGGAACTGGCACATGGATTCAGATCTCATTTTGTATGCAGAAGCGATGTACCTATGTAGATTCAAAGGTGAGAGTGGGAGAAGGGAGCAAAGGGAATGATCGCATAACCAGTTAGAAGCAAGGTGATTCTGATGAGAAGAGGAGAGGAAAAACATTAGCGCAGTTAATGGGAACTTGAAAGAGATGTAGGGGAAGAATGGCAGAATCAGTACAAAGACTCTACCAGCATAGAAAGAGGTGATTTTAATATTAGCACTGTGTGAGAGTGCCATTGCACCTATATATGTTGTCCTTGAAAATTTACTGAAGCCATAATCACACATAGCATTAGTAGTGTAGTAATCCCGCCCCTGTTGAATTCTCTTGCACTGCTAAAGTATTTATATAAATATTGGATCCATGTGGGCAGGGACAACAACATGAATGTGATATGCGTAGCTCAGTAGCGTGGCAGTACATTGAGACCCAATTGTTCCCTCTTTGTTGTACCATCCATAGTCCAAGTCCTCAAAGAGCATTCTTCTGGTCTACACAACTGTGGGTGCTCCCCTGAATGCTCATCAGAAAGCCAGGTCTCCACAGTGTTAGAAACTCAGATTTATAAGCTAGGTGCCAAACGACACCTTAAATCTAGATTACGGTCGCCACAATGGAATTTCTGTTCTCCAGGGGGTTGGATTAGATGACTCTCGAGGTTCCTTCCAATGCTGTGATTCTATGATCCCAACTACATTGCTTGATTTTAGCTTGCTCTTACAACAATTCACTTGTCCTGGTATGCAATAAGGAGAAACAAACACAGTGGAAATGGAAATTGTATTAACCATGAACTAAGACAAAGGTTTTTAAACTGTGGCTAATTTCTAACACTGTGCACAAAGGGCACATGGATTGTCATGTGCCGGTATGAGTACTTGTATATACACATGGAAAACAGCTTGCTTCCTATATATTAAAATATATATTTTATTAGGCTTGCAATCCTTCTAAACTGTTCCCTACATTTCAGTTGGTCCATGACAGTCTCCTAATGAATATCACTGGTGCAGATGTGGCTATTTAATCAAATTTAAATGAATAATGTGCAGAAAGTATGTGTATGTGTGTATACATGTGTATCTTTACCTCTTTTAAGATTTAGTACAATAAGAAGCAGAAGGTAAAAAAAAAAATACCAACAGATATCAAATCATAGCATGACTCTCTCTTTCCACATCGACACTTTTTTAGGACTGCTTCAAACATCACAGCTGTTCTATGTGGTTAGCAGTGACATGTGAGAAATTGCGTGCAAACTACATAAAGAATACCATATGTGATTCCACTATTGGCTGTGGCTTTCCAGAATTGGAAACGTAGCAAAATAAATACATGTGTGATCATTGCGTGGAACAGTTGGCATGTAGCTTGCATGCAAGTTCTTAAGCAGAAGTGCTTATCCTGTAGGAGTTAATGTTTGAAGAAACCCTGGGAGAATGGGAAATTAGGGGTGAAGATTTAACTCTCTCTGATTTGGGGGTTTAAGGTAAAAACTGGGAAGAAGGCTACAAATAGAAGACCATCTTCCAAACCCTCAAGAGTAGAAGACCAGGAAGCCAGGGGAGTGTGTTTTTCAGCACACCATTCTTTTTATTGGCAACAGGCAGTCAAAAAGTATAGAGCAGTTGTTGAGGTTGATGTGATGCAGATGATGGGAAGGAAAATGGCCCCTGAATGCAGACAGTGGCACTGTTTTTGAAAATCATACTGAGTTTTCCTCACTGGAATGAAATGTTTCTGTTTTTGTGTGTGAGAGAATGAATCTTTCTTGAGAGTCTTAGAATTCTCAGAGTGTTAGGTACTGATGTGCTAAAGAGATAAGAGCTATAGCTAGATGATAGGTGGAGACAGTGCAACAGCAGTTTCTTTTTGTTTTCTTCCCCATAGATAAGGAAGCCTATTAGTTCTTTTGTAAACTAAACCCCAGTGCAGAAATAGTGCAGCTCTGATGCGGGGACTAAAATTACTTTGCTCCAATATAAATTATATGCACATCTGGCAAAAAAGAATTCAACAAGAGGCTTAAGTTGGGAGGACCCTGAGGAATAACCTGAGTGGGATGGTTGTCTGAAAAATTACCGTATTTTTTGCTCCATAACACTAACTTTTTTCCTCCCAGAAAGTAAGGGGAAATGTCTGTGCGTGTTATGGAGCGAATGCCTACGGATGGCGGATCTGCTGCAGTCATGAGCAGAGGATCCATGATTCCCCTTCCTTCGCTTTGAAACAGCAAAGTGGGAGAAGAGCTGCTGAGTGGAGAGGAGAGAGGGACAGAGAGCCTGCTTGCTTTAAAGGAGCAAAGCGGGAGAGGAGAGGAGCCTTCTCCTCTTATACCCCTCGCCTGCATTATTAGCAGCATCCTTCTCCACACACCCCACGTGTGCTCCTTGTCCCTTGAGTGCTTTTCCTTCCCTCCCCCACTTAAAACGTGGTTACAAAGCACAGATCCACATTGATCCTCAGGATTTTTGCACTGGGTCACACCAAATTCACCATCAGATCACATAGCATGTCCATGGCTACAGCTTGCACCAAAAAAATCATGCACCCACTGTTGCTTGGGGCTGCAGTGGTGTAAAAACGTGGTTACAAAGCATGGATCCACATGGATCCTCAGGATTTTTGCATTGGGCTACCCCAAACTCACCGTCAGATCACATGTCTGTGGCCACAGTATGAACCACAAAAATCATACATCCACTGTTTCGTTTAGAATATTTTTTTTCTTGTTTTCCTCCTCTAAAAACTATGTGCGTGTTATGGTTGGGTGCGTGTTATAGAGCGAAAAAATACGGTAGGTATGCTTTTGTTATTTAATAGTAAGCAGTGAATCGGAAAGGAATAGCTAGTGATTAAGCTGTGAAATGCCATCCGATATCTAGATATGAATTGTGTTTATTTGAACAGACTGCAGAGCATTGCAGTGACTTCAAATGAGAAATTTTCTACTGTACAGGGTTACTTTAAGGTGTCACACATCTTTCCATATGACGATAGTGCCAGGCAAGAACTTTAGAAAGGAATTGGTGATACACATATAATGTATTGTTGAATGAGTAACTTCCAAGTTCATTATCATTCTGGAAGCTGGTTCAGATAAACATTAGAGTGCTTGACATTCATAAGCCAGGTAAAGAAAAATGGGAGTCCTCTGAATTGTGTTATTTATTCTTGCACTAAGGAGAGAGAAAAATGGCATATTAAATCATTTTTTAGATGAGTATGTGTGACATATTGCACATATGAATAATTGGTTTAAAGGTGTGATCAAATTGCTTCAGTATTTAATTCACCTGTAAGGAGATCTTCACATACACCTAATTTGTTAATTTTTCCAGCTACCTGTCTAGTATGAGATTGTGATTAATTCATCATTGCAATATGTGTCTTGCAGAAATATATATACATATATATAAAAAACCCAGTAAATACTCACTTTTCCTATTCACTGATACTCCGAATTCTTGCTGCTGCATCATATCAGATCTATAGCTTTATCTGACTTCCCAGCTCCTTCAGACATTTTCAGTTCCTGTTCAGCCTTCTCGAGACTTGCCTCCAGCATCCATAGCAACTCCCTTTATCCCTGCCTTTCACAAAGTCTGTTCCTTTCAGTTCCTGTATATTACCCCAAATAATGTGCTTTGTTCTGAAAGCTTTGGCCACTTGGATCTCCCTCTTGTGCTCCAGTTTTTTGTGAACAGTCGTGTGTAGGATGAGAGGGTAATGCGTCATTGCTCACAGAAAAGCCCTCTAAGCAGTAATATCCAGTCACAATGGCATAGGGGCCTCTTCAGATAATATTAGTGAAATGCATGGGACTGCCCTTAAAGATGTATCTTATGTTTCAGCTGCTGCAGAATGCTGTGCTTTGGAGACATCATCATTAGCATTGTCACACTGGCTTTTAATTAGCATCCAAGTTCTTCATAGATTAGGACCCATGTACCTGCCTCTTTCAGTAGGAGCCTCCATGATTTCTGTGCTTCTGTTCTGTCTACATTTCTTGATTGTACGAAAATAAAACATTGGCCACAAGGATTAGAGTTTGGCTAAGAAATGAACTGCAGTAGAAGGCATTGGGTTGGTTTGGCGCTTGTTTTGTTCTCTCTCTCTGTGTAGCTGCTGCTGATTTTATATTGTTTTCAATTGTTTTTATATGAACTGTTCTGTGTTGTGAAAGGATGGCACATAAATATATTAAACAAAGTTTTAAAACCTCCTTGTAATTTTATATTGGAATGGAAAAGGAATGTTTGAATACCAACCCTTCTGTCCCCTCCCATCTCTCCACTGAGGATGGAGGAATGCTGCGTTAACTTAAGGACCTTGTGTTTGTTTGAGTTCAGGGTCTGTCAGTTTATTTGGTGTTTGAGGAAGGAGCGGTAAACTCAAGGCCTGTTCAACATTTCTCCCAATCTCAAATGCAGGGCGCATGAAGTGTAATTTGAACTGGAGCCTTTTACTTCTCCTCACTTCCAACCATGAGGTCTACAAATACAGAAACCCTTACCAGGTTGGGTTTTAGTATGCCTGGAGTACAGTTACTGCTAGGGCTTATAATTCATTTAATTGATCTTGCAGTTTTTAGAAAATGAAAGGAAAATGCAGTGTTTCTCTTGTGAGTTTGGAAAAGGACGTGCAGAATAACAAATGGACAGAACTTTTTCTTCTAGCAACTGACTTGTAATGAATGCTCAGGTAGTCTCATTACCTTTAACCTTGATACTAAAACAGGACATTTTTGCTGGCATCCCCAGGTAGTGTCTAATTCCACCCTCTGTCATAACCATATTAGAGGGTTACTATGATGCTTAAACACTGATCTGAAAGAATCTGATATACATACATTAAGTAAATAAGTTGTCCTCCGCCTCACCCTAGGCAGAAATCTGTTTTTCTAAAATCACCCATTTTGAAGTGAAGGAAACAAAGAGTGCTTCAGTAGCTAACTTGATTTACTAAACCAGCTCACTCCCTTGAAATTCTAGAATGAAAGGAGTAGTATGCCAGTGCTATAAAATAAAACCAGTTATGCAAAAGACATAAAGAAAATAGGCTCTTACTAATAGGAAGCATGTAGCATTTTTTTGTCAGAAAGCTTTTCACAAATGTTATCTTGCAGAGCGAGAGAGTTACTGTCAGGTGAGCAACAAATAACACAGTGTAGGAAGAGAAATTGTTGGGGGTGGTCAATGGACTTGCCTCTGGGTTAAGTGGTTGGTAATCTGGCACAGAAGGCTGCATTCAAGATTTCATTTTATTAAAAAATGAACCTAACCATTGGGGAGGAAGCTAGTAGCATAAAGATGATAGAAATTAATAACGTGTGGCTTTAATATATCTATTCTTTTGGATTAAAAAGATGAATAATTTGGGTGGAGGGGAGCTGCTTTGATGTTTCCATAGAAGTGGCCGTGGTAATATAATCAATTGGTGTCTGTTCCACAATATGGTAGGGCTGGGTCTTCCAACTCTTCCTTCAGCGCATTGCCGGCTCTGCTGTTTGGAAGGTAACTGAAGCTGCAGCAATCACAAACTGTTGGATTTCTCAGGAGCCCAGTGGAGGCTTCAGAAAGGAGGGGGCATTGGACAAGATGCGGTCGTGGCCTTCCAGTATTAGTGTATGCTTTTATCCTAATAGAGTTCTTATAGGGATGGCTGTGTCCTGAAATATTTATTGGCCTGTTTAAATATTAAATGCCATGAAGGCCATACAGCATGATGGTAATTCTGGTGCCTCAGGGGATAGATGGGTCTGCATGTTGGCCTTTTATTATCACTGGAAGAAACATATTTTGCTGCTCTTCTTTCTGTTACCACCCAAGTAGTACCTTAATGTATTTCCTTTCACCCCAAGGCTCAGCTTTTCTGTTAAGACCCCCATCTTAGTACCTCTGTCGGCTAACAGATAATCTTGTTTCCAAACCTGTATCCTGCGGTGTGTTGACTCACTAAGCTAGCCTATGAGCTCTAGCACTTGCTGTCTTGGCAGCAGTTAGTGGAGTGGCAAGATTCAAGGAGCAAGGTGAAGTATCAACAGAGGTTGGCTGAAGCTAGTCCCATGGCTAATCAGACAAAAAATGCAAACCCCATTCTCAGCTGAAATCTCTTCTAGGATTTCAGACTTTATCATGAAGCTAATTATGCCTTATTTTGTATTTAGTTGGGTCTCTTGGGTCTGGCTAGAGTGCGTAGTGGCGTATATCCCAAGCCTTTGCCTGCTATCACCACGTTTAAGACCAACTGTGTACAGTGGTACCTTGGTTGTCAAATGGCTTGGCTCCAGAACAAATTGGCTCCCCAATGCCGCAAACCCAGAAGTAAGTGTTCCAGTTTGCGAACGTTTTTTAGAAGCCAAATGTCCAACGTGGCTTCCCCAGCTTCTGATTGAGTGTAGAAAGCTCCTGTAGCCAACTGGAAGCCACACCTTGGTTTTCGAATGGTTCCAGGAGTTGAACAGACTCCCAGAATGGATTAAGTTCAACAACCAAGGTACCACTGTATAGGAATCCCCACTGTGTTCACAGCAGGAAGGGCTTGGGTTCAACACTATAAAATCATTGTGGTCAGTAGAGCCTCCCAGAATCAAGCACTGTCATAGTAGACACTCGGAGAAGTAGACTGCAGCTAGATCAGCTGCTGACTAAAGAGATTTATCATAATGTTAAAACAGGATTAGAATGTTCTAATCCCGGTTTAGCCATGAAAACCTACTGAGATGCTGTGACTTATCATGCAGATGGACTAAGAAGTGCATCAGATTGCAAACATAAATTGTTTGAATTTATGGTGGTTTCTAAAGTGAAGGCTGGTGTGTTGAAGAAGCTATCACAGATGGTCTTTTGGATTCAGGAAACAGGAGTGTGTGTCAATTCACCTAAGTCTTTTGAGGTTGAGGCTATGCCTAGATTGTGTTCTTGATTGTACAGGATCTTTCACAGTGATGTAGGTTTTGGATACATCAGCCTCGGTTTCCAGGGTATCTATATTCCAAGGAGTGTGATGCTGTTTATCTGGAAGAAGTCATTTGTATCTTTTGCTGCTTTTGAAAAGAGGCTGTTGAGGATAGCTGTGGGGCTTCGTATAGAGGTCGTTCTCAGGCGAAGTTACATTATCATTGCAGCAGAGCTGGAAACTGTGACAGAATTGCCAGATAAGCTCAGTGACCCTTACAAGTAAGCATTAAACCACTTTAAATATGCATCCATGTTGAGAGTTTGTACAAGTTTAACAGAATGAATTGTTACCAATGCAGTTGAACTAAAGTTTTTTCCTTGTGCAGAAACAGGACTGAGGGAAAGACCTCAATAACTTCTGTTGGGATTATCTTCTCTGGAAGTTTTCAAGGCCTTTCAGCTGCCATTAACTAAGTAGTATAAGTACAGGCCAGTATATTTCCCCCAAATAGATATTTGATGCTGATTTTGTGTTTCTCTGACAATGTACAGTATTTGCAAAACTGTGTAACCTTGAACTAGCCATACTTTTAAGGGGTACAACATCAGAAAACTGAAAGGAAGGTATAGTGTAATAAAAATCCACTAAGTTAATGGGCATGACTGAGTAGTTGAATACCACCTATACTGTTTTAGAGTAAGCCCACAATTTACACACGTTTAACTTGTGTGCATCCAGCCTTGTATGTGTGGCAAAAAAAAGGGGGGGGAGGGGTTCTGAGGAAAATGACCTTGGCAAACCACCTGCCATTGAACCCAGAGCATAGCCCCACATAAGTTGCAAGCTTACTGTACTCATTCCCTCAAAAGATGAATACGAGGGTGTCCAAAAAGCTGCTTTCCCAGCTGGTGGTGGAAGAAATTGCAAAGGATATTAAGAAAACAGGTAGAATGTGAGACAGATTTGGAAGCTAAGTTTTGTTTGTTCGCTTAAAATAGTTATTAACCACCCTTCATCAGATGATTCTAGGGTGGGGTGTGTGTGTGTGTGCGTGTGTGTGTGTGCGTGTGTGTGTGTGTGTGTGTGTATATATATATATATATATATATATATATATATGTTGGTCTTTTTACATTCTGGCACTTAATTTATTTTGCCCCTTTTGGTTTTTATGGTGTTTGCATTTGTGCTTACATTAAGACTGTTTTTGGTATGTAGAGGGTTTGGATTTTAGTTTAAAAATATAAAAACAAACAAACAGTTGAATTGTGTGTTTTATTCTAAAAGTAGGTGTGTAAACTGCCCAGCGGACTTAGTATATCAGCAGTATAGAAATCTTACTACTGCAACTGCTCACATAGTATATGCATACAACAGTATCAAACTCTATAATAAACAATAGGATAAAAGGCTGGTTAAAAGCTTAATACCAGGGAGCAGGGAAGGCAGTTCCAAATAAGACATCACCAGAATGCCTGGACAAATGGAAATGTCTTATTCCAAAGTCAGGATACTACCACCAAAAAGGTGCTGACCCTTCTGACTACATAACAGAGCTCCATTAAAGGCGGTGCATAGACAAGGGCATCTACAAAAGATCTCCATATCAGAGCAGGCTGGCATGGGAAGAAGTGTTCCTTTATGTATATGGGTCCCAAGGCTTTTAGGGTTTTAAAGTACAGTAAATTTGTGTTTGGAAGCAAATAGGCACCCAATTTAATTATTTCATAATAGATGTAATATGAACAGCACTCACTGACAAAGTGTTAAAGCTTCTGTCTGAGTCATTTCACCATATATAAAGTATGACACTAATCCAGGTGGTAACTAGAGCTTGCTTCACTGTAGCAAGACTGTCCCTGTCCAAGAGTGGGTTGACCAACTAAATCTGGTAAAAGATGCATTGACCTACCAAGGCCACTTGGGCTTCAAGTGACAATGCTGGATCAAGAAGTACAGGCAGTGATCATTTTTCATGTGTTTGATTGGCATGTGACCGCTGATGCGCACAGTTTTTGACCCTGGGTGGGCTTATGTGCACTTCACCAATGTGCACAATGAGCTGGAATGCAACCCTTGTGCAAATGAGGAGTTGCCTGTATTTCTGAACTGCATGCCTCTTCCATGGTGTGTGTATGTGTGTGTGTTTTGTTATTGGAGAGCAATTACAGTCTCCACCTATCATCCCTTCCATTGCCCCTCTATGACAAAGATATGTGGTATTGTTTCCAGGGAAGGAGAGTGATTGCCTTGGGGTAGTTTAGCTCCTATTATCCCTTCTGCTTTGTGCTGCATTTTTGTTGTGCTGGGACTGATGCATATGCCTCTGCATATGCAGCCTCCAGCAACAGTAACATGGGAATGAAAGCTTTAGAAACTGAAGACTCCAAGAGGAGTGAGGCTTTACATAAAATGTGCTACGTTGCACTTGCATACCTTTCCCCCAAAAGGGAAACGGAGTAATGTCTGTCTGTAGAGCCTAGGCCCACATCTTTTTTTCAAGCTCAGCAGCCCTTTCCAAGACATCCAACATTCACCAATTAATTCCATATGCTTATCTTCCCCCCTCTTTCCCATTCCGTCCTTTCCCCACCTCCTGTTTTAACTGGCTGCTGATTCTTAAGATTTCTGCCCAATCCTTGATTTTTACTTGGAGTTGCTCTCTGTAAAAATAGGAAGGACAGGAGGACAGTCTATACTGGTTCTAGCAACATGAAGAGATATAAATTATTATTTGATATATATGAAATTTAACAGATGCACTGAGTACTAAGGGGCTCTTTGTTCCTTACACCAAAAAGATAACACCAGAGCCTAGGTTAAAAGAATCATATGAGACTTCCAGTAGTGTCTTAGTGACCAAGTTCTAAATAATCTGTTGACCCTCTATCAGGAATTATCTTTCCCATTAATTCTGTTAAATCTATCATAGCATTTGTATATCTAATCATGTTTTGGAGATGCTGGTCCATACCAGATGTTGACTAGAAGCTCTGTGATCATTGAATGATTTTTGGATTCATTAATTGATTGATTATTGCATTTATTCCTTATCTTTCCTTCAAGGAGTTCAAGGTGCTCAAGGTTCATCCCCTCCCCATTTTATCTTCACAACAACCCTGTAAGAAAGTTTAGGCTGAGAGATGATGACTGGCCCAAGGACAGCCAGCGCACACCATGGCAGAGTGAGGATTTGAATCCTGGTTTCCTGGGTCTTAGTCCAACACTCTAACCCTACACCACCCTGGCTCTTTTTATAAAGAACCACAACTTGCCTCTTTCTGTACACAATCCCTCATGTTATCATCTTTTGTTTTCCCATTCTTGCTTTGTGGCTATGATTTCTGTTGGGACTTTGTTTTTTGTCCTGTGCTTGAAGATTAGCAATACACCAGAACTATGAAAATGCCAGATTCCTAAAAATAATTTGTATGAAGTAAGGGTTTGTCCAGTTAAGTTGTATAATCGAGTTGTGGTTGACCCTGACTTATTATTTGGATAGGTTATAACCCCCTAGAACAGGCTGTAGTACTGACACACATTCATCCAGGAACAAACTCTTCCTTCTCTGTAAACATTTGGGGACAGGGACCCTGCTGCTTCTGTGTTCTGCACAGTTTATTGTACACTGTTGAAGCTAAATGAGTAATAGTGACTTCAACCAAGCGGTAGATGCTTTGCATTGGCAAATACCAGAAAAACTTTTCAAGGTTCGGTCATGGTTCCAAGGAGCCCCCTTGTATGGAGAGTCAGTGTACTTCAATAAGTACATGAGTTCATGGAATCTTTCTGTATAAATGTTGGGGATAATGGCAAAATATTCCTCTTTGTTCTTACTGTATCTGGTTAGTATTATTGCTGGATTACAGTGAAGAGTGCTTCCAGCTACCTATTATTTGACGTGATTAGTAGTTCTTTGGTGACTGGCATGTAGACATGCTAGCATGCCAGACGTGTGAAAGTTGTACATTAAGTGCCACCCTGGGCTCCTTTGGGAGGAAGGGCAGGCTATAAATTTAATAAGTAAAGTGCCTCAATCTCAATATTTGTTACTGCTAGTTCTGGCAGGATCAGTATGAAGGTAGTTGGCGGGCAAAAAACAGCCATGGCACAGAACAAAAAATGATAGTTACGAACTTCCATGACAACAGGTACCTCTTTTGTGCTGAGAAGCCTTACTGAGGAAAACTGCGTTTCATCCCACAAAACAAATTTTCTCTTGAATTTTACCCGTATGTTTAGACTTTTAATTCCCTAGAGGTTTTTTTAGCAAAATGAACAGAAACAAATATACAACAGTTGGTTGTGCTTCATGGTGATGATTATGAGTTGGTAGACAAACCTTGTGTATGATGCAGGAGGGGGAAACTGAGCGCGCTGGAAACAGAAGGTTGGTTCAGAGAGATGGCATCCATCAAGGGCAGGGCAGCTTCTCAAGCCAGGCTATTCCAAAACTAGCTCATGTACCTTTGATGCTGAAGACACTTCCATATTTATAGACCTGTGGGTTAGTATCTGGAACCATTCAAGACTTCAAAATGCGTGGGGCCCAATGTCGTTAAGGTAGAAGGCCTGAATTGGGACTGAATAGTTAATAGGTTGGGGCTCTTTTGAGGGAGGGAGTTTGTTTCAAACCCACAGCTTTATTTATTTGTATTTGCTCTGATTTACCTTCTATTCCAATGACTGTTGGTGAATTACAGCAACTGCAGAGCAGCACAACTTCCCCCCTAAAAACATAACACTTTCCAAACATTTTAAAGTAAGACTCATTTTTAAAGTATGACTCATGGCCAGTGAATTAGTTTAAAGGAGCTACCTTTAAGCATACGTGAGCGCTGGAGATACTGATGAGAAGAGAAGGTTATTGAATTGCCATTTTCCATCCTGACATGTGATCAGGTGGTG
Organism: Podarcis cretensis; assembly: GCF_951804945.1. Classification (NCBI taxonomy): domain Eukaryota; kingdom Metazoa; phylum Chordata; class Lepidosauria; order Squamata; family Lacertidae; genus Podarcis; species Podarcis cretensis. The sequence goes on along the minus strand of NC_137179.1, from coordinate 28,203,755 downwards.
ATAAGACTTCACATGTGCAGTAACTGAATGCTAGAGCCTCGTGGCCATTGAATTAGGTCATGCATTTCTTGAGGTGGGACAGAGTTGATTGCAACTTTTGTTTGTCAGGCGACAGATTGAACACAAAATTCCAATCAGAAAAACAGAACAAACTGCAACATTATCAACTGTGCACAGAGCAAATAAGAGTACATTTCTGCATTTCCCCCACATTTATTCCTTTTAAGAGACGTTGATTTTGTGATCACCAAATTTGATTTCTGAGCAGAAACCTGATGCAAACCTGTATATTTTTGTGTCGCTAGTATTTCGGGGGTAGAGGCAACCTGGTGTAGCTGAAGCAGAAATGACTCGGATGCATTTATTTGGACAGCTTCTCCTTCTTTCCAGTCTGTACTGCTGATACTATAACTGCAATATTTCAAATATTCATAGATACCTTACTTACGGTTCTGTTAACTAAGAAGTCAAAGGTAAGGGAAGAATAATAACTGATTGGATTAAACATTGACTTGAGTGATGCCCAACTGCCAAGATTCCACTTACATCATTATAGGCAGCATCAAAACTTTGTGAAGACTTGCACTGTTGCTTTATTGTTAGTTTACTACTGGAATTATACTGCAAAGTGCTTCTACCATGGTTTGAGGAGTTCAGGATTTTCCTTTAAAGACAAAATCCTAGTATATATGGCACATGGTTCCACCCCCCTCCCACTTGAGAAGATTGGATAAAACAAGGCAAAACTAAAATCCTAATTCAAATGATGGAAAGTATCTAACCATTTTAGTAATAGTTCTGCTTTAGTAGCACAGCAGTTAGCCAGCACTTTGCTGATGTGTAGGCAGAATGAAGACAAGTCAAACAAGATTGTCCATAGTAGAGATAAGTTGTTGGGGAAGGATAGTACGAACTGAAGAACTGAAAGAGAGAAATAGCCCATCTTAAGAATGCATCCTAACTTTCCATGTGCACATCTGGCTTACCTAGTAATCGCTAGTCAAATTTCCTTCTCTCCAAAAGAATAAAAACATAGCACCACCACTGTTGTTGCACGGACGGAGAGCAGAGCAGCACAGAGGAAGTGTGCCAGGCTCCATTCCAAAAGCTACGCTAATTGCACATTCTTAACAACGTCATGTTACATTTTGTGCATTAACTTCGACTATAGCTGCAAACCTTGATTTGTTGGGAGTGAGGTCCCCCATACATTCTCAGTGCTGCTTTGGTGTAGGAAAAAAAAAAATCAGGTTTTTAGCAGAAATTGGCTGTAGAAAGAAATAGAAGAAGAAGAAGAGTTTGGATTTGATATCCCGCCTTTCACTCCCTTTAAGGAGTCTCAAAGCGGCTAACATTCTCCTTTCCCTTCCTCCCCCACAACAAACACTCTGTGAGGTGAGTGGGGCTGAGAGACTTCAGACAAGTGTGACTAGCCCAAGGTCACCCAGCAGCTGCATGTGGAGGAGCGGAGACGCAAACCCGGTTCCCCAGATTACGAGACTACCGCTCTTAATCACTACACCACACTGGCTCTCATACTGTGCAAGAAAGAAATAGAGTGTAAGGGCTTGTCCAGACTTGTGCTTGTTCCACTGCTTTCCTCTGGGAAAATCTGATATTTACCACTGAATCGGAGCAAACATCAATTTGGTTTTCTGGGACTGATGTTTGTTCCAGTTCAGTGCTAAAGAGCAGGTTTTCCTGGGGAAAGGAGTGGGGAAAATGGAAAATTTTAGGCATCGCAAAACTGCTTGGTCCCGTACTTTCTAGGCACAGGACAGCTGGAAGTGTAGATGACACCTAAGTGTAGTTGCAGACTGGTTAGAACAATCAAAACAATAAATAAACTATTTCCTTTACATTTTTTACTTAGAGTAAGATCACATTAATAGTAATAATAATTTTATTATTTATACCCCGCCCATCTGGCTGGGTTTCCCCAGCCACTCTGGACGGCTCCCAACAGAGGACTAAAAACAGAATAAAACTTTGAACATTAAACAATTCCCTAAACAGGGCTCCCTTCAGGTGTCTTCTAAAATTCAGATAGTTGTTTATTTCCTTGGCATCTGATGGGAGGGTGCCACTACCAAGAAGGCCCTCTGCATGGTTCCCTATACCCTCACTTCTCACAGTGAGGGAACCACCAGAAGGCCCTCAGAGCTGTAGCTCAGGCTGAACATTGGGGGTGGAGACACTCCTTCAGGTATATTGAGCCGAGGACATTTAGGGCTTTAAAGGTCAACACCAACACTTTGAATTGTGCTCAGAAACGTACTGGGAGCCAATGTAGGTCAGGATTTTCCTCATAATTTTAAGCAAGGTGAAAGTGCTATGGAATGTATACTCCGTTGAAAATTGAAAGGTTTTTTTTGTTCCTTATTTTATTACTTTGAATGGAATATTGAGAGCACCATTACACTGTATGTATGCATTTGATGTGTGAGAGAAAGTATATAAATCTAATCGATCCACCAGCTATGTCTCAACATTTAGTTATTAGTTTTTTAGTTCAAATTGTAGAACAGTTGTGAGAAACCTGTGCCTCCCACTTCAGATATTGCTAGACATCATTTCCCATCATTCCTAACCATTGACCATGCTAGCTGAGGCTGGTGGGAGTGGCAGTTCAGCATCAGCTAGAGGACCACAGATTTCCCACTCCTGCAGTGTGAACAAAAGGAAGTTGGGGAGGGAAACCTGTTTCATATATAAGCTAGAAGATACCACTGAGACTGGCAGCTGGAAAACAATTAATTATATTGGTGGCTTAGAAATGCAGAAGCAGCACTTTATGTGAAGGTAGAAAACATGGTGTTTTTGTCCTGTAGGGATTCAGTAAATAAAACTGGTCGTCATTGTGTAGGCTGTCTGTATGCCTTCTGTGCGCTGCTATCATTGAATGCCCTTCTCCTTCTCCCTGCTACAGGCATGCATGATCACATGACTCCCAGGGGACACTGGCCAGATATGCTAGTGTCAGAACAAATTTGGAATTCAGCCAGTATCTGAATGACCTGGCGTTAGCTAGATGTATTCTGAATTTAACATAGCTTCATTTTGCCTAAAATGAGAGTTGCAGGCAATTTGATAATGCACAGAGAACGTTTCCTTAGTTCGTTTCAAGCCCTCTCCTGCTTCTGCATGTGTTCTTCTGCAATACTATTTTGTACAGTGGTTCCCTTTGGAGAAAACCAACAGTGATCCTCCGTGCTATGCTAAAGCACAATTTCCCTGTCTCTGGGTTATGTTTCTCAGTGTTGCAACAAGCTGCACTGCTTCAGATCTGTGAGTAGGCATATTATTTGCATCTACACTGAGGATGCTTTATACAGCCTGCTGTATTTTTCATAGTAGGTGTACGGATATGTATTTTCTAATATATGAAGGGCATTGCAAGTATGCAGTGAAGGAACAGATACGTCGGTTTCCTCGTCTCTTTTTCCTGCAAAATAGAAAACAATCTTGTTGTCTTTCATATGGTACAAACTACATGTTTGTTTTCCAACCCTGAAATTGATCTTTTTGTTGGGGAAAAGTAACTTATAAAGCAGTTCTGCAAATACAGTACAACCTTATCTCTCTAGGTTGCCAGAGGGAGGAATGTGAAAAATATCTGAGTAAACAGAGTGCAGTATAACTAAGGGCTAATGTGTGTTGCGGGAAGGGGTGGGGATCTTATGATGCAGCCTTTTTGGCATGGTTCCCCCTGGACTCCTTGCTTCTGGAAAACTAGCATGTTCATTAGAATAGCTGTAGTCCCCCTCTTTTTTCCTTTTATTGTGGAGAACTATTCAGACTGAAAGTCCTCTGCCACGTTGCTTGGTGACACAGTTCCAGAAGGGCTATACCATATGATGATAATTTAAAAAATCATCATCATATGGTATTACTGTTATTATTATATAGAATTGTAGAGTTGGCCATCTAGTCCAACCCTGCAATGTAGGAATCACAGCTAAAGAATCCATGACAAATCAGCAAACTATCGTATATCCTATTCTGTGTTGGTTTCAGCCAATTTTACCAGCATGGGAGTCGACATGTTTGCTTGTATCTTTCATGTGTGGCATTTTCTATGGTCCTCTCCGGCCGGGGAGGATGTGGTACAAATAAAATTATATTGGACAGCTACTGCAGGTTTGCGGGGCCAAGCTACTTCTTGCTAATCATGAGCGAAAGGAATAATAATGCCTAAGCTGAAGTTTGCTTTTCCTTAGTTCCATAGGTGGCTGACGGTGCAATCCTACACATTTCTACTCAAAAGTTCCACTGAATTCAGTGGTCTGGCTCCTAAGTAAGTGGGTACAGGACTGCAGTTGGAGGCTTTTCTATTTCCTGACCATTATGTAGCTATCAGGGCCAGTGGATTTTTGCTATGGTCCATGGATTGGAGAGATGAGGCCTGCCTCTGATGTGGGGCAAAGGCAAGATATGTCCTTGATTTTCTGCAAGGAGTTTTGTTCTCCTTTGGCAAATGTTGACCCCAGTCTTATTTTTGGGTAAACTGATCCAATTTAAAAGTCTCTGTTCCAGAGATTTTTTGTCTTTCTATGTGGTTCAGATCTAAGGTAGAAGGATTTTAACTAACTGTCTAATCTGAATTTAAACCTTAACATCCTTTTTATGTTCTCTGTGCAGCAGAGTCATTGTAAATGACTTGTGCTAGGGCGGGAGCCTTTTAGAGTTGTCTCCTCACAACTTAGCATTAAATTCTGAAGAATACCTTGTGCATTCTCCTGATTTCAGTATGCGGACTCTAAGAAAACCTCTTTTTGTTCAAGAGTGCATGTTGGGTGATGGAAATCATGTGCTTGAGAAAGCTTCATCATCATTCTAAAGTGCTAGAACTCGGCTGATGTTCTCTGGGTGGCTTTTAGCGTATCTGTTTAATAGCTGTCAAACATCTAATACATCTGAAGCAGCATTTGTAGGAAAGTGCTACTAGAAGCCCAGTGCACTGGCATGGCAATCTCTGTGGGTTACCACAAATTGGGATGAATATAATTAATGCATTGTTTGAAAGTAGTGATGCTTATGATTAGGGGAGAGTGTTCTCAACGCTGCTGTTCATACCTTCCTCTCTTGGAAAAGCAGGCAAGGAGTGCCATTACAGTAAACTGGCACTGTGATTATGTGTTTGATTTCCATTTGGCATCTTCAAAGCCTTTATTTCTAAAATGTGTTCTGCTGTCTAGTCCAAAGGTTATATAGCTTGACAATAAAGCACAATTGATCCATGCAAAAGGTTCAGTAGCAGTTATGTATCTCCAAGGAGGAGGGGAAAACTGTTTTGACCTGCAATCGCTCTCCCAGGTGTGAGGTGTGGGCTACCCATGACCCTCTAAGTGTTTCTGGACTTCAGCTTCCATCATTCCTGACCACTAGCTATACTGGGTGGGAATGATGGGACTTGGAGCCCAAGAACATCTCTACCCAAAGGCCACAGGTTCAGCTCCCCTGCTGTAAATATTACTGAGTTAGATGGGCCCAAAGTCTCAATTTAAGGCAGCTTCTTATTTCCTAGTGTTTCTGAAGAACCCCAGAATTTTTTAAAAAGATAAAATATGCCAAAATGCAAAACGTAAAAAGGTAAAAATTAAACATGCGTGCACAGAATCATTACAGTTAAGCAGTAATCTAGTAAGACCAATACATTTTATAAAAACATGTAAAAATCTGCTAAAACCAAGCACTATCATATCAATTCAAATACCTACCTAACCTGAGGATTTTAAAAACGCTTTCTAAAGGTCAAGAGGGGTTCAGCCTTATGAGGCTTGACAGATAGAAGGTTCTACTGAGGCTCAGGCAGTTTTAAAAGGTTCGGTCAAATGTTAAGGTTTTGATTTGTTAGGACAGCAAAAACACTTCAATCATAAAAACAAAATGTTTTTGTTTTGTTTGACTGCTGCTGTGAAGATTTTTGTTGTGAAATAATGAAGTCAACTTAACTAATGTTATTATTATTATTTTAAAGTTTATCTTTGGGTGTCATTCTGAAACTCCGTTGTCAGCTTACACTAGCAAACTAAAACTAAAAATAATTACCATATTTTAAACAAATTAATATAGATGGTGAAATTTTGTTTTATTTCTACTAAACAGAAGATCACACTGCACTCTCTGGTTCCCCAACCAAACTGTTTGCAGGGTTAGGGGTAAGCAGCCATTACAACTGCCCTTGCCATTAAGGATGCCTTAATGAGTAGTAGTGAGTTGACTCAGATGGCAGGGCACTTGATGCAGCAAATAGGTGGAGGTGCTCCTTAAGTAACCTCGAAACAATCTACCTTGAACTACAGTGAAGGAGGGATGGTCTGTACTAGTAAGCAAAGAATGTATCAACTGATACCCATTCTAAAGTTTAATGAGATGTCGGGGTACAAATCTGCTCTAATATTCTGCAGTTTTATTCTCCTCTTTAAAAAAAACAAACACAGCAACAAGAACAAGCTTTGTTCTGGTGCCATGAGTAAGAACCCAGTATTTCAGTTTGATAGAATGCTTCTCTGCAGTTAATAGGATTGTGGGGGGTCTCTTGAGCTTGACAACTTGATCTTATCACTTATTGTTACACATTAAACATGCTAAAGAAAATGTGTGCAGATGGTTTCCAGGAGACAAGATTGCTTGCTTCTTTGGGGAGTATATGTTCTTGTTGTTGAGGAATGAAAGAGAACTTATCTGGACCCTTGAAAGACTGTTTGTTGAAAGAGCTCTTTTTAGGGATGGCGTATTAAATGCTGTTTTCTTTTTCACTCGCAGGGTAACCAGGAGCCGACAGCCACTCCTGACACGATGGTCCAGCCATTCACAACAATCCCATTCCCACCTCCCCCACAGAATGGGATCCCCACAGAGTATGGCGTACCCCACACTCAGGACTATGCAGGCCAGACCAGCGAGCACAATCTGACAATCTACGGGAGTACACAGGCGCACGGAGAACAGAACACGAACACAGCCACCACACAGAATGGATCTCTTACGGTATGCGTAGCAAGGCTGAGCAGTGCAGCGTTACTTATTTCAGATGAGAATGCCTAATCTCTCGCATTTGTATTTTTCCCAAACTACATAGATAGGACTCTTGTGGCAAAAACTAGACATTCAGTCCGGCCGGTGGGTTGGGGAGTACCTTTCCATTCCAAGCTTTATTTTTAATTTCTCCCTATTTCCCTGGCAAAAGCTGTGATGACCAAAGAAGAGAATTCCTCCCAGCATTGGAAAGAGAACTGAGAAGGGCAGGTGTTTGTTATTCATCTGAAATCAATCAATCAATCAATCAATCAATCAATCAATCCAGGCTAAATGAATTAAGAAGGTGACAGAAAAATCAAGCCAACTTGTTTTATTCTTAACTAGTTGACCTGTCCTCCAGTCCACTTGCATGTGGCTGATGGGCCCTCATAATGGGGTCTTTTCACACCCTGCGCCCCCTCTCTGTATGGATCACGTTCTCTTGCAATCTCTCCCTTTGTGCAGTTTGCAGAGGCAGGATTGAATGCAGATGGGTCTGATTGGCATCAGTGTGAAAGGTGCCTTTATAACCAGTGTGGCTTGGACATGATGGGATCACGATACCCAAGTTTCTAGGTTAACTTACCTGCAAATGTGGGTGTCCAAACCCTTATTGCACCTAATCTGATGCAGCTCAGTTCCTCTGTCAGTACTGCTTGTTTCTATTAAGTAGGATAAAGGGAAGGAGGAGGTGAGGAAGATCCAATCTTCACTCAAAGGGACACAAGGAGACCTGTAAGCTCCTCTGTGTTTTGGTCTAACTTTAAATGGATCTTTTAAAAGAATGGACCACTGGATTTGGTGAGCAGACCTGCCGATTGTGGCTGCCTTTGGTTGTTAAGAATAGGACCATTTTAGGGGGAATTTCTAGAATGGGGTGGGGGAAATGAATCAGAATAGTTTGTTCCTCTGAATGACATAATGTGGTGAAGATTTGAAGGCAGCACCATGATGGAATTGAGAAATGGTGTTGTAGACAAGACTCTCGGACTGCCACAAAGCCATTTACTTTGTTCCCTTTTTGACATAATTCTGTAGTCTCGAACTGGGCAATATGCCTGCGGATTATCTAAACGAAAAGCTTTATCCATCTGTTAAGCCACTTGTTAAGTCTTAACTTCCTAATAAAGAGCATTATGGTGGGAATCTTGGGTGCAAAGGATGGATTTAATCTTTTAATGCTTTCAGTTTTCTTGTAACGTAGCTTGCTAATAGCACACACATAGCTCCCAAGTAAGTCCTACATGAGTGCAGTGGCCTTGAATGGAAGGATATGATTGAAAATACCAGTTTGAGGTGTATAGAGATGCTTAGCATTAGGTAGCATTTTATCTTCGGTGAGCAGGTGGCATCATGGATCAGTACCTTAAAACATTGCTTAAAATAAAATAAAATTGCTTAAAATAAACAGTTGACTTGAAAAAGAAGGCATTTTGGCTCATAAGGTACTAAACTAACTTATTTAAACCTTGTTGGAAGCCAAATCCTGATGCACTTAAAGTAGGGTAAAGCGTTATTGGTTGCTATAACAAGTCCTGCCTAATGGTGTAGAGTCATACTATCTGCTCCCAAGCTTGAAAGTACAACACAGTCTTAGATCTTTTGCATGGAAATGCTTGATGTCTGCAGTGTGACAATGGAAGATATGAATCCTGCAAATGAAATGGGATCTCCTGTATGCCGGTTCTGAGCTGCCTCTATGCGTTTATGTTGATTTCATCTTTGTCCAGACGTTTATTTAATTTAATACAATGAAGCAGGGAATGAATAATGGGAGCGTTGACCTTAGTCACCAGCTGCTGCCAAGCCTCCTGTTCCTCTTCCATATTAGGAGGCAATCTCAGTGTACTGCATGAAAGAGCACTGCGTCTCATCAGCTAATTCAACTGCTTAGAGAACTGGTGAGAGTGAGGATAGGAGCCTGCACATGTCAAGTGGTGAGCTGAGGTGATCAGAATGACAACCTTTAAAAAAGATGACAGTTCTCTTTTGGTGAAGTAGTGAGAGTCAAGCTTGTGGGGAGTCCACAAAGACAAGAAAAATGCTGGTTGGAGCCATCACTGAGCAGGGTAAAATACTCCTCCACAATGGAACAATCATCCCCAAGGAGGTGTAGAATCTCACCCCCCCCCCACAGCATTGATAGTGCTGCTGTTTACAGCCTGTTTTGCACATTCTTTTGACCTATAAAACCTTAAACGGTTCAGGACTGCAATCATTAAAGGACTGCCACTCTCTATATGAAGCTACCTGGACCCTGTTACCATCATCTGAGGCCTTTCTTAATGGACCTCCTACATGGGAACGGGACTTTTCTGTGGTGGCTCCCTGTTTGTGGAATGCTCTTCCCAGGGAGACTCACCTAGTGCCTTCAGCCTGATGAGATCTCACCTACAAATTTTGCTGTAGGGGAGGGAGACCTCACAGAAAGTGAAGGCTCTGAGGGAGGCTTGTCTGAAATATCTCCATAAATTGTTAGGCTTTATTGTTTTGGCTCTTACATCTCATGGTTGTAATCAGTGCAATGTAGTGTGTGTAAACTGCACATGTGCAGGAAAGCTATTCGGGGGTGGGGTGTAGGTTTCCAGTTTTACCCTTTGGGATGATGGCATTGTTTCCTACCCTTTAGCCTAAGGCCTTGTCATGCTGACTGTTTTCCCTATGGCTGTTTTAAGCAACCCCAAATAGAGAAAGAGTATCACAAGAAAACTACACGTTAGGAAAACAGAATTTGCGCATCTCATTAATTCAGCCTGCATTCGTGTTGGTCTCTCTAGTAATGTTTGGACCCTTGGAATGGAAATTGGCATAGTCCCTGTATATCCTGTGACTGCTATACCTGGCACTGGGGGAAATCCTTCTTCTGGAAACACCATAACTGTTCCTTAGCTGCCTGCCAAATCATATTTATTGGAAAAACAATGGAGTAGGTGAGATATATGATGGATCGCCAAGTCTGTAGCCTCGTAACTGGTTGAATTTCTGCTTGGTTTTTGAGCCATGAGCCAATCAATCCCACTGGAAGGATCTTTTATATGCAGATCTAGGTTTCAGGCACAAGTAGTAGAGCAGATCTCAAAAAGAATATTATTGCAGCTTCCCTTGCTTCATATTTTTTATCACATGATGTAGGGTTGTGGCTTTCAGGTTTAATGCCTCTTCAGCAATCTTTGCTTTGGAATTGCTCTGCCAGGGACAAGTCAGCTTTAATTATTTTTAAGAATGTAGGACAATTTATCTCCATTGGTAGAAAAAACTTTGGATAACCACATCCTGAACTCTTTTGTGGTGCTAAAATGTTTTTGTCTTGTATCAGATCTGTCACAAGTTCTCCATTTTTAAAATGTTCCTTCAGTAGTTAAATATGTGCCTGGAATCTAAAGTCCCTAGGAGCGAGTTTTTAATTTCCCAGACATCTTTCCAGAGCAACACACTCTTGGCTCAAATTGTTTGACTCAAGATTCTGTGCCACGCAAATAGGCCTTAAAAACACTTCTCAGCCAAGATTATAGAGAACAATGAGCGGGCCAGCAGTTTCTGGAATTACCCACATATAACCTAAGTCATGAAGCTTCTTCAGTCCTAAAGCTGCCACTAAACAGGAGCAAGTCTTTCTCTAAAGCAGGGTGATCCAACACATGGGAGCCTTTGCTAAGTACCACGGATTTCCTGCCTCATTAGGAAAGCCAGTGCTTCAGGGGATGAGGTAGGCAGTCCGCTAGTGGGCTTTTGGCCAGGGCCAAGAGCAGAGGGTAATGTAGACGTGAAGCCTTTTCTCTCTTCCCCCAATCCATCAAAGTCCCCTGATTTGAGCTGCGGAGGGAGGTAAGGAAGTGGCTGGGGATCTGGTCAATTGTCACCTGCTCCATATCTCCAGGCCAGGCTTTGCCTGGGCTGTTCTCTGCAACTGGCATTTCCTTCCCAGCAGAGATTGGGATGCACTTAGGGAAATGAGGGCTGGCTAGCTGGTCCAGTGTGGTGTAAGAGCGGTAGACTCGTAATCTGGGGAACCGGGTTCGCGTCTCCGCTCCTCCACATGCAGCTTCTGGGTGTCCTTGGGCTAGTCACACTTCTTTGAAGTCTCTCAGCCCCACTCACCTCACAGAGTGTTTGTTGTGGGGGAGGAAGGGAAAGGAGAATGTTAGCCGTTTTGAGACTCCTTCGGATAGTGATAAAGCGGGATATCAAATCCAAACTTCTTCTTCTTCTTCCACCTTGGGGTTTGTGTGCCTTGGAGTTGGGATGAGGAGAGCAGGAGTGAAAGGACTGGGATTATTTTGGGATTAGCATGGCTCTGGAGCAGGCTGAGGAGGAGGCCGCAGGCAGGTTGCAAAATCGCCTCCACCACTACTGGTTCCTCCTCCTCTTTGGGGTCGCCATTGTACCTCTGGCTGGGGTGGCACGAGGAGTGTGGAGCTCGTCTGCCTTGTCCCTCGCTATCTATTGGGCTCTCCTTGGTGCATTAACCCTCTTGACCCAGATAATAGCAAAGTGAGGCCATAAAGTCTTGTCTCTTCCTGGGATCCTTGACAAAAGACTTAGAGAGGAAGACCTCAACACATCCTCAGAGGCACTCTTTATCATCTGTTTGTTTGTTTAACCAGTTATGAGTCTTATTTCAGACAGCCTCATATCCCATTCCCCTCATAATGGGGGAAAATATGATGAAGAGTCAAGAGAAGCAAGGCCTGGTGAGATCACATTCAATCCCAGTTCTCATCCCTGCCACCCTATCCCCACAGCCACTCTCCTGTATTGCTCAGACAACCTCTGGTGCGCTTCTGACTGAACAGTCTGAAAATGCACTCAGGCTTTGTCCCTGGACTTCGCATTGCCATTTCTGGTTTGCTCCTTATTTAGCATGTTTCCCTTTTCAATATTCTCAATTAGAAACTCTTCCAGTGTGGGGCATTGCCTGGATTATTCTTAATCCAGGCTATGGCTCCACTTTAAAAAACAGCCGGTTGTTTCTACCCTAACCGCCCCCCCCCCCGGGCCACAACTCCCTCCGACCCCAATTTATTCACTTTTGAGGTGAGGGGTGGGGAGTGTACTGCAGACTAACCCAAGACAACTCCACAGCAGGACTGTTTGGAGGATGTCTAGGGCAGTGTTTCCCAACCTTTTTTGGGCAAAGGCACACTTGTTTCATGAAAAAAATCTCGAGGCACACCACCATTAGAAAATGTTTAAAAAATTAACTCTGTGCCTATATTGACTATATATAAAGTAACTCTCTTTAATAGGAATCAAATAAACACAAAGAAAGTATTTTATAATTACTTTATTATGAAATAGTAAGTAAACAGAAATATGAAAAATTATAAAATACTTTATTCAGTGCGCCTTTTGTCCCTCTCCTCGAAATGCTCCAACTCAATGTTCCTCCGCGGGCTGGCCATTGGAGAGCCGTGTCGCCCACACCGCAGCCCAATACAATATGAACCCTCCCCTTGCAAGCGGCAACCCCTCCACACTCCCCACCTTAAGCCTCCACATGCGCCCTGCCCAAGGAGATGCCCGCCCGCGAGGGGATCCTTTACCTCAGCATCCCGCCAAAAAAAAAAAAAAAAGAGGGCGGGAGACTGCGGTCCCTCAGAGGCTGGGTGTTAGGAAGAAGCAGCCGCCTTCATCCAAGCAGGAGCAGCAGCAGCTGTAGCTGTAGTAGCGCCAAGCTGTGCCGGGGACTCCGTGCCAATGAGGGGAGGGAGGGGAGAGAGAGGAGAGGCAGCAGGTCGCCCTCTTAAGTCACGCGCGCGCAGGCACCACCACGCATCCCTCGCGCCCTCTCGCAGAGCCCCTGCTCAGCACCTCCCGCCTCGGGGACGCCCGTCATGAGCCGCTGAGAGGCCGCCAAGCCTCCAGGCTGCTCCCATTCAGCCTTAGGCGCGCGCCCGCCTCGGGAAAAGCGGTGCTGGGAGGCGGAGAGAGAGAGAGAGAGGACGCTGCTGGCCGCGTCCCACCCTCAGTCAGTCGGCTCGGAGCTACTGAGGAGAGGGAGGTGGGGACGACGGCGCGTCTGTTCCGCTCGGGGCCAGCGCGCCCCCGCCCCCCTCTCCAGAATCCCCAACTAAATACGATGCACTAAGGGAGGGGGGAGAACCCACCCACAAAGAGGACGCCTTTCTGCAGGGCGCCTAAGGCCTCTCGCCCCCCGACTCGCCCGCCTCCCTCCCACGGCACACCAGGCAACGTCTCGCGGCACACTAGTGTGCCGCGGAACACCGGTTGGGAAACACTGGTCTAGGGGAGGGTAGTCCAGCATTGTGCGCGCTTCTTCTTCACAGGCTATGTTTATTTAATGGCTTCACAAGAGGCTCCACTAGTTTGACTAGAAGCCTTCAAAAATATTAGTATTATTATTACTATTATTTGTACATTCCCAGCTTTTTTATTCTGTCAGGGACTCAATTCTACATATTTAATTAAACACGTTAATTGTGTATATTAAATAATATTAACCATATTGCGAACACTTTAATTTGCATTGTGGAATTTTAATTCCGTGTGCAGCCTGAGGATTCTGTGTCAAAGTACTCTTGCAGCCATCTTACTATTTATTAAATTAGTATACTTTGTATAACAACAACAACTTTTTATATGCCACACATCTGACTGGGTTGCTCCAGCAACTCTGGACTGCTCCCAACAAAAAATAGTAAAAATCCAATCCAACATCAAACACTAAACACTTCCCTGAACAGGGCTGTCCTCAGAAGTTTTTTTAAAATCACAGATCTCCTTGACATCTGACGGGAGGGCGTTCTACAGGTTGGGCGTGACTACCAAAAAGGCCCTCTGCCTGATTTCCTGTAACAGAAAGCCCTCAGAGCTGTATCCCAGTGTCTGGGTTGGATGATGAGGATGGAGGTACTTCTTCAGGTATACAAGGCCAAAGCCGTTTAGGGCTTTAAAGGTCAGCACCAACACTCTGAATTGTGCTTGGAAACTTACTGTGAGCCAACATAGTTCTTTTGGGACTGGCGTTATATGGTTATATGGTGGCTACTCCCAGCCATCAATCTAGCTGCCGCATTCTGGATTAGTTGTAGTTTTCAAGTCACCTGCAAAGGTAGCCCCACATAGAACACATTGCAGTAGTCCAAGTGGGATATAACTGGAGCAGGTACCACCCTGGTGAGACAATGTGCAGGCAGGTAGGGTCTCAGCTGGTGTACTAGATGGAGCTGGTGAACAGCTGCCCTGGACACAAAACTGACCTGTGTCTCCATTTACAGCTGTGAGTCCGGAATGACTCCCAGGCTGTGCACCTGGTCTTTTAGGGACACAGTTACCCCGTTCAGGACCAAGGAGTCCCCCATACCTGACCTCACCTCTAAAGTATCTATGCCCAATCTAAATGCCTGTATTTTTTGTCAGCAGTTGTATTTTCACTGTGCAGAGCTACATAGAGAGCAGGGTCTGGTAATTCAAGTCTCTGCTGAACATGTAGTTCTTTCCTCAGTTCAATTGTTGGCAAAGCTTCTATTTCTGAATTAGCTGTTGCATTTAATCCCAGTGTTTAATATCTGGTAACTGTTTATTATTTCCATCACAAGAGTACATAGTTACCATAGTATATTCTTCTTATATGTGCCTGTTAAGTTAATCATTCAATCACTGGACGAAGCTCTAGTTTCCCATCCAAAAAAACCTTCAATATGTTTGCATTCCCAGCAACTCTGTATCACTGGCCTACTAGTTAAATGTCATCTTGCAGCCAAGACAGAGACATTCATTATCCTCCTTTGACAATTGTCTGGGGACAAACAAGCTCAGAACCTATGTGGTTACTATTTTTAATATAAACAAATAAAGTGCCCCTGATCCCCTCTAATGTGTATTCCTTGTAATTCTGAATTAGTTTGTATACCATAAGATATTTTGATGACTATTCATATATTGGGAAATCCGAAGCACCCCACGGTGTGCTTAGCATGCAGCCTCGCCAGGATATTTTTCTGCACCATCTGGTCTAGGTATATAACCATCCATCACAAGTCTGTTTGTGAGAACCCCAAAAAATTGGAAGGGGGAAAGAAAGCACAAAATACAGGAGGATTTGTTAGTAGTGGGTTTTTTTCATTGGGGGGAGGGTCTTCCTTTGCCTTTCCCACATCATCATAGTAATTCAGAACATTAGATCAGTTTCTTATGATGAACACCACAGTCAAGAAGTTCCCAGACTTGTCTTCAAGGGAACTTACTGTGCTGAATTTAACATCAGAATAATTGCAAAAGACAGCAGTAGAATTCTTCACTCCAACCTCAACATTTTTAATTATATGTCTGTATGACATTAACAGAGACTTCTGAAATCTAGATTAATTCACATTAGTCAATGCTGGCTTATGCACAAATTCCCCCTCTCTTCCGTGGTCTGCTTTTAAGTATAGCATACTAAAATCTGTCAGTCTGATTTAATTGTGGTTTCTGCAGACCAGGATTGCCCCAAATTCTGGTTTGCAAATCCACCTGAAACCACGGTTTAACATCATGGTTTTCAAGTAGTCCTGGTTTTCACTAAGCCTTTTATTATTTTTAAAAATCTGATTCAGAAATCATGGTTGCAGCAAATCATGGAGACCAGGAGACAATGCAAGCTAGTGGTATGTTCCTGATTTGCAGACCATGATGTAAAGATTAGGTGTTGTCTCTGTTAAGAGGTTGACATGAGAGTAGAAATTCAGTAACTCGCAGTGGGAATCTTTCTACAGTATTCTCAACTTTCAGCCTATTCACATAGATATTCCCCCTCTTAATAATTTCTCTGCTGTCAGCTGTCCATGGCTGAAACTTCTCAATTAAGCTGATGCATGTGTATCCCTGTAATTTGACAGTTATGATCCTATAAGTGCAAGAACTGGCAGTAGCTAAGGTATAGATGACAGTGTTTGAAATAGATTCCTGCAGGTTTCTTAGGATTATGAATTGTATGGATGTCCAGAAAACATCTCATCTAGTTCTGTCATCTGTGTTTTAGTCATCTCTTTTCAGAATGAATCAATTGCTCTGCCAGGAAGCTTTGTCTTCTTAAAGCAAAGAACAGTAACACAATAAAATTAAGTGAGGGAAATGTATACTCTGCCCTATCTTCAGATCGTCCATCTCATTCCTGAGCTTCAGGCTGCACAATATTTTAGTCCTAGATGTTCTGACTAATAAATAATGGTCATGCCAAATCATATGAGGGAATCATGATGTATAGGGGTATTATCCAAGGGGGACTAGACTTGATACGCCAAATTTAATTGGTGATCTGCAATGACATTTCAAACTGGGCCTCCAGGCTACAGTGAACTTAACTTGCTTTGCCTCTCTCAGCCGATTTCTTCAGTTCTTTCCGGTTTCTATGCTATGTTGTGCCTGTGCTAAGAACTTTGTAATGTGTGAAGCAGCACTCATAACAACAGAACACACTGGAATTTGATTGGAGCAAGATACAGCTGTTGGCAAACGCCATCTGTTCTTGTTCAGTTAGATGTGATTAACTCCCAAACATTCTGACTCCTGCACCCATATTTTCTGTAGGCGGTTATTCATAAAGTATCAAGGAGAGAAAAGTAGTAAATGTGTGACAATTTGTACAGGGTACAGGGGGTACTGATTGCTCCAAAAAAGCAAACACTTTTGTTTGCCTTTCCAGTGCAATGATTTAATGCATTGTTGCTCCCCTCCTCCTTCACATAACACAGCCTTTCCTTTAGGTATTGCTTAATTGAGAGGTTCCGGGGCTCAAGCTTAAGTGGAAATCATTGTCTCTGACTTAAGAGCCCTTCCTCCAATGAGCAACAGCAAGCAGTGAGGCAAAAGCACTTTGCATATGCTCACAGCCACTTTCCATATTTTTGTTCATGGCAACAGTCTAGTCGAACGTTTGGAATCTGCAAAACAACTTTTGATTCATCTTTGCATGCTATGATAAGCAGTCACCTTTCCATTCAGTTTTCTTAATCTGGCTACTACATTTGCAGTATCTCAGCAAAGGCTGTCTAGTTTTTCTCCACAGTGAGTTTTAGGGACTTCCTTCCTTCCTTCCTTCCTTCCTTCCTTCCTTCCTTCCTTTCTTTCTTTCTTTCTTTCTTTCTTTCTTTCTTTCTTTCTTTCTTTCTTTCTCTTTAAAAAAATTAGGGAGCTCTCATTTATCTTGTGCAGTGTGAGTGAGGCTGTTGGACTGGGCTTTAGGGGCCCCACCAAGTGGTCAGAGGCAGGCACAATGTCTTGGGAAACAGGTGACTCCCAGGATGCACGATGTCACCTCAGTCTGTCCTGCCTTCGAGAAAGCAAGCACATGCCTGCCTGTCATTGATTCCTGTTCCTTTCCTGTTCCTCCCGTTTTTTCATTTTTTCTATGGCTTTTCCCATTCTTTATTGTTACTTTTAGCCATTCGTTTTTCTTTTCTTCATTTTTCTCAATATGCTCCTGTCACCATTTTGGTTTCTCCTTCACCACTCTCTTGCTTACCATCTTGCTGCTCCTATCCTCTTGTTTATATGTTTGTGTTTGTGTGTGTATAGATATAGATATACAGTGTGCTTACAATTTATGCACATTTAACTTGTGTACTTGGCAATAAAAAGTAAAAAAATAAAAAGAGAGCAGAAACGGGGCAGATTTCCTGGAAAAAGGACTTTGACAATCCCAGAGGGCCTTCTGGCGGTTCCCTCATTACGAGAAGCAAAGCTACAGGGAACCAGGCAGAGGGCGGGCCTTCTCGGTAGTGGCGCCTGCCCTGTGGAACGCCCTCCCATCAGATGTCAAAGCGATAAATAACTACCTGACATTCAGAAGACATCTTAAGGCAGCCCTGTTCAGGGAAGTTTTTAATCTGTGATATTTTAGTGTATTTTTGGTTTTTATGGAAGCCGCCCAGAGTGGCTGGGGAAACCCAGCCAGATGGGTGGGGTACAAATAATAAATTATTATTATTATTATTATTATTATTATTATTATTATTATTATTTACCATTGAATCTGATGTGTTTTGTCTCTAGATGACCATTGGATCCATTCCAACACTGCAATTCCATGGCTTTCCTGAATGTGCTTTATTTTACATGGGGTCCCACCAGACACAATCAAATTAAAGAGTACACTGACGGACTGCACTGTAAAAACCATAAATTTGGTGCTTGTCAGCAACACAAAAACATTAATCCAAGGCATGGATCCTTTAGGATATTCATTATTTTTACATAGGATTTTGCCAAAATCATGAGTGAATCACATAACATAGCTGTTGACCAGCTGACCTATGATGTGGTGGTGAGAAACCTGAGGGGGGGGTAATTTCAAGACTATCCATTTTACTGGATCCAGCTTGTGAGTGCATGTGTGTCCCTTGTATCAATTGCTCATTCTCACTCCATCCCCACAGTCCCCCAGATCACCCCATTTCCCACCCTATCCTCTAGGCAAATCTTTTCTTCTTCTTTTTTTGGTCCAGCAGTTCAGGTACGGATCTGAGCCTTGAAAAGTAGTCAAAAATGGAACTGGGAAGGAGCTTCACTCTTTCGACTTCCTTCTTCCGTTCTGTGTTTCTGGGGGGAGAAAGATAATCACCCTCACTACCTCATGATGAAGAGGACAGTGAGCAGCGATGGGCTCTACATGGACTAGCTGTGGCTGTCCACATTTTCAGACAGTGTTTTTTCCTCAGCCCTGCCTGTATAGTTGCCAGTGTCAGTCTACATGAGATTTAAGTCTGATCCAGTTCCCCCTTCTACCTCAAGAGGTTCCTGGTTCTTGTTCTCTCATGCTGTCTCATCTCATATCTGCCATCCAGCAGTTTGCCAAAATAGCCAGAATTCTGAAAAAAAATAATCTAAATATTGCAAGCAGAATGCAGAATATTTAGCGAGTGGTTTCCCCCCAGATATATTTTGAAGAGATTAATTTTGTTGCAGAGTCTGACTAGCCATATGCAACCTTGAGAAAAGAAAGAGCTGTATCTTATAATGAGGCACTGACAGAGAGCTAGCCTGAAGGAGCCGAAACTTCTTAGTGGAAGATTAGTTGTTTTCTAAAGTATATACATTAATCAGCTACACTTGAGGTGGTTTCTCCTGCCAGGCCACTGTGTAAGCTGTCTTCAAAATAGATCAGAAGGCTGGGTCTATTATATTCATCATCTGTCTAGTGAGCAATCACTTAAAGTGAAATTAAAAACAGAGAGGCAGAAGTCAATTTTTATAAAAAACTTAATTTGTGGTAATCGGTGTTTTATTATAGTTTTAATGACCTCATAAAGAGTAAGGTGTATTCTGGCAGCTCTAATGTGATATTTTAATCTCTGTGGAAGTCTGAAGTTAAATGTACCTTTCAGAAGTCTGTCATGCTCTGAGGAGTGAAATGTGCACTGGAAATCTGGAAAAGGGAGGCATCCCACGTTCCTCATATTTGAGACCTTGGCTTTCTTCAATATACAACACAACATTAATTGGGGCACAAATTTCAGCTTCTACGTAGTCTTATATTTCCATTGGTTTGTAGAAGTTATTCCAACGGAACTGGTTGGCTTCTTCTGTATGAATGTTATATCAAGATTAGGTCAGGCTGTTTAGAGCAGGGATTCTCAAATCCTTTTGTAATTAGCCTTCCTCAGTCAAAATCACAGCTCGTTGATTAAGACAGAACAGAGCCTTATTTGTTCGTTTGTTTATTGAAGGAAAAAATTTATCCTACCTTTCCACTTTTGAAATGTGCTTTAGGCAGCTAACAATTCAAGCCAGGGCATTTAAAAGCAAGATGATAATGATAGTAAATTTTTTGTTTAATTACTAATAAGAATTCGGGATAGGACAGCAGATAAAAAGAATAGTTAATAGACAAATTTAACTTGTTCCAGAATAGGTGTCTTAAAGTGATGCCAGAAAGACATCAAGGAAGAAACCACACAAATATCTTGAGCCAGGGTGTGCCATAACCTGGTGCAGCCACAGAAGTGAATCCTTTGTCCTCGCTGCCTCTGATTAGAAGCACAGAAAAGCAATATGGCAGTATACACCCACAAGATGGTTATGGGGCTTAGGAATGCAAAATTTTCCCAAGGGATTAAGCATTGATTGCTCCATTTACTCCTCATGCTAACAAGACAAGGAGTGAGGAAGAGAACATAAGAAGACCCAAATAGTCCTCATTCTGTTCCCACAGTGGCCAGCCAGATGGATAGGAGAAGCCCACAAGCTGCTGAGGAGTGCAATAGCATTCTCCCACTCATGTTCCCCAGCACCGCTATTTAGAAGCATACTGTGTCTGGTACTCAAGGTAATATATAGCCATTATGGCTAGTAAGGTAAAGGTAAAGGACCCCTGGATGGTTAACTCCAGTCAAAGGTAACTATGGGGTTGCGGCGCTCATCTCACTTTCAGAACAAGGGAGTCGACATTTGTCCACAGTCAGCTTTCTGGGTCATGTAGCCAGCATAACTAAACCGCTTCTGGTGCAACGGAACACCGTGACGAGTGCCAGAGCTCACGGAAACACAGTTTACCTTCCTGCCGCAGTGGTGCCTATTTATCTACTTGCACTCTGACATGCTTTCGAACTGCTAGGTTGGCAGGAGCTGGGACAGAGCAATGGGAGCTCACCCCGTCGTGGGGATTCAAACCGCCAACCTCCCGATCAGCAAGCCCAAGAGGCTCAGTGGTTTACCATGGACAACCATATGTTTCAGGAATCTGTCCAATTCCCTTTTTTGAAGCCAGTTTAGTTGATGTCATCACGGCAAATTGTAATAGCAAATTCTGCAATTTAACACTGCAGCGTGTGAAGAAGCACTCTTTCTCTCTCTTCTGTCTGTCCTGAATCTCACACATTTCAGCTTCATTGGATGATATTGGGTTCTAGGGTTATGAGAGAGAGAACAATAACGCACCTCCCTATCCACTTTCGTCACACACAATACATAATTCACCTTTTAAGCTTATGTAGTGAATAGGGTCCTGCTGCCAGGCCCAGTATAGGTATCCACTGGGAGAGGTTTGGGAGGAGCAGGGACACCCCCGCCAACTATTCACACCACCCATGGGAGCCCTGTTACACTGAGAACCACCAGTTCAGCCATGTTCCCAGTTTCCTCACTCTGTGCACCCTTTGTAACCAGGAGCGGGAATGATGGGCCGTATGTCTGTGGCCATCTGGAAGGCTGTGTCAACTTGCCAATTTCACCATCTGCTGTAAGCTGCTCAGAATTTGGAAATTTGCATTAGCCGTGCTCCAGAGTGCAAAAAAAAAAAAAAAGCACTTTAAAGAGAGAGACCCCTTGGACCATGGGGGGAGAAATGATATCCAAGGGTTGTTTAGGGAGACTATTTCCTAGTGGTTGTCTGCACAGATGATAGATGTGATGTCATGCATTCTGTCCTCCTCCTTGGACAGTTTTACCCTGGGGAGTAGAGGACTCTGACGAAATCAAAAATAAAACTGCCAAACAGCCTAGTGTGATTTAATCACAAGCCAGCTGCATTGATTCTCCCCTCAGGGTGCACCATGCATTTGTTTGGAGATAATTTTGTCAGTGTAGTGAGGAGGGAATTGGAAGCCACTGTAAATAGTATACTTGTGATGTGATCAGGTGTACCTTTGTCAGGAAACTCATGTGTGTATTTGATATTTGGGGCTGGTTGAAATTGATTCTTGGTTGAATGAAATTAGTTTATCCCAGCTGTTTGGTGTCTTGTTTTGCATTGTGTGACTGCAGATGCTCAGATGGAGTTTATGTTGCATTCATTGCCTGATTGAAGCAAAGCTGAAAGCTGCTCTTGCTTTGCTCAGCACGTTGCCTTGTGAATGTTTGCTGCTAATATGCTTTTGTTTGTCCTGAAAAGCTTATACACAAGTCCAAGGTCATATCTGGAAAAGAATGAGAGAGAAAGAGTAGCAGCTGACAAATAGAGCCTAGTGGTGCTGCTTTTAAGAGTGGCTGAGGGACCTATTTCACCTCTTTGGGGAATTCTATAGTCCTTATTATCTAGCTTCAGTTAAGTCACATGAAAGCATCATTTTAATATTTTGGAGAACATAATTTAAGTTGCTGGGTTCTGATAATGTACCCTTTCATACTAGATTCTTAAAAGTAGATGTTGGCACTGCAATAGATGGTGATAAATGTTGGATTTTCGTACTCGTCGCATTTTATAGAATTGTAGAGTTGGAAGGCACCCAAGGATGATCTAGTCCAACCCCCTACAATACAGGAATCACAACAAAAGCATCCCTGACAGATGGCCATCCAGCCCTTCTTTCAAGGAATTCTGACTTAAATGTGCACTATCCATGCTTTCTTTCCTTTACAGCCTTAGGCTGTAAGATGCTGAAAAACCAGAGGCCATCCAGTGGGCTTCGTAGTTCAGCCAGGGACTTTGAAACCTGTTTTACTAAATCCACAAAGAACCAGCAGCTCTTCTTGAAGATAATTTTTTATGGTTTTAAACTTACTTTTTTAAAAAGTGCATAGCTAAGCATGCAAATTTCTTGGAATATATTGGTTGATATGCAACTAAATTTTACCCACAGTAGACTCATTGAAATTAATGAACACGGGAGGTCTGTTCTGAGTAAAACTTAGTTGAATACCACCCCACCCCCACATTAACATAATTGTCTATTAAAATAATTGGAAGCATATCAAAACCTACAAAATAACCTTTCATGCTTCTAATGATGAAGAGGAGTTAGCCTGTGTTGTAAACAAGAAGAATCAGGCATGAAGTATTAAGTCACCTGCAAACCAGCAAGTATTTCATTGTGCTTTCCTTAGCTGTAACTGCGGTAAAAACTAATTAGATTATTATTGATTTCGCTTTGCTCCTGCCAGAACACATCAGTCAGCAAACACGTTTTTTCAGACCTCACCAAAACTGGGTTCCCTAATGGTGCAGGTTAACCATGTCGTAATAAGGTTTACACAAAATCTCCTGCAGGAAGGATTCAAACAAAGATTAAATAAGGCTTTCTGTCTCTTTCAATGTTTAGAGCCTTTCACCATGTTTAGGTCCCAGTGTCATCTGTAATGCACAATAAGTTTAGAGACGGTACATGCAAAAGAGCATGGCACACAATGGATCTTTTGTTCTCAGTGGATTTTAAAGTAAGTAAAACACCTTAGAAGTAAACATAAGCCAAAAGCTGCACTTCAAGTGAGGTATTCTGATGGTTATCTGAGACACTGCCCTACGAAACTGGATTGTTATGTTGTTTACGAACATGAGCAAGACACTGTTCTTCATTGTAGCCTTATTGGTAACAGAGAAGGAGAAGCAGGATGGAGAACTAATTTACGTTATGAAATCCTGCTAATAACTAAAGGGTTGTCTGCACTTCAGGTTAACTTGCTGCTGTTCAGTGAAATGTCGGCTTTCATGACTTATAGCACTTGGCATAGAGCAACGTGGTCCTTTGCACCCTCATAGTAATTGTATCCTACACCCAATTTTAACAGGATCTTACAGTCATGGGGAAAAGAAAGTGCACTCTCTTTGAATTTTGTGGTTTTACATATGAAGACATAGTAACAATCATCTGTTCCTTAGCAGGTCCTCAAATTAGGTAAATACAATTTAAGATGAACAACAACACATAACATATTACACTGTCTCATGATTTATTTAACAGAAATAAAGCCAAATTGGAGAAATCATGTGTGAAAAACTAAGTACACCCTTCCTGCTTCCATAGGAATTAAGTAGCAGATAGGTGCTGCTAATCAAATGCCCTTGCTTAATTGATCATCAGCAAGTGTAAAGGTAAAGGTACCCCTGACCGTTAGGTCCAGTCACGGATGAACAAGTATGGTTTGTTTGAAAGGTTTGCCAGGAGAAAGCGTCTTCTCTCTAAAAAGAATATGGCAGTGCGAGTTAGGTTTGCAAAGTTGCCTATCAGCAAACCACAAGACTTCTTTAACAATGTCCTTTAGACAGAGAAGATCAAAGTGAAGGTGTTTGGCCATAATGCACAGCACCACGTTTGGCAAAAACCAGAATATCAGCACAAGCACCTCATACCAATTGTGAAGCATGGTGGTGTAAGGGGTGATGATTTGGGCTTGTTTTGCAGCCACAGGACCTGGGAACCTTGCAGTCATTGAGTCGACCATGAACTTCTATGTATACCAAAGTATTCTAGAGTCGAATGTGAGGCCATCGGCCCGACAGCTAAAGCTTGGCCAAAATTGGGTCATGCAATAGGACAAGGATCCCAAGCACACCAGCAAATCTACTGCAGAATGGCTGAAAACAAACAGAATCAAGGTGTTGCAATGGCCCAGTCAAAGTCCAGACCTCAACCCAATTGAAATGCTTAAGAGAGCTCTTCATAAACAGATGCCAGCAAACCTCAAAGAACGGAAGCAATGTTGTAAAGAACAATGGGCCAAAATTCCTCCACAACGATGTGAGAGACTGATAAAGTCCTACATAAAACAATTATTTCAAGTTATTGCTACTAAAGGTGGTTCTACAAGCTATTGAATCATAAGGTGTACTTAGTTTTTCACACATGGCTTTTCCATTTTGGCTTTATTTCTGTTAAATACATCATGAGATAGTGTAATATGTCATGTGTTGTTCATTATGAGGTTGTATTTACCTAATTTGAAGACCTGCTAAGGAACAAATGATTGTTATTATGTCTTCATATGTAAAACCACAAAATTCAAAGAGAGTGCACTTTCTTTTTCCTATGACTGTATATAAATGTGGCTGTATATAAATGTGGCTTGGCTTCAATCACCATGTAAGGTCCATTTAAGAAACGAAAATTTGGCATCTTATAAGAGTTACAGTCTCCTTTGGGGGAATCAGTATAAATGTCGAGAGGACAACAAAAGATTTGATTGGGAAGAGAGACAGTGGAAGTAGTTGTTGATGAGAATAATTTGCCACCAGATGTTGGAAGCAGGGCACCTCACAAACCCACTTGCTAGGCTGTAAAGCTGTAGTTCCTGTATAAAAGGTCTTTAACTGTCCATTAAGGCAGCACTGGTATCAAGAGAAGCATGGCCAGTGAAAAGGAGAAGTAGGATGTATTACTGCTAGCGGCCCTCACGGCTTCTTTACGTCTGGCAGCAGTTGCACGCAGTCTCAGGAGCAGTGGGGTAGCAAACTGATGCAGTAATGCCAGCAGCAACCACTCTATGGGGTTAAAAAAAATAATGGACCCACGCATGCACAAAAAACTCCCATTTCATAGAAGGTACACCAGGCCCTATATAGCTGTTAGTTGTGAGATGATGGTAAAATAAACTTGAACTATTTAAAGCTAGAATGGCATAGTGATCAAGAGAGTGTTACAAATCAGAGCACCACAGCTAGAATCTCACCTCTGCCTTGCACTCACTTAGGCAAGCCACACTTTCTCAGCTTGAATGCCACCACCTGCAGTTTGGGAATAATACTGACCTACCTAACAGGGTTGTTGGAAAAAACAATATGTAAAATGCTTTGACTATGTTAAAGTGCTGTATAAGTGCTGTGTACTGTTGATTCTGTTTGCTGTAATTATAAACTTGAAATGTTGACATGTTGAAAGCTAAACGCTAGTGGAAGCACGCCAAGAGGATTTTAAAGGTAAGAAAGCAGGACATGTCTAATATGGGTGCAACATTAGATCCATATATAAAAAATGCCACAGGTTGAAAGTAGTGCCTCAAGAAAGGTTTGGTC
Organism: Podarcis cretensis; assembly: GCF_951804945.1. NCBI lineage: Eukaryota > Metazoa > Chordata > Lepidosauria > Squamata > Lacertidae > Podarcis > Podarcis cretensis. The sequence continues at coordinate 28,178,068 of NC_137179.1, read as the reverse complement.
TAAAAAAATTAAAAGGTATCTACTTCTGCAGTAAATGTATTGGCACAGTCATTTGCTCTGCTTTATCTGTATCTGTTTCAATCCACATCCAAATTACACTGATGCAACTGATCTCCCAATAACCTGCTCTGTGGAGATTCTCTTACTGTTTTTGTTCTTCTCTCAACCATTGCATGAACAAAGGATTGCTTGTTAAACTTTGCTGTTATTATCAAACTTACTTTAAAGGTGCTCAGATACTAGGTCAAGGAAGGTGGTGTAAATACCTGAGACATGAACTGATAAACGGATGAATCTTGGCTGGATTTTTGTGATTTCTTCTCCACTTTTTATTTTTATTTTTTAATTAATTGCAGCAGACAGAAGGAGGGGCACAGACGGATGGCCAGCCGTCACAGACACAAAGCAACGAGAGTACCGAGAGCAAATCTACTCCAAAGCGGCTGCATGTCTCCAACATTCCCTTCCGCTTTCGGGATCCTGATCTCCGGCAGATGTTTGGGGTATGTTAATATGTCCTTTAAGGAACCATAGGCCTGTATCTCTTTCTCTCACCCCCGCCCCCCCCACGGAAGGTTTAAAATGAGTAACAATTTAAAACATAATATATTCTCATGAGGCCCCACCCTGTTTGGGTGGGGGGTGCCTCGGGACTGCAGTTTCCCCCCCTCAAAGTCACCGCAGTCTAACAAAGAAGAATTAAGTACACCTGTGCCTCAGGTGTGTTCAGTTGGCGTAGTGCAGTTCCCTCAGGGGTCTGGATCCGGTTCTTTGAGATCAAACAAGGAGGATCCAGGTGGTGTGAATATGTAACTGGGAGTTAATGTTTTCCTTCTGAAGGACACATTCATTTCCTGAAAATGATGTTCCTCCTTAAGATCCAATTAAAAAGAGTATACCCTAGTTTCAATCTTTTGGCTTTGGAATTGTGGCCATTCAGGCTGCTAGCATGTCTGTTTTACACTCCCAACCTGAACCTGATGGCTTTTGTCTTTAGTAAGCAAGAAGAAAATATTGTTCAGAATTGAATTTCTAAACATGTGGAAATACATGCCGTGTCAAAGGGGGTGGGTGGGGCGGAGAACAAATCTTTGAATGTCATACACTTGGATTTCTAAAATGCTGTTGGAAAATACTGAATTTCTAAAATACAGTAGATCAAGTTGCTCACCGAAGGTTGAGAGTGTAAGATAAGAGAGAATGATTAGCTGAGGGTCACCCACTGAGCTTCACAGCTTAGCCAAACTTTGAACCTGGGTTTCCCAGTCCTAGTCTGCCACTAACCACTACACAAGAATGGCACTTCCGGGTTAGCGCGATCGGCTAATGGCGGATTCCCTCCGAGCTCCGGAGGGAATTGGCTCTACTGGAGACGGGTCCTACCGCGACGGCGACGCAGGGACCCTCAGAAACCGCAGGCGCGGAAGCCTGCGGACTTGGTGACTCGGTGGGCACCTTAAGCGCCCCCCCGACCCACGAAGAGCCTTTTTAAAGGCTACGGAGAGGGTACGGAGAGTGGCGTGGTGCTGTGAGTAGACCGCTACTGCAGTGGAGCGAAGCCACGAGCCATGGCCGGAGAGCGCTGACTTTTTCCCCTGAAATTCGGACTTGAAATAACCCGTGAGTAGAACGGAATTTGGACTTTAAAACTTTTACCTTTGAATTCGGTACGACCGGGGGATGTGCTAAAGGGAAGTCCGCACCCCCCCCGACCTACAAAAGATTTAAAGCAAGGATTGGAGAACTAAGGTGGAGAGATCTTTTCTTTTCGGTGTGATTTAAAAGATAATATTTCCATGAATTTGACAGAAGAAGTAAGAGTGGAACTTTAGAAGTTTTTGTTTAAACCTCCCCCCCCCTCCCGGACCCGGGAGCGTCCTGTGTGTGAGCTGGAGGAAAAGGAACAAGGAGTTTGACAGCTGTCAAAGGAGCTGTCAAACGGGCAGTTAAAGTTAAAAATCTTATTATTTAACATCTCTCTGGACTAAATTTGTTACATTTGAATCAAAGTAGTTATAAATAACAAAGTAACGGACTGTTGGGAAAGGACTATTAAGTAACCAGAATCCCCCTAGGGGGAACTCTGAAACATTACAATGGCTGCAGATGGAAAATTACAGGCTGAAATAGCATGGCTATGAACAAACAACTTATAACCTTGAACTCTAAAACAAGCAACTCTGCTGAATGCACAAAGGATCTGACTGGAAAAAAATCTGCAGCTGAATCAGAAGAGACATCTTTGGAACTGGAGGAGAGGGAAGAAGGAGTGGAGAAAGTACAGGTGGAGAGTACCAACCAGAAGCCTATATTGCTAGAACATAAAGAAGAAGATATTTGGATTACAAATCTGCGAAAGATGCGAACGAGGAAGGAGGAAGCCCCTGAAACACTTGGAACACTGGAATTTAAAAGAAATAAGAAATATGATTTGGGCTTCCTCTTTGAGCATGGGAGATCAGTGGACCTTTTGCAGCAGCTGCTATCAAGTATTTTGGATGGAAGAAAATCTGATGAGACTGTGCCAGAGCTCCTTCGAGACCTGATGACCAACAAAGAGGGTTACCAACAAAACCGGCAGAGAGAGACTGACAGAGACTTGAAGGCCTCAGATGTGAGGAATCCAGGCTAAAAACTGTTTTGTGGACATTTATTCGGGAAGGGACAGAAACCGGGGTAGGGAGGGAGGGGAGAACAGAATTTTAACTTTTGTGTTTGGCTATTATGACCTATATTTAATATAAAAAGGGGGAAATTTGTGGAAGGGAGTTTGGGTCGACCTTAGAAAAGGATTTAATATTTATAAGATAATTGGATAAGTAAAATTTGGCCAAGTAATAAGAACTAACTTTAAAACAACAACAACAATAATATGTAAAGGATGAGAGATAAGAATTTGCTGAGCTAATTATTTGAATTAGGATGTATGAAGGGGGGGGGTGGGGGGAAGTCAGGAAGTGGGGTTAAGAAAGCAAGGATATGAAATTATACATGTTTTGTCTTCGTCTTTTCTTTTTTGTGTGTGTGTGTTTATAAAATGTGAAAATCCAATAAAAATTTATTAAAAAAAAAATAACCACTACACAAGAATGGTGCTCACTGTACAGTACAGTGGTACCTCGGGTTACAAACTTAATTTGTTCTGGAGGTCCGTTCTTAACCCAAAACCGTTCTTTTGCTAATGGGGCCTCCCGCTGCCACCATGCGATTTTAGTTCTCATCCTGGGGCAAAGATCTCAACCTGAAGTATTGCTTCCGGGTTAGCAGAGTTCATCACCCGAAGTGTTTGTAACCCTAAGCGTTTGTAACCCAAAGTACCGCTGTAGTGAGGAGTTACAACAGTAAAGTTCCAGAAAAGGGTGTCTCTGGAGAAAATTGCTGCTGCTGCTTCTGTCTACAAATTCCGTATAACAGACAGATAAGATGACACACCCATGATGAAGCTGAACCAAGTTGGGTCAGAGGAGTAATCAGTTTAGATTAGCATTCTGTTTACAGCATCTAGGGGGTCACTGTTGGTAGAGAAGTTCATGAGTTGGGCATAGTGCTCTGGTCTATCCTCAGTTCCTAGCAGTGTTCGAAGCTCCCATTGTTCTAAGCGCATTTTGTGACAGGGACTTTGATTAGCACAAGCAGCGCCTAAAATTTCAGATTAAAACTACAGAATGGAAGGAAACGAGGACATTTTTCTGCCTCCCCACTTCTAGCTACTCTCTTAAGGCTGGAGAAAAGACCCTCATAAGAATATTAGGGGGTGGGCAGGGGAAGGACTAGACCATGTGAAAAATGAACATAATATTTTAGCTGCAGATCATTCATTTTCAGCTTTATAAAAGAAGCCGCCTAGCCCATAACTTGGGTTTAAGGTGCCATTTAGCTCCTAGCTTTCATATCTCAGTTTCTAACACTGGTTCCTATTTCTCAGGATCTGGAAGATAATAGTTTGCCTTCTCAGAACATATTTTGGGCTGCTAAGGCTGATAAGCCTAAATCTTTATATTTTTGTCTAGGTTTTTTGACCTACAGCAGAAATGCGTTATGCCTTATATTCATGATTGACATTTCAATATATTATTGTGAATATATGTCTTGGGGCAGCCTTGTGCATTACCAATAGTCACTGTAAATTCATATGCCTATAAGGCATGGGCAGAATATAGTCTTTATCTGACTTTAGGGCTAGCATTTCAAAGCATGACTATTCTTTAGGCTGTCCCAAGAGTTACAGTGGTATCTTGGGTTAAGTACTTAATTTGTTCTGGAGGTCCGTTCTTAACCTGAACCTGTTCTTAACCTGAAGCACCACTTTAGCTAATGGGGCCTCCTGCTGCTGCTGCGCCGCTGGAGCATGATTTCTGTTCTCATCCTGAAGCAAAGTTCTTAACCTGAGGTAATATTTCTGGGTTAGCGGCATATGTAACCTGAAGCGTATGTAACCCGAGGTACCACTGTAGTGCATTCACAAGTGAAGGACTGCTTTTGGAAGTGTTTACAGTTCTGATTTCTATGTATCCTTCATTCAAGTCTCCACTTTCTGCTTAGATGACCAAACACAACATTGCACTGCTAAATGTGTATTGAGCTTTACAGTCATTTGTGGTGGAGGAGTATGACAACATAATTTTCTTGACTCTAATGAAACAATATCAGAATTAGGAGATTTCCCCAAGGAAGGCAGATAAACAAACCTCCCCTATACATATTATATACAGCTCTCCCCACTCAGTTGCCAGATCCTTAGGCTCAGAACTATTAAATTTCTGTGAACAATTTCATGTGAAATATTGTAGCACGCATAGAGGTCACACTTCTACCACCCCCACCCCACCCCCACTTTAAGGAAATACAACTAAAAGAATGTAGACAATCTTTTAAATTCCCCAGAATTCAGAAAGCAAAAATTATCTGCCACATTTTCCAAATTTTTGATACCAGGGGACATAGGTTTGAGGTTGGGGTTTTTTAATGCAGTAATGTTGGGGAGACATTTCACTCTTGGCCTGACAAAGTTACTTATTCCCCCATCCATCACATTGGGTATGTGGCACCCTTACAGTTTGTCTTAATTGCCTCCCAGTTCCCTGTTCGCCTAATTGGTCAGGGCTCAAGGACAAGACCGTGCTCTTTTTTTTTTTTTTTTTTTTTAGCAATAGTGATACCTCTGGGATTTCTTTGTGCCTATCGGTTGTAGCTTAAAGGATGAGTCCCAGTGCATCCTTACTCCCTCTCAGCCTGAAAACAGTGATCGTATATTGGTAAAGAGAGGGAATGAAATTCATTAATTTAATATTCTCTGTCTATCCTAGCCATCACCTGAAATTCTTCTGATAAATATGTGCATGTTTCATGGAGCCTTAAGGTAGCACATTACCTTTAGCATTCACAGGTGGGAGGAAAGTCCTAAACCAACGCCCGAGCAATGCCAGATTACATTAGACTAGAAAAATGTTTTGCAATTCCCGTCTCCACCAAATTACTGGTTACCATTTACCGTCATTATACTTAGGGTAAATGTTTTGTCTGGAAGGTTATTCTAGTGGCATAAAAGTAAAAGGGGAAGTGCACATGAACTGTGGTGCCTGTGGGTTTCATCTTTCCTTTTACTTAATTGGAAGCTTTGGTTTTCCTGGCTCTGACTTCAGCCACAGGGATAGAGCCTGCTAAAACTGCTTTTTTACTTCTTAGGCACACATGCGTGAGCATGTGCCATTTTGAAGCTTGGGGTAGGCTCTACACTTGGAGCAGGGAAGCAATCAGAAATTCAGTTCTGATTTCCTGCTCGTACAGCATTTCCAAACAACATAAAATCAGTCTGGAACTATAAAATGGGACAGTGAAATATTAACCCTAGTTGTGGTGTTCTTATTACTACTGCTACTGCAGTAAGAGAGCTTTCCCTTGGGTGAATCATATTAAACGAGCCCTTTATCCTGTAGGGGACCTATGATTGCAGCTTCTGCAATATCTCGCCGCCCAGCCTTTCCCAGTGTCAGGTTCGATTGTTTCAATGTCATCTATGAAAGACTTAAGGCCTTTGCCCCAAGTGAATTTTCCAAAAATACATGAACAGAGAGAAACTGTGTAGTTAGCAGGAAAATGGGCCATGGGAGAATATTATTACGTGGGAGGAGTGAAAAAGTCCCTGAAGGATCCAGCAACAGCCTGGAGGTCAGCTTTGCCCTGGAGCATAAAGCATCAACTTACGCTGTCATGCAATCTAAAAAAGACCATCAGGACTGACAATGATGGCTGATCTCAAAGTGCTCTGCAAATTTTCCACAGCTGATTTCCAAAGTCTCAGATGTTCATGACTGTAGGCCAGAAGTCACAATTAATTGTGGTAAAGGAGGACTTTTTTGCCACTGTGTGCACACAGTAGCCATAATTATGTGCTCCCACCTGTGTTCAGTCGAATTCACTATGGGACTTGCACACTACCTATACTCTAGTTATCATTGGGCTTGTTTCATTGAGCAAAGCTCCTCAGAAAAGCAAGGGGCCAGTTAGTCTCTACAATGCTGAAAAACACACCTAGGAATTATATGGTCCTTTCTATCTTGTTATTGCATACTGAAACAAGGGCCTTGATGGGAGCACCAGCCATGTTGACTGGAAAATCCCCTAGAGCATTTAAGAATCCCTTAATTCCATAACTGTGGAGCCATTCTAGCTGGGCCCTCACCTTTGCAGGGAGTTCTCACCATCATCAGTACAGACTATTTGGTACTCTTGATTGTTGGTATCTTCCAGGAGCTGCTTTGTGGTTTGGGAGCCAGAGGTACAGTGTTACAGTGGTTCCCCTCATACCTGCAGGGATGCTACAAGGGAATGGCATAAGCGGACTTCTGCTCAGTCTTTGCCTCTTGAGCTGTGAGGTCCTGCAGGGTTCCCTCTTGTCTCCCATTGAGGTTAACATCTGTATATGAAGCTGTTGAAAGTGGCCATCTAAGGATTTGGAGCACAGTGTCATCAGTATGCTCCATACTGTTTGAATCAAATGCCGGATCAAAGCCTGGAGGCAGGATTGAGTTCAATGAGGGCTAATAGAATAAACCATTGTAAGATGGAGGCAGTGTTGGTGAGTGGTTCTTGTGTTCAGGAATTGTTGTTCTAGATAGAGTCAAATTGTTCTTGAAAGAGCAGGAGGTAACTGTCAAACAAGTAATCATCACCATCAACTTCATTGTTTATTGAACTTATTAGTCACTTTTTATGAAAAGTAAACTCAAATCAACAGTACAAACATTAAAACCAATAAAAAACTAAAACAAAATGAAAGCTAAAAACATTCACATACAAAAAGGCAGTCTTAAGACATCCCACCCACTAAAGGCAGCCACAATATCTAAAACTTCAGGTTGAAAGCCTTACTGAAAAGAAATGCAAGCATCACATTAATGCTTGCTTTTTTATTTAAAACAATTACCCGGGAGCAATAATACCTGAGTTTTGATTTTTTTAAAGGCAAAGTAAATTATTATTATTATTATTATTATTATTATTATTATTATTATTATGCAAACTATGACTATTTTATTTAGACTCTTGATCAAATTGCTTGCAAATTTATTATTCATCGCATGAAGCAACACTGTTCTACCCATTAAGTATCAGTCCTTGTTTTTGGAAAATTTAGGGTATTATTTCAGATAAGTTCTGTTGCTTAGTATCTTTGCATATGCACGGAGTCAAACAGAAACACTTGATTTCACATGTATAGTGGTACCTTGGGTTACATACGCTTCAGGTTACATATGCTTCAGGTTACAGACTCCGCTAACCCAGAAATAGTACCTCGGGTTAAAATCTTTGCTTCAGGATGAGAACAGAAATCATGCTCCGGCAGCAGCAGGAGGACCCATTAGCAAAAGTGGTGCTTCAGGTTAAGAACAGTTTCAGGTTAAGAACAGACCTCCGGAACGAATTAAGTACTTAACCCGAGGTACCACTGTATTCATCTGTCTGTTGGCATTTATAAATTCTGTAGCACAAAATGTGGGTTGCATGACCAAAGGTTTGGGAATATGCTCATCCTAGGTAGTGTAAAATTTGTATTTATTTGCAAGCTGATACGTTCAGTCAATATATGAACCAATTAGTATATATGCTTGTTCAAGAAATATATGAATTTAAAAATTGGTAAATTGATTCAATTCAGTCATTTAAATCTGACTTCTGCACTCTTATGTATTTAAATCATTGACTTAATTGCCCTGATTTAAAGTAATCCACCCTAGGATGCACTTAAAATTCTGGTCCCAGGTGTTCAGAGCCCTAAGGCTTAATGATGTTTGTTGACAAGATATACAGACAAGATTTGTTTTTGAGAAAGCTGTGTGAAAATACAACCCAGTGTCTAATAAAACAAGCTAGGATCCTTTCTACGACTTTCTTACCTTACCTTTGGAAATATACCATTTATTTGACTTGAAGCTAGCAAGAATTGTAAGCTGTTTTCACACACTTGAGACTACTTCAGTATTTACAGGCTGTGTGTCATCTCAGTTATTTGTAAAACTTCCAATCGTACCTTGCCTTCCTGTGTGGACTGGTCTATTGTAAAGGAAACAGTATACTCTGCCTCAAATGAATGAGAGAATCAGAGAATTGTCGAGTTGGAAGGGACCACCAGGGTCATCTAAGGAGTGCACTTATTAATCTGAAGATTATAATGATTCAGATGTGGAGCTGAAAATAGTTGCATTCAAAATTTGCTCCATTGTAATTATTATTGAATTGCTGAAGTGATGAATGGGTAAATTTCTTTTGTTTTTGTTGTTGCCAAATTGCAGCTGAATGGTCTCCTTCGAAACATAGGTCCCAGCTCTAAGGACAACACATTAAACCCACTTTATGGGGCTAGCTGTTGGGGTCCTGCTTTAAGCTGGCAAGACAGCAACTAGCCCTTGCCAGATAGTATTAAAGGCATAGGGACACCCCCCATGGGGGGATCAGGGGACTGAACTATCTAGCTACTACTTTCTTACTGTATGAGTTCAATGTCTAATTCAGCACTGTCCAAACAGTGAATACTGCTGGCCTAGTTAGTTCAATGCCTCTAGGGAAAGTCATGTTGTTTACTGTAAAATTTAGAAGAGTTGACAACAAGCCGGTAATAGTTACATTCAGATGGACAGGGAGTTTGGGGGTGGAGAGAGATATAAAGCTTATAAGACAGGCAACGGTGACCTCTTTTTATTTAATTTTTGTGTGTGGCTATGACTCATACATTTTGAGTCAGTCAGTTCTGAAATCATTATGCTTAATGAAGCACCATATGCTCATATCCCCTTTGGATAAGAAACGAGGCCTACAATTACTCAGTGGGATTTACTTCTGAGTAGACATCTATAGAATTGCACTGTCAGGATGGAGCTATATCTGCAGTGTCCTTACATATGTTAAAGAAAGCATTTTTTATTAGGACAACCCTGTTTTTAATGCCTGTTGGGAGTTTAAGGGGGAGTATAGGAAGTGTGGCTTGTTTGAGTACAAGAAATAGCACATAGGGTTGAGTTTAATGGAGAAGCAATTTAAAAATGGCAGAGCCACACCAGCATCTGGAAGTAGTGCAAGAACTTATGAATGCCAGGGGGGCTACTACCATAGCATTCATTTGCCCTGTAGTAACCCATACTGTAATGCACTAAGAGAGAGTTTCTTAGTGCATTACTGTGTGGGTTACTACAGGGCAAATGAAGCATCTGGCCTCCATTGGTTTAGCTTAATGTGATGATTAGAAAGTTCATCAACACTCCTTCAGCTGAGGGAACTTGTTAGTGGTGGAATTCAACTTAAGTTGAATTAAAAGTTCCCTTGTATATGGCTAGAGAAAGGCAGATAAGGAGGCTGGAAAGCTCACAGGAAAGAGGTCCCATGAGGTAGGGAAGCTAAAAGGAAGAGGAAAAAGGAGCAGGGTGACTGAAGAAATGGTGCAAAGCATGGAACGGAACAGAAATGAAAAACCTGAGGGAAAGGAACGGGGGAGAAGCCTGAGGAAAACATAAAGCTAATGGAATTGGGTTGGCTCTGAAAAACCCATACAAAGCCTAAGGATATAGGCACATAGGAAACTGCCTTATAGAGAGTCATGCCATTGGGTATGCGCACTGCCTATTTCAGGGTTTCAGGCCAGAGACATTCCCAGCCCTGTATGGAGATGCCAGGGATTAAACCAAAGCCTGCCAAGTAGGTGTTCTGCCACTGAGCTACATGTCAGTGTGTCAGATGGAAGGGAGTTGATAGACTAGCAGGACATAGCTGACTTCCCATGGTAAGCATAAGGATGCCAAGGGTGATTGTCTCTCTAGTTTTATGTTACGTCATGCTCACAGCGCTCTTTCAAAATCCGAAATGTGTCCTGGTCCATAAAGTTTGGTGAACCCTGTCCTAAGGTCTCCAGGCAAGCTGCAACATACTTAATGTAAACATAACTACTTTATACTATCAATACATTCATTTAAAACACACACACACAATTCATAAAAAAATTCAAAACAATATTCTCCGTAATAGCCACAGGAAGCTTTGGCAGCATACTGACAGCAAAAAAACCCACCATCATCTTAGTTTATCAGAAAGCCTGAGGGGAAAGGTAAGTTTTTAGCTATCACTGCAAAGATGTTAGCAAAGGTGCCAATCAGAATTCATTAGGAGAGCATTCCACAGACAAAGAGAACCACAGCTAAGAAGGCCCTCTTTCTTGACATCATCCTCCAAGCCTCCTTCAGGGAAGAGCCCTGGAGACTTGTCCTTCTATACGCATTGTAGTTCTGTCTCTAACAGTGCTTTCCACCAGTTTTCCTAGAACTGATGCTAAGCTAGCCAGCCTAAAATTTCTGGAGTGGAGTAGCTGGAAAAGGAGGATGCAGGAAGAGAGACATAGGTCCCCTCACACTCTCACCACCCAACAGCAGCCACCTGTTCCTTCACTCTCTTGCCCCAGAAGCAAAAGCTTTGAAACATTCCCACCCATGTGGTGTTGCATGCCTCCACTTGTTCTCTGCGCATGTTAAAGCAGTACCACCCATGTGGAAAAAGCCAGTATCAGTTGACTCTGGGAACTGTAAGGTTTGCAGGAGTACCCCCCCCGCCTCGCCCCACCAAAATATATATATATCTGAGTTAAAATATCCGTAAAGCTGGGGGGGGGGGAGGCAGATTCCAAAACAGCATAATGAGGACCGAGCATGCTCTGTGACCCTGGCTTGCTGACTAACTGCTGGGGCGGAAAAACAGAAAACCTGTGGGTGGCAGAATGCAATGGAGTATCATGGAGGGTGAGGGCTAGAGTGACTGGAATAAGAACACTCCACACCACAGTGCTTTGTTGCCCGTTGCACTCTAGTCCACAAAAGCTTATTATACCACAATAAATCCATTCATCTTTAATTTACCGGAACACTCGCTGGTTTTGCAGTGACAAACTGAACCTGGCTCTGCAACATCTTAACCTGGAATGTGAATTGAGCTTGCTTTTATAGATCTCTGCTCTTGCAACTAACTCAGGGCATATTAAGTAGTCAGCAGCTTCAGCTAAAGTCCTACTCAAGCTTTTGCCTCAAAGTATGTTGGCTTAAAAGTGAGGAGGGGGCAGAGTAAACCAGCAGCCCCCACCCACACCTTACCCACCTGTGCCCTGCTCCACACCTTTCCCGTGTTGAAAGGAGAGATCTAATTCTTAGTGTGTTCAAGTGAACAAGCCTGGAATCCTCCTCTCGATTGGGAACCCCGATAATGCAGTGTTACTGATCATGTGCATTTAGCTGAATGTGCTTAGAAACTCCTATAAGCTTTTCCTCACAGTGAAAGGCGATCTGGCTGGGGATGGAGACAGCATTTATCCATCCATCCAATTAATTTATAGTCTGCCCTTCCTCACGAAAGACCCTAGGATGGTATGGTCATGCATCTCTGTCCTCTCCCCCCCCCCCTTCTTGCCAACATGCTTCTGGGTGGTTCCTGAATAGGGTTTAAATAAAAGCTGACAACCAGAAGAAATTCAACAACTGAGCATTCTTAACTGCATATTATGAAAGGAAAGTTTGCTAGTGAAATGAAGATTTTCTTAGAAAGGAGGATAAATGCAGTAGCTGACAAGGGGTAAATCTTCTCTTCTGTCTTTACAGCAATTTGGCAAAATCCTTGATGTAGAGATAATCTTTAATGAACGTGGCTCCAAGGTAAGTTTTGTTTCTATACCCAGTTTCTCTCTTTCTCTCCCTTCTCCCCTACCGCCCCTGCCCCAAGTTGACAAGATAGGACAGCTTCCTGCATAGAGAATAATGCAGAACAGGAACTGGTCGTCATGTAACCGCCTAAAAATTGCCATTCCTTATAATTGCAGATTTTGAGTGTAGCCAATATAGTTCTTCCCAAATCCTTTCAAAATATTCCTTCAGAAAGATCAGGCACCCAAAATTTCTAGCAATAAAGGGTTTACTAAAGCTATCAGAGTCAGATTTTCCTTTGATTTCTCAAAGTTCCTGGTGTTTGGGACAGATGGCTTCTGTCCATTTAAAAATAATAATCTATGAATAAATTATATGGGATAAGAGCTTTCACAGGCTATCTTGTGTGAAAGAAAAATTTCCACCCACTCTGCTAGCATAATGGACCCTTCAACATTGAAAAAATGTTGGCTTTTAGCAAATTACGGTATCTGTATAAGTTTCTAATTTTCTGGAACAGCTACTTGCGTAGCTATTCAAGATGCATCTGAGTGATAGTTTTTCAGGCTTACTACTAATTGAACTATCTAGAGAACAAATTGCAAACATTATGGTCACAAGTGCAGCAATCTTGAGTGATACTTGTCCTAACTGGTTCTCGTCATGAAACCATTGTCCCCTCACTGAAGAATTGATGTGATTCTCTCTCTGCCCAGTAGGTCCAGCACTGGAATAGCAGGGAGTGTTGCAGGTCAGGAGCAAGGTGCATTGGCAGAGCTCTGTGGGGGAAGCTTGCACAGTGCATGTCTATACTCTGCTTGACTTAATCAATGCTAAGTTTTCCACTTTTAATTAAAAATGAACATCTGTCCCATCCCCCCACCCCATCACATGACAGTTCAAAGGTGTACTGCCAAGTATTTTTTTATATTAAAAAAAAAACATGGCCCAGTATAGTAGAGCCCCACTTAGATTTTTATATTTGGGTTCAAATTTGCATGTTGAAATTCATTTCTATGTGTTATCTGAAAACCAGAAAAGGGATTATTTTTAAATATTAACCACTATAATATTCTGCGTACCTTCGGTAAATTCTGTAAACAGAATTTAAACCCTTCATGGCAAATGATCTTTGAGCTCAGTTTATGAAAGTTTAAGATAACATAAATGCAGCACAACATGTGTTGAACTTGTGGAGAGATGCAGAACTATAGTGGGCTGCATAGAGCGCTTTATTCCTTTACCTATTTCACGTGTTTGCCTGATCTCAGAACTGGAAGGGATGCAGTGCTTGGCTACTGCCCTTCATTAGCCATAGGCCACTTGACTATTGAGAAGAGTTAAGAAGCTGCAAAGAGAGCAGGCATTTCATTTGTGTAATGAAGCCTCCTGCAAAATAAGCACCTTCCCATTGCAACTCTTAATAGAGCATGAGCAATCTGCTGTGGTTGCATCTCTAAATATATTTCTCTCCTCTCTGAAGTTAGCATAGGCCAAAATTGTTTATGAATTAGTGGTGCTTTAGTTATTATTGTCAGCCTTGGGGAAACTGACTCCCATATACAGTCTCTTTTAAATGCCTAAAGGATGCAAAAGCAGCAACCCTGTCAGAAAGAACAGTGCACTTATCAAGGCCTTCATGTGACACTATGCTCTAATTTTATAAACACATGTGATAATCATACTCATTTTATATAAACTTACATGACAGTCTCTGTTCTTATGTTCAGAATCTTCTATAAATCACAGAATTCTAATTATGACTATTTAACAGTGCAGCCAAGAAAGCCCAAGACTTCTGGTTTTCAGTTAAAACAAGAGCTGTTAGTTATGAATTAACTTCTGGGTATTTGCCCCTTTTTCTTTCATCCAGGCAATATTTAGCCCAACTAGTTTCTCCTATATTTGGTGCTAGAGTTTCTAACACCTGCCTGTCAAATTCACAACAGTCTTTTATCAGTTGGGTCCAAGCTGGGGCCTGTTCTCTCAAAGATGGTGAATAGCTTCAGTGAGACTCAGGAAGCTCTCAAAGAATGTTTGTTGGTTATATCACGGAATATTGAATTGGGACGCCTGGGATTTGCCCTTCTTTTTTAAAAAACAAACAAACAACAGTAGCTTAGAATCCCCAGTGGTGGAACACAAATATTTCTAGGGCCCTTTCACTTGTCACTCCCCTTTCTTCTGCAAAAAGTATGCCAAAACTTGAATGCCTTTCTCCTACCCTGTGGTTTCTGTTCTAACCTAACGATATGGAACCTCTCTCCTCCTCTCTCTTGGGAATCGGAAAGCAGATGCTCCTGCTGCCTGCATTGTGCTGTGTTCTCAATATTATCCCTCCCTTCCCTGGGTTTCTAAAGGGTATATTTTTGAATATGTATTTGATAAATGAATGTTAAAAAGGTGAATATGTAAAATCCAAATCGCCATAGGTGTGCCCCCATCCAGTAATTGGGAAGGTCCTCTATGGGCTGAGCATATCTTTATCCCTTCATAACTGTGGCAAAGGTCCTCTGCCAGAATTGTTCCAGTGTTGTGAAATTTTGGGAAGTTTCTTAAAAAATAAAAATGCATCTTACCCGTTGGTCCATCCGAGATGAGATGATAGCTTTTCTTCCTCTTGTTAAGCTGACATGCTAAGAGAAGGTTTCATGCATGTGTTAAATCTTATTAAAAACTGGCTCTCACTGGAGAGAGCCTATAGTTATGCACACTTTTACTGTATAAACATTGATTCTTCACAGGAGCACCAAACATTTGAATTATACAATATGCACCATTAAGGAGGAGATTATTGAAAGATCTCTAAGAAAGAAACCTTTTGAACAATTGAAATAAGAGTTTTCTTTGTTTTCAGCCAAGTGTGCCTCATAGTTTTAGTAATTTTCATTGCGCTTGTTGCACTTCCCCAGGTAATGTGCCTACCAGAAATCATAGCCATTGTGTCTTAAATGCTGGTTTGTTCCAGTTTGCCAGTGAAAACACTTAATTTCTCCTCCCAAATGAATATTTTGGTTTCCATGAGAATAAGTTTGATTTCCCCCAGTTTACTCTAGGTTTTGAAAAATCCAAATTTCTTTAGATCTAGAACACTCAAACTTTGTGATAATGAACCTACTCAAGTCAATACAACAATTAAAGCATCCACCTATATTTAATTGGAAAGGAAAAGTGTGTTGATATTCTGTACCCTGGTCCAGTGAAGATGTAAGTTGGCAGGGTCAGGTAATTGAATCTCCCCCTGGTAATTATAAATGAACAATAATTATTTGTCTTTGGGGAATCCTTTCTAGTGCTACATGTCGTATAAAAAGTGCATGAGAGACTGGCAAGACACTGTTAGCACTACTTAAAATAGTAGCTTGAGAATCCTAGGTTCAACCTTTGTTTAGGATCTGTACACATGACAGAACCCTACGGTATGTATATTGGACCAAACCAAAAATATATAAGTGCAAGATATATGGCCCTGCTAGATTACTGTTCTGAATATTCAGATTGGTCCATGTGTATTTCATGACCAGAGAATGACTAGTAGGGATGCATTATGTGCTGATGGCTTAGCCTTGCTCAGTAAAGGCTGTGGCTTCATAAAAACTGCTGTGCCATGGTTGCTGTTTCCATGTTATTTGGTTTCTAACTATGCCTGAGAATTACATGGTTGCCTTCCTGCAGCTTGTTGCATGCATCAAATGACAGAACAGTTTACCTTAATTACTGATAATTTGGTGTAATCAGGCAGTATAGCATGTGGGGCATAGGCATGTTTACGCTCAAGTCATTTTATAAAAAAATTAAAGATACAACAGATATGTTGTATGTCTCTTTACTTATGGAAAGTATCTAGTACAGGGAAACAAGTGATCTTGCACTGTTCTGCTCAGGGGTTTTTAATTGGGTTGGCTCAATAACAGAACTTGTTTCGTTGTAAATTACTTTGGGTTGCCCTAGGCAAGATAAAATGACTGACAAATTCAATAAGCAACTGTGATAATCTTCCCTCATCATACATCTAAGCTGCATTCTAGTTTAGTCAATATTACCCCTGAAATAGATATAATAAAAACAAAGAGTCTTGTAGCACCTTAAAGGCTATAAAATTATTGTGGCATAAGGGTTTCTCTCTGTCAAGGCAGGAGTCAAGAGCAGGTCAGCAGTAACTCACAAGGTGCCAGTGAGGTTAACTGTTTATTCCAAGAAACAAAACAATTCAGGCCTAGTGAGTACAGTAACCCTTCTCAATAGATCTTGCCCCAATGAGGCAGTTGCAAGGACTGAAGGTCCCCACCTTCCCACACCTCTCTGTCTTCTTTTCCCCTGGGTCCTTCCCAAGCAGTCAGAGACTCTGACTCCTTGTCTGACTTTGCTCCACCCTCTTCATACCTCTGACCAGTCCCTGACCAGTCATTGTTGTCCCACCACCAATCTCCTGGTTCTGAGCCTTCTTCCATTTGGGGTTCCCCAGTTGGTGCCTACCACCACCACCACGCCTCCACATCCAGCTAGTCCATGACAATCTCTCTCTGACCCCCCTTCTCCCCCCCCCCACAGAAATAGCGGTGGTGAAATTGTAAACAGTGAAGTTAACAACTGCTTTCTTTGAACGCACTACTGTTGTTAACGTAATCATCTCAGCCAGAACTGTTCTGCACTTAATCTCCACCCGACCTCACTGTTTAACAGTTCCACCTTCCACAATTGGTATGTGTTACCTGTAAATCAGGATAAAGCTTTTTGCATCTGATGAAATGGACCGTAGTCCATGAAATCTTATAGTGGGGGTTTATTTATTCCCCTTGTTTCATAAAATTTATATACTGCTTGACTCTAAAAATAAACACTGAAAGCGGCTTAGAAGAAAAGCTAAAACAATAGCATTATCAATAAGAAAAATGAACAACCATAGTTTAAAACTTTCAAAAAGTTAAAAATAACAATGGATTAAAAAGAGATTGAAACTTCCATCAACCATGGTGCCCTTGAGGGCTTTCATTGACGCCCTTGGGCAGGTTACCCAATCTCTGAACTTGTATTTAAAAAGAAGTGTCTAGTCCTCCTAGAAATAAAGTTTCTAAAGAAGTAAAAATAAATAAATGTACAGGCACCTCCTAAGCGATTTCTGTGAGAAGAGAATGTGTGTGATGTGGCCATCTTGTACATTTTCCTGGTACTAAGGAATGATCCCTGTTGTTATTAGACAGCAACACCCTTGTGAGTGTGTGTGAGCTCCACAGTCAGGGCATAGCTGACTTCTTTTGTCAGGGTGGGGAGTTTTCCTTATTTTGTGCTGTGGCATGCCCCCCTTGGCAGCCATTTTTTGACTGGGGCCCTCAGTACTCCCCAAATTCAAAATGTGCCCACTCTTCCAAAAAGGTTGGTGACTCCTGGCTTATAACATTAAAAATGTGTTAGTCTTTACAGTGCTACAAGACACTATGGATTTTGCTGCAACAGATTATGCCCCTGGAAATAAATACGGTGAAGTTCTGCTTCCCTCACTTGCAGATTTCAATTGTGTTTTTATATTCTGCTAATGTTAGGTCTGCATTAGCAGAAGCACTTTTCTTTGATTTTGTGGTATTCACATGTTGTCTTGCTTTAAGCTGAAGCAACTCTGTCAAGCCCCAGTGTGTTTCAGAATTATTTCGACCACTCTAATGAAATAGCTTTACAGCAGCACGTAATTCAATCAGTGCAATGCAGTATTAGATGGGAGTTCCAGTCTTTAAACTGCAGATCTTGGAAAGTAGGATCCTTACTTTTAAATGGCGGCAGGGTTCCTTTTTCTTCCCCTCAGACACCTGGAACTTCATGCCAATCACTCATCTCAGATGGATTATCAAGGATGGCTAAAGATGCATATAAGTTTTGGAAGCAAGTAACCCTAATGCCTGGAATCTTTTTGACTATTTATCCAGGCTTCTGGCTGTTGACTGAGTCTTTAAAGTGTGTCTGTGTATATATAGATATATTTTAAAAATGAAATTATGGAAAATCCATCCCAACACCATAAGATAAAGATGCTGCTTCTGAGGTGAATGTTCTAAACATAATAAAAAAGGGTTAACAATGCATGAGTTTCAAGGGGCTCCGTTTAGTTTTCTTTGGTTTTTGTTTATTTTTGTTTATTTTTGGTTTTATTATTATTTTTTCTTAATTTCTGTGTTCTGGCCACACCCAGGAGAATCGTCTGCTTTTGATTTCTCCCTTTACGGTTACATGGTAAATTTTCTTTCTCATTCTTCAGAGATGGAAACATTTTTAAAAACTCTGTATAATTATTATTTTTACACTGCTCATCCTGTTGCTTGTTATTTATTGCAGAATCTGAGGCCAGACTAAAAGGGTGATGGTTACTTGGGTGTCTTTTGGGTCCTTGAACAGCTCCTTAAAGAAAATGGGGTGTCCCTGGGCTGCAGGTGGTTTCAGGTTATAGGAGAGATTTCTTTGTGAGCATTTAATAATCTACAGTTGCATTAGTTGGATAATTTTCAGCCAGTAATAATAAAAAGTAAAAAGCAAGTGTTAAAAAAACAGGAAAAAACCCACGCACAGACCACTGAACTTTAAAATTGGTAGCAAAGCCAATCAAAAATAGGTTTGTAGTAATACTTTGTAATATTATATAGCTTTGTGGATGCATAGTTGCTGCCTTCCTTCAACTTAACATTTTCTGTAATGTACATGGGCAATCTTCACCCAATAAAGGAATGCATATATTTTACTAATTGAGATGTCCTTCAAACATCACAAAATATCAGTTCTAAAGAAACTTATTCATGCTTATGGACAGATATTTTATGCTGTTTGGTGTTGTTGTTTTGTTTTCTTTAAAGCACAAACTAATAACAAATTAAAACAATTGCAGTGAAAAAAGTTTGTAAATGTGACAGATGAGTATGTACATCTGTTTATAATATGTGATTCCTGCTCCTCCTCCAAGGACTCAGGAACCCATTCATTGGACTATCCTATTGGAGAAGATTATCTCATTGTGTAGATAGTAGTGTTCTGTTGTGAACCACCTTGAGATCTTCGGGTATAGGATGGCATACTAACCAAACCAAACCAAACCAAACCAAACCAAACCAAACCAAACCAAACCAAACCAAACCAAACCAAACTAAAAACTAAACTAAACAAAACAAAACTAATTGTATTCATTAAGTTCCTGGTGTATGTGTGTTTGGTCAGATAGCTTATCTGGAACACAGAGATTAGATTGCCTCCCCCCAGCTAGCATATCCAATATATTCTCATCTTCTTAGCAAAAGCAAGTTCCCCAACAAGCAGCAATTCTTGTGTTCAAGGAAATCAGTCTGTTTTCCTAGTAGGATGGAATGTGACTGGGGAAGCACTAGAGCAGAAGTAGGCTTTCTAAGAGCAGCCTCCAAGGGGCTGCATTTGGGGGTGTGGGGTGTGGAACGGATTCGCCTAAGAAGGTAGAGTTGCAATTGCCAGCCACAGAACAGCTTCAGAATTGACCACATGTCTGTCTGGGGCCGAAAGGGCAGGAGAATGGGGGGAAGCAGCTGGCAGCACCCTCAGCCCTAACACCTTCAAAACATTGCATGAAAGTTTGGGGTTTGCATGTCTGGATAAGCCTTTTTGAGAAGAATTTGCTTAAATATCCAGTAATAATATTTTTGCTAGAGAATCCAGTGACCCAGTTTAATTTATCAACTGATTAAAAAAAAATCTTTATCCCTTCCTTCCCATGAATAAGCTTCCCATTGAACTCTACAAATACAGGGCAGGAAACCCAGCTGTGAAGCAAAAATAGAGAAATAAATCCTTCACACAGTTGCCGCAGGGATGGCGAAAGGCTTGAGCCCCAACAGGTTCTCATTATAGCATCCTCAAGAGCACTTTAAAATGATGACCCACTTGCTACTTTAACTTAGTGAAAAATTAAAATGGCTCTCTAAGCCACTGCATCTCATGTTTCATGTAAAGCCAAGGTAGATTTTCCCCTCAAACTATGTGTAAGTGTACTACTCCACCTAAACAGTCTTGGGCAAGTCTACTCAGAAGTAAATCTAGTTGCATTAAGTGGGACTTGCTTCCAGGTAAGTGTGTACAGGATTGCAGCCTTCATTACCTAGGTTCCTGTTTCAGTATCAGCAGTTTCCATTATAGTTGACATATACTTTGTCCTTCCTGTTTCTGGGGTGAAAGAACTCGAAAAGATTAACTACTACAGTGTTTGAAATGTGGCTGTAAAACTGCCACAATGATATTTTATCTAGCCATGGGCTAAGCCAAATCTCTACATTCTTGTGAATGGAACAACTAATGCTCAGACCACACTGCTGAAGCTAAATGGAAGTAGACTTGAACAATTCCTGGAGAGGAGACCAGTGGGATCCTCACCTACTTCTGAGTTTTCTAAAGGAAAGTAAGCTATAAATAAATAAATCATTTCAGCTACTATTTAGATGTTATCATTTTCTACTAGCTTCTCATTTAATTAATTTAGTCTTCCTAGCTTGGTCCCTGTGAAAGTGTTGTTCAGCCCCATTAATGAGTATCACAAGTTTAGAAAATGGTCTGCTTTGTGACCGAAACATGGAAAGAAGTGGATTAGGTGAAAGAAAGTTAAGCTGTCCTGTGCTAAATTAGGTGGCTACCCAGTTCTTCAGATCAGTCCCAAGCTTCTGTGCTCTTTCCCATGTAATAGATTCTTTCCCCTCAGATTAAGTAGTTGCCCACTTAATGATGATATATGCATATTCTGCGGCATTTCTTTAAACAATGTTCATTTTACAACTTAATGTAAGGATTTTGCATCAGGAAAAGGAAATGGACTGAAAAGATAAACAGATCAATTGTGTAGCCATGTCCAGTTGCTCTACCATTATAGGAGCATATACAGTGGTACCTTGGTTGTCGAACTTAATCCGTTTTGGGAGTCCCAAAACCGTTCGAAAACCAAGGCGCGGCTTCCGATTGGCTGCAGGAACTTCCTGCACTCAATTGGAAGCTACGTCGGACGTTCAACTTCCGAAAAATGTTCGCAAACTGGATCACTTTTGGATTTGCGGCGTTCGGGAGCCAAGCTGTTCAAGTACCAAGGTACCACTGTATAGTGTAAAGCCTTACAGTATGTGTGTGTATATATATATATAGAGAGAGAGAGAGAGAGGGTAATATCATATAGGTATGCGGTAATCAATAAAAGACGAATCCAAAACTGCAATGTCTCCAGAGCTGCTGCAAAGGGTGTGACTTTTTTGCACAGCATTAAACTGTTGGACCACACTCCCTTTTTGTAGTGGCTTGTTGAAAGCACCTGCATGTGTGTATCCTTGCCTTGCCACAAAGAGGCAACTACTGAGAATGTTGTAGAGTCATGCCTTTGTGAGGTTCCACGTGGCAAGAGGATTTCCAACTAGGATTTAATAAATTTTATTCCGTCAAACTAGGAGCTAGTTTACTTTTCAAAATTTGTCTCGAGTAACTGTACTTTTTTTGGTCTGGCCTCAATTGCTTTATGTTTGTTATTATTTTAAATCTGATTACAACTTTTTTTTATTAAAAAAAATTAAATTTATTTCATGAAACATGCATGAACCAAAAATGTGACTCTAGGAGAGTATTGCTAAGTTGTGCTGATGTCAATTTCATACTGTGATATTTTTTTTCTCTATTTATCTAGATATCAGTATTTCAATATATAACGATGTGCATGTTTTCCCCCCTTCTCCCGCTGCATGCAGGGATTCGGGTTCGTAACTTTCGAGAATAGTGCTGATGCAGACAGGGCCAGGGAGAAATTACACGGCACCGTGGTAGAGGGCCGTAAAATCGAGGTGCATGTCTTCAGTAATTCAATTTCTTCTTTATATTTATTCTTTTGTTTCTTTTTTTGTGTCTTGCCTCACTTATTTCACATTTGGATTCCTGTCTTGTGTGTGCGTGTGCGTGTGTTTGTGTCTCTGTGTTTTTCACTCCCCTGCCCCCCTGCACTGAGGTGTATAAAAATAACACACCCACCCAAATATATATCTATATATGTTTTGTTACTTTAGGTATTTTTCTTTTTCTCCTTTCTCTTAAGTTTGTTTCCAACCCACTCCAAATTTTTGACCTTCTGCTGTCTTGATTTTCCTTTGCTTCAGTTTATGAGGCTCCGACTTTTTATTGCCAATCCTGATCAAAACTAATGAAAAGAGCACTGTCCAATTTGTAACTTTTGTGTCTTAACAACAAAGAAGGGGGCCAGCCAGAATCTGCCCTTTTCCTCAGAGGCCAGTTCTCCTTCATATGAGTGTGACATTACATTAATTGCAGGAAGGGATTGACAACACAGGAAGAAACTTCCTTGGGCTGCTAGAATAATTTTTCTGGAGATGATTTCAGTAAGTAAATACACACTCAAAATTAGCTCTTACAATGTGCACAGAGTTTGATAAATGTGAATAGTTGTTATCCACGTGGGAAGTAACTGATTAATCAGTGGGGAGAAAAATATTTTCCCTCATATTGAAGGCTAACTGGCCCCTTTCTCTTTTCCCTCCCTTTTAAAGAGAAAAAAGTACGAAATATAGGGGGGGAAACTTAAAGCCGCCGTTTTGAGTAAGATGTCTGCATATTTTGCTTTTTTGTTTTGTTTTTTTGTTTTGTTTTTGTTGTTTTATTTCCCTTTTCAATGGTTTAGTGTTTAGGGCCCTTCACTTGACTCACTCTTTCCATGGTAACTATACACAATGCTGGCGATGGTACGAGTTGGCGGTAAGTGAAACAAAAGTGCTAGAGGAGAAGCTTATTTCTTTTTTTTTTTTAATGCAAAACAAAATTAAGAAAGAAAAAAATCCATCTGCCATTTCACATTAACACTACAAAATGTGATTTGACTTGTTGTCCCCCCCTTTCCTTTTCCCCTTCCCACCCTAACCCACCCACCCCTTTTTATTTTCAATGCTGTTGAGTAATGCCGCCTGGACTTTGGATGTACATACCGTTTTGTATAAGTCTGAGCTGTTTGATTACTGACTTCCTGGTGATTTCCCTTGCACATCTTACTCAGAGTTACTGAACTCCAGTTTGGCTGGTTTTTATTAATGCACCCATACCCTTCCCCTCTCTATTCTTTCCCTGCCCCCTTTTTCTTTTCTTGCTCTGCCTCTCTCCAAACCTGTGATTGTTTTTCATTTTTCCTTTCTCCCCTTGCCATTTTTTTCTTCTTCACTCAGTTAAATGCAGCTGTTGGTCTCTCTTTGCTGACTGGTGGTTTCTGATTGGTTTTGGCCATTTTTCCTTTAAGTGCTTGTATTGCACTCTGCTGTAGCAGCTGATTTCAGGCACTCGCTCCATCTTAATGATTGTCTGTGAGACCTCTCCTCTCTCTCCCCCTCCCTAGCCCCATTAATCGATTGTTGTTGTTGTTGTTTTTCTTTTTTATGTGTGTTTTAACAGCATGCTCTCAGTCTCATCGTTGTTGTTTCCCATTCTTTTTAAATGTATGATGTTTATACTGTTTGGGGGCTGAAATTAGAGTAATGGGTTTCCAGGCTCCCTTCTTCCCTGCCCGAGCTCACTCTTCTGTTAAACGTCAGAGGGCATCTAAGACTCCATCTTGAAATTGGCCTTATGGCTTTTCCTTCTGTTACGGCTTAGGATTTTGAAATGTCACTGATTCTAGCTCAGCCTTCACCCTCTTTGCAAGAGCTCTGAGGCTGTGTCTTACACGGGGCTGCAGTAATTTGGCTTTGCCCACCGCTCCCATGTTTTTCCAGCACCATTTCTGCTGTAACACACACTTGCTGCAGTGCTTAGAAGGCTTGGGGCTATAAAGAGCTCAGAAATGAGGGTGAGTGCACTACGAAATCAGGAGACACCTTACCAGTTTCTAAATGGTGTTTGTTTTTTTGTCCTCCTCTCAAAAGTCAGCAATTGGAGATGGGTGCGTCAATATCTCAGGATATCCTGAAACTGGGACGTAGGCCAGGCAGCCTTGCTTTAGGAATCCAGAGTGGAGGGAATTAGTCCAAGACATCTGGGATATCCAAGCTCTCCTTCCGTGTGAATAGATGTCTCCTCTGTAATATTAGTAGGCCACTGCAGTTCAGTGAAAGGCTACTAAAATATGAGACAGAAGGCTACTAAAATATGAGACAAAGTTGTTTTTGTTCATTACTTCATACCAGTCAAGCTGGACGTGGAGAAAATAGCAATAGGGGGAGTTTTTGCCCTTTGGATCAGTGAGCATCAAATACCCAGTTCAGTCAAAGGTAGCAGGGATGCCTGAGAAAATGTGCTCTTTTTGGCCTTTTCTTTAATGCCAGAATTAAAATGCCAGAATTAGATTGGTTTGCAATTTTAATATTTAATTTAATGGCAACCTGCAAAAGTAAAATTAAATGTGCTGAATTTTTAAACAAGTTTAAAAAAAACACAAAAACACACACAAGTTTTCACCATTTTCTCTAAAGTCCTGTGCTTCCTCCCCTCTTCCCCCCTTTCCTCCTTTTTCCTTTTAGGTTAATAATGCCACCGCCCGTGTGATGACTAATAAGAAGATGGTCACACCGTATGCAAACGGTAAGAGGAAATTCTGCTAATAATAAGCAAGGTTTATGGGGGAAGAGCTAAGCTATTGGGACTGTTCTTCCTTCCCTGGATTTCAGCATCATAGAAAGCTTTGCTGGAAGAAAAGCATCTTCGAAATCTTTTGTGACTGGTGTGTATAAACACTGAAATAAGATGCCTGTTTTTCAAAGGGTAAGAGAGTACCCCAACTGCTATTATTTAATGGTATTAGAATTAGTTCTGAGCAAGGAAACTTAAAGTTAAATATAGATTAACAAGTCAAACTGTAGGGAATAATGAAAACTTTGCCCTTGCCATTCCCTGGTAAATTAGTGAGAAATGATCAACATGAAAAGTTCCATCACTGGAAGACAGTAACTGCGGTCTGATATGTGTATACAAATGATAATATTCATGTATCGGATTTATTAGGCACTTGTTTGCCCAGCAGCTTCCTTCACCAAACCTGCAAACTGCTTTTAGAATGGGGAGGTATTTAAAAAGTGGACCCAGGAAAGGATGCAGACAAGGAAAGGGCCTAACAAATACACATGCAGATATGTAATTAAAAATAAAAATCTTTCTCTTCCCTTATCCCTCATGCAGACATATCCACAAAGACCTTGGGAGAAATCATAGAATGCTAGGTTAGAAGGGTGAAGTCCAGTTTTGTCTGTCCTAGCAAGGTTTACAAAACCCACAAAGAAGGAACTTGCCTGTTGACTGCCAGTCTCTTTGTGTGAATTAACCTTTCCTATAATGCTCTTATTTGACCATGTCTGTGTTACACAAAAGCTTATTGCCAAATACTGTACCTGAACATCATTTGATAATGGCAACGCACCTGTTTCAGCACTTGCCGATTAACTATACTAATTCTCAAGAGATGGCATGAAATGAAACACATGAACTTTGATCTTCCTGAAAATAATTGATGTTGACCTAGGGGTCCATAGTACAACAGCCACTATAAAAGCACTTGTAGGTGGCTAAAACAAAACTGGAGGCAAAAAGGTCCAAATTCTCAGCCCCGCTGTCTCCTAAAAGTAGCTCTTGGTCTGGCTTAGTCACCATTAAGCTCAATCACCATTAAGTGAGAAATGCTAGTTACTAATTTGGGTTGAATAACTGCACGTTTTAAACAAGGTTCATTGAGAAGGGTATATTTGCTAAATCTGTATGCTGTCTGGTTGGATAGGGATGGTGTTTGTGTTTTTCACAGAATTGTAAAAGCTGAGTTTTAATGCAGCTGTACATTGTCTACCCACATGCTTGTGCTAAGCCCTTAGTCATATTAGCTTTCTTGTTGTGACAGCACAGAGGCTTTGTTCCAAAGGTGTGCTATATATTATAATGCATTGCACTGGCATGTTAATTAGTTATGCTGAGATGATATAGCTGCATACCCCTGCCAGCAGCCTAATATAAATTCTCAAGAATGGCAGATCTTTGAAGTGTAAGTAACTTTATCAAGGAATAAAAATGGAATCTTGTAAAAAAACTACAGTGAAATAGGGGTTACTTAGGAAATATGCCTTTGTGGTTCAGTTATATGTTCTCAAATAGCATTGCAAGCACCCCCAAGTTAAAAATAAAACAATGATTTTGTGCATGTGCACATATAACTATTTATAATCTGTATAAGAAAGCCAGTTCCCCACATTCATCATACTTACTTTCATTACACAAAGGGGAGGGGGAACCCAAAGCAAGACTCTGCAGATGAAAAGTTAGGGCCGGCTCACTTCTCACTGGTTCTCATTTAAGTCCTATGAGACAAAGTAAATGGGCTGCAATCTGAAGTACAGCTTCTCCCATGTAAAGTAGTGGTGGCCATACAGTGTGTCACTTGGAGGCAAAGAAACCCTAACAGCAGGTCTTTACAGATAGGAACTACAGAGAAGCAGCCAGAGCCTGCAAAGGCCATTGGCTTGTGTGCTCTGTCCTTTCGCTACACTGGTTAATGGGAGAAAGGACAAATGGCACTAGCATTCTGCACTTACATATTGAACTAGAAGCGATTGGGGTAGGAGCTCAGATGTGTTTGCTGCGAATGCTCTTGTATTCATAGGAAGGCTGCCTCACACTTTGTGAACCATAGACAGAACTGTGTTCTACCTGCACTAAAAAGAATTTTGTTTCCCCCCCTGCATTTAATATAATAATATTGCTATAAGGAACTACTTTGTACTGAGCTAGACTGGTAATGGCTCTCTGAGCTCAGCACAAGCTTTTTTCCTCCAGCTGTGTTACCTGCTAAGAATTTTTAATTGGCAATATCAAGGATGAGTCATGATTGTAGTTCATGTCCTCCAATAAGGAGCCACAGCTCCTCCCCACAAGGATGTACAAGAATTCCCTCGCATTGAATTCAATCATTGGTCCATCCAGTATAGTACCGTTTACATTGAATAGTAGCAGTTCTTCAAGTCTTTGGCTGAGAGCTTTCTTGATGTTAAATATGGAACATTAGTGTGCTTTATTATACAGGTGTGGCCCCTCAATGGTAGCAGTATGGGACTGTGTGGGTTACTGATATATTCCCCTACTGGCCTCTAGCATTACATCATAAATCTACTAATCTAGTATTATAAAAACCATCCAGACTCCAAATTCAAATTTGTACTACTATGTGTACTTCAGATGGTTTGCACAGCTCTGACCCGTAAGTTTTCATTCAGTTTATAGGAACATAGCGAGTTAGCAGCTGATCTCTGCTACATTATTTTGTAGAATGCTGTTTGACTTTGCTTTTTGTTGGGTAAATATTTAAAAATGCCATTGCAGAGATCTTTTACAGGCCCAGAAATTCAGAAAAAAAGTTGAAGAAAAGATATAATAATTAGAGTAATAGAATCGTAGAGTTGGAAGGCATCACGAGGGTCATCTAGTCCAACCCCCCGTGAGGCAGGAATCGTTTGTCCAACACGGGGCTGAAACACATGACCCTGCCTGAGCCATGAAGTGTACTTGGGCATTAGGTTCTTGGTTGGTTTGTGTCAGCCCATTTTGACCTGATCTGTTCATGGTTTGTGTAGTGATCTCAATTTTGCTTGTCAGTGTAGCGTTGCTGGATTGGGCTTACTTGTGCCTCTAGTGAACGAAGACAGAAGGCACTCAGCTCCTAGGCAGGCCTTGCACACAAGAAAGCCCAGCACAGAGCCTGCCTGCCTGCTCACCCGCCTGACCGGCCTCCCACTTTTTTTTTTAAATGATATTTATTGCTTTTAAAACTTACAGAAAGAAGAAAAAGAAAGAAGAAACAAAAGAAACAATACAATATAGACAATACAAAACACAACCTTTAACATCTAAACACCATAAACTATACAAAACAAAACAAAAACAATTTAAAAACACACATCATACCTTTACCATAATCTATCTTTCATTCCCTTGTTTCATTGACCTCCTCTCACCTCCCTCCTTGTATTCCACTTCTATACGTTATCTCAGCAAATCCTTTATCTTAAAATATTTTTAATCTTATTCCCCATTAAATCTAATATACCTATTTACACTTAACCTCTTAAAACATTTCCGCTAAGGCCAAAAAAAATTCCATTCCAAGATTTTTCTATCCCTCATTAAATTTTACAAAATTTCCCTATATAGACTTTAAATTTTCCAATCTTCTTCACCGTCTCCTCTTCCTGGTCTCGGCCTCTGCCAGTCCTTTCCATCAATTCCATATAGTCCATCAACCTGGAGATCTTATGTCCGAGGCTCTTAACTCTTCTCCACATCCCTTCTGCCAAGAGAGCAGATCTCGGGGAAGCCGGCCTCCCTTTTCTGTCCATTCCCAACAGCAAGGGCCAGTGGACTGGCTGGCTGGCCTCCCTCACCCACTTGCTTGCTTACTCTGAGGCTGCCTCAGCTCCTGACAACCATCAACCCCTGGCCAGCCCTAGAGGCACCATTTGCCTGGGGAGCTTGAAGCCAGGACTGCTGCAACAGCTGCACAAGCATTTGGGAGGCAGAGACGCAAGAGGGCATTGAGGGAGGGAGGGAGGGAGGGAAGGAAGGAAGAAAAGAAGGAAAGAGGGGCACCCCTGACTATCATTCAAGGCACCCCAGGGTGCCACAGCACACCGGTTGAAAACCACTGCCATAGGCCAAGCTTCATGTGAGACCACTCCAGTGGTTCCTTCCACAGCAAGCACCTCTGCATTTCAATTCGTCCATGCCTAAGGGAGACCATGTACTGGTGGACAAGGAGTGTTACCCTCCGAAAAGGAATACCCTTCAGAAATCCCCCAAATACAACCATTACATTGGATGCCAGCCTGCATTGCGAAGGGCAACTGGTGTACATATGGAGAACGAGTGTCTCTCACCAGCATTCATCTTCACAGTTCTGCACTCCAGACACCTGTCTACAATCCACAGCTACCAGGTGACATCGAGGGCCTTTCTTAAGTGGACCAGGTGCAAACAAGTTCCAGCAGAAGCCACCTCCAATCCCTGACTTATTGGCGTTCCTACAGGAAGGCCTTCAACAAGGGCTTAAACCTAATACGCTTAAATGACAAGTAGCAACCATCTCTTCTATTCTGACATGTCTAGATAGGCTCATTCTGGCCACTTACCCACTGGTAAAACACTTCCTTTGTGGAGCATTTCTCCAGTGTCCTCCAGTTGTTTATTGCTTTCCTTCCTATAATCTTCATAAGGCACTCTCAGCTCTCAATCACTGCGTCATTCCATCTGAAGTGATCCAACTTTTTTACTTCATGCCATCCTATTAATATTTTGCACACTTGTTGAATGATCAAAACTAAGTTTAAATCTAAATTTTAATTTTTTATCTATGATGGTTTGAAATTTCAAAAATTAGAGCTACAAAATTTCATATTGGGATCTCAGTGTGATCACATAAAAAAATTTGTACACACATGTCTGCATTATTGGGTTTTATTTAGTATAAATGGGTCTTCTTGGAGTAAAATATGACTGAATAAACAAGACTTCCAACTACAATATCAATTGCTTCAGGCATTTCTTTAGAAAGTTATTCAATTAAAAGGTGTCTGTAAGTCAGGCTTTTCTCTTAACAATGTGATCTAAAACCAAGTGATAATTCTATCATGCAATAGCAAGCTAACGCTTTGAAAGAATTCTTGTTTATACATTTCATTTCATGAAGTACAACAAAATACATATTTAAACTTAGTTCTGATCATTCAACAATTGTACAAAATATTAAGAAGATTTGATGACATGAGCTAAAAAAGTTGGATCACTTGGTATGGAATGACCCCACCCACCTTTGAGCCACTGAAACAAGTCCACTAGAGGCACAAGTAAGCCCAGCCCAGTGATGCTACACTGGGAAAGCAAATCTACCCTTTAGGTAGGTACAGTGGTACTTCCTTTTGGTAGAGGAGCTCTGAGGCAATAGGGTCTCTAGTTTAGCACAAGGAATTATAGTGCAGAAGTTCAGAAACTTGTATGATTCTAACCAACATATACTGCATGGCAGCAGCAATCATAAACTGACACCCCATAGTTTATATGCCTAGTTTTGGAGGTGGCCCTTTCCAGTTAAGTCAATATGTGGTGCATCTGCACCAAATCCTAGCTCCCACAACTGCACTGTGAGCCAGATCTATTAGGACAGGCATTTCTCTTGTTCTTTCAAATGTTCATCATCACACTTAACACTGGGAGCTCACCACCAGGTGTTCAGAGATCTCAGGCCTTAATTTCACAAATCGTTTGTTTTGTTCTTATTGTAAAACAGCTTGTAGTATTCGCTTTAGCCTTCATCTTTTTCATTTGCTTCCTTACTCCAACCATTACCTTAAAAAGAATAAAGACTCATACTTGAACTGCAGGAAGTAATTGCACATAATTTTTTACCAGAAGGAATCAGTTGATTTTCTGCTTCTTCCATCTATGTCCAGAACGTGAGGATTTGGGAAAACCTAGCCTGCCTTTATACACAGCAGCAATCTGCATGGAAACAAGGGGGGGATATGCACCAGAAGCTACACTGCATATATTAAGCTGTTTGCTCTTCCCCTGGGGTAGATCTTGATGCTCATTCTGTCTTTATTCTTTCAGGTTGGAAGCTGAGCCCTGTGGTTGGAGCAGTGTATGGCCCTGAATTATATGCAGGTAGAAAACGTTGATGCGTCTCTTTCTGCTATTTAACTGCAGTGGTGTTTGTTTGTGTTCTCAAACTGCTGTTTCTTTATAACCTTTTTACATTTTTTATTCTTTTTAAAACTAAATTAGCATCCAGTTTTCAAGCAGATGTCTCGCTGGGCAATGACGCTGCAGTGCCCCTGTCAGGAAGGGGGGGTATTAACACTTACATTCCTTTAATCAGTAAGTAGCCCCTATTGGCCCCTGTATTGTTACTGTGCTTGAGTAAACAGTGATCTGTTAGCCCTCTTATTTTCAGTCTGTATAATATGTACTTGAAAGGATGGGCTTTGTTAGAAAGTGACAGCACTTCTCTGGGCAGTGGTCTTGACCCTTTCCATCTTGCAGCACGCCTGCAAGCCTGCTTGTGGCTGGGCTTGCCCCAAGTTACAAGAGTGCTGTAAATCATAAGGGAGGAAATGTACATGAAGGAACCAATTGCTTTAGAACTGAAGAAGTGAAACAGGCCGCACTCCAAAGTACATATTATTCAAGCTACTAAACTGCGAGTCCATCGCAGGCCCCCTTGTGGCATGCGCCTGGAAGCACCTTGGGTTGGATTTGTGCCTTGTGACTGACTGGCGCCTTCTGGGTATCATCTGTCATCGCCTTGTGTTCCCAGCTGCCTTCTGAGGTTTAGACATGTTTTGCCCTGAGCCAGTTTACTCCAGCATGAAGTGTAATAAAACAGGGCCCAATATATACGAAACCACTTAATGGTCACCTATGCCGGAAGGTGGGCTCTTGGTAAACTGGCACATCGCTATCAATTTTGGCTGCATTACAGGAGATTCTTAGGTCCTCTCTGTACTTAAATTGAGTGTGGGAAGAATACACACACACAAACATGCACACATACAAAATCTCGTTGTCAGCCCACCAGTTTAAGAGGCTCATAATAACAACAGACTTTTAAAGCCAGCCCGCCCGCCCGCCTGCCCCCAGTATGTGGAAGAGTCACCTGCCTGTATAAGTGGCAACTCTCTGTGCTTCTCGGACTGTTTCTAACCAGACTGCATGGCATTATTAAAATGGGGTGGAGGAGGAGGAAAACAGTTTGCAGTTTGTGATGAATGAGGCATGACACAGCATTAATCCCTTGCATGCCAGGCCTCTCTGCAACCCTGCCTCCCCTTCAAGGCCATGATGTAGCAAGAGGTATGCAATGTCATTGGGGCTCAAAGCATGCTCCTTTGCAGGACAGGTGCGAAACATTTCTCCAACTCTGGAGTTGCGTATCGTTCTAGTCAAAGATGGCTGTGGTTAACTGGGCGGACGTAGTGATCCTTCTCATATCTTTCCTTGTCTGTCTGTCTTCACAGTTCCCGGCTTCCCTTACCCAACTGCAGCCACCACAGCAGCCGCATTCAGGGGAGCTCATCTGAGGGGCCGAGGGCGGACAGTGTATGGCGCAGTGAGAGCAGTACCTCCAACAGCCATCCCAGCTTACCCAGGGTAAGGGTTGGAAATCAACACGCAGTTCTCCGCAGAACCTGGGAGTTCTGCTGAACCCATAAAGAGGGGGGAAAATGAGACATGATGGATGGTGAGAGTCAGGATATGCCAACACCAGAGCACTCTGCACCCAATTGCCTCTGGAAAGGGAAGTCCAAAATCTTAACATATGTGACTGGGAAAAACTTTAACCGTCTTTTGGGGGTGCATCAGTGAAGGGCAGCTGTTTATCTTAACGTGTCAATTCTGCTATCATGTGGTAGCAGTTTGGCTGCATTGGTAAAGTAATATGCCTATAAGAGTTAAGGAAAGGGTGTAGAGTCTGGAGTGAGGCAGCTTCTGCACTCTAAAAGTCCAGTATCGTTGTTATCCAGGAGTGGCAAGCATTGCTTCTCAGTTTCATGGTATTCTTCCTGGAAACGGGACACAGAAGAGACATTCAGTTACCCACAATGGATTTGCTTTCTTGGTTGGAGACATTTTGAGAAGAGTTAAAATAGAGATCTATCAAATCTTATTTTTAAGATAGGATAAAGGAAGGGCTGAAAAGTGTATAAAGTCCAGTTTTTAAAAAGCAAAACGAAAAGCATTGATACAAAGTGTGTCTTAATGTGTGGCCTTACTTCCTTGGCCTTTGGTTATTTCCCATAGTGTGATAATATCCCATAGTGTGATATGCCATAGTGTGATAATGAATCTGTAGCAACCATTATCTATTATTTAAAAAGTAAAGCAGCCCGCACCTTTGAAATAAAAGTTGTTGGTTTTTTTAGCCTTGACAGGATGCCAGAAGCTCAGACATTTTTGTTGTAAGATTTCACTTTGCACCCCGAGGAGGCTGCTTTGTCTGTAATGCTGTTCTCCAAGCATCTTTCACAGATTAAAATCCTTCTCATAGGAAACTTCAGCAGGAAGAGAAACCACCTAGACAGGGCAAGTTAGAGCCTGTTCCTCTCTTCCTCTGACTGGGAGCAGTTATATACCAAATCGCCTGCTGCAGAGGTGGGCAATTGCAGCTGAATAAAATGCATGTAACTTGGCCAGTGGCACGGAAGGGAAACACTGGGAATGGAAGTAGGAAAAGTGGGGAGTCTGCCTTCTTTTGACCTTGGCTTTGGCACTGCCTGCTACTAGCATAGATTATAACTGAGGAAACATGGACCTCAGCAGAAAAAAGTTCTCCATTCCTGGTCTGCTGTCATAGTGATATATAGGAATGCTCTGGGTCATGGTAGTTCAGTTGGAACATCTTAATAACTAACAAGATTGGATTGCTGTGCCCGGAATTTAAAATGAGTTAAGAGAAGCAATATGCAGTTGCCAGATTTTCATTTCTTTTACAATAGGAGATGGTATAATTATAACTTGCTTACTGTTCCACTCTCATTAGTAGCAAGTACCTGTGTGGAGCATCCTTCTTGATCTGTACAGGAAGAATTTCTAGAGCAGTCCTCTGATATTTCCCCCATGAATTAATCCTGTAGTATCCCTCTTGCACTGATTCATGTGTAGGTGGTTTGCTATGCTTGTTGTTATCCCTGATAGTAACGGCTAGAGTGTTCCTAGAAAAGATGCTGTCCCTGATAGAACATGGGAGAACATATTCAAGATCTCAATAAGATTTAAATTGAACATTTAAATCCAGCGTAGTGTCAGAGTTCCAATCCAAAATGGGTCTCAGAATATAGATAGATAGAACTGTATCTATTCAAGTGATGTTAAATTATACACTAGATGGGGAAAGACAATAGTAAGCAAGCTGCTCCCTCAAACTGCCCATAACTGTACTAGTTAATTTTGTAAAATTGACCAATAACTTAACTTCTGTCATGGTTGTCATCGGGAAACTCCTGTACATCAGATGACAAAGAAAGAGTTTTGGTTCCTTCTGGTAGAGAAAAGAGAATTTTTGATGGTACAGTTTGTCTCAGTATACTAGGCCAGGGAGGGAGAGACAGCTTTGCTAGTGAAGCAAATAAGTTTCTTTTTCTGAGGGCATAATCACTTGCTGCTAGATAGTACATAACTTTTATCCCCTCCCCCAAGTGTTTTAAAATGAACCTTTATAAGAGCTGAGTGTTTTTATCCATCTGGTAAACTGTTGAAATTTAGCAAACCACTAGATTCTCGGCAACTTATTCTTATACAAGGTGTCGTTGAAATAATCATAAACATACTTTGTTAACAAGATGGAGCTGATAAACTCAACCCAGCAGTGAAAGGCCCCTGATTTTCTTCCTTGTAGTGGCCTTCTTCTCGCTGCCAAATCAGTGTTACTTTCTTTGTTAAGTTAGTGTCATCAAGCCTGTTTGTCCACATCAGCTGTGTTTTTGTAGATCAAAGTGCCACTTTGTCCATAGGGAATGGATTATGACCATAATGAGACTGGATACCACCTGATCACTTAAACTTTCATCACTGTAGAAGCCTCATGATCATAAGGCAGACTTACAGTCAAGCTATACTGGCCTTGTTGTTTGTAACTTCCTGTAGGTGGGTATGTTGTGATCAGAGTGGGAGAATCTTGGCATCATTTTGTACTCCAGTCGGCATATGGAAAAAATTACAAGTAACCCTGCCTCCTTCCTCCTAGCCTGTGATAACATTAACTGGTAAGCCAGAGACATGCACCCAAGGATCTCATATATGGAGAACTAATGCTTTTTAATATGAGTGATTTAGCATACAGCTTATCCAAAGGAACAAAGCAGGAGAAAGCTGTGCAATGCTAAAGCATGCATTCATAACCAGGGCTGTGACAAACCCTCTTTTCCTTCCTTGTCCTCCCCTGGTCCCCTGCCCTACCAAAGCAAAGTGCTTTATACTACGAAACATTGCAGTAGGTGTTGGGGCTTTCACGTCTCCAGTTTTTCGCTTCTGGAGGTGCTGGGAGAAACTAATTAGTGGCTGTTAGATGAGAACTTCTGTTCACCTAAACTCTCCAGGTGCTGCTCTCTGCTCTGGAATGTGTCGTTACTATCAGGGATTCCCCTTATTTTTTGGACCATAGATCAGCCACCTAATTATCTCCGCTTTTGAAAGCAATGCATTGTGGGTATTTCTTTCTTGGTTACATGTAGCTGTGCCTGCCTGGATCAAGAGTTTATTTATTTGGATTTCCCCCCCTGCCCTAAGGTGTTAAATCAGTACTTTTAAAGTACTTTGCATGCTTGTGTGATCAGCCAAATCTTTTCGCATGTCTAATGTACAGGGTATATAACAGGTGATGTATGGATATCAGAAAGTGATCGCACAAGAGTGCAAGATGCATAATTATACGCAACTTTTGGTGTGCTTCTGACCTAGGTGGACTCCAGCCCTTGATGAACTCCTCCTAAAGAACTTGTTGGTACTATCTGAAGCCCATTACATGAAGCCAGTTATGAAGCCAGTTTGTCCATGTGTTTTAGAGGGTTAACTAAAACCCTGGTCCAGGTTACCAGCTAGAAGCAAGGTTTCTCAAGTCGTGTTTCTCATCTTCAGGGCACTGGGTCCTTTAAAAAGAAAAGAAATACAACACACTATTTTGTATGACGATACAAGGATTGTTCTTTCCCCATCCCCCCTTTGCATACTGTCTCCCCTTCTGCCCTGCCCGCCTGCATGCTGTGGAGGATGACATGGAGCTGTCTAGCGTGCGTGCGCGCACACAATCTCTTGCTGATTTGCTCCTGCCCGAAAGCCCAGGTTATGGTTTCATACATCACCTGCCTGTGTAAAATGCATGTGCATGCTGCCGTCCTCAATAACCGGAATGTGTTTTCTGTTCTTTTTGTTTTGTTTTTTTGTTTTTGTTTTGTTTTTGTGTGGATTTTCTGCAGTGTGGTTTACCAGGACGGATTTTACGGTGCTGACCTCTATGTAAGTACACACACCGGAACCTTTTCATCCCCAACC
Organism: Podarcis cretensis; assembly: GCF_951804945.1. Classification (NCBI taxonomy): domain Eukaryota; kingdom Metazoa; phylum Chordata; class Lepidosauria; order Squamata; family Lacertidae; genus Podarcis; species Podarcis cretensis. The sequence goes on along the minus strand of NC_137179.1, from coordinate 28,141,865 downwards.
CCCCTGATAAGCCAGCCTTTTTTTTTGTTTGTTTGTTTTGTTATTGTTGTTGTTGTTGATGTTTTTAGTTCGTTTTTCAGATATAATTTACTTTGATTTTCTTCTTCCTTGTGGATATATACATTTATATATTTAAGAATGCAAGCATGCTTCTCTGTCACTGCACTTGCCCCTGGGCGCAAGACCTGCTGTGCCTCTAGGTTTTCTAACTGTTGCCAGGGTCAATTTACAAGGTTGAGTGTCCTCTTCACACAGGTACGGTATATGCTGCTAATCAACCTGAGAGATGATTACCAAATTAAAACTGTGCATCTACGATTGGCGTAATTTCAACCCTAAAATAAAAAATGAATAGATAACAGGATTGATTTGGCCTCAGATCTTTCCTTTCCATCACTTCTTTACATTCCCCTCTTGGGACCTTTCGAAGGTTTTATTGATGTAGGGAGCCTAGAAACCTCAAGGATTACAAAGCCTACGCAGTGTAGAAATGTGAATGCTAAGCCTTCTTCGAAAATGTTTTCCCTTGACCAGTATCAGGGTAACTTAAAGGTAGCACATTGCTCCTTCATTCCCTGAATATAATGGTACATTCTGGCCCATAGTTAGTTCTCTGTAGTTCTCCTGAGCAAAAGTGTTAGGTAAAAGGTTGTCATCCTACTGTACCTCTTGAAACTTTTCATTACCTATGTGATGTCTTGCATTCCCATGTGATTCAAGAAGCCAGCCTGATCCACAGAATTTCGTGGATTCTGATTTACATGTCCATCTCAGGCAAAGCTCAAAGATAACTGGCTCATAAGCAGATTAACTAGGAGCGTACTTTCTCTCTCACTCACTTTATAAGAGAGGTTAAAATAATCTCCCCATATGCATCTGCTGACAATAAAACGTAGCCCAGTATCACCCAATTTGTATTAATTTGAATAGTGGCCGCAGATGTACAGCTTTGATGTCACGGAGACCTTGTATTTAGGACAGGAAAATGTCGTATTTTTCCTACTAAAGAAAATAGCCTCATTTTAAAAATCATGTCATTGTTTAAATGTATCCCTTGGTGATGGATGGGGCAGCCTTCAGTTGCTTCTGGTCAACTTCATAAGGTGGCATTTGCCCTGTGTAGGCTAGCTACAGCAAGTGTGATACACTTTGGCTAAACATAGAAAATCCTATTTTGATGGTGATATTTCAGCTCAATGCAGGCATCACTTACTTGTGGATCTTATGTATGCATTGCTTCCTACCTTGGCCAGATTCTGTTATATGTAATTTGTGTAGAAATTCAAAAGGATGACCCTGGGTTTCCACTAGCACTCCTAAATTGCTGTCACATACAGAGGAGACAGCTGGATACTAGTCATGCAGTGAGGAGACAAGCAAATGAATAGCATCTTTTGCTTAGCATCATCACTTGCACAGCCAGAGATGCGAATGACAAGAAAGGTGTCAGGTGTGGTAATTTCCCCACTCTTGTTGAAAGGTTCCCCCCCCCCCCACCTGACTTGTTTTTGGCAGGCAGCTATTTTAGTAGTATATAGAATCTGCACACCTCTTTTTATTGCATTGTACCCTTGGCACTGAAATATCCCTGAGGCCTGAAATGGCATTGATGGGTCATTTAGCTATAGACAATGTAGATTCCATACTTTTGTGGGGTTGAGGAAGAGAACAGAAGTAGAGTAAATGAAGTCTCTCAAGGTAGATTAACCAAGCTTTTCCCATTGCTTTTCATTGCCAGCTGAACTGAAATGTATGGCTACATCTCAGTCATATCTTCTGAGCAATCTGCTTTCTGCTGTCTTAATTGGCATGAATCAAAACGAGTGCTGTTTACTTGTAACAACTTGCTAGCTATTCATTTTCCTGCCTCTGGGAAAATAGCTCTTGTAAGGGGAATGACGAGGGTATCAGTGTTGTGTAGCTGTTCTAGGAAGGTAGTGAAGGAAACCTACTGGACTGCAAAGTCACCTCCGTGAAGTTTAGATGGTGGCAACAAACTGAAGAAGGAAGAGAGGGAATGATAACAAAGGCAGAGAAGAGCAAATAGAGAAAACTGGCTTCTCATTCTGTTCCCAAATTTTACTGTCCTTTTTTCTGTTCTCCTCTCCCTTTTTTTCTTCTGAGGCAATCATCCTGCTTAGCTACTTTGTTTTCATGATAAAGGCTGTCCCACAAGGTTTATTGCTTTCTGGCATTAAAAATGCAGGTAACTAGCCCCAGGGTGCAGAAGATAGGTTTAAGAACTAACAGCTTCCATTAGCATTGGTTTACTTTGCTAGAGCAGCTGACTTAAAAGACCAACCGTATATATGAAAAGCGTGCTTGCATCCTCTGGAAAGAAAAGGCTGGTAAGCCCTTTGGGCTTTTTGTGTGATTGTTTCCTTCCACAGCTGTGTTTTTGAACTGCTCTTCCTGTGTTCTGTTATAGAATAGTCTTACAGGAACCAATCATTAGCGCTAAAATACCTCAGGTAGGAGTGCCAGTGTGACCTGCCAACCAATCAGATTGTGGATTGCAGTGAAAAAACAACAACCTTGAATTAATACTAACAGTTCCAACATCAAATTAGAGATGGGAACAGAGTCTTTTTTTTTTTAAGGCCAACATACATTTGTGAGCATGTGATCAAAACTCCAGTACATCTCAGTGCTGCACAAACCATACATTCATAACAAATAGGGGAACTATCCTAGACCAAAGTAGAAGGCTAGCAACGAGGCAAGTTCCTTGATTTGTCACCCATACACAGCCAGAAGCACATTTTTATTCTTTTTTTCCCCTGTTCTATAATCATGCTTCATACAGGGCATACCTACTGACTGTTTTGCAAGAAAACCTGGGCATTGGTTAGATCCCATTCTATTATCTGTTACTTAGTTTGGAAGTAGACACTTGGAATTTGAGGGTCAGAAAGATAGAAAGAAGGAGGGAAAGAAGGAGGGAGGGAAGGAAGGAAGGAAGGAAGGAAGGAAGGAGAGAGAAAGAGAGAGAGAGAGAGAAAGAGAGAGAGAGAGAGAGAGAGAGAGAGAGAAAGAAAGAAAGAAAGAAAGAAAGAAAGAAAGAAAGAAAGAAAGAAAGAAAGATCAAAACAATTGGCTGGAGTTATTTTCTGAGATTTGGCAACTGTCAACTGCATAAGTGGTGTCCTGATGGTGCCCTAGAGACAAGAAGCTGGTTCACATAATAGAATTCCAGTAAATGTCCTTTGCTGCTTACTCTGAGTAATTGTCTCTAGTTCACTTAGTCTCACATTTATGTTGTGTTACAGAGTATTGTTGTCATCTTAAGATTTTGATGCTATGGCTCTGGTTTGTCAGGAAAGATACCACCACTACCCAGCTGTAAATACATTTCTGAAACTCCCTAAAAACTTATAAATGGGATTAAGTGTCCCAGAGGAGGTGAAACGCTGTATCTGAACATGGCTTAAGCTAGTTTACACTCAGTGTTTTTCTCCACAAAAGCAGTCTCAGCTTTCCCAAGTTATGCCCTGACAGCTCATAGGCAATTCCTGTGGTCGCAATAGGTTGCCCCACCCACTGCTGCTACATTCATAGGAATTGCTGCTGTCGTATGCTGATGGTGTGACCTCCAGTTCACACATTATATATTTTTTCCACATGGGCACATAACTCTGGAATGGTCATGACTGTGCACATGGAAGAAAGAATGTATTATGTGCAGCTTTGACATTGCAAGGAATCTATGACTATTATTTGAAAACAAAAAAGAACTAGAAGATGGTCTCAAGTATGCCAAAACCTTAAAGCACCAGTATCTGCAAAATTCTTATAGCATCATTGTCTTGAGGGTACAGTAAGACATGACAAGAGGAGAGAGGAGCAGAAATCATATTTTGGATCATGGTTGTGGTTTGTGTGTGTTTCTCTACAATGTCATGAATATCAGTGTGTGATCAACTCTGGAGCCATGTAGTTTATACTAGGCCTTAAGGGTTCACACTACAAAAATAATCACAAGAAGTATGTGTGTGTAAAAGCATGGTCCTTGTGTTCATATCAGACAATTCTTCAACTTAAAAGCTTCTTTGCATATTGATAAAATAAACGATTGCATTATTTTCTTGTAAAGTGAAGAGGTGTAAAAAGTTAACATAGCAAAGTTATGCCTGTACCCAAAAGCCCCTATAATAGTTTCAGTATTCACTGAAACTTTGGTTTGGCTGAACTAGTGTTTGTATTGCTTTAAAAAGGTACTGAAACCACAGCTGTTTTGTGGGGGGTACTCAAAAATCCAGAGAGATGTTTCGTTATGCCTTTGGTTGCTGAGCTGTAGTTTATAGTCCTGCTTTTTCAGTTGCCCTCCAGAAAGCAGAATAATTGAGCTTGGTGTATTTCTGCCACATTGCTCAGGATATCCCATGTGACTGATAGATGAGAACCCTACAACCCAAGTTTGTAGGGCTCCTTATGTATACATGGGATGGGAAAGCATAATTAAAGACAGCTTCCCACTTTGCTAAATCAGCACCTGTCCTTTCTGCTCTCATTTATATGACCTCATGCTGAAGCAGATAGCCATACAATGTGAAGAGCCTTTCCTTTACTGTACATTTGCTCATTAAGCAGCCACTACCACATTGCTTCTCTCCCCTGCCTTGCTTCCTCTTTACAATAGAGGCTTTGTTTATGGCAGAAAGGAACCTGGCATCGCATGCTCACAGTTAAACTCAATTGGTTTTGAAGGTGATGACAATGCGGTCAGTGTCCTTTACCTAATTGAAATTTGGAGGATTTGGCACAAATTACCTAGAAATTGAGATTAAATAATTTTAAGCATATGCTCATTACTGCCCAGCTGCAGAGAAATATAGAACAGCTGGTCATGATCTGTCCCTTTCACTGGTTGACAAGAACACTCAATATTGCTTTTAAGGCTGCCCTGTGATGATTAGGGTTATTTGTGAGTAGCTGCAGAGAAGTGTAAAATAATACTTGAGGGTAGGAGGTGGGAAGAACAGGATAATCCTATGTGATCTAGTTAGCAGGCCTCTTCTGGGAGAGCCGTGGACATGCCATAATTGTAGGAGGGTGATGTTTTGCAGGGTCCCCTATGCGTGCTCTAAGGAATTTCAGATAAATTCAGAGTAGTTCAAAAGTCCAGAAAGTCCTGCTGCATGAAGAATCTTGCACCAGGATTTTACACGTCTGTTTCACAGACACACATCTAAAACATTCCTATGGTCTGGAGAAATAAGTTCATTACATTTTTTCCCCCTTGTTGCATTATGACCTGCTAAATTTCAAGCAAGCACCATCAACACAAACAGCTACTTGTACGTGCTCCTTCCTTTTCATTGAGGAGCATGTTAGAGATTCATTTAATCCCAGCTCTTGACTTCATTCAACACACCCATAGTAAGGATTTGCAGTCTTTTGCATCAACACTGATGCAGTCATTCACACGTACACACCTGTCATTTTGTATTAACAATTTCACCTCTACACAAGTGCATGCTTACCAGAAAATACACATCAACCTTTTAAACTTCATTTTTCCAATGAATTATTTTTCCTTTCCCCTCCATTTGTTGTGCAGTCAGCTGAAGAAATGTTAAGATCTCGCTCTAAATCTCTCAGTGGAGTCTCTGTTCCCTTCTCTGATATAACAGATGGGTTATTGCTTGTTATAATTATTAACATTTGTGGTGTGGGTTGGGGTTAGGGTGGGGATTTATTTATTTATTTATTTATTTATTTATTTATTTATTTTTGGGTGTATATGGGACTTGTTTAAGGTATGCAAAGTTAACTCCAGTGGTGACTGACTGTTTCCGTAATAGCAGGTCTTTGTGGCTGCACGCTCTAGTTATTGAGGCTGTGTACTTCACCAAGCTTGTGGTAGAGTCTAGGGCAAACTGCTGTCCCAAGAGAATGCTGGGATAGATAGAACTAGCCAATATCAGTCTGAACGTGGTGATTTTGCTGGTTGTTTTTAGTTCCAAATGTCGGCATGCTTAGTTTTCATTTTCTTTCTCAAATTTGATTAATAAATGTTACACCATTCCCTTTTCCCACCCTGATTCCGCTCTGTTTTATTCCTTTACAAGAAATGCAAGTTAAAGAGACTGAAATGGGGAAAACCTTTCCTTCTTTTCAAACTGCATCTTGTCCTCATGTTCACAATCCTGCCGAACACAACTGATTATCTGAAATGTCAGTAGAAAAATATCATGGGAAAGGAGCGCGCTGGGCACATTTTGAGGCAAGCTGCTCAGCCGTCACTGTTGCCAAAGACGGAAATGGCTAAATCTGAGCATGCCTGAATATCACATGCATTGGTAGCTCTGCAGCCTGATTTTTGAAAAAGGAAAGAAAAGGGATGATTGCTGCGAATGTGTACCAAAGCTTACTTTGATCTGCTGTTCACTGTAAGATTCTCTCTTAGCTACTAGTGAGCAGCACAATGGGATTAACAAAGAATTAAAACAGAGCTACTGTGGGAGGCTTAGTGTCATGTCATTTCCCTATTTAGGGAGATGCAATAGAGCAATTCTCCACTCTGCTGTAGCAGGGGACTATTTTGGTGCCTATTTTTGGAATTATCTTAATGCACCATAGATAGGAAAAGCAACTTGCATGTGAATCAGGGAGAAGGACCCCCCTTCCCTCCAATAGAGCTTTGAAGATTAGTCATTTCCAAAGGGTTTGTACACTGCAGAAGTGGAACAACTGAAAAATTTGCAATATTTACTATGAACTTCTCCACCTGTAATAGCTAGATGGGGAGGAGATACTATTGTGATCATACTGAATTTGCATTCATAATGAATCTGTTCCATACTTCTAACACATCTGCATTCTTTGGTTTTAGACTGCCCTCTTCCTTGCATCCCCCCTCTTCGAAATACAGTAACTCCAATAAAAGGCAGAAGTATAAAATGAAAATTACAATTGTCCCTGCACAGCTATGGATACTATGCAATAGATGGGACAAAACGTGCACCTGGCTTTTGCAGCTTTGCGGTTCACTTCATTAGGTAGTAGTTGCCATTTTAATCCCAGAGAACATAAAGTACAAGTGAGGTGAAATGGCATATTTTTATTGAATGAACCCTAGGTTGGTTGCAGGAATGTTAGTATTCTTTTTAGTTTTTCCGAAATCTTTTGAGTTACTGGAATTATTGGGTTATTGGCATAATGCAAGCTTGAGAACCTGCACAGTATCTTCTTTATTTACACAGAGGATGTTTAACTCAGTGACAGTAGTTTCAAGCTTCATGATTTGCTGTTATAATTTCTGTTCTGTATAAGCCATTTCAGTGAATGTTGAGATGGAACTTTTAGAAAAGAAGAAGGTCTCTCCATTCCATGGGATATCATATTCAAGCTGATTTTACATCATTTGTCTTAATTATATCATTGGTCCAGTAAAATTGCAATAAGTAGATCAATTTTATCAATATGATAAAATAAAAAGATGCAATAAGAAGTTTCCTTCCCATGATTGCAATGGGGACCTAGAACAAGCTAGTGTTTTTAAAAGTTAAATTATATTCCAAGAACAATTAAAATAAAATAAAAGGGGACGCGGGTGGCGCTGTGGGTAAAACCTCAGCGCCTAGGACTTGCCGATCGCATGGTCGGCGGTTCGAATCCCCGCGGCAGGGTGCGCTCCCGTTGTTCGGTCCCAGCGCCTGCCAACCTAGCAGTTCAAAAGCACCCCCGGGTGCAAGTAGATAAATAGGGACCGCTTACCAGCGGGAAGGTAAACGGCGTTTCCGTGTGCTGCGCTGGCTCGCCAGATGCAGTTTGTCACGCTGGCCACGTGACCCGGAAGTGTCTTCGGACAGTGCTGGCTCCCGGCCTCTAGAGTGAGATGAGCGCACAACCCTAGAGTCTGGCAAGACTGGCTCGTACGGGCAGGGGTACCTTTACCTTTACCTTTTTAAAAGGTCCAGCAACAAAGCACAAATGTTCCATAAAATCATACTGTACAGCTGAGCCACGCATTAAAAGAAAACTTGATTAATGTCTCTTCATAATGTCTTACTCTTAAGCAATATTTACTAATATTAGTAACACTAACAACATGTGGCTGTACAGCATGAAGACTTGAACTGAGTCCCTCTTTAAAGACTTCAGGTTAAGGCAGGCAGGCAGTTTTGTGCAAGGGAGAAGTTGGGGGTATGGGCAGGTAGTTGCATGAATGAGAGAAAATGGGGTTATGAGGCTTGGTAAGGGGAGCTTAAATGTGACTAGCAGCAGATACAGAGAAGAGATGGGGTAGTGGTAGTCCAGGAAATGGTTTATAGAAGGTGTAAAGGATTTGTGGAGGGTTTAATGGAGGGGTGAGGAAAGCATGCTATTTTTCGCTGATGAAGACTGTGTATTACAGATATGGTAGTTCATAAAGGATAAGTGGAGGGTCTTACAAGCTAAGACTCAGTCATAGTCTTTGTCCTAAGCAAGAAAGTGCTGCTGCAGAGACTTAAGTGGGAAGACTTTGGCATAGCAAGAAGAGGCTGGGGGAAAAACACACACACAGAGAGAGTTATTCTGAATTGACTGAAGAAATGGGGGAGAATGAGATGGCAGGAAGGAAGTCCATCGATATGAATGGCACTTTAGTTCTTTGGAGACACATAGGATTTGATCTTAACAGTCTGCTTTTGAGATTTCATTTCAACATGCATTTTCATGTATAGAATTTGCCTCTCAAATGTTGACTTTACCTAGTACATGTGCCTGTAATGATGAATTTCAGGCCTCCATCCAATTTAAGCAAACCTACTTGGGGACAATTCTTTTCCTGTGTGTGTGTGTGTGTGTGTGTGTGTGTGGCCATGCAGCTTTCATTATACATTTGCTGCCCTTAGGGATGACTCTGTTGGTTGCTTGTCTCTTGGGTTATCTACCCTTTCGGTTCTGGCTAGCCCAGAAGATCAGGGCTATGAAACTGGTTCATGTGCATCTTGATGCCTCTTTTGAGGATCTGGGCTTGAAACTTTCCCTTTTCCTCAACTAACAACAATAAAGTAGGAGAATATCTTGAGTTATTCTGCATTATTCTGGTTAAAATGATAACCATTTGTGACACTTGCTCCCTCCCAAGGAACTCTCTTTACCGTGGTTATGTCATGGGGTGGGATGACAGCATCTCTCTTTTTGTTTTTCTTGCTGATTCATCCTCCTGCAGAGACTACCATAGCAGAGTCTCTTCCATCCGAATCGTCTGACAGAGACATGTGTGATGCGGAATTTCCCCTCCGCCACTTGGGGGAAGGGGGAAATGACAAAATATGCAAGGGGGTTGGGCAGCCTCTCATGATTTAATGTGACATCGGAGTCGATGCAGTTTGAAACACCTCCTCTCTATGTGTTGTATGTATGACTCCACTTTGTTTGAGGGGACAGGTATCTATAAAGTCAGTTCTCTTCTTTCCTGCAGGGCGGATATGCAGCCTACAGATATGCACAGCCTGCTACCGCAACGGCAGCCACTGCTGCTGCAGCCGCTGCAGCGGCTTACAGCGATGGGTATGTAAGGAGGGGGTGGTTCTGGTGTATCTGGGGATCAAAGGGTATTGTTCCATCCCAGCCCTCCATTGCCCCATGCTTCCCAGTACACCCTGGATGCAAACTTTAAAAGCACCCCTTCCAGCTGGGCAGCGTAGCTAGCAGCTGTTATGTGGCAAGTGCATTCTAAGCATATAGTTCCACATCATCACTTTCTCCCTCTTCCAAAAGAGGCAGCCAGGCTTTGTGTCAGGAGCAAAGCAGCCAACTCAGCTCCTAGTCCTTTGACAAGGCACTGGCCTTTGTGATTGTCATGTTTTAGGTGCCGGAGAGAACAGTGGTAATTCATGCAAGGGTGCATTAGTTTATATTGCTTGCGTTGTGGATGCCACACAAGTTGTACTAACGAAGAAGAACAATAAACAGGCCCAGCTTTAGCCCCACTGGTGACCAGCCTTGCTGCCCTCATCCTGTGTCCTGGACCAGATGTGGGATGGAATGGGAAACTCTGCAGGTACTGAGAGAGAGATCTCAGGGGTGGGTTCTCATGTGTTTTTGTGAATAGCTGTCTGTGACTAAATAAATGACTTGTCACTAGATTGTGCCCAGATAGTCACTGGGCAGCAACCCTGTGAAGTTGCAGCAACCCAACTCTATCCTCCTTTGAATCCTGATCTGCAGTAGAAATTATCAGCTTTTCAGTCCCCATGACGGATAGTGCTTGGTGCATGGTGCTTGGTTCTTTTCTTCAAAGACCAGCAGAAATGCAAACCTATTGTGTTATTGCTCTGTGTTGATTGCAAGAGGCCACTGTAAAAACATGGTGGTGTGGCTCAACCCTCCTATTCATCACTTTCCTTATTAGCTACCAGACTCAAAATGTCAACCTATTAAATTATTACTCGGTTTGTTATTTGGAACAGGCCGTTTACACATCTCCACCCTTGCCCCCTGCAAGTCCTGCATGAAGCAGCATGGGGTGGGGGGGGGAGAGGGAGGAACGGAGAAGAATGGCAACCATTTTGTGGCTTCACTAGCCATCAGCTAGTGAAGTTTTAAATGGATAGGAGAATATTCTTTTGCGTGCCTCCATTTCTCTGCTGGTGGCATGGCTGCAAGTTGTCAAGTGGTTAAAGATCCTTGGATCATAAGCACCATGTGCTATGACAGAGCAATTTTTCATAATTAAGAGTGGCTTACAAAGTAACAAAGCATTTGCATTGGAAGTACAATTTGTGTAACTTTTGCTCTTATTCTGTACCTTTTACTTCAAGCTCCCATTGCACAACCCTGTTTGGCATTTCTGCAGCATGTGCCTGAATGCCACCTCTTTTGCATTAGTGTTTGCTCTGGATTTTGGGAACCCACTTAAGGTGGGTGTCTTAAGGTGCCCAGCATGGTGTCTGCCTCATTCATTGCAAGACTCACACTTGCCTGTCTGCCTACCTACCTACCTGAACGATCGGTTATAGCCATTTTATGGGTTGCAGGATTAAGGATTTCTTGAAATCTAAAATCATGACCCTCTCATGTTGGAACAAAAGGCAACTTTTCATAGTAGGTATCAAAACACATGCTTGCTGTGGGAAGCAGTCCAGAATGACTTTTTTTAAGGATGAAGTTTTAATTTAATTTTACTATTTGGGTGCTCGTTATTTCTGAGTATTTAGAGTTAGCGGCCCCGTGTATCAACTCAAGAATTCCTTCTTGAAATAAGTTGCCTCTTCGGATATGGAGAGCTGAGAAAAGGGACCATACAGCTTCCTTTTTCTCTGATGAAGCAGATGTCTTGTAAGTCCATGAAGTGACTTTTCCCCCTTCCCCTTCTCTTTCTTCAGTTATGGCAGGGTGTACACAGCAGACCCTTACCACGCCCTTGCCCCTGCCGCTAGCTATGGAGTTGGCGCTGTGGTGAGTATGCCTTTTCTCTCACATTCACAGTTTTTTTATTTTTTATTTTACCAAAAGACCTTGGCCTGCAATAGTGTCTCTAGATAATGTCATGGGTTGTAAGTGAAGCATCAGAAGTACCGTGTTTTAAACTGGACATTGGTTTATTGAGTTGTGTTTGCCAGAGGGGCTGTAAATTATTCCTAATGGTTTGTTTGGAAGCTGAGCTATAACAGCCCCTGGCTTCCTTTATTTCTACTTTCAAGCATTCCCAGGTTTTTCTACAAGTAGTCTGTCTGCTCATGATCTTCCATTCCTTGAGAGCAACTTTCGGTTTAGTTTTTAAGTCATGTAGACTCAGCTCTGTATGCTGGCTCCCAGAGATCCATGCTGTGACGCTCAGAGGAACTGGCTTAGCAACCAGAAGGGCACAGACCAATAATAAAAAGGAACTAGGAGGCTAGAAGGGCAGGGTCTATCGTTGTCACAGATTGTCTGCTCTTGATCTAAGAAGTGTAAATGGGGCTTAATATTCATAGACACATGCTGGAGACTGCCACCTAACCACCATCTTTCCCCTGCCCCTGTCTGTTATCTTCTGCAGGCAAGTTTATACCGAGGTGGCTACAGCCGATTCGCCCCTTACTGAAGTGACATGAGCCCCCTGCAAGTGGGACAGCCCCCCCAGTTCATGAGGCCTGGCTATTGCAATATTTACTAGTAGAGGAACTCTATAGCAAGAAGAGGAGGAAAACAAAAGAAAAAAAACGAGAAATACTTTTTTATACCTCACTATGTTCTTTGAATATGTATTTTTCCTTTAAATTTCTGCCTTTAATTCTTTTGTTCCAAAGATTGTGCATTTTTGGGGTTTTTTTGGTTTTGTTTTTTTAAAAACTGTGGTAAACATAATGCATTTCCATGTGTGTATATGCGTAGCTTATCCTACCAATCATAAAAAGAAATGAATAGTGCTAAGGAGCACCATTAGGAACCAGTATCATGGAACTAAATCAGGAACATGCAGATGTTTTATTTCACCTGGGTCTGGTGCCTGAGGCCTGCGATACACAAGGAATAGCCCCCTCTGCCTGCAAAGGGCAGTGCTGATTGGCTGCAGCTGGAACCTGCATGCTGTTTGGAAACGCAAAATGTTCCCATTTTATCATCACCTGACAAACATGGGCTCAGGACAGTTCTAGAAGTGTCAAGATATTAGAGTTTTCAAGACAAGACTCCTCAAAACTGCCCAAAGACTTCGTCTGTTAATGGTTTTAGGGGGACAAGACTTGAAATACACTTATGATCTTACTGCTTCTATACATAAGGCCCCCCCTTTAGTGATTAACGTCCACTACCAAGACTGTCCTTAGTTTCTTTCACTTGCTATGGTCTTCCTCTCTTCCTGTCCTCCCCCTCTTTTCTTTTCTGGAGGAGCAGCAGATGTGGGACAACAACTGCAGAACTTGAAGCCATGGTGGAGAGTTACATCTTCAATAACAAGGAATCTGATGGCCATGTCGTGCACACCCTGAAGTTATAGAAGAACGATTTGGGAGGGGGGGGGGGGAGCTTGCACCAGTGCCACTCTGAGCTAATCAGTCACCCAGTTTCCAAGATCCTTCTTCTTTTCACCCTAAGATACTTAGCTTTGCTGCAAGTATGCCACCAAAAAATTGCATGAAGAGAAGAATTGTGGCCTGGATTATGAACCTAGAAAAGCAGCAGAGGCAGTGGGAACGATATTTTGTGTTGCAAAACTATACTTAAAGTAATCCTTGTATAGCTTCAGCATCTGGGGACAAGCAGAAATATATTTCAAAACATGATTTATAAATGGAAGAAACTTCTGACTTATTATGTAACACAGAGCCTTTAGTGGGTCATCTTCTGCCTCTCTGGAAAGAAATCTGTGTCCATACTGCTCAGCTTGGATATGAAGTGCAGGTTGTGAGGTCTTCAAAAAGACTCTGAGCCCAGGGATCCCCCCTCCTTTACATTTTTTTTTAAATATCATGGAATGTCCTTTTTATTATGCAGTGGGTTATCTTGTAAATTGCTATAGAAGCATGAGTGTGATGACAAGCAAGCCTCTGCTCCCAAGTATCTGCCGCCAACATTTGGAAATTAAAAGGGGCAGATGAGGTCCTGCTTTGCCATCTAAGCTTTCTTGATTCTCTCAGCACCTCTTGCAGACTCTCTGCAGTTTTGTCCTGAAAAAACCCTACATGTTAGAGAAGCACAATTCCCTTTGGCTCCTTGGCCTGCCTACATTGGTACTGGGTGACCTTTCGCCCCCGAACGGGCAGCTAGGGGTGGACTTGTAGCTGAAGCCTTCTCAACTTCTGCCATCATCTGCTCACCACCAATGATGCCAGCTTAGGAACGGAGACACCTTGTTGCCGCTATTGAGAAGGTTCGCTGACACATAACTTGCATCTTCTGCTCCCACTCCTGTAGTGCCCTCTTAGCGCTTGCCAGAAAGCACCAAGGATGCTGAACAGGGTTCCTGAAGCAAGAAGGACAGAGGAGATCTGAATTAAGCTAGAGACTCTTAACCATATTGATTCTCCGGAACAAGGCGACACCAAACTGCCAGCCTATTGGCCACTTTTTGTTTTTGTTTTGTTTTTGTTGTCTTGCTTTTCAAGCCAAAGTTTGGTTTGTTGCTGTTTATGACAATTTCTGTTGGTTTTTGTATATAAATATTTTAGTTAGGTTGAAAATATGGAATAGGGGAGTGGGGTGTCAGGGCTAACATGAAATCAAGGAAAATTAAGAGGAAGGTCAAGTTTTACGACTTGCATAAATTTTCTAGTGTCATATTCTCCAGAAGTCTGTTTCCATCACAAAGTGGATGGAAGGGGGAGTCGGGGGGGGGGGTTATGATCGGGCTCCTGCTAGGGGAATGAGACACAGCAAATACCTCTGAACTGCATTACCAGCCACATATGAGGGGAGCCTTCTGTTAGCATTATGGAGAAAAGATGTAGTTTGCATATAGCTCTCTCGCATTTGAAATATCAGATGGTTTGGATGCAAATGGATTTTCCAGGCTATGTAATTCTTCCATTAAGGAAACTGAGCACCACTGAGTGCTGGTCATGAAAGGCCAAGTGGACCTACTAGCACATCCCATTATAAATAATTTCTGGTTTGAGCATCGGTCACCTTGGCCTTTATCTGAGCTGCCGTGCATGCCCTGAAATCTGATTTTGATCAAGGCACTTCCCTGTTAAACGAAAGAACAAGGCTTCCCCTCTTCTGTGCTCGTCAGTGATGTCACTTTGACAATACATTCCCATCTACAGGTATCTCCGAAGCCTCAGAATATCTTAACGAACCGGTCTTGTTATATTGCAGCTTTTTAGTAAGCTATTATACGGTTATCCTTCCTAGAGTGGCTGCAACACCTTTATAGATGTGGGTACAAAGTTAAAGCTTTGCAGGTCTTCCTAAGAGCAACCCTCAATACTAGAATACATGTGGAGGAACACTTCAGATTTCAAGGGTAGAAACCAAATTTAGCCGAAGTATCCTTTGCTGTGTCCCACTCCTAAAGAGGGAGTTGGAAGGGAATCTGGGAGATAAAATGCTGCTTGTCCAGTGCTCCAGCATACCAGCATCTGAGAGATCCTTAGCTCTTTTGGGGTTGGTGGGCAAGGAGACTAAAATAGGGTGTTGCCGGTTTGCACTGGTTTTAAAATAGGAAAGCGAAAACCCTAACGAACAAGGTGAAGAACCAGTGTAAAGGGTTTTTGTGTGTGTGTTTGTTTTTATTTGTCATGCTCTTGGGAATGTCAAACATGTTTGTAGTATACACCAGTGTGACTTGATTCTTTGTTGCATAAAACACTATTTTGATGATGATATTGTCTGAACAGCCCACTCTTCTCTGCCCCACTCCCTGCCTCCCTTTCCTATTTTGAAATTGCTTTTTATTCTGTAATGAAAAGAAATGAAACCTCCAGTTAATGAGGCAAGCTGATTTCTGGTTGTCGAGTAAAACTGGTCTTTTCCGTGTATTTTGCGGGTGTTCTTCTCCTTCACCCTCCCTTGGTCAGTTTAATCCCAAGACACACAGTGCATCACTCCCAATTCTCCTCTGTGAAGCAAACTGCAGTAAGATGTCAGTTTTCAGAACTGTCTGCCATAACTAACGGTGAGGAAAGAACACACTGGGAATAATGTAATCCTCTGCAGTAACTTTGTCGAGTTGACATTTCCAGGCTGTGGCCAGGTACATATTAGGAGGACTTCCAGATAAATTGAATCTAAACACTGCCAGTTGAGGAGGACTGGAAACTGAATAAAACAACAACTGCTCCTCAGCAGTTGCCATCTTTCTGCCAAGGTTTTCCCCCCCCCTCCCCAAAGCCGTCCACTGGGGTATTCATTTGGCTGGTAGTCTTCATCATGCCACTTAGCTAATAGTGTTTTTCCCCCCTCATTTTTGTTTTTTAAGGAATGATTGGAAGCATCTTGCTTGGTTTTCTCTCTTTCTGTGGCGGAAGATTGGAGTCCAGTTCTTGCTGCTTTAATAAGCAACTTGTCAAGGAATCTAGTTATATATTCAAAATAGTCATGCATTGCAGTTTGGGCAGCTCACCCTGCCTACAGTCTAAAAGAGATAAAAGTAATCCTGGAGATATAATTTCGGGTTAGTTTTTTTTTTTTAAAAAAAAAAATAATAATGTGTAAATAGCTGGGGCAAAACCCTGGCCCAGTGGCAAATGTCAGGCAGGACTGTAGGGCGGTACCAAGACAATTTAGAGTTTACTAACTGCCCGAGTTGATTTAATACTTGGGAGTTTTTCAGTGCAAGGCCTGAAATGCCCCAAACTGATTTGCCCATTCTTGCAGTGTCTCCTGCACCTCTCCCTTGCCAGATCACCTTGGGACATAGGATGCATTGTAGTTAGACGCTCTCCCCTCCTCTGGATCAATTCCCAGGGTGCCCAAGCTGCTTGTCCAGGGTCTCATTTCCCTGTTGACACTGGAGAAGTAGAAGTCTCTAACATCCCTACCCCTGCCCCCTGGTTAAGTATCATATTGTACAGTAGCTTTCAAACCATACAGTATTCATTGGGTTACTCTTATTATTATCAAGTAGCTGGAATTGTGAAGGTCGGAGTAGTTAGATCTTTAGCTTTTATTCCTTTTTTTGTATTACTATCCATGTGTATAAATTATTGATCATGTTGCTGGCTTTTATAAACTCTAAGCAAGGGAGGAGCCCTTCTTCACCCTTTGCAAATGGTAATGAAGCACTGTTTTTAAATAAAAGAGAGAAACACCACTCCTGGACTAAAGTGTTTTTATTCAATAGATTTCATATATGAGTCCCCGCTTCTTGTTTCCATTTACGACAGTGATGGGGATCCTGCGCCAATGGTTAGAGAGTATGGGAGTTGTAATCCAGCAGCATCTGGAGGGATTTTTCTGCTTTGATCTAAAGAGCAAATCCGATCCCATTATGGAATGAATTGTGAAGCTCCAAGAAACCAGACCTGGACAAAATGGACAAGCATACAGTACATAGAGGTTTTGACAGAATGCCAGACTATACAATCAAAATAAATCAGAGATGTTTCTGTGATGATTCAGCTTGCTAATTTTTGATGCTCTGAAACATCTGGAATTTCCAGTTTGGAAGGAAAATAGAAAATATGAGAGGGAAGAGGTGCAGGGATAGAGGAAACATGTTTGTTAGCTGTTGAGATATTTGGTGGTTTGTTCCCTAGTATCACTGGTCTTTCCTTGTTTCTGAACCTTTAGACAACAGCGCCATCAGCAGTTCAAGGTTGAAGCTTCAGTATCATTAAGGATACTCCCAGGATTTGAACAAAGCTCTAGTCTCCTTGGTGAAATCAAGGTGAAATGAGCTACTGTTGCTGTCCCTACCACCCAACATTGTGTGCCTCCCTGTTCATTGAGCCTGGATGTCTGAAAAGGGGAAGGCTGCTCACATGGGCTTCCATTCAGTTTGAAATTCTTGGGCAATCAAGGCCTCATGTGGACGCCTATGCACATAGAGCTCTATATGCATGGGCTTCCCGTCTTCAGGCGCCCGAGCTCAACATGAGGAAGTTGGGTGAGAGCAGCAGTGCAACACCATTAAATCTGCACACACGACACATGAAAAGGCTTCTTGCCTGACTCTTGTTAAGTGCTTTGCCAAGTTATCAGAACCTTGAACTAAATTCCTCATCTGGCACTGGTCATTGGCATCTCTTGAATCCTATTTCCTGTGTTTCTGGGCAGAATTAGACAACTGCCATTAACTTGACTCTTCAAGCTATCCTTTTATTATGGCATTACACCATTGGATCAGAGATGCTGAGTTGGTTTTCTGGGGCCTTTTCAAATCCCATTGCTGCAGTAGATTGACTGCATATGGTGGGGCAGTTGCAACTATGTGAAGAACAAATAGTGAAGAGTCTAGGCTTCAAATGGTAAAGCATAGGCAAAGCACTGGATTCAGAAGGACCCAGGATCAGTTCCCAGCACCTGCTGTTCAATAGTCTCAGGTAGCAGGATGGAGAAAGGCCTTTGTCTGAGACCTTTGAAAGCCATTTGCATTACTGGACCAGAAAGACCCATGTTCTCCCTCTATGTGGCAACTACATACAATCATGTCTGACCCCACATCACAATTGAAATATGGGGTCACGGGAATCTGGAAATGCTTGTCTCATTGCATGCGAGGATGATACAAATAGCTGGTTACTCACATTTGCTAAGATTGCCCTTTGTTGAGTTGATAAACAGCCTCTGTGTCTCAAAACAGTTAAGTGAATCCAACTCAGCACTTAGCAATGACTACACAGGGTATGGAGATCAGCAATTCCGAGGAGATTTATGTCCTGGAAAAGCTTGGGAGTCAATCCCCGTGCTGTCATGCATTTAACCTCTTGCAAACAATTGCTGAAGGTTAATGCGTTTACATTTTGCAAGTTGGTCTGAGATGAGCAGGTAGAAGGTACTTTCAGCTATAAAGTATTAGTCTCTAAAACATTAGCATTTTGCAAGTAGATAAGCCTAATAACTAGAAAGCAAGAGCAAATTACACTCCTGGAAACTGCTTTTAAAGCAGGATTATTTTTGCAATTACCAGAGATATTGCTAGCCCATCCTTTACAATGTGCACTGGGCTTGGTAGCAGTGCCACATGGTGGCTGATTAGATGTAAATAGAATATCCTCCTTTAGTTAATAGTTTAGGGTCAGTGACAAACTTGGGTTGGAAGAATGGACTTGTTGGATCAGTCACTTTGAGAAAGAGCATAATACAGATGTAGCAACAACAAAAAAGAGATTTTTTTTCAAGCAACCCAACCTAAAGCACCATAATTTGAAACACAAGATTATGGATTAGATTGCATGATAGAGCCTTGATCCAGCAAGGGAGGCTCCTCCACACAAGCTCAGACTACATGGTACCGATTCAGATCTGAAATTCATGGTAGCCATCATGCATTTTTGAGCCATATGCCTTTTGATGGAGAGGTGCACTACCTTCTGGAGCTGCAAATCTTTATGTACATTGATTGCATGTGAGCAGAGCTGATGGCATAAGCCAGTTGAATGTCTGGCTGCTTTCACACTATTTGTCTTTTCTGTTGTTGAATTTGTGAATTCGATTGGTGTACATAATGCAAATTATGGTGCATTTTAAATTTCAAATAAGGTACTAGAAATGTGATGTAATTAAAAATTGTCTGCTGGGATTATCATTTGAAAACCATGTGTGTGCGTGTTTCTAAGAACACAGAAATACAATTAGCATTTGATCCCATTGGCTGTTCCCAAATATTCCTTGGGAAATGTAGCTTCCATCTCTGCACTGGGATTTCTACAAGTCAGTTGTAGCCTACTCCATGGTGTACTGAATCATAGAATTGTAGAGTTGGAAGGGACCATGAGGGTCAGCACTTTGCCTCATATTGCCAGTCCAACATTAACCATCAATTACAAAAATCCTTGCTCTTTTACTATAGTGCCTTGTTTTTATCTGTAAGCAGTCTTAAGTCTTGCCAGGGAAAATGGTGTGGTATAAATAACTACTACTACTACTACTACTACTACTAATAATAATAATAATAATAATTTGGAGACTTTTTCTGTGCTATGTGGCTGTATAAACACAGTGGAGTGCAAACACCAAGAGAAATGCTTTATTCCTAAACCTAGTATTAAATATTATTTTTGTTTTCCCCAAATTGATAGAGAAACCAGCTTTTCTTCCTCTGAAGTAGCACTGCCAGTTCTCAATATGTGCTATACCAGAAGGCAGAACTTTCATCTGGGAGGCTGTGATAGTTGGCTCTCTTGTTGCTATGAGCAAATCCATGATCAGAATTGTCTGGAGACTCTGCAGCCTGTATCTTCTCTCCTGTGTGAGCCAGGGCAAGCTGTCAGATTTCCTGGCCTTTATCTCCCCCCCCCCCCCCCCCACTTCATTTTGCTTGCTTTAAGGCATGCTGAGTGCTACACTCTTAGATTAAACCAGATTTTTATTAATGGATGGAAATATAAATCACCCAAATCCACTTTGTCTAGAAACAGCCAACTAAAACGCACTAATTTTTTATATATTTATATAGTACATCCCTACGGGCTCAAATTGTTTGAAATTACATAGTCTAGCTCTTATGACCAGACTAGTAGTAACTTTATATTGCAGCTGGAAGCGGTTTGAAGTTTTACCTATTTTAAAAGATAACTATGCCACCTTTCAGTATTCAGGCAGCTAACAATATGAATTAAAACTGCATGTAACAACAAGCACCAAGTAAGCTAGAGGTAAAAGGAGACTAACACATAGCAATTAGCAGCAACAAAAGAAGCAAGAGCAGCATGA
Organism: Podarcis cretensis; assembly: GCF_951804945.1. Lineage (NCBI taxonomy): Eukaryota > Metazoa > Chordata > Lepidosauria > Squamata > Lacertidae > Podarcis > Podarcis cretensis. The sequence goes on along the minus strand of NC_137179.1, from coordinate 28,121,633 downwards.
AAATATTATCCCCTAAAGCAATAAGAGTCCTGCACCTTACAGTATAGTTGTTTTTTGCTGATGGGCAGAACAATTCTAAATGATGCCAGGGAGGAGGGGAGTGACAGGGCTGGCTGAAGCTTTGACAGCTCATGCCAGTCTTAGTGGAAGGTAGGATGGATGGATTCCCCCATTTTTGCTGTGCCAACTCCAGCACAGGACCATAAGTCTTTGGATCTCAAGTCCAAAACCTCTAGCATTCCACTGCATAGTGGGCCTTTCTGCTGGCTACTACCAGTCAGTGGCAGCTTCCTGTTTATGCATCTAGTGTCGTAAACCTGTGGCAGAGAGACATGGGAAGCAACAGGGCCCACTCTGCTGAGACACCACCTCCATTTGATGCCTCCACTCTCTCTCAACTGTGTGGTCATTAGAACCATCAGGTATAGCCCTGCTTCCAGTTCACCACCCTTCTAATCTCTGATGATGGGGACCCTTGGAAGAAGGCTATTACTTAAGATCTTAATGGGCAAGTTCATGTGAGAACAGACAGATATAAAGATAGTGGATTACACCTATAGTCACCTAGTACATTCACAGCTGAGGGAAGGTCAGTGGTTCGAATCCGCGCAACAGGGTGAGCTCCCATTGCTTTGTCCCAGCTTCTCCCAACCTAGCAATTTGAAAGCAGACCAGTGCAAGTAGATAAATAGGTACCGCTGCAGCAGGAAGGTAAACAGTGTTTCCATGCACTCTGGCACTCATCACTGTCCTCCGTGTGCCAGTAGCAGTTTAGTCATGCTAGCCACATGACCTGGAAAGCTGTGGACAAACGTCGGATCCCTCGGCCTGAAAGTGAGATGACTCACCTTTGACTGGACAGAACTGTCCAGGGGTTCCTTCCCTTTACCAAAGAAGAAGTCACAGCTGAGCAGTCGGTTGAACCGAAGTCTCCCAGTTCATAGTGCATGTTTTTAAGATTTCACTTTACCAACTCCCATGCTTAAATTCTCTTGATTTCTCAGTTATGCGTCAACTCAATATAAATTAGTTGTGTCTTTGCTTTTTGAAAAAATAAAAGAAATGCAGCCAAATTATTTAGGAATAGCCATTTACAAACTTGGGGAAGGGATGCAGATCAGTGTTTTGCATGCAAAAGCTCCAAGGTTCAATCCTTGACATCTCCAGGTAGCCCTGAAACCCCAAAGAGCCATTGTCTTGTCAGTGTAGAGACAAGACTGAGCACAATGGACCTGGTATGCAGCAGCTTTCTATGTTCCTCTCTCCTTCTTTTCATTTTCCTGCCCCAGCATCTGGCTTTGCTTCCCACACTTCTCCAGGGCTACCACCGCGTTTGACTCAGAGGCATGACATGGTATGCTGCCCATGCTCTTAACAGCAGTATTGGGCAAATAGCGTATAGTGTGCTGTCTCCAAGTCTCCTGGTTTGTCTGCATCCACATGGAAGGAATTTGCTTTCCATAAATGTCTCACAGAATTGATCAGCTGTGCGTGTGAAGCAGTTGACAGCTGTCCCTGGGGGACCCAGCATCTTTTGAGCAGAATGTCCCAGCAACACCCCCTGGTCTTACATTCCTCAGATGTATAAATGTGGGGATGCAGCCGCCTTCAGTGACCCATGGGTATTCCGAGTGGTTTTATAAAAAATGCTACAGCCAGCCTTCCTTGCCTATATTGGCTGTTCTCTCAACACCTTCATTGTTTTCGTTCCAGAAATTATATCAGATGTACTCGGTGACTCTGGAAACTTGGGAGTGTCTCTTGGGAGCTTAAAAGGAAATGAGTCCAGTTGAAGTAAGGAAGGAGCACTTAGTTTCCTGCTAAGTTAAGCCCTTTGTCTCAATGCCGGATTAACATATAAACTAAACAAGCTATGGCTTAGGGCCCCACTCTCTTGGGTCCCCACAAAAAAATTAAAAGGGAAAAAACCTGGATGTACATTTCCAAATGTATTTCAGTTCAACAATTACTTGGATAAAATACATATTTTGTTATGTGCAAATGGCTTTATATACCCATTAGCTCCATAAATTACCATAGAGCATACATTCAATACAAAAAACAGCAACAATTTGTTGTTGACAAAGGACAGCTGGACATATAAAGGGCCCAATTACCTTCAGTAGCTTAGGGCCTCATCAAACCTAAATCTGGCCCTGCTTTATCTTCTCCAAGACGTGAAGCCTGGTTTTATGCAATTTATGCCGATAATAGTTTATGCCATCTGTGACTGATACTATGATCATCTGCAATTTGTGTTCTTCTGTTTACAGGGATTATATATTATTGTTATTGTTATGCTACTGCTACAGAAGTGCTCCTCCTCCTAAAACTAGGCACTAAGCTCAAGTTGCTGCCCCTGAACACTAGTAGTGGACTTGAAACAAAATCTCCTCCTTCAAGGGATGCTACAGCCACATGTTTCAAATGAATATGGACAGCTGAACAGACTACTTGGTGGGGAACTCCTGCAAGCACTGTTTGAGCTATAGATGCAGAATGCTGGAATATAGAGCCAATTCTTGTTCACACCAATGGACTGAGATCAGATGGTGAGAGCTACCTGTGAGTTTCATGCTTTCCGCTTGCAAAGAAGCGCTTTCTTGTGGGAATGACGCAATGCTGTGGTGCTAAAGACTCACAACTCCAACCAGCCTTGGGTAGTATGGGCAATTGTTAGGGGTGATGGGAATTGTAGTCCACAAACATTTCGATTTTCTTCAGTGTTTCCTGTGTATAGTTCTGCTAGCCTAACCCGACTTACCCTGTTCTTCAGGACGGTTTGTGCTTCACAACTCTTTGTAAACTGCTTAGAAGCCTATTTTGGCATTAAGCAGCCTAAAAATATAAATAAATTAAAAAATCTCAGCAATACCAATGAACTTATCAAAACATGATTTTATTTCCCCCCAGTTTTGAACAAGTTTACAATGAACATGTTAAAGGACATGCTGGGAGTATCATTGTATTTTATTACTGTTCCCAGTCACGTAATTATTTGTTTCCAGTGTTTGATTAGCAAGTCTTCAGCTAAAGCCTTCAGCATGACAGACTCCAAACAGTAGATCATTAATAAAATCACAGTAAAATACATTGCAGCAGACAGCCTAAAATAAATTATTGGCCCAGAACCCTCATCTATAACACCTTAAAGGCCTGGGGGAAAGGTTTTTCACCAGGAGTCCCATCTCCCTGCCCCGCCCCCTGGGCAAAAGGCTGGGATTTTATTTTATTTATTTATTTATTTATTTATTTATTGAATGTTTTCACGTAACAAATTATTCCAACAAATCATCTTCATTATATTTCCCCCCATTTTCCCCTCCCCCTCCCTACGAATTCCCTCAGCTCCTCTCTCTGATTTTTTAATGATTTTTTTTAATGAACTGGACTCCTTGGCAGGTTTTGATTAAACATACACAAACATTGTTGCTAATATAATAGATAGATAACTTGAGGATCTTTACATTTTTATAACATGCAGAGAATAATTATTTTATTTTCAATATGTTTTATTTAAATTTGAAAGAAAATACAAAGATTAATATCAGGTATCTTTTTACCAAGCTTAAAAAACTAATCTAAATAAAAACACATATCAGAAAGGAAAAAGGAAAAACAAGATGAAAAGAAAAAAGAAGAGAAAAAGAGCATCAAATTCTTCATCTGTATGTATAAATGTATTCAAGATATCTACTCCAAGATAACAGCCAGCAAATCTACTTTCTATAAACCAGTATTATCTTAAATCCTCAAACCCAGATATCATAAGTTCATTTTCTGTTTCATGCTAAAATCGTGTAAGAAGTTTCCAGTCTTTAGTAAATGTTGACAATGATTTTTCTCTGATTAAACACATAAATGACTTAGCTGCCATTTCAGCTAAGTCCAATAATTTTAACAACCATTCCTCCACTGTAGTTAATGATTATTCTTTCCATCTGTGTGCACTTAAAAGTCTCACTCTGTAATCATATACTGAAATGAAGTTTTATCATCTTTTTCTAACTGTATATCCATAAGTCCCAGCAGGAGGGGCTCTGGTTTCAGTTGAACATTAACCTTCAAAATTCTCTGTATTTGTGTATGCATTTGTATCCATAAATTTTTGGTTTTTATACACATCCACCAGGCATGATAAAATGTCTGGGGAATTAATTTTAGAGATGGGGGCCAAGGTGAGTCCCAGGATGGTCAAGAGGCCAGAGGAGGCACTGGTAGAGTTGGCAGCAATGCTGGCGATAGTACACTTCTTATGGGTCTGGTCAATGTCATCAGCCATTTCCCAAAGGCATCTGATACACTTTTCAATCTCTTCTCTCTGGGTAGGGAATTCATTCAGAAATCGGGCAAAATATTCACTGTCTTTTTCTTCCCAAGGCACATCTTCTTCCATTCTGTCAAAATTTAAAATAACACATTTCAAACACACACACACCTTTTTATTTTTAGGAGGGCTGCTTTTGCACAAGTCTGTCTGAAGTCACTTCTGGACAGCCTGCTTAATGAGCATTCCGTCAGATTTGTTTGCAGAGATTAGATGCTGCTGCCCATTTAACGAGCATTTGTTTGGATTTGTTTGTAGGGACAATACATTATGCATCAAAGCACGGGTTATCCCACACTTTCCAGTGCCTTTTCATATCACAGAAGTCTGATTTTGGGGGGAAGTGTTTTGCAAGAGCTCCAGATCAGGTGGACAGCTCCACACCTCATTGTTTTTTGAACTGATTATGGAGCCAGGCAAGCCCTATCAAAATACACAGCTGAGTGTGGATGCCCCATGCTGCTTGCATGAGTAGGATGATGACCACTGTCAAATAAAAGGAATGTCAGAGTCACAAATCTGGTGCATGCTCTAGTTCTCTAGTTATCTCTTGCTTGGACTACTGCAATGTGCTCTACACGGGGCTACTTTTGAAGGTGACCCAGAAACTACAACTAATCCAGAATGCAGCAGCTAGACTGGTGATTGGGAGTGGCTGCCAAAACCATATAACACCGGTCTTGAAAGACCTACATTGGCTCCCAGTACGTTTCCGAGCACAATTTAAAGCCCTAAATGGCCTCGGCCCAGTATACCTGAAGGAGTGTCTCCACCCCCATCGTTCTGCCTGGACACTGACAGTTTATTTGGATCCCACATTCTAGCTCTGCACAGGGTAGTTGGCCTGCTCTCCCCCCCTATTGTTCAGCCTGGACACTGAGGTCCAGCGCCGAGGGCCTTCTGGCGGTTCCCTCACTGCCAGAAGCGAAGTTACAGGGAACCAGGCAGAGGGCCTTCTCGGTAGTGGCGCCTGCCTGTAGAACACCCTCCCATCAGAAGAAATAAACAACTATCTGACATTTAGAAGACATCTGAAGACAGCCCTGTTTCAGGAAGTTTTTAATGACTGACGTTTTAATGTATTTTTAATTTTTTGTTGGAAGCCGCCCAGAGTGGCTGGGGAAACCCAGCCAGATGTGTGGGGTATAAATAATAAATCATTACTATTACTATCCAGAAGGAGGAATAACCATGTTTACTGCCTGGGCTGACGTTACCAACCAATGAGCTCACAATGCGGTTGGGGTCCCCGGTTCAGTCCCATTCTTCTTTCAGTTCCATGTAGAACTTTGTCAGGTTCTGCACCATCTCCTTCAACTTATTAGCCTTGGCTCTGAGCTCATCTGCCTTTTCTGTCTTGGCCCCGTTTGACAAGTCTATGGCACCCTTAGTAATGAAGTAAGCATCCAGTGCAAGAAAAACCCCGGACGCCACGGCCCCTGCCACTCTAGCAGTCTTGCTCGCTGCGAGGGCGGTTCCTTTAAATGCCTCATCGACCTGATCAATCCCCTTGATTGCATTCCTGGCTACGGTCTCTACTGTACTTGCTTCCTTGGCCAAACCCTTCAAGACAGGATTAGTGTTAGCCACTGCCAATGCCTCTACATTTGCTGCAATGTCTGTCGCTTTGTCAACCACTGTTGGAATGAGCCCAGCAACAGCACAACCCGAAGTGATTGCCGTTTTGGCTACTTCCAGATTAGCGTTATCTGGGGGCAGTTGAGACTTGAAACCAATTTTCTCGAGGCTCAGCACCATTCTTAGGCTCTTCTCACATTCGTTTATCAGTTCTTGCGATTTTTTCTTCTCCATTGAATGAATAATGCTCTCGGACACACCAGCAGAAATGCTAGTTACTCCTGACGCTATCCCTAAGCCCATGCCTGTGGCTGTCAGGATTAAACTTGTGCCTGCTGTTACAGGGGTCAAGGCCAGTCCCACGATGGTCAGGATACCAGAAACTGCACTTGCAGAGCTGGCAGTAACGCTGGCAATGGTGCAATCCTTATGGGTCTTGTCAATGTCGTCTGCCCTTTCCCGAAGACATTGGATGCACACCTCAATCTCTTTTTTCTTGTCAGGGAAATCTTTGAGAAAACGAGCAATAGCTTCATCAAGAGCTTTCTCTGAAGGCATGTTTCCTGCATTTCTGCAAATATAAATACATATTAAAAATGGGGCTAAAAGATAGGTCCCCTCCCCCCCCCAAATTTCCTGCATCCCCTACAAATCTGTGCTTCCTGAGAAAGCGGACATAAAACAAATGTGTGTGATGCATATAATTACAGAAACACGTAGAATTCAGTGTTTTAACTGAACATCTCTTAGGGAAAATGGTCTTCGGATGCAAGTCTAAAAAGTGGCGGGGGAGGAGAACAAAAGGCAGGGACCCAACCCATCCAGTGCTCTGCTGGGCTCTTGCTAGAAGGCAGAAGCGATGGTGGTGCTCCAGTGCTCATCTCCTGTTTTGTTTTGCATTTTTATTTCCCCCCAAAATTCACTTCCTGAGCTCCAGAATTTGCATTGCTTCCCCCCTGATTGGAGGCTTATTTTGGGAGAGTGGGTAAGCTACGGGTCCTTTAGATCAGTATGTTCCTCCAACCGGTTCCTTGCACACACCCTGACATGAGAGCAGCTTAATGCTTTGGGGGTTTCTGAAATGCTGGAGAGGAGATCTATGAGGTTGGGTTTCCCATTCTGTCTGCAAAAGAGTGGGGTCTGATCCTATGGTCCCATGGGATGTCCCACCTAGCATGGTCTGGAGGAACATGGAGGCACCTGGTGAACTGGGGCTGCTAACACCCCTTGGAAGATGGGGAAAGGGGCTGCCCTCTTTTTATTCTGCACAATATCCCTGGTCTTCAGGACTCAAAACAGGATCAGATAATAGTCTTTCTCCATTTACTCAGCTGGGAAGTGTGAAGCCTCCCACTACTTTTTTTCTAGTTTATCACACACTTTTCAAGTTTATACAATTCACTAGTTTTATACATTTCACTAATTTGACATTCATTTTGACATTTCAAAACTTGACTTCCATCCCCCTCTTTCTGCAGTTCCTTAAATTTATTCTTCTGCATATCCAAATTAACTTAATTTGCTCATTTATTCATCTTCTTTAAATATAGACTCTTATAACACTACAGGTTGTTACAATAATCCTGCCAATGCTTTTATCTGTTTATAATTTATCTGTAAATATTCAATAAACCATTTACATTCTTTTATTTAAAAAAAATTGTTATCTTGATTTCTTATTCTTCTGGTAAGTTTCACCATTTTTGCATATTCCATAATTTTTTGTATCCATTCTTCCTTTATTGGGACTTCTGCATCTTTCCATTTTGGGGCAAGTAACATTCTTGCTGCTGCAGTAGCATACATGAATAAGTTTTGATACATTTTAGGTAGTTCTGTCCCTATAATTTCCAAAAGAAAAGCTTCTGGTTTTTTTTAGTTGTTTTTTTTTACAAAAGTTACTTTAAGCATCCTTTTCATTTCATTATATATCATTTCCTTTCCCAGTAAGCTTTGACCTTACTACAAGACCACCACATACGATAAAAAGAACCTTCTTTCTCATTACATTTCCAACACTTACTTGATTTAGATTTATACATTTTTGAAACCTTACTCAGTGTTAGATACCATCTATATATCATTTTCATATAATTTTCTCTTAGACCATAGCATATGCTATAAATTTTATATCCATATTCCACAATCGTTCCCATGCTTCCATATCTACAGTCGTACCTTGGAAGTCGAATGGAATCCGTGCGGCTTCCAAAACGTTCAGAAACCAAAGCGTAACTTCTGATTGGCTGCAGTAAGCTCCTGCAGCCAATCGGATGCCCCGTCGGACATTCAGCTTCCAAAAATAGTTCGCAAACCATAACAATCACTTCTGGGTTTGCGGCATTCGGGAGCCAAAGCGTTCGAGAACTAGGCTGTTCGAAAAGCAAGGTATGACTGTATATTATGACCAATATCTATTGCCCAATGTATCACTGAGGATTCTGGGAGATGCTTTGGGCTCCTTTTATATGCAATGAACAAAGGTAACAATTAGAATACCGGCAGCTTGAGAACTACCTTTGGAATTCTGACATTCTCCAGCAAAAATTTGGGCAGGTGCCACACAAATGCTAAATGGTAAATCCGCTCTTCTCAGCTTGAGTGTACTTTAGTCTGGAAAGGAAAACAACTAGATAGATGAAGGTGAACCAAGATAAGAAATCTCCCAATGAAACTAACTTCAGTAATATTATTATAATTCTTACAAACATCTGATCTTCATACTCTAGCCATGTCTGTAAGCTTTTAGGACTGAGCTAGAAAATACTTTTGACCAAAATTTGCATTTTTTATAAATATTTTTGCACTACACTTCAGTAAGAGTTGCCGTGGTACATTTTCGGGGTGGGGGTGGGGGGAATGCAAACACAATTAAAATGCAAATTTATTTATTTTTATTTAAACAATTTATATACTACTTACCTACAATGGTCTCTAGGTGGTATGCAAACACACAACACATAAAACTGTTAAAACCATAAATTCAGACTTCAATTAAAATGCCTGCTAGATTTTATTTTTTTAAGTCATTGGAAGTTCAGTAGGGAGGGAGCTTGTCTGACTTTTAACGGGAAGGAAGTTCCACAAAATTGGGCCCACAATAGGAAACATGCAGTTCCTTGTGCATACAAGCCATGCATCCAAGCCGCTGGGGATCACGAACTGTGGCTTCCTCCAAGATTTAAATAATCATAAAAACAAGGGGGGAAAGCAGAACATTTTTTAAAACATAAAAGGAAAGGAGAGGGACTAGCAGATTTAAAACTATGTCTGAAAAAGTAGGAAAGCAAATGTTTTACCTGGTACCAAAATGACAATGGAATCTGTGCTAGGTGAAGAATGTGAACATACCATAATTGAGGTGCCCATCCTCTGTTCCCCACCCACTACACCACATGGGACACAGGCAGTCCTTCAAGTATCTTGGCCCCACAATGAGATATGTTTTAAAGGTCAAAACTTTTAAAATTGCGTAATTGAGCCTACAGACTGACTGGAAACATAATCATGTAACCCGGACTCCCCCAGCTTGCGGGGCTCTATACCTGCTTTGAACTATATCTCCCTTCAGTCTCAGTAGGTCCAAAATTCTCTCCAGGTTGGAGAAGGTTATGTAACCCATTTAACTAGCTAGTATTTCAGCCCAGTGATATTTCCCATGCGAAGGAGGGAATGACAGGGCTATCCTTTGTCCCTAATGCTCTTTGCTTTATCTGTCAAGCCATTTGCAAAAGCTGTTAAGAGGGAATCCTAGCATAAAGGATGCTGGAATCTCATTTTCATTTTCGCAGTACAGTGGTTCCTCGTGTTATGTACCGTCCCCCTTCTGAATCCTTTGGGTTACGTGCTCCGCTAACCTGGAATAGATGCCCCTTGTTGCAAACTTTGCCCCAGGATGTGAGCGGAAATCATGCTCCGGCGGCACAGCAGCAGCGGGAGGCGCCATTAGCGAAAGTGCGCCTCATGTTACGAGCAGTTTCCAGTTATGAACGGACCTCAGGAACGGATTAAGTTCACAACCAGAGGTACCACTGTATGACGTAACATCTGGGTTCAAAGGTAACTTGCACAAAATCAAGAATTAAGCCAACCAATTTTTCTTTTAGGATTCAGGAAACTATTAAGTATGCCAGTGCAAATGTTTAAACACAGTATGAAAGTACCTAGGAGGAATCCTCATTATTTCAAACAGGGCCGATCTCTTAGAAAACAATTGCATTAAGCTAATTAGATCTATTAAGGCAGAGTTTAAAGAGTGGGGAAAAATTAAAGCTATTGTGGCTCATGCGAATCCACACACTTAAAATGGTTGTGTTGCCAAAGCTCCTGTTTTACTTTCAATCTAAACCAGCGATAATCCCCAGGAAATTAATTAAGAATTGGCAGAAGATACTGAGTGAATTCATGGGGAGTAGCATCAAAGGCCAGCATCTTAGGACAGGGATCTAAATGTCTCGAAACAAGTGTCATAATAATTGTGCAGCTCAGCTACAATTTGTTCATTTCTTACTTGATCCATCATGTCAAACCGAATGTCAGGCTTTAGGGGGGAAATGGACCTAGAAAGCTATACTCCAGAAAACCTCCAAACTAGTGCCTGCACAAGTTTTGAACAACAAGTTCCATTAGTACCAGTTGCCATTGTTTGGGTAATTCAAAACATCTATAGCAGGTGTGCAGAACCTCTGCTCTGCAGGCCAAAGTTGGCCCAGCGTGAGTCCTAGTTTGACCTGTGAAGTCATTTCCCCCAAACCACACCCACCTGCTGCACACCTGACATCATATGTGATGTCATGTATGGGGCAGGTATGAGGATGAGGATTTGTATATCTCCATACATCATAAGATTGCAGGACAGTGCACAGAATAAAATACAGGATAAAAACAAGTAAATAAGTAAAACAAAACAGCAAAACAATACCCCCCCTTCCCACAGACACATTTAAAAGGCTGTAGAATATTAATCAGCCAAAGGCCTGGTTGAAGAGGAACGCTTTTGCCTGGCGCCTAAAAATATATAATGAAGGTGCCAGGTGAACCTCGCTAGGGGAGAGCATTCCACAAACAGAGAGCCACTACAGCAGGCATAGGCAAACTTGGCCCTCCAGATGTTTGGGACTACCATTCCCATCATCCCTGACCACTGGTCCTGTTAGCTAGGGATGATGGGAGTTGTAGTCCCAAAACATCTGGAGGGTCGAGTCTGTCTATGCCTGCACTAGAGAAGGCCCGTTCTTGTGTTGCCATCTTCTAGACGTCACATGGAGAAGGCACACAAAGAGGGGCCTCAAATGATGAAGGCAGAGGCCAGGACTGTTTATATCAGTGCTGACTTTTCTTATATTCCCTTTCTCATACTCAGGGGAGGGTGTCCATGCTAATGTCGTGAAAACAGCAACACTCATGCCCAGGAGGAACTTATCAGCAAAATGGCAGTGAAGTTTTTAGAAATATGCACACAACACAAAAAGGGGGGGAAACCTAAGCAAGAAATTCCATTAACAGCCCTATGACTAATGATTATGTCCAGTCTGCACAGAAAAATACTGTTATTTAAAGGGGGGGGGGGATGTAAAATCACCAGGGAGGGGGAACGGAATGGAGTACTCTGGAGGAGAGCATGGCTGGCCTAACTGTACAGGAGCTCATACTTCATACTGTAGCATTTTGATGCAGGCCCCACCTGTAAGTTTCCAGCAGAGTAGATGTGTTAGTTTGTTGTGGCAATGAAGTCCTAGCACCACAAAGGCTAACACAGTTTATTATAGACCATAAAACTTAATGTCATAGTATGTTTTTCAAAGTGCCACAAGACCTTCTGTTATTTTTGACCTACTTGTAGCGTCTTTACTGCTCAGTTTCAGCCATGTGGCATTTTGTAGCCACTCTACCACATGCTCCCAGGCCCAGCACTGGTTTTGAGTTGGCAAGGGGACTTTCACCACTCATTTACACTGACATTGTTTTTATTTTATATTCTTTATTGAAAAATAACTAAAATAACACGTCCGCCCCCTTTTTTGTAATGTACACAGTATCTTTTTTGTTGTTCTGTTTTGTTTCCTACAAAATGGGAATTGTAGTCCAGCAACATCTGGAGGGCATCACGTGCCACATCTATGCTATAGGCATCTGGATGGAAGAAAAGAGGAGTTGGAACTGAATTATCCCTAGTGGGATAAACAGCTAAAGCCCTGAAGCAGGATGGAATAATCTGGGCTGGGGCTGGGTGTGGTACAAGCAGGAAAATGCTGCAGGATATATTGTCTTTAATGGAGCATGAGGGACCAGGGCCAGACTGTTTCATGGCATGAGTAACAGGGTAGGCTTCCGTGGTGGCTATGCAGGCACAACTACGTTCCCAGCCTCGAGCTTGTGGAATCAGAAGACACAGACGCTTCAGCATCTGACAGAGGAAAATTGAGGTAAAAGAGGCACTGAGGAAGTTAAACGAGGAAGCCACACTTTGTTCTCACCAAAGAAATGTGGAACTCCTTGTTTTCCCCCATGTATGCCGTTTCTGAGCATATTCAGCCATATACACATCCTCAATGCCATATATTTCTCCTCTTCTGTTGTTAACTAAGCATCTCACGCAAAATACTATCATATTCAGAATTACAAAATTCAAAGAGCATTGTTTTGGCCTAAAAAATTAATGTTAGGGAGAAAAGCTCCAGCTTTGGTTGATAACTCAGTACACATAAACAGAATGCACTCCCCCAACCTGTTCAAATAATGTGGAAATAGTTACTGCATTTATTAAGCAGGTGCAGTTTGATATTACATGTGTAGCAATGAACTTGATTGCCAACCCAAACTCTCCCACCAGCCTGTTCCACTTGCCTATAGCACAGATGTGGCACCTGATGCCCTCCAGATGTTGCTGGACTACAACTCCCATCTTCCATGACTGTTGGCTGGATAGGGCTGGTGGGAGTTGTAGGCCAATGACACCTGGAGGGCAACAGATCTTCTCTCACATCCATCAAGAACCCACAGGCTGCAGCCTAGGTGTTCCTAATAAAACAACCCCAGTAGCTCTCAGGTGCCACACCTGCCGATAAGGAAGCTGGAAGTGGATCAACTCACCAACCTTTTCTCAGTTTTGCTGCTGGAAAATGAAAGCTATCTCAAATTCTCTCTAGTAACCTCTCTTTCTCTTTCTCTTTCTGTCTCTCACATACATACACCATCCCTCCCATCCTTGGTAGCTGCTGATAAGAACAAAGGAAAGAGGAAAACAAACACACCCAAAGGGCTGCTCTTTTTGACTGTAGCCCAACCATCCTCATCTGTGGATTCTCATGATGCCAAATTGCACCACCAGCACACAATAGTAAGGTACCAGCAGGTTTGGGGGAGTCACAAAGTTTGCAGGAGGACCAAAAGCGACAGACTAAGCATGCGAGACGAGCACGGAATCTCGATTTGATTGTTGGAGGGGAAACAACAAAGCTGTGTGTACCTGTGTGGAAATGGAGTTTCCAAGGAGGAGGCATAGCTGGCTGGCGCAGGGAAAAAGAACCAACCGTGGGCTCTGTCCGGCAGCGTTTTGTGGCAGGTTCCCCTCATCTCCCAACTCTCGGATTGTCATGCAATTTTCCTCGAAAACTTATTAAATATGCTATTAGACTCACCTTTCTGACTTCCGACTGCCTGTTTTCTACGACACGGAGGCTCAAAGATGTCTGAGGCAGAGCAGAGGGGAAACCGAAACTGAAACGCGGGCGGACTTCGGGCTTGTCGGGACACGTGAACACGCGAGAGGAATCCAATGGCAGGAGACGCTTACCGTTTGGACGCAGGGAGGAGAGGGGCGTTAAGCCCGGCAGCAGAAGCTCCGTCGACGGTGCGCTTGTACTTGTTTTGAAAGACGAGAGGGTCTCCGCCAGAGCGCGGGGCGAGCAAGAAACTAAGTTGAGAAGGGGGGGAGGAGGCCGGTGGACGAGTTTATGAAGGAAGAGCCCGGGGATGAGGGAGGATGCCAAGAAGAGAGGCTGCCTGCTCGTGCGCAGTCGGAGGCGCGGGGAAAAGCCGTGCTGGGGCACAAATGGGCATCCAGGAAGACCCACGGATTCCACAGGCGCGGCCCTCTTGCGGGGAAATCGCTGCGGCTCCTCGTGGCGAACTTGCGGAGATTGAAACCCCAATTTATTCCAACAGGAAACCCCGCCATTCCCCGCCCCCCGCGCATTTCCTGACAGCACTTCCAACAATTGTCCAGTAGCACCTTAGAAACCAACTAAGTTTGTTCTTGGTGTAAGCTTTCCTGTGCATGCACGAAAGCTTATACCAAGAACAAACTTAGTTGGTCTCTAAGGGGCTACTGGACAATTTTTTTTTTAATCTTTTGACTGCGTCAGACCAACACTGCTACCTACCTGATTCAAGAACGCAGTTTAATGTTGCAAACTTACTGTTCAAGTCTTTTTCAGACGGATAGTGGCAAAATGATTGTAATTGCTTGCTTGCTGTATTTTCCATGGAAAAATGCTCAGATCAGCTATCCCTGACCTTTTCCACAACAACAACAACAATAATGTATTGTTTATACCCCACCCATTTGGCTGGCTTTCCCAAGCCACTCTGGGCAGCTTCCAACAAAATATTTAAAATACAATAAAACATCAAGCATTAAAAACTTCCCTAAACAGGACTACCTTTTCAAATGTCTTCTAAAAGTCAGATAGTTGTTTATTTCCTTGACATCTGATGGGAGGGTGTTCAACAGGGTGGGTGCCAATATCAAGAAGGCCCTCTGCCAGGCTCCCTGTAACTTCACTTCTTGCAGTGAGGAAACTGCCAAAAGGCCCTTGGAGCTGGACCTTAGTGTCCGGGCTGAACAATAGGGGGGGAGAGCAGGCCAACTACCCTGTGCAGAGCTAGAATGTGGGATCCAAATAAACTGTCAATAAAACCAATCACTTAAAAATGCTCTAAAACGTTTCAGGAGGGAGGGACCTGGAAAGGGCTTTAACAAATATCTCCATTTTGTTATAACTTATCTGTAGGAGTAATGGACACTAATAAGTGACCTGGAGTGGGTGGTGATATTGAAACTCTCTGATTACTTGGCCGCATAGATAACTCTCGTGCTTGGTGGAACTTGAGCAGTTCCTGTCCAGCCCTCTGAATTCTTGTTTCTCTTACTATTCTTATTTTTTCCAGATGTTGGGAAATCACCCATTATATTGAGGGTTGCCAACACAGTTAAAGCATCAGAAGGAAGGGCAGATCAAACGCTTGGAAAAACAGTATTTACAGCCTGCCTAAATACTGTAAAAGAAAGGACCAACCAAACTTCACAAGGCAGGAAGGAAGTTCTGCCTTGTGAATTAGAAAAAACAGAGAAAAACTTACTCTGCATCCCAGCCAAATTTGTCTCTGAGGCAAGCCAGATGGTGAATGCAGTGAGCAGGCAGGCTTACACGGAAGGAGGTGGTTCATCTAATATCCCGGTCCTATGTCATTCAGACTTAGTTGGTTATTAAACCAGCAATTTGCTTTGCACCTGGAAAGGAGCTCCAAATAAGGAGCTCCAAAACCCAGACACCAGGGACCTCTCCTCCTGCTGCATTTTTCACCCCTTGCAACTTCCAGACGTGCCCATTGGGACTGGTAGGGCAGAAGGCTGGGAGACTAACAGCAGGTGGCGCCAGAGTCAAGTAGTTTTCTGCACTAGGCTAGTTTCTACACATGCCCCTCTCTATCTGCCACCCAGGCAACCAAGAGGCATTGTCAGAATTCCAAGGACACATCGCAACCAGGTAAAACACTTAAAGAAGCACATGAAGTAGGCCTGGTGTGTAGGTGTATGGGCTGGGGAGAGTCATATGGGTCAGATAAGAGAGGCCTGGTGGACAGCATTGCTGGGCTTGAGTTTCTCCACATCTGCCCTAGACCATTTCCAGAAGTCGCATGATATAACCTGTGCCTCTTTAAGGAGGCAGAAGCTCACCGTAAGACTCCCTTGGCTGGCTTAATGTAATTTGTCTGAGTGACTTAGAAGATAGTTCATCTAGCTGTTTCCACTGGGTGCTGTGTAGGCCAATTTGTTAACTAACGGAAAAGATTTTATACCCTGCCTTTCTAGCAGTGTATAAAGGCAGCAGCAACCACAATCCATAAAAGCAGTGTTACAGGATGATGTTACAGCAGTAAAACAATTACAGCTATAAAAAGCCAGGGAAGCCCTAACCCAGTAGCAATAAAAACTGCAGAAATCAAATCAAACAATGGAAACACCTAGAGTAGAAAAGCAAACACAATACTTAACTAGCAGAACTAACTTCTAACCCCTCACAACTTGGGTAAATGGGGCAAACTTTTGCCTGGGACAGACAACAAAGATGGCCCCAGGCCAAGTTTAATAACTGGGGTGTAAGTGCTTTCTCTGGAATTGCCTCCTGCCAAAATGACAGCGCAGGGAAGTTATAAAATAGCCTCCTTAATGAACATGTTGCAGTAGCCAGGTCTGGATATACAGTAACTGAAGACACGGCATTTCCTTAGTCTTGAGGTCTGTGCTAGTGTGTTTACTGGGAACTCGACTGCTTTCATCGCATCTCATCCAGAGAGGTCCTGAGGTTAATCTGAGATGCAGATTACAAACCAGATTCCAGTCTTAAATGGAACATGGGGAAAGGAATGGTGCTTTGCATCAATAAACAGCCAGCTTTCTTACTCCCCAATAATGAATGGGTTTCATTTATTTATGAAAAAGAAGCTCCTATCAAATCACACCCAAACTCTTTCAAAACTCTTTCAAAATATGTAAACAACACTTGGAAAATAAATCTGAAGTTTAAATCTGGAAAGGCAAGCTGTTCCTAAAAAGACAGCCCCACCCATGGGAAACTTGTTCAGTAGGAACACCTTCCTTACTCAATGCACTTCACACTTCTCCTTTTTAAGGGTATATTCTGCAACATGCCATTGATGCAATAATAATGCATTATTGGTTGGTATGTGTATGTATTGGTGGGTCCATCCATCCATCATTCCATTTTATTAGTTGTGATGCCTCCCCTGTGTTACTGCAATATTGCCATCAGGGGGTGGTGTGGAATCTTGTGTCACAATGTAGCAAAAGCAGAACAAACCCTGGAATATTTGTGGTATGATAAGTTGCAGGATTGCAGCAGTATGGGACATGCACCAATTGGAAATGAAGCAGTATGTTCGCCCCCAATTTTTGCAGGCACAAACAGTGGGATCATGTATAACTCTCCCAATACCATCATGAGCACAAATCATCATGAATGCACAATAAAAACAGCACCTGGAGAGGCTGTCAATGTTACCAGCCATGAGTTACTAATATAGATGGCCAGCTTACCGAGTGGTTAATGTGGGCAAGACTTACCGCCTCATAAGGCCCCCAAACTAGAATCGACAGCAGGGCAATCACACAATCACACACAAAGCATGCTTTCATTAATTCAGGCAACCTTTCAGATCTATGGTAGAAAATGTTGACACATGGGAAAATGGGCATCTGTATTGGGCCAGAGTTTCTTGAAGAAATGTGAAGTAGATAGCTGCAAGTCAGAAACGATTCCAGATATTTACCACGACCAAATACAGACTAATAGAGAATTGCGTAGTTTACGCACATGCCATCTGTTTCTTTGCTCACTCTGATTCGCACACAAGGCCTTTCATTTCCTCATAGAGCCTGTCAATATGACGAAGTTCTTCTTCCAGTTTGCTAGCTTTCTTTCTTATCTCTGCAGCTGTTTCTGCCTTGGCTCCCTCAGTCAAATGTTTAGCATCCTGAACAATGCCATAGGCATCGAAGAGGAGAAACACCCCAGTTGATGCAGCACTCAGCAGCCTGGCCCCTTTGGTCATGGCAAGGGTGGTTCCTGCAAAGACCTTTCTGGCATGCTTGGCCCCTCGGATTGTACCCCGGGATCTGCTACCAGCAGCAGTGACTCGCTTTGCTAAATCCTTCAAGCCAGGATTGGCTCGCACTTGCTTCAAAGCCTTTACATTCATTCTGATTCCCTTCACAGCCTTATACAGGTCAGGAACTTGACCGGCAACATTGGAGACAAGTTGTTTCATGTTTTCCCCCACAGCCCCGCTATTTGGGGGCGATCCAAAGCAGAAATCAGGATGCATTGCCTTTCTTAGACTTTTCTCACATTCATTCACCAGTTCTTGAGCTTTTTTCCTTTCCTGTGAATTATTCACGCTCTCATATAAGGTGGCAGAAAGGCCAGTCGCTGTTGCCACTGCCCCTAAACCGATCCCAGTGGCTGTCAAGATCAAACTCCCACCTGCTGTGATGGGGGCCAAGGTGAGTCCCAGGATGGTCAAGAGGCCAGAGGAGGCACTGGTAGAGTTGGCAGCAATGCTGGCGATAGTA
Source organism: Podarcis cretensis (assembly GCF_951804945.1). Lineage (NCBI taxonomy): Eukaryota > Metazoa > Chordata > Lepidosauria > Squamata > Lacertidae > Podarcis > Podarcis cretensis. The sequence continues at coordinate 28,103,352 of NC_137179.1, read as the reverse complement.
CACTTCTTATGGGTCTGGTCAATGTCATCAGCCATTTCCCAAAGGCATCTGATACACTTTTCAATCTCTTCTCTCTGGGTAGGGAATTCATTCAGAAATCGGGCAAAATATTCACTGTCTCTTTCTTCCCAAGGCACATCTTCTTCCATTCTGTCAAAATTTAAAATAACACATTTTAAACACACACACACCTTTTTATTTTTAGGAGGGCTGCTTTTGCACAAGTCTGTCTGAAGTCACTTCTGGATGGCCTGCTTAATGAGCATTCCGTCAGATTTGTTTGCAGAGATTAGATGCTGCTGCCCATTTAACGAGCATTTGTTCGGATTTGTTTGTAGGGCATCAAAGCACAGGTTATCCTACACTTTCCAGTGCCTTTTCATATCACAGAAGTCTGATTTTGGGGGGAAGTGGGTTTGTTTTGCAAGAGCTCCAGATCAGGTGGACAGCTCCACACCTCATTGTTTTTTGAACTGATTATGGAGCCAGGCAAGCCCTATCAAAATACACAGCTGAGTGTGGATGTCCCATGCTGCTTGCATGAGTAGGATGATGACCACTGTCAAATAAAAGGAATGTCAGAGTCACAAATCTGATGCCAATGAAAAATATCAAGCTCTGCTACTGCTCTGCCATAGAAAAGTAGTTACAGATAAATAGCTAAATAAATGTCATTTCTGATGTTCGCTTTCTATGAGAATCCAAGTATAAATTACACATGTGCTTCATCAAGTGAAGGGTAATTGCTTGTAGAATTAAGCTTTTCTCTCTTTTAAAGCCTCAGGAACAATTGATGGTTCTTTTTCCAGCTGCCGCTCTTTTGAAAAGAGAGATGCTCACTCCATAATAATTTATGAACATCCCCACACAGATTGGTGAGGCTTTGTTGATTTACTGAAGGCAAAACTGAAGTCTAGGGTCATAATTTTTTCCCCTCACCCACCAAGGCATGTTTGCTGGAACTTTGCAAATGTGGTTGAGATTATACAAGAAAGGCAGTACAAGAAATGGTTGTGTTTAACTTCTTTAGTAAGGTAAGCGTTCATTACTCTGGAGAACAGCTGCAATCATAAAAATGCATATTGCAAGCACCTGCTGTTTTTTGTTTTTGTTTTTCCACAAAAACCCTGATGTCTCCATAGCAAAGCTTTTCTTGCAAGAAGGATAGGAATGTAATGACCTCATGGAAACATGGAGAACTCTAAAAACTACTCGACCATTTCTTTTCTGGGAAATGCTCTTTCAGGGCAGTCCTACAAAAATGGGGTTTTCTCCCATATGTGGGAATATAATACAATAGTCTGCTCTGAGTGGCACACAAACCTGTTTGGAAAACATGGATGCATCTGAGGAAACATTGGTGTGGGTAGGTGGTGTGTGTGTGTGTGTGTGTGTGTGTGTAGAGAGAGAGAGAGAGAGAGAGAGGGAGAGGAAGGAAGGAAGGAACCTGTGTTACTATGTGAATTTAGAGGTATTCTAGGTGGGTAAAGGTAAAGGGACCCCTGACCATTAGGTCCAGTCGTGACCGACTCTAGGGTTGCGGAGCTCATCTTGCTTTATTGGCCGAGGGAGCTGGCATACAGCTTCCGGGTCATGTAGCCAGCATGACTAAGCCGCTTCTGGCGAACCAGAGTAGCACACGGAAATGCCATTTACCTTCCCGCCAGAGCAGTACTTGCACTTTGACGTGCTTTCGAACTGCTAGGTTGGCAGGAGCAGGGACCAAGCAACGGGAGCTCACCCCGTCGCGGGGATTTGAACCGTGACCTTCTGATCGGCAAGTCCTAGGCTCAGTGGTTTAACCCACAGCGCCACCCACGTCCCTATTCTAGGTGGGACCTGCAACAAAATATTTCAGTGTATCTTTCCTCTTAAAAGGAGGGCAGGGCATCCATTAAGCTCTTCCCTCCAAGCAGAGCAGTTCCAAGTTCCCCATCTTTACTGGCGTTTCCCCTGAACCACAGTTCATTCTTGGTGTCTTCAATGGGGCTGTTTGGTGGCTCTTTGCAGGGGAATCAAAATGTCCCATTTTCTCGTCCTCTCTCCTTTGCAGGTATGTGTGTCTGCGTGACATTTTCCTTGTGGGTAAATATTTATTGTTACTTATACTATTGCCATGTGTTCTGGTTTTCTCATAAGGTGGCCAAGGTGACATGTACATGACAGTAGGCTTCTGAATAGCAGCTGCTGGGAACCCCAGGGGGGAGAGTGCTACTGTGCTTGGATCCTGCTTGCAGACTTCCCATAGGGGTCCCATATGGCTACTGTGAGAACAGGATGCTGGACTATCAGATAGATGGTCCCATGGCCTGATCCAGCAGGCCATCTTAGTCTCTTATACACAGTGCACTCGCACACAATTTTATTCTCATTACAACCCTGTAAAGCAGGCGTCGGCAAACTATGGTCCGCGGGCCGGAAATTGCCCTCAGGATCAGTGTGGGGATTCTGTTCTTTATTTATTTTTTCAGCACCACCATTTCCCTCCTGGCACCTTTCCGCCCTCCCTCTCACACACCGCGGTGCCTCCTCCCTCCTCCCAGCTTCTCCCCACCCTGTGTAGAGGAGAAAGGGGGCTGGGCTGGGCTGGTTGGCTGGCTGCCATTTTGAGCAGCGCCTCTCTGGAGCCAGCCAGCCCTTTCATGCCGCTCATCCCTCCGCCACTGCCGCTGCTGCCCTGGTGCTCCTGTGGGCAGTCCAGAGTCCCCCCCCCACTGGCTGCATGGCAGCGATCTGGTCTCCGCTGCCGGTGGGAGGGCTCTGGATTGCACAAAGGCCTCAGGAGACCTTGCCGCAGTCTGGAGCTCACTCCACCGCTGGTGCGGTGGTGATTAGGCCTCTGCTGCTGGCGGGAGGGCCCCCATCCCACCCTTGAAGCGTGGAAGAGGTGCTGGCAGCAGGAAACCCAGCAGGCCACAATGCAGCACCAAACCCAGGTGAGGACCGCCCATCCAAACAATGACGATCATCAGTGCAGGTAAGATTTTTTTTTTTTAATTTAAATTTTTATCATCTACAATACTGTCTGGGCTGCCTGGTGCTCTTTCATGGAATGTGTCCCTTTATAATGCATCTGTGGGTTATTTGTGGGGCCTGCCTGGTGTGCATAGTGTGCATAGGAATTTGTTCATCCCCCCCCAAAAAATATAGTCCGGCCCCCCCACAAGTTCTCAGGGCCAGTGGACCGGCCCCCTGCTGAAAAAGTTTGCCGACCCCTACTGTAAAGTATGGTGACCTGAGAGATTAAGCCTGGCTTGAGGTTGTTCGTGAGTTTTGTGGCTAAGCAAGCACCTGATTCTGGATCTCTCCAGTCCTCTTGCCACAATCTAACCACTACACCACAGTGGCTTTCCAATATGTATTCTGGAAGAGATTGAATGCTGGTACACATGGCTCATTTTGAATCATTCAGATGGGGTGGCCATGTTAACTGGACTCTAGTGCAAGACAATTTTGCTGGCATGGCAGCACGAAGAGCTTTGGATGTCCCCAGTGTTGCTGTTAGGGCAGGACTTTGGGACAGACCTCTGAAGCCCCACTCAACAGCTTAGGCTCCAGAGGGCTCCCACTTGCAGGAGGGATGGCTTCCACATTTTGAAGTAGCATCAAAGAGTTGGAAGGAACTTTGAAAGGTAATCAAGCCCACTCTCCTTCCAATGCAGGTAGAAGCCACTGTCGTCTAACGGTCCCCCCACATAAGATCAGAGTTTAAAAAGACTTAATTGCAACAATTAATGTATATTTTATTTCCTCCCCCACACAGTCATTGTAGGCAGTACGTTTGTAAACATGTCTTCACACAGGATGCTTAAAAAATAACAGTAATTGCTGTTGTTATGCCTCTTTTAGACACCAGTATTACCCTAGTCAACTGTCCCTTTCTACAAAGACTGCTAAGACAATCTGTCCCCTCTCCCAACTTGTTCTTGTTACTGGGAGAGATTGTGCAGGTGGATCACACTTATCAAAATATACAGCTAAGTTTGGATGTCCCAGGGCGCTTCCAAGAATAAACAGAGTGCATTCTGGGATATTAGCAGGGAGCTATATGCCTGGCAGGGACGCAGGTGGCGCTGTGGGTTAAAGCCTCAGCGCCTAGGACTTGCCGATCGAAAGGTCGGCGGTTCGAATCCCTGCGGCGGGGTGCGCTCCTGCTGCTTGGTCCCAGCGCCTGCCAACCTAGCAGTTTGAAAGCACCTCCGGGTGCAAGTAGATAAATAGGGACCGCTTACCAGCGGGAAGGTAAACGGCGTTTCCGTGTGCGGCTCTGGCTCGCCAGAGCAGCGATGTCACGCTGGCCACGTGACCCGGAAGTGTCTCAGGACAGCGCTGGCCCCTGGCCTCTTAAGTGAGATGGGCGCACAACCCCAGAGTCTGTCAAGACTGGCCCGTACGGGCAGGGGTACCTTTACCTTTACCTTTATATGCCTGGCAGAACAGTTATCAGTTCAAAGGAATGTCAAAGTCACTTAGCTGACGACATTCGTGGAATACATGAAGAAATGCTTTGTTATGCTACAGAAGAGGCAGTCCCCCCAAAGCAGGCATTTTGATGCTTCCGGTCTTCCTGAAATAGTGTAAAACCAAAATAAGGATTGTTGTAACTTAAAAAAAATTAAAAAATTAAAATGCCACACTTCTGAGTTATTCCACCTCCTTGCTCTGCACGTATTTGTGTAAGCACTTGGTTCTTAAGAGATTAATTGAGCTGAAATTAATCCTATAATCCTCTCTAAAGTGGGGATAGGAAAGTGGTTCAAGACCCAAATGGGAGGAAGCCATCAGAAGGTAAAGAAAACAAACCTAAAAGTAGCTTGCTAGGCCCTGGATACCACGGAGAATTAAACGCTACTCTCCAAAGTTCAGCTGGGCAGCTTTTTGTTGAGTTCCCTTTTGAGTTAATTTGGACCAAACTGAAAGAAGTGGGGAATTAACTGAATGAATGAATGTAGGCCAGGATTCCACAGCAAAATGAGTCACATGCCCAGAAACATCCCATATAGACCAAAGCCCAATAATGACCAAGGCTGAGCATGCAACTTCAGATAAGACCCTCAAATAGGTTTCATCTGGATGGAGCCTCTGAGCCAAACCTGCCAAACCGCCCTTTACTGAATTCTTCTAGGATGTACTGCCAATGGCTGCATTTTAGCAGTTTATCTAGCATCCTTGTCCTACCACTGCTGTAGTCATTTCCCCTTGCTGCCCACATTTCGAATTCATTGCACCATGGATGAGGAACGTGGGGCCCTCCAGTGGTTCAGCTCCAGCTCCCATCAACCAGCATGACCAACAGTTAAGGATGACAAGTGCTGTAGTCTGACGGTGCCTGGAGGGCCCCAGGTTTCCCATCCCTGCCCTAGTCTTTGGAGAAGAAGGTTGTGCATGAATGTGCCAGATCATATGGCAGTCTAACAGTTGCCAGGAGACTCCAGCACAGGAGCAAATATACACAATGAATAAGAAACTTGCATCTTTGTCAGACATGAGGACTGCCACCTGACAGCCATTCTGATAGAGGACTGTGAAATAGGACACACAGTGGAGGGTGGAGATGTTTGCCTCCATTTCATGCTATTTTCTAAAAGTGTCTCCCTACCCCAGAGTAGCTGCTGATCCGGTTTGTAAAGGAGACGTTTTTATTACTCTGACTGTTTGCTACCTAATGACGTTAACAGTTTCTTTTCACTTTATGACTGGGAGTAGCCATGTGGTGTTATCTGCTTGTGTAGTTAAATCTGTTAAATGCTTTTTCAAGGAAAAACACCCCTGTTAAATGCTTTTGCAATCATTGCTGATGATTAACACACCAAACAATGCTGAGAGTGGCAAGCATATATGCTATTGATGGGTTACCTCTCAAGTTCGGCCATGTTCTCCTTGCAGTCTTCACCTTCATCAAGGAGATTTTGCAGCTCTTCATACTCTAGTCTGTCCGGCCAAAGTTCTGCGCTTCCCATGGTGTGGTTGTCGCACTCAGCATCTTCTAGATGAGGACAAAAAAGAAAAGCCAAAGCCCTCGTTATGCAGAGGGTCATCACAACCACATTGCACCATACAAAGTCTAGGAGGAACTATACGATAAAAATAATTAAAAATAAATCACAGAACAAAAGGCTCTGCAAAAAAAGCACACAAATAAAACCAGCAGAAAACATAGTGGCTGAAACCGTTCCAAATCCACATGAAGCACAGCAAGGGGAAGTTTGGTGCAAAGACTGAAGCCCCCAATAGATTCTAACTGAAAGGTGTGGGAGAACAGCAATGCCTTTCCCTGAGAGAGGGTAGGACTAGCTAGCTGCAATTAGAGATGGGGGATAACTTTGATTCAGTTTGCATTTAAAGACAAACCTACGTAATTCACTCTTCCAGAAGCAATATGGGAATCAAAACACAGCCATCCTACAAAATTTGCATTTCTCTGAATTTTGCGAAGCTGTTCTCCAGCCAAACAATGCTTACAGACATGCATACATTGGGAGAAAGTCTGCATGGAAGTTAATGTATTAGTGAAAATTACACACACACAAAATTATTTACATTGGGGAAAATTGCTTGTAATAATAATCATCCTCATATCTTGCCCATCTGACTGGGTTGACCCAGGCACTCTGGGTGACTTCCCACAGATGTAAAAACATAACATGTACATTAGTCACAACTGCATACAAAAATATGTTTATTAGGAGAAATTCACAATAAAAAGCTGGTGAATTTTCATGATTTTTTTTTAAAGAAAGGAATCACATATTGCTGCAGAAATGAGGAGACTGGAAAATGGAGAAAATGAGGAAATCGAAATTGACAGGCCCCTTCATTCTGTAGCTGCAATTCTGATCAGGAGAACATCACACTGCAACATTTCATTGCAGTGCCCACTTGTACTACTAATAACTGACACTCTCTCATGCTCTCTGCACAAATGCCTTGTTTGCAACAGAGGAATGTTTGTGAAACCCTGCTGCCTTTGACATGAGTCAAACAGGATCAGTGTGACAGGGTGGGGTGACTCAATCCCTCTGGCCCCAGAAGGTTGTGAACATTCACACCCTCCCAGTCTAGGCAAAGAACCCCAGCAGAAAGACAAACATAGGAAGCTTCTGTACACCATGTCAGTTTATTTGCCTGTCCAGCCCAGTATTACCTGTTCTGACTGGCAGCAGAGAGAGCTCTTTGCCATCACTTGACCCTTTTAAGAAAATGCCAGGGATTGAATTTGAGCCCTTCTGAATGCAAAGTATCTGCTCTACCGCCCCTGAGCTAACCCCCCCCCCCCCAAGAGACCTACCTTCATAAATCTGACATCCTTCAGAGGTCATTCTTGGAGGAATCTTGTGGCGAAAACCTCTCGGCTTTGGTATATTTCAAGCCTGGCAAGGAAAAAAAAGAGTGCAGAAAATGACAACAAAGGCAGATCACGTCGAAATCTCAGCAATAGCAGAATTGTCATCGTTACAGTTCCAACCATTTTTAAATTTACAGTGGTACCTCGGGTTAAGAACTTAATTCGTTCCGGAGGTCCGTTCTTAACCTGAAACTGTTCTTAACCTGAAACACCACTTTAGCTAATGGGGCCTCCCGCTGCCGCTGCGCCGCCAGAACACGATTTCTGTTCTCCTCCTGAAGCAAAGTTCTTAACCTGAGGTACTGTTTCTGGGTTAGTGGAGTCTGTAACCTGAAGTGTATGTAACCTGAAGCATCTGTAACCCGAGGTACCACTGTAACTGAATTACTGAATTCAGTTTTAGCCTGGTCTCTGCATTCTTTGCACAAATCTGAACCTGGAGATTCCTCACACTCAAGCTGTATCTGTGAGACGTAGGAACACAAGAGAAGTCCTGCTGGATCAGGCCAGGAGCCCATCTAGTCCAACGTCCTGGTCTCACAGTGGCCAATGGGATGCTTGTGGTAAGGACCTGAGCACAAGAGCACTCTCTCGCCACCTTGTGGCTCCCAGCAGCTGCTATTCAGAGGTCTACTGCCTCCAACAGTAGAGGGATATCAGACAAACTGGAAAAAAATAAGTTTTAACTGTGATGGTGGTGCATAGGCATCCTGAGATGAATAAATCCTAAGGTTATGGAGGAACTAGATGAGAGGCTTAAGACTAGGGATGGAGCAGAAATTTGATCCAGTTTCCATAAAGGTCTTCACATTTTCTGAAACAGTATGTAAACCAAAACACAGCTATCTGAAATTGGCCCTTATCCAAATGCTGCAATGCACTTCTCCACTTACTTCTTACTTACTTCTGTGTAGACCTGGTTAGGACCCCTGTCTTCTGTAGCTTTTCTCCCCATGGAAAACCCTCCTGCCAAGGCAACACCAAATCTGTTTGCTGGCTGTTAGGTTGGCAAGATCAACAGAACGGGACCCAGACAACCCTCTTGGGCTTACCTTTTTCATTTGCCTGGGTGACTTCTGCTAAACTGATGCGCAGAGCAGTCTAGCAGTAGGTGGAGGAGGTGTGTTCCTGGTTAATAAGTAGATGAGAATATTGACATTTGCAGTTTGCACAAACAGCAGACAACTGAGTGTCATCAGAGGCCTCTCAGGCATAGGAAGACACAGTAGGTTTGAAAAATACAACTAGGCTGCCAGTAACAGCCTCTTTAATACCAGTAGGGTCGAATCTGTCATTCTTTGAATCTTGAGTTTGGTTCTCCACATTTTCACACCAGTTTATTATTTATTTATTTTTAAAATAGCCTTATGAAAGTTCAACAGCATATAGTGTGAGTATGTGATTTCCCCTAATATATGCACATTACACAAAACAATTTCCCTGGTATAATGAATATTTGTATGTTATCTTCACTAATATATGCATACTTTTTAGTTATATGCATTGTACACGTTACTTGGCTAGAGAACTGCATTGCAAAATTCACCTGAGTGCAAATATTTGAAAGGGTTTTCAGTTCACAGTATTTCCGAAAGTGCAAATCAGGTAAGTTTAAAATCAGGCAAGTTCACCTTGAAATGTGAATGCAGTTAAATTTCTCCCCCATCCCTAAATAACAATCCTGCAGTAAAAGGGGGAGGTAGCTACCAGCCTGCACATATAGCAGTTCTTTTGACTACCAACAAATAGAGGCAGTGTGGTGTAGTGGTTAGAGTGTCATTCAAGAACTATGGAGACCCAGATTAAAATTCACTCTTCATCCATGAAGTTCACTGACGATCTTGGGACAGATACCAACCCCCTGCCCAATCCATCTCACGGGTTGCTGTAGGATAATATGGAAAGGGCAGAGTCATGTATGCCCCAATGAGGGTGGTTTTTACTGGGATCGCAACCCAAGGGTGAGGAGGGTTAAGAACCTCCCCCTTCCAAGATGATAAAGACAGGCCCCCTGAGCAGCAATGAGGCTTGGAAAAATACACTTCAGTTAACACCAATGGGAACTCTCCTCTACAAAGCTAAATGCAACACAGGGAGGGGGGAGACACAATGTTATAAAGATCACACCTGGGGAGCAAAGGGTTCAGCCTTCCTTGTGCATTTTAAATCTGTGGGGGTCCTGCAACTATAGTTAAAGAGGCAAGGAAACAGACATAGTTGAATGCTGTGCATTTAGCTCAAGGGTAGCCAATGTGGTGATTACTGAACCCCATTCCTATCAGCCCCAGCCTACATTGCCAATGAACTGGGCTTTGTGGGAGTTGTAGTCCTGAAACAGACAGAAGTGGGTTCCACGTTGGCTAACTCTGATTTAGCACAACATGCTAGGTTGCAGGATGGAAGGAGAAACTTGCTCGTTTAAGCAACCTGCGGGGAGAAATAATCTCCTTATGAATGTTTCTGTTTAAACCTTGAGCACAAAAACCGCAGCAAGAGTCAAGAAGATAATCACAAGATGACGTGTGCAAGGGAGGGCGATTGCGCATGTGTGCGTGGGAGAGCCCCATTCAAAAGAAAAAAGGAGAGAAAATGATGACATATCCAGAATAAAAAGAATCCAGTTGAGCCAAATTATCACTGGTGTGCTAATTTTTCTTACAGAGCAAATTGCCAGACTTGTAATTACAGTACTGTAAATGTGTATGTCATGACTCTGTGAGTAATTTCCATATGTGAGTGGGAACGATGAGAAATGCAGTAAGCTGCTTATATAATACACCTCTTTGTTCCGAAACGTATTCTGGCTGATCAGACAAGTGCTTAGGCTGTATGCAGCATGCATCCAGTAACACTGTTTCCCCCCAGATACTTGGGAGAGATCCTGCAGGCCTCTTAGTAATGAGTAAAATGTCTAGAAATGAAAGGGGGTCGAGTAGAAAGTGTTGTGAATGGATGGAGGCAAAAGCTGAAGCGGTTTCAGCTGTGCTTATCTGTAGCCCCACTCAAGCTAGAATATGGCACTGTAAAGGTCTGGGGCATGAATGGCCAAGCCAAGGGGAAATAAACATTGACTTTAGGATATGGTGGGGGTGGGGTACACACCTGTTTTACTGTCAAGGACTGCATTGCATTGGGGTACTGGTAGTAACCTATTGATAGACCTTGCAGCTTGGGTGAATTGGATTGGAATAATCACTTATGATTTATGGAGTTCAAAGGCTTTATTCATGCAGGAACTATTTACAGGATGAGCGGAGAGAGAAAATAGCACGAATCTAGTCTGGAGAGAACAGCAAACAAAATGGCTCAACTTTTTAGAGGTGGAGTTAACTTAAGCATAGTTAACTTACAGACATGTGCTGGCTAGATTACTACACACCAGGGCTTCCGGTCCTGCCTGCCTTAATGGAGGCAGCGCCCACGACAGCGGGGATCATCAGCGAACGAAAAACAAGGATGTCAGAGGGTAAATCATCCTTGCAAATTCCTCCCAGGGATGGGGGGAATGGGCTTCACTCACAGTTTGTCTCAGTACCTGGCTCTTGCTCCAGCATGGAATGGAATGTGGGCGGCAGGGAGGTGCTGAGTGCAAAAGCACTTCACCTGGCAAAACCCCTCCTACGCCACCATTAAGAAGCAGAGGTTCTTCATTTAATTGGATCTTTAATTGGCTTTAAAGTACCGGTGCATGATGGAAAAGGGTTGTAACAACATACTGCAGAATATACCAGCTACATGGATAAAAGGTTTGAATTGAGATAATATTTTCTTTGGCATGAGAGTTGTTTGGGGAGGGGGAAGCCCACGGTTTGTTTCTTCTAAGCTTCTTTTATATATATTTATGATTTGGCAACTCCCTCCAGAATATAAGATATTTACAAGCGAGGAAGGGACATTAGAGTAATATTGATATTAACAAGCAAAAATGGAAACTGCGTGTGATCTGAAATGAAGAAAGGAGGGGGAGGGGAAAATCAAGTATGACTATGTTGGAAAACAGAGTAATTCCCCTCAGCTCCGTTTAAAAACAACAGACAAGGAAAAAGAGACCAAGATTTTTGTGTGCTGTTGACAGAATATAATCTGATATAAGGTTTAATTGGGACATAAATCTCTTGCTGGAAGGAAAAGAATTAGGGGGCTGTGATGAGAATGCTGCAGAGATTCTGGGAGTTGGAAAGGAGTATTAAAATGTAAGTGCATTTGAAAATTGCACACCTTTTCCTAGGCTGAGGGGAAAATGGTGAAGATCTGTGATATGTTTTATTAGTGAAACAGAATGGTTTCTAGCAGAATGTTGCCTGTTCTGAGACATTGAAGCAAGGGACGGAGAGATAAGACCTCTGAGAAACTTTGAGATTCAGTTCTGCCCCAAGCTACGATGGGAGAACAGAACAACTGGGAAGTGAAAGAGACAACACCACATATGGACAGAAGGAATCTCCATGGACATAACAGTTTTCACACGTAGGGCAGAATAAAGATAATAATTTGAGTTCCTCACCTGAAGCTTTAGAAATTTATATATTGTAACATCATGAATGGAAATCATTAGCTTTGTAGCTGTTGACTAAGGAATTATTATTATAACTGAAATGTAACTGACATTAATTAAGATTATGGAATGCAGTGATATAAGATCGGAAATGCATCCAAACCACCATGGAGGGAGCCACTTTAACTAAAATGTATTAACTGGAAGTTGATTGGCATTTTGATACTTGCATAATTTGGAAATTAATTATAATTTGGCCATTATTGGGGGTATATTGGAAAACTAATTATATATATATCTCTATATCTATATTTATATCTATCTATCATCTATCTATCTATCTATCTATCTATCTATCTATCTATGATTACTACACAAACAGTGCCCTCACTTGTTTAAACTAACACATGCATTAACTAGAAGTTCAGGACAAGGAAATGTATTTGCTTTCCTCCAGCATCTATCAAGGGCTGAATGCTGGAAGTGGACAGGGCCAAAGTCAGTGGGTGGCAGGTCTAGAACCACAAGTGGGCATGGTCTCTCTTCTCTCCCCCCCTCTTCCTGCCACCCCTTCTCAGTCTCTCTGTCACACCTTTCCTCCCCCTCCCCCTTGCTAGGGGAGGGATATCTTTTACCAGAGGCCTAAAATGATCAATTGCAGATGGCTATTCTGCCCTCCTCTTTCCATTCTGCCATACATTTTGCATCTTCCCAATTCCCCCACTTCCCTTCTCCCGCCCCTCCAGGCTTCCATGTCCCCCTCACACTGTATAAAATGAGTCTGAAGGTTGCATAAAATCAGGCTAGAAGCAGGTTGTCCAGTCCTGCCTTAGGAGAAGGCCAACTGATGCCACAATCATGAAAGGTATATCTGAAGGAGCGTCTCCACCCCCATTGTTTTGCCCGGACCCTGAGGTCCAGCGCCGAGGACCTTTCTGGCAGTTCCCTTATTGCAAGAAGCTAAGCTACAGGGAACCAGGCAGAGGGCCTTCTTGGTAGTGGTGCCCGCCCTGTGAAACGCCCTCCCACCAGATGTCAAAGAGAACAACAACTACCAGACTTTTAGAAGACATCTGAAGGCAGCATGGTTTATGGAAGTTTTTAATGTTTGATGCATTACTGTATTTTAATATTTTGTTGGAAGCTGCCCTGAGTGGCTGGGGAAACCCAGCCAGATGGGCGGGGTATAAATAAATAATAATAATAATAATAATAATAATAATAATAATAATAATAATAATATTACGTGCCTCCGTGCCCCCTCTGAGTGAGCTGCAAAAAGGAGGAGGGACAGAGAAATCAGCCTTTGCTCTGGTAGCCCCGCTGTGTTTCCATGCTGGTTGCAATGTGAGGGGCATTTCTTCCTTTGCAGCCAGCAGGGGAGCTGCCAAGGGGAGGGCAGAGCAATCTGTGCCTCCTCCAGTAGCTTGCTGTGTTTTTAAGCTGGAGAGCACCACACGGTGCTCAGGTTTGTGTGTACGTGCTTCTATCTCCCCTCCCCAACCAACACAAGAGAAATGAAAGGGATATAAAGGAGGCATGAATGCTTCTTAGTAGCAGTTGCTGGGAACCACAGGAGAGAGAAGAGGGCTCTTGTGCTTGGGTCATGTTTGATGGCTTTACACAGGCATCTGGTTGGCTACTGTGAGACTAGGATGCTGTTCCAGATGGGCCACTGGCCTGATCCAGCAGGCTCTTCTCATGTTCTGACAAAGAACATGTGGAGGGATCAAAATGTCAGGAGCTTGTCTTACACTTGAGTAGGACCCTGGCACAGACACATGCCCGACTGGCATGTTTCCTCCCTCCTGATCGTTCGTTTGGGAGCTTCAAAAGCTTTCTTCTGCCCGAACATCACAGCGACTGATGCCAACAGGCATTGGCACACTTAGGGATCCACAGAGTCTTCACAGTTGCATAATAGAACTCAGCATTTTGGCTAATCTACTTTATTTACATATAAACACACACGGAGCACTGCAACATGGCTCCCTCTCTCTCTAGCATCAGACAGCAAAGAGAAAGAACAAAGGATAATAGTCCCACTTCATGGAACACAGTAATGCAAACATCCTGTCTCTGTCACTTCCCACTTTGTGGAGTCAAAATATACACCGTCATGTGATAGACAAAAATCCCATGACTGCAATCATGGAGCAGGAATTCTAACACAAAAGACCTGGAGAGTTGGTCTGGGCTTGTGGGAGGGAGGAGGTGTGTGCAAAGGTACTGGATAGGGAGCATTTTAAACCTGAATGATTGGCTTCAGATTGTGGGGTGGGAGGGAGAGAAAATGTCAATGGGTGGGGGGCAGAGAGGGAGGGGAGAGAGAGAGCGATGAGAGGGGTGATGGTGGTAGAAATAGAAAGCGAGAAGGCTTGTGGTTCCTCAACAGATTACCTAGATGCAGTATGGTTAGAAGAATTTATGCTGGACATAATGGACTACTAAAAATAGCTACCATTTTCTTGCCATTCCTCCCAGGTAGAAATATTAGAGGGCTTTTCATACTTAAGCTTCTATTGCATACAAATCTGCCTCAAAGGTCTGTACTACCCAGTCTCATTTGACATGTACACATTTGCTCAGGGATAATTAATGTTAATGCTAATAGCAATTCACATCTTGTTAATCAGATGTTAATTAGCCCACCTGCTACCTTCCCTCGCTGACTTTCCATCAATCTGGATAGTTACTCTGCACTTTAGATCCTCCTGGTTCATAGAGGTGGATATAGAACGACTGTATTGCTTCCAGTGTCTTATGCTAGCTCTGCAGCCTTTCCTCACACCACAGGGTGCAGCCATAAACATTCTTTTTGCGTAGCTCACTGGCGTCATAAATCATTTTAGGCTGAATTTTGCATTGAACGAAAATGAGTCTGCACTTGCTGCAATTCTCCCTTAGGGCCACCAGATGGCAGTAGATCATGTACAACAGATGCAAGACTGGGATTAGTGGCAATAAGACAATAGCCTGTGGATATTCAGCTTCAAGGCTGTTTTTAGGGTACCTCTAAAGTAGCAACAGGGAACGTGTGGCCCTCCAGACTCCAGTTCCCATTGCCCCTGACCATAGATCATGGGCTAGAGCAGCCATCCTCAACCTCGGCCCTCCAGATGTTTTGAGACAGTTCCCAGCATCCCTGACCACTGGTCCTGCTAGCTAGGGATCATGGGAGGTGTAGGCCAAAAACATCTGGAGGGCGGAGGTTGAGGAAGCCTGAGCTAGAGTTGATGGTGGTTGGAGTCCAACAATTTATGGAGAGCATGTGTTTCTTATCCCTGATCTAATAATTTCTACTGCAATTTCACAGGTAATCTAGATCTAGATCTAGATCAGTAGATCTAAAGTAGATCTAGATCAGGCCAAATCTGGAACAAAAATCCAAAGAAAACGTAACTTCCTTGCCACCAGTATTTATTCCTGACCCTGATGTTTGGTTATCCCCCGCCCCACATGGGTCACCAAGGACCCTGTGTTGGGTCCAACATAATATGATTCTTCTGCATGTTGTTGGCCTCCAACTCAGCCCCAAGCAGTGTGGCCAATGATCAGGGTGTGTGTCTGTTTTATTGAAGCTTATGTCCCCCTCAGGGCTATTGCCCTCATGTCCTGCTTGTGGACTTCCCATGGGCACCTGGTTGGCCACCATAAATGGAACTAGAGACCCTTTGCTGTGATCAAGCAGAGCTCATCTCACGTTCTTAGTACGATCATATCTCCTCTGCCATGCAGCCATCTGCCATTAATTTCTGAATGTACCCACAGGACCTGCCCTTCTCAGCCAACATAAGTTACTTCAGAACTCTTGTTAATATGCACTTTCTTACCCAGGTTTTTTCCCTAGGCATGTATTCAATGTAGCGCTACAAAGCTGTCCTATCCAGGATTTCCACCTGGCTAATGGGACCTTTCTTCCCTTGCATCCTTTAAATACAAACTTTATTTTCAGATAACTAAGTTACATGGACCAAACAAAGAAGAGAAATACGGTTTTCAGTTTCTATATTCACATATGATATAAAAGGTAAAGGTACCCCTGCCCGTACGGGCCAGTCTTGACAGACTCTGGGGTTGTGCGCCCATCTCACTTAAGAGGCCAGGGGCCAGCGCTGTCCGGAGACACTTCCGGGTCACGTGGCCAGCGTGACATCGCTGCTCTGGCCAGAGCCAGAGCCAGAGCCAGAGCCGCACACGGAAACACCGTTTACCTTCCCGCTGGTAAGCGGTCCCTATTTATCTACTTGCACCCGGAGGTGCTTTCGAACTGCTAGGTTGGCAGGCGCTGGGACCGAGCAGCGGGAGCGCACCCCGCCGCAGGGATTCGAACCACCGACCTTTCGATCGGCAAGTCCTAGGCGCTGAGGCTTTAACCCACAGCGCCACCTGCGTCCCCACATATGATATACGCAGTGGTTAAAATCCTTTCTACAGTTCAGTTTTACATCCTGAATCTGATTTTCATAGCAAGAACAATCTAATAGATTCACTTCATTTTCAGTCATTGGATCTGTCAGGGATTCTTTAGCTGTGATTCCTGTGTAGCAGGGGGTCGGACCCTTCCAACTCTACAGTTCTACAGTTCTATGATTTAAATCAGGTATAGGCAAACTCGGCCCTCCAGATGTTTTGAGACTACAATTCCCATAATCCCTGACCACTGGTCCTGTTAGCGAGGGATGATGGGAGTTGTACTCCCAAAACATCTGAAGGGCCGAGTTTGCCTATGTCTGATTTAAATATATTTAATACTGGTGTCCCCACGCCTTTCAAAGGAAGAGGAAACGTTTTGCAGTTGCTCAGTCACTGCAGAACGTGCTACTGAGGCTTGCTAATCATGACAGAGGCACCTGGGCAACTGGCCTCTGAGAAAACAAGAGGCTAACTGTGGTGTTTGCTCAGGAGCGGGAATGCAGATCAAGGCCTACCAAGTACACACGGTTGATCTTCCGTTGTCTTACACCTCTGACAGTTTTCCACATTCACACCATACATTTAAAATACTATGATACCACTTTAAACAGTCATGGCCTCCCCCCAAAGGATTCTGGGAGCTGTAGTTTGTTATGGCCGCTGAGAGTTTCCCCATGTCCTCTCACAAAGCTACAGGCCCCAGAGCTCCCTGGAAAAAGGGATTGATTGCTAAACCGCTCCTGGTATTTGTAGCTCCGTGAGGGGAATCGGGGTCTCCTAACAATTCTCAGCAGCCTTAACAAATCACAGCTCCCAGAATTCTTTGGGGGAAGCCATGACTGTTTAAAACGGCATCATAGTGCTTTAAATGTATGATGTGAATGTGGCCAATGACGCACAGTTGGCAAAAATACACAGGATGGGCACTCTCGCTCTATCAGTCCTTGTTGAGAGAGCACTCAAGGACAAGTGGGTGCCTGCTGAAGAACATGGGCAATCTTGGCACACTTGAAACTGTAGTTCTGAGGGCAGGGGACCAGTGATTGAAGTTTTTATTTTTAATTAAAAGTAGCTGCAAATCTCTGGCTTTTCTCCGAGCATAGGCTCTGACGTAGTGGGTATTTACCCATTTATTCATGCACAATTTTCCTCATCAAATGTTGCTAATAGCCCCTTCTGTGTGTGTTTGTGAGTGTGAAGTATCTGTATGCTCCACACGCCACAATAATGCTAGTAGCAACTTAGGGTCTGATTTAGGTATGGGAAAAGGCACGGTGGGATGGGAGGGAACCATTTAAATGCACACTACTGAGTGCCGCTGTGCAATCTGTTGTTTGGTCCTCAAATATGCGACTCAAAATTGTGGCATCTCCTGTGTTCTCAGGATGGAAACTGAGTAACAAGTTCTTGGCAGTGAACCTTGGTGATGCCCTTTCTGTTGGGCATGGGATCTATGCCAGCCCAGTACCAGACACAGCAATTATTTCATCTTCTGGGCTTGCCACAATAGCACCTGACTCAAAAGAGAGAGGGAGGGAGGGAGGGATTGACCAGAGTGACCTAGACCTGAGCTGTCAAATGACAGGTGCCAATCTGTAGGTCAGCTTCTTAAGCCCACAGATCTCTCTGCTTGCAATTCATTTGAGGAAGGGCACACAGGCTGCTTGTATCTATTTAGCTGAACTGCTCACTTTCCATTGTTTCCTGAGCGGCGACATTATGGGGCTCAGTGATCAGGAATGGCAGAAGGTCGTAGACATCTGGGGGAAAGTGGAACCAGACCTCCCTGCTCATGGGCAAGAAGTTATCATCAGGTAAGCAGAAGCCGGTGACCGAAATCTGAGAAGCAGCTTTCTTGTGAAGTTAGCATAGTGTCATTTTTAAGAATCAGCTTAGGAACGTTGCAAAGTTTCTGATATTATGTGGGTGGAACAGAGAGAAAGACAACTCTGCAGATAAATCTGAATGCTTTAATTCCTATCAGCCTTGATTTTTTTTTATCAGCTTTTAAAATAGATATCGACTGCTATAAGATATAGGTTGCTTTTGTAATTGACATTACTGACTGAATCATTAACACATAATAAAAGAGGATTAGAACCATAGTTGCATTATTACTTCCTGAATGTCAAACCAACTGAGGTTCTTGGAAAAGGGCACAGAAAATTGTCCAGATATATGAGATGCCTCCAGACAGTTACTATTTTGCAGGAGGGATTCTAGTGCATATTGCACATTTACGTATGTTTGCACAGTTAATGGACTGTGTGGCCCTAGCACATATCCACTTTAAAAATGAAAGAAAACACATTTTTTGTGGTTAGTAAATGCACTGAAAAATGTGGGATGAATGAATAGCAGAAAAAATTGAAAACACACCACAGACACGTTAGGATAGAAAAATCAGAATGAATGTTCAATAAAAACTGGGGATAGTCTAACCATTGTGCAAGCTTTGTGCAAGCAAAACAGGAGGAAGCCATGGATCCAGCAAAGTAGCTGTAAGTAATTTCCTGAGGATGAAGTTTCACTATTATTAGCAAAGATGCTTTAGATGATTGGAATACCTGTAATGAAATGGAGCTAAGCAGGGCGAGTGACAAAAATTTGGGGTTAAAGGAAAGATCCTGGTTCCATTGGCACTGGAGGCAATATTGACATAAAAGCTTAAGAAGAGCCCTGCTGGATTAGGCGAAAAGTCCACCTAGATGACATTCTGGTTCCTCATCATGGCCAGCCAGATACAAGGTGACCTCAAAGTGGTTTACATGTGTTATTCAAAGACTATAGCTCAGTGGTGGCGCATCTGCTTTGCATGCAGAAGGTCCAAGGTTCAATCCCTGGCATCTCCAGGTAGCTGAGAGAACCTCATGTCTGAAACCTTGGAGAGCTGCTGCCAGTCAGTGCAGACGACATTGAATTAGATGGGCCAAGGACATGATGCGATATGAGGCAGCTTCTGATGTTCCTGTGTGCCTAATCTGAACACCAGAAGTACAAATCCTAAAATGCCATTTAAAACCACAACAATAAAACAATTATAATCAACAGAGGAATAAGACATTCTTACTGGGCTATGAGTGATCGTCAAAGAAGAAGAAGACCAAAACGGACAAGGCAAACATGGCCTCTGAAAGCCTGGTGGAACCAGAGCATATTTGCTATAGGGCAAAATCCCAATTGTGTCAAGTTTTCTAGACAGAGGGTTCCCTAGCTGTGGTGCAACTAGGAAAAAGGCCCTGCTCTGGGTCCCTGTGTGATGGCCTACACCTACAGTCATCAGTGGGATTGTATGCATCCCCTGCCCATTTGTTCTCAGGGTTCGGTTTGTTGATATGGGGAGAAGCACTGCAAGAAATATGTAAGTTCCAGCTTGTTAAGGACCTTGAGTTGGGCCTGCCTGGTAACATATAGGTAGATCCTGCAAAACTGGTGTTGCATGCCATCGTGCAGAAGTGCCCATTAATATGGCTATGTGGCTGCATTCCTCACTAGCTTCAGTTTTTAGTCTGTCTTCAAAGGCATATGAATAGTTGTTTAAACAGGGAGATGATTTCAGGGTTTTTTTAAGGGCTTTGTAGCAGAAACTGGGCATTTCTCTTCCAACAAAGCTTGGAATGTGGCCCAATTAAATTGCAGGAGATTCCCAGCAATGTTATTCGAATGGCATTCTGAAGATTGAAACTCCCATTTTCCTATGAAGGGGTTACTTTCACACTGTCATAATTTCCCAGTTACTCTGATATCAGGGAACATAAATGACACAGGTAGCTATGGGTTCTCTCACAGGTGGCATCTCTGATGGATAGCCAGTTTAATCACTGCCACCCATTTACCAGTACTCCACATTGACTGGGCTATTCAATTCAATGGTTTCAGGATGTTTCAGAAGCACCCGGAGACCCAGGAGCGCTTTGACAAGTTCAAAAACCTGAAGACGGTGGATGACATGAAGAGTTCAGAAGAGCTCAAGAAGCATGGAACGACTGTCCTCACAGCCTTGGGCAAAATCCTAAAGCAGAAAGGGAACCATGAGGCAGAACTTGCACCCCTGGCACAGACCCACGCCAACACACACAAAATCCCGGTCAAGTATCTTGAGGTAGGCAGCCGTGTATGTCTGTATGGGGGGTAGTGGAATAATGCCCTTGATTGACCAGGATAAAAGCAGGAGAGAGATGGGAGGTTCTTTTCTGCTCTCTCTGTATATACAAACATTGGGTTATAGGAAGTTGATTTCTACTGAGTGAGAATGTTGGTCCATGTGCTCTCCAGAGTTTCAGACAGGGATCTTTCCCATTCCTTTTGTACTTGGTTTTGTTTGGTAGATCTTGGGGTTCTCGTAAAAAGCCAAAGTAGATCCAAAAAGCCTACCCAAATGTAGAAAATAACATTCCCTGCTTTGATATTTTAGACGTACTTTCTTTGAAAGCTGCCAGCTTTACATTTCTCTTTCCCTCCCATTCTTTCTGCACAGTTCATTTGCGAAATAATTGTTGGCGTCATTGCTGAAAAACATTCTGCAGACTTTGGGGCCGATTCGCAAGCGGCAATGAGGAAGGCCTTGGAGCTGTTCCGCAACGACATGGCCAGCAAATACAAGGAGCATGGCTTCCAGGGCTAAGAGTGAGCATGGGAGGCAATGTTCCCTTTCAGCAAGGATGGGGAGCCTGTGTGTGAGCCTCCAGATGTGGCTGGACCACAACTCCCATCACTGGCGAGGGCCAAAGGGAGGTAGAGTCAAACAACATCTGGAGGACCACAGGTTCCTCATCCCTGTCACGAAGAGAAATAAAGCAGCATGTTTTGGGTGTGTGATCAATCTAGCAGAAGAATATTCTCCTTTCATGGCAGAAAATTAGTTTGGCACCAGTTTGAAAAAAAATATACTCACTATATAAGGCTCAAGTTACACACCATGACAGAAGACCCACATCTTTAAAAGAAACTCTCTCGTTCATAATATTATTAATGCTATTATTATTATTATTATTATTATTATTATTATTATTATTATTATTATCGCCTGCCCTTCACCAGCAGGTCTCAGGGTGGGTTACAGCAGTTTCAAATTAAAAACAGTTAAAACAGGTTATAAGTGCAGGAACAGTGTAGGCCCAGAAAACACATGCATTCAGGGGTGCCGACTTGAATAAAATATTGTCTGGGGTAGGTAAGCACCTCCCTGTATCAGTCATGATCACAAGTTGTAGCACGCACATAATTTGAATGACAATGACCATCAACTTTTTTTTTGGGGGGGGGAGCAATTCCTTCAAATATTTTATTGGGGGGGGGA
The DNA here is from genome assembly GCF_951804945.1 of Podarcis cretensis. NCBI lineage: Eukaryota > Metazoa > Chordata > Lepidosauria > Squamata > Lacertidae > Podarcis > Podarcis cretensis. The sequence goes on along the minus strand of NC_137179.1, from coordinate 28,081,797 downwards.
AGGACCTTGGCACTTAGGAGTTGGCTCCTATGCACACATCTCAGATGTGAAAAGCCGGGGTAAAGAGGTGTACCTTCAGCATTCACCAAAAGTGCTATAGAGAAGAAGTCATGTAAAGTTGAAGGTTGGAAGTGAAGTTTATAAGACCAAATGGGCATGTAGGCATGAAATGCTGAATCATCTCATGCCAAACATCTTACCACTCAGTGGTCCATCCACCAGAGTCTTTTCCTCCTCCAGGTAGGCCCTGATGCCAAACTCTAATGATCCTTTTTTGCAAAAGGTATGGTCAGATAGATAGTGGGTGGGAAGTTCAGCACCCCCTGACTATTGGTTCTTTAAATCATACCGTTGCATAATATATGAATGGTGTCAGAAGGTCTGTTACTGTAATGTGTAGCTTGGGCTGTCAACTGAGGCTTCTTTTTTTAATATTCAGCACGAATCATTGTAATTTTGGGCTTAGTAGAATAAAAATTATATACAACAGAGATAAGCGATGGTTGCCTTTGTTAAAAATCCGCTGAGATATTATCCTCCGTCTGATGTCATAATAGAGAAAGGTTGCCTTGTGGTTAGTAATAGCTGTGAAAAAATGTTGGGCGAGGCTGTTCAGAAGGCGGGTAGAAGATAGGGTTGCCAGTTCCTGCTAGATTCAGTACTACTTGCTGTTTTAATAACTTGAGATAGAAAGACTAGCAGGATTTGCTCCTGGTAAAATTCATCCCTGGTCCACCCTCCCACTCACCTTCCTTGCCTGCTGTACCAAACAGGATCCCAGTTCCATCTGGCAACAGATGGGTGAGGGAAGGGAGTTGCGAAACAATGGATGACATCACTAGGTCAAAATCTGGAGAGGAATTCCTGTTAGAATTGATTAACTGATTATTCTTAGACTGAGCAGGGGCTGGGGCCAACCTATTGTAAGCTTGTTCTAAGAAAGTTGCAAAATGGCTGGGGGGAAAATATGTGGGTGGGGTGGATCAGCATCTTGGTGCCCGTCTGCATGTGCCTTCAGAGAGAACTCACATTTTCAAGCAGCAATTCTTTTTCTGCAACCATTTGGTGCAGAAAACTGTGGATATATTCAGATAATAATCCACAGATTTGCCCGTTTCTGGTAAACCAGTAATGGGGTGTGTGATGTTCCTTGCAAGACTTACCTTGCATGGTCTTGATCCTGCAGGTCCTGCCCACATCCTTGCCATTCACATGTGTCCTAATGATGTCATCATATCATATGATGTCACAGTGCTCAGGGAAGGTTGCCATATTAGGGATGCTGGAGCACCAATTCTCTGGCATGTCTGAACTATTGAATCCCCAAGAATGGCCATCAGGTAACTTGGGGCTATATGAGGCAAAGGTAAGTGTTCATATCTGCCTTAGGTGGATGAGAGCTTTGGAAAGCAAGCAACACTGAACCCTGAGGAATAATAGTTAAAGCTGTCAGTTAAGACATTTTAGCTGATTATCCCTATGTATTTCAGTCAATTGGTTAACAGATGAGTAAACTGTATACCTGGATATGGATAAAAACAAGAGTTCTGAGGCTATAAACATACTTTATTTTTAGATAACACATGTATGCACTGTAACAGTCCCCATCTTAGAAAAAGCATTTTCTCCTGCTTGTGAGACAACACACTATGGCACCAGCCGGTTGTGTTATTTTGTAGTTTGTAATACTGTATTAAAAATAACTTAAGCATTTTATTTGTAAAAAATCTGGCCAAAGAATTGCAGGCACCCTTTAGCTGATCAAAAGGGCTTTAACAAATTGAACAAATCATCAAAAAATAAAATAAAAATGCAGTCCTGGGGGAGAGACTTTTCAGTGGAATCAGTACATTGGTTCTGAAAAGACAGAGAAGCTCCATTAATGCAATCTCATGCATGTCTACTCAGATTAAGTTCCATTTAATTAAGCTGCAACCCTATACCTACTAACCTAGGAATAAGTCCCATTGAAATCAACTGGGCTAACTTCTGAGTAGACATGTAGAAGAACACGGAGTCAATTTTCAAGGTCTTCCATGCTGACCCTGCTAATGAAATGTAAAAGTATCTCTTGTATGTAAAAGTATCTCTTCCCCTAATCCCTGCGAGTTGCTACACACTTGAGTATGTGATACACTGAATGGCAAGTGGTGTGTTTTTTAATTAATAAACCCTATTTCCTCAATGTCTGTGTTTTGTTTCTTATTTAAAGAAAGCCTGGGTGTGGAGCTTGGAAATTTATATGTACAGATGTCAAGTTTAGAAAGAATTGTAATAATTTGAAGAGAAACACTATGCATCTCACTATTTGGGGGAAGACTGTGACCAGTTGACTGCATACGCCTGCTCAGTCTGCTGCTCTTGATGGACAACTTCAAAGCCCCTCTTCTAACTTTGTAGACTTAAAAAAAAAATCTATAACCCCGATTTGGACCAGGTGGCCCTTCAGAGAGAGGACTGTTTCAATAGAGGACTGTCTTATGGCAAGATGGACATGTGGTCACCATAAGAAAAGAGGTTGGGCAGGAGGAGAGAGAGAAACAGCAAACACAACAATGAGGGACTTGCCCACACTTCCTCTGGTCCTCCTGCTTTCCCTTGGGGAAAATTGCTCTTTAGAGCTCAATCGGAACAAACGGCAATTTGGGTTTTCCCTGGATTGTCATTTGTTCTGATCTGTCACAAAAGAGTGGAAAGGAGTGGGCCAGGTGGGAAACTGCTTAGACCCGTGCTTTCTAGGCACAGCAAAATGTCGACAAGCCCTAGACCTTAGTTACAGCGTTCTTGCAATAACCAACCAGAATGGAAAGAGTTCAAGGAGAGGAGGGGCCAAAAGTTGCCAGTCTCTGAGCAGAGGCAACAGACAGGCCTGGCAGCCCCCTCTGAGAAGACAGGGGCTTGACTAAGGTCCAGTTTGAGACTAGGATGCTGGACTAGGTAGGCCTCTGGTATGATCCTGCAGGGCTCTTATGCTCTTAACTAGGGTGGCCATATTTCAAAAAGTGAAAATCTGGAGCTTTTGTGAGCTGTTTTGGGCAAAATCTCTTTTTGAGCTATTTCTAAGGAAATCTGCCATAATTGAGACTTCCAACATGGGTTGGATTTGCCCAGACATTTCATCAATTTCTGCCCGGAAACTGTTTCTGATTGCTGTGTTCAGGAAATTCCAGATGTATGGCAACCCTATCTTAACAGGCTTGGCAAAAAAGATTCCAGCTGCCTCTCCAAGGGTGGTGGTGGTGGTGGTGAGAAAGGAAAAATAAATATCAAATTGCCAGAATGCCTTCATTTCACTTGATCTGTTGCTCTGTGTAACTCAGAGGCTTGCATATTTCACCACTGCAGTTCAATAAAATTGTCATCTTACCTTTTTTTGCATTCCAACTATTCTCCCGGACACTGCTGACAGATGGCGGGTTTTTGCCTCCCTGCTATGCTGTTTGTTGCTGAAGGAGCTGTGCCTTAAATAAAGATCTGCTGTTGTCCGTTCGACATTATGCCATTCCCTGAATGAAACAGCAACTGCCCCTTGTGGGTGCAGGCCTTGGCTTGCAGGCGAGCTAAATTCTGCACCTACAACAGTTGCTCTTGTCAGTCTGAATGGGGCAGCCACCATGTAAGAGTGACTATATTAAGAATATTATACATTGTGAGCAGCAGGGTTGCTCGCTGTAGTCCTTGTTGTATAATGTGGAGGTCAGCAGCTGTTTTTGCAATCCCCTGCTCCTCCTCCATACACTCAGGGCTGGATTAACCATTAGGCTAAGCCTGACCACTGTGTTGGCAACCTCAAGGCTGGATTACTGTAATGTGCTGCATGCTGGGCTGCCCTTGGGCCTGGTTTGAAAGCTCCAGCTGGTGCAGAATGCCGCAGCCAGATTGCTGATGGGGGCATCTGGCTGACAACATCTGACACCATTGGTAAAGCATCTGCACTGACTGCCTATCGACTACCAAGCCAAATTCAAGGTCCTTGTATTAATTTACAAAGCTCTGAATAACTTGCGTCCAGGATTGTCTGAACCCTTTTATCTGAGCTTGAGATCATCTCATCTTCTAGAGCACCACTGGTTGTTCTCCAAATTTGTGAGGCTCATTTGACAACAACAAGGGAGCCTTCAGTGTCATCAGCCCAATTTTGTGGAATATTCTGCCAAGAGAAATTCAGAAGAGGAAAAGCTGAAAACTTTTCTATTCCTTCAAGCTTATTCACACAATTAAGAATACATAGTATTGTGGTTTTTACTGCCTTTTAACAATGCTTTCATTATCCTTTATGGCTTATTACATATTGTTACATTCTATGGTTGTAGCATGAGCATTTTGGCCTTATTTGTACCCCACCTTGATTGATCAAGGGTGGTTTAAAAATGGCTTCGTAAATAACAAAGAAACAACTGTGTCCCTAAAAATGAAATTGTTCTGCTTGTTTCTCCTTCAAGACCCACCCAAATAAGCTAGTTCTGAGGCACCACAGATGACCTCTAAGTGTGGCTCCAGTCCATTTCGAGATCAGCTTCACAGGCTGCGATAGCTCTAACATTGAGTCATGGCTGGGCAATTAGCCAGATTTGAGATTACTACAAAGTCATAAAGGCAGCAGTGGAAACGATTGTGTTCTCTTCTGCACTTCAGTTGGCTTTTGAAACTATAGACCTATGAAAAAGCAGGGCATAAAATGGTGCTAGCTCAGATGAGCAGCATATTGCGCGCGCACACACACACACACACTGAAAACACCATAGAGCTTGGCCATGAAATCATGGATTGAAATGCGCTGGCAAAGTTTTGTGTGATTCCCAGGGCTTGAAATGTCAAGTGGAAATAGAAACCACCTTCATACTCCCTAAACAAGGCTTGAATGCCAGTTCTCACATTACTTGAGTTGAAGGGAACCCTCTCACCACCATGCCGATGAGTTAGCTAGTTTAAACGAGAAAAGCAAATGTTATTTTGTGAGAAGTAGATGAGCAGAAATGTAAACAGAGGTAAATAGGATGTTGTCTCTCAAAATAAATGCTTAGGAACAGAAGCCGGTGCCTCCTGGCAATGTGTCTGGATGCTTGCTTTGGTTCAGCGGACCATGTGTTGTTGCATTTGACCTTCACTCCAGCAGCCCTGATCCTGCGTTGTTCTTCATTGATCTTTGGGGACCACAAGGGCATGGGTAGGCAAACTAAGGCCCGGGGGGCGGATCCGGCCCAATCAGCTTCTAAATCTAGCTGCGGACAGTCCGGGAATCAGCATGCTTTTACATGAGTAGAATGTGTGCTTTTATTTAAAATGCATTTCTGGGTTAGTTGTGGAGCATTCGTTCACCCCCCCCCCAATATAGTCCGCCCCCCACAAGGTCTGAGGGACAGTGGACTGGCCCCCTGCTGAAAAAGTTTGCTGACCCATGCACTAGGGCTTCTTTCTTACTCTTGGTATCCGTGATCTGCAAAGACTGGTCCTAAAGCAACACTCTGGCCTATGCTCCCTGCACCCCCTTGCCTGAGAAATTCCAGGAGCAGAATGATCCAGCTATGGAGAAAGATGGTGCAGAATCTCTCCCCCCCCCCCTATTTTAAAATTAAGGCCTGGGGTAATCCAGTGAAGCTGAATGGTGAGAGATTCAGGCAGACAAACAGGACAGGCCACAGCACACGGATGACCTATGGAATTCGCTTCCACAAGGTGTGGTGACAGCCATCAATTTAGATGGCTTTAAAGAGGGATTAGATGAAATTTATGAAGGCTAAGGCTATGAATGACAACTAGTTAAGATGCCTCTGAATGCCAGTTGCTGGGGCACAGCAGCAGGAGAGGGGAGTGGTGCTCATGTCCTGCCTGGGGCTTCCCGGAGGGGCCTGGTGGGCCACTCTGTGCAACGGGATACTGGACTAGATGGGCCTTTGATCTGATCCCACTGGACTCTTCTTAACTTTCTTCTTATCGCAAACAGGTCATTGGCGCAGGCTTCTTATACAGCAGATTTCCTCAGGAAATGGTTAAATCCATATTAAATGGGAATACTATACAAACAGGCATTTTGATACTAAGGACTTGTAGATACCGCAACAAACAAACAAACAAACCTGCATGCATGCATGAAGAGCAGCCATGACACAATGAGCCCCCATCTGGAAGCAACCCAAGACAAATGAGCAACCCCCACCCCCTTGTCTTATCTCATTTTTGTGTTGATTCCTATATCTCCTTTCTTTGGTTCCTCTCATTTCTAAGAGGCATTGATAGACCTATCAAGGAGCAGCGAACTCCATAAATAACTTAGATGAAGAAGAAGAGTTTGGATTTGATATCCCACTTTATCACTACCCGAAGGAGTCTCAAAGCAGCTAACATTCTCCTTTCCCTTCCTCCCCCACAACAAACACTCTGTGAGGTGAGTGGGGCTGAGAGACTTCAGAGAAGTGTGACTGGCCCAAGGTCACCCAGCAGCTGCATGTGGAGGAGCGGAGATGTGAACCCGGTTCACCAGATTACGAGTCTACCGCTCTTAACCACTACACCACACTGGCTCTTGTGCAATGAAGGACTTCATCCCCCCCCCCCCAACTCTAACAGACAGCCACTCACTTTCCCTCAGTTCTGACTATCTTGCTTATGACAGAGAATGCTTTTTGCTGTCACATACTCTGTACCCATTACCTGATTGTTAGAAACCTCCAGAGGTGCCAGCTTGTGAGGGCGATGGCCAGGAGCCAACGTTGCGTGTGACGTAATACTCCTCCTCCTCTTCCTGGTGCCACCACTGGCTGTAGGCTGCTCCCACCCTCCTTCCCCTCTGCGGCAGGAGGAGGATGAGAAGGAGCCGGCTAGTGGAGCCACGTTATGCTCGGCTCTGCACTCCACTCTGCACATAGCCTTCTCTGCCTCCTTAACATTGGGGTCTCCCAGATCCCAAAAGATATTGAGAGGGCCCAAAGCTCTGTTCATCTACCTGCCATTGCCATGGAAAGGAACTGAGATTGAGTCCTCTGTGTTCTTATATGCAGAGCCGTCTTTCCCATATGGCTTAGTGGTTCATTGCGCCAGGGCGCCGGCCTCTCAGGGGTGCCCCAGCGAGTGGGGGAGCTGCGTAGCTTTGCTGGCGGCCTCCCCTTTCCCTGCACACCCACCAGCTGCACCCCGCTAACTATACGGCTGGTGGGCGCACAGCTTCCCTCCCAAGCCTCTGTGGGGATTGCTCTCCTGCAGTTGCATGGGGGAGAGTTGCATACCCCCCCCCCATGGCTGGCAGTGCGCAGCTTCGTGCCCCCCGCTATCCATGGTAATTTGGGGGCGCTGAGCAGATATTTGCACCCTGGCGCTGCATCTGCTAAAGACAGCCCTGCTAAATGCGGCCCTGAGTGGAAAATTACTGGGCCTGAGTCCATGAAGTATCTCAGGCCCTGACTGTTGCCTACGTGAGAGCTGCCCCGTCTCTCCTCCTCTTTGGATATCTTGAGAATGGCTGATATGTTGGCGGAGTTCTGTTCGTTCTCATTTTCTGCCTGCATTGGATAAATAAGTATAAATAGACAGAAGTTGGGAGCTAGGCTGAAGAGGGAGAACTGTGTCAGTACACGGACTGCAATGCAAGAAAATGACAGCCTTAAATTGTTTGACTAGGAGGGCTAAGTTCAAATCCCTACCCGTCCACGAAGCTCACTGGATGACCTTGGGCCAGTAGTACTCGCTTTGCCTAGCTTACCTCTACAGATGGCCATAACTTTCAATTTCAGTGCTGTCCTATAGCAGTGTGGACCTTCCTAAGGAGCTTTGACCCTCAGGTTTGGCATCAAAATGTGGGGTGAGTCCTCTTGGGACCAAATCCAGCCTTGACAGTTTCGCAAACCATCTTGTGGTGCCAAGGTTGCCCTAAAGTGATTCTGTGCCTGCAGCAGAAAAGGCAACTTGTGGCATTGCTGTCCCATCTGCTTGGTACAAGACAGGATTCCCCAGAAAGTCTGCTTGCACAAGCCTTGATGAAATTAATTCAAGCTGTGCAAGTTCATTTCAATGGGGCTTGCAGAGGAGAACTCCCTGATGGATTGGCCCAATGCCTCCAACTTTACTATTCCTATCCCTTCCTATTCTGCTACCCACAATGACACACCCCAAATTAATTGGCCACTGGACCAAACTTTGTGTTAGAGATGCCTCTGCCTGATTCTTAGCAACATACAGCAGGTATATGAGAGTGCAGAATGTTGGAGCACATGTTTTTCAGGGTATATATTTGGATGCACAGCTCTGCCCCAGAGTTTTTAATCACAACAGCATTTGGAATAAGTGACATGTAATCTCTTAAAAACATGTTTTTCAGCTATTCATCTCAGCAGTGTCTTGTGGAATTGAATGCTAATTGCATCGAGCATAACCCTTCCTCCCACCAGTGTTTTTTTTTTTAAAGCCTTTTGTAATTCTCAAGAACTAGATCCACTGGGAATAACAGCCCACTTATTATGGGCTTGCTGCAAACACCCTGGACCATTTCCTCTACGAGCTGCATTGTGCCTGATGGGGCTATGCAGGGGAGAAGGGTGAGTTCCATTAGAGAAGAAGAAATTGCCCTTACTCTCTCCCCTGGCTCTTCTATAATGCTAGAAAATGCCCTCCTCTAAGGACTAAGAGCATAAGCACAGCACCACTGACTCAGTCCAAAGACCTACCGTATCTATTCCAGGATCTGTTCTGCATGCCCATAAGCAGGATAAATGTGCAGACAGCTTTGATCCTAAGCAACTGGATTCAGAGTCTCTGATAGTACATAGCCATCATGAATAGTAGCCCTTGATAGTCTCATCCTCCATGAATTAAACCAATCCCCTTTCTCATCATATCTGTATATCAGGGATGGGGAGCCTGTGGCCTCCCAGATGGACTCCAACTCCCATTAGCCACAATTAGTGTGGCCAATGGTCAGGGATGATGGGAAATGTGGTCCAGAATCATCTGGAGGATCATAAACCCCCCACCACTGTCATATTTTTTTTGGGATAATCTTCTTACTTCCACTGTGGCCTGCTTACCCATGCATGCCTCTAATCATTTGTGCCTGCACCCTGTGCAATAGTTTCCAAGGCAACTCTCCAGTTGTCTTGTTAAATATCCCAATTTTTAGGGTCTAGCCCATCTTTCAGAACAACTGTTTAGAGTGAAACTGTATGTATGACTACTCAAAAGAATGTTCCATTGAATTCCTGGCCATGCTCCCAGTAAAGTGGACTTAGGACTACAAGCTTTCATTCATTCATTCTTGCAAACCACTCTGGGAATATGATTGAAGGGAAGTATGAAAATACACATATCAAACACACAAAGTCCTCAGAACTAAATATATCACCAAATTAGAGAAGATCCACAAGTCCTTAGTATGCTGTTCATGCGAAACTTGGGTCTGGCCATTTTATTAATAACTGCACTAAAAACTAAAGTCTTTAGTGGTAGCATAAAGCTGATTTTTCTGCAGGAGAGAAAGATAGACAAAGCTCTCAGCCATAAACATATTTTTAATTAGACCAGATTTTATTTGTCATGCAATTAATTCCATGGGTCCATTTAGGCAATTATGCTTCAAAACCTCAAATTAAACTGTCCTTTCAGGATCTCAGAGGAAAGAAATGAACAGGTTTTTAGAGTGAGAAGCTCAAAGCAAACATATTTGTTTATTAGGCATATTTATAGTCTTCCTTCATCAAAGTAGGGTTCTTTAACACTTACTATATGGAGAAGCCATTTTAGAAATATTTTCTCATACATCCGTTATCAAAGAGAACAGAGAACAACAGGGCAGGTTTTTGTTCTCAAGTTACAGATAAAATAGCTCAGTTTTTTAGAGCATGGTGCTGATAATGCCAAGGTTGCAGGTTTGAGCCCCATATGGGACAGCTGCATTGTAGGGGGTTGGTCTTATCCATAGGGTACCAACTCTATGATTCTAAGTATCTGGATGCCATTTCTGATGCCATTTGATTGATATATTATTATTTATTATATGAGATTTGGTCAGAGTGGTGCCTCCTTCTACAAAATAATGAAGGCAGCTTACAAGCAGGAAAATATCAGCAAAATATATCAGCAACCAGTAATTTAAAATAGTATGTGGGAACCCCTCCTAATCTTATTTGTTTGCTTACTGAGGCTGCAACTGAGAGCAGAAGAGCTGCTTAACCCTTCCCCTCCCTGCCATTTTTTGGCCTCTAAATTCCTGCCCCCAGCTGCTTTCTTGCCTGCCAGGGAAAAGGTATATGGCTGCCCTGAACATTCTCCCTCAAAGGTAGAAAAAGCCATTTGGGGAGAGCCTCATTTAAACGGCCTCTCCCCTTCTAAGTCTTGGTCTGAAACTGACAAAGGGAGGGAGGGAGGGAGGGAGAGAGAGAGAGAGAGAGAGAGAGAGAGAGAGAGAGAGAGAGAACCCAGCCCAGGGAAATTGGCTTGTATGTCTCTTGCGTATGGTTTTGTTTGGCCTTGGCTCATAGTGGCTGTGCTTAACTAGATTAGGAGGTAAATTGCTCTTTGTAGTAGTAAAAGTAGAGACAGAATAGTATAGTATTGGTTATGAGCAAAGAAAAAACCAGGAAAAGCCCCTGAGCTGTTGCTAGAAAGCTGGTGTTCATTTTGGCTGCCTTCGGCTGCCCTCCCCACATTTGAGGATTATTTTCTGTCTTTGCTGTGTTACAGCTGGTCAAAACAAAGAGCCTGAGAAAGTGTGATGTGGTTTATATTTTTTGCTTCACCCTTCTGGTTCTCCTTTATTTAGCCTTCTTTCCAAAAAAAACCCCAGCAGGCATTTGAGACAACAAGGGAAGCTGCTATCCTACAGTCGCAATCAATCACTCCTTCTTAGGCATCGTGTCTAAATCCAGGTAGCATGGCTGCCAGGCCTAAGCTCTGAAAGCTGCAGTTGGTCTCCAAATGAGAGCTTGAAAAACAATAACAACCACAGGAGAGTAGGTGGGAGCCTGTGTGCACATATGGACACGGGTCTTTCTCTGTGTGTGTTTGTAACCCCCCCCCCCCCCGCTCCAAAAAAACCAGTTTGCTAGGGGGATATTTGCATCCTTCCAAAAGCCTCTGTTAACTTCAGGTGGTTAAATGTAAACAGCAAACACCTTTAAAGACTCTGGCGAGGGCAGTCACTGCAAGGAGCTCACTTTGTCTTGCCAGGCACTAAAATCTTTGCAGTTTTCTTGTTGTAGAAGTTGGTGACAGAGGCAGAAGCACCTGCTCCTCTCTTGTTAAGGCTGCACCATGGACTCCTACTGCATTACTGGCCAGAGGCTGGGAGCATTATACAGTGGTACCTCGGGTTACAGATGCTTCAGGTTACAGACCCCACTAACCTAGAAATAGTGCTTCGGGTTAAGAACTTTGCTTCAGGGTGAGAACAGAAATCGTGTGGTGGCCGCACAGCAGCAGCGTGAGGCCCCATTAGCTAAAGTGGTACCTCAGGTTAACAACAGTTTCAGGTTAAGAACGGACCTCTGGAATGAATTAAGTTCTTAACCCGAGGTGCCACTGTATTGCTAACTGCTAGGTGGCTCCAGAACAATTAAGAAGGCATAGGTAGAATGGCCACCTTGTTTCAGGCAGGCTGTCAGCACTCTTGACAGGAGCAGAACAGGTAGGAAATTCCTTATTCAAGGGGAAAACAAACCTGTTGCATTTCTGCCTGCTGCCAGCATAGGAGCCCTGCAAGGCAGCAGAGGGAACTCATCTCACAGGGGGAAATTGCTTGTAAAAATGCATAGGTAAAGGGTAACCTGACTGTTAAGTCCAGTTGCGAACGACTCTGGGGTTGCAGCGCTCATCTCGCTTTACTGGCCGAGGGAGCCAGCGTTTGTCCGCAGACAGCTTCCGGGTCATGTGGCCAGCATGACTAAGCCACTTCTGGTGAACCAGAGCAGTGCACGGAAACGCCGTTTACCTTCCCGCCAGAGCAGTACCTATTTATCTACTTGCACTGCATGCTTTCGAACTGCTAGGTTGGCAGGAGCTGGGACCAAACAATGGGAGTTCACCCCATTGCGGGGATTCGAACCACTGACTTTCTGATCGGCAAGCCCTAGACTCTGTGTTTAGACCACAGCGCCACCCATTAGGCAAAATTGCATACATAAATGCATATATTGGGAGTAATGGCTCCCAAAATGCATAAAAATGTTCATGTGGACAACACACACACACACACACACACACACACACACACACACACACACAACGAACCTGCAAATATATGCAGAAATGGGGCAAACTGAAATTAAGTTTTGAAAAATGAGAAACCAAAACTGATAAGATTCACTCATCTCTAATTTAGAGTTCTGCATTAGATTAAGGGAGCAACCCTATAGCAAGATTGACCAGGATGAACGACTTAGGATCCAGCAGATCTCCGGCTAATCTGGGAGGTTTCCAGTGCAGCTGGGGTACACTGGAGTTACTCCCTCATTCTTAGCTCAGCTGGAGACAGGGCAGCATATCTTCCCCATTCCGTTTGAGCCAGCCGGGGAGCTCTGAAAACTGGGCATTCTGGGGCTTGGTGGGGGGCTTAGGCAGGATCCTAACCCTATTGAGCTCGGTCAGATGATCTGGCAACCCAACATAAAATGGAAAAAAGGGTGACATAAATCAAGCAGTGTTTTAAAGGCTTGTTTTCCCTCTGCCAGGCTTTGGGCAGCTCAGCCAGCCAAAGCCCCACTTCTGCGCAATGTTTGGGTCTGGTGTAACTTTCCCTTGGTTTCCTGGACACTGGATTGCTTTGCCCTGACGCCTTGTGTATAGGATTGCTCCCTAAATAACTGAGCATTTGCTGCTCTTCCATGACAGGGCTGGCCCTGGTTAGGTTACATAAATGCAAAGTATTATTACAGCTGGTTTTTGCAGATGACGTGGCTCTCCGTGTGGGCATAGCTGCTTTGTGTGTGATCTGAAACCTCCCCCTGCCCTGTCAAAATAAGGTACTGCATGATGCCCACACTCTTTTCTGAAAACAATAACTATAACACCTGAATAGGATGAAGAATATCTGCTTAGCCTAAAGGGAAGAAAAATAATTAGTCTCCAGAGACTCGGTGTGTGGAAAGTATTTGCATCGGTGCCGTTGAGTTGCCGGGGAATGTTTCTGTTATGTAATGTGTCTTTTCCTATGGGTGGATGAATAGCGGTCAGAAAATAGACCTCACCCCTTTTACATTAACCCCATCTTATTTCTGTTTAACTAGACAACCTTCAGGAACAACCTAGCTGATCTTTCTGCCTTGCACAGCAGCAGCAGCTACTGCAATTATTTGTTTAAAAATTAAGTTTTCATCAACTAAATTTGCTGGGCAGCTTACAAAGAAGGAAACATAATAACACAGTACTTTAAAATAAAAAACACAAAAATTAAAACAACAAAACTACCATATCCCAGACATATCACCTCCTTCCAAAGTAACCTGTTTGAGATTTTCACTAGTTCATACTAATTTTGAGGCCCCTTTCATTGTCTCTTTACCAAGAGTACAGCTGGTGGGGATGAGAGGTGTGTGTGTGTGGGGGGGCAGATCTAGGGGAAAGCAATTGGTTCAGTTGCACCGGGTGCAGAGGTTCTGGGGCGCTGCAGCAGATGCTGCAACTATGACACCCCATGGAAGGCAAGAGGTGAGGTGTGCATGTTGGATTTGGGTGTTGCACAGAATGCCACTGAAATTTGAGATGCCAAGGTCCACCCCTGTCGAAGGGGTCCTTTCAGTTGTGACACATACACGAAGGAACCCCAAAGACTTAGGGAAGGGGTTGTGGTAGATAGGGACGGAAAAACTCTGTCCGTTTCTCGTTCTTTCTAATTAAGTTCAGTTCACCCCATTGTGAGACACACACACACACACACACACACACAGTGGTACCTCAGGTTACATATGCTTCAGGTTACAGATGCTTCAGGCTACAGACTCCGCTAACCCAGAAATAGTACCTCGGGTTAAGAACTTTGCTTCAGGATGAGAACAGAAATTGCACACCAGTGGCGTGGTGGCAGCAGGAGGCCCCATTTGCTAAAGTGGTGCTTCAGGTTAAGAACAGTTTCAGGCTAAGAACAGACCTCCAGAACGAATTAAGTTCTTAACCTGAGGTACCACTGTGTGTGTATGTGTGTGTGTGTGTGTGTGTGTATATATATATACATGTATTCATTTTCATGCACATTTCTCCTATGCTTTTGTACTCAATTTTGCCAAATATAAGCATTTTTACAAGCAATCCTCCCCACCCCCAATAGAATGCATTGCTGTATACTATTTTCACCAATACACACTTTTCCCTGTGCGTTCTTCGGTTAGAGAACTGAATTACGAAATTCGCCTTTTTCAAAGGCGATCTGTGTATTGCTTCACGTCTTGGTTTGGGAAGCACAAAGTTGTTCACATTGAAATGGGAACAAAGCCATTTTCTCCCCAGTCCCAGGTAGGTTTGGGAAAGGTTCCCTGCTTGAAACCCAGGAGATTTGCTGCCAGTCAGCTTAAACAATAGTGAGCTAGACAGACTCATTATTAGGCATTATGTTCCTATGGCAGGTTCACCTTAGTTTGCTTTTTTAAAGGCTTTTATTCTTGTGGGCATTTTTTCCCTCCTGCTTCTATTTGAGCCCTTTAATACGTTTTTTGTCTGCTGCTGTTGAGAAGCAGCAGCAACCCCCGGAAAATGTTTAGGCGGGATGTGGGGGACACTGAGGGAGAAGAAGGGGGGTTTCTATGGTGCAGCCAGCAGTTCTTCTCCTAAGAGAACTACTTCATTTGATTCTGTCTATGCTTTTTTTGATGCTGCTGCTGCTTCCCATGCTTTGCAGGAAGTTTTCAAGTTTGTTGGGGTTTATTTCTTTATTTGTAAGTCACATTGAGATTATTTTATCAAAGAAAGGCAGGAGGTAAAATAAATACATGAGACCAACTCCTGAGGGAGCATGAGGATATAGATTCCAGTACTTTCAATGACTTAGAATTACACCAGAGTAGCATTATCGCTATGTAACTTCAATGCATCAGTAGTGACATGAGAGATTTTTGTGTGTATTTATTTCAACATACGCATGCTGCCTTTCAGGCCTGGGCTTCCCAATGCAGCTTACAATGTGCTAAAGCCAGAAAATCCATTAAACCTCAACTAAAAACACTAACAATGAAATTCTGTGCATTTCTGTTCAAAAGGAGCCAATTGTGTTCAATGGGACTTGACTCCCAGTAAGTGTGCACAGGATAGAAGCCGAAAACGTGAAATGTATGGGCATGCAGCACTTCAAAGCGGTACAAACTGTACATTTACCCACTTTTTTTTAAAGGAGCCATTTTTAAATACTGTTGAGGGAGGTGGATTAGTAATATCATTGGTATCCAGGCAATCAGCACTGTGGGCTTGTTCTGTAAACCCATAGATTCAATTTCCCCTGAGCTTCGTCAGAAAGAGAAGCTGGTATGCCTAAGTTCAGCGGAGGAGCAAGCCGATCGGGTGCCTGCGGCGGCGTGTGTGCCCTGTGCCCAAGGGTAGGGCCAGCTGCCCGCGAGGGCGGGGAAGCTGGGGCAGAATGCTCTGTGGGGCCCCTGAGGAGTCTGCCTGCCTCCTCCCACTCAGCCGCCCTACAATGGGGGGGGGGAGGCAGTGGACAGACTGTTTGGGGCAGCGCAGAGCCTGCGGGCACTCAAGCCACTGCATCACTCCCAGGAGAGACGTGTCATTCAGGCACGCTGCTGTGAGTGCTGCTCAGCATTTTGTCAACCCCCCCCAGTGGTGACATCCAGGGTGGACCACCCCCACTGCACCCCCCTTCCTCTGCCCCTGGCTAAGCTCAACAAGGGCAGTGCCTTCTCTACACAGTGAGCTCACACCTCAGATTATATAGATCTGTACACTTCGAAAAGAAGATTGCCCTTTCTGTGGCTGCAGATTAGGAACTGAGGGAACTGACCACAAGATGGTATCATTGTGCTTTCTATCTAGGCTGGTCAGAATAATATTTCAAAATGTAAAGAGTTGAGTATACAGTATTTATTTAACAGCCGGCTGTAAATGTTAAGAGCCAAGGTTCTAAAATAAAGGGTGTTCATTATGTTCTGAAGGGCTGTAATGGTCTGAAACACCGAGAGACATTCCTTTAAAATGTGCTAAAATTAAACAACTTCCTAGTACACACTACTTAGAATTAGGCCTGTTATCCATATCCCAAACCTCATGCAACAAGTCTGAAAGCCATTAAGGGAGATTTCATGTTATATTTGTAGCCGTCAGGGAGCCTCAATGCTCTAGTGAGCCACAGTTCATATGCTTCTAATAATCTGTACACTCAGGAACTGCAGGAACCAGAGTAGAAACAACCAAGACTACTACCTAAGTTTCGATTCTCCATGCTCTATCTGTAACTGTGCTGCCACTGGCTAACTGTGGAAAAGGAGAGTGTAGCTAACAGGCTTATGTGATCTAAAACACACCCTGCAACATCCCACTGATCAAAATTGGGATGCTTGTTTTTTCGGTACCAAGCTCTTGTGGGAGCCAGGTGACTCACAACAGAGCGCAAGACCAAAAAATGAGCATCTTTTGGTCAGACGCTCTGGCCTGAGCTAGTTGACTCGCAACACAGTTATGGATCAAAAAAAGGACATTCCAGGATCCGATCAGAATCTGTGATGGCTTCTGTAGTTCTGGGGTGTCCTGCTTAAACCGGGACAGTTGAGGAGTATGCATGAAGCACTATTTACATACGTAGCACATAAACAGCTCCAGCTTGCATATGTTCTTATGAGATCTCATATAGCTGATCTGATTTGCCATTTCAAACAGATCCTCTCCTCCTTGCAAATGATGGTAGTTGCAACCTCTACTCTGTGTATGTTCTTTCTTTGCTAAGTGTTTATAGAAAGTTTATAATGGATTCTCTCTCATTCAGTTCCTTGCTGTGTTGCTATATACTAAGTTCCAGATGGAGTAATTTACAGTCTTCATAATATTCCTGGCATAATCTTCTCCCCCCCCCTCTCTCTCTCTCTCCCCCTCCCTCCCTGTGTGTGTGTGTGTGTGTGTGTGTGTGTGTGTGTATACACACCCACACACCCAAGTTTAACATCATTTCTGCCACAATGGAAATATATTTAGCTGACAATAGCCACAAGGGCAGCCAATTCCTGTGCTCCAAGTTTCCATCAAGAATTATCTTCCATATGATGCATCTTACATTTGCTAAGACTTTGCACTGAACTATGCAGAGCATTCATTTTGTTTGCTGCCTTGGACATGCCAAACAGAGATGCAGCCTATAACTCTGAACAAACAAACAAACCTCCGGTAGCAACCAGATCCGCAGTCAACATTCTTACCTCTCCAGCAGCGTCACATTCAAGTCTCTTATGACCTTGCTTCGTGAACTTGGCTTTTCACAGTCATCATCAATCATAGAGCTGGAATGAGTTGGACCACAAAGATGAAAGGACCAGCTTCAGCCCTTAAGCTGAACCCATCCTCTGTTAATAGATAATCAGATATGTAAGAAAGAAAGAAAGAAAATGGAATTTCAGCAGGTGCAGATTTTTTTCCAGCTCTGCACACTACAGCATGACATGTGGCATGTGCCAGATTTTCCCACTTCTGCTAACTATTAGAAACACAGGATGTGAGCACACTGTTGCATCTGATTTTCCTAGCAGCTTGTCATAAGATTTAGTTAAACCCAGGTTGGGGAACTTTCTTCAGGCTAAAGGCCATATTCCTATGTGGGCAACCTTCTGAGGGCCACATGCCAGTAGTGGGTGGAGTCAGAGGCAGAAGTGGGTGGAGTCACAAATGCAAATGTCATGCTCGTACAGTAGGGTAGTTTCTACACCTGCACACCCCTCTCATTCCAGACAACCATGGTGGATTCTTAGATTTCAAGGACACATTCCAAATGGGCAAAAGCACTCAGAAAATATGAGGAAGGCGTGATGAGGAATGCGGCCTGGGGTCAGGAGGTGTGGTCAAGGAAACAGCATGGCCTGGACAAATTCCCAAGGGCCATACAGAGAGGTTTGGGGGATCACACTTGGACCTTTGCCTTGAGGTACCCCCACGCCTGAGTTAAACAATCTAGGGTGGTGAAAATTACAAGTCAAGATAAAAATCATCTCCCAGTAACTGCGCAACTGTACCTGTGGCCAGTTTCTTTCAGACTCCAAATACACACAGTATAAAGCAAGCTAAATCCCAAAGCCCTCCAGGCCTCACCCCCCAATTTCAAACAGTTAATAGCCATACATCAAAAATCCAGTCCTCCCACGCTTGTTCCGTGCACTTAATAGAATTGAAATTATAATAAACCCAAAGCTGGCTAAACTGTTTATGAGGTGTTGACTGACTTTCAGGCACTCACATGTAAACACCTTGTATTGGACTGCAATTTCAGTTGGGATCATTCCTGCTCATTACTTCTGCATCAGAAAAAGCAATGCAATTTATAGTCTGAATGATAATGCATGCAGCCAGCTCGCTAAAATCACCACTAATTATCTAGTGCATTATTGCCAGACCAGGCTCGTATTCTTGCTGAACAAGATCAGTTGAAGTTACAGATGAGGCTAGCTCAAGGTATTTTGTCACTCTATGAGAGATACAACTTTGTTTGCCCTCCACCAGCTATCTTGTATGCTGAACAACATGATGCTGGATCATGGTTGGTGGGAAAGCTAGAGTTTCCCAGGATACTGTTTTCTTAGCTCCATTTTTAATTTCTAAACTTACACGATCAGTGTCATGGCTTCGCAGCATTACAACAGTTCAAAAGTCAGGCCTCAGCCCAGCATTTGTTTCCAATGTCAGGATTCCTGGACTCTGTTCCTGGAACATATTGTTATGAGACTGAGATTGGATTAAATGATGCACAGGGTCCCATCTCTGAGATTTTACAATTGAGATGTAGAGAAGAATGACTGCTAAAATGGTCCATCTAGTTTCCTTTAGGCCTGGCCATGTCTGTTAAGGATCTTCTTTGTTATGTAAGGTAGCAGTAATTGCTACTGTTGGCATCTGTCTGTCTCCAGAGACAATAGAATGTGCCTCTGCCTTCAGTAGGGTGAAGTCAAATTGCTGCATTAGCAGCACCAAAGTGGCCTTCCGCAGGGTGCAGGCCTGGGCAGTGTGTATGGAGGTTCTGGACTGCCCAGATGACAATACCTCCTTCTCGGCCTCGCTGATGTGGTCCAAAGGAAAGCAGAGCAATACATTTGGCACCAGCTTGGCTCCAGGAGCTGCTGGAAGGAAGCGTACAGGGAGCCATCCAACCATCTCAGGGACTCCCCTCTGGATTTTTGTAGAGTTTACTCCTTTGCCTTTTCTTCTCCTGAAGATGTCCCACAAGGAAGCAGTGGGTTAGGACCAGAGTTTTCCTTCTATATGGGCTACCTTCCCAGGTTGGTCTTGTCAGCTCAATCCACCAGAGCCTGTCTTCTCATGCAGGGGAAGTTACTAACTCACCAAGGCTCTGAGACCCATTGACTACCCTCACCTGGTTTAGCTGGTCAGTTGAAGCAGTTCCTGGGGTGTGGTCCCAACTTCTAGGAGCCACAGGTGAGAGCTGAGTTCAGGGTGGGGATCAAATGTGGACAAGCTACCCCAGAAGAAGCATGATATGTCCTCCACCAGACATACTACCCCTCCCCTAACACTTCATACACCCCAACAACTATAGCAATTGCTTTAGTGCCACAGAAACTGAGTAGCTGGCAATACTTCTGGAAGGTGAGCCAGTATGGCAAAAGAGGGCATGTCTTTCTTTCCCCTTGCCAGGCTGAAGGTGTGTGAAAGAGAACAATAAATGGCAGGTTTACATGATCAATATAAAAATATATATAATATTATATGATAAATATAATAGCATTGTGGTAGCCACTATGTTGCAAGCAGTAAGCAATACTGCAAGGACTGAGTGAGGTGTGTTGCTAACTAAAGCTCCACCAGCAAAACCATGTGTCCTCACACATTCTACCATACCTGGTCCTAAGAAGAAGCTGTGTTTCCCTGGGCAGAAAGGGCTCTGTCGCCTCCTTTTATAGCCTTTCTTTCCAGCCAGTCGCCTCCTGCTGAGAGAGAAGGGCTGCTTTGCTGGCAGAGTCAATGCATCCCAGCAGTGAGTGGCAGGCTCGGACTTTTGCTGCCTAGGATGCTTTTGGCTGTTGGTAGGAGGAGAGAATAGAGCTTTTTGCTCTGCAGCTTGAGACTGAGCGGCTGCACACCAGTGGGAAACAGCCTGCTGATGAGCAGTTGCAAAAACTCTTTATTATTGTGCACAGGCTGCCTCAGTGGCCTTTTCATTGTACATTTTCTCGACCGCTATTGTGCATCTATGGCACTGTGCAGACCTTGCAATAGTGGCAGCGTGCTGATTTCAGGCAATGAGATTAACGCTAATGCTGGGTTGAAGTATTCATCCCTGTGATTTTCATACATTTCAGGGGGGCGGTGGAGTAAAAACACTGCCAAATGCTGAATTGATTTGGATCTGAATGAATTTTAAGAGTTATGTGTGTGTGTGTGTGTGTGTGTGTGTGTGTGTGTGTGTGTGCATTGCATACCTTTAAATGCAAAGTTGCTGAGGTTCTCCTATCAGATTATGCACAAATCTTGCAGTGCAGTTTAAAAAAATACACAGAGAGGTTTCTTTTACAGGAAATATATTTTCAGGAAAGTGCATTGGAAAGCATACAAAAACTGCCTTTTAGGGGATGAATGCAGATAAAATTGAGGCATCTAATCATAAGCCTGAATTTTTATTAAAGCTTATATGTTTAATCAGGGCCTGTATCTTAAAAGACCAGTCTTAGAAGACTAGCTGCCTAAGAACCTTGGCAGAATGTTTTTCTCCTAGACAAAGGGGCCCCCTGATTTATAGCAGAAAACAATTCTCAAAGTCGTAAAAAGGGAATTACAGGCTGACAGCCAAGGTTACACTGACCCTACAAATTAAGGGTGGATAAATAGTAAAATGAGCCATATCTTCTTCCTAAGGTTAAAAAGGTCAAGAGCAGTGAAAAAGCAACTGGTCTGGCTGGCAGAAACAGAACATTTTTGGGAAGTCTTTTCTAAAGCTGTTTCTTTCTTAAACTAAGATCCTTTTAAGATTTCTTTTCCTTTTAAAAGGTTATTTATGTATTAAATACATTAGCTTAAATATAATTATGCAAAGGATTTAAGAAATGCTAGATTCTTATTTCATATAGTTGGAAGAGATCACAGGGGCCATCAGCCACCAGCCCCCCTTGCTAGACAGGAGACGCCATCGGGCGCTCCTGATATATGGTTGTCAGGCCTTTTGTTTAGAAACCTTCAGATGAAGGAGATCTCTCAATGTTGATGTGAACTCAAAATCCTTGACATATGTTTAAGATAAAAATTCAAGATTAATCATCTGTTTTGGAAGGCAATAGGGCAAGGAGGGCAAGAGGTGAGCTGGTAATTAAGATTCCTTGTTGAGACACATGTAAGATATATTACTACTTATTTGTCATTTATAGATAGAAGAATATATAGCTTTTTGATTTCCATAAAAGGGCAAGAGGAAATGGGTGTATCTTTTGTGATTGGTTCTAGCAAATAGCCAATAGGAATTTTAACCAGGCTGATTGGACAGAGGCAGCCACAGGAGGAGCAAGGGGGCTGGATTAAGGAAATATAAGTGCTGGCCAGAATGGCAAGAGGCCAGGCCAGAGCTTGGTAACCATATACCACTGTGCCTCATATTTATTTGTCTGACAAATAAATTATTATTTTAATTTCTCTATTGCTGCATTGAATATTTCATTCCAGCTAAGCGTTAACCACAAGCAGGGTGCTACAAAATCAGTACAATTTAAATGCAACAGTTTACGGTAATGTTTCTTCAAAAAATGCAGTGGGTATCAATATGTTTGCATGAATGTGAAATTGTCAAGAAATTGAAAAAGTATCCTCCACCCATCCATTCACTTCTAATTCAAACGTAAGACCCCCACTGCAAAAGTTCTTAAAATTGACCCTGAAAATCTTTGAATACCCCTTCACCACATTCACATAAGAGGAATACATTGAAAACTACATTGGGGGTAGGGGGGAAACAAAAATCTAATAGGAAGAGGAGCAGTGGCCATTGCTGAGCAAGGCTGCTAAGCAACAGTGATACATCTTCCATCTGGGTGACTTGCCAGAGGACTTTGGTAAGAGGTTGTTGAAGGGAGTTAGGGAGTCACAGAGCAAGTTATCCCCAGAGTTAGTTAGGGAGTTACTGCATTAGAGAATTATTCTGGTAGTTAATGAGGGCTCATCCACAGTTCTGCTTGCCCCCAGGAAAACCTGCTGTTTGCAGCTGAATTGGAGCAAACACCAATTGGATTGTTTGCTCCAATTTAGCACTAAAGAGTGTGTTTTCTGGGAGACAGCAGTGTGGAAGTGTGGATGAACAGTTACAGCATCAGCTAGGGAGTTATAGCATTAGTTAGACGGTTGTAGCATTGATTAGAGCAGGAGAGAACTAGATATAGAAAATTGTTTACATCTTTTAAAATGTTAGTAAGGATTTCTTAGTGGTTTCTGTATTCTGTATTCTGATTCTATCACTATCCATGAAGATTCAGAATTAAAGAAGACCATCTCACCCCATTCATGGCTGGGTTATTTTCAAAATATTATCCTCAGGACCCATTTAAATGTCCATGAAATTGTTTTTTCCCCTTTTCTTTTATGGGTGCATTGTGAGCAATACCATCTCCAAGTCTGGGATGATCTTTCAACAAGATGTTCTCAGTAAATCCAGCTCCTGACCGCCTTTTTCACAGTTAATGACAGCAAATTCACGTCAAGCCTGGAGGTGTCTTTAAAGAAAAGCAAGCAGGGGGGACTCTGCAAAGATGCAAGAAAGGAAAATCAATTTCTAGCATTGATAACGACAGTGTATATAGTCCAGCCCCTGGCTTGGAGGAAGGTGCTGAAAATCCATGTTGCTTTTCAAGAGACCTGGTGCCCTTGGATTGGATTGAACTGGCTCTGATTTATCAGCAGAGGAAATGGTGTGTACAGATATGGAATTGTTGTGAGGCCAGTGAGAATTTGGCTAAACGAGTAAGAAAGAGGCACACCTCTGTTTTAGGGAGGCTTAAACGGCCTCCCCTTTGAAGCATATAAATAATAATTTATTGTTTGATCTATCCATTCATTCACAATTGAAGGGGATAAAGGAAAAAGAAAACCCAGCTATCTGAAAAATCAAGGCATCATGAAGCCTGGAGAAAAGGGACCACCAGCTGCTCCCCCACTTCTTTTGAAAGTCTGGCACTTAGACTCATTGTGGTGCAGTGGTTAGAGCAGGGGTTGCCAATGTGGGTGGGCCACATATGCCTGCAGAGGCCTTTTCTGAGGTCTGCTGGCCCCCCCTACCTTCCTCATACCGAAATCTCCCTCCTATGCTTTTTAAGGGTGGGGGAAGGTAACCACATGCCACACAAAGGGGGCAGTGAGCAGGATGTGACAAGGGTTTGCAGGCTGCAGAAGAAGTCATAGAATCAGAACTGTAGGGTTGGAAGTCATCCTGTCCAACCACTTGCAATGAAGGAATCACACCTTGACAGATGGCTATCCAACCTCTGTTTAAAAACTTCCAATGAAGGAGAGTACAGCACCTTCTGAGGTAGCCCAATTCCACAGTAGAGCAGCTCTTACCCAATCAGAAAGTAATTTCTAATGCTTAGTTGCAGTCTCCTTTCTTGTAGTTTCAAGTGCCATGTTGGCAGCCTCAGACTTACTCATAAGAAGCACTCATGGCAGATACAGCCCCAACAGAAATGCTTTCATATTGCTACAGAACATGATTTCTTTGACTGAAGGTCGTTCAAATTTTCTGTTGTGATTCCAGCATTTGGAAACTGTGAGCAGGATTAATGACACTGGGCTGGACTGTATTTAATACGGCATTTAGAGCTTATTAGAGCAACGGACTGGAATAGGAGAGATTACAGGGCCAACGCAATACATTTTGTTGCCCAAGGCAAAACAGAATAGCAATGATCATGCTTTCTGTTTTGGCATGTGGGGGACCAATTATTATTATTTTGGTACCTGGGGCATAAAATCCTACAAGCACTCATCCCTGGGAGTAAAAAGGACAGCAACAGTATATCAAACAACTAGCAATTCTGCTGCCCTTTCACGACACTCAAAATCAGCTGCCTGAGACAACTGACTCATGCTTCCTAACGATAGGGCCGGCCTTGTTATCATACAGGACAGGACAGAACAAAACCACTTTTATCTTAGGACTGGTTCACATATGCACAGGCCTCACTTGGTCTCTCCTTCCTTGACTCCTGGCTGCTGGTTCTGTGAGCTGCCTCTCCTGAAAAGCATTGTGTTTGGGATTATATGAAATACCAAACATGTAGCACTTGATGCCCCCGCTTGAAACAACCCCTAATTCCTCCTTTTTCTAGCCCCCAGTCATTGTAAGACAGCACTCCTGTTTTAACAAGTGCCCATTCAACCAGATTCGTCAATGTTGCTTGAGCTGTTTGGGCACGTGTGGACATGAAACTTTTAAAGCTCTTGATTGTAGAGACAAATAATCAAACACAATGGCTGCCATATTTAATCCCACAACCCACATGGTTAGCCATTTTCTCCTCTTTTTCTGTGTAGATATTTCCCACCCTTTCCTCTCAGGTGGAAAATGTTTTCTGTGCTTCTGCTCTCTTTCTCTCCCACCTACAAGGCAGTATTTCTCAGGTTGCAATGTGCAGATTTGGTGTTTCTTTCCCCCCTTTCTTATAATACTTCTTGTTTGCACTGGCTGCCTCCACTTGCGGCTTGAGTGACACTAATCAGCGGTGTGGGAGGGAGAATATTAACAGCGCAGTGCCTGACAAATCTCACTCATGGCTGAGAAGGGACCTTGACAAATAATGAAGGATATGAGGTCTGTTTTTCCAGCATCCACAACAACAAAAAATGACTCACTCCATGTGGAGAGATGGCTACAGGCAAACAATCTCAAAAAGAATGGCTCCAAGGCTGTGTACACACCATACAATTAAAGCACACACCCCACCCAGAATCCTGGGCATTGTAGTTTATCCCTCACAGAGCCACACAATTCCCAGCACCCTTTATGCAATCTATGCATTATCAACTGAATATCTGGCATGTGGCCCTTTTAAAGAGAAACAGCTAGAACTGAGGCCAGCTCCTGGAGAACTGACTCAAAGGTGTGGCCTGGCTGGAGAAGTTGCTCCCAGGCCTCATCAAGAATAAAGGGTAATTTACCCTTAAGTCAGCTTGTAGTGTCTGTATGAACATCTGAGAATGGGACACTTTACAGTTTATAGAATTCTTTTTGGGGTTAAGGTGGGAGAAATGTGTTTTGGATGCATTTGAAATGTATGGTGTGTACACGGCTCAAAAGAGTGAATTGCTTCAGTGAGTTAAATTAATTAAATTAAATCAATTAAAATTATTAATTAATTAACATTATTAATTAATTAATTAATTAATTAATTGAATTAAATTAAACCCTTAGTGAGTTAAATTAATTCACCCATGTGCAATCAACACACACACACAAAAACCTGGAAGCCCACTGTACAAAAAAAAAGGAGAGACTTGTAGGATCTTGAATTATGTCAGTTGCGGATGGTACCAATGATCTGCTTCATGTTTTCTTTTTCAAAGACAATGCAGCAGACATACAAGTAAGGCATTTGAGGATCTTTGTTTGGGTCCTGATTTTCTTTTCCTGTAAGAAAGACAGATGACCATATAACTCACTCTATCATCTCTATCTATCTATCTATCTATCTATCTATCTATCTATCTATCTATCTCATCTCTCTCTCTCTCTCTCTCTCTCTCTCTCTCTCTCTCTCTCTCTCATCTATCTCTCTCTATCATCTCTATCTCTATATCTATCTATCTATCTATCTATCTATCTATCTATCTATCTATCTCATCTATCTATCATCTCTATCTATCTCCTTTCCCAGCTTCCCTCCAAGGAGCTCAAGGTGGGATACACAGTTTCCCTTCCTTCTCTCCATTTTGCCCTCACAACAGCCCTCTGAGGTAGGTCATCCGATGAGCTTTCATGGCTGAGTGGCGATTCAAACCCTGGGTCTCCCAGGTCCACTTTAACCACTATGGCACAGTGGCTCTCAAGTGAAACCTCCACATAGGAATCACATTACAGTTATCGGTCTGATCCAGGGAAGGTTTTTCAATACTAAGAAACTTAAGCTTAAGTGTATGGATCATATTCTTATGAACAGCTCCCATAGCCTTTGTCACTATGGTTTTGCCCACCAAAAGCCCACCTTGGATTTGGTGAAATGAGGTTCATGTTTCTTAATGGCCCAGGAAGGCCAGTTTAGGAACATAGGAAGGTGCCTTAAACCAAGTCAGACCCTTTGCTCCGTTCACTTGTGCTTAGCATTTTTTACAGGGGTTTTGAAATATACTCGTATCTGCTTTATATACATTATTTACACAATGGGCCGCACGTGATTGGCTAATTCCGGGATTCTCCTGTAGGCCAATCAGGTCACTTCCACCTGGAGCTGGATTGGATGGGTCCTGAGGACCAATCATATTGCTGCATTGTTCTAGGACCAATCAGACAGCTGCATTCTGAATCCTATTGTTCTAGGACCAATCAGACAGCTGCATTCTGAATCCTATTGTTCTAGGACCAATCAGACTGCTGCATTTTGGATCCTATTCAACTCAGTACATAACAGGTTTCAGACAAGAGTCTTCCCAAGCCTTACCAGGAGATGACAGGGCTTGAAACTGGCACCCTCTACATGCAGAACAGATCCTCTGTCACTGAGCCATGGCCTTTCCCCATGTCACTGTATGGGAGCTAATTGCCAGAAGATGGTTTATTGTGGCAGGGATCTCTTTGGAATGTTTTGATTGCAAAAGGCTATTAGAACTTGAAAGGTTTTATATCCATTCTTCTCCCTTTCTGGGATGATGGGAAGGAGGGAGTGAGGAGTTTGGAAGCATTTTAGGCTTCAGGGTGCCTCTCCCTGGTGCCTCTATCCGGATGTCCTTTTCATTGTGCATTCATGAGGATATGCGATCATGCTGGTATGGGGTGCTGAACCATGACCCCTTTTCCATGCCTTTTGCAAAAGTTTCAGGGCAGATACTGAAGTGCAGGTGGGTTCCCATGAGACAAGACATGGTGATAACAGCAATAACCTTTTATTGAACTAACAGAAATAGACAACAGGGGCAAAGAAACTGTTTATATACATTTCTGAAGGCCTGGGCCACTCCCACTCCCAATGTGATTGGCTGTCTAAACTTCCAAGCTGTGAATCCTAACTCAGAGTTTAAGGGCCAATGGCAGAGGTCCAAATCCTGAAATGTTCTTTGATTGGATATCATGTATTGAATCAGAACACAGGGGCTCAGAATCCTTCGTCCAGACTCAAGCTCAGGCAAACACAGACCACTGAATACATAACAGATATACTGCTTTGATTCCAGTTGGTGCATGTGTCCCATAGCTCCCGTCTGAAATCCTGTAACTTTACATACCACAAATGTCCTGGGCCCTTTTTGTCCTCCTTTTGTCGCACTATTTGTTGCACCTCCAGACAGCAATAATTTGGTGACATCAAGGAAGCATCACAGAATTAATAAAGTAGAATGATTCATGGACTGTCCTGTATAAATCCATCACTCATGCACTATTATTTCATCAACAACATATTGAAGGATACAGTATACCTGTAAAAATAATCCCATCAGTCTGCGGGGGCCTTGGATATTGAAGGTACAGTTGTGGATCTGCTGCATGGCAGGAGTGTGAATGTTGATCGGCTTCACTCATGTCCTGCCTGAATAACTGGAAATCAAATAGTACAAAAATGCTGTAAGTCTTCACTTGGGGCATTGTAGAGCATTTATTTAATAATGGGCTTTGCATTTCCGTGCTGTGGAAGTACAGTCTGAAATAAGAAGTAATGGGGTTTTCTTAATTTGAAAGGGGTAAGAATTAGTAAAATGTTCTCTATGGAAACTTTGTGTTTATGTCTGTCTGTCCAGCTCCACTTGCTTTTTCTGCTCCTTTATGCAGGAGATCTAAAACACCTGCTCTTAGCAACATGACTAGCAGGCACTGAAAAATCTCTTCTGTTAACATCACACACTTTGTGGGGGAGTGTATGAATCTTCTGAAGACAGGAGTGACAGCGAATGCTAAACACCAAGAAGATAAGTCACTTGCCAGAGAGGACACAGTGAAATAGCTTTTTTGATGGCTTTATATCCAATGTGACTTTAAAGAAGGAAGGAAGGAAGAAGAGATTTCATCAAAGGGAGCAGGGAAACAATCACTTCGTCAAATTTTATTTTCTGTTTGGCATGGGTGTTTTGTGTCTTTGCTTGTTTCTTCTTTGGGGGGGGCGCTGTCTGCTTTGTTTATGTTTAATTGTTTTACAGCATGAAGGTAATTTTGCATGCTCGGTGTGTGGGTGTGAGTTCTGAATTTTGCCTGTTTTTCTTCTTTGAATTGGGGATATTGTGGTGCCCAAAACAGTTTCTTAGATTTCCCAATGTGCCCAAGCACCCAAAGAGCTTGGGGAGCCCTCTAGACAATATGCTCCAGTGTTTTATAGAGAAAAATAGGAAGACGTTTATCACATCCTTATTCTCAGCCCAAGACTTCTCCTTCCTACAGTTGTATATATTTCCTCTGCAATCATGTGTTTTCTGTTGTTTTAAAAGCTAATGATGTTTATTATTCATCCATGGCAAGGCAATACCTTTACTAGGACCAGTAATGTGAGTTTCCTGTAAAATTCTGAATTGGAAAAGAAAATTCATGTGCCAATTATAGCATTTTTTTCCTAAACAAATTATGCATAAAAAAGAAAACCTGTGCATGTTTTCCCAATGCAAATTAGGGTAAATTATGTAGGAAATAATCAGTTTGCACAGGGGGGGAAATCAGATGCCTTAGAGAACAATATTCATTCATTTATGGGGCTCGTGGAGGGTGGATTTGGGAGCTTATGGGTAGACATGGAAAGCTATATCAATTTCGGTTCTCTCAGCTTCTCATTTTTTCAATTTTCTATTCAGTTTTCCATATTTCTGCAGCAATTAGCAATATTTATTTATTTATTAAAAAAAAAACACACCCTCATGAAAATTAATCATTGTTTTTGTGTGAGCCTCTTCCTAAAAATCACATCTTTTTATGCAGTTTTGACTAAATTGAAAATTCTTGCAAGCCATTTACGCAAACAGAATATATGTTATTTTCACTAACATATTCATTTTTATTAACACTTTCCCCAAATATATGCATTTTCACAAACACTGATTGGTTGAAAAATTGGTTGAAAAATCTGATGTGCGGATTTTGAAAGGAGGGCTGCATTTTGGTTCTAATGTTTCAGAAAGCACAAATTAGATAGAATGGCTTCTAAATGTGAACTGCATCAAATTTCTCCCCAGTGGCGTAGCGTGGGGGGTGCAGGGGGGCCCGGCCGCACCGGGCGCAACATCTGGGGGTTATGGTTAGGGGGCGCAAATCCACGGGTAAGGGGGCGCAAATCCACGGGTTAGGGGGTGCAAATTACTTGCCTTGCCCCGGGTGCTGACAACCCACGCTACGCCACTGTTTCTCCCCCATCCCTACACGTGAGTGAGGTGTACAGGCCAGCCCTATCTTAGTCCCCAATGATATTTGGAATATAGCTCTTATTAGACCTGCAAAATCTGCTTATTCAGAGGCAAATGTAGGACCAAACAAAGCACATCGCTCTCTCTCAAATCACTTCCACCTCTCTTAAAAATTAGACTCTATTAGTCACAACTCTATTCTGCCTTCAGAATATCTCCATCGCTTTAAATGCCTCTTCCCAATATTCAGTGTTTGTTTTTCCTTTTATTCCCTTTTAAAATAAAATTCTGTGTTTATTTGCTTGGACAGCCGCCACCAGAGCTGGAACAAACTGTCCTTTTGCATATGTGACAGAATAGCTCTGGCACTCTGTATGTACAAGCTAATGAAAGAATGAGCTGCTTCGCACGCCCCTCTTTAACAACAGCCATCTTATTCTGCTTTAATTGCCTCGTGTGTTTCTATTAAGTGTTTGAATTCCAAAGCTGGCTATGCACGGTGCAAGGCAGATTAAAGCTTCTCAGTGCTGCTAACTGCACTTGAGCGCTGCAGTGTTTACAATCCGTTCCCACCAGTGTTCTAAAATGAGACCTGGGATGTGTGAATAGTTTCAGCCTCGACTTGCAAGTACTTTCAAGCCTCCTTGTTTAACGAATGTTTAGGGAGCCTGCTAAAGCTTCACACTGTGTTTATAGAGCTCCTGTTTCCTTCAGAACTACAGGAGAGGAAGTTCAGCAGATCTGTTCCCCCGGAGCTTCTCTGCTGGACATATAGAACATTTGTTCTGTGTACAGTGGGTGGGGAACGCCAAAGACTGCTGCACTGTATTCATTTATAATGTTGCCATTTCCTAGGAAAATAATACGCCTCTGAAATGTTGTGGTACTAGGACTTGTCAGCTACCTTGAGTTCCTCAAAGAAACTGAAAAAAAATCAATGTATCAGAAAGATGATAAATGACAGATGACAGACAGATGTAGATAAGAGGTGCAGGTCACATTTCTGCCATATTCAAACAGCAGTATTTTATCTAAACCCTTGATCCACTGTACTGGAGGATGCTTGGATTCAGCTGAAGTGTCCCTCTGCCTGGCTCTGCTGGGCTTTGCTGGTAAGGGGCCTCCATTGCCACAGATGTGCTGGCTGAAAGTGCAGACAAGTGGAAGTGGCAGTAGCCAGTGAAAAGCTGGGGTGTTTCTGGCTTGAGGAGGAGCTAGAGAAAAGGCCAGTTTTGGCTGGCCAAGGATCTGCTGAGTCCTTAGTAAGTCCAGCTACTGGTGAAGGGCCCGACCAAGCCCAGAGCTGACATGTACAGCAAAAAATCCTCCCTCTAGCTGGGGTGAGTAGCAGAGCAGGGCTGTGGCTATGGCACTCCATTAGCCCTGCTGCTCCTGGCCAGGAGTTTGGACTACTCCCTTAGAACCCAGCATAGATCCTCCTCCTCCTCCTCCTCCTCCTCCTCCTCTTCAATTCTGCTCTGGGGAGGGAGTGGTTTTATGGTTGTCCCATGGGCCAGTCAGCCAGTACTCTGCACAGCCAGTTTCTGCTCGAAGCAGGAAGAACTGATTGCTCTTAAACTCTAACGAAAAGGTATCTCTCTCTCAAATGATAAGGGCTTCACAGCAGGCTCCCTGTGCAAGCTGTCTATAGCTTTATGAATCCTTCATTCCCCACACCTTTCCTACTTCTTCTCTCTCCTTCTCACCAAACATACATTGTTGTTTCTACATTTCCCCCTGCATCTATTTTTGTCTTCCACTGCTTCATCATAGCCCCTTGCAGTTTGTCTTTCTATTTTGAAAAAAGTGGTGGGTTTTTAATCTCTTCAAACTGTCCACAGAGTCATTTCGTTCAGCCTGAGATGCATCAATTGTTTGAGACAAATGTGCATAAATCATTTATCGGAGGCTTTTGAATAATGAACAAAGGATACCTCTAAGCCTTGCTCTGTAAATAATTGATCCAAGAGGCTGGTTGCTGCAAAGGCTTTGCTAAGCTTCGCTGGAGATGCTTTCAGGTGTCAGCTGGAGGTAGTCATTCTGAGGGGTTTCATTTCTCAGGATGCTGCCAGACTGCCACTTTTTCCTGGTGGATTTCGACCGCATACCAGCCGATTCAGGTTGTACAACTGATGGCACTCTTCTGCAAAAAAACCCCCCTGTTTCCTCCCCAAATAGAACTTGTTGTGATAAGAAAGCAGCCCAGAAATTTCACCAAAAAGTGTGAGATAATGCTTGCTTGATGCCATGGCATATAACCTGCCTGCAAACAAATCAGAATTATTTCATTAAGTGACCAGAACCAATGATGGGCAGAGCCAAATAACTTTAGCATTGCTATCAGCCAACCTCTTCCCAAAGGTAACTCAAAGACTAAAGGGGATAAAGCTGTCAGGCAGCGTCACCCCCTGGGCTGGTTGTAAGTAAGGGCTGGTTGTTGTGAGAAGGCAGGCAGGCAGGTGGGGTCTGGCTCTAGGCAGAGTGAGGTTGGCCTAATGGAGAAGTCCCCTTCTCCCATCGTTGGCATCATGACTCTCCCCCTAGAGGACTCTACCACATAGAGGACTATTTCTGTCTTTGGAAGCTGCCAGCCCCCTCGTGATGTCAGCAATCCTTACAGTAATCCTCAATCACATCTCAGAAGTATTTGCAAGTCTACTAACTGGTAAAATAGCTTCCATTAAAGGATGACGAGAGGTTAAGACCGAGTCTCTTTTGACTCACCGTTTCTCATCTATTGTTTCTGTTCTGTTTAATGTGTAATGCTACAATAAAAAACAAACCACCAGAACAGTCCCTGCCCACAGATTTATACTTTGATAAACAATTTGATAAACCCAGTAATGTCAAAGCTGGGAACATCTGGGAGAAAGGCCATCTAACTCATCACTATCGTTAAAAATAAAAATAAAAGAAGCCAGCTCATTTATGGGCACAAAGTTGATTCAACATTATGTTTTAATCCAGGTCTGGGGAACCTGCAGCCCTCTGGGTGTTTGACTACAACTCCCATCATCCCTGACCAGCTGAGACTGATGGGAGTTGGAGTATCACAACATCTGGGGGACCACGTCTGTTTTAATCTGTTTTAATCTAATTTTAATGAAGACACTTTCCTTGGGGGAGAAAATTCCAGCTGGATCTGGGTTGGGGTTTTTTTTTGGGGGGGGTCATTAAATTTGTGTACTCTTGTTATTTCATATCCTAAAACCTGACTTCTCTCCTTCTTTGGCATTTTCAACCACTTCAGATATTTCTGTCATTTTACATTGTTTCCTTCACTCAGACGCTGTGGAAGCAGCTCCTTCATATTTAGCTCCTCGTAAAGAAACAGTCCCTTTCATCCTATAATATTATTTCTGTTGCCCTTCTTGTGTTCCCAGCCTTCAAACTCAGATTAACATTACAGTAACATGATGTTCAGTACCCAAGGCAATGCTCCAATATTGCAGTTATGAGTTCTGAATGGGCTATTATTATGCAACTGATGTATACTCAGGGATTTGTGGCAAAAGTTCTTATTTTTATTTTAAGGTAGATTCCATGCTATGGTTTTCTAGGGTTCGAAAATAAAACAGCTAGTATCATCCTGCCTTTATGTACATCAGTTGGTGTGACTATGTGTCCAACTTTACAGAAGTATACTGCCTCCGACAGGGGCGGTACAACAAAGCCATAATGGCTACCTCTGCTGTTGGAGACAGTGTGCCTCTGAGTACCAGTGGTTGGGATACACAACTGGGGAGAGTCCTGTTGCACTCATGTCCTGCTTGCAACCAGTTACCTGGTTGGCTACTGGACTAGATGGACCTTTGGTCTGATCCAGCTGGTTTCTGTTCTTATGTCTGCTGTTTCTGAAGGTGCCCTCTGTTTGAAGGGCTGCCCAGTCCAAGTCCAGTTTAAAGATCAAAAGCCCTAAGAAGACTGACCAGGGTCCTTGAAGTTGTCCACCAGTCCTTAGCCCCTGGACAGCAGACTGAGCAGACGCACAGGTCACATGCCATAGTCTTCCCCACTACAGGTGAGATGTATCATATTTCTCTTTAAATTATAGCCATTAGTTCTAAACCTGCATTAATTTGAATGAGTGTATGTGTCAGGGGCTGGACTGAGGAGGAATGGTGGGGGCTGCTTCCCTTCTCCTGAACCTTCCCAAGAACAGGAGGACAGTGTAGATTTAGAACAGTGGTTTGCAGAAGGTCATAGTTCAGAGGCTGTAGAGGGGAGAAGCTGGGAAATATTGGGAGAGGAACAGCAGGAAGAAGAAACATCAGAGGAGAGACAGCTGACAGACTTAGTGTCCTTGGACAGCATTTCCGACCCCCCCTCTCCCAGGACCAGGCAAGCATTGAGGGTAGTAGAACAGAAGGCTCAGAGGCAGAAAGCTCAGATTAGCCATTGCAAGGGTGACGTAGAATAGGAGAGATGGAGGGGTGGGACTTTAATCAGAGCAACAACATTATTTTAGGGAGGCTGCATTTCTTTGTCTCTCTCTCTCTGTGAACTATGGAATAAATTACTTGGTAAGAACTACAGTGGTACCTCGGGTTACATACGCTTCAGGTTATATACGCTTCAGGTTACAGACTCCGCTAACCCAGAAATAGTGCATCAGGTTAAGAACTTTGCTTCAGGAAGAAAACAGAAATTGTGCTCCAGCGGCACAGCAGCAGCAGGAGGAGGCCCCATTAGCTAAAGTGGTGTTTCAGGTTAAGAACAGTTTCAGGTTAAGTACGGACCTCCGGAACGAATTAAGTACTTAACCTGAGGTACCACTGTACTCTTGTATATCTGCTTTCTGGCTGCCCCCGGGGGGAGGGATCGGATTCCCTGAAGCCTGACAGTATGTATGTATGTCCTCTTTTGTCATCCGTTTTGGTGATTTCCTCTTTTTTTGGCATTGCACAAGTGACCACTCCAGAATTAGCGGTAGGGTTTCCTCTGGAATGCTGCATGGAGTTTTGGTCATCCCATTTTAAAGGGGATTTCATAGAGTTGGAAAAGGTGCAGAAGCAGGCAAACATTATAGCCCATGGACTGGAACCAGTGATGCTTTCAATTGGCTAATGTGTTTGGGGACTTTTTAGCTTAGCGGAAAAAAATACAGCTAAGAAGAGACTTGATAGAAGAACATATAATTATGCATGGAGTGGAGAAAGAGGAGAGGGAGAATGTTTTCCTTCCTCTCTTATAGGACTAGCACTTGCCACTTAATGGCATAATTCTCTGCATTGTGTGTGCATGGTCCTGAAAGCACTGTTGATGTAAGCACACTCTGCACATGCACAGATATTCCAGGGCTGAGCGTTCATGCTGGAAACATAACCCAAGGCTGTGCCCTGCTGAGATGAGGCTCAAATTAAAACCTTTCCCTTGGCATCATGCCATGCCTCCAAGGGCTGGTCAGAACTGAGCGCTTGTGAAATTGCTTTGACCACTGGCTGCAAACGTTTACAATAAATCAGAGAGCTTGTGATGAAGCACAAAAAGACATAATTTACAGCCCTTGGATACAGTCGAGGAAAAGGCAGGCTTACTTTCCTATAAGGCAGTGGGACAAGTGCAAGCTTAAGAGAGCTTAAATGCCTGATCCTTTCTATGCGAAAACGGCTAAGTGGGGAGATTTACTCTGAAAGAAGTCCCATTAAGTTCAGGAAGGCTTGCTTCCAGCTGTTTGGCAACAAGCAGTCCAGCAGGGAGATGGGGAACAAGGTTTAATCTACTTTCATGACAGCTGATAAGTGTGAGTGTTTATTTTTAAGCATTATGAACCAGTATTATGGAGAGGAACTGTGTAAACACCACCCAGTCCAGTGCCTAGTTCATCATCCAGCTAGGAATATTTACTTACTGCATTTTTATCTCACCTCTTCTCTCAAGACCTAGTGACAATGCACTTGGTTTTCTCCCCCCACCCCATTTTATCCTTATTATAACCCTATGAGGTAGGTTAGGCTTAGAGTTAATGAATAAGGTCACTCAGATACATAACCTGACAACGCATGTCCTCTAGCTGAATCAAGATGGGCACTTTGGAACCAGGACTGCAAAGAAAATGGTGTCAAACATGCCCCCCCCCCCAATTTCATATATTTCATAATACTGGAAGCCTCATTGAATTAACCAGGAACCAGATTTTAATCTACAATTAAAGTGTTAGTTGTTTGAAGCATACAAATTTAAAATTGCAGCCCTAATTGCAGCCCATTCACACACCATACAAAAGTAAGAATTGTTTTCAGTTGTTAATAATAGGAAGCACAAATGACTCATGCATTCTTCACCAATTGAAAACGTCCGAAGACACTCTAAGGGGCAATAGATAAAACAGCTTGCGCAGAGCAATCATTTTGCTTCTCACCTGGCATAAATAAGGCCACTGATCCAGTCATCACTGTCAACTAAGAGATGGTCTCTATGGAAACCAAGGGGAAATATCTATCACACCTATCAGTCACCCATTTAATGGTTGCTTCAAGGACCTTTCCCAGCTCCTGAGGGGGATCTTTCAAGACCCTTCAACCTTCTAACATGAAAAAATGTGTAATCATTGCTCATTTGTGTTGCAGGTAAATAAGACATTTCTCCGCAGGGAAGTGCTTGTTTTGAAGATGTCACAAATCCTCCAGCATTCCATCAGCATTATATTTTTCATGGGAAATTGTGATTCGTTCTGCCAGCTAGCAAGACTATTGCAGTTTGGCATGCTATGTGGAGAGCAATTACATAAGGATGCTAGAGACATCCATTTGATAATGTTGGTGATGAGTGCCATAACTTCCCTGCAGAATTAGGTGGAGTACCCCTGGGCTCCACAACCATAGGACAACTGCTTCTCACCTTTCTTCCTTCTTTCCTGCCACAGCGTATAAAGAGCCATACTATATGGCTTAAACAATTGTACTGGACTGGGAGAAGAAGAAGAAGAAGAAGAAGAAGAGTTTGGATTTGATACCCCGCTTTATCACTACCTGAAGGAGTCTCAAAGCAGCTAACATTCTCCTTTCCCTTCCTCCCCCACAACAAACACTCTGTGAGGTGAGTGGGGCTGAGAGAATTCAAAGAAGTGTGACTGGCCCAAGGTCACCCAGCAGCTGCATGTGGAGGAGCGGAGACGCGAACCCAGTTCCCCAGATTACGAGTCTATCGCTCTTAACCACTACACCACAGAGGTCATTTACCTGTTCTGGGTGGGATTGCCCTCCCTCCAAAGGAGCAGGTACGCAGTCTGAGGGTACTCTTTGGTTCATCTCTGTCACTAGCAGCTCAAGTGACCTCTGTAGTCAGAAGTGTTTTTTACCAGGTCAGATAATACACCAGCAGTAACCGTTCCTGGACCCCAACAACCTGACCACAGTGGTCCATTCCTTGGTAACCTCGAGGCACTTTGGGTGGGGCTGTCATTGTATCTGGCCTGCAAGCTACAACTAGTGCAGAATGTAGGAGCAGGACTGGTCATAGTGCAGAATGTCTCAGCTGACAACATGTTATTCCACTGCTGGGACCTCTACACTGGTTGCCAGTTTGCTCCTGGATCATGTTCAAAGTGCAAGTTAATTCACAAAGCCCTAAGCAACTTGGGTCCAAAGTACCTTAAGGGAAATCTGATCACTCACAATCCACCTTGACCATTGAGATCCTCTGATGGAGTATGTCCCTGAGGTATGATTGGCCTTCACTAGGGACTGAGCCTCAGTTTGGCAGGCTCTGACCTCTGGAACTCCCTGCCTGTAGAGGTTTGGCCAGAAACATCCCTCCCTTCTTTCACATGTTTTTTGAAAACTATATTGTTTAGATGGGCCTTTGCAATATGAATTTTCTCTTTTTAACCAATCAGTATTTATTGATGTTTAAAGTGTTTGTATGGTTGTTGTTTTTTGCTGATTTTATTATTATATTTTGTATACCACCTCAATATGTTTTTTAAATGAAAGTGTGGAATAGAAATACATAAAATAAATGCACCATCCATTCTTTTTATAGTGCTTTTTTGGGGGAGATTTTGCTCTCTGAATAAACTTCTGTTTCTTGTAGTGCGCTTCTAGCAGCAAGGAGAGTTGAGTGCATGTTGTTTCAGAACTCCCATAAGCCAATTTTCTACACTCTGCGATGCATGTGTGTAAAACGCTTAGCTGGTACCCTTTTAATATCTCCCCAACTAGAAACAGAGAATGACCGCTCCCCGCTTAAAACGGGGGGCGCCCTTTGCGGGGACGTGCGCAGCCCCTAGATCTGGAGCGGCCCCATCAGCATAGGCTTGGCTTTGCCTTCCCTCAGGTGGGATACCTGGAGGTCTCTGCCTACCTCAGTCAGTTGTCCAATCCCACCTGGGGGAAGCGTTGCCAAGGAGACCAGGCCAGGTAGGGGAGGGATTACCTGCCCACACAATAGAGGGAGGATCTTACCTGGGAATCCTCACTTGGCTCCAGAGCTTCTCCCACCCTACCCACCCTCAGTTAATGTCTTCTTTTGCAGGTTAACTTTTTCTTCACAGGTATGCGGGCGCTGCTACGTTAAGGTCGCTGTTAAAGGGCCGGAAAGGAATTTCCCTGCATTGGCAGGTTTCGCCTTTCCCGTAGCAAAACGTCACAACTTTGGCGGTATCAGGCCTTGGGCGGAATCCTTTAGTCCATCTTCCTCTTTGCGGCGGCGATACCAGGGTTCCCCGTTAAAGGGGTTTTTGAAGGGAGGCTTTGACCATACGCCGAAAGGTCGTCTTTGCTCTCCCCTGCGGCGGCGGCGTAACAGGGGCGGCTATCTCTGCTTGAACATATGTTCTCCAGAGCCGGCCCATCCCCCCTCCCACACTGGATAACCCTGATGCTCCCTAGGTCCCCGGCTGGGGACTGGGGAGGGAGAACACCCAATGCCTGAGCCAAGGTCTACCCACATTTGAAATTTAATAAAGTTGTGGCCAATTTAATCCCATAGCACGTTGTCTTGAGTCGTTATTCCACATGACGGGGGGGGGGGACTGCGAGGGATCTGGGGACTTTGCCTGTCCACGCAAAGAAGAAATCTAGCAAAACATTATCTCCCCATGTCAAGGAACTGCCAACAGTGCCAGAGGCGGAGGGAAGGCTCCAGAGCGATGCCGGAGAGGGTCCCAGCAGGGAGAGAGGCAGCCCATCTGCTGGGGAAAGAAATCAGCGTAACACCAGGAGAGAAGGGGGGCAGATGGGGGAGTCGGAGAATAGGCTCCAGGACTCCTCACCGGAGACTAGTGGGGAGAGCATGGGTACTCCGCTGCCCACACCCTCCCTGCGCAGAAGACTTCCGCGCGGGGAGAGTAGGAGGAGACTTGGCGTCAAAGAACTTTTTTGCTGGAAGAAGTTTAAGAAACGGCCACTGACGGATTCTGTCAGCGACTGAGGCAGCCACGAAGTGAAGGGCTGTCCAGACAGAAAGGGTTCAACCAGGCAACCAAGCCAAGAGTGGCGACAACTTACGCATGAGCAACCCCCTAGAACCATTACACCCCGCAAACCAATTTCCCAGTCGGTGCTGATAGTAGCAGGATCGTGATTCCTCCTTGGCAGGAAGACTTGTGGTGTGGCATCTTTCCAGACCACAGAGCACCTGCTGAATAATTAAAAAAGCCTCTCATTTTAGTCTACAACGGTTCTTCCACTTCTCCATCAGAATCTGATTTTCTGAGCCCATCAGGAGACCCATCTTGAGACATCGCCCACCTCTGCTTTAGTTTACCACATTATATTTTGGAGAACATGCACAACATCTGAGACACAGCTAATAAATAAATCAGGTTTATTTGGAAAGGAATATAGATCTATATTAATGCAAGTTGTGAGACACCTGAAAATAATAGAGAAGGTTGCCATGGCACTAGAAACCAAGCGAAACTGTATTTTACATTTGCGAGGGAAGGAGGGTTCAGAATCGTGGAATCACAGAACAGTAGAGTTTGTAGGGACCCCAAAAGTCACCTAGTTTAACCCCCTGCAATACATAAGATGGGGGATATTTGTCTGTTAGGGGCTACTACCCTTAAGCCTCTGTTACCAGTCAGACGGCAGAGGAAATATTCATTCAGCATCAGCAGAACTTACAACGTTAAACAGTGTACACACAGCACTATTTACATATATACAGAATATGAGGTATAGTAAAACACAGAAGGTGTCAA
The DNA here is from genome assembly GCF_951804945.1 of Podarcis cretensis. NCBI lineage: Eukaryota > Metazoa > Chordata > Lepidosauria > Squamata > Lacertidae > Podarcis > Podarcis cretensis. The sequence continues at coordinate 28,042,013 of NC_137179.1, read as the reverse complement.
ATATTCAAGGGCTGGTACAACGTATCAGTCCACGTTGTCTACAGTGTCAACACTACTAAGACTGAAGTTCCCCCTCATTGCACTCAATCATATACACTCGCGCACACACTACAATGCATACCCATGTCTGAGGTATTTTTTTCTTAAAATGTCTGTTTTTAGTGCACACAGTTGCGTCAGCACGCTGAATTAGCAAAGGTGAAGTGAGAAGAAATAAGTGAGCTATGGGCAGAGGACCTCCACATGGGGACAAGTGAGAATTAAGAAGAGATGGGCCTGGTGTCCCATTCTTAAACCTGTGGCAGCTTCCTGTTCATGGTGAATGGGTAGCCAACTTCTGCAGTACATCCAAGGCATGCAAAACCCCATGTTCTGCTCAGATAAACACGTCCATTATGAACAGAGAGCTGTCATGGGTCTAAGCAGGGAAAGGAGCCACTGTTAAAAGGGTGTGTTTGTGTCATGTCATCATGCAGTGGTTCTGAGTGAAATTTCCCTCCTCTTTACAAAGATACTCCAGGTCTCAAGAGCCACTTGGGTGCTAGATTTTAAAACAGGGTTTGAGTGACAGACAGGTCTCATTTCGACATGACTATTTTTCTCCGCAGGAATCTTGCTATGAACAGATGGCTTTGACAGAAGCAAAACCATAGGTTTTATGCTGTTTTTTCTTTTTTAAAAAAAGAGAGAGATGTTTTACCATCCTAAAAGAAAACCCCATTTGCACACACTTATTCAGTACTCTGGTGACCCTGCTTCAGCGAATGTGATTTAGAAGACAGTCACATCCTAAACTAAACTTCACACCTTATATATTTTTGTGATCCTGTGAATGAGATCCTGTTATGATAACATTTTGCAGACATTTGAACACTAGGAATACAGTTGCAGGTCAGTCCTAATCATGCCGACTTGGAAGTAATAATCATTTTACTTCTCTGATTTGCCTTCTCCGAATTTTATGCTGTAGTTCTTTAGCCAGATAAAATGAAAATGCATATATTAGGGAACAGCATGAGCAAAATCACATATGTTTGTGAAAAGAACTGATAAATACATGTTAAATTTGGGGAAGTGCCTGCAAAAATGGGCAGAAAAATGATAATTTAGGCAAAATACACAGTAATATGAGGGTGAATTTCATGAGGCCTATTTAAAAAAAATGTTTGCAAACTGATGAGAAAATGTGGAGAACTGAACATAAGACTGGAAAAATGAGAAGTAGAGAGAAACTGAAATGGACAGACTCATCCATTGCTACCTGGGAGTCGGATTATACTCAGTGGTGCTTACTTCTGAGTAGGCATGCATCAGCCTTGTTAGTGTAAAAAAAGCTGGTGTTGGCCACTGGATAGATCATACCCACAGTGGTTGTATATAGTGGAGCGTAGAACAGAAACATTATAAGATAATTGAAATGGGAGGCAGGTGGGATTTGTAAATAGGAAATAGTAAAGTATCCCAAGTGTGTGTGTGTGTGTATAGTTCTTTCAAAGAACAGAAAATTGAATGAAGCAAAATCACATGAAGCTGTCAGATGTGCTGGTTTTTTTTTGTTTGTTTTTTACAGTACAACAATTTTAGTTACTGTACACATTATGTAACTGGAAAACAGTTGGCATTTCCAGATCATACTTGCTGATTAGCTCACATTTCAGTTAAAACAGACAATCTGCCATCTGGCTGTTGCTTGAGAAACAAAAACAAAGTTAAAGCTCTAATACAAAAGCGACATTTGCATTGACACTATGAAGAATTGCCACTGCCACAAAAAAAAGTGCATTTCTCCCCACAACTTCCAAATGTTCAAACATCCTTCTGACCTGACAAATCCAGAGATCCATGCCTGCCTTTTATATATACATTTGTCTTGGAAGTCACCACAGAACCAAGACAGGACACTGAATCATGGGTCTTATTTCTGAAGAGACCTGGAGGAAAACAATGGCACACGTTCATCTTCTCACCAAAGACTACCTGCTGCTTGATGAGAACTCAGCACTCCTACGTGGGGCAGGCCAGACCCATCCTGCACTAACTCCTGGTATAATGCTGAGCTCCAGCCTTCTTCACACACCCCGTTTATCCAAAGAAGAGAACACCAAATAGAAAAGTAGTTTTTAAAAAGAAGAAGGAACAAGTCACAGGTGCTGGGCACGGCAGTCACCTGCCAAGCAGCTTCAAGTATTTACAATATTTCCCTTTAAGTCACTTCTTTATACAAATGGTGCGGTACTTTTGACGAAGTGGTTTCAAGCACTGCTCTCATGAGTGCTTGCTACTGTCATCACCTGTAGCTCCCAAGTCCATTAGGAACTTGCTCCCGTCAGCCATTTTCTTTAAGGCACTGCATGTAGTGTATAGACTCCATCTTAGCAGAGCTTTCTTCACTGGATAGTGCATTTCTCCCTTTCTCTCGTTTGCCCTTCTCTGAGGACTTTGGATTTGATGTATTTCAGGTCGCTGTTGACACTGGGTCGGCGAGCAAAGGGGGAGATCATGCCATAGGCATCTGTCTCTTTGACCCTGTGCATCCTGAAGGATTTTTGGTGGAAGGTGTCCCCATACTGGACAGAGATCTTCCTGTGAAGGGCAGGACTCATCTCGTGGGGCAGCTTGGCCATGCTGAAAAGAACGTAGAACATCTCATTGACGTTGGTGTTCTTCTTGGCCGAGACTTCAAAGTAAGCACAGTTCTCATCGCTAGAGACCAGCTTCTCCGCTTCCTCAGAGCGAACTTTGCGGTAGAGTTCACCATGATCGTTTTTGTTGCCACAGATCACCATGGGTAGGTCACCTGTTTCCTTGGTCTTGTTCTTCAGGCAGGATTTGACTTCAAGGATCTGCTGCTGGAGCCTCTTGACCTCATCAAAGGACTCTCTGCTATCCAAACTGAACACTAAGATGAAAACGTCTCCTGCAATATTTCAAGAGGGGGAAACAAATTAAGCCAATCCGTTACAACCTCTCTTAGAAAAGATAATGGAAAAGTCGTACACAGCAAGGGATTTGTTTATCCCAACTATATTAAGAACATGAGAAGATCCTGTAGGATCACACCAGTAGTCCATCTAGCCCAACATACTGCTCCCACAGTGACCAAACAGATCACTATGAGGAGCAGGACTTGGGTGTGAGAGCACTTTCCCTTCCTGATGTTTCAACCAACTGGTATTCAGAAGCATACTTCCTCACTCTGTGATATAACCAAACATATGGTACAGTATAACCAAAACATTTAGAGAACCTGTGTTTGGATAAAAGGAATGCTATTTACAGAGCTTTCATTGTAAAGAATGGAATGAATTAAGATGGCATGGATTTTTAGCAAAATAATGTTTTATAACAACATTCTGACAGGTCTATCAAACTTTTGCATGTGTGCCAAAATCCTCCTCTTGTCCCCCCCCCCCCTTTACTAGGATTGCATGGCTGTGGTGAGATCTTGCCAGAACCCAGAAGCCTCCATAGCCATATCTCCTTGCTTCTCCGGCAGTGGGGGTGGGGCAGCGGGGCACACCTGCAAAGGTGCTCCTTGGATTATGCTGCCTGAGGCGGCTGCCTCAGTTTGCCTCATGGATGGGCCGATCCTAGCATTATTTCATTATCTGGATACCTGGTTTTTCTTACAGTTTTGACCTGACCAGACTCATTTCTGTTCTCAGTGGAATACTAAGGTGGGCCCAGAGAGTTATTATATCTCACTCTGTGTTTTACATTTTCTATATACAGCCAGTGAGATACTATCATCATCATCATCATCATCATCATCATCATCATCATCATCAACATCACCCCTTTGAGCTACAGACTCCCAAGCCATATCACAGACTTCTCCAGAAACTTATTTCAGTTAAGAGCTCCTTGCCATGTTGCACAAGGGCTCTTTGTTCAGGAAACCCAAACTGTTCTTGAGCACAGGGAGGTGGCAGAATTCTGTGGATCCCAGCTGGCAACTCCTTGGAGATGGGAGTACAAAGATAACATGAGCCAAACCTTGCAAACAGGCATTGCAAGCACCTGGGACTGATTTGAACCCTTGCCTCTCCTTCCCCAAACTGATGTGCATTGACTTGGGTTCACTAGGAGGAGCCCCTGGTAACCCCCTCCTCTCACACACAATCACACGTCTAACCTGTGAGTATGGAAAGTCTCCTCATGGCAGGGAACGGATGGTTCCCAGATGTGTCCAAGATGTCTAGCTGATACATATCACCCCGGATGTTGTAGACTTTGCGATGGAAATCCTCAATCGTGGGTGTGTACTGGTCCTCAAAGCGGCCATTGAGAAACCGCGAGACGATGGAGCTCTTGCCCACCCTGGAGGCTCCAAGGACAACCATGCGGTAGGAGTTTTTGGCTGGCACGTTCAAGGTGCAGTTCCCACTGGACATAGTCTTCATCATTGCTTAGATCTGCACAGATAAAAAAAGAGATACGGTTTTATCGTCAGCATGAAGAAATCAACAGCAGGAACACCAATCTGGTGACTTTACCAGGAACTACAAATCCCATCCTCGCTGTCTATTGGCCATGCTGATGGGAGCTGTAGTCTGGGTTGGGAAAGACTGGGCTGCAGCAAACTAGGAAATGGCTACAGCAATATATACAAGCCAGCAGAATAACAGAAGAGTAGGTCGCCTACACCCAGGGAAGCTGTTTTGTTGTGTTAAAAAAGAATGGATTTTCTAAGCAGCAAAAAGGAAGCTCAACAGGGAAAGCATAGAATCATAGAGTTGGAAGGGACCACAGGGATCATCTAGTCTAACCCCCTGCAATGCAGGAATCCACATTTTGCCCAATGTGGGGCTTGAACCCACAACCCTGAGATTAAGAGTCTCATGCTCTACTGACTGAGCTATCCCATGCCCTATAAAAGGTGAGTGAGCGAACTGATTATTCCACAGCAATTGCCTGCGTGGAATCGGCCATTGTCTTATCTCTTGCAATTCATGAACAGAGGGTCCCAGATGAGAAAACAAATGAGACAATGGTTACACAAACAGAGCGTAAGCATGCCAGTCATTGAAAACTACAGGGACTCTTGAGACTCCAAACACATCTTTCATTCACCAAACCTGTTGCACGACAAAAAGGAGAATTAAAGCACAGTACTCCATAAAGCAAGGGACGCAGGTGGCACTGTGGGTTAAACCACAGAGCCTAGGGCTTCCGGATCAGAAGGTTTGAATCCCTGTGATGGGGTGAGCTCCCGTTGCTCGGTCCCTGCTCCTGCCAACCTAGCAGTTTGAAAGCACACCAGTGCAAGTAGATAAATAGGTACCACTCTGGCAGGAAGGTAAACAGCGTTTCCGTACACTGCTCTGGTTTGCCAGAAGTGGCTTAGTCATGCTGGCCACATGACCTGGAAGCTGTATGCTGGCTCCCTTGGCCAATAAAGCGAGATGAGCCCCGCAACCCCAGAGTCGTCCGCAACTGGACCTAATGTTCAGGGGTCCCTTTACCTTTACCCCATAAAGCAGGGGTGGGGAACCTGGGGATTACAACACTCATCATCCCTGGCCACTGGCCATGCTGGTTGGGTCTGATGGCAGCTGAAGTCCAGCAACCACCAGAGGCTCACAGGTTTTCTATTACGGTAATAAAGAAATGTTACAAGGTATGTTTGCTTTGATTTCTAGGAACCTTATTCAAGAGGATTAGTTTTACTAGTCTGCTACAGCCAGTGGTGGCTGGTCCTCATTGGTACAAAAGGCCCAGAAGTCAAGAGTAGGAGGAGCCAGAGCGAGTGACAGGCAGAGCCAATTAATTCCTGCTTTGTCCCATCCTCCTCCCTGTTGAGTCCTACAAGGGCATCCCTGAGACTAAGCAGCAGCAGGAGGAGGAGGATAGGCAGTTCTGCCCCCCCCGGCACCTGTTGTAAATAGGAAGGCAGGTGAGCTGCAGGAGTTGGCTGAGGGCAGACTGAGGTTTTTGGGATAGTGCCCCAATCTCTCTAAGAAACCAGCCTCCCTGGTTATAGCAAGCATTGTCAGAGGGAGATAAAAAATACGGGAACACACACACACATTGCATCTTATAGACTGAAAAATTTATTGTTGCTTAAGCTTATGTGGACTACAGCCAACTTTATCAGCTGCATGGATCTGGAAGATATAGATTTCTACATGATATAGAGGGAGGGGGGAACTGTAAACAATGCAGCAACAAGGCAAAACTCAGAGAAAGATGTTATGAAAGACAAAGCGGGTTCTCAATGTGCTATTTAGTTTATGTACTCTTTATGCAATGTTACATTTCAAATGACATATGGCTATAGCTATAGATATATCTGTTTAAGAACATCAGAGGAGCCCTCCTGGATCAGAACAAAGGCTCATCAACTTCTTATTTCACAGTGACCATCCATATGCCCATGGGAAGCTCCAAATCAGGGTCACCCTTGCTTATTTCCCAAGCCATCTTTTAAAACATCTCGACTAATTTTCTAACCTGTGGAAGTATAAAAAGTGAAATAGCAAAACCGTTGTCATGGCTGACAAAAAAAGCCTTGGGGCATCTCTCTTGGGAAAAAACCATATGAACCAGCGCCCCTATGAGCATTGTTCTAGAACCCCAAATGAGGATGGAGCATTATTTTGTCATGTGAATTGAGAGTCACATCTGTTGCTCTGCTCACTTTTGCCTCTGGCTGCATCCGCCACCAACATGCAGCTCCAGGTGTGTTGCCCATAGGGCAATACAGCCTTCAAGCTGAGCAAGCTTCCCCAACCCTGCCCTAGTTCTTCTAAAGATGATCTTTCATCTTACACTAGGGCAGGAAGGGGGAAACCTGTGGGTTTTTTTTAGATATTGTTGCTCCCCAGCTCCCCTCAGCTGCAGCCAGCAGAGCCAGGAATGATGGGATTTGTAATCCAACAGCATCCAGATAATTTCTCACCCCTGCACTAGGGTTATAGTCCTATGCACACTTATAATGAAATCAGAAACATGTCTACTTGGAAGTAAATCCTATTGATTGCAATGGGGTTTACTTGCAGGTAAATGGGATTAGGATTGCAGCCTCTGTTGTAAATCCCACTGAACTCAGTGGGGTTCACCTCTGAATAAAAGTGCTTTGGATCCCCCAGTAAATAACTTCATTGTGTTTTCCCACTATTCTTCATGTCAAGGTGCTTTATCCCTGTGTTTGGATGTCACGCAGATAGAGTTTCTGTCCCACATTTGAGCCGAGGATGTTGTATGACCTAGATAGTGAAGTCTAATAAATCACAGGTCCACTTAAAAAGCATTATCTGCCATTGAATCAGCCCAGTTGTAGCAATTAATTGATCAATGCTTTGTGCCCTGTTTAAAACACAACCCCCTCCATTTACTGTGTTGCAATGAAAACATCTATCTATCATCTATCTATCTATATCATCTATCATCTATCATCTATCATCTATCATCTATCATCTATCATCTATCTATTTATCTATTATCTACCTACCTACCTACCTATCTATCATCTATCTATCTCTCTGTCCGTCTGTCTGTCTAATGGTGCTTAATATCATAATCAGCTGTTTATAGTCCATCTTGACAGATTTGGACATCCCACTATTACACACACACATTAATACTTGCATGTTGTATTGGCAATAATATATTTTTCTTTCCCATGCAGATTTAGTCTGTAGCTCTCTTTTACACCCCCCCCCACCAAAAAAACAAACCCCCTTTTCAGCATTCCACTACAACCTCATCTTAAAGAGGTGGGAAGCAAAGCAAAGGCAGTTTGAATGTCTTGCCCAAGGTCAAGCAAGTGGCACTGGTACTTGGTACTCAAACTCCTTCTCCGCCTTCACTAAACTGTCTAATTTATTACCTTAGTAGAGATATTTACTTTACTATTTATTATTACATACATCCCCTCAATAGCTCAGTCGGTAGAGCATGAGACTCTTAATGTCAGGGTCATGAATTTAAGCCCCACACTGGGCAAAAGATTCCTGCATTGCCGGAGGTTGGACCCTCAAAGGTGGGGTACAAATAATAAAATGTATTATTATTATTATTATTATTATTATTATTATTATTATTATTACAATTCTATGATTCTCTGTATATCTCACCATTCCTTCAAGCAGTTCAAGGGGGAATATATTCAGTTTTCTTCTCTCCATAATATCCTCACAACAACCTTGTGAGGTGGGGGACTAGCCCAAGGCAAGCTTCATGTCTGAATGTGGCTTTGAACCCTAGTCTCCCAGGCCCCAGTCTGATGCTGCAACCACTACACCACATTGGCTCTCTTGGTACAGGCACACCTCAAAAAGTGGAGGTTCAGAGCTACAGAAGTAAATGGAGACATTGGGTTGCATCCAGCTAATTTAAACTCTGAATAGACTCACGGAAATGAATGGACCTAAGTTAGCCATAGCCATTTATTTATTTATCTAAGTAGAAACTAGCATGGGATGCAACGGGTAGCTTTTCAGTAGAGCACCCAGATTGTAGTCTTATTCGTATTGCTTTATGACGCTTTTGTTGCAATCTGGTTCCATTTGCCCAGGTACTGATTCCGAAAGGGCTTCTAAACATTCCATCTGTTAGCTTTTTAACTTAGTGCACAGAGGTCCACTTTGATTCCTGCAGCCACCGTTCTTCTAATTGCCTCTGAAATTCCAAAGTGAAGCTGTTTTCTTTCATGCACCACACAGACTCTCTCTCTTCCCTTCTCCGTGTTGCTGCAGCTTTTCTGACTCACCAAAATCACCTTTATTGTCTCACAGAACACCCCTCAGGGTGTGTGTGTGTGTGTGTGTGTGCATGTGCACACCCACCCAAACGGTACATTATAAAAAATGAACAAGGATGTCTTGCCCATTTACTAGTTATGAGATATAGATAGATGATAGATAGATAGATGATAGATAGATAGATAGATAGATAGATAGATAGATATAGATATATAGATAGATGATAGAGGCTTTTTAATATCAGGTTCATGCTATTTACCGTAAGTCCCTCACTAATTTAAGGGTATCATATTAGCCCATCCTTACATCCACATGTTGAATGTTAGCACTTTCTCTCAAGAAACTACTCTAGCTAGTTTCCTAACAGCATATCATCATCATCTGCTTGATAAAAGACACAGAGCGGACAAATGTTGACAGTAAGGTCACTCCACAAGCCAGCTGGTGGCTTGTCTTTGCCAACTTCCCCATCCCTTTTCTGGAGCCTCTCGGTTATGCATTTCTAATGTAAAAGCATCAGTGGGTCCTAAACTGGTATCTTTCCCAGTCACATCCCATCCCTATATTTGCTTGTGGAGCAGCTGAGATTGAAATTCCATGTCTCATATGGCTCAGTTCTTAAAAGTGATTGAAAACACACTCATCCCCTTTCCCCCAATCCTGTATACACAAGGTAGGCACCAGGGAGAACACATAAAGATGATCCAGGTATAGAGAAATGTCATGGGGATGGACAGACAACCTGCATCAGAAACCTGCTTTGGGGGGCTATCTAACCGATTTCTTTTCTTTTCTGTCTTGGTGCTTGCCCCAGAGCATCTAAAGCAGACAAAACTGCTATGTAGCATCCGCAGGGTATATAATGGCAAGCTTCAGTTCTCTCACACTTTATTTACTGTCCTTTCATGCTTAAAAGACAGGAAAAAAAGAAGAGAAAAGATCACAAGAAACAATGCAGAATAGCTAGCTCTGCTCTCGGCTACAAAGTCCCACAACCCCCTTCCCTTTAAAAACCCATCTAGACACTGTTGCTTGGAGATATTATTCTACACATCTAGCTACAAAGCTCCTTCATTTACCTTTCTCTTTCTTTGGAAGGGAAATACTGGCTCCTCTTGCAGTCAGCAGCGTTGGCTCAGCGGACTGAATCAGCAGCAGCAGCAGCAGCAGCAGCAGCAGCAACTGCTGCTTGTAGTCCTTGAAGCTGATGCTTTCTGCCCAAACCTCCCGTTCTGTCACTCCTGTATTCAAGAGAGGGAAGGACAACTTCAGCGCTTCAGCAGCTGTTCCCACACACAGAGAGTCTTTGCTGAATCAGAAGACACACATGGCTCAAAGTTTGTTCTTCAAAAACCAGCAGTTGCCTTTTTTTCATCTGGGCTCTTGAGGAGAGATGTTTGTGTGTGTGTGTGTCCTCTCTTTTTCTCTTTCTTCACACTGCTCTCAGTTTACTCCAAAACAGAGCTGGCAGTCTCCTCCTCAAGCTCGCACAGTTGTTTGTCTTGTAACTTGAAATTCAGATAACTCATTTGGAGAATGAGAGGGGGCTCTGGTGCGACATCTATCCTTTGGAACGGGTGAGTGCATCTCCCAGGCCTATATGTTCCTTCTTGCACAGCTTCAAGGCAGGAAAGAGAAATGGATAAAAGGCAAGAGAGATGATGATGATGATGGATTGATAAATCAATAAATAGAAAATTTCCTTTAAAATCAGCCTTTGATGGTTTTTGGAAGAATAAGCGAGAGATTTTCTTTCTAAAAGCTAAGCGCTCTTTAATGTTTTGCACTACTCAAGTGACTTTATATATGTGTGTATTCTCCCTCTTTCCCTCTCTATATCTCTCCCTGCCTCTCTCCTTCATTCAGCAGCTGGTAAATTTCTGGTAAGTTTCTTTTTGTAGATTTCACAGTTAACTGAATCACTGTTCCCCTGAAATCAATGGGAAAGCTGCCAAGGGCTGGGGGGAGGGGGCGGTGGACAGTTCCGTAGAAAGCACAGGAGGAAACTTTCATTGAAAACAAAGTATTTACAGATTTGGGTTTGTTATTTTCTCCTTGTTTATTCCAAAGATAGGAAGTCTGGGTTGGAGGAGTGTAGTAATGATTTCGCAATCCAAATGGAGACTCACGCTCCCCAACCCCGCAGAGTCATTGAGCAAACCAGCACCTGAGCGAACGACTGCTTTTTTTTGATACCCTAAAAATGCATAAACCTTTCAAAACGGCATATATCTTTCTTCCAGTGTTTTTTGCTAGAAGGAAGCTGCTCAACCTAATAAGGATATTCTGTGTTGCTGTAGATATCTGTGATTGCTCTTTTGAGGCAGATAATCTCCTCCTGCAATGTTTAGCTGCTGTTAGGTATTCATCACATTGCTGGCTGATTAACTCTGACCCAAGAGCTGGATTAGATTGAGGGTGGCAAATGGTGTGGGACTTCGTTCCCAGTGTGCTTTCTTGTGACAAATCCACACAACTCATTATCATCAAAGGATGGACCTTGATCTTATGGTGCAAGAAGTGCCTGTCTCCGAGATAACTGAATGTCTCTGGAAACCTTCAAAGGCATTTGCTCACTAATCTGACTTTGTTTGGCTCCCTCTTTAGCCATTTACCTTAGTACCATGGTTGGACATTCACCTTAAGTAAAGACAGATGTGTTATGTGTCCCATGTTATCATATCTGGGAAGGGGAGATATGGTCTGTTTTGGACTGGTCTGGACTGGGGTGCTCTTACCTCGAAGAAAGAGGTCCACAGCTTGGGGGTGCTCTTGGGTCCAACACTGTCACTGGAGGTTCAGATGACCTTGGGATCTAGGAGTGCCAGCATTGTGCTATGACCCTTTTTTGGACAGATATGATTTGTCTGCTGTACTCTGGTAACTTCCAGACTGAAGTATCATACTGGCCCAAATATAAGCCACACTCCCCCCCCCCCAATTCAGACCCTGAAAAGTTAAAGTGTGGCTTGCATTCGAGACCCTATGCTACCAGCAAAGCTGCACAGCTCCCCCTCCCCAGAGAGCAGCCTGGGAGCGCGGAGCAACAGTGTGCAGCACACACGCCGCTCGCAAGCCTCCCCCGAGCCGCCAGAAAGAAGGGGGAAGGGGGGAGGGCTTCCGGCAAAGCGGAGTGGCTCCCCCCCCCCCAGGAAGCAGCCCGGGTATTGTCTTTTTGTCTTTTGCCCCCTTCCATTTTAAAGGTGTGGCTTATTTGCGGGTGCAGCTTATATTCGGGCCAATACAGTATTGCAGTGTGCTTTACTCACTTGGTCCAAAATGCAGTGGCCAGGGGTCTGTTTAGATCTCACATAAGCCCTGTTTGTTTGTTTGTTTGTTATGTTTTTATATATATTAAAAAATCAGGCATCAAAAAGGGGGGAGGACAACAAATATTCCCTCCCTCATAAGTACAGAATCTTGAAATAGTTACACTGACTAATTAGGTCATTTCACTTACTGAACAAAAGTGTCATTCCACAGATTACCATGGTCTGTTGTAGCCATGTTTGTTTGATGTTGCATAAGAGATAAAATTACATCAGGTTGAATAAAAAGTGTCTTTTTGGTGAATGCTGAAGACACACCACTTTACCCTGGCTTTTGATATGTGACATGTAAATTTTCAGGACCCACCTTATTTTTTGTGGCTGTAAGTTGTTTTGAACTGTTTTCAACATTCTGTTTTAATTGTTGTAACCCACCCAGGGACCTAAGGATGATTGGGGGGGGGGGGGAACCAAACAAAATAAGAGCCCTGCTGGATCTGGCCAAAGACCTATCTAGGTTAGCATTTTGTTTTCATGGTGGACCAGCAACTGCCTATTGGGAACCCACATGCAGGATATAAACACACTAGCACTCTCACAGGGCACTTCCACACCAGTGATTCACTGTGCTTTTGCACTATCCCAGGCACTAGCTTTTTTTTGGGGGGGGGGGGGAGGGCATCCACACAATGTTGCATGCATCTCATTTCCCTCCCCCCTTGTTAATTCAAATTTCCCCTTACTGCATGCCCCCCTCCCAAATTAGATGCAAAATAGATGCCAAAAAAAAAAAAAAAAAAAAAAACGTTTCTAGGCTTTCCATTCATGCACAAGGCTCTGGGCTATCAAAAGGCATGAGGGACAGCAGATTCCTGCCAGTTTCACATCCTTCATGAGTCATTTGGCAAGCTTGTGATGAAACATCAATGGTCCTTGGAGCATCGTAGTCCGGTAGATGCTGCTGGCGAAAATAAAGGCGGGGAGGCATGATGGTGTAAACCTACCTGAATGGGCTACATTCCCTCTCTTTTTCTAACATTGGAGTCACACAGGTATGTGTGGAAGGAGACAGGACTAAATAAGAGAAGGGAGTGACAAAATCCCTTCCTGCGTTCTGGAAAGTGGCCAAGTTCAAAAGGCTGCTAAGAACTTCTCATAGAAAAATAGGCATTTCTATTGCCACACTTGCAGAAGTCCTTTCGTTTACTACTAGACAAAAAAAATATTGCTCAATGTGTAGACACTGGGAAAGTGAGACAAGTGGCAACAGAGGAAACACTCTTGAACTAGTTGCAAAATACAGTCCTAAAAAAGAGGCTGTTCCTCACAGTGCAAAGTATGCACGTCATTCCACTCAAGATGAATCGTTAAGCATTCTTACCACAGTGGTTCTGGAGTCAATTTCTCATGAAGTGGAGTTCTCAGCATTCAAACTAAGTGCTGCTGCTGTCCAGCGTCACAGAGATCTCTGATCTACTTCATCCTTGCTATCATTTTTTCCCAATGGCTGAGTGTGGGCGACTGCGTTAGGATGCAGGCACAGGGACAATGAGAAGATGTCATTGCTAAGTCCCTGAATAAGCTGTTATCTGGCTGTTCACCCACTGTCTGGGAAGCATGCTTAATTATTGCTGTGCCTGAAAGCTGTGCCAGCAAGACTGGATGATTGGGGGATGGCTAATGCCATCACTTTTCCAAATACCTAAGCAGGCCTCCTGATCTTTCTGGGCTACGCAGCCAAATATAATGCATGGAGTGGTGGTCACAGTTTTTGTGGTGGACACTGCAGCCATAGAAATTGATACTGACCATATCTGTAGCATGGGCCTTTGTGCATACAAGGAAGGTAGAAAAGTGTATACTGCAGCCACAGAAGTTACTAGCCTGAGTTTTGTTTTGTTTCTTACTATCCTTCCAAGAGGCTAGTCAGCTGCGCTAGTAGGAGATGTGGGTGGCACTGTGGTCTAAACCATCGAGTCTCTTGGGCTTGCCAATTGGAAGGTTGGCAGTTCAAATCCATGTGATGGGGTGAGCTCCTGTTGCTCTGTCCCAGCTCTGTATGACCCAGAAAGCTGTCTGTGGACAAACGCTGGCTCCCTCAGCATGAAAAGTGAGATGAGCGCCACACCACATAGTTGCCTTTGACTGGACTTAACCATTCAGGGGTCCTTTACCTTTTACCTTTACCTAGTAGGCTATGTTGCAATGCTGGCTATGGAGAAGGAGAGCACAAAAACAAAACAGGCTGGCAGAGCAGGATGGAACAAAAAACTATTCTTTGTCTGGCAGCCCATTCACCTGTCTGCATGGGATTTAATGCATGGAATTCCTGGTCACCTATGGGCTACCCTGGTAACTTGATTGCTATGTTCTGCATCCATTGTCAGAGGTAAAGGTAAAGGTAAAGGAACCCCTGACCATTAGGTCCAGTCGTGGCTGACTCTGGGGTTGCGGCGCTCATCTTGCTTTATTGGCTGAGGGAGCCGGCGTACAGCTTCTGGATCATGTGGTCAGCATGACTAAGCCGCTTCTGGTGAACCAGAGCAGCACACGGAAACGCCGTTTACCTTCCCGCTGGAGTGGTACCTGTTTATCAACTTGCACTTTGACGTACTTTATGCTTCTAAATACCAGTTGCTGGAAACCACAGAAGCTGGGGGTTGCCTTCAGGTCCTGCTTGTGGGCTTTGCCTAGGCTTGGGGACTATGAGAGCAGAATACTGGACTAGATGGGCTACTGGCCTGATCCAGCAGGCACTTCTTATGTTCTTACCATGCAAGCTGCTAAATACAGGGTTGGTACACTATGGTTGCTGGTCCTGGGTCTGCAGAACAAACTTAACCTTGCAACCTTTGTTTCCCGCACCTTCTACTTATTCCGATTGCCCGTAGGGACCCACACATCATGGCGGCAGCAGGGAATAAAGGGATGAGTCTAATAAAAGAGAAACAGCTTGTGTCAACCACGTCTAAGCAATGACGTGCAATTTGCTTGGCCTGTTAGTGTTGGCTGATTCATAGAATCATAGAATCATAGAGTTGGAAGAGACCACAAGGACCATCGAGTCCAACCCCCTGCCAATTCAGCTGCCGGACTTTCTCATCTCTCTCACACAAATACTTGTATCGCTAGACCAGTAAAAAAATTAATAGCAATAAAATAAATAAAATAAAATAAAATGCAGATGTCTCCCTCTGGAGAACTGTAGGTCAATGATCATGGAACTGAAACATAGGATTTAAAGAGCTTCACACACTCTTCTTTGGATGACAGGGATTGGGCAAGAGTTTGGGGGGAAAGGAAAGAATTGAGTTAAGAGAGGCTGAAAGCTTTATAGAGCATCGTTTGAAAGCAACTTAACAAAAAGCATGATAGAGGCAGATGGGGTTGGGGAGAAAGAAGAGAGAAAACAAAAAGCCTCAATATGAGCTGGACACGCATGAAAAATGAATGAACCACCGTCCGTAACAATGCAGCTCTCTGCAGCGCATGTGATGTTTTCTCTAGCAGGTAGTTCTATTTTGGTCCCCTTTCTGATGTGTCTTGTTATAGCCCAGGCACTTCCAGCTGCTGACAGATCAGCTGGGACAATCTAAACACATTCGTGTGCTGGAGCTCCATCTGGCTTGTAAAATGGACCGAGCAGTGAGGCACGGGAATTGGAAATCATCTTCCATATGCTGTCTTATGATCTAATTAAAAACCATGGCGCCTTCTCCAATTGTCTCCCAAGAAAGAAGAAAAGAGATCTTTTAAAGCAGCAGCAGTAGCAACAACACTGTTCCTAAATTCTTCCACACAGTGTTCTTCACAGTCCACGAGAGTTTCAAAGCTGCCCCTCTGATCCTTGGTAAAATCGGTGCATCACTAGTTGAGCTGTGTATAAACTATCTTTTAATTCCCTCCCTTGATCTTCTCACTGCAACCACCATCTTAGCCTGGATTCAACTATGTTCTAAATGAGAGATGGGGAACTCTTTCCTCTATCAGGGGCCAAAATGAGATGGAGTAGGAGACAGATTTTATTCATCTTTTTCATACATTTTTATTTAAAAAATAGACCCCAACCCCAGGTTTGCAGGCAAACAAGTGATCACATGCTTAAAAAGCATGCACATACTGTAACTAGCCTGGCTCTCTGAAGTAAGCTCTGTTGTCCTAAGTCCTAACAAGTGTCTATAGTAATGCTGAAACCTGTATGCAGGACACTTAAAGGTAAAGGTAAAGGTACCCCTGCCCGTACGGGCCAGTCTTGACAGACTCTGGGGTTGTGCGCCCATCTCACTCAAGAGGCCAGGGGCCAGCGCTGTCCGGAGACACTTCCGGGTCACGTGGCCAGCGTGACATCGCTGCTCTGGCCAGAGCCAGAGTCGCACACGGAAACGCCGTTTACCTTCCCGCTGGTAAGCGGTCCCTATTTATCTACTTGCACCCGGAGGTGCTTTCGAACTGCTAGGTTGGCAGGCGCTGGGACCGAGCAGCGGGAGCGCACCCCGCCGCAGGGATTCGAACCGCCGACCTTTCGATCGGCAAGCCCTAGGCGCTGAGGCTTTAACCCACAGCGCCACCTGCGTCCCATGCAGGACACTTAGAATTCTTTATAATTTCAGTGGATGTGGGACTGAGTTTATTTTATTGCTATGAAAGGGCCAAGGGTAGTTTATGTGTCCCTCCCCATCAAGCCTTTTCTCCCTTGGTCTTTAACTGCAGAATGAGAAGGGAAGCTGTATATCAAGTGCCCATGATTGCTGCTCTTGCTGATTTTGTTTTTAAGTGAATTTCTTCCTTATACCTTAAAAAAACACACAAAAAAACCACTTTCCATACTGCTGTCTTTAAAAGTAAAAAGAATTCATTTTTTATTTTTTGTAAAAACAACAACAACAATAAAATACTGTCTGACAAATGGTAGGCAGGCTCCCTACCTTCCCACATTTAGAAGAAAGCGGAGGCGAAGACATTGCAGAGTTTTCATGCATTGGAGGCACAGAGAATGCTGCAAAATGTACACCACCAGAAATACTATTTGTAGAATGAAAGAAAGGACACCAAGTCACAACTCCTCCGCTGCTACCTCAAAATTCAGGTAGCCACGCAACAGCAAATCCCAACAACCCACCTCGTAAATTTCCCTGAAACTCTCTTTCCTTTTCAATGCATTCTCTTTTCTCATTAACTGATGGAAGGGAAAATGGGTTTAAAAAGAGGGTTGGCATAGCATTGCTCTATAGATAGCAGCCCTATTGGACCAGGCGTTCTCATTCACCCATGCAACAATACCCATGCAAAAGGGAGATCATTCACATTCTATTTTGCCAATGGAGATCTGGCTTCAGGCATTTAATGGAAAAGTGTTTCTTACAGATGCATGGTTGACTCAACATATCATGGTGAGATACGTGAGCTGTACCTGGAACTCACACAATCTTCCAGTTTATCATTTCAATGTCAGAGGCAGGATGGATGTCATGCCAGGAGCATGAAGAATAAAGGCCTCACCCATTTCTGTTCACCGAATCGAGTTACAATACAGCTGGGAATTACAGTTCAAATATTTCGTTAATAAATCTCCCAAATTTGCTTCTGTTCTGTGTGACAGTGGCTTTGAGGAAATGGAGAGGAAATGGCTTGTCCACTGGAGTGAACGAAAGCTGCAGACTGGGGGTAGGGAAGCTTTTTCAGACTGAGGGCCATTTCCCCTTCTGGACAGGCTTCCGAGGGCCACATGTCAGTGCTGGCTGGAGCAACGAATGTAAAAGTTACCTTTGTACAGTAAGCTAGTTTCTATATGTCCTTGCACAGTCCTCTTTAACTTCTATCCATGCAAGCAAGAACCATCATTAGAGTTTAAGGACACATTCTAGCCAGGCAAAAACAATTACAGGGGATTTGATGCAAGGACAATGAGAGGTGTGGCCTGGGAAAAGAGGTAGCGTCTGGAGAGGGTGTGTAGCTTGGGAACCTGAGCCCTTATCCAGTGAGCTGGATCACTGAGAACATCCAGAAAAATGTCCTCTGTGTTTCAGAAGCTCAGCTGGTTTCAACTACAAGCCGAGTATGCAGTGTCCCCATTCCCACGCTGTGGAATACTCTTCCAGCAGAGATTCCTTAATGGTGTGACAGAATTGAAATAAAGAAATAGAACTCTGCAGGTGTTCTTGGTGCTAACTTTCAGGTGTCTCCTGAATATCTTTGTGTGCCAACAGGTCTATTCAGTTGCTTACATTTTCTCAAGATGAGCCAGTCATTTTGTATTTTTTAACGGTATCTTATATGTCATTGTAGCTGCATATATTGCTGTACACCATAAAATCATTTTCCAGGGCAATGAGCTTTCAGCACCTCCTGGTTATATCTTTTCCCCACTGCCCTCTTTCCCCTGCCATCTCACTGCCTTTGGGAACCCTGTGGTCTTCTCTGCCTTCAGTTGTGCTCATCTGCCCTTGGCCAATGTTAAATCCCATTGATCTCAGCCCGATAGTGAATTGCAAGGAGAGAGAATAACACGGCAGTGAATGAAAGACTACTCAGTGTGTCAGGGTCATTAGCTGTTGAGTTGATGCAGCCTTCCCAAACCTAGCGCCCTCTAGATGTTTTCTGACTCCAATTCCCAACAGTCCCAGCCAGTGTCCAATGGTCAAGGATGATGGGAGTTGTAGTACAAAGCATCTGGAAGGCACCTGGCTGATAAAGTTGGGTTAATCTATTGAAACTCATAGCCAGAGGCAGTATGCTTCTGGTGCCAGTTGCTAGAAGCCACAGGAGGGGAGAATGCTCTTATATTCAGGTCCCAATTTCTGGTTTCCAACAGGCTTCTGGTTGGCCACTGTGAGAACTGATGCTAGACTAGATGGGCCATTATCCTGAGCCAACAGGACTATTTTTATGTTCTTATGAAACTCTCCTATGTTCTGTGGCCCACAAACACTGTAGGACTATAGTTCAATAATATGATTTATATGTCCTCAAATATATGTAACTAGAGTAACTAATTATGATATGTCATCTTCCCTTGTCCTATTTTTGTTCTGAAAACAAGGTGGCTCTGGGTTAAGGAGCATTTCATTACATTGTGACACCGTATTAAATAAATTGGATTTTCACATGAAAAGAAATAATTTGATGGAATAAAAGAAGAGTAGAGCACTATCATTCTTCTTTCATCCAGACTATTCTTATTTTGCTTGTTCAAGTTACAGGACATGTCAGATGCTTAGTAAAATCCTAACAGTAAATATACATAATTGCACTCTCCTTAGGAGAACTTGACAACTTTGCAATCATAATTTTACATCAAATATCTCTTAGAGGAAGGACCTGGACATTACAGTAGTTTGATAATTCAGAGTGCTGCTGAAAGGATGAAGAACTAAAGAGGTCACTTGAAGTTATTTCAATATATGTCAGGAACAAGTGAAAACCTGAAGTTAAAATGGGCAGGCTAATGTAGAGACAATAGCTGTAGGTTTCTCTGAGGGATGACCAGCCTTATATAACCAACATGCTTAAGTCTTATTAATGCCTGAAAGGGTTAATGTCACAGAGTAAGCTGTCCTGTCCTATGCCTCTTCCCTTTACCTTAGGAGGAAATAGGTAATCAAGCCTACTGTTCCACCCAGTCTACCTGAGAAGCTCATTGTGTGATGAGGTTTGAGCTGGTTGCTCCAGCTCAACTGCATGGCTTCCATCAGCCACTCTTCCTATACCAATAATTTAGAAACTTTTACTACTTTGTAACTAAGCTAAGTTTTGTTGCCTGTGCAACTTTTCTGATGTATGTATGGAAAAGCACATGAACCAGACCTTTACAGAGTTTGTAAGTAAACTATTTTTTTAAACTTGCCCAACATATGGTCTTTTGTTATGCTGGGGGAAGAGGGAAACTTCAGAACTCATTTGGAAGGACATATCACAAAGGTCTAACAGCCTATATCACCACACTTTACTTTGCTGCATATTTTGTGACTCTGCTGCGGTTCTCTCACCAAAGAGTAGTTGCCCCAGACTTGTATCTTGGCATCCAGGAATTCTCCTTTCTATTTTTTTTTCCAGGAAACAAGCTCTAAGAATATCCAGAACTGTTTTGCTATAATGATGATGACATTGTAGAAACTATTGTACAACATGAGATCCAGTCAGTTAATTCAACAGAAGTGACAATTATTTATTCCTATTCATATGTCATCTCCTACAAAATATGAGTATGGAGTGCTCCTATGCAAGGTTCCAGCCAGTCACACCTTTTTCAAGATACTCCATTCCATCTCCCCACTCCCAGTTCCCCCTCAGCACACATGAAGTCAGCATTCCAAGCACACTGAATTGGCATCCTTATATAGCTGTTTTGCAAGGTGTGCCCTTCCTTCCACCTTGAGCTCCACCCCACCCCAAATACCTTTTGGGGGGTACTTTAGAAAACCTAAGGGTTTTCTTGAGTTTGCTAATATTTCCCTTTTTGTCTGGATGATGATATTTTGGCTACACAATGATTCATACTTGTCAAATGAGCTAAGTATTATTATACTAGGGGCTGTGCATATACCACAGACTCTGTTTTACATTTTTCTCAAATATTTTTGCCTGGTTGGAATGTGTCCTTGAATTCTAATAATGATTCTCCCTTGCCATGGGTGGAGGGTGGAGGTTTGTGTGCATGTGTGTGTGTGTGTGTGTGTGTATGTGTGTAGAAATTAGCCTACTGTACAAAGGTAAAATTTACACCCAGTGCTCTGCCCTCTGGTGTCTCTGCACCTGGCCACCACTGCCATATGCCCCCTTAAAGTTTGTCCAGAAGCGACTGTGGCGCTTGGATTGGAAAGCAGACCTTTCAAAACAGCAAAGTGGGGTGGGGGAATAAACTTAGCCATCAAGTCCACCAGAATAGTGCACTAAAACACTTAACAGCGGTGTGACATAAGATGAAGAGAGTAACGCTTTTGAAAAAGAGGAAGGAAAAGAGAATAGGTTGAAAATGTGAGGGCAGGACACTTTTACGCTTGCCCTTCAGATTCAAAATTCAAAATACACACCTCTGACACTTGATTTTTTGGGAAATGATGAAGACTCACTCCAGCAAATGCCCCTTCAAATAACTTCAAAGAAGTGTGCTTTATTGAATTTTCAGGTGCAATGAGGAAGCTTCCATAACCAGCCTGAAAGGTACAGCTGTCCATCATCATCTTTCATGAAAAGCATTTTCCCCCCTCCAATTTTTAAACCCAGGGAAAGAGTGAGAGTCACAGAGAGATGCATTCTGCATTGTGATTTGGTTGGCTGCTAAAAGCAGCACCCTGCAGCTCAAAGCTATGATTAAAGACCAATATCCAAAGTTAGCTGTGTGTAGGTCACACCGCTGTGAACAGTTAGGTGAAACAGAGCCTCGTTAAAGTGAGGAAGGAAAACAGTTAAAATGGAAAGACTTTGAACAAGGCCACCAGAAAAAAACTCTGTGCACAGTGAACTTCAATCCAAGTAGTCGCATCTCCTGATATTCTATTCCCAGGACTCTTTTATGTTGCTATGTGCTTTCATCTTGCATCATTTCTTGCTTTCCTCTGCCTCAATTCTGTCCATTATTATTATTATAGCTTATGTTGCACTCTTCTTCACACAGCACATAGTTATGGAATTTGATTCCATAAGAAGTAGTGGTGGCCACCAATTTGGATGGCATTAAAAGAGGATTAGACAAGCCCATGAAGATGCATAAGGCTATCAATAGCTTCTGGCAATGATGACTGTGTACCACCTCCAGTGATGGAGGCAGTGTGACTCTGAATACCAGCTGTAGAGAATTACAAGAGGGGAGACTGCCTCTGGTTGGCCACTGTGAGAATAGGACTAGATGGGCCTTTGGCCTGATCCAGCAGAGCTCTGCTTAAGATAATGTCTTGAGGTTTTTTAAAAAAAATAAAGACATTTGGCATGTTGTTGTTTAGTCGTTTAGTCGTGTCCGACTCTTCGTGACCCCATGGATAAGAGCATGCCAGACACTTCTGTCTTCCACTGCATCCTGCAGTTTAGTCAAACTCATGCTGGTAGCTTTGAGAACACTGTCCAACCTTCTTGTCCTCTGTCGTCCCCTTCTCCTTGTGCCCTCCATCTTTCCCAACATCAGGTTCTTTTCCAGGGAGTCTTCTCTTCTCATGAGGTGGCCAAAGTATTGGAGCCTCAGCTTCAGGATCTGTCCTTCCAGTGAGCACCCAGGGCTGATTTCCTTCAGAATGGATAGGTTTGATCTTCTTGCAGTCCATGGGACTCTCAAGAGTCTCCTCCAGACCATAATTCAAAAGCATAAATTCTTTGGCAATCAGCTTTCTTTATGGTCCAGCTCTCACTTCCATACATCACTACTGGGAAAACCATAGCTTTAACTATACGGATCTTTGTTGGCAAGGTGATGTCTCTGCTTAAGTTCATGTCTTGACATTTTTTTAAAAAATAAAGACATTTGGCATCCTACTCAGTAAATCTGCATGACTCCTATTTCTCCCTACAGTACAAACCAAGTGTTACTTCAAACAAAGCCACTCAGCCTTTCAACTTGATTGATGCAACAGTAACCTGGAATATGAGCCCCAGCCTCCAAAACCTCTGCAAGTCAACCAACTCCACATTGGAAGGCAAATCTAGCTTCTGTTCAAATAAATAGTTGTGCCTCTCTGATGTGGCATATTATGCTAGGTAAGTAGGGCAAGCTCAGCCTATAAAGGCAGGAGTATTGCCTTGTTGGATCAGATGAAAATGTGACTCCAGCTCTTTGTCTCCAGGAGAGTACCGTAATGTAAGTAGGATTTAGGAAATGGTTTAGAAGTGATTTGTAAATGGTTGCATGGGAAGAATCAGTTCTGAGTGAGACCAGCAGGGAAAGGAACTAAGAGGTCTCTGTCTAATTTCAGTTTTGTATATAGTTTTGTAGCAGCACGCTGCTCAGCAAAGTTTGTTCCTTCTAATTCAGTCTCTGCAAATCTTGTAAATAACAGAAGTACAGCAGTAACCAGAAGAAGCTCAAAAGCAGGAGATGATGGAGACAGCCATCCTCCGGTTATTTGTAAACGTTTGCCTCTGGTCCTATTCACTACTGGTGTGTGACCTTTGGAAGACTGGGCAGAAAAATGCTCCCAATACCTGCAGCAAGGTAAACACACCTGAAAGCATTCTTCTGTTCTCTGCTGTCGCTGTGTTGGTGTCCCTCACTCCTGTTCAGCAGTTCTTCCTTTGCTCTCCTTCAGTCCTGCTCTAGATTGCACTCCTGATAGTCCATGTCCTAAAGCTCTTTATTTACCAAATAACTCTACTTTGGAGCATCCATATTTATGGCACCCCTCCTTCCCAGACACCTCAATAATCATCAGACTTTACTTCATAATAACCAGAGGTTATGGCAGTGGCTTTCAACCAGTGTGCCATGGCACCCTAGAGTGCCATGAATAATGGTCAGGGGTGCTGTGGGCAACACTGGCCTCTGCCCCTCTTTCCTTCCCTCCCTCCTTCGATGCCTTCTTGCGTCTTTGCCTCCCAAAGGCTTGCATGGCTGTTTGTTGCAGCAGCCCTAGCTACACACTACCCAGGCAAATGGCACCTCTGGGGCTGGCCAAGGGGTGCTTCCCAGGCCCCTGTGGAGCACCGTGAGGAGGCACCTCTCTTTGGGGCAGAGTGGGCAACTCAGAGACCAGGGGTGGCAGCTGTGGCTCCCTGGAGGACTCCCAAGGATAGGGGGGGAGGAGAGGAGGCTGAGGGAACACTCCACAAGGGAGAGTGTTCAAAATCTGATGAGGGGCTGCTGGCTCTGTAGGCAAGGGATGACATAACCAGGCTCCTGAGCCCCACCGGGGTGCTGCAGAAAGAATGTAGTTGGTCAAGAGAGCTGTGGACTTTAAAAGGTTGAAAACCTATGAGTTATGTAATAACTTCCTGTCCCCTGCTAGATGGAGGAGTTAAGCATGGGACAGGTGAGGCCAAGAACTTTCATACTCCTTGTGAACAAGAAAGTAAACAGGCCAATTATATTGTCATCACTGTTGTATCTGCATCTTCCCTTCTTGCACACACCATAAGTGTGGGAGAGTGGCAGGAAGCTTGAGAATGGAAGTTGTCATAGCAACCGTAGGCTCTATGGTCCCAGTTTCGAGTCTCTATAATTAAACCAGGAAGGTGTAATGGGGCACTTTCCTTATCACAGAAGTGCTGTTTGAGGAAGAGACAATTAAGACTTTTTCTAAAGGAAACATACGCAGCTACTCATCCCACTCGGCTTTAATGCCCATGGCCATAGGGAATAACTA
Source organism: Podarcis cretensis (assembly GCF_951804945.1). Lineage (NCBI taxonomy): Eukaryota > Metazoa > Chordata > Lepidosauria > Squamata > Lacertidae > Podarcis > Podarcis cretensis. The sequence continues at coordinate 28,017,755 of NC_137179.1, read as the reverse complement.
CGAGTGTTCTTATTAGCCTGGCTATCTAACATATGCCACCCATTAGTTGCATTCAAATCCAGACCTGCCAGGTATCAGGGTTTCTTTTAAAATATCTACGTTCCTTCTCAAAATGTCAATAAGCTGAAACCTTCGCTAAGCAAGGAGGACAAAAGAGAGCACAATAATTCTGGCCAAACATGTAATTTGACAAAAAGGCACTTTAAACAAGAGATAGAGAGAGAGAGAACTTGGAGAGCATATTGCTAAAAGCATCAGGACAACAACAATGAATTCTTTAAATCCAACAAAAGCAGGAAGGAGGTTGGGCTATTAAGATAATGAAAGAGTGAAAGTATTGCCAACTCAATCTGTTGTCACCTTCTAGTTCTTCAGGGGCCAGAGCCCAGGAGCAGAACATCTGCTTTGCATGCAGAAGGTCCCAGGTTCGGTATGATTCAGCTGGACTCTTTTTCTCATCTAAGCAGATCTCCTGATGCATTTTTTAATTTTAATATTATCTCTTCTTTAGAACGGCTACAGCCATCTGCAAAAAGTGCCACTACTGGTGCAACAAGGCTTCAATACATCTATTCCCTAATTAACAGAGTAGTGTTTAAACCATCCTTGCAACTGTTTTTAATGCTGTACTCAGAATGGGAAATGCAACAATCATAGCACTACAGCAAGGAAACCTTGACAGAGTGAGGGCCACATTCCCTCCTAGGCAACAATCCAGAGGCTGCATGCAAATGGTGGGCTGGGCCAGAGGTAAAATTGAACAGAGCAGGTTGTGTAGCTTTGTATGGTAGGCTGGTTTCTACACAGACTCACATACCTCTCTCTGTCCTCCATCCAGGCAAGCAAGGTGTTATCAGGGTTCAAGGACCAGGCATTCCAGCCAGGCAGAAACATTAACAGAGGGTGCAAAGCACAGTCAGTAATGGGTATGGGCTTGTAAGAGGGTGTGCGGTTGAGGATCGGGTGTAGCCTGGGAAGTGGTTCAAGGGACAGATGGAGAGACCTGGAGGACCACATTTGGCCCTGAGCCTAATATTCTGCGCCCTTGCAAAATAGACTTGGTAGGAGCTCAACAGAACATTTAATACAAGGGTTTTCAAACAGTGCTTTCCATGGTCTTGAGATTACAACTGCTGGCATGAGACATGAGGGATGAACTTTTGCCTTCATGCCCCGTTTGAGGACTCCCTGAAAGCCTCTGTCTGGCCACTGCAGGAAACCAAAGGATAGGGTAGACAGACTGTTGGGTTCTTCTTAGTAGTATAAGACTGGGGGACGGGGTGTAGTCTGGCAAATGAATTGTGTTAGACTGCATCCCTAGTGAACAAATCTGGTTTGCAGAGCAGTCAGGTTACTGTCAACTAGCATCCGTTCTTGAGCTACAGCTTATATCCTTTGCCTGGGGACAGCCTTCTGGTCACAGCACTGTATATGATAATTTGATTGCATTGTACAAGCCACTACCTGCTGGCAAAAAAGTCACCATCCTATTTGTTCCGATGCAAAAGTCATCATGAATTTAAGACGATCAACAACTGTGGATGCAACTAGGTTTGTTATGCGATGAATGAAAATTCTGATGGATATTATCATTCAGCAGCAGCACTTTTGCTGATGGCTAACAGCAGATGAAATCAGTCCTGGTTCTAAGAATACCAAGGCTGCTAGGTAGAGTATATCCATAATTTTAGATTTTTCTTATGCTTTGTGTGGTTCTCCCTTGGTTAATGGTTTTATATCTCATGTTACGTTCTGGAGTGAGCTGCCAGGAAAAGTGCGGCACTTCACCTCTTTATTAATGTTCCAAGGAAAAATGAAAGCCTCATTAGTTCTGGCAGGAGCTGTCATTGTAATGGATTGTTTAATTAATGTCTCTGAGAAGTGATGGGATTATGACTGTTGCTGCTCCTGGAGAGTTTTACTGTTGTTTTGTGACTTTGCTGATTTTAAGTATATTTCCAATTAGGGAAATGGAAATAGATGGATTTGTCAGTTTTGGTTCACTCACATTCTCATTTTTTCCAGATACCATATTGGCCCGAATATAAGCTGCACTTTTTTCCAAATTCCTATCATGAAAAGTTTAAGTGCGGCTTAAATTCGAAACCTTACAAAAATGGGCTTTTACGATATTGCTCTCCCCAGCTCCTCGTGGTGAAGCGCTCAAGCGTTCAGGCCACAACAGGCGAATGAAAGAGAGGAAGAGGTGGAAAGGTGCTGAAAGCACACCAGGACCCACTAACATTATAAACAAACTGCACTTAAGGGGTTAAGGAATAAAGCCAGCAGCACAGAGATAGTCACATGGTCGCAAGTAAAATGGCGCCAGCCACATGGCTCACCGTGGCAAAGAAGCTAACAAAAGGCAGCAGGGACACTGTGATGCTGCCTGGACGCCTCAGGGCCTTGCGGGGAGGCGCTCCAGCCACAATAAGCAATGGAGAAGAGGGTGTTAAACCATAACGCCCCCGTCTAATAGGCAATGCGGAGCGTAGTGCACCAAAATTACGGGTAGGGATGAATGGGATGGGGTGTGTGTGGAAAGCCCAATGCTGGAGCCACACACCTGAGCACTACCAAAGGCAGAAGGCAAAGTGAGGGGAGGGGAGGGGAGGGAGCAGAGAGAACACACTTGGGGGAGTGCAGGGCTGGGCAGCCATGCAGAAGCCACCCCCCAGAGATAAACTGCCCAGCGGCTCAGTATGTGAGGCGCGGGAAAAGCAGAACTATGTGAGTGCCTGTGGAATTTTAAGGGAGCGGCTTATATTCGGGTATTGTCTTTTTTCTCCCCCCCCCCCCTGAATTTTAAAGGTGTGGCTTATTTGCGGGTGCAGCTTATATTCGGGCCAATACAGTACAATTCTCCACATTTCTGCAGCGATATGTGACTTCTTTTTTTAAAAAATCCTCATGAAAATTCATCAGCATTTTAGTTCTAATTTCTCCAAATAAGTGCATTTTTGCATACAGTTCTGACTAACATACATATTTCTGCAAGCGATTTCCTTTCGCATAATGTATTTTTATGTTGTTTTCACTAATGTAAACATTTTATGCACACTTTAGCCCGGTAATGCGTTTTTGTATACCTTGCCAGGCTGGATGACAGCACCACAAAATTCAGAAAAGTGAGAATTTTAAAGGATGGATGGCTGTTTTTCCGTTCACAAATTGTTTCAGAATGTGTACATTATGTAGGTTTATATGCAAACTGAATCAAATTTCCTACCCTTTCCTACTGCCAATGTGTTCTCATTTTATATTTTCCTGTTGTGAACCACCCTGGGATCTTCAGGTGAAGGGTGATATGCAAATTTAATTAATAAAAATAATAGTAATAGTAATAATAATAATAATAATAATAATAATAATAATAATAATAATAGTAATAATAATAATAATATATAAATTAGGTATGAATAAATGCACATAAGATTGTCAAGCCATGGGAGCACCAGTCTGACCTGGGGCCGTAACCGCCTTTATTGTATTAAAACCTAAAGTAACTTTGTTCCAGGCTTCTTGCAGTTATGGTTAGATAAGAAATGATGATGCAGAGCTCTTGGCAGTTTGGAACAAGGCCTTTCATGGGCGTAAATCCACACACTCAATTAGCCAGGACAGAGGTAAACAAAGTGTCTCAAAGTGTCTCGTAACAGCTAGCAAAAGGACACTCACAAACAGTCCTCAAAGAAGAAGAGGGAAAGTGCCTGGTGAAATGGCTTTAACAGCCTAACCTCATGATGTCGGGATTAGGAAAAACAAGCATACCCCAAATGGCAGCTTTTTGATCTTCCGCAGCCTTCCAAGGTACTTCCAGTATGCTTTTTTCCCTTTCCATAATTAGGAGGGGGGGGGAAGAATGCAAAACTCAGTCTGGTCCCTTCCAACTCTACAATTCTATGATTGTATGATTCTAATTTTATCTTCTCTCATTTCTATTTGGTGCTGCCACAATGCTTATTAAGGGCCCTTTGGCCCAAGAGACCAGAACACTGGAAGGAAAAAGATGAACCCACCCCTTGATTGCCTTAGGGCAGTCTTGGGCACGTTTGTGTGGAGGAATAGAAGCATCAACAATTCATATTTCTTCTTTCACACTTCCAGTGTAACAATCAAAATGGCAGCTTGCGGTTCTCTTCTGGGGAAGAGAGAAGTCATGCATTTCCCTGTCAGAGACACAGACTATCGACGGAGGAGGCTGGTCCATTAGAGTAAGCATGGTGTTGCATCAACAACCTCACTCTACCCTTAGCCACCTCTCACCAGCCTGCCTTCTTGCTTACATCCAGTGCAATGAGTGGGACTTTCTGTCAGCTGCCTTCTCCTTAGTCTCAGCATTGCCCATGTACAACACAGTAGGAGGGTGATGGGACAAAACTAGGGTTAGTTGGCTCTTTGTGTCATTGGCACTGGCTCTACCTACCATTGGCCCCTCTACCAGTTCCAGTGGGCATCAGTTGCCACTGGATATAGAGCTCATGCATGAGTTCCCTCTTAGGATCTTAAACAAGGAAGTGGAAAAAAGAGAGGAAGCACTAATCACTGGAGCTTCCTCTCCCTCTTTGCTGCACACCAGTGAAAAATGATTTTAGTGCCTTGATTCAAAGTTCAGTCAATAACATTAAGCGCATTAGTGTAGATGCTTTTCAATTGTTAGTTAGTAATGGCTGGGTCTCTTATTTTACTTAACTGGGCTAGAAAACAGCCTTCTTCAACCTGGTACCCTCCATATGCTTCAAGCAACAGTTCTCATCAGCTGCAGCCAGCATAGCCAATGGCTGATGGGAGTTGTAGTCTAAACCATCTGGACAGTATTGAGTTGGGGAAGGTTACTGTAAAGAGTTTATCTGCTTAAAAGAAAGGGCAACCTGTGGTGGGCACAAGGGCCGTCTTAAGCATATCCAGTGCCGTGGTGCAAAGATCCCTCTGGCACCCCCCCCGGCAACTCTAAAACAAGGGAGGGGGTGGAAAATGTCCTCTGCCTCCCCCACCACCCCAATCCTCGGCATGGTGGCGGCGATCAAGCAGGAAAACATGCTGGCAGACATGCTCTCTGGAGTCAGGGCACCTGAGAAGACAGCCCAGGAAGGCTGTGCATCGACTTTCGCCAGGAAGGAGGAGGAGGACGGGGTGCCTGATGTCTTTAGAGGGCTGGTGCTTGTCAGACTAGACAATACTAGTCTAGATAGACCAATTCAGGAAGCAGCAGCTTAATATGTTTACATATTAATCGTGTTTGAAAAGGATGTCTTATGCAACGCTCTTGGGCTATATAGAGAAATCATGGCCGTGTCCCAGTCCTGTACTGGAAATATCTGGCCTGCCACTGAACAAAACAGAGGCACAATGGAAGAGCAGATTGTCCTGTTCTCATTCAAGATCAGGAAGAGCCAATGTGCTGCCCTCCAGATGTTGCTGTGACTGCAACTCTCATTATCCCTTGACAATTGGCCATACTGGCTGGGGCTGATGGGAGTTGGAGTTCAGCAATATCTGGAGGGTTCCATGTTGGGTACCTTTCCAGAAGTCCTGGGAGTTTTGGAGAGGGGTGTCTTCTTTTTTGCACAAACACCTTCTTGAGTTGTGGCTGCACATTGCAGGCTTCCTCCTGCTCCAGCTGGGGCTTAAAACATAGTTTTATCCCCTTTTTATGTCCACATAGCTAAAAACAGAAAGTGAAGCCCTCACTGTTGACAGCTGTTGAGGCTCAGTAATCGCTGACAGATGGGAAATGTCTTAGTTGCCATAGTGCTCTTGCCACTTAGTCTAGGCAAGATGAAAGAGCACAGCTAATGCTTACGTTGTACAGAGAAGATATAGGCAGAAGGAGAGAGATTGAAAAAGGGAGAAGGAAAGAGAATGAGAACGAGAACTTTGCAAATCCCTTTGCTATCAGCTGGAGTAGCTTAATAATAATAATAATAAATTTTTATTTATATCCCACCCTCCCCAGCCAAAGCCGGGCTCAGGGCGGCTAACAACAATAAAATAATACAACATTCTAAAATCATTTCATTATAAAATTGATCCCAATCAAATTGATGGCAACCATTGGGCTAGAGTTCTGTGAAGATTGCCAGAGGAGGGAGTCAGGCTGTGCCCTGGCCAAAGGCCTGGTGGAACAGCTCTGTCTTGCAGGCCCTGCGGAAAGATGTCAAGTCCCACAGGGCCCTAGTCTCTTGTGACAGAGCGTTCCACCAGATTGGGGCCACAGCCAAAAAAGCCCTGGCTCTGGTTGAGGCCAACCTAACCTCTCTGTGGCCTGGGAACTCCAAGATGTTTTTATTTGAAGACCGTAAATTCCTCTGTGGGACATACCAGGAGAGGCGGTCCCGTAGGTACGAGGAGATGTTAAGATGTTGCACACACTGGCCCAAGAGGAGCACCACTGTGCCAGAGTGCATAAATCACTGCTAAGTTCCAGTCACCTCTGCTAAGGAGGAGGAAATTCCCAGTCAGTCACATAGCCTACAGCTTCTGAGCTACCATTGCATCCCACTTTAGAAATTAATTCCCAGCCATTGCACAAAGCACCATCATCCTTAATGTCTGGATTTGCCTTACACGGAATCAGAGAGTTGATCTGTCTAGCCCAGTATTGTCTGCTCTGACTAGTAGCAGCTCTCCAGGGTCTTGGCAGAGAACATTCCCATCACTTGTTAAGGGCTATTGCTCAGTGGTAGAACATCTGCTTCCCAGGCTTGATCCCTGACGTTTCCTGTATGAAATTTTCAGTCTGAAATCATGGAAAGTCAGTGCCAGTCAGCCTAGGCAATTAGAGATCAGGAGAAATTTTATTTGTGTTGCATTTAAAGCCAGATTTATCAGATTCACACTTTTTTGGGGGGGGATATGAGAAGCAAAAACACAGCCAGCATTTGACACTCACAGAATTTCTCCAATCAACGTTCACAAAAATGCACATGTTAGGGGAAAGTGTGTATAAAAATGAATATATTTGTGCAAATAACATGCAAAAATGCATTATACTAACAAAAACTGCTTGCAAAAAATGCGTGCATTTGTCAAAATTGCATATAAAAAGGAGTGTAGTTGGAGAATTTTGCATAAAAATGCTCAAAAATTTCCATGAGTATTTTTTAAAAAACAAAAAAATCAGATTTCTTCAGAAATGTGGAAAACTGAATTTAAGATTGAAAAATAATAATGAGAAACCAAGAGAACCAAAGTTGACAGATCCTTCCATTCCTATATACTGGACCAATGGTCTGACTTGGTATGTTCCTATTTGTTGAGGAAGACAGGGACTGAACTTGTGACCTTCTGCAGGTAAAACATGTGCTTTCCCAACGTTCTTGTAATTTCTACTTCTTGTTATATACATCTTCCTGCTCTTTCACCACTAGAGGCCTATCCTTGTGTTAATTCTGCAATGCAGTGACTTCTCTATTAACATGAGAGAAGCCTAGGCTATGTGAATTCTTCTGTTACGTGGTTCTTTTTAAAAAAAGGAAGACTTTTCAAACCTGCAAAACAAATGATTTCATACATGAAAACTGATGTGGTACAGTCCCCACAAGATGACTGCAGCACCTTATATCCAGAGGTTTCAAAGCTCCCCCTGCAATGAATGGGTAGACAATAAATATGTTCATTTTATTAGCTAAAAATAACTAATAACACAAATTTGTCTTTTCATATTCAGATGTGAAAAGGATGCAAAGAAATTCAGGGTTTTTGAAAAGAGAGGTAAGTGGTATAATAGACTTTCATATTCTTATTTTTGTTTTCTGTCTCCATGGAAACATCAAATCTCTCTCTCTCTCTATCTATCTCTATCTCTATCTCTATCTCTATCTCTATCTCTATCTCTATCTCTATCTCTATCTCTATCTCTATCTCTATCTCTATCTCTATCTCTATCTCTATCTCTATCTCTATCTCTCTATCTCTCCCTGTGTGTGTATACATCTATATTGGTGCAAATGGTATCGTTGTGACCCTTGCCACAGACATTTGAAACTGTGAGGTATTTTCTCCATGTTATTTTTGTGTCTGCAGCACCTCAAACCATTTGCTTTTGGGGAAAACAGGTACTGGTTATATGATTTCCTCTTGTTGAAGGATGGGATAGCTTTTTATATTTCTCTCTTATATTCAGAGCATTGTGAACAGCTTATCATTGGCATCAAGCAGTGAAGGAGGAGAAATAAAATTCACTTCACATTCACAGGTGAACGTACCCAATTTGCACTTTCTGAAACAATGCATGAACCAAAACACAGCCATCCTTCAAAATTTGCACTTCTCCGAATATTGCAATGCAGTTCTCAAGGCATGCAATATGTGCAAAGATATATATACTAGGGTTAAATGTGCATAAGTTGCTTATGTAGTATATTTCAAAGTGCTATATTAGGGGGAAGGGCTTTGCAGAAATGTTTATATTAGCCAAAATTACCTACAATCATGAGTATATTGGTAGAAATTCACACTAAGATGTTGATGGATTTTCATGAGGACTTTTGCTGTTTTAAAAATGCAAACTGTTGTGGAAATGTGCAGAGCTGAATACTGGAAAAACGAGAAACTGAGAGAAAGCTAAATCTACAGATTCACCCCCATGACAAGGCATGGCTCTGAACATTCTCTGAAATATTCACATTGGAGCTCCATGGAAACTTTGACAAAGAGCTGCCTAAGATCATTCTAAGATCTACCTCACACACACGACTATTTCCTCCTTCTTGATGTGATCCCACTCCTGTGAAGGTGAGGGTAGGGATAGACAAATCTGTCCATTTCACTTTCTAATCTTTCCAATCTTTCCATTTGGTTTTTCACATTTCCACATCTCTTTGCAATTTTTTTCAAAAGAAAAAGTCTTCATGGAAATTATTCAGCATTGTAGTGCAGCCTTCACCTAATATGCACATTTTTGTATGCAATTCTGCCTTCTTTCCCCTCCCACCCCAGCATGTATCACCCAGAAGGTCGCACACAAAGCAATGTGGTCTTTGGGATAAGAAAGTTCCCAACTCACCCCTTCCATAAGTAAAACATCTCCTGATTACCAAAGGCACAGCACCAGTGGCAGTGGTGTGGTATTATATGAAATGAAATGCATTCAGGCGTATGGCCCTCATGAATACCATTTCCTTAACCACTGGCAATTTATGTTTCTGAGTGTGTCCTCCAAAAAGCTTTTCCACTTCTTTCTGGCTGCAATTTGAAAGCTCCTCTTCCAGACACACCCTTTCTTTGGCAGTCAGGGCCATCTAACCACTGCCATATCTTCTTGGCACACCTCATTGTTTGTTCTCTTTTTTTTATGATAATTTTTACAACAAATCATAGTTATTTTTTTTGACTTCCTTCAACGTCTCTGACAATCATCCGTAGTTACACCTTTAATACACATTCCCTTCTTTCGTATTGCCATTTTTCCTCCTTACTCCTATTATTTCTCATAAACAATACTTATTTTCTTTTTTTACAGTGCCTCTTTAAATCCCGCTAGCGTTGTATTCACACCACATATATTTTTCAGATAATCCACAAATTTCCCCCAGTCTTCGATGAACTTTTGATCTTTAGTATATCTAATTTTCCCAGTTAATTTGTCCAGTTCTGCATAGACTATCATTTTTAGTCTCCATTCTTCTATCGTCGGTATTTCCTCTTGTTTCCACTTCTGAGCCAACAGGATTCTGGCTGCCGTTACCGCATACTGGAAAAGCTTACAGTCCTTTCTTCTGATGTCCTTTCCTACCATACCTAAAAGAAAAGCTTCGGGTTTTTTCACAAAAGTATATCTTAACATTTTTTTTAACTCATTATATATCATTTCCCAAAAACTTTTCACTTTCTTACATTCCCACCACTGATGAAAGAATGTCCCTTCCTTGTCTTTACACTTCCAACATTTGTTATCAACCTTATACATCTTTGCTAATTTTACAGGTGTCATATACCATCTATAAAACATTTTCATCACATTCTCCTTCAGTGTAATACATGCTGTAAATTTTAAATGCTCTTTCCACAGGTTTTCCCAATCTTCAAATTGAATATTGTACCCAAAATCCTTTGCCCACTGTATCATTACCGATTTGACCTCTTCATCTTTCGTATTCCATTCCAGCAATATCTTATACATTTTTGACAGAATTTTATACTCATTATTTATAATGTCCTTTTGGAAATTTGATTCCCTTTCCACATAACCCTTTTCCTTCAGATCTTTTTTAAATATTTCATTAACTTGGTAATGGTGCAACCAATCATAAACTAAATCTTTAACTTGTTCATATGGCTTCAGTTTCCATTTTCCTCCCTCATTAGCTATCAGTTCCCCATAAGTGGCCCATTTATTTCTCATATTAATCTTCTTCACAGTTATTACCTCTAACGGGGACAGCCAGTGTGGAACTTTTGGTTCCAGTATATTCTTGTATCTCTCCCAAACCTCTATTAGTGAACCCCTGAAGATGTGGTTTCCAAATCCTTTATGAACCCTTTTTTTGTCACACCAAAGGTACGCGTGCCACCCAAATCTGTTATCAAATCCTTCAAGATCTAATAATTCATTATTTTCTAACTTTATCCATTCTTTTAACCAACATAGACAGGCTGCTTCATAATATAGTCTCATATCTGGCAGGGCGAAGCCTCCTCTTTCTTTTACATCCGTCAGTAATTTAAATTTTATTCTAGGCTTCTTCCCCTGCCAGATATACCTTGAAATCACTTTTTGCCATTCTTTAAAAATTCCTATACCCTTTAATATGGGTAAGGTCTGAAATAAGAATAACATCTTTGGTAGCACCGTCATTTTTATCGTAGAAATTCTTTCCCAAAATGATAATTTCATTCTGGCCCACACCTCCAGATCCTTCTTTATTCCCTTCCAAACCGGGATGTAATTATTTTGGTATAGATCAATATTCTTGGCTGTTACCCAAATTCCCAAATATTTAACCTTTTTCACCACCTCTATCTCTGTTCGTTGTTGCATTACTTGCATTATCTCTATTCGTTGTTCTCATACTTGGTGAGAGCAGTGTGTCTACTCTACAGTCCAGACATCAAAGGAAGGAAAACATCATTAAGGGAAATTGATTCCCTCCCGCACACGACTTCTCTGAGATGAGCAGCGAATATTTTAAAAATTGTTCTCAAGCAAAATGTGTTAATTGGCACCACTGTGAACAAACCCTCCCACCTGAAACCTTAATCTGTTTCCTAGGCAAGGAAAGGAAAATATGGATAATATTCTGAAGCTCTAAAACTGAGAGGAGATCTGTAGCATGCGCAGCCATCATACAGACATAGCGACAGAATAACAGAACCATTACGGGCATCACACCAAGTGACCACCCACTTATAATAAATAGGCAAACTATATTTTACACAGGAATCTCAACTAAAGCATCCATGAAGAAGACCCCACAACTTCCCAAGGGAGTCTGTTCCACGATCCTCTTGCAGAACTCTCTGTCTCTCCACTCCCCAGATTCAAGCTGCAGATCTCTTAGTATCGTTAGTACAGTTGAGACATGGATTTTTCCTTGCAAAGACTAATTTGTATCAGGAAATGTGGCAAAGAAACAGTTACACACCCCTTATCCCAGCACTGCTCCTCTAACCAAACTGGCTGGTTGCATTTCATTAAAAATTTAATGTGAGGAGACCCAATTGATCATGTAATGTATAGCTTGGCCCAATGGATTTGAATTTAAGCCAAATGCAACTTGGATATGCATTGATTTAATAGGCTTGCAGGGGTGGGTGAGCACCTACTGAGGATAGGGGAGAAGCTCAACTCTGCTTTCATTTAAATGCAAACCCACCTAATGCATAATTTCCCAAACAGTATGAGAACTGAAGCACATGCATCCTTCGAAATTTGAAATTCTCCAAAATTTGCAATGCAGTTCTCCAGTAAGTACAAAAATGCCCAAAGTGGGGGTAATGTGTGCTTATAGCTGGATATATTAGTGAAAGCAACATACAGAAATACATTGTATTTGGGGAAATTGGTCTGCAAAAATGTGTGTACCGGGCATAGATGCATACCAACTTGTGTATATTAGGAGAAATTTTGTCCTAAAATGCTAATGAAGTTTTGTGAGGAGTTTGAAAAATACTGCATTGCAAAATGTGGAGAACTCAACACAAGATTGGTAAAATGAGAAATGGGCAGAAACTGAAAGGGACCAATTAGTGCCTCCTTAGCGCCTACACACTCAGCACTCACAGCAATTGCCCTTGCAGTGTGGATCCAGAGGGACCAGGCACTTGGGCAGAGAGGACAAGGAATGAAGGAAGAAAATATGGCTCCCCAAAAAGGGCCAGCAGGCACAAGGATGTTAGCAGCAGTACAACAACAGAGCTATGGAAAAGTAGGGTAATGAAATGCACTATGTTTGTAAGTTGGCATCGTATCAGAATGTTGTAAAGCCAAAGCTCCCTTTGCCAGCCTTTATTCTGCCAAACACTGGATTTTGGCCCAAGTGTATCTGGCATGCAGAGCTCCCTCCTAGACACCTCAGCTCATTAAAGATAATGAACAACCAGAGGGACTTCAGAGAGCAGTGAGAGACCACACTGACAGGCTGAAGGGAATGATCAGGCAGCAATTCATGCATTGTACTGGAAATGTGTTTAATTTTTTTGATTTAATTTACCATGTTTTTCTAACCCGGAGGGACCCCCATGGAGGTTGATATAAAATAATAAAAATGCAATTTTAAACCATCAAAGCTATGAACAGAATTCAATCAGAATTCAATCTGATCATTAAAAACACCCAATTAAGCTACCGTCTAACAGCAGTCATCTGCTGTTGCCATGAATGTTATGGTAGGTCTGACGGTAATGGCTGTAACACAACCTAAAACGTAACCCAATGCTTACTTGGAAATAAATCTCACCCAGCACAGTGGGGCTTATTCTCAAGTTAGTGTGTTCAAAACATACAAAGAGCTCTGATGGATTAGACCCAGAGTCCTTGGGGAGCAGGTGACTATCAATGGCTGCTAGCCATGATGGCTGAGCATTCTCTATGGTTGGAGGCAGACATGCTTCTGAATACCAGCTCCTGGAAAGCTCAGAAGGAGAGAGTGCTCTTATGCTTGGGTTCTGCTTGGGAATGACTATTTTATTTATTTATTACTGTTTTTTTCCTGCCTTTCCTCCCAAAGAAGCCCAGGGCAACAAACTAGGAAGCAGTACAGTACAGATAATTCCCCATTTGCGCAGTAGGAGAATGTAGCCATCAGAGGTATAATAATAATAATAATAATAATAATAATAATAATAATAATAATAATAATTTTATTATTTATACCCTACCCACCTGGGTGGGTTGCCCCAGTTACTCTGGTGGCTTCCAACACATATAGAAACATAATAACTGAGAGCCTCATTCTCCACAAAGTCATCTAAACCTCTTTTAAAACCTTCCAAGTTGGCGACCATCACTACCTCTTGTGGGAACGGAATTTATAGTTTAACCAGAAGTTATGAGAAGAAGGAACTTCCCTTTGTCCATGCTGGATCTTCCAACATCCAGTTTCATTTTTGCCTGGAGCTATGAGCAAGTTCTATTTATTGTGTGTCTGTTATGTGTTGCTTCCCCCTTCAAATATTAAGTACAGGGCACTGCTTGCAAAGTGGTGTATTGGACAGAGGCTGTGTTTGCTAAGAGGTGCTTCTAAAAAAAGTAGGGGTAGGATAAAATAAAATAAAAAGTCTGTGATCCAATGAGCAAGGGAGAGAGGTATAATTTTCTCAAGGAAATCAAATTCTATCTGCTAGGCAGAAATTGTAAGTGACAGGGAGAAAAAGAATGTGTGAGAAACTGCTCATTTGTTTCCCCACTTCTGTTCTCCTGCTGTATACCTGGGTGTATTATTTTCTTGCAGCTTCCAAAAATATAGTCTTCTCTCTGCTACCCTTGCTCCCTCTCTACTTCCTTGAGGTTTTAGGATATTGCCTGAAGTAAATGTTCCAGGCAGCAAAACATGATGCATGGATCTGTCAGTGACAGTCTAACGTTGCAAACCCTTCACCTGGTGTTACAGAAGGAAACTGGTGCAGATTGAACACTCTGGCTTGCAGCTCCAGCTCCAAGGTTATGTTGGACCAATGGTTCCTAAAGATTTTTGGGCCACTACACTCTTGGTTCCATAAACTCATCCTCAGTCCCCTCTACCCTACCCTGCAAAAAAAGTTATTCAGAATAGTGGTTTGCATGACCCACTACGGAAGATGACAACACAATAAAATCCAAAACAGTAGCAATCAATTGCACATTTATTCAAAATCCAATTAAAACTAGTTAGTTTAATTAATTGAGAGAAACTGATGAACTTGACCCAGTGATACCAGTTTTTCAAAGTATGATAGTTATTTATACACTGTGTGCCTCAATTGCCACCTCCTTGCCTCTTAGCGCCCCCTCCAAGTAATCCCGCTGCCCCAGGAGGCAGTTTGGCTCATTTGGTTCTTTGAGGGGGGAGCTTTTTCCTCCCTAAATACACAATGTAGTCCCTGAGGCTGCAATCTCAGGTGGAAAATTGAAATAGTTGCAAGGCTGGGTAGTGGTGAGGAGCTTCTTAGTCCCTTCCCCTTACACTATTTTTTGTAGTTGTGGTTGAAAATCACCTCCCTGTACTGATTTTATCCCACCCCATTCCCCACCTGAGGAATGATACAAGTACCTACATCTGGTTTTCCTGAGTGGGTTATAAAAAAAGTTGAGGTGGGGTGGGATTTTAGTGAGGAAATTTTGTGACAGGGAAGGATGGAGAAACCCTTCCCCCTTGTGCTGGCCTTGTTCTTTAAATGGCAACTTAAGGAGCTGCAGTGTAGGAAAGGCGGAAAGTCCTCTCCCAAAGAAGCATGGAACTACACAAAATGGGAAGTCCCACCTGGGGATAAAGCAAAAAATGGCCTCTCAGATTCTCCGTGGGTGATGAACTTGGGGGAAGCCATTTTGCTGAGTATTCTCCATAGGAGGACTGAAATTCTCCAAAGGTTCAGAAGAAGCACAGAGAAAAGAGTAACAACCACAATCTTTTGCAGGAAATTTCAGCTGAAACACTACTGTTGAGTGAAACTCTATCATTAATTTATCTTGGTGGTTGAATGAAACAGTGACCTAAGTTGAGCAGGAGACAAGCCTGTTGCTTCCTTCAACAATCAGAGATATTAAAACTGGATCCACATTTGTGTCTAAAAATTAATAAAAGACAGCCAAACTGGGGAAGTATTTTTCTGAATATTCTCCAGAGGAGTGAAATTATTCAACAGTGCAGAAGGAGCTGGAGTGGGGGAGAAGGGAAGCTTTTCTGAGAAATTTCAGATCACCCCTAGCTCCAACCCAATTCCTTCAGCGACTGTTGACTTCCAGAAGATGAAACAACAGTTTTGGGTGACCTGGCCCTTGTGCTTGTTCAGTGGCTGATTCATGGCAGCTCTTAAATGGCATATCTCTGTGTAGCAGTTCTGTTTCTGTTTTATGATCCAGGTTGTGCGTATTTGACACTTTTGCTGCAGCGTCATGGGGCAAGTCTGGAATTTGGTATCATGCCCTGAATCAGCCATCCGGGGAATCTCAGCTCTTCCTTTAAAGAACTATTCAAAATAACAGAAATGTTAAATAAGAGGAAAAATATTCACTTCTGACCTGGTAGAACGGGCTGACATGGGGCAACATTCAAGACACAGAACCAATTTCTTTGAAATGGTATAATTTATGGCCTTCAAAATTGCCTCCATCTGGCTGCACGCCTTGAGCATGTCTAAGCTTCCCATGAATGGATGATTTCCTCAGAGAACAAAAGGGGTCAAGAAGAAACTGAAAGACAGAAAAGAGAAAGATGGGGGAGAAGAAAAACACAGGCAATTCCTACTCCTTTCAAGAAGCTTTAAAAAAAACCTCAAGGGGAGAAATACAATCATTACAATTTTAAGTTTAATTCTAATGGTTTGGATCCAACAGTGTTGCCTCAGCCGATGGTAAGGCTTCCATCCATGGAATGGGAAAGCAAGTCATTTTCTGTGTCTCCCCCTCTCTCTGCAGCTGCCATGCCCCCTAAATCTACTCTGGAAGTTCTCCAACCCTGTGGAGCAGATTTAGGGGCTGCAGGTGGCAGCTGCAGGGGGTGGTGGATAAAATGTTGAGATTTAGGCACAATACACAGCACCAGCTAATGTCTGCAGGTCTGATCAATGCGTGGATGGGTGACCACCTGGGAATTAAAAGTATACCACCTTGGGCCCCATGGCGGAAGAAAGGCAGGCTCAAAAAATGTTAGAATATTTTTCTTATTGTTTATTAGCTTCTCTACTGCTTAATGCCAACACATGTTTCTAAGCAGTTTATAAGTAGAGCAGCATTTCCTGCTACCATCTAATGCATGCTTACTGCATGATGTGCTATCCTGTTGCATGAAACTGCCTACAGTTTAGCTGGTGGCATACCTGCCAAGTGCCCCGTTTTAAGCGGGATGCCCCCACTTTCTTTGAAGACACCCTAGGCTCTACCTTCTTCCCTGGGGGCCCCAGTTTCATGCTGCCTGAGGAAAGGGGCCATGGAAGCAGTTCCTGGGGCGGCAGCGGCAGCAGCATTCCGTTCCTCAGCAACATGACGCCCTTCCGGAACTACAACTCATTTCATCCCCAGGAGAGGGCGGCTAAGGTAAGCCAGGTGTCAGGCAGCCTCAGTGGTGAATGAGCAGCAGCAGCAAGTAAACAAGTGGGCAGGGCTGGTGGGCAAATGAGCAGGTGGGCAAGCAGCAGCAAGAGATTGGTGGGTGAGTGGGCAGCGGGCGGCAGTGGCAAGCAAGTGAGCGGGCAGGAGAATGGTGTCAGCGTGTGCCCCGCTTTGCCCTCCCAAATTGTTGGAGGCTATGTGTTGGTCTATCTAGCTCAGTACTGCCTACACTGATTGACAGCAGCTCTCCAGGGTTTCAGGCCGAAATGTTTTTTGGTCCTGCCTGGAAATGCCAGATACTGGGTCTTTCTACATGCAAAACAAGAGCTCGGTCCTGGAGGTAAAGCCCCTCTCCCTGGGGAGGGAATTCTAAGCATAAGGTGCATCACAGGAGGAATGTAGAGTCATCTAAGAAGGGGTGAAGGGGTGTTACTTTGACAGAATGGTGGTTTGTTATTACTTTATATTTCCTATCTCTGGGTGCCTCTATAGGACTCAAGTCTGAATCATGCTGTAAAAAGGGAACGATAACTGCTTCTTAGAAAGCAGAAAGCACAACAACATAAAAACATTAGGCAAAATCTTTATAAAAGGCTAGCAATATCATGGCTGAGAAGATGTGTCATACAGTATATTGTGACAGGAGGGAGGAGAAGGGGGGAGGGGGGACAAGGGCAAAAATACAAGAGAAGTTACTTCCAAACAATGCATTCAATGCACTCATATACTACTTTAAAAGTTGATGCTTCCCCTAAAGAAAACAGTCATACCTTGGGTTAAAGTAGCTTCAGGTTGAGCATTTTCAGGTTGCACTCCACGGTGACGCGGAAGTAACAGAACGAGTTACTTCCGGGTTTTGCCACTCGTGTATGCGCAGACACAATGACGTCACGCGCATGAGCAGACCCGGCAAATCGCGACCCGCGCATGTACATACACAGGTTGCGGTCTCTTCAGGATGCGAACGGGGCTCCGGAACGGATCCTGTTCACATCCAGAGGTTCCACTGCAATGGGAACTGTAGTTTATTAAGGGTGCTTGGAAATGAAGCTTCGTGAGGGGATGGCATAAGAACTCTTCGCGCCCTTAACAAACTGCAGTTCCCAGGATTCATTGGGGGAAGCTGCGACTGTAAAAGTGGCATAAGAGGGCTTTAAATGTATGATGTGGATAGAACCTGAGCCCAATGCATCTAAACATTCGCCTCACTGTCATTGCTGAGATATTGGTTGTGTAATAAATCACAAGGCCCAGTAAAGTTAAAACGAGAAGCTTGTGACAGTTAAAATGGCTGGCTAAGGACTACGGATGTACTGGCACAGATGAAACAGAGCTAGGCAGGGCAACGTTTGTGGCAAATACGGTAATACACTCTGAACAGCCAGAATAAAAGAAAGGAAGTTGGGGTGTGTGTGTTTTTATTAAATAAAGTTATTAAAGCTGTGGAAGTCTAGCAGACGTTCCCCTCAAATGGAAGACAATACGTTTTATTGGTTGACCATCTGCTCTACTATCCCTCAGGAGTCTTGAATGCAAAGAACCATTTGTACAAACACTTGGCCCATTGTGGCCACACACTTTCTGCCATAGAGAAAACAGTAAACATGATATATGGATTTAATTAACAAGAAACTTTGTTTCACAAGTTTGGGCTAACAATTCTCTTTACACAGTATGGATTTTGCTCTAAGAAAACTTCTGTTCCCTCCATGCAAGTGTAACTTTTGAAGTTTGTTTGGAGATTGCAGTCAGGGACAGAGCATGACAAGCCCCACTCTTCTCCAGCTTACCCCCAAATAATGTTTTTTAAACATTCATGTCAAATGAAGCCTCAGGAGAGGGCACTGATGGTGTCAGAGGCAGGCTTCATTGGGCACCTGCCAAATCCATAATCTTGCAAAGGGCCCACTGCCACCCTCAGAGCAGTGTTGAGGAACCTTTGCCCCACAGGCATAATTAGGCCCACCAGCCCTCCCCATTTGGCCCAGGAGGCTGTTTCGGCCAAGCCACACCCACCTGCCCTAGATCAGATGTCAGGTTAGCCCTTGCAAGCACCAACAACCAACTGGGCTTTCAAAGCACTGAAGCACTGTACTTGGGGCTTCTCAAGCACTGGCCATCACGAGAGTATCAGTATGGAGCTGTCAAGTCCTGCAGGCCCTCCTCTTTGCTAATGCTGCCTATTCACCTGTCCTCTGACAAAACTGAGGAGATGGAGCAACAACTCCTTCTGGGATGTTGTGCTATTTGAACCCAGAGGGAGAGGGAAAGTGAGCAGCTGCGTCTTGAAGAGGAGGGTGGCTCACTGAGAGCCCCTTGACCAAATGCTCCAATAATAATAATAATAATAATAATAATAATAATAATAATAATCTGGAACCTGCATTTGGGAATGGGTTGAGTGGCAGTTCTCACCCCATGCAAAAAGAAGTCTTATCTTGGGGCAGGAGAGATGTGAACTAAAATGGCAAGAGCTCACCACCCATAGCAGAAGACTATGTCAGGGGTGAGGAAACTTTCAATCAGAGAGCTGCATTCCCATCTGGGTGACCTTCTCAAGGCCACATGTCAGAGGTGGGTGGGGTCAGAGGCAAAAGTGGGTGGAGCAATGAATGTAAATTTAACCTTTGTACAGTAGGCTAGATTTACATGCCCTCACAAACCCCTCTGCATCCTGAAAAGCTGGACACATTCAAAGTGGGCGAAAACATTTGGGGACATAGCAGGACCAGTGAGGGGTGTGGCCAGGGGAGAAGTGGTGCAGCCCAAGAAGACCTTTCCCACCTGATTATTGCCGCTCATATGGATTAGCCTCCCAGACCATGTCTGGCCAAACTGTGCATTAAGAAAGATGCATGTCTAACAAGCATCTTGGTTTGCTCTGTCTATAGATGTTTTCTGGCTGCATACCTGGGTGCTGTTTTCTCCCCTTCTTCCTCTTTTCATTAAGCTAGCAGGGAAAAGTAACATGGGAAACGGCCTTTAGCAATAAGCCTTTTCAATGCTCTATTTTGACCCCCACAACACAAAAAGGACCATGCGCTTTAAAAATAAATAAAGTTCTCTCATCTCCTATCTAAGCTTGGATTCAGAGCCCCTGATCTTTCTCTGAAACTGAGAGTACAAAGCTGGTTCATTATCGTATAAAAATAAATACAGGGGGTTGAGAGATGAAATGACTCTGTTCTGTTCAGTGTCGGCGTAATCCTTCAGCTTGGATAGGGAAGGGAGACCTTCCAGTTTCTGGAAAACGTTACACAGCGCATCTATTGTACAGCGACCCTGTGTGGTGTGTGTGTGTGTGTGTTCAGCTAAGAACACACAAGTACAGATGTGTGGTTTGTGGTCCACTTAGTTATAGCTAAGAACAAAACCCTATGCTCACATCAACAAGAGTAAATGAGAGACTGAAAAAACTTGGAAGAACTCCTAGAGATACCGAAGGCCCATGCTCTGTGCCCTTTTACCAAACACCTTGCAGATGACCACAGCACCTGGAGACAGTCAGTCAGGTCATGTATCCACAGCAGTGCCCAGAGGAAGAATGACCACTGGGAGGAGCACAGAGAGAAGTAACACCATGGTACACCTGCTTTGGCACAAAGGAACGCCTTCATCTATCCCAGCTGCAACAAAACATGTCTCTCCCATATCAATCTCTATAGCCACAGCAGGCACTGTTACACTCCAACAGTTGCCAATGTCTGCCATAGCTGCTCTCTAGTATTTGCCTGAGGTGGTTGCCTCACCCTGTCTAATGACTGGCCCTGAATTTGTCATATGTTCCACAGACAGCTACTCATTTCCCACAATTTGGGAGCATGTCTGGTAGATAAGACAGAGTTATATAACACTTTGCTGTTATCTAATGCAAAATTGAGCTGCCAGTGATACTACAATCCAACTTAAGAAATGGGGGGGGGGCGTGTCTGTGTGTGGGGAGAGGAAGGGGGTTCTGTGGCCATAAAAGCAATTCAGGGAGCTGTTTCTGCTATAATGGCTTAAATTTCACTTCATCCTTTTTCAATAAATCACAGATCAGTGTGATGCGGTGTCAGTCTTGTCTCCCGGGGACTACAGTCATTTTGTTGAGTGGTTTGTTTGCTTTGGTCTTGCAGACAATTAAGGTAGTGAACTCTGTAGTCTTCTCCTTTAAGCATCAATTTGATTGAATTGATTAAGGATTTCCTGGGTCCCAGTAACTGCTTCCAGTCTTACTTTTAACTGTTTGGGGATTGCTTGGAACTCAAAATACACCTTTAAGAAACAGAGGCAGTAAAGGTGTGTGTGGTGTGGCAGAGCTACTTTCCTGATACTGTCATTGGATGAGGCTGGGGTGTTGCAGTGGTGAGGTCAGGGCCACTGGTGGGAGCATCAGACTGGTGGTGAAAGCCATCCTGGCCAGGGCTGTCTTAAACATATGCGGCGCCGGGGTGCAAAAATCTGCTCAGCGCTCCCCCCCAGGTTGCCCAGTCTCAGGCATGCAGGAGGGTGGATGCAGCCTGCTGCCTCAGCGTCTCGCTGGCTCGGTCGCCCCCGAACTTGCGGCGCAGAGCCGCTCGCAGCAGAATAGCCCGCCAAAGCGCTCTGACCGACAGGCGGGCTCTTCCCCAGACTCAACTCTCAGGCCCCGGACTCTCGGCCTGGCGCCCCTGAGAGCCCAGTCCCCAGATGCCTATGGGTAAGACGGCCCTCATCCTGGCAGTGCAACTGTAGAGCCACAATCTCATAGCCACTCCAGCCCTGTCCAGTTAAGAAGCAGTTAAGCTGCATGGCTTCACCCTGCCATGTGTGCTGCTTTTGGGTGGAGGTCTCTTGCATTAATTCACAATAAAGCCTTTCTTTGTGTGCCTCATCCTCGAGAGGTCTGGAGGGTGACAACATGAGAATGCGCCTTCTCTGCAGTGGCTCCCCATCTGTGGAATGCTCTTCCCAGGGAAGTTTGCCTGGTGCCTTCTTTATGCACCTTTAGGCTCCAGGCAAAAACATTCATTTTTAACCTTTGCTTGATTTTAATTGACATCCTATGCCCTTTTAAAATATGGGAGTTTTTGTTTATTATGCATTTTGTGGTTTTATATTTTGCTTTTATTGTGTGAACTGCCCTGAGACCTCTGGGTATAGGGCAGTATAGAAATTCTAATATAATAATAATAATAGGCTGTTATTGTGGAGTGGGGGAAACCCTCTCTTATATTAAATTGTATCAAAGTTCTAGATTCAGGTAGGTAGCCATGTTGGTCTGACACAGTAGAAATATATATATATATATAATAAAAAAAAATGTCCAGTAGCACCTTAGAGACCAACCAAGTTTCTTCTTGGTATGAGCTTTCGTGGCGAAAAAACTTAGTTGGTCTCTAAGGCGCTACTGGACAATTTTTTTATTGTACCAAAGTGTTTGCCGTCAGCATGCACAAGTTTCCAGCATTTATTTTTAAGTCAAGGAACATCTTGTCCACTATGCCTGTCTGTTATTGGACAGGCAGCCTGGGTGGGGGTTGCCTTAGTTTACAAAGGACTTATTGGGAGGAGCAGGATCACATGTAGTTGATATTTGGGCAGGATTTTTGAACAGAAGTCCCAGAGCAATTCAGCAAAAAGCGTAGAAGGTCTCTTCAAATGCAGCACAGAAAGCTTCAGTCTTCATATCCACATGTGGAATAAAAACAGGAAGTCATTGCTCCCTAGGTCATTTTCACATGGAATATTAATCTGAGCAGACGACAGAACCTTTTTCCACGATTTGAAGAAAAAGCTACAAAACGTCCAAGAGAATGTCATGATTAGTCTTCTTATTTCCTGCTTAAATAAACAAATTTGAAAAAGGGTCTTTATGCACCAAAGAGCTCTGGTGTTTTCTATCAACATATTTCAGTGTGGGTTTTTTTTTTAAATGAACAAGTGGTTCTAGTTTCTTTCAGTCCTCTCTTATATTCAGTGGCAACAAAAGAAGTTTAAAGACTGTCTCAAGGCAAATTTTTAAAAATGTAGTATAAACTCCAACAATTGGGAAACACTTGGCTGAGAGCGCTCCAGTTGGAGAACAGCCTTTACCAAAGGTGTCATGGGCTTTGAAGACACTCAAACTCAGGACACAAGGGAGAAACACGCTAAGAGGAAGGCACGTCTGGCAAACCCTTACCGTGATCCAGAATACGGACTCATGGTTAAAACCGTGTTTATGGAAGACAATCTTACTCGGCTACGAGTGATCACCAGAGAAGATCTTAAGTGGCTCTTTGTCATGGAGTGCAGAACCATCCTAAGACATTTTCTTGTGGGAGGGAGTGAAGGACGAAGCCCTGTCACAGAAATGGCTTGCTGTGTGGGGTGGGACTTGCTCCTCTAGCTTATCGGCAGGTGGGACCACAGTTGCTTACAAGGAGGGAGAGCGGGAGGTGGCAGGGAGGTCATAGCAGTGCAAATGGACAAAACTATTCTCTTAGGTCATCTTCTGAGGCTCTGCTGCATCATCTCCAATGGTCTAATGTACAATGTAACTCACTCTACGTGGGGCTGCCCTTGAGACTGACCCAGAAACTCCAGCGAGTGCAGAATGCCGTTGCCCTCCTTACAGGGTCCTCGCCGAGGGATCACATTCACCCGGTGCTATACCAGCTGTATTGGCTCCCGGTGGAGTACAGGATCAGGTTTAAGGTGCTGGTTTTAACCTTTAAAGCCCTATGCAGCCTAGGACCCTCTTACCTATGGGACCGCCTCTCCTGGTATGTCCCATGGAGGACCTTACGGTCTTCAATTAAAAACATTTTGGAGATCCTAGGCCACAGGGAGATTAGGCTGGCTTCAACCAGAGCCAGGGCTTTTTCGGCTGTGGCCCCGATCTGGTGGAGCACTCTGTCACAAGAGACTAGGGCCCTGCAGGATTTGACATCTTTCCGCAGGGCCTGCAAGACAGAGCTGTTCCACCAGGCCTTTGGTCAAGGCACAGTCTGACCCCCCTCCTTCGGTAATCCTCACAAAACTCTAGCCCAATGGTTGCCATTAATTTGATTTTGAATTGATTTTAGAATGCATTTCAATTGATTGATTGTGATTTTATGTGAACTGTGTTGCTTTTATTGTTGTTGGCCACTCTGAGCCCAGCTTTGGCTAGGGAGGGTGGGATATAGATAAATAATAATAATAATAATAATAATAATAATAATAATAATTATTAATGGGTGCCTATACAAGGCAAAACCTTTATTTGGCACTTTATTTGGTTGCAAAATATACTTCTGGTGGAGACATGTCTGCCCTACTCATTAATGACTTCTAGACAGTAGGGGTTGTATTCAACTAAGTCCTACTCAGAGTAGACCTATTGAAATGAATGACCCTAAGGTAGTCATGCTTATTATCTTAATTGGGTCTACTCTAAGTAGGACTACTACCCTAGATTCGAATCTAGATATTATCATTGCCAAATCAAGGGCTTTTACTTCCTGAGGCAAAGAACAAGATGGCGTCTTCTCCCCATTGCATGAGCAGAAGCCGACTGGACTGGAAGTAAAATTTGGGGATGGAAAAGCATCTTCTGCTGCACCTGAGGCAACAGGCCATATTAGGGGGCCCAAGGCAGGCATTGTGGCAACAGAGAAGAACAGTTAATAGGCTCAGGAAGAAGTGTTTCTGCCTAACAGTAGAGCCGGCCCTGACTGTTACCTTTGTGGTAGTAGATGCCATTTTCTTCTCAGATCTCAGTCTGGAAACTAATTCTTTTACTCCTTCAGGGTAAATGTGGTGAAGGCAGGGTAAAAACACCTGGAGGGTGTAGAAATTTCAGAGGAGGGGAGGAATATGCCTAAGACATTTTTCTTTTGTCAGGCTTTTGACATGCTGTTGATTGCTTTCTTCTATTTTTAGTTTTGAATGCTCTTTTAAGCTGTATTTATATCTTATTGCTGTTAAGGCACCTTGGGGGTTCTTTACAGGTGTCAAAATGTTTTGGAAATAAAGGAGGTAGGGAAAGAGCTGAGCATTCCCTTTCCTTCCCCAGTGCTGAAGGGATGCTTTGCAAAGCTGGTCAGAGCCATTGGGGTTTTGTTTAGACTGTGGCTGCATTATCACGTGTAAGTGCGATGCACACAATATATTCTAAGGAGATTCTCAAGAGGTGCACCAAGCAGCATCAGATAACGTTGCCATGCATGATTGCTCAGTTTGTCTGATTACTTAAACTTCTCTGTCTGGAAGTTTTTCATGTGCCTAAAGGGAAATTAAAAAGTCAGTTTCAAATAAGCAGGCATGACTTGTTTTTGTTTTCAAGTGCGTTCTAAGAGACTTGAGCCAAGGTAGCTTAGGCTGAAAACTGAATCTGAGATTCAGAAATTCAGATGCTTCGTAGCTAATCGCTACAGGGAGTGCTGCAAGAAAAGGCTGAGCCCATTGTAAGGAGCTTATAATTCAGCAGAGGAAACAATTGCACATGCAATGCCACAAGTTGTGCAGGAGCACAACCTCCACAGATAATCAGCAGGGCTTCTGGAGTCCCCAGTTGAGCCCAGGACTGTTCCAACCCACCAGGCAATATGAGTGGTTGTGGGGTTTTTTAAGGGTTTTAGATACCAACGCTTTTTCATAATCTATACCCGGCTTCCTCAACCTCAGCCCTCCAGATGTTTTGAGAATACAATTCCCAGCATCCCTGACCACTGGTCCTGCTAGCTAAGGATCATGGGGGTTGTATGCCAAAAACATCTGGAGGGCTGAGGTTGAGGAAGCCTGAGCTATACTCCCTAACTGCAACTTTTCAAAGTGTGGGTGGATCTACACACAGAAAAAAGCACTATACGTAAGTCAGAAATTATATCGTTATAACAAAAGGGGGGGGGACAGCTATGGAAAATTGCAAATAATTTCTTTTGCTCTCCAGCGCCATCTGCTATCGCAGGTTTATAATGCACTTAAAATGTAGTTTTTTGACTAATGCATCTGAGTCCTGTGTCCAGTGGCGTAGCGTGGGTTGTCAGCACCCGGGGCAAGGCAAGTAATTTGCGCCCCCTAACCTGTGGATTTGCGCCCCCTAACCTGTGGATTTGCGCCCCCTAACCCGTGGATTTGCCCTAACCCCAGATGTTGCGCCCGGTGCGGCCGGCCCCCCCCTGCACCCCCCACGCTACGCCACTGCCTGTGTCAGCTCTCTGACTCTTTTTTCCATTATATGACCCTATCTAATAAAAATGAAAAACTGATACAACTCTGGCCAAGTAATTCCTGCATTTTTCAACTATAATTGTAACACGTGTCTCTCAAGAAACATTGTGCATTCTTATAGTAATATTTTAGTCAAAATAACACATCACACTTAAGTGCCTCCTGATTCATGTTTCTTTCTTTCTGCTAAACATCTGAGTGTCCATGAACTGGTAATAACTGAGAGATTCCTTGCATTAGCTTTTTAAAAATATTGTAATTTACAGTGGAATTGTCATCTGCAATGCTTTCCCGCCCCCATTCCATTTTGCTAAAGGGGATACATTCAGGTTATCTTTTCCCAATAAAGCTGTCTCTGTTTGAACCCCATGTCTGTTATTTTTCTTGTTCATAAAAGTTAACAAGTGCCTAATTTGATAGGCTTCATAATAAAATCTGAGATGGAGGATTACTAAAAACGTTTTTGAGACCTACCTACTGTAATGAAGTTGGAGTCCATTGATATTGGGAGAGCCACAGGTTCCCCCATCCCTGGCTAATGTTCTGATAATTGATTCACAGAGTTCACAGTCAAAAGATGTGCAGTGACGAGCGCGCTAGGCGGATGCAGTGATGAGCAGTAGGTTTACTCTGCCTTGAGTTCCATAGCAGAAAATTGAGGTATAAATGCAGTAACTAGAGTTTTCAGCTCCTTTCATCCATAGGGTTTAGAATGAGGCTTTAGGAATGGCTGGATGAGCATCATCAGCCTGGTGAGGTCCAGGGGCCACGGTTCACTGAGAAGCACAAGGGAGAGAAGATTATTCAAGGTTCCTTATTAGCAGAGGGATAGAATGGAAGGAGGCATCCACCTGAGAATTCAAAGCCAGAACCATCAGGTTCCCCCTTCCCACATCTGGCAGCATCCATTCCATCCAGTGGCAATAGAAGAAGAAAAGGGGGAACAGGACCATTCCATCAGCTCAGCTGAGAAGCCAGCAACTTTTGACTCCTATTTTCTGTTTCCCATTCCAGCTCTTTGTAAACTGTGTTCCTTTTATTGTTGTTAGCCGCTCTGAGCCCGGCTTCAGTTGGGGAGGGATATAATTTATTATTATTATTATTATTATTATTATTATTATTATTATTATTACAGTGGTATCTCGGATTACATACGCTTCAGATTACATACGCTTCAGGTTACAGACTCCGCTAACCCAGAAATAGTACCTCGGGTTAAGAACTTTGCTTCAGGATGAGAACAGAAATCGTGCAGCGGCGGCACAGTGGCAGCAGGAGGCCCCATTAGCTAAAGTGGTGCTTCAGGTTAAGAACAGTTTCAGGTTAAGAACGGACCTCCGGAACGAATTAAGTACTTAACCTGAGGTAAAAGGTAAAGGTAAAGGTACCCCTGCCCGTACGGGCCAGTCTTGACAGACTCTGGGGTTGTGCGCCCATCTCACTTAAGAGGCCAGGGGCCAGCGCTGTCCGGAGACACTTCCGGGTCACGTGGCCAGCGTGACATCGCTGCTCTGGCGAGCCAGAGCCGCACACGGAAACGCCGTTTACCTTCCCGCTGGTAAGCGGTCCCTATTTATCTACTTGCACCCGGAGGTGCTTTCGAACTGCTAGGTTGGCAGGCGCTGGGACCGAGCAGCGGGAGCGCACCCCGCCGCAGGGATTCGAACCGCCGACCTTTCGATCGGCAAGCCTTAGGCGCTGAGGCTTTAACCCACAGCGCCACCTGCGTCCCTTAACCTGAGGTACCACTGTATTATTATTACAAGAACTCTGCATTTAAAAAACTAGTGTTTGAGTTTGTAAAAAAAAAAAAAAGAAGAAGAAGAAGCAACCCTTTTCATTTAGTGTCACATCTTTTAGACTGCAAAGCTGAGGACCAGGGCCTATTTTATCACTGTAACTGTAACTTAAGCAACTGTAACTTAACTGTAACTGTAACTGTAACTTAAGCAACTGTAGCAGCCTCTAGGGCTGAATAAGAAGATAAATGTACTGTATTTTTGTGAGTTTTGGTAGTAGTGCAGTTAGGCTGTAGGATGCCTGAGCCCCTGCTAATTCCTGGATCCAGCAAGGGTTAAAATCTAATGGAGAATCTCATTGTTGAATTATAATGGCCCCTAAGTAT
Source organism: Podarcis cretensis (assembly GCF_951804945.1). Lineage (NCBI taxonomy): Eukaryota > Metazoa > Chordata > Lepidosauria > Squamata > Lacertidae > Podarcis > Podarcis cretensis. The sequence continues at coordinate 27,989,784 of NC_137179.1, read as the reverse complement.
AGGTCATTAGTATAAGAAAGGAAGTTGCTCTGTGCCAGAGAACACATGGGTGGGCCCCCTCTCTCACTTGGCTGGTAGTTAGGAGGACAACAGCCAGAGAGTTGAGTTTTGTTGGAGAGCTGAGCTAGAAGGAGGCAGAAAACTGAGAGCGAGAGCCATGCTTGATTTCTGCTTGAATCTGAGGCTGTGACTATGGGAGAAGGGTGTTAATGCTGTGAGACCCTCCATCTTAGGCTCAGGTTGTATATATGGGTAAATAAACCATATATCATAAAGACCCCACAGTCTCTGCTGTGCTATATTCTGAGGACCCCCAGGTAAGCGCCTGGAACCCCTGGGATCTTGCACTGCTCAGAGTTTGGGGTGGCATGCAATAGTATGCAAATACATGGCAGTAAGGAGATGGTTCAATGAGTTCCAGGATCCAATGAAGAGAGGGTTAAAAAAAAAACACTTTCCAAATGTCCAAGGTTGATCCTACATGTATAGAGAAATGGTTCACTGGCTGGAGTGGAGCCATTACTCTAGCTTTCCAGCAGATCAGTCTCTGTTGCTTACTGATAGGAGATGTCCAACTCTACGATTCTGTGATTCTTTGAATTCCTATGTAACCATCACATATTTTCATTGGTGTGTTGACAGATGCTGTTCGCAACTGCTTCTATTCATTCAGTTTCATTAATGATGCTTTCTAGGAATGAATGGCAGAGGGAGAGAGGGAGAGGGAGAGAGAGAAATGTAATTCACTTGGAACCTTCTACACAAGCCCACGTCTCATTCTTCTCCTGCACCTGCTACCTGGGAAATGAATCGAAACAGCCCCCAATCATTTTTCCCTTTGCACAAATCTCATTGTTGAATCAAGGTTTCCAACAGTAACATATCTATTCTATATTTTGCATTCAGAATCTTCACAATATGTCTTCCAATGGGGGGGAAAAAGAATTCACATTAACTATTTCTTGTGTGAAAAACTCCAGTTTTATACTGTTCTCGTTAAACTTACGTAATTAAAGTCTCCCTGTTTTTTGTCTCCCTATTCATGTAAAATTAAATGTAGAAAATTTGTCTTTCCTTTCTGGGCTGCATTTCAATTGTTGTTATACAAGTTCCATTAAAAAAACATCATGGTGGGGTTGTCTTGTGTGGACACACATATACACACTGCTATTATGGTGACAAATTTTCAAATGGAAATTCTAAGACAGCAATTGGAAGACAGCCCAGAAAAGAAAGGCAAAAAATTTGTATGTTTTATAGGAACGGGGAAACAAGGCAACATGAATCATTGCTGAGGTCTCTCCCACTTTCCGTTCCCATCTCCACTGGAGGTTGGGTGAGTGCCATGGGCACCCTTGCAGCCTTGTGACTTTTGAGCTCCAGACTTCCAAACTCCGAAGAGGCCGTTTTTGGAGCAACTTCTTGTCTGCCAGTTATTCCAACCTAGCAGTAGTGGTTGGGCTCATTGGGACTGACAAGGCAGACATCAGGGAGACAGACAGTAGGTGGCGCCAAAGCCAATGACGGGGGAGCCAGCACATTCTAGCCTGGCTTGCATCCTCCTCATTCTAAAATGACAACACAAACACTCTACAGTTGGAAGGGATCCTGGGGATCATCTAGTCTATGGTTACCAGACGTCCCCGTTTCCAGGGGACAGTCCCCGGATTCACAAATCTGTCCCCGGACAAAATCCGCCCCCCAAAATGTCTCCGGATTTCATTTAATGTCCCCGGATTTATATTTTAAGTGTTGTAGATTTATTAGTAAGGAATGAATGTTGCGTGATTGGTTCAATGGCACAAGTCACATCATATGGGGGCTTCTGGTGAGGCAAAATGGCAGGCGCCATGGCAGCGAGCAGCTCCTGAAGCCCGCCAGAGCCAACTACGCTACCAGGCTGGCTCCAGGCTGCTGAGACTGCTGCTGCCACTGCCACTACCAAAGGGGAACCGGGGACGCCCGCGCGTCAACTGGGGGAACCACTGACTCCCACACCCCCGCGACCCAAATCAAGCTGGGAGCAAAAGTGCCTGCCCGACTGCCCAGCGGCACTCAGGGGCCAGGAAAACCCCTGAGCTGATGCAGGGAGGAGGAGGAGAGAAGAAGGAGAAGGAAGAGAGAGAGAAAGGAAGGAGAAAAAAAGAGGGGAGCCCCGACCTTGCAGCACCTCTGCCGCCGCTGAGAAGAAGAGGTAGGAGAGCACCGGGAGGGCAAGAACACGGGGTTGATCCCAGGCCCGACCTGAGCCTACTCCATGGCGGCTAGCGCTCCAAGAGAGCAGTCTGGGGCCCAGAAGAAGGCTGCGTGACAGAGGAGACCACAGAAGAGAAGATATTACTTCTTTTTAAAAAATAAATAAATAATTTTTTTAAAAAATAACTTTTTTTCTCTCTTTTCAAAAGAAGTAGAAGACGTGTCCCCGAATTCGTTTAAAAAAATCTGTTAACCTTAATCTAGTCCAAACCCCTGTGGTACAGGAATATGCAATTGTCCCATCCAGGGATCAAACCTGCAACCTTGGCGTTATCAGAGGAGGAAGAAGACAGCCAGTGCGACTCCATAGACTGGTTGCAAATAGAAGACAGGCAGGTGGGGGGCTGACTGAGGGCATACTGAGGTTGGTGGGGCAACCCTCCTTCTTTCCTTCCTCCCTCCCTCACCCCACTTCCCCACTGTGCTTTGTTTTGCATTTACATCGTCTGAAGAAGACCTTGGCGGACTCAAGAGCTTGCTCACTGTTTGGTAACGTTTGGATTGGCATTCACAAAATTTGGGGATTTTTCAAAAATAAAATAAAATGGCAGTTTAACCCTTAGCCATGCGTGCTAATATACCCGGCCTCTTCTGGGTTATTCAGTGGGTTTCTCTCTGATAAGCATTTATTAATTTGACATTGGAGGATTGGCAAATCGCACCCAGGTAATGACATCATCACCCTTCTGCAACATAAGAGTCATCCCTTTGTTCAAGTCTGTCCCGGCAGAGAGAGATACTATAAAGGCTGTAATCTTATACCCGCTTACCCATGAGTAAGCTGCATTGCACTCACTGGCATTTACTGCTTAGTAGACAAACATAGGCTTGTGCTATAAAGCAGGTTTTGTCTTTAATACGATATGCTGTTCCGACAGCCTGCAAAATCCCCATCTAAGCTATGATTTAACGCCATATTTATTTGCTAATTAACATGTCGTCTGGTGTGTGTGTGTGTTTTTCTCTCTCTCTCTCTCAAAGGGTTGAAAGCTATCATTCTGTATAAGACAGCGTGTCAAGTCATACCACATGCAGTGACAAATGTGCATTATACAAAGTGTGTCGTGGACAAAATTAGTTTACAGTCTTAGCTGGCAGCATTTCTCATCCCTGTGTTCTGAATCACTTTCTCCTTCATCAAGCCACAAATTAAAACTGTCCCAGTGTGTGCATATATTACATTTCTCCTACGGTTGGGATTAGTGACTGAGACACGGAATTAGCAATGTGCTGTACTCATTATGATATGGGCTGTATTCTATTAAATTTCTATTTCTTTGAACCAAGCAGAGCCATGAGTTGGTGGTTGTCATGTTTCAGTTGCCTGCAGCCAGCAAGGCTATTCCATGCAAAAAGCCAATTAGCGCCCCCTCCTTCCCTTGCAGCGAAACAAACTCTACAGTCAACAAATTAATATATTCGATTCTCAGATGCAGCAGACCCATGCTCAGAACTTCTGCATATTACTGTGTTTTGCACCAAACTTTCAGAAGCATGTTCTGAACAAATATTTAAGTACACCTTATTTGCCATCACAGGCGCAGCATGATCCCTGCAGCGTAGTAAGTAGGGTTGCCATGTGTCCAGATTTTCCCAGACATATGCAGAATACTGCAGTTAGCAGCAGTGTCCGGGTGGAAATCAGGCAAATGTCCAGAAAAATCCAGATGTATGGCAGCCCTTGTTGGCAGTGCCACATTTGCCTTTCCCCATAAAAATAGCTCAAAAACGGCATATTTTCCGATTTTGCCCGAAAAGCTCAACAACTTTGCCGGATTTTCACTGTTTGAAATATGGCAATCCTAGTGGTAAGGGCCAGAAAACATAGAAATAAACACAAGAGATTGGCATTGGGTTGAAAGAGGCCACAACCTTTTACAGATTACAGATGTAAGTAGATTTTGGTGAAGGCACTAGGTATGTATCTGGTATCAAGCAGCCCGCCTGCTGGTTGATAAATATGGTGGGGTCGACCCAGAGCTCAGGAGTCACGCCTAACATAGACCGGATGTTATCAGCCCCATGTGGGCCACCATTGAGAAAGGTGCTGGGCCCATTGGCCCCCATGTGGGCTCCCGAACAGAGACCTTCCTGGACCTCTTTAACAGGGGTCAGCTAAGGATCCAAGCCAATGCCTTATCCACCCAAGTTGTGACTGTTGTTGGGAGGCAGATGAAAACCTGCAGAACAGCCACTTTGTCCGCAGGAAAAAAATCCGCTCTGGCCCTGAATACATCCACTGAATGAACCATAGCAATGGCCTCAAGTCAGCCTGCCTGCTCACCTTTGTACAGACCTCTCCCAGTCTGGGTGGGCAGGTGATCAATCCAGAAATGGCCTACGAATAGAGCTCACTCCACAACATCACCCTCTTAAGTACTGGCAGGGGGTGGACCTGATCCACCCTTTCCCCTGCGACCAGATTGGCCATTGTGATGGGCCCCTTCCCTGTCAGCCACTGCAGTTGGAAATGGGAGGCTCCAGACTTCCCTGCTATGGCCGCTGTAGGGGTTACACTCCATTTTGCGAAGGCAAACCTCACACAAAGACGTGCCACAGCATGTCAAGGAGCGTTCCCTGACCTGTTGCCTTCTTGGGTAGAAGACAGGGTTTTCCCCCTGACCTTTTGTACTTTCGCAAACTGTTTGCTTAGACATATCGCTTGGCTGGAGCATGGCGGGGAAAGCAGATGTTATCAAGTATCGGGGATGGGGAGGACATTTGAGGGAAGCACCTGCCGACATGTGTATTTGCTAATGCTGGAAATGTCCTTAGATGGAAATATGTTAAAGTTCAGAGTGGTTTCACTACTGCTTTCCAGTTGTTGATTTTTGCCAATAAAAGAGGCTCTGCCAAGCTAGCCGATAGCTTTCTTCCACACAGCTCACTTGCATTCAACCTCGTGTCATCTCCGTTACTTCTACAGGTGCAGGAGGGTGATGGGCTTATGATGAGGCTACGGTCATACCTCTCCCCCAGAGCCTCAGGTGAGTGGGAACTGTATTGCAACACACCAAATAAAGCCAAGCATGAATAAGAGAGCATGTAATAAATGTGAATGAAGCCATAGCTCAAAGGTTATGTAAGTAAACTAACATCAGGACTACAGGGTCTCTCCATCAGCTCACCAGGGATTGCTCAGTTGGTAAAGCATGAAACTTTTAATTTCAGGGTCATGGGTTCCAGCCCCTTGTTGGGCAAAAGATTCCTGCATTGCAAGGGGTTGGGCTGCATGACTCTTGCATCTAGAATTGTATGATTCCACATTGTATGAATGTATTGTATGTATGATTCTAGCTGGGCAGAGCCAGATTAAAGTCTTTGTCGGCCCTAGACAGGCAATCTCATAATCATTGGTCCCCAAGACAAAGCTAGTAAATACAGTGAAATACCAATAGAAAAAGGTACACGACAAGGATGCCCAATATCCCCTCTACTTTTTATATCAGTTCTGGAAGTTTTGTTAAATATGATTAGAGGGGACCAGTTGGTTAAATGAGTTCAGGTCGGAGCCAGACATTACAAATTAAGGGCATTTGCAGATGACCTGGTATTAACTTTGCAACAGCCAGACACTAGTACCAAAAGAGTATTAGAATTAATTGAGACATTTGGTCAAGTGGCAGGATTTAAATTGAATAAACAAAAGACGAAAGTGTTGGAGAAAAATCTTACAATGGCTGAAAAAGAGAAGTTTCAGAGTGAAACAGGTTTAGTGATAACAAAAAAAGTGAAATACCTGGGGGTAAACTTAACATCTAAGAATGTGAATTTATTTAAGGATAATTATGATAAATGTTGGACAGAGGTAAAGAAAGATCTAGAAATATGGTCAAGGTTGAGACTTTCCTTGTTAGGCCGAATTGCTGTTATTAAGATGAATGTGCTGCCCAGAATGTTGTTTTTATTTCAAACATTGCAGATATTGCACAAGATGGACTGTTTCAAGAAGTGGCAGAAAGATATATCTAAATTTGTCTGGCAGGGCAAAAAGCCCAGAATAAAATTTAAGATTTTAACTGATGTAAAAGAAAGAGGGGGGTTTGCCCTGCCGGACTTAAGACTTTATTATGAATTGGCAGCTTTTTGCTGGTTGAAACAATGGCTGCTTCTTGAGAACACAGACATTTTGGATCTGGAAGGGTTCGATAATAGATTTGGTTGGCATGCATATATATGGTATGACAAGGTAAAAGTACATAAGGGTTTTAAAAACCATATTGTTAGAAAAGCATTATATAATGTTTGGATGCGGTATAAAGATTTGTTAGAAAGTAAAACTCCCAGGTGGTTGTCACCAATGGAAGCCAAAGAGGTGAAAAAACTTAATATGGAGTCTAATTGGCCAAAATACTGTGAAATTCTAGAACAAGACGGTGAAAAAGTTAAATTACAGAGTTATGAGAAACTAAAGCCTAAAGTATGAGATTGGTTACATTATCATCAGATAAATGAAGCATTTAAACAGGACAGGAAAATAGGCTTCCAGAAGGAGAGGTCTAAACTAGAAACAGAATTGTTAGAACCCAATACTAAGAATTTGTCAAGAATGTATAATTTGCTGCTAAAATGGAATACACAGGATGAAACGGTGAAATCAGCTATGATTAAATGGGCACAAGACATTGGTCATGACATTATGTTTGCAGACTGGGAGCAGTTATGGACCACCGGTGTTAAATTTACGGCATGTAATGCCTTAAAAGAAAATTTAATGAAAATGATTTATAGGTGGTACATGACCCCAGTCAAGCTTGCAAAAATTTATCATTTGCCCAATAATAATTGCTGGAAGTGTAATGAGACTGAAGGTACGTTCTATCACCTTTGGTGGACCTGCCCGAGGATTAAGGCCTTTTGGGAAATGATCTATAATGAAATTAAGAAAGTCCTAAAGTGGACTTTTCCTAAGAAACCTGAGGCTTTTCTTCTGGGCATGGTCGGCCAATTGGTGTCAAGGAAGGATAGGACGTTTTTTATGTACGCTACTACAGCAGCAAGAATTCTCCTCGCAAAGTATTGGAAGACACAAGAACTACCTACTCTGGAAGAATGGCAGACGAAGGTGATTGAATATATGGGACTGGCAGAGATGACCGGCAGAATTCGTGACCAAGGGAAAGAGACAGTGGAAGAAGATTGGAAGAAATTCAAGATATATCTTAAAAATTATTGTAAAATTGAGGAGTATTAGATGTCAGGGAATAAGAAATAGAGAATTGCAGCTGTAACTAATAAGTCAAAGAAAAAGGAATGTAATGAAAGTGAATTAAATAATTAATTATTGGAGAATTGCTAAAAAAAATGTTAAAAATAAGGATGCAGCAAAAGGGATGTATGGGGAAGTCGGAGAAACAAGGGGTATGAAAACAGGATTATGAAATTATACATGTTTATATGTTTTTGTTTGTGCATGTGAGTGTGTTGTTTGTTTTTATTTGTGTTGGAAAACTAATAAAAATCATTATATATAAAAAAAAATACAGTGGTACCTCGGTTCTCGAAGGAAATCCATTCCAGAAGACCGTTTGACTTCCGAAACATTCAAAAACCAAGGCACAAAGGGCTGGCTGCAAGTTCAATTGAGAAAATTGAAAAACACGCAGTGGAAGCTGTTCGACTTCCGAGGTGCATTTGAAAATGGAAGCATTTACCGTATTTTTCGCCCTTTAGGGTGCACTGGCCCATAGGGAGCACCTCATTTTTTTGGGGGGGGGAATTATTTCCCCCTCCCAGCCACAGGGCTGGGGCGGGGGAAGCCCAAGCTTCCCCCGACCCCAGCCCCCAGAACAGGCTGCTGCCCGCAAGCCTTGCGAGCCCGCGGGAATTACCGCCGGGCTCGCAAGGCCTGCGGACATCTGCACGAAGCACGGGGTGCACTCTGGGGCACGCCCCGTGCTTTGGGCTGTAGGCTGCTGCCTGCAAGCCTTGCGAGCCCGCGGAAACTCCCGCCGGGCTCCCAAGGCTTGCGGATAGCTTCCTGAAGCCTGGAGAGCGAGAGGGGTCGGTGCGCACTGACGCCTCTGGCTTTCCAGGCTTCAGCGAAAGCCTGCATTCGCCCCATAAGATGGACACACATTTTCCCTTCAATTTTGGAGGGGAACAAGTGCATCCTATAGGGCAAAAAATACGGTACTTCTGGGTTTTCAGCGTTCGAAAACCGAAATGTTCAGCTTCCGAGACACTCGAAAACCAAGGTATCACTGTACTGGTAATGGGATTTAAGGGGCATTCAAATATTTAATTGTTAGACACAGCTAGACATAGTACAGATGCATCCTGACTATTCACTGTAGCTGAAAGGTTTATTTGTCTTTTGAGATTTCATGAAATTTTACATCCCATTGAGCCACCAAGGGAAAGAAGTTGTGATACATCTCTGTGATGACACTGAGCACCTCAGAGTTGCCAGCTTGCAATTTCCATAATAGCTCTGTTCTAAGCTCTCTGCTTTGCCTTCCACTCCATTGGCTAAATGGCCTTGAGCGGCTTTGGTTTTCAGCTGTAGCTAATGGAGGTATCAGGCTGGATAACTAACTGGATGCTGCAAGTTTCAGACGGCGTCGAGGGGAGTCTTGAGCCTTGTGCTCCTTTGAGGCTAGAAATAGAAACTGGTATCTGTGCAAGTTTTACAACCTGTCCCTCATGCAATATCACAGCACAGTGAATGACTCGGTCAGGAGGCCAGGAGAAAGAAGAACCTGGAGATTTAAAAGAAGAACTAAAAACATCTGAGTAAACAGTACATAGAGGGAGGATATTCAAACCACATGTTGTTAAGAAGTAACCAGGTCAGAAAAGATATTGCAGTAATAATTTGCCATAAAGTGCATGGACCAGTTTCAAGCAGACTTATCCTCCCTAATGACCCCACAGATGGCGACCTCATTATACTTTTATATTTGACCTCTGAACATTCATTTCCTTTAAAAGCCTCCTTCATATTTTATTTTGACCCTGAATAATAGAACACTGCGGTCTTGAAAACAAATAATTTTTTTTCAGAGTTATGTAATTTTGGATCAGTGGGAGTATGAAAGTTCAAACCTGTCTTGTAACACTGTAATGTTCATTTTGCTGGATGCAAATCCTAGGTGACATTCAGCACCAAATGATGATGAAATGGGATGCATATTTTAATAACTGTATTTAATTTAATCTTTTGGGTATTTTAACCTTTTTTGTAAGTCTTAAGGTAGGGTTGTAAATTTTTCTTGGTTTTGCTGTTTTATCTTTTGTAGACCATTTTGAGGTTGTTGGGATTTGTTTTTTCAATCAAGTGGGATATAAATTGTATTTTTTCAAGTCATCTTGGAAGAACCAAGCTTTTGGGTAGTCATAGAGTTTTCTCAATGTCTCTTGCTGAACTGAAGGGACACAGTCCAATTCTATGCATAACTACTTCGTAGGGCACTCATAAGTAAGCGATCAAAGGATTTCATTGGATGCATCAAGGAATAGAAGATAAATTTGATGCAGTTCACATTTAAAGGTGAATCTAGCTATCAGACACTTTCCAAAGCAATCTGAGAACTGAAACGGATGTCTGTCAAGATTTGCATGTCTCTCAATTTTGCAGTACAGTTCTCCAGCCAAGTAATGTGTACAAAAATGCATATATTAGGATATATTGTTTGTAAAAATGCATACAGGTCTCAGGATGGGTTACAACAATTTTAAATTAAGAATTATAAACAATTAAATCGTATTACAGTCATGGGACTAATGCACATTACAGGTGTCAAGGGCCTTGTAAATTTCTTGCAAAAATGTGTATATGAAACAAAATTGCTTAGCAGCCTGTATATGAGGAGACATTTGCACTAAAATGCTGGTGAATTTTCATGAGGACTTTGAAATAAATAATTTCCAAACTGATGTGGAAATGCGGAGAGGTAAACTTAAGACTGGCAAAATGAGAAACAGAGAGGAACCAAAATTGAAAGATCTGCTGATCCCTAGATGGGTCCAAGTGAGCATTCTTACTTCATCTCCCTTTTGGCCCTCCTTGCCCCTGAACTGAGCTTTGTGCCACTGCTATTTATTCACACATGCTCCCTCCACTTATGAATTTTTCAAGTCGCTAGATAGAATAATGTTGAATTTGCACAATTGCACGTGTACCTCAAAATGTTAGATGCAGTGTCAAAAAGGATTAATAATAATAATAATAATAATAATAATAATAATAATAATTTTTTATTTATACCCCGCCCTCCCCAGCCAAGGCCGGGCTCAGAGCGGCTTGCAAACAATAATAAAAACAAGATGAATGATTACAACTTAAAAACAAAAATAAAATACAACATTAAAATAATGGAACATTAAAATATTAATCTCAAAAAGTCTCAAAAGGTAGGGGAGAACTTGCAAGCAGGGTGTTTGAGAAAGCAGGGCTCTAGGACTGTGATGTAGCCAGGTGTAGACTCAGTCGTGAGAGGTTTAGTGGGTGACATGTAAGAAACGGGTGCACAGAAGCAATGGCAATGATACCATCGAGGCTCTTTTGAAAACAAAAGAAAATTCATGCTTCCAGCAAGATCGAAGAATGGAAGGATATTGACCAGGAAGAGGGACACCATTAGTCTGGTTTACAGATCCATCATGAAGACATTTGTATCTCTAATGAGGTACAAGCTTTTGCCTGAGAGAACCCAAAACTGGGACACTTAAAAAAAAGAAAGAAATGGGTGACAAATCGTGGAATGTAGTGCAAAGTGCTCCACTCTCTTGAGTGTTCATTAGTAGCAGTTTCTATGGCCAACTATAGCTCTGGATGAACTTCAACAAAAATGCAACACAGCACTATTAAAATAAAAGGGGGGGAAATGAACCGGCTTTCTAGAACAGGGCGAAACAACTCCTTGTCAAAAAAGTGCTGTGTTGATGATGCCAGCTTTTGCAGGCAGATGTCTGTCACCAAGGAAGAAGGAAATGACAAGCAGTTTGGGGAGCCATTTGCCAAATGAGAGTTGATGAGAATTTGAAGGGGGTGGAAAGGAGGAGAGTAGGCGGTCTGGCCCAAGGCCAGCAAACAGTTAACTGTCAGCAGCTGTAAGGATAGGACATGGCAGGACTACAGATTTTGTCACTCAGGGCATCTCTGCATAGCAGCTGCCTGCCCTTCAGATTGACCAGTTTGGCACTCAGGGGAAACGTCCCTGGAAAAGGCAGGGATCTTTACTTATTTAATATCATCTCCTTTGTACACAATATACGTTAGATACAACAAGATGAGCCATGCTGGATCAGGCCAGTGGCTCATCTAGTCCAGCATCCTGCTCTCACTGGCGCCAACCAGAGGCCCAAACCCACAAGGTAATAAATAACCTTGTTCAACTGGTTTTGTAACTTCATGTCATCCCATGTTGATGACTGACAGGTGGGCAGGCCCACTAACCTCTTAAGAGTTGTCCTGTTGTATGAGGGGATAAAGTCTGGCTTCCCAGGCCCAAAACGTTTCCCAGCCCTGCAGTAGATTTTCTGGTGTGCTCCAGGTGGAATCTGGAAACATGTTAGTATGTATACTGCTAAGTGGGCTTCCAATATAAGGTGCTGCCTATATGTCCACTATGAAGTTGCACAATATTGTTCAGAAAGCGAGCCAGACACTTTCTCATCTAGGCTCAGCTTGATGGTTTCCAAAATGCATAAACAGGGCTCTCCTTGCTTCTTGTGAGTGTGGCAGGTTGAAGCTCTGGGACTAGTGATGTCTGTGAAATCAAATCAAGCCCATTCAAACCATCAGTGGTTTCTCCCTTATAACCCAAACTCAGTATTTTCAAGCTGCTTTCTTTTTGGATTCAACAAGGAAGTTGGTTTTTAAATCTCAGGTGAGTTTATTATACTGTCGTGAATAGAATCAAAGCTTCCTGTTTTCCGTTATTGCTCTAAACTGAAACCCCAGTGTACGTTCTTATTACTGTTCTTTTCCCTTCCTTAGTTACGGCTTTCCCCCTCCTTTAATTTCTTTTTCTTCTTTTATAACATCTCACTTATTCCCTCAGTGAAGTTAGTGATCACATGAGTGAATGCTAGAGTCCTGAGTAGCAGATAAAAAAATACAGAAAGAAAAGTATTGAAGAACATAAAAAGAGCCCCTGGTGGATCAGTCCAGCATCTTGTTCTCACAGTGGCCAACCAGATGCCTATGGGAACCCCACAAGCATGACTTGTGATTCCCAGCAGTGGCTGTTCAGAGGTGTAGAACCTAGTCATTGTGGCTAATAGCCACTGATAATGGTATTCAGTAGCATTCCTGCTGCTTCTGCGTAAACCTGCCCCCGGGACACGCACCAGCCCTGTCCTTGCCTGCTCTTCTCCCCGGTGCTGGAGCATGAAGTTCTGCCTCTGTCTGAGAGGTTGGATCGGTGTTTTATATTCCAAACTCCCCTCCACCTCCGCCTCTGCTATATTTTGGAATACCAACGTTTTCTAAAATATTTAATAATTATTGTGAGAGTCATCCGTGAGCTCTATTTAGCAGAGCTAAAACTTTTTAAAGTGTGAGACTGCCAGTGCACAAAACCTCTAAAGGCAGCTAATTGCTAGTGCCCTCTGTTGTCATGCAGTCTGCCATCTGGCGTGCAGAGAACCCAAAGTTAACCTGCTTGACGAGATGGTGAAAACCAGGACTATAAATAAATGCCCAAGGGAAGGGCTATAACTGGCTATAACTGGAAACTAAGGTAAGCTGAACGGGGGGGGGGGGGTTACACCAATATTGCATAGACCTTGTGCATGCTGAGTTTCTAGTCTTTGATTGTAGGTTGTGGGATGAGGGGGAACCCTAGCCAAGCTACAGCCATTAAGATAGAATAGAGAGCACCACTGGCAGTGCAAGAGAACATAGGTGTGAAGAGAGACTGTTTCCTGTTACCTCACACCCTGTTGCGGGGATTTGAACCGCTGACCTTCTGATCGGCAAGTCCTAGGCTCTGTGGTTTAACCGCATGAAGGGAACGCAGTGGATGTAGCCTACCTTGATTTCAGCAAGGCATTTGACAAGGTGCCCCATGATATTCTTGTAAAGAAGCTGGTAAAATGCGATCTTGACTATGCTACCACTCAGTGGATTTGTAACTGGCTGACTGACTGAACCCAAAGGGTGCTCATCAATGGTTCCTCTTCATCCTGGAGAAGAGTGACTAGTGGGGTGCCACAGGGTTCTGTCTTGGGCCTGGTCTTATTCAACATCTTTATCAACGACCTGGATAGCTCAGTTGTTAGAGCATGGTGCTGATAACACCAAGGTTGCAGGTTTGATCCCCATATGGGACAGCTCTATATTCCTGCATTGCAGGGGGTTGGACTAGATGATCCTCAGGGTCCCTTCCAACTCTATGTTCCTATGATCCTATGACTTGGATGATGGACTCAAGGGCATCCTGATCAAATTTGCAGATGACACCAAACTGGGAGGGGTGGCTAACACCCCAGAGGACAGGATCACACTTCAAAATGACCTTGACAGATTAGAGAACTGGGCCAAAACAAACAAGATGAACTTTAACAGGGAGAAATGTAAAGTATTGCACTTGGGCAAAAAAAATGAGAGGCACAAATACAAGATGGGTGACACCTGGCTTGAGAGCAGTACATGTGAAAAGGATCTAGGAATCTTGGTTGACCACAAACTTGACATGAGCCAACAGTGTGACGCGGCAGCTAAAAAAGCCAATGCAATTCTGGGCTGCATCAATAGGAGTATAGCATCTAGATCAAGGGAAGTAATAGTGCCACTGTATTCTGCTCTGGTCAGACCTCACCTGGAGTACTGTGTCCAGTTCTGGGCACCACAGTTCAAGAAGGACACTGACAAACTGGAACGTGTCCAGAGGAGGGCAACCAAAATGGCCAAAGGCCTGAAAACGATGCCTTATGAGGAACGGCTAAGGGAGCTGGGCATGTTTAGCCTGGAGAAGAGGAGGTTAAGGAGTGATATGATAGCCATGTTCACATATATAAAAATATATAAAAGGATGTCACATAGAGGAGGGAGAAAGGTTGTTTTCTGCTGCTCCAGAGAAGCGGACACGGAGCAATGGATCCAAACTACAAGAAAGAAGATTCCACCTAAACATTAGGAAGAACTTCCTGACAGTAAGAGCTGTTCGACAGTGGAATTTGCTGCCAAAGAGTGTGGTGGAGTCTCTTTCTTTGGAGGTCTTTAAGCAGAGGCTTGACAACCATATGTCAGGAGTGCTCTGATGGTGTTTCCTGCTTGGCAGGGGGTTGGACTCGATGGCCCTTGTGGTCTCTTCCAACTCTATGATTCTATGATTCTATTCTATGATTCTAACCCACAGCACCACCCGCGTCCCAAGACAAGTTCTTACGAGGACCTAAAAAAGAATTTCACTGACTGATGTGGACTGTGGTCAGCTGGTCTTAAACCTGGGGAAATGACTATCTGAGAGAAACCACAAGTGACAGATCTATTCATCCCTCCATAACAAAACAATGGTGTCGTCTATAATAAGCAGGCCAATAAAAATGGAGGGACCAGGCAATTTGTTTCTACATAATTAACCCTTATAGACCAATCCTATTATTCAGAACTACATTGCACTAAGTTCCAAATCAAGATGCAGAGGGTTGTGGCCTTAATAAATTAACAGAATTATACTCCATAATAACTTGTCCACCAAGAGGGTGATTGTTCTTTTGCTAAAGATGTACTTGACCTCTGTCTGTCTCACACAATTACCCAACAATGGCCTAAACTGCACTTGACAATATATCATGGTTTAACATGATGAGGATCATCAGTAGCCAGTTCTAAACCCTTTTCTGCCCAGTGGTTGCCTGCTAAAAATTACCCCTGTAAGAACCCTTTTTGCTTTCTTTCTGGGGGAAAATATATTGATTCCCAAACTCCCAATAGAGATGCACAAATCTGTCAATTTCAATTTCTCTCTGTTTCTCATTTTTTCAGTCAGCTCTCCCCATTTGCGAATTTTATGGTCATCATGAAAATTCATCAGCATTTAAGTGCAATTTTCTCCTGATACACACATTTGCCCAATATAGGCATTTTTGCAAAGCAATTCCTCTCAATAGGATGCACTTTTGTATGCTTTGAAAAAAAACAACAACTAAAAATTGTGCTTTTGTGCACACTTTATTATATGCATTTTGGTACACATTATGTGGCTGGATAACTGCTTTGGAAAATTTGCAAAAGAGTTAATTATCAAAGGTGGCTATGCTTCAATCCATGCATGATTTCAGAAAGTGCAGATTGGGTAGGTTTGCCTTTAAATGCAAAATGAATAAAATGTGTCCCTTCTCCTTATGTGTCTTCAGTCCATGGCTGCATTTTGAAAATGGCTGCATCGGGGACATGCAACTATCCAAAGCTGGTGTTAGACAAGCCAGAGGTTTCTCAATCTCAACCCCACACATTCAGTATCAGGGTAATAACAGTGGGTTGCTTGTAAAACAGTTGAAAGGATTAATGAGACAATGATTTGAATGCCTAAAAATTGCTATATTAATGCAAGCAGACTGGCCACATGTCCTATTTTCAGGGGACAATGCTCTATTTGGAGACATATTCTGATGATCTGTCTAGTCCAAACCCAGGTTTAAATCTAAGGAACAGGAAAGAGGGAGAATAAAAGGCCTTGAATTTCCCCATCAGCAGTTTGGACTGCCAAAGGAGCAGGTACACTGGTCATTTGCTCAGTGTTCCCTATTATAGTGCATTGTATTCATACTTATTCCCCCCCTCCAAAAAAAAAATTGGTGGGCTTCTGTCTTGAGAGTGTGCCTCTGGGGGTGAAGCATTAGCAACACCAAAGTGACCTCCCCGGGGGCCAGCTTGGGCAGTGTGTATGGAGGACCTGGGCTGCCCAGACAACAAGACCCCCCTCTTGGCCTCATTGATGTGGTCCAAAGGAAAGCAGAGCAATACGTTTGGCACCAGCTTGGCTGCAGGAATTGCTGAAAGGAGGTGTACAAGATGCCATCCAACCATTTTAGGGGCTCCACTCTAGATTTGTGTAGGATTTACTCCTTAGCCTTTTCTTTTCCTGCGAAGAAGGCCTTCTCAGAGGGCAAAACCCCACAGCAGTTTGCTTATTTGATCCCTCGCAGCTGAGAGCCATGTGCAGACTAGTTCTTCAGAAGCATAGGAACGCAGGTGTAGAGGAAGCTGCCCATTTAACTTAGGACTTTCTGCCATGTTTTGCAGCAGCTCTTCAGGGCTTGGAGATACCAAGGACTGAACCTGGGAGTTTCTGCATGGAAGGCCTATGCTCTACCACTGCGCTACAGCCCTTCTTGCCTCTCCAGCACTCTGGACAGCTTGGCTTTCTAATGTTGCTGTTGCTCAGCACTGGAAGGGTTAACGGTTTGCTCTCATTAAGCTATATTCCCATTCTAGCGACATCAACCCCTTCTGCATCTTCAGCCCCACAGGAATTTTTAACCTTCCTGCCCTCTTTCTGGATGATGTCAGAGACAAAACTGTTACCATGGAGAGGAGCAGGATAGACTCTGCAGAGATGGACACAAACATAGCCTAAAACTCAAGCAAACTTGTGATTCATCAACCAAATTGTATGCCATCGTTAAAAGAGGTCACCCGCAATTCCACATAGAGGCTTGTGCTGTGGGAGAGAAGCAGCATTAAAACCTCTCACTAATATGCTCAGACACATTTATGTACGAGAATGCAAACATTCATTTCACTAATTAATATATGGAACAAAAAGGAAGTTAGTCATCACATGAGTGAATGCTAGAGTCCTGAGTAGCAGATAAAAAAATACAGAAAGAAAAGTATTGAAGAACATAAAAAGAGCCCCTGGTGGATCAGTCCAGCATCTTGTTCTCACAGTGGCCAACCAGATGCCTATGGGAACCCCACAAGCATGACTTGTGATTCCCAGCAGTGGCTGTTCAGAGGTGTAGAACCTAGTCATTGTGGCTAATAGCCACCGATAATGGTATTCAGTAGCATTCCTGCTGCTTCTGCGTAAACCTGAAGATTCCTTTTAAGTGTTGTGACTAATAGGGCTGGGCAATACATCGATAGATTGTCCAAAACCAGTTTGAAATCCATATTGTGATATTGGTGTCATAATTTTTGACCCGGCAATATATCACAAATCATGATGTGTCTGTGTTTGTGTGCGCGCCTGCACCTGCCATGCAAAACTCTCAACGTGGGGGAAAACCATGAAGCCAGCCAATGCCTCTACATAGCTCCACCCTTATTTCAGACAGTATCATATATCAATATATTGTGATGCTTTGCTGATGATACATTGCAGTGTAGAAAACCAGATATCTCCCAACTCTAGTAACTTACCATATGCAGCTCTGAAATATGGCCAACAATGGGCACAACCTAAAGTTAAGAATGGCCATGTGTTAAGCACTAGATAGCTACTGGTGAAATATGGAGAGACCAGAGGTACTGTTGATATTGATTGTGATTATGGTTTTTAAATTGTTATTAATTATAAATGCCCCAAATGCACCATGCACTGTGCCCGGATCTAAAACACAACAGTCCCTGCCCACTGCCTTACAATCTAAAAAACACAACACAAGATGAAGAAGGGGTGGGGAGAGAAGAGGAAACAAGCAAGCTCAGGAACCCAGTCTTAAAGCTACATAACCATTCTTACAATGCTTAGAAATAGTTGAGGGAGAGGAGGAGCCGATGGAGGAGGCCCTGCAATCCCATCTCTCCTTCAGTTGCAGCCAGGTGGAATGACCAATAGGAGTCACCTAATGGAAGCTGGTTTCTCAGCTGAGCTGATGGGAAAGACTCCATCATTTAAAAAGAAAAAAGTGTCAGGTGTCAGGCAGGCCTGAGTGGTGCCCAAATGGGAGCCCTATGGAAGTGGCTCTGAGCTTTCCAAAGAAAGAACATTACCAACATACAAACAAAGGCTCTGCACCCCTCACCCTCTCCCAGCCTGTAAACCTGCAAAAACACATTTCTTGGAAAATATCAGGAAGAAGGGTACATATATAAAAGCATTTTTCACATCAGCCACAGCCATTTGTTTAGCTGCAGGAAGTTGGAAAGGGAAGAACAGCAGTGTAAATATTTAACCAAAGGGAGTTGAAAATGACCATTCGAGGAACTAAGGTTGAGAAAGAAAACAAATTATATAACTTCTAAAGGAGGCCAAAAGACAGAAAACAGTGCCTTGCCTTGCCTTGAACATGGGACAATCCCATTAGAATACGCGGTGTTATGTGCTTGGAACCCCTGGAATCTTGCACTGCTCAGAGGCTGGGATGGGGTGCAACACCCGTATATGAGGAGAAATTCACACTAAAATGCAGCTGAATTTTCACGAGGGCTTCCCCCTACCACACACACTGATGTGGAAATGTGGAGATGTGAAGTTATGTGGGAGAGAACCCCAAGTCAACGTATTTGATTATCCCTACTGACACTGCTGTCTCCCAAATCTCCTCAGTCCATTTATGTTTACAGGACAATATTGTTTCTGCTGTTGTTATTGCTGCACCATCAACGTGCACAGTACTTTAGAAGATGACAGGTCCCTGCCCGGAGGACCTTACAATCTAAAAACCAACACAGGAGAGAAAAGGAGGGGAAAGGAGGTTGGTAATGCTGTGCTGTGTCTTGGGGGGCTCACTTTTTCTTTGCCACTCGCACTGCTGCCCAGTTGGTCCTGCCACTTTTGAGCAATGCTCCCCAACAACACAAGCCTAACCATCTCTGCTCAGAAGAAAGTCCTATTGAATTCTTTGGGGCTCACTCCCAGGTAAGTTGGGTTAGGACTGCAGCCTCCATCTCTTACGTATGAGTGGAAAGTCTTGGTTATGTAGCTGGGCCAAAGTGCAACCGATTCAACTGTGCTAGCGCAATAGCATTAGACACAGTCCTGACCTTCTCATCTGTACATTGAGAGAGGTTAGGACTGTCCTGTAAATGACTGGGCTTGAATTGCTTTCTTCCAATCAAGGGAAAGTGTTGCCTTTATTCAGTGACTGGTGGAGCATTAGCCAAGATGGCTGGCCGCTGGGCAGGGCAGAATACGGAAGCTGGAGGTGAGCCGAGGCTTACTGAAATGATTTAGGCTTTTCAAAAGGAGTGTCACAGGACCACAATTGAATAGCTGGACACTACCTACATCCTGCCATTTCAAATCTCTTTTTGGTCTGAGTTTGCTGTGCTTTGGATGTTGTATTCAGCAATCTCCGAAATCAAATTCCTGATCTTCCTTCCTTTTCTGGAGCTGTGAACAAACCCGCTGCCCCCGCCCCTTTCTATAAACAATCACTCCTCCAACTTTCTCTGTCCTCCCACATGGATTCTATAAGTAATTCGCTCGTATATTGTGTTTGTTAGGCATGTCAAATGACAAGTCTGTGGGCTAGATCAAAGCCTGTTTGATGGATCCTATCTGTCTATCTAGACTCCCTGATACATCGTGCCAGCTCAGTCGCTAACATATTGCTGTAAAGAAAAAGCCTTTATGGTGACACACAAAGCACAAAAGCATAGCACAGCTTGGAAAACATCACTAATGACTTTCCAAATTATCACCATGGAGGTTTTATTCTGAAACTAAATGAAGACATTCACACACATATGAAACGAGGGCAAGCTGCTGCAGTTCAGGAGGGGGTGGGGTGGGACAATACCTAGAAACCCATCCTGCCTGCCTGTGATTCAGGACCACTCTTTCACAGAAACATGGAGCTATGAAGTCATTTTTCATATGGGATGGGATGCTGAAACAGAATTTGATTTACATGACCTCTTCTTCAAATCAACTCCTTCTGCAAACGTAAATGCAAAATTGGCCAGGATGAACACTACATCTTCTTCCTGAATTCTTTCCTGCATCAACAGCATTCATATATGGCTCCAAAAAATGTGAGGGAGGTTTCAGATAGATTACTTCAGCCCAGTACATTTCCAAGCACAATTCAAAGTGTTGGTGCTGACCTTTTTAAGCCCTAAACGGCCTCGGCCCAGTATACCTGAAGAAGTGTCTCCAACCTCATTGTTCAGCCTGGACATTGAGGTCCACTTCCGAGGGCCTTCTGGCAGTTCCCTTCCTGAGAGAAGTGAGGTTACAGGGAACCAGGCAGAGGGCCTTCTCAGTAGTGGCACCCGCCCTGTGGAATGCCCTCTCATCATATCTCAAAGAATTAAACAACTATCTGGCTTTTAGAAGACATCTGAAGGCAGCCCTTTTTAGGGAAGTTTTTAATGTTTGATGTTTTACTGTATTTTTAATATTCTGTTGGGAGCTGCCCAGAGTGGCTAGGGATGGATAAATACATAAATAATCTGCTACATTAGAATCGGATGCAGTAGAATTAATCACAAGTCCCACTGAGTTCAATGGAACTTACTCCCCGGGTAAATATGCTTGGGATACAAAAGGTTTTTCATAGAATTGTAGAGTTGGAAGGGACTGTGACTATCACCAAGCGCAACCCGCTGCAATGCAGGAACCTTTTTTTCTTTTTTGCCCAACATGGGGCTCGAACCCACAACCCTGAGATTAAGAGCCTCATGCTCTGCCAACTGAGCTATCCATCACTGATTGCAGCTAAACATTGTGTAACATTGTGATCTACTTATATTGTCCCGTGAAGGCCAAGCTAAGAACATTTATTTATTTATCTTAAAAAAATTATATTCAACTAATTCATAAAGAAAATATCAAAGTTGTTCATAACAACTGTTCATAAAACCATACTTTTTTAAAAAAAGAAGTTAAAATCAGAAATCAGACAATTGTTGTGAAAAGATATGTTCTCAATTGCCTGCATAAGCATGATGGAATAGGAAAGTTTGAAACAGAAGCTCCCTACTGAATCTCTATGGGCAGAATGTCCCACAATACACTGGGCTGATGACACTGAAGTCTTGTTGTCGTCGTCAGATGAGCCTCTCCAATGTCGCTCTAACAGATGACCTCAGCAAATGAGCTGAAATATAAGGGTAAAAAGAGTCTGGCTGGATCAGACCAAAGGCCCCTCTTGTCCAGTATCTTGTTCTCACGATGGACAACCATTGGAAAGTCCACAAGCAGAAAACGAATGCAGTAGCAGGCAACCCACTTGTGTTCCTCTGCAGCTGGCATTTAGAAGCATACAGTCCTGGGCAGTGGAGGTGGAAGGCAGTCATGATGGCTAGCGGACTTTGATAGCCTTTATCCTCTACAAATTTCTCTAGCCCCCTTTAAAGCCTTCCAAGTTGGTGGCCATCTGTTAGAGCACTGCACAAGCTGATGCTGAAATTTAAAATGTGCGGCAGTGCTTAATTGCAGCCCCTCCGCCCTTGGATCATAATAATTAAAAAATGACCTACTTGTGGATCATTTGCTAAAAAGGTCCCCATGGTAACCGCCTTGAATAAAGTGCAAGGGGAGACCAACATGGCTGACATTTTCCTCCTAATAATAAAACTGTCAAGGAGGAAAAAGAGAAACTTGAAACAGTTGCAAAGCAAAGAAATGAAGGTGAATTCATAGGGTTGTTGTGGCATCCATCTGTCCTGGGAGAGAATGGAGCGTGGCTCCAGGGGTGAAGTCAAACCACTGGGTTAGCAGCACTGAAGTGATCTCCCTGGAGCATAAGCCTGAGCAGTGTATATGGAAGTCCTGGGCTGTCTAGACAACAAGACCCTCATCTCAGCCTCACTGACGTGGTCCAAAGGAAAGCAGAGCCAGAAGTTTGGCACCAGCTTGGCTGCATGAGTGGCAGGAAGGAGGCCTACAAGGCATCATCCAACCATCTTCCAGACTCCATACCGGATTTGTGTAGGGTTTA
This sequence comes from Podarcis cretensis, assembly GCF_951804945.1. Taxonomy (NCBI): domain Eukaryota; kingdom Metazoa; phylum Chordata; class Lepidosauria; order Squamata; family Lacertidae; genus Podarcis; species Podarcis cretensis. Next base: position 27,967,740 of record NC_137179.1, on the reverse strand, counting down.
CTCCTTAGCCCTTTCTTCTCCTGAAGATAACCCACAAGGCAGCAAAGGATCAGAGTTGTGCACTCACCCACAATGCCATTGAGCAGGTGTAGAAACACCTCAAATTGCTGGGACTACCTACATCTGTTTCATCTGAAAAAAAATAGAGACCTGGCAGGCTTAAATAGGGCAGGGGTTCCTAATAACAGACTCATCAGATGGCACCATTAATACTTGAAAAAGATAGTTCAGTCGGTAGAGCATGAGACGCTCAGGTTCTCAAGGTCACACACTTGAGCTCCATATTGGGCAAAAATATTCCAGCATTGCAGGGAGGTTGACTGAATGACTCTCGTGGCCCCTTCCACCTCAACAATTCCAGGATCTTCCCTTTGTTATTGTTGCAATATGTTAGCATTAGGTAACGCCATCCAAACTTACCAGCTATAATCCTCAGTTAGCACAACTAGGTTATACAGTTGCATTCAAATGGAAGCAGATACCGAGGCATGTCTTGTTTTTGGAGTATTATATGTCGGTGCCAGATGCTTGTGGAGAAATGTACCATTGCAAAGGTGATAGGGGCAGACTCGCCTACGGGCACTTTCACAGTTCTGTAATTAGCTGTACTTATCCTCCACCACCACCCCCTTCCAGTAGGATAAGTCCTTAAATATAAAACAACACAAGAACATAAGGAGAGCCTTGTTGGATTACACCAAAAGCCCACCTAATCCTACTTCCAACAGTGGGGAGCCATTTGCTTCTGGTGAGCCCACAAGCAGTGCACAATTTTAACAGCCACCCTCACCTTTCCTCTCCCTCTGCTCCCTCTGCTCCCCAAGCAGCGATCTGGTTCTTTCTCTCCAAGTATTCGCTTCCTGTCTGTGAAAACTTCTTTGCCAGAGAGTGTGTCCGGACAGAAATTGATGCTGCCTTTTGAGGAAGCCATGTGCTTTCAATGCACTTTAAATATATGGTGTGGCAGATGATTTCACCCATACTTCCACTCCTCAAACAAAGTATGTATTTGAGTTCAAATCCAGCACTTAACTTCTCTTGGAACTTTTAAAAAAGCTCTTAAAATTTGGCCTTTATTGGGGTGGGGGTCTAAGCTGAAAGAGCTGCTTGATCCATTACTAATTTTTATGCTGAATTAATAATAATAATAATAATAATAATAATAATAATATGCTGCCCATGTGACTGGATTACCCCAGCCACTCTGGGCAGCTCCCAACAAAATATTAAAAATACAATAAAACATCAAACATTAAAAACTTCCCCATACAATGCATTATATATATATACCAAGGAGAAAAGGTGAAAATGATAAGCTAAGGATAGAGACACAGAAAGTACCGGTACTTGCTCTAGCCCAGGACTGGGGAACTTTTGGCTCTCCAAACTACAGCTTCCATCACCCTAGCAAGCATTGCCAATGGTCAGGGCTGATGGGAGTTGTAGTTCAGCAGCCTCTGGAGGGCCCAAAGTTCCTTGCACTTGTTATAGCCCATAAAACTACACGGTCACAATCCTGCTCCAGCCTTCATTTTCCTCCTGCAGTTATGATGGGGGCAGCCATCCTAAATTCAAGTGGGTCTTAACCTTAATTTGCAACACATAAGCAATATATGCAACACCATATATTTAAAGCACATTTTCATACTCCCCAAAGAATCCTTGGCACTGTAGTTTGCCCCATGGAGCTACAGTTCCCAGTGCCATTAGCAAACTATGGTTCCCAGGATTCTGTGCTTTTCAGTGTATGGTATGTATGCAGGCACACATGTACATCGATTGAGTTCTGTACACTTGGTGGCTGGCCAGAGCGGACTGTGAATTGGCTCCATTAAGAGGCATTGTATTTGAATAACAGAAAGCTTAGGAAATAACTGAAACAACCCGTTTTTCCTCACTGGCAGCACCTACCACTCTCAAGGGTAGTCAGCTGGTGTTATGCTTAACGGGGTTCCGGGCAAAAACAAAAGACTGTGTTGGATCCAGACAATGTTAGTTGCATGTCGTTCCCATTACAACGCAGTCTCCACTGAAATGGAATCAATGGGACCTAAGTCTTGGAGAATTACTTGGAACCAACCAAACTATGATCACACCCATTTTCACAACATGGGAGGATTCTACCCATTATCACAACCACTCCATTAACACAGAAGTCTTGACAAACAGGACTTAAACAATCTGCCAAAACAAGATGCTCTTTGAGAGAATGTGCCCATAACTGCAAACCACTTCTTAGAGAAACTTGAGGATAACAGAGAGGGTTAATTGATCTGACTGATTTTTTTTAAGACTTGCATTGAAGGAAGAGGACTGAACATATTACAGGACAGGGAGCTAGGGATGGAGCTATGAGAGCAGCGATTAATGCTGCAAAGTGCAGGCTAGCAGGCCATCAGATACCATGGAGACAAATTCAAAAGAACGATAGGGGAAACCCACAGAGGGAAAGCAAAGAAACGCACAGAGTGTGTCTGAAAGCAAAATAATATTTGCAAATTGGCATGTAATGATCCAGCACTGTAAATAGCTTCCCTCTTGTTTTGTCTGCTGATGAAACATAAAGACCAGTACATTTCAACAGCCAATAGGTGACCTTTAATGGAACCCAGGGCTGGCACTGGGTTTCGGCAGAATGAGGCAGTCATCTCAGTTGGCTGGGAGAGGCAATTCTGGAGGACAGAGCTATGTGTTCCATGTGTCCTGGCTTGTGGTCTCTAAGCCAGTCTGCTGCCCTTGGGTACAGTGGAGGGTCAATGCTGAAATGAGATCCATCTGCCAGTCCAGTTGGTTTCTGTGTTTTGGATGGAGAAACAGCATCTTTTCCTTTGACTTAGGCAGCAAAATGACTCAGACCAGTCCTTGCAGGATTTTCTCACCTTGTAGTTAGATCTTTGCATGTGATCATGAAAGAGCGTATCTCTCTGTATCTCGCTTGTGCTCTCTGGTGAGAAAGGATAATAAAGTGTGTTGATGTGAATATTTCCAGAGAAACATTACGAATATGAAGAACATTGCTGGAAAAAAATTGGTTCTTCTCTATAGGTTCTTCTCTGTAGCATCCTGACAAGCAAGGGAACAACATTGAAATAAAAGGCCTTCCGTCTTCCTGACAAGGCTACAGAATGGACAAAACACCACTAAACTCCTCCTGAATTAGTGTGGAGGTATGGGAAAAATGTATACCTGTTTACCTGAAGGAGAATCTCCATCCCCATTGTTCAGCCCAGACACTGAGGTCCAGTTCTGAGAGCCTTCTGGCAGTTCCCTCATTACGAAAAGCGAAGTTACAGGGAACCAGACAAGGGGTATTCTCGGTAGTCGTGCCCGCCATGTGGAACACCCTCCCATCAAATGTCAAAGAGATAAACAACTACACAACTTTCCGGAGGCATCTGAGGGCAGCCCTGTATTGGGAAGTTTTTACTATCTGAAGTTTCATTGTATTTTTACATTCTGTGGGACGTTGCCCAGAGTAGCCGGAGAAACCCCGTCAGATGAGCAGGGTTCTTCTCCTTCTTCTTCAGCTGCCCTAGGCATTAGTGTTTCTCCAAAGATTATGGATGGGATACTTTGGAGACCAGCACCCTGTTATGTCCACACCTTCTAAACACATTCACTGAATGTGTTGAGAAGAAGTGTGGGACTGTTGGGCTCTACCTTGTCCATTCAGTAGAAGACATGAACAGAACCCATTTGTGAAGGGATACAACTGTACCTATGTGGACCATATGCATGGGCTCCTTTGGCTCTGGAACACTAGCATCAAGAGTCTGGTCCAGTCGCTCAGTTGAAGATACCGGGTTGGCTGGCCTTCTCCTCTGACTTCTAGCTCCAAGCAAGCCCATTGATGCATCAAGTTCATTGCTTGCATTTAAATCAGAGGGCACATATTCTAGGAGAGCTAACAGAACACACAACCTACCCACATGATCCTGCACACCAAGCAACTTTCTGCTCTGCAGCTCACTTCCGGGAGTTATCAGTGGGAACCCATGACAGGACCTTCTCATTAGTAGCCCCTTCCCTGCCTTCTTGTTGAAAAGTAGCATGTAAATAGTAACATAAATAAAACAAGCACAAACACTTCAGCTCATTGTACCTAGATTTCACTCAGCTTGAGCAAAGATGCTTGCCCCATTGCTTTGATCATGTGCAAAAATCAGATTTCAGCCTATGTTACAAAGCGGAGTTGACTTGTGGCATGCCAAGCCTCATCTAGTTTGCAGATATGCAGATTTGGTCAAATAAGAGACACTATACTCAAAAGCAATGTGGACTGAGGCAGGTATGTGGAATCATAAAGAGTAGAACTTCTGTCTTAGCTTCCTAAATCTTGCCACAGTAGCACCTGTTATGATGCATCTGAGATAGCATGGGAGATGTTCTGTATGCTATGGATGGTACATTTAGAATGTCAGTGGTAAGATTGTGCTGACCCATCTGCAAAGCTAATCTACATTCAAAACTCAGCCCATTTTGCCAAAGCCGCCACATGAAGCTATAACTATTTGAATCAGCACCAAACAGGGCTGGCATGAGGGTTGCCATGTGTCCTACTTTATAGAGGGCAGCTGAAGGGCTGTCAGAAGCAGTCCTTTATTTGAAGTCATCTTCTGTTTCAGGTGTGGGGAACCTTTGCTTGAACTGTAGCTTCCATCATCATCAAAATATTGAGGATCTTTCACAAAAGTTAGGATTTTTGTGGTAGGAGAAAAAGCAATTTTTAGTACATTATTCCAGTACATTATCTGAATAATGATGATGTTGTGTGGAAGCATGCCAAAAAACCAACCTCACCCCCAGCAACTATACCACTATAAATAGCAAAGGTGGGGCAGCCCTGGGGACAGATTCATCTGTTAACTTTCCACAACATTAGTTCTAGAGAAAATGACTAATTGAGGGAGCAACCTTTCCCAGCAGGCAGTTTCACAGCGATGACAGAATGACACACATTGCCAAATTCATGGATCTGACTAGCTAGTAAATGCCCAGGTAGATGTGTTGTGTTTTAAGAACACCTCAAATCATAATAGAAACTCTCTTGTTGCATGCAAACAATAGTAAAGTATTGACCAATGAGAGCAGCGGCAGTTCTCTTTGGTCAAGAACAGAATAAACAGGAAGCTGTCCTTATTCTCTGAGGAGCAAAGAGGTTAAGAAGTCGGTTATTCAGACTTTCCCCATGCAATGTGAACCAAATATACGTAGCGTTTTTCTTACCAGTCATGGATCTAAACTAAAAAGGGTATTGCACGTGTACATTCCCATACCATTCAACATTCTCCAGAAGAGAAAATGCGTGCAGAGTTTATAATAAGAAAGAGGAGCTGTTCATAGAGTTAGTGGGAACAAGTTGTTTACACAGGAACCAACCCAAAGTTTCAGGAACTTCAAAATATTAAGTTCCTTATTGCTGCCTCTATTTCTAAAGTTTGGGGTGGATGTAAAGGGAATGTACCCAAACAACCAGACATTTTCCTGCACATTTTCTTTTTGCCATGCACAATTAACTATGAGATACAGGAATTAGCATTGTAAAACTTGATTTATGCTGTTAAAGTTGATATTAAAACAAGCAAGGCAATGTTTTCCCATCTAGATACACTTGTGGAAGTAAATGCATTCATTATAACGGCCAGCATGCTGAACGATAGCCAGAAAGACCAGGCTTCAAATCCACACTCAGTCATGAAGTTCATTGGCTGACTCCTGGACAGCTGCCCTCTGTTCATCTAACTCAGTGACAAAAGCCCCCTATAGTTGCTCTTTCCACTCACCCTTCTCTAGCCTTGGCCCAGACAACAGTGATGGTGGTAAAGAAGAGTGGTAGATGCTACTACCCACTTGCTCACTGGTTTTCTGCCTGGCAAGCAAGTACAGAGAAGCAATGGTTATGTAGAGGAGCAGAAACAGATGGTGATAATGGCAGCAAGGAGGTAGAATAACTGAGGGAGGCTCCACAGAGAGTGTCTTATCCAAAGACCCTCCAAAACTGCAGTGACTGAGATGCCTGTGGCTTCTTGACTTGCTCAGGCTCTTTGGCCCTTCTTGGTTTCCAATTTATCATCCTATCCCAAAAGTCAATTAGGAGAGTTGAGCCATTGCTTGGCGGGGAGCTAGCCCCTTGTTTCCAGGTTACTGTATATATAGCACTCTGTTTGCGCCTCAGTGCAGAACAGTAGGTTACTAGAGGGTGCAGCGTGTTGATGCGAATGTTGCTGTGGAAACCATGAGGTCTGAATTGCCCGGCTTCAGAAATTATATGCACAAGAGAACTCAAGAAAATTTATCTTTATGGTTTCCACAGCAACATGAACTTCACAACAAAGATGAGCAGGCCGAGAACCAGCATGCTTGTCTTCCTGACTCTGCTCCAGTGGTGTATGGGGCCCATCAGGGCTTGTAGGACAGAATTCAGGGAGCCCAAACAGCAGATGGAGCCAGAGTCAATGGCCACATTTACACTGAACATACAGGTCACTTTAAACACTCATGACTACCCCCCAAAGACTCCTAGGAGCTGCGCTTTCTTTTTTCTTTTTTAAAAAAATAATATTTATTACCATTTCCAACAATTTAAACACTACAAAAAATAAAAACAATACAATACAATACAATACAATACAATACAATACAAAAACAACAACAAAAAACCTATACATTACACTAACAAAACACTAACATTAAACTAACAAAACAAAACAAACACAATTTAAAACACATGGAATAATTTCAATATCTTATCTTTCATTCCCTTATTTCTGCGACCTCCTCACACCTCCCTTTTTGTATTCCACTTCTATTAATTTTTTTCAGCAATTCCTTTCCATCTTCCTCTATTTTTAATCCTATAATTATCTTAACACATTCTAACCTTATTTTCCCTTTAATACTCTATTAATCTATTTATCCTTAATTCCTTATAACATTTCTACTAAAGCCATATAACTTCATTCCAACATTTTTCTAACATTCATTAATTTTACAGTATTTCCATAAATAGTCTTTAAACTTTTTCCAGTCTTCTTCCACCGACTCTTCTCCCTGGTCTCGGATTCTGCCAGTCATTTCCGCCAGTTCCATGTAGTCCATCAACTTCGTCTGCCATTCTTCCCGGGTGGGTAGATCTTGTGTCTTCCAATATTTTGCGATGAGTATTCTTGCTGCTGTTGTTGCATACATAAAAAATGTTCTATCCTTCTTTGGCACCAGTTGGCCGACCATGCCCAGGAGAAAGGCCTCTGGTTTCTTCAGGAAGGTATATTTAAATACCTTTTTCATTTCGTTATAAATCATCTCCCAGAATGTCTTAATCCTTGGGCATGTCCACCAAAGGTGAAAGAATGTACCTTCAATCTCATTACATTTCCAACATTTATTATCGGGCAAATGGTAAATTTTTGCAAGCTTGACTGGTGTCATGTACCACCTGTAAATCATTTTCATTAACTTTTCTCTAAGGGCATTACATGCCGTAAATTTCATACCTGTGGTCCATAATTGTTCCCAGTCAGCCATCATTATGTTATGTCCAACATCTTGTGCCCATTTAATCATAACTGATTTCACCATTTCATCCTGAGTGTTCCATCTCAGCAACAAGTTATACATTCTTGACAAATGCTTAATTTTTGGATCAAACAATTCTGTTTCCAATTTTGATTTTTCCACCTGGAAGCCAACTTTTTTATCCGAATTATATGCCATGGTGATGTTCCATCTTAATCTTCACCCCAGTATGGTTGTGTTTTTTTATGTGTAGAATTGTTTTGCCCTTTGAGACATATTCATCTGCATGAGATTCACCCCTGCCTGCAGTCTGCAAGTACATTCCCATAATGGTTTTGCCCATGGTGAAACCATTTGTGGAATGAACCATGTCATCTGCTGTTCATGTGAAGAAGGCTCAGGGTGGAATGACATGTTACGATTCCCTTTCGGGTTAGTTGGTCTTTACACACATTCAGTCTCTGAGGCAGCAGTTTGAACGAGAACACCATCACATGGATGGGGAGAGGGGCATCTTAAACCTTTCCTCTCACACCAGTGATCATCTGAAAATGGCCCCCTCAAACTGCTTTTCACCTGCAAGCGTGAATTCTCTCTCCTCCACCATATCTCTTCCCACACCATAAGGACATAAGTAGAACCTGGCTGGGCCAGGCCAAAGGCCCATCTATTCCTGCATCCTCTTATCACAGTGGCCAACCAGATTCCTCTGAGAAGCCCAAAAGTAGAACATGAACACAATAGCCATCTCCTGGGGCCTGCCCAGTTGGTACTGACCTGTGACAGGGCCTTTTCACTGGTGGTTCCCTGGCTGTGGAATGCCCTCCTTGGTGAGGTGCACCTGTCTCCATCACTATTAACTTCCGGGTGGAATGCGAAAACATTCCTGTATACCCAGGCATATGGTGGTTGAAGAATACATTCTTAGAGCTACTCAGAGATGCTGGGGATTGAACCCTGAGAATCTCCATACTGGGGATTCTCTATGCAAAACAGATACTCTGCCTTTGAGCAATAGCTCCTCTTATGGTGAAAACCTTGAGTACAATCCTGCCATGGTGGTTTCCGGAAGAACGACGTCAACACAATTTCTGTACTATGACTTGCATAGGAAATATATTAGGATCCAGAGGGCTAGAGCTAATGAGCATATTTTAGTTGTGTGTAATTTACCATCGCTGGTTGCAATGATTTAAAACAGAGGCATAGATGAAAGGCAAAAAAATGTCTCTCGTCAAATGTCAGCAAATGGACTTAGGAGTCATAAGACTGGCTGGGGAAAACAAAAATAATGAGTTTCTCTTCATTTGCACTATTTCCTCTGGTGTTACGGTGTTTTTGTCATCATATATTCAACCTTATTTTTATGAGCATAGGGACAATAAAAGCCTTGCGAATTTTTCTCATTTAAAACAGGCTTTATGCAATATGCCTTGCACTCTGATACGGATACTGTACTCAGTAGAAAATAATACACTTGTGGGGCTTCCTCCCCACATTTTTTTTTATTTGAGATGTAGCCATACAATAAAATAACTTGCACTTCAAAACATTTTGCCCATCTTATGTTTAACCTTACCCAATCCACCCTCATAAAACTAAGTGTTCTTTCCCCCTCTCTGAGCCCAAACCTTGGGATGCTCAATACAATTAACTCAATTAACTAGTAAATAATCTGGTCTGGGTGTCATTGCAGCATGGTTTTTGGTTAGGGCCAGCCCTATTGTTAGGCAAAGTGGGGTGATTACCTCAGGCCGCATGTGCTGGTGGGGGCAGCAGAGGTAGCAGTCCCTTGCTGCTGCCTTCAGTTGGAGGACATGACTGTGTATGCATCATATCTGGCCTGCTTCCCTTGGGTGTGGTGGTGGACATTATTTCATTGCCAGTATTTTCACTGCCAGACCAATCAGCTACTGTTCAAGGAATGGTAGGGTCATCATGTCATCCTCTGCCTTAGGCAGCAATATGTCTTGAGTGAGCCCAGTTGACTGTGGGAAATTCCATTCACACCCACACCATACGTTTAGCTGCCTCAGGTGACAAATATTGAGGGGCAGTGAATAGAGAAAGCTCTGTGTGGGTGTGCGCACTAAACAGCCTGTCCCACACCCATTAAAGGAGGCCTTGAGGCCCAATGGAGGATGTTAGAATACGATTTAGTAGTCTGCTGAGATTTTGTAAGTGGAACAAGACTGGAAGGAAGTAACTACTTGCCCATGTTCAGACAGCAAAACCCCTTGGACTGGTCCGGCTCACAAAACTACATTTTCCAGTGCTCTTAAACTACACTTCCCAGAATTCTTGGAGAGAATCCATGTGCTTTAAATGCATGAGGTGGCTGTGACCATAGTTGGCAAACCAGCTGAATTGGGGGGAGCAGCCCATCAATCCTAGAAAAACTGCAGGTTCAAGGAGCGCCTCATCCAGAACAGGTAGTAATCCAAACTTGAGTTACATGGTCCACTTGCCAACAGTTCTCCTGTTTCGCAGAATTAAATCTAAGCTTGCCCCACTCCATTTCCAATGCTCAAAAAAACATGTCAGTTGAGCTTAAACACTTTAAAAGTTTGGCTTTAATTCCCTTTTAGAGACATACTGTGTTAATGTACTAAATGCCATCTCTCCTAACTGCTGCTGATCTCACAACCCAAATGCGAGTCCCCTATTATTGGCAAACTGTAGGGTACAGTGAACAAATTGCTGGATTATTCCGATCGGCTTCCAAGATTCATTCTTTCACACATATAATACCAAAATCTCTTTGGATACAGCTCAACCGCATATATTAGCTGAGAGACAATAGCATTCGTTTCTAAGTCTTACACAAGCTTGCATAACCTACTGTACCATATAATCATTGTATTTTGCAATGCCAAAAGCTGTCAATCAGCCCGCCTGTAATTGTCACGTGTCCTTTGCTAACACATCACTGCACTTAGAACATAAGGAAATTCTGATGAAACTTACAGTCCCTCTCCCCAGCCCTGCGTTCTCTACACACCGAACAACCACGCACCTCTCTTTCACAGCACACACAAAAGAAGAAAATGCGGGTGAATGTGAGATGGAGCAGGGAGTGATAGGAGGATACAGTACTGAACAAAGGACTGAGTTTGTAGGGACCTCATAAAGTGCCTATAAGGACAACCTTATTTGGTAAGGCAAAGTGTTAATCTGCCTCAGAATCTTGCCTCTGAGAGCAGTCAGTTTGGGATGGTTAACATCTGGAAGGACAAAGAGCATATAGCCTCTCTCGCTGAAGTTTCTTGCTAGGGCCAAAACAGATACAGCCTTAAATTGCATGAAACGGAATGCATTTCAGATGCCCAGTATACCTGAAGGAGCATCTCCTCCCCCATTGTTCAGCCCTGACACTGAGGTCCAGTGCCAAGGGCCTTCTGACGGTTCCCTCACTGCGAGAAGTGAAGTTACAGGGAACCAGGCAGAGGGCCTTCTTGGTAGAGGCACCCACCCTGTGGAACGCCCTCCCATCAGATGTCAAAGAGATAAACAACTATCTGACATTTAGAAGGCATCTGAAGGCAGCCCTGTTTAGGGAAGTTTTTAATGAATGATATTTTAATGTATTTTTAATCTCTGTTGGAAGCTGCCCAGAGTGGCTGGGGAAACCCAGCCAGATGGGCGGGGTACAAATAATAAAAATATTATTATTATTATTATTATTATTATTATTATTATTATTATTACAGAATCTGTCACAATCCTGCTGAAAATCAGCGCAGAGGGCAGAATCTGTCACAATCCTGCTGAAAATCAGCGCAGAGGATGAGATATGCACTTTCAGATAATTGCAATATAGCAAAGGAACTCACTCTGATTTGGAGAGCAACTAGGCAAGGCAGCAGGTGATCCACAAAGAGCTCTCCCACAGTTTTCTTTTTAAAATGGAAATGCAGCTATGGCAGGAGCGAGTTGGGGGAAAACCCAGCAATGCTTAAAGCAAAACACCAGGTAATTGCCCCCTCCATAGCAAGCAGAAGCAGACTCATTACAGGGCAATCCCTCAATGATCCCCAGCTGGGCTCAACGGGAAGCAATGCAGTGGGCTGAACCAGCAAGGGGGAGCGTTTTAATTAACATTGCAGGGGAGCTTTGCTAAACAGGACATATGTGTGGGTAACCATTAAAGAACAAATAAGCCAGGGGGGAAAGGCAGTGGCTGATCATATAATACTATATACTCAAAGCCAGGCAGAACCACCTCTTAAATTCTGCCTCTAGCTTATGGGGGCGGGGGGAAGCAATGTCTCAGCGATGCTAAGGTAAGGCTCTATCTAATGTGGAAACAAACGAGTGTTGCTGCTTCCTTCCCTCCAGCTATTTATTTCTGAATAGAACATTCATTCTCCTTTCTCCTTCCCCTCTTTGGACAGTACTGACGTCGCCAAGCCTGCCATAAAAAGCAGTGGGGAAAAGGAGAAGAAACACTCGGCACAGGGTACATTACGACTCATCGTATTTAACTCACGGTTAAAGTAGCAAGAGAGCAAAGTGATCGAGTACTTTAGGCTTCCGCCCCCAATTTTGCCCCTCGGTGACTCCCCGGAGCCCTTTCGCAAAGAAGAAAGGTGAGGCTACTTTCTGTGCAACCTACGTCAGCATGCAGGTGGCACGTTGCACTCTCCAGCTTTCCCCCCACGGAGCGTTCCCTGTGCTTAATGCTGCCACGTCCGGCCAGAGCCAGGGCACAAAGGAACAAAGGAACAGCACAAACTCAACATCCCCCCCTAGATGGGGGCCTGTACAGCCTCCAGCAACAAAAGGTGAGAAGTTTGCACAGAGTGTCTGAAGTCTTAGACAAGCTTCTTCCTATGACCATAGTATCTCTGTTATCAAGGCAAACTCCTAAAAAGATGCTCCGGAGAAGAATATGCGTTTTTTGGCAGGCAGACATGCTTTGGGCTTCACTGTGGGCTGGGCTGAAAAGCAGTGTTTTGCTACATGTGTGAAAATTGGTTGATCTAAAGCAGGGCATCATTTTGTCATTGGGCCATGCTTCTGATATGCCATTGGGCTACAACACTGTCCCTCAGTCATGAGGGCCCAGATCTTGTTGGACTACAACAGTTTGAAACCAGGGACTTTCTAATTCAAAGCTCAGTATCTCAGTCACTGTACCAGCTCGCCAGAAGCAAGCTGGACTGAACAAGTGCAAGGCACAGGTTCCTTCCCCCGCAAGATTCACAGTGACTTGAAGATGGTTTCTTGCAGCCTGTGTGCTACGTCAATGCATCTCATAGGGAGGGGGAGAGAAATTTGATTCTGTTTGTATTCAAGGGTGACTCTATCAAACCTGCACTTTCCAAAGCAACATGAAAACCAAAACACAGCTGTCCTTCAACATTCACACTCTCTGAATTTTGCAATTTAGTCCCCCAGTCAAGCAACGTGTACAAAAAGTCTTATACTGGGCTAAAGTGTTCATTAGAAAGCATACATGTCAATGAAAATAACATTTAAAAAACCCACATTAAATTTGGGGAAATTGCTTTGCAAAGAGGTGTATAATAGGGAAAAGGGATGTGTGTGTATAAGGAGAAATTCACACTAAAATGCTGATAGATTTTCATGGGGACTTTTTAAAAAGCAATTGTTTCTAATTTTTATTATTATTTCTTATCCTGCACAAAACACTCACTGTCCTGATTGCGCCCTGTAGTTAAAAGACCAAACTGGGGGGCGGGGGGCGGGGGCTTTGAAAAGCAAGAGAAGGGTGCAAAACATCCAAGGGGTGACGAGCAGGCCAGACGGGAGACTTTTCTACACCTGAAGTTTGACAATAAGGGAAGAGAAAAGGAGAGAACGCAAGAGTGAAAGCGCTTCTGGGTCTCCATGGCAACCTCTGAACTGGCACAGAGTGCTCTCTTGTGCAGTTGAACTCCCGGGGCTGCATGGGGTGCTGTCACTCTCAAGCACATGCCGCTGGTTGGAATGGGCTGTTCAAATTCATATCCGTGACTCATGCAGCCCACCCAGATGGAGTGTGATGCTTGCAATTCTGACCGATCGCTTCCTTATTCACAATATTGGTGCAACCGACTAAAGGCGCAACAAGAGCAGCGATACCAAGAAAGGGCCATCTAGCCTCTTGCAATGCAGGACAGTCACACACCAACCCTGTGTAGATTAACTTCCCACCAGTGGTTAACACAGCATCATAATGCATATCGCCTGCTGCTCAGTGAGGTCAAAGCCCCATCTGATCCACCACTGTTCTCACTGTGGCCAGCAGGGCCTGAGCGCAACAGTACTCTCCTCACTGGTATATCTTCTGGGCACAGGAACCACAGAGCCTCCATCTTCCGAGGGTTCAGACTCGGTTTACTGGCACTCCTCTGGTCCACCACTGCATTAAGGCCTCTCCTGATTCAGATGTTATGGAGAAATAGAGTTGTGCATGCCATCAGCATACAAAAATCACTGCTCCCAGCAGCTCTGATAAAATTAGACACGCGACTTGCATGCCAAAGGAGTGCAGCCGCTGAGCATTTGGATCTTAAAATATTTGGATGCTGGAGAGACTAAGAGAACAAAACTCGGCTGCTTCTATGTTGCCTAAACACTCCCTTCTTTAGCACCACCCCATTCTCAGCCCTGTGTCTCTGCTCCATTTGCTACCTTCTGGCATTTTATGCTCCCCCGTAAGCATGTCGGAAGTCATTAGAATTGTTGGAAGGCAAATGGCAGAAGCCGGACCTGAGCTTTGACTACACTTGACCCCTTGGTCCCTGCGCAGAATTGGGAGAGGGGATGCAGTTAAGTGCTCTTTAATTGTATCGCTCGCACACACGCTCTGTGAATGTCAGTCCAATTAATGGGCTCTCTTTCCCCTCCACGGGACCAAAAAGAACCACCACAGCCTGCTGTTGGGAAATGTCAGCAAGGCTCAAGCATGTGTACTTGGGCGAAATGGCATGTGCACTGACTCCCAAGGCTATTGGTGGAGCTGCCGCCTGTTCCTGCAGAGAAAGAATGCCACCCCCTGCGACGTGATAGGCAAGACCACCCCACATTAATCAGCCCTATTATCAAATCAATCAAATCAAAACTTCAGTTTGCAAGCTGCTGACTCTCATTAGGTGCACGTGCTCATCAGTGTTTATTCCAATGTAATCCGGTACTGATATTTACCAAAGGAGGCTGCACTTTCTGTACCACCTCCTCACATCTGTCCCCATTACTGCATGGGTTTTCCTGCCACAAAAAGCTTCTGGCCCATTAAAAAGGGATAAGCATTTCTGAAATTGTGGCAGCCAGGAGCCTTGGGCTGTTACATCTCCATAGCCATTGCCCCCCGCCTCTCTCTCTCTCTCTCTCTCTCTCTCTCTCTCTCATTACTTCATAAAACAAAAGTTCTAGCAAGATTAGAAAACATTAGAAACCCTTGCATTCTTTCAGCCTTGTGTTCTTTCCCTTAGGCAGCAATCCTACTACTCACTTCCTGTGAGTAGATGCCATTGAACACAGTGGGTTTTGCTCACAATAATATTCGGCTGGCTGTGCCATGTTTCCTTTCAGCAAAAGCTAAACCTGGTTAGGGATGTGGGTGGCACTGTGGGTTAAACCACAGAGCCTAGGGCTTGCTGATCAGAAGGTCGCGGTTCGAATCCCCGCAATGGCGTGAGCTCCCATTGCTTGGTCCCTGCTCCTGCCAACTTAGCAGTTCGAAAGCACGTCAAAGTGCAAGTAGATAAATAGGTACCGCTCTGGCGGGAATGTAAACGCTGCTTCCATGTGCTACTCTGGTTTCAGTGTTCCGTTGTGCCAGAAGCAGCTTAGTCATGCTGGCCACATGACCTGGAAGCTGTACGCCAGCTCCCTTGGTTAAAAAAAGTGAGATGAGTGCTGCAACCCCAGAGTCATCCGCGACTGGACCTAATGGTCAGGGGTGCCTTTTCCTTTTAAACCTGGTTACTTCTCAAACCCTCCTGCCCCAGCACATGGCATCGTTTTGTGGTTGTTGTTGTTTTTAAACATGTACAGTGCATGCCTGTATGCATACTGATGCAAGTGCGGCAACTGAGCCTTTTATAAAAGATTCCCCTTCTTCCATCAAATCCACCATTCCACCGCAAGGCGCCTCCTGCATAGAAGAACTGTTTGAAAGTTAGCAGCAGGACAAAACTATTAGGACAGTGGTTCTCCAAGGGTGTGGCAGGAGAGGATGACAAGCATGGTAGGAATATTCAAGGACAATCCATTTTATATTTAGGGAATGATTCATGTTCTGCATTGTTTTATACTTCCTGGATGTCTCATGATCATATTATAAAGTAGTCACGTTCCATGTTATAAATCAAGGACTGCTAGGAGTTGCTTCTTTTTGTTTGCCAGTGTGTTTCTTATCAATAAAAAAAACTGGTGTGGCAAATGTTTGTTCTGAAAGTGTGGCCCAGAGGAAAAAGTTTGAGAACCATTGCATTAGGACAATAGGAGACCAAATGCTCTTAATGAGTGTCGCCAGCCTCCCTGATGCCCAGGTTTTTTTTTAGATTTTTGCCACAGGGGTTTCATTTGGGTGTGGAAACGCACAATGGCTTTTGAGAGGATGAATAGTCCCTGGGACATACTAAGGTCACAGAGCTTGCCAATTCTCTGCTGCGGGCGATGTTG
This sequence comes from Podarcis cretensis, assembly GCF_951804945.1. Lineage (NCBI taxonomy): Eukaryota > Metazoa > Chordata > Lepidosauria > Squamata > Lacertidae > Podarcis > Podarcis cretensis. Next base: position 27,951,591 of record NC_137179.1, on the reverse strand, counting down.
TCAGTTCTGCTGCTAATTAGCAAACAGATCCACCAGACTAGCTAATGGAGAACAGGGTACGAAGCTTGTGCAGGACAGCTTGACAGTTTCTTCCAGAGAGCAGTGTGGAAACGGCCACAAAGCAAGGACTTAGCAGCAGGCTGCACTGCCATTAGCTTCTGGGAAATAATCACAAAGATTAGCCCTTAATTTGAGAGGAGTATGCAGACGTGGGAGAGAGATGCACTCTGAGACTCATTTATATTTTACACAGAGGGTCTTGAGGTATTGACAGTGGTACTAAACTGAAAGCTCAGAGGTCCTTACACCCCTGTATTGGGCTCTGGAACTCACTGCCACTTGCAGGCATGGGCAGTGGCGGGGTAAGAGGAGTGCGGGGGGAGCGTGCTGTCCCCGGCAGCACGATCCCCATGGGGTGCCATCGCGGCTGCCCCCCCCCCAGCGATGGGCCCCACGGCCCCACAGGCAGCGTGCCACGCCCCCAGGACGCACACCACCTGCTCTCCACCCTCCGCCCCCCCCCAGTGCCGGAACATGAAGCTTCGCCACTGGGCGTGGGAACCTTTGGCACTCCAGATGCCACTGAACCACAACTTTCATCAGCCCCCGCAAGCATGGCCAAGAGCCAGGGATCGATGGACGTTGTTGTGGTGTTCGTACTGAAGGGGTACAGTTAGGGTTACCCCAGAAAGCCCTAAAAAAACCTGTTTGTGAATCCCCCCCCCCAGCCAGGCCTCGGCGTACGCATTTTAAAAACTGCATTTTCCTCTAAAACAAAAAGCACGAGCTAAGCAGTCCTCTCTGTAACAAAAACGCTGTAACAAACCCATAGCTGAGAACAGTAAAGCTTTTCGCTTCCCAGATCCAAGATAACCTTGTCCTGGTACACTGATTTGCAACATACTTCCGGGAACAGAGCCAGAGAACGAAAAGCAACATTTCTATGTAAGAATCTGTGAAGGGGGAGAGGAAAAAAGGGGTTTGAAAAAAGGATAAAACCTGCTTGTAAAATGTTTTCGGTGCAGCCTGCTTTTGTGAACTGAATCACACAGGTGCCTCTGCCCCCCCGGATGGCAGAATAAAACGCTCTTTCTCTGGATTAACCCCTTGGTGTTGTTTGGCTCCTTTTGTCTCTGCTCGGGTGCAACAATTATTCCTACCCATGGATTAAAAAGGCTACAGTACGGAGCCCCCGGTCGTCTCACGGACTATTGACCTGTACACCACTAATCCGCTGCTACCATCCAGGTCCTCCCTGATAAAATCACTTCAGTCTGAGTCAGCTTTTCAATTCATAAAGAAGAGTGTATTTTATTTCAGACTTACAACAAAACTATTACAGCATTCCAAACAGTGTTCCTCTTTACTTTCTTAGTCTTATGTTCCTCTCTCTATCTCTGCTACCTCCCCACACTCAAGGGCCAACTGCCCTGTCTCTCTATTACCAACTGCCTTTCCCAACCAGCCAACCCACTCAAACCAACCAACCACCCACCCACAACTCCCAACGAACTAACTCCCAGAACTCCTTTATAGACCCACTGACTCCAACCCCCTGGGTCTTGTCTGTGCAACCTATTTAACTATTTCCCCTCCAGCACTCTCTCATATATGGTAACGTCACAGTTGTAGCTCAGCAGCATCTAGAGGGTCAAAGGTTCCTCTCACCTGGTGTAGGGCCTTGTCAGACTCCAGCCAAAGAGCCAAAATGGCATCACTCGTCCCTGAATAGCTGGCCATGGAAACTAAGGGGTTCCAGCAATCTCTATGGACCCATAGCAACTTTGGGGAGAAGAGATCAATGCTTTCTAAACCAGGATGCAAAACTACTCTAACTTAAAATGTAACAAACGGATGAGAGGGGGAAACCCAAAATCCATTACCTCAGTGGGGCAAACCTATTAACTTGCCAGAAACTGCAACCGTTACATGATTTAGCAACGCCTTTCGTTGACAATGCAACACAGGCCAAAAGAAACTGTTTTTTGGCAAAAGCTGGATCGTGCTGCAGCAAATTCATCCAGAAAAAGCAGCTAGCTATTGCTTGTCATGGAGAACCCCCACTTGTCACATTTAAATGGATCTGCCTATTACGAGTATGAGTCCACATGTTCAAGAATAGACATGAATCTGCATGCGGATCTCATGTAGTGCCCTTCCAGCTGAGGGCAGCAGAAGCTGATGGCTTAGTCACTCTCTAAGCACAAGCTACTTTGTCTCTTCCTTTTAATTTTGGTAAGCCAACTTTTAACACATCTCAACCAAGGGCTCATTGAGTCCCTGCACTTTGTTCTCAAAGCGCTAGTGCCCTCTACTGACCATTATCTATGTAGCACTCAAGTGAACTTTTCAATCGCCGAAATTCCATGTTATTGTCATTTTTTAGAAGGCATGGAGACAGTTTGAGAAAATGACAGGTTCGTAATATGGACCTCCGGCCATTGTCTCCAAATCGCTAAGTCACAGGTCAAACTTCCCCACATCACGACAGCAATGTAGTTACCACCGGAACATTAATAACCATTACTAAAATGCCTCAAACCACAGGTAAAAAGGTAAAGGTAAAGGACCCCTGGATGGTTAAATCCAGTCAAAGGCGACTATGGGGTTGTGGCGCTCATCTCTCTTTCAGGCCGAGGGAGCCGGCGTTTGTCCACAGACAGCTTTCCAGGGCATGTGGCCAGCTTTTGGTGCAACTGAACACTGTGACAGAAACCAGAGCGCATGGAAATACGGTTTACCTTCCCGCCACAGCGGTATCTACTTACCTACTTGCACTGCCGTGCTTTCAAACTGCTAGGTTGGCAAAAGCTGGGACAGAGCAACGGGATTCAAACCACAGACCTTCTGATCGGCAAGCCCAATAGGCTCAGTGGTTTAGACCACAGCGCCACCCGTGTCCAGTTCAAACCACAATACACTACCCAAAAGTTAAAAGCAGGCATTGCCCTTAAGATTTACTATGTGTTGTAGGCAACTGAATTAAACACAGAGCAGACCCACTGAAATGAATCTAAGTTAGCTATGCCCATTAATTTTAAAGGCTCTGCTCTGAGCCGTCCTACCACTGTATACAACCCAATCTAACCAACTAGGAAGGTGGTTTGTGTAAAGCCATTCCCTGTGCATATATAATACCTACTTGTGTTAATATTCTGGGCAGGTAAAGAGGTCACATTATTGCCAGGGCTTTGGGGGATAACTTAGCACAGCTCTTCTAACTATCTGTGTTACGTTGGTCCTGTTATTTGGCTTTAATGGTAGCAGAGGATTTTCTTAGGATGACCTTAGTGAATTTCTTCTTGAGGTCTCCTTTGTGCAACACTGCGGGGGGGGGGGGGCGAACAGCACAAAATAAAAATGTAATAAGGACATATTCCCTCAGAGCAAGTACAAGAGAACCTTTGCACTTTGGGGACAGCACAATGTGCAGAAACAGACATTTCCCTAAGAGAGTATAAGCACTTGCAGGAAAGCTGTGCAGGTGTGAACCCACTCACCCGCGAGCATTTGCTACCTGGCCCAAGTGTCCTGGCTCCTTTTTGGTTAAACCCTTTCCCTACTTGCAAGAATAAGGCTGAACTCTCTGCTGCCTCTGCTTTGGCATTAATGGTCATCTAGAAATATGGTCTGAAGCTCAACATCAAAAAAACTAAGATCATGACCACTGGTCCCAACACCTCCTGGCAAATAGAAGGGGAAGAAAGTGAGAGATTTTAATGATCACTACAGATGGTGACAGCAGTCACGAAATTAAAAGATGCCTGCTTCTTGGGAGAAAAGCAATGACAAACCTAGACAGCATCTTTAAAAAGCAGAGACATCACCTTGCCAACAAAGGTCCTTATAGTTAAAGCTATGGTTTTCCCAGTAGTGATGTATGGAAGTGAGAGCTGGACCATAAAGAAGGCTGATCGCCGAAGAATTGATGCTTTTGAATTATGGTGCTGGAGGAGACTCTTGAGAGTCCCATGGACTGCAAGAAGATCACACCTATCCATTCTGAAGGAAATCAGCCCTGAGTGCTCACTGGAAGGACAGATCGTGAAGCTGAGACTCCAATACTTTGGCCACCTCATGAGAAGAGAAGACTCCCTGGAAAAGACCCTGATGTTGGGAAAGACGGAGGGCACAAGGAGAAGGGGACGACAGAGGACGAGATGGTTGGACAGTGTTCTCGAAGCTACCAACATGAGTTTGACCAAACTGTGGGAGGCAGTGGAAGACAGGAGTGTCTGGCGTGCTCTGGTCCATGGGGTCACGAAAAGTCGGACATGACTAAACAACAACAAAAGTAACTCTCAAGTGCCCTGCAAAAATATCATCAAGGCCTATTTAGTCCAGCATCCTGTTTTCCACAGCAGCCAATGAGATGTAGATCATGGAATCTTAGAGCTGGGAGAGACCCCAAGGGTTCATTAGACCAACCCCCTGCAGTGTAGGAATGTGAGAAGCCCAGAAACTGAACATGAGGGCAATAGCCCTTTCCTCCTGGTGTCTGTAGACAGTTGGTATTCAGAGGAATTTTGCCTCCACTAGGCAAAGGTAGCAAATGGCCATCATGAATGCAAATGGCCATCATGAATGCAGGCCATTCACCCTGCATGAAACGGTCTAACTCCCTTTCAAAGCTGGTGGCCACCGCCATATCCTGTGGGAACAGATCCCAAAGTTAACCTCTGTCAGGTGTTGTCTCTCCAAATGTTGCCAAATGATAACTCTCACCATCTTTGTCTACCACTGCCATTCTTGCCAGTGCTGATGGGAGTTGTGGTTCAACAACATCTGGAGGGCCAATGGTTCCCTGGACCTGCTATATCTGTTTCTGCAAAAAAAAGGGGGGGCGGGGGAGATTTATCCTAGCATCTCCTCTCTGCAACCCTCAGCACGCTTGCTTCCTTGCCTCTACCACTGAATGACACACACACAAATGACTTCAGTTACTAACTGGCAATTAATTAATTACCGATGTGTCACCGCTGTGCACAAGAATCAGGTGGCATAAACATGCCTTGGAAAGAACACTCAAGGGAAGGATTTTTATTTTCTGCAAACGCTTCGCTCCCGGAGCCATCTCAGCGACCTCAATGCAGGCCCACTTGAGATCACCATGCAATGTGGATCACTTGAGATTGTGGTATTAATTTCCTGGACTAAGCTTCCAGGCCTTGTGTGAACGGGATCTAGCAGAAACAAGCTGGAAAGGTGACCCTCTTGCATGTATGCTGGGCAGCCCACCAAACACTCACACGCCCACAACAAACACAACTATATTTCATTTATTAAGTTTTAATGCAGCTAAAAAGCTTTTGATGTACTAGCAAAACATCAAGGCGACACTTTAATGGGAAAGCTGGAACAAAATAACAACAGCAGCAGCAGCAGCTCTTCTTATCAGCCTCTGTGCCACAAAGAGTTTCCATCCGCAAGACATAGATGGGCCGGTCTCTGAAGGACCTTTATGGTAGGGACAGGAAGCAAACAGCCTCCGGGGACTCAGAGAATTTTTGTGCCAAGTGTGGGGAGAGCCAATGCGCTCCTGAAGCTCACGGAAGGAAGTGGCGTTCTACTTGATGCGGTAGAGGACCTTGCGCTGCATGCGATGCTGGATCTCGCCACGGCGCATCATGAGTTGCAGCACTTTGTAGATGGCATGCTCAGGGTATTTCTGGGAAGGAGGCGAGAGAGCAGGAAGAGAGTCTGTGAGGCCCACTGTTTATTTTATTTACAAAATGCATATGCCGCTCAGTTGTTTTTTTAAAAAAAACTCACCACCTTGAAAGTGTTTTACGAAAAGGAGGAAACAATGAAATTATAAATAAATTTTTTAAAGAACTATTTAAAATCAATTTTAAAAAACCACTTGTCAATATTCTACATGTCTGCATATGCTTGCCTATAGTGGGCGCCAAAAAGCACACAGTGAGGCCACCTGTCTGGTGTCAACAGGCAGGGAGTTCCAAAGTGTAAGGGCTGCCACACTAAAATATCAATTACAGTGGTACCTTGGTACTCGAATGGTTGGCTCCCAAACAAATCAGCTCCCAAATGCTGCAAACCCGAAAGTGTTCCAGTTTGTGAACATTTTTCAGAAGCTGAACATGCGGCTTCCTCTTGAGTGCAGGAAGCTCCTATAGCCAATCGGAAGCCGTGCCTTGGTTTTCGAACCGTTCTGGGAGTCGAACGGACTCCCGGAACGAATTAAGTTCGAGAACCAAGGTCCCACTGTACTTACAAATGTGGCGAGAGTGGAACCTGTGACAGCACCAGTTCCATAGGTCAAAGTGTACAGGTGGACATATATGGAATGAGGAGATCTCGCAGGTAAACTGGACCCAAGCTGAAAAACAATCCCTGAACTGGGTTGGAGGTGGGGATGTTGGGTGAGTTAAGAAGCCAGCTCCTCGGTAAATTTATCATTCAGGGTGTCTAGATGAGTGTCTGCTCAACACAGTTTTAAGGGTTTGAAGGGAAAAGTGGGGTGGGTGAGGCAGAGAAGGTCAAATGCTGCTTCTTCTTTTCATTTCCACTCTGTGCTATTTATGTATTATGGGTCTATGGTCATTCCCAGTGTGGTCCATCCAGAGAAGGATCAGAGCTGGATGGGGCAGTGGTAGATGTGCAGGGTTGCATCCTCAATGACGAGAAGCAGGGCTCCAGCGATAGCTCTACAGCCCTCTTGCACACAGAAGCCACATCCTTGTGTGGGGACAGTCACGCCTTATTCCCTTCTCTTCCTTCCTTCAAAAGAGCACAGAGCCCCTTCATGCGCTTCCTAGTTGGTCTCCTATGCAGGCAGCTTACAGGGCTACCCCTGCTTTACTTCAGCAGCAGAATTGCATCCCTTGTCTGTCCTTCAAAGCATTATCCCCAACAGCTTGCCGAAGATGGCATGCTCAGAGCCAAATCAAAATGGTGAATGTGGCCAGCTGTTCAACCTCACCCAAGGGCTAGCTATGGGTGAACAGCTCATGAAAAAGCTGCCCTATGGCCCCCATGGGTGCTATAGCAGCTTTTCCAGAACCTTTCCTTACTGGGCAATGATACATGGCATTGTGAGCCTGCAAGTAGATGTCATGCAATCTGTTTAGGGTGTGTGGGAACTTTGGCTTCCAAAAGCAGAAATGTTGGCTTGTTCCCATGGAGATGAAGTGAACAGACCCCTCTTAACCTGCTTCAGAGATGACTTGCAGTGTTGGAAGAAAGGTGAGAACTTAAGAAAAGCTTTTGGATCAGGCTGATTTAATTCAACGTCTTGTTCTCTTAGTGGCCAATCAGATTCCTCTGGGAATCTCACAAGCAAGGCACGAGCGTAACAGGAGCAAGTGAAGAGCCCTCAACTATGTTAAGTGTGTTAAATGTCGTGTTAACGAAGAAAAGAGAGTCAATTCTAGGCTTGGTTATAGTAAACCTCAAGCAGGTGGGTAGGTCAGGTAGAAAATCCTTGAGTGTGAAGTGTTATTGTTTCAGAAAACAGGTACTTCAGATCTTTCAGCATCATGAAGAAATTGTGAAAGCAGTTAGAAGTGTTTGTTTTTAAAATAAATATCCCCCAGTCTGTTGCTATTCAACAAGTGGGGATAAGGAGATCAGGTGTGTGTACTTATTTCTATTTATAGATTATAAATATCCTCTCATAAAATACCAGGGCAGTTGTATAGCACTGTAAAACCATTAAAAGAGTACAAAAGTTTCTCTTCGATGGAAGTAATAGTCCAGAAGGGCTCTAGCTCAGGCCAGCACAACTTGTAACCTCAACAAAGCCAAATTTCTGAAGTGCACACCAGGGGTGGATAACATCTCATGATGCTGCAACCCTTGGCTTGTGTAAGCCTCTTAAAATTTTTGTTACTGCCTTTGAAGGACCACAAACAGAGACGGATTATCAGTTTGGCAGATCGTGTGTGGCTTCGTAGGTCGCAAATTCTGCCAGCCTCTCCCAAGCTTGCCATGAATTGCCTGACCCACTGAACTCACTTGCTTCACGAAATCCTGGATGATGCTGTGTTCGGAGACTTGGGAGCCAATGGCAAAGCGACGCTTGAGCTGCTTTTCAATGCGCGACAGCATCTCCTGGTCCTCCTGGGTAGTGAAACCCTCCACGCCTAGAGAAGAGATTTAAATGCAGTTCTCTTTAAAGGTAAAGGTACTCCTGACCGTTAGGTCCAGTCGTGGACAACTCTGTGGTTGCATGCTCATCTTGCTCTATAGGCCAAGGGAGCCAGCATTTGTCTGCAGACAGCTTCCGGGTCATGTGGCCAGCATGACTAAGCCACTTCTGGCAAACCAGAGCAGTGCACGGAAACGCCGTTTACCTTCCCACCGGAGCGGTACCTATTTATCTACTTGCACATGATGTGCTTTCAAACTGCTAGATGGGTAGGAGGTGGACCGAGCAACGGGAGCTCACCCCGTCGCGGGGATTCGAACTGCTGACCTTCTGATCAGCAAGCCCTAAGCTCTGTGGTTTAGACCACAGCGCCACCCACGTTCCTGCAGTTCTCTTTACAGAAACTTAAATGAAAAAATCTGTGGGCACCACTGCACCACCTATTTAACACAGTACAATGGGGTGGGTGGATTAGGGGTATAGTGCATCTACATGCAAAACATACCAGGTTCAATCCTCAGCATCTCCAAATAAGGCTGGGAATGTCCCTTGCCTGTGGCCTCTGGAACGCTGTCCAGAAGGGAAAGTGGCCTGGCCTAGACCCACCTTGTAATTCAATGGCACAGGCTATCGACTGCCTTTTCCACTGGAAAGAGCACAACAAGACTATGTATACCCTAACACTTGCTGTGCAAGTGTGCTGCCATTTTGTTGTCTCACCTGAGAGGCTGCCCGACATGGCAGCATCGAGCGTAGACACCTGGAAGAGACGCAGGGCTTCCTCGACATCTGCGTCCGTGGCAAAAGGCTGGAGCTTCATCTTGCTGAGGGACTCTGCAATCCGCACAATGGCCTCCAGCTGCCTGCATGGCAGAAATGAAACATCATATACAGTCGTACCTTGAATCCCGAACACCTGGCGAATTGAACGCTTTGGCTCCCGAATGCCGCAAACCCTGAAGTGAGTGGTTCCGGTTTGCAAACGTTCTTTGGAACCTGAACGTCCAACATGACTTCTGCAGCTTCCAAACATTTTTGAAGTCAAACAGACTTCCGGAATGGATTCCATTCGACTTCCAAGGTACGACCGTATATATCTCGAAGGGGAAAGAAATGAAGGTTATCGCAGCAAGGGAACTGGAAACTTACGGAGGCAAAACCTCAAATAAAATGCTGAGAATAGGAGAAACACTTGCTAGAAATTGCAATTGTTAATAGCAGGTAGAAATTGCCCTTAAGCCTAGACATGTTGCGCTTCAACACAGAATGCACATCTATACATAGTAGGAAAATAAAGCAGGTATATGACTAGGAAGAAGGGACCCAAACCTATGCTTTCCATTGAGATACAGATTTCTATGTGCAGGGATTTTTATTTTTATTTTTTTAATTGTAGAGGATCTCCACTGCAGCTGGTCAAGAGATTATGGGAGCAGTTAACGCAGGAACGTATGGTAAGGTTTCCCATTCCTGTGCCGACAACATTCAGTCATGAAACACTTTCTACACTTGAGGTCTGGAGAGGTGCAATATTACCATCTCAGCAAAAACTAGGCCAGGCAGAGAACAAAGCCTCACATAGCCAAGTCTCCCTTCTCATCAGCACACAGTCGCATTTCATGGCCCAGGCCAAGCCCAACCAGTCAGGCAAGATTCCTGAAGAGAACCTTCATCCAGCATCTGTGCCCCCACTCGATCCAAGCAGCCAGCAGAAGGACACACATCCGTCATCCAACACAACTTCTCCAAGAAAGATCTGACCATCTTGTCTCAACTGTGCATCTGTCTTGGCCTCACGCAAGGGAGCCTGCCAAGAACAAGAGGCCTCCTAGGCCATCCTCCTAGGCACCGTCCTTTACATTCCTCCCCATCCCTCACAGACACCTGCCGGCACCTCACCTGACCGTAATGGGAATGCTGGATCGACGGTCGCTTTCCCTCTCGTGCTGGCGGGCTCCGCTGCGCATGAGGATGTAGCGGTTCTTCAGCTTCTCTGCGGCCTCTGCAGAAAGACGAGGGCCACACTTCCTGCAGAGGACATTGCAGGGCTTAATAAATCAGAGGAGGCACTGAACTCGCACAATTCTACCAGAGGCTTCCCTACCAACTGGCTCGGCCACAGATCTTCCCCAGTCTCACCCATTTGGAAGAGTCTCTGTCCCATTCAAACCCCAAGCTAGAAACAGCTTTATACTTTCGAGAGCAGATTTTTGGAGATCTAATCCAGCTTTCCCTACAGCATCCCCAACGACTCAGCACTGTCATTAAACTCAGAAACACTACCCAAAACAGCTAAGCGGAAGCCCAAATTCCAGGAACTGAAGTTTGAATTGCAAGTTATAAAGGTTATACTGGAGCAATATGCCTTCACATAGTTCTGGAAGACTTGGCCTTGTGGTTTGTGGGATATGGCCCTTGACAGTAGAATGCAGTGTGGTGAGGAATGACAGTGAAAATGTTGGGAGGGTTAGGAATGGGAGACAGTGGTAAATATATGAACTATTTGAAAAGCAATTGTAATGAACAGATTACGCTAGTAGGACTGCAAGAAGTTCTGCAAGGAGGGCTATTTGAAATATTGCAAGAAAGACTATGAAGCGAATTATTAGTTAACGATAATTAAGAGTAATATAGAAATTAAGAAATGCAGACTAAGCGAGAAAGAACGGAAAATCATCAGAGGTGGTTGACAGAGGTCTAAAATATTGTTGTATGTTAAATGATTGTTGAAAATTATATATAAAAAAACCAATAAAGTGTGTGTGTGTGTGTGTGTGTGTGTGTGTGTGTGTGTGTGTATAAAATGGGGGACAGTGGTGGTATCAATATTTGTTCAATGGCACCCCTCCGTTTGCTTTAGAGCAACAAAAGAATTTACTCTGAGCTTTTAAAATCCAAGGAGGACAAGGCTTTTTAGCATTGTGACTTTCACAACTTCAGGCTGCTTTTGGTTAAAGGGGGCATGGAGAGCAAGAAAGGGGAACTTGCTAGGTCTCAGCCCACCATACAGCTTGTTTAGAAGCGCTTGCCATCCTTCCCAGGTGACGGTGCTACAATTTCTCAATTGACTCACGCTCGGCAGTAGGCGATCAGCTTCTTCAGTTTGTTCAGCTCAATCTCCCCCTCCACAGCTTGGGTCTGGGTCAGAGCACTCACATGCAGAGACATCACGTGCTTGGCCAGTATCTGTGGATACAGCACAGAGCAGGAGAGGTTGGAAGCACGAAGCACACCAAACAGGAGGCTTTTCAACATGCAGGAAACATATGGCCAGCAAAGAATTCATTTAAACAAGTGCAGGCTAGGCTCTAACAATGGCTCTGCCCTGCCTTAGTCCTCAGTTATAATCTATCCTTTAGGAAGCAGTCTCAGTTTACAGCGTGCTCTGCAGCCTTGCAAATAAAATCATCTTGTGCAAGCAGACTGCACAATATTCCCATGCCAGAGGCTGAGAGGTTGTGTGGCCTCATTGAGCAGCAAAGCATTCTGGGGCAGATATGAGACTTGGAGCACAAGATTTGTTCAGACTGGCCTTTGGATTTCAGCTTCCCAGCCTGGGGAAATGCTAAATCCTATCAAGGATGTTATGCTACCTAGGAGGGCAAGCCGATCAGAAAACATACACTGTTGGGGTCAAGGGCCTATTCCATCCTCCAGAAGTGCTCTGCCATGCCAAATGCATGAAAAGCAGGGTCATGTCTGAAGATACAGTCCCTCTTCTGCTATCCCCAGTAGGCAGCCCTACGGTGCCTTCCCTGTACACAGAGCTACTCAGCCCACCTACCATATCTCTTTCCTCATTGTGCTCATCCTTGACAATGAAGATCATGTCAAATCGGGAAAGGATGGTGGGCATGAAGTCTATGTTCTCCTCGCCTTTAGTTTCATCCCAGCGACCGAAGACGGAGTTGGCAGCTGCCAACACGGAGCAGCGCGAGTTGAGGGTGGTTGTGATACCGGCCTGTGTGAGCGAAACCGAGGCGAAAAGGAAAAAAGTCATGTCAGCAGGAATCCAAAGCATGACAGTAAATAATGCAAAATCAATGGGGACGTCAACCCACGTGCAAGTGCTGAATGCAGACCAGGCCCATAGGGTGAAGGTTAATGCTCGAAGCCACTTTGGAAACTCATCAGCTGTTTTTCCTTTTGCATGCCAGTGGGAAGAAATTAACCCCGCTTCATTGGGTCCTTACCATTTAAAAGCCCAATAAGAGATCCAAGTTTAAGCATAAGACACACAGGTTGAAGATACTTAAAGCAAGCAGGTGGGACACCATGCCTAAAAGATTGGTGCTGCCTCGGCAACGGAGCTCACTTTGGCAATGGAGATGGTTTGCTGCTCCATCGCTTCATGGATAGCCACTCTGTCATCCTCACGCATCTATAGAAACGAAAAAAGGGGGTGGGAAGGGTGGGAGGAGAGAGGAGAAACAGAATCCAAAAAAATTATAGTCAGGTTTCTCATAGGAATGGAGGAGAGCATCAAACAGTCTACACCAGGCATGGTCAAACTTGGCCCTCCAGACTACAATTCCCATCATTCCTGACCACTGGTCCTGTTAGCTAGGGATGATGGGAGTTGTAGTCCCGAAACAGCTGGTGGGCCGAGTTTGGCCATGCCTGATCTCCACTATTTCCTGCTCTTTCAGGCATGGGCAACTGATGAAAGATGCTACCCCATCTCCCCCTCCCTGAGGGCTGCACTACAATATTTTTATTTATCCATTAACTAGTGGCTGGAGGCAAACTACCGACTTTTAAACTTCAGAATGTAAACCTTTCATGTAACAAATGAATCTAGACAGCATATGATCAATATTTTGAAAAACTTTTACCTCAGGATTGTAACCATTTGCCCATAGTCCTAATGGGTGTTGTTTTTTTTAGGGCCAGTTGGCTTCTTAGCATCTGCTTATATTATGCATTACTTAATATATATTAATACACTGTCCTGACCTCATCTTTTTGTGGCATGCTGGTTGCTTTGGACTAAAATTCCCATCAGCTCCAGCCAACATGTTCAACAGCCAGAGATGATGGGAGATGTGATCCGCAGCATCTGGAAGGCTCTATGTTGGAGAAAGTTGGTGTACTAGGAGACCTGCTTCAACCATTGAACATACGGTAACGTAGAATTTTGCTGGCGCATCCGATTCCTACCTTGTCAAACTCATCAATGCAAACCACTCCCCCATCAGCCAGCACCATGGCTCCTCCTTCCATGAAGAAACTCCGTGAAGATGGGTCTCTGATCACAGAAGCTGTCAGGCCAGCTGCACTGCTGCCTTTCCCAGAGGTGTACACCTGAAAGAGGAACAGAGAGAGAGAGAGAGAGAGAGAGAGAGAGAGAGAGAGAGAGAGATGCATGTCATGTCAGATGTATACACTCTGGAGCCCAGTCAGTTTATGGAAAACCTGGTGTAACCCAGTAATGTGGGAAACAGATACATCTCAAAGGGGGAGATCATCCTGAGTCAAGGCCCTATCATGGAGATGGGCCTTCTATGTACCTCCCACTCCGAATCCTGGCAGGAACTGCAAGGAAAGCCCCCACCCCCAATGAAATTTCTGAATTGTCTATTATGGGGTCAGGAAGCTTCTTCTGCAGATACTTGGGCTCTAGGCTGTACAAGGCTTTATAATCAAGCCCAGTAGCATACAGGCAGCTGGTGTACAACTATTAAGATAGGTGGTCCATGATCCCATATAACTTCCCCAGTTAATAAACCTGGCGGCCAGATTCTGCACTCACTATAGCTTCTGTTTTCAAGGGCAGCCTGCATAGAGTATATTGCAACAATCCAAATGAGGTTGTTGAGCAGATGGGCTTTGATGGGCAGTAACCCATGCCCATCAAAGATCAGTTTGAATGCATTTTTTATATATCCATGGGTTATATTCTTGTGAATTCAGTTGGGTAGTTCTGATGCATTGTATGGCTATTTCTTTTTGGTGCAATAAAGCAGTACAGATTTTTCTATTTTTAACCCCAAAGAGGCAATATGCAGGACACTTACCCCAATGGGTGAACATCTTTCTACAAACTTCAGCAGCTGGGACTTGGCTGTGCCTGGGTCTCCCAACATGAGCAGATTAATATCCCCTCTGCGGGTCAGCCCATCGGGAAGCCTGTAGAGTAAAGCCAGAGAGAGGAGGAGAGGTGAGCTCATTTCTTAGTAGCCCCATTTTGGCTCCACCTGTCAGCACTCACCACCCGAGTTTGCTATTAGGAACAGAGTTGATGTATTTCAAACCAGCCGGTCGAAAAGCTGCCGCCAAGAGCTTCAAGGCCATTGGGAAGGAGTGGCACCTTCTTCCATTCCATCTTACCAAGTTATTGGCATTAAATTAGCCACAGATGCTCGTGTTGTCATTTGATTGGCTTGTTAATGCATTATGTCCCAAGTTAGTGAGTGGAAGTTTTGAGAAGCGAGCTTGGAACTGCCCAGGTCAACTAGAGACATCCTCAGTGAAGAAGGCATGTGATCAACATGGCCTTTATTTCATCTTAATATACTTCTGATATGTCTCGACTCTACTCGACAGGAATACAGTGGTACCTCGAGTTACATACGCTTCAGGTTACAGACTCCACTAACCCAGAAATATTACCTGGGGTTAAGAACTTTGCTTCAGGATGAGAACAGAAATCGTGCAGCAGCAGGAGGCCCCATTAGCTAAAGTGGTGCTTCAGGTTAACAACAATTTCAGGTTAATAACAGACCTCCAGAACAAATTAAGTTCTTAACCTGAGGTATTACTGCAGTCATGACACACACTGGACACAAATGAAACTGTTAAATGGGCTGCTCTCCTTCAACATGGAAGGAAGGGGACATGAAAGGACACTTTCTTCTAATTGTATTCCCTTGTTTTGTTCTTCCTTCATGCCAACTGCCAATACCTCTTCCGAGAGCCTCCAAAGAGCATGCAGGCAATAGCCTTCTTGATATCACTGCTTCCATAGATGGAGGGAGCAATACTCTTGGCAATCGTCTCATAAATATTGGGCATGGAAGCGAGTCGTCGAAAGTCCTCTTCTTCCTGAGGAGTCACAGAACTACTGACACTACGTCCTAGAGGAGAGAATACAGAAACACTCAGGACACTCAATTTTAATTATTTTAAGCATTCACTGCAATGTCACAGTAGCCCCCATTTTTTATATTTTCCCCATCCCGAACATTACCATTTCTTTCGGTACACTTAGAAAAACTTCATCCCTATTTTACAAAGGAGAGGACACATCCCCAGAAGAATATGGGTGGAGGTTTATTTATTTAACAACATTTGTATACGACTTAGTTGTAAGGGGACGCAGGTGGCGCTGTGGGTTAAAGCCTCAGCGCCTAGGACTTGCCGATCGAAAGGTCGGCGGTTCGAATCCCTGCGGCGGGGTGCGCTCCCGCTGCTCGGTCCCAGCGCCTGCCAACCTAGCAGTTCGAAAGCACCTCCGGGTGCAAGTAGATAAATAGGGACCGCTTACCAGCGGGAAGGTAAACGGCGTTTCCGTGTGCGGCTCTGGCTCGCCAGAGCAGCTATGTCACGCTGGCCATGTGACCCGGAAGTGTCTCCGGACAGCGCTGGCCCCTGGCCTCTTAAGTGAGATGGGCGCACAACCCCAGAGTCTGTCAAGACTGGCCCGTACGGGCAGGGGTACCTTTACCTTTACCTTAGTTGTAAATAAAACCTCTAAGTGGTTCACAAAGTATCTAAAATACACATTAAAAACGTCAATGGAAGTGAAAGACTAAAATGTAGTTGTTGTGTTTTTTTAAAAAAAATCAAAATATAAATACAATCCACAGTTAAATGTATACAGTGCAAGCAAAAAGCAGGTTAAAATACATGGTAACTTCACGTTTGATTAGGCTTGCCGAAAATAATAAAAAAAATTCAGCAGGACCCAGAAAAAGAACTGCAAAGATACATACTTAATGTCAATCAGCAGGGAGTTCCAGAAGTGCAGGAGTTGCCACAATAAAAGGCAGATTCCTTACAAGGGCAGAATGAACATGATGTGGCACGTTTAAAAGTGCCAGTTCCACAGATGGATGTGTTCGATTAGGCATATACATGTCTGCTCCCATTTATTCTACCAATAAATAATTCAATACCCGCAGACAAATCAAATTGATAGCACCTCTATGTGACACATTAAGAAATTAGCAGAGTGGGCCAGAGTTTGAGTAGTGAGACAGGAATTGCCTGGGGCTAACGTGAGGTTAAGTTGCCTCTCAGCCACAACACCAAAGGGCTGCTCTTCAAATCAAAGCATTCCTGAGCAGGTGGTTCAAATTCACAAGAATACAAAAGAAGCAGGGCAATATTAAGAACCAGAAACAAAGGAGCAGAGTTTTCCAAAAGCAGCTTTACCCGAGCCTTCAGTGTCCACTTGGATTCCCACCACACGGATGTAAGAGCTTCGTATGCCCACGCCAACATTGTCCCGGCCCTTGTTCTTCGTGAGGCCAGACTTCTTGATGGAGTAGATGCCCATGATGGTCACTCTGTTCCCAGGGACAACCTTGTCACATAAATACCTGGAAAAACAATTAGCATAAGCAAGGAGGGAAAGAAAAGTGGAACTGTACGATTGCTTTTTGTTTCCTCTTGAATGACAAAAAGATTACCGAGTACGCATGCCTCAAATATTGCAGAGTTGGCCCAGGAGACAAAATTTTGTCATTTTATTTACTATCAGGTATTTTTATGTTGCTTTTCCATTGTACATCTTTATCTTTAGAATGCTCACAGTGGTTAACAACAAGCCAAGAATGCTCTAACTGTTTTCAACACATGCACCTAAGCAAGATGGCAATCGCTGTGTTCCTGCATCATTCAGCTGGTGGGTGGTTGACCCAGTGTACCAGCTGGGAATTGGACTAGAAAATAAGTCTTTGGGTTCCTTCCAAATTTGCTAAATAGCTTTATAGTGCAGTCTTATTTCATGCCTACTCAGAAGTAAGACCCAGCGAGTTCACTGAAACTTACTCCCAGATAAGTGTGCGTAGGATTGCAGTTTTAAATAAGTATCAACAGGGCCATTCCTGTGGCCCACCTACATTCTCATGTCTTCAGGAACCACCATTATCTAACAACCCCTACCCAAAAAGTACACAGAAGGTGTCAAAGCACCGGTACCTTCTTTTATCCAATTTTGTAGAGCCAGAGGACACTGCAACCGACTCAAATGTTCGATGTAGCCATTCTTATGACAGGTTCAGCATCTTACATCAGCATCAGATCATTTGGTCCACCTAGATCAGCCACAGGCGAAACTCCGGCCCTCCAGATGTTTGGGACTACAATTCCCATCATTTCTGACCACTGGTCCTGTTAGCTAGAGATGATGGGAACTGTAGTCCCAAACATCTGGCGGGTCGGAGTTTGTCTATGCCCAGTTTGTCTGACCTAGATTACCGCCTACACCAGGAATTAGGAACCTGTGACCCCACTAGATACTGTTTATTTAAAATTTCTAGAAGTATTTATAGACCATCCGTCATATAAATACCGGGGTAATACACAGCAACATTTACAAAAAAAAAAAAGCATCATATACCATAGAACAATGCAGTGTTATCATAAAAATGACTGGCTCATCTTTCGATATAACCTCTCATTAGTCCCAGCCAGCATGGGAACCAGTCGGGGTTGATGGGAGTTGTAGTCCAACATCTGGATGGCCAGAGCTTAGATATTCCTGGTCTACACTGATTGCCATCAGCTCTCCAGGCTTTCAGATAGGGCTCTTTCCCCATCACCTGTTATCTGAACTTTTTACCTGGAGGTGCCTAGGGGGTTGAACCTGAGAACTCTTGATTTCAAAGCATTTGTTCTACCACCAAGAAATAAACCCCTCTTCCTAACAACAAAGTTCCCTAAATTAGCTGATGGAAGTCGTCACCTGTCGCAGTAGAGCTGCATGTGCCTGGGCATCTCCCCATGGGGGACAGCATCTGGAGACTCCTGGAGCTTCAGGGTCTGGAAATCCACACATTTGCACTTGTCTGGAACAATGAAGTATGGGTCCAAAGGGCACTTTGTTAGGCCTGTCTGTTCCCTGAAAAGGGGAGGAGGGAAGAGAGAGGGGGGAAATGGGTGCAGGGAAGATGGGAGCAGATTGTACATTAGAGTTTTTATTTATACTTTTCAAATTTATACATTTTCTTTATACATTTATACATTTTCTTAATTCTACAATCATTTTAACATTTCAAAGTTTGACTTCCTTTCCCCTCTTTCTGCCGTTCCTTAATTTTTTAAATATCTTCTGCATATCCAAATTCATTTAATTTGCTCATTTGATTATCTACTTTAAATATAAACTGCTGATCCTGCCAATGTTTTTATCTGTTCGAAATTCATCTGTAAATATTCAATAATTATCTTGATTTCTTATTCTTCCAGAGAGTTTTGCCATTTCTGCATATTCCATAAGTTTTTGTATCCATTCTTCCTTTGCTGATTCCATTAGAAGGTGCTCGGTGGTGTGCTTTTATCATCTTTGTCTAAGTCATCTTCCAAGACACCTAGTCTGGCAAGTCATGAAAATCCCGGTTTTGCAGATTAATAGAACCAAGAGACACCAAACCTGCCCCAAGATTACCTACTGTGCCCAAGGAAGGTTGCTGAACCCACAGACCTCAGCTTCATGTGGGGACCATATATTCACCTGACCCCCACTCACAAAACTGTCAAGGGATAGCCTTCAGAGGACATACTAAAGATATAGGGTTGTCTTACCTGTGCACTGCTGGGAGAAAAGTAAAAGTAAACCAAAGTCTGTAAGTCAGCTAAAGCAGGCATGGGGAACCTTTGCAGATGTTGCTGAACCAGAACCCCATCACCTCTGGCCATCAATCGTGCATGTTGAAGGTTTATTGAAATTGCATTTCAGCAGCCTCTGGAGGGCCAAAGGTTCCCCACACCTGAGTAAAAAGGATTTGATTGACCCAACGCACTACTTGCTCTTCTGCGGTGGTACAATTAGGTTAGTTTTAGGCTCTGAGCTCAGCAGCCTGATATTACCAACTGATGTGGGTGGGTGCTGTGCATCTTTCCATCAGCTTCAAAATGTAAGGTAAGCCAGTCCTTCTGTATCTGGAGGCCCTGGACTTCTGCCCCAAAGTTGCCCACAGCCCCCAAGTGAGCCAAGTGCTCTTGATTAAAAGCTGCTGATCACCATGCTGGTTCTGTTTAATTCTTAGGTCCTTTCTGAGAACACGGGACAATTGCATTTCCCATGAAGGAGGTATCAAAAATCTTAGAAAGAGGGCAGGAAACCTTAAGCAAAACTAAGGCTGCAGTCTTATGGCTGCCTTCTTGAGAACAAGGTCCATTTATAATAATAATAAAATGTCCAGTAGCACCAATTAAGTTTGTTCTGGGTATAAGCTTTCGTGTACACATGAAAGCTTACACCCAGAACAAATTTAGTTGGTCTCTAAGGTGCTACTGGACATTATTTTATTTATTTCGACTGCGTCAGACCAACATGGCTACTTATCTGAACCAAGATCCATTTAACTTAGTGTGATTGACGTCTGAGCAAACACACATAATACTCTGCCATAAAACAAATGACAGGGGCTGCAATCCAACCCTCCCCTGGGGCATGCATGTATTGAGTGAAGGCAACCCTTTGCTTGCATCTCCTGGCTCAGCCCAATGCCTAACAGTATCCTGACCAGCAAACCCCCAAAGTGGGGCACTCTGGGGCTGCGCCAGACTGAAATGCACTAGATCCTGAGCTGCTCTCACAGCTGATCTGCCTGGTCCTCCCCCCCCCCAACCTTTCATCTGCTGTGGGTGGCCTGGTTGTGCCTCTGCAGAGCCTTGGTAGTGCAAAGTTTAGATTGCTCTGTAAGACTGCAGAAACTCGTACCAGGTTTCTTGGCAGTAAGGTCCAGTAAATTCCAGTGTCCTGAGGGCAAGCTCTAAATAATGCAATTTAGCTGGGCGTGTACTGGGTTGCACTGCAGGAGGATTTTGCACGTGAGATGGGGCAGACAAACAAGAGAAGAGATGCACTGGGAAAGGGACTTTCAGCCTTACGTGCTGCATTTCCGAGGAAGAGCGTATCCTTCCAGGCCAGGGCGCAAGGCAATGTTGGGGATGATGTTTCGGCATGTGCGACACTGGATGGTGATCCTGGTGGCTTTGGCTCTTACAGCAGTTGCAGCAATGATGATTCCTGGGATCTTCACCAGATGAGACATCTGCTCCGACTGCAAAACAAGCAGGAGGGAAACACAGCTGTGAACGAGCTCCAAAGGAAACAGCTGCAAATTGCACCCTGAAGTGTTCAGAGCCAAATGCAATAAATCCACAAATCCCAATTTCTCTTCCCCTGTACCTAACAAAATCAGTTTTTAAAAACTCGAAATGAGGGCTTCCGGCATGATGGCGACCAGCACTCTACTAACGTGAGCTCGTTGATTTTATCTTTTTATTCTTTCTTACTCCTTTTAAAGACTATTTTAATGAACAGTGAGCTTAGATAAATCTAAGCATCCCACCGCATTTTATCTCACTTTCTGTACTCCTGACTCTTCTTGGAAGTTTAAAGCTGAATTGACTATCTTATCACATTGTGAAGAGTTTACAGGAAGACTCATGGGCTGTTTCCACCACAAGTTTGGAGGCTGTTGGAAAACTCGAAATGTTCCCGTTTCTAAATGCAGGTAGGTAAATGGGGAAATAAAGCCAAGAATGCAAATCAAAACATTTAATGAATGTACACAATGTGCCTAACATACTCGACCACAGAATATGGTTTTTAAAAGATTTTATTTTCAAAGCTGAGAATTGTGGAAGATTTGGACATAGGCATGAAAATTTCCAGGGGCAGCTTCCTATGTGAACTTAAGGATTGTTGTCTCCCTGCCCACATAGAGAGAGGGAGCCATCAAACTTCCTGGGTCAAGCAAATGATAGGTGGTTACCACCATTTCCTTGTTTACAAGGCTTATGGATGCAGAGGGGATCCACATTAGTTTTGGCTTTGCAAAACTAATGCTTATCACCCACTTCTACTGACTCGCTATGAGGCTTCGAGCAAGACCATGTGTTTTTTCCAAAGGGTTTCTCCACATCTAAATGCTCTATTGTAGCTTCTCCTCTTCAGTCTATCATAGTAAATCCACCCAGCTCACCTTGAGACTGCGGATATTGGCTGGATTGGCATCCGACCTCAGCATGACTTGAATGTCTTGAAGAGTCTCCTCTCCCGTTGGACGAGGGCGTGTTATTTCATCAGCCACCTCCTTTGCTGCTTCCTCTAGCTGAGAAAAAGAACGGTGCTGCTCAGAACATCAGAAGCCAATGGCTATCACTCCCTTTGTTAGCAAGCTCAGGTGGTTAGTGTCAACAGAAATGAAGCCGCTAAGAAGTATGAGGGAGGTATCAGCAGAAGTACATTGGGCGGGGGCAAAAAGCCCAAGACTACCAAAGAAGAACTGAGCATGCTAAGTGATGGTTGAATGAGCAAAAAGAAAAGAAGGGGGGGAATGGAACAGAGTAGGGCATAACTGGCCAGCAATATTTTGTTTCAGGTCCCCCTTAGGGAGAGCCAGTATGGTGTAGTGGTTGGACTAGGACCTGAGAGACCAGGGTTCAAATCTCTACTTGGCCATGAGACTCACTGGGTGACCTTAGGCCAGTACCCAACTCTCAGCCTAACCAACCTCACAGGGTTGTTGTGAGGATAATATGGAGAAGGGAAGGGGAGAATAAGGCATACAACCTTGGTCTCTTTGGAGGAAAGGTGGAATATAATATGTAATAACTAATAATAAATCAGTGCTGTCCATGTTCATCTGACTGCAACCCACTATTTCTGTCTCCCAGCCCTTCTCACCCTTGCCCCATACATACCAGCTGCAGGTGCTCAGCAGGCTGCTTGAACAGGTAGTCTGCCAGGTCCTCATCAAAGCTTGCCAAGTCCTCCATCTCCACCTCAATCCAGTACTCCCCCAGGTTGTAATGCCGCTTAAGCTCATCTCTTGAGATTGCGGGGGGGGGGGGGGGGAGAAAACAAGTTTAGTTTGGCAGGAGTTAAAAGTGACAAGCTCACACCCTAGTACACACTAATATTCTACTGTGTTCATGCTCCTTTGTTTTTGTTATTTAATCTTATTTTTTTTTCCTGATTGGTAGCTGCCTTGAGAACTTTGCAAAGGGGTAGTAGCCATGTTAGCCTCTTGCAGTGAAAACAATCCAAGAGCCTTGCAACAATTTGTCAGATGGCTCATGCGGTTCAAATCCCCGCGACAGGGTGAGCTCCCGTTGCTGGGTCCCTGCTCCTGCCAACCTAGCAGTTTGAAAGCACGTCAAAGTGCAAGTAGATAAGTAGGTACTGCTCCGGCGGGAAGGTAAACGGCGTTTCCATGTGCTGCTCTGGTTCGCCAGAAGCAGCTTAGTCATGCTGGCCACATGACCCGGAAGCTGTATTGGCCTCGGCCAATACAGTGAGATGAGCGCCACAACCCCAGAGTCAGTTACGACTGGACCTAATGGTCAGGGGTCCCTTTACCTTTACCTTAAGGTGCCAGAAGACCCTGAGAACTTTGTCACAGGACAGCCTATAAATACAGTAAACAGAGCCATACTAATCCAAACCAGTAACAGATGCAAAGCACAATACATTAAAAGCACAATGCTACACTTATCTACTCAGGAGTTAAGTCCTACTAAGTTCAAAGGGGGGTTTACTCCTAGATAAGTAGATACTGTGCAGCATTTTAGCCTTTAAGTTAAATGGGTACAAAAAAAGGAAGAAGGCACCTGTATTTGAAGGTGAAGCCAGTCCGGTCTGTTCCAACCCGATATTGTCTTAAAAACTCTTTGAAACGTTTCTGCAGCTGGGACTTTCGGACTTGCCCCTCATCAGCTACTGGGTCCCCACCGAAGCTGTCACTGTAGAAGATGCCAGGGTCATCAAAACCAGACATGATGATTCCCTGTACAGAAAAGGAAGGATCTGTAAAAGAACAAAAGGGAAAAGAGACCAGACACGGGTTGGCATCTAAGACCTAATCCATGGGTAGGCAAACTAAGGCCCAGGGGCCAGATCTGGGGCCAGGGCCCCTTCTAAACCCGGCCTGTGGACAGTCCAGGAATCAGCTTGTTTTTACATGAGTAGAATGTGCCCTTTTATTTAAAATGCATCTCTGGGTTATTTGTGGGGCATAGGAATTTGTTCATTTCTCCCCCCCCCCAAAAAAAAATAGCCTGACCCCCCCCCCACAAGGTCTGAGGGACAGTGGAACGGCCCCCTGCTGAAAAGGTTTGCTGACCCCTGACCTAATCCAAACCACAGCAGAGTACCCAGAAAGATAAAAAGTGCATCTGAGCATGTACAAAGCCACAGTGCAACAGTCAGTTGGACTTTTCCTTTTTTGCGTGTTCTTTCAAAAAGTCAGATTCTGACATTGCCAGGCCATCAATAGGACAAGAGGTCCCGGATATGGAGACAATAAGGTTAGGGAACGAGGGGCCACTTCCCCGGCCTTGCATCCGACATCCCAGTGGTAAAAGCTACTTACTTGCCCCCCCCCCTCAAACAAGCAATCGAGAGCCGCTTCCCCCTCCCCCCTCCCGGGCTGGCAAACCCCGAATGCACCCACCTGCTTCTCCAGCCACTAACTCGATTCCCGGGACAAACAAACTTCCGCCCCCTCGGCGCGAAGAGAACGCCAGACGTTTTCGCGGCAAAAAGAAAAAGTAACCCGCCTATTTTCACCGCACCGCTCGCTCCCATTGGGCCAAAGGGCCTAAGAGCTTCGTGATTGGTTTCAGGCGCAAGCGGCTTAACCCCGCCTTCTCCGATCGCGAGAAAGCGACGCCGGTAGGCGTCGAAGCCGATTGGAGGAAGGAGAAATGAGACCACGCCCCTTTGCCTGCTTTTTTCTTTGATGAAATGACTAAGCCGCAGTTGGAGAAGGTTTTGCCGCCAAAAGCCTTGAACGGAGCGGAAAAGATGCAGGAGGCGGAAAGGCTTAAGATGGCGGCTGCCAGTACGGCAGCGTGGAGAGGCGTGGGCTGCTGTCCTGTTGTTGTCCCCACCACCACGACCTCTTCGTATGCATAGAAGGTCCCCGGGCACCCCATGCTCACCCACAAAATTGACACAGCGGCTTCTTTTGATTGTAAAAAACTGCATGGGAAATCAGAAGTCTAGATAGGGGGCGCTTAACCCCTCCATAGAGGAAATTGCATTGTGCGGAGATGCACCCAGTGCCAGATTTATGTATAAGATAAACAAACTATAGCTTAGGGCCCCACTCTCTTCGCGGCCCCCCCAAAAATTAAAGAAAAAACCTATGTAGAGTTCTAAAATATAAAATTAATTTTAAAAAACAAAAACAAACCTACATACAGCAACAGTGTTTGGTGTTGCGTAGGCTCCTATGATGTAAGTAATGGGCCCTGCCTGCTAGCCTGCTCCCTAAAATTTCACTGGTTTGCTCATTTCTATAAATAGGGTGCCTACATTCTGCATGGACTGGTTGCATGGCAGCATGTACAAATGGCTTAGATACCTATTACGTCCATAAATTACCATATGAAGGCAGCCCTGTTTAGGGAAACTTTTAATGCTTAATAGACTATTGTATTTTGATATTTTGTTGGAAGCCGCCCAGAGTGGCTGGGGAAACCCAGCCAGATGGGCGGGGTATAAATAATAAATTATGATGATGATGATGCATACAGTATATTTAACACAAAAAACAGCAACAATTTGTTACTGACAAAAGGACAGCTGGACATATAAAGGGCTCCATTACCTTCAGTAGCTTAGGGTCTCATCAAACCTAAATCCGGCCCTGGTTCCCACCACCACCACGACCCCTTCATATACATAGAAGGTACCCAGGCACCCAATGCTCACCCACAACATTGACACAGCGGCTTCTTTTGATTGTAAAAAACTGTATAGCAAATCAGAAGTCTAAATAGGCAGCGCTTTCCCCTCCATAGAGGAAATTGTATTGTGTGGAGATTCACCTGCTGAATCTGCCACCTTCCTCATGTGTCCCATACTTTGAGCAGCCTTCCCCCTTGCAGACCACCCAAGCTGAGTGCCCATGAAGCTATGTGAGAGGCGTCAAGAGTGTTCAAACCCCCAGTCAGCCTTGGAACTCATGGAATCATAGTTGGAAGGCATCCCGGGGGTCATCTAGTCCATCCCCCTGCAATGCAGGAAACAAAACACAACCCTCCACCCCACCCCACCCCACCCTGCCAATTGGAAACCACACCAGATCCTGCTTAATAAAATAACAATGCTGAATAAAAGGCTACCTAGTAAATAATACTGGTGTACCAGGCAGGACTGTGTCAAAACTGCAACAAAATATGTGATGTATTTTCAACATCCAAATGCTACTGTGCAAATGGTGTTTGATACTGTACAGTCCTCCTTCTTCTTCCGTACATGTAATGCTCAGGCCTCGTCTGAAGGTGGAGCTGGCTTTAAAGAAGAGTGCTTACAAATTTGTGTTCTCTGGAAATGTACGGTACTTTAAGGACTAGACTTGAGAGGTGCAAAAACATTTGTAAAGAAATTATCTGTGCATGGTGAATTTACAGTGACTGCTGAAGTTACAGGGCTGATGGCCTGTTCTCCCTTTTGCAGTGAAATTGCTTTTTACCAGCATTCAAGACGCCATGCCACTGGCGAAATGCTATTCTCCTCTTCTCCAGCATGTGGTGCGGTTACTTAGTCTGTACTGTTACTTAGTACAAAAGAGTTAATGGAAAGAATCAGACTGAGGCATTGTTGTCTCCTCATATGATCTCC
This sequence comes from Podarcis cretensis, assembly GCF_951804945.1. Lineage (NCBI taxonomy): Eukaryota > Metazoa > Chordata > Lepidosauria > Squamata > Lacertidae > Podarcis > Podarcis cretensis. The sequence goes on along the minus strand of NC_137179.1, from coordinate 27,925,672 downwards.
TTCTAGGAAAATAACAAAAGTTACTGTTCTCCATTCTGAAACCACTATTTTTTAATTAGACAAATCCATGTAAATACAGAATCTCAAGGGTATGACTCCCTAGGCTTTTTCTGCTGCTCAGTTTCGTATAATAGGCATGCTATTATCAATGCAATCTTCAATTAGGTTTTGGGCAGGGGAAATAAAATTGGCATCTAAAGTTGAAATCCCAATATCTTTAAGAGTTAATTCAAGATGTGTACTTGAGTCAAGACCACTTGGGACAGATAACACCTTTCAGCAACTGAAGCAGAGTGGGTTAAGAATTCAAGCCGTTTTTCTCCCATTTGTGTGATGGATGTTAAGCACTATTAATTGGTGTCCGTCATACACATAGCAGAGTATACTAATTTGTGCGATGAAACTTAGATTAGACTCAGTTGGTATGGTCATGTGAATGATCATTTAATAATGTTAGGATTGCAGCTATAGTTCAGTATGAAAGATTTCTGGATTATTTATTTGTTGGTTGTACAAATACTTGTAAACTAATTTCTGTTGTTTGAGCTCTGCAGTGTTTGTACATCAGACACCATCACTTGGCTATGTGTTTTGTCATTCTTCTTTGGTAACCTAGAAATTTGTTAACTTCAGTTTTCCTTTATTTTAGAACAAAACATTTTCCTTGGCCAAAAGTAACTGTTGCCAATACAGTCAAACATCGGTTGTCAAACGTAATCTGTTCCGGAAGCCTGTTCGGCTTCTGAAATGTTCAACAACTGAGGCGCAGCTTCTGATTGGTTGCAGGAGTTTCCTGCACTCGAGCAGAAGCCGCGTCGCATGCTCAGCTTCCGAAAAACATTCAAAAACCGGAGCATTTACTTCCGGGTTTTTGGTGTTTGGGAGCCAAAACGTTCCAAAACAGAGGCATTCGGGAGCATTGACTGTATTGCAAATTACTAATTCTCCTTTACAGACATGAACTAGTATACACAATAGCATTAACATTACATTTATGATTAATAAACACATTTCTTGATTACAGGTGCTTGTGAAGCAACACATCACCCTGTTCCTAAACACTGGATGTCAATCCTAGCTTTCCAGAGATTTTACAAAGAACTAATTTGCAAATAATACCAGTGGACTTACTACAAACTACAAGTTAACCACAAATTGTCCCACAGACTATCAAGCAAGCTTGTTTCTCCAAAATTTAGTTATGTTTCTAGCTGCTCTTGCCTTGTAACTTTGTAGTTTAATGAGTGTCTATGGTGTGGGTGGCTAAACAAACTATGGTTAATTAAGGGTGATGGGTTTGCATGTAATACTATCATTAAAACTAGCCAAGGTTCATAAATTAACAGCAAACCATGGATTCAGATCATGATTTACTGACAGTAAACAAACCAGTGAAGCCACTGGGCACTTAATGCTAAGCCATGATATAATAAACCATGGCTTAGTGTCATGTGCAAACTTGACCAGTGCTGAGCACACTGTGCCTGCGTTTTTTTTCCAAATAAGAAATTGTGGGTTATTATTTTGTTTGGTACTGTGTTAAATATTTTTGTGTTTTTATATTGTAAACTGCCCTGTGATCCTTGGGTGAAGGGCAGTATAGAAATAAAATAAATAAAATAAACAAAGATTCAACAGTTTTGCCTTTAGACACAAAGGTAAGTTAATTTTAAGGCTGAGCACTGATCAGCCCAATATCCTTTCAGCAACAGTTAATATAGTACACAGGAAAATAAAAATGCTCTACTCACGATTTGATAAAACATTAAAATCAGAAGGATACAGTTCATTCTACTCATAGGGAGGTTTAATGATTGAGCACATAATTTATAAAAGGCAAGTTACAGATGCAAGAGAATATATTCCTCCCCCCCAAAAAAATACAGGACTGAGGTACAAATGCATTTCAAAAACAAACATCATTACATAAAACAGAAACATTATTACATAAAATCATAGTTTGAGCAATGCATTTTTGTCTCAGGATAAGGAGAAGCAAGCAACACAGCACTGGACCAGCTTCGTGCCCATCAGATATTTTGGACTACAACTCTCATCATCCCCAGCCAGCATGTGGCAGCTAGGGCTGATGGGACTTGTAGTCCAAAATATCAGGGAAGGGGCATCAGGTTGCTGAAGTCTGCAGTAGACAGTACTATGACATAACACTAGGCAAAGTACCAGGAGCAACATTATTCTTCAGTTGTCCCAGCTGGCAAGTTATCAGTCTTTATGGCTCCCTCTCGCATTTCAATATCTTTAGAAATGTTTGCCGCACCAGCATTTGATTTGACTTTCTAAAGTCTTTTAAGAGTCTTTTTGTGTTATTTGTCAAGTTAGTGATGTGAGAACAGCTGAGCTTAGATCGCCCAAACTAGGCCATCTAAGGAGGCTTTCTTCCACAAAGGAAAGGTTTGTTAGTTCAGGATGAGGCAGGGGCTGGTGAAAGACATGGTGGAGGTTCCTTCTGCTCACATGGCATACAAGCCCACACCGACTGTTGTTGCCAAGAAGAAGATGGCGAGAGCCCAACGCAGGAGCGGCGTGCTTGGTAGCATCTGCTGATGCCTCATCTGCACACGGTCACTTTCCTTTGGACCTATATTAAGAGAATGGAAATTGGTCAGGTTGGGAGCTTCGTTTCTAGAACATTCAGCAATGCTTCAGCCACGCTGATGACATCACTGGGTGCGAGGCAGGTACACTGAGCAGAGCAGCCACCAGAGATTAATGATACAGGAAGATAATATTACAGAGCGCTGGTGCAGTTGAGCCAGCTGGGTGGACACTCACCTTGCAAGCGGGTGGTTACAGAAAGCAAAATTTTCCATAAAAGGGAGAGCCAGCATAGCGACTTTGCGTTTCAGAACTATAAGGCTTGCAGCCCTACATGTGTATCTACAGGCATAAATCTCATTCAACTAGGTGGAATCTTATTTCATTTAAAGAACTGTGCTGTGCATTCTGCAGCACAGAAATCCTAGGGAGCTGGGCGGAAGGAGGGATTGTGAGAGAAGGAGAGACTTTTAAAATACAGTGGTGCCTCGCAAGACGAAAAGAATCCGTTCCACGAGTCTCTTCGTCTTGCGGTTTTTTCGTCTTGCAAAGCAAGCCCATTAGCGGCTTAGCAGATTAGCGCTATTAGCGGCTTAGCGGCTTAGCGGATCAGCTGTTAAGCGGCTTAGCGGCTTAGAGAAAGGGGGGGGGGAGGAAAAAACCCCCGCAGGAACTCGCAATACATTTTCGTCTTGCGAAGCAAGCCCATAGGAAATTCGTTTTGCGAAGCACCTCCAAAACGGAAAACCCTTTCATCTAGCGGGTTTTCCGTCTTGCGAGGCATTCGTCTTGCGGGGCACCACTGTAACACTTTGGCCTCTTCAGCTAACCAGGTGTCCTGGGGCCCTTAGGCTGCACCCCCTGCCTCTTAGGAAGTTCATCATGGCAAAGGGGACATCCATCTGACCCCATCTGGTAGCCTATGAAGCCACAGTTGCGTCAGAGCTTGTTTTCCTCTTCCTACCCCATTCCTTTTTCCTTTTATATCATGTATATTAAATTCTGAGGCTGTGAGCCTTTCTTATCTTTCGATATATATAGAACACTGAAGCACCTCATAAGAATTTATTAATGATAATTGCAGGGTCCACACACATTTTCTAATGGAAAGTGGCTATGATAGGAATCACTCCTCTTTCCATTACAGTGGTACCTCAGGTTAAGAACTTAATTCGTTTTGGAGGTCCGTTCTTAACCTGAAACTGTTCTTAACCTGAAGCACCACTTTAGTTAATGGGACCTCCCGCTGCCGCCGCACCGCCAGAACACGATTTCTGTTCTCATCCTGAAGCAAAGTTCTTAACCCGAGGTACTATTTCTGGGTTAGCAGAGTCTGTAACCTGAAGCGTCTGTAACCCGAGGTACCACTGTATTTAGAAGATCCAAGGGGAAACGGAGCTAAAAGGAAGGGAGCTTGCCTTAGGAGCATAGTAGGCAGGGTCAGAAGCCAGGTTACTACTGCCTGTCATGGGCATCACAAATGGCTACCCCTGATGGCGAGGCCCATGCCAGCACAAATATCTGTCTTGGGAAAGTGCTTAGCTTACCTGATACCCTGGAGAGCTGCTGCCAGGCAGTGTAATGGGAAGAACTAAGCTAAATGGATCAGTGTTCTGATAAGGCAGATTCCTAGGATGATTACTGCAATCAATGTGGCTAGAAGATGAGGAATGGCTCAAATTAAGAAGTTATCTTACTGTGAGTTCTGTTGATTCCTCTTGTGTGGAGGTCTAGTTTTGGTTCCTCAAGGCGGAGGTTTTCTGTGGTTTGCTCTTGGCTTGTCAGTCTCTGCAACTCCTTGAACACCTGAGATAGATCACCATTTTGTTACTGAAAAGCACTCTATCCCTTTTTAGGATTTTGCAAACCACCACCACAACCCGTCTTAATAAAGTTTGAAGGTCCTCCAATCTTCCTCACTTGCTTTCATCCTTATATTGGAGCATGTGAACATCTACCTTTCCTTATAAACCTGCTGAGAAACACCGATCAAATTTTCCAGTGCATATAATGTACAAAGTGTATGAATGCTGGTCCTTGCATACATGTGTGTTCGTATCCCTATGTGAGTAAGTTGCAAATGAAGAAAGATGTAGGGACAGCACCAGTTGCATCAGGAAGCTGGGCTGTGTACACACCACACATTTCCCCTCTAGGATCCTGGGAACTGTAGTTTGTTAAGGGTGTAGTTTGTTAAGAATTGTAGCATTGTGAAGGGTAAACTGCAGTTCCTAGGATCCTCTGTGAAGGAGGTTCTTTAAGTGGTTAGTGTGTGTGCAGCCAAACAAAAAGTGAGCTAGCTTTAGTTTAAACCCTCCAGACTGAAGAAAGTTTTGATGTTAATGGGATTGGAACTTCTTAGTTCCTTCTGGAGAGGGAAAGAAATAATAAACCAGGCCATCCAGCAACTGCATATGTACTTAGTTCTTAAATGCTCGCTGACAAATGTTGATCCTGTTGTTGTTTAAAATTAATTTGGAGGTTGGAAGAGCCGGACTCAAGATAAATCACAGCCTGCCAGCAATCTTAAAGACCAATCAGGACAGACTTAAATAGCTGCTGCCTTTTAGAATTTTCAAAAGTACTGTGCCCACCACTTTTTGTCCCAACAAACCTTCGTATAACCTGTGATCCTATGGATGTAAAAGTAACTTAGAGCAACCATGTCTACTCAATTATCCTTAATTTAGTGGGGCTTACTTCCAAGTAAGTGGAGTTAGGATTTCAGCCTTACAGTTCAATCCTATAAATGTCTATTTAGATGTAAGGGACACTGATTTTAATGGGGCTAACTCCCAGGGAAGTTGATGTAGCCTGAAAAGAATGTTCCAAATTAACATTTTAAGACTGGAACAAGTATTAGGTATTTATGACACTGTTTCTGTTTGGATTTTTTCTAATAGACCAACACAGCTGCCTGCATTTTTTGTTCTCAGACTGGCTTCTACCATACCCCATTACCAATATCATAATCATCTCCTATTTTCTCTCTTTTTGTTCAACACTGAGGCTAAGGAAAAGCTGTACATAAGTTAAATGTTAGTTTATTGCTTTGTAATTGATCCTACTTAAAAAAATGCCTTATTTCAATGACCCTGATTCACCTTACAAAAATAAATCTCTAATCAGAAGAAGCTTGGTCAGCTCTTAGAAATGTTCACAATCTCCTAAGAGTGTCAACAGAAATGTTATTGTGACTTTCAAGAGAGTTATGGGCCTCATGCAAGACTGTGTAGCCAGCCGATTACTCACTTCTATATTCAGCAGGAAAGATCTCTTGGCCTCCTCAAGTATTCTCTCCTCAGTAGCTGAGTCCATGGGGAGACTGTTCATCCGCGCTCGATACAGCTGCTTGAACTTGCTGATGTTAGTGACTCCAGGGAAGTTGAAGAACGACAGCCCTTCTCCAGTGCTGGGCAGATGGAACATTTTCTGAGCGATCTTCTTCAGAATCTGACCCCCGGACAAATCTCCCAAGTATCGCGTGTAAGCATGGGCCACCAAAAGTTCAGGTTCGTACTGGCCCACGTGGTGTAGCCTGTCCACATATTTCTGAGTTGCCTCGTGACACTGGATCTCCTTCCTCCATGTGGGGCCATAGAAATACTCCAAGTCTTCCTCCAAAGCTGCCCTGCGATTGAGCTCGTTTGGGAAATAAACAGGGGCATAGACTGGGTTGTCCTTATTCCGCTCAGACTCTTTCTCCAGGGCAACATAGACGTAGTACAGAGAAGCCAGGTACAGCTGAAACAAAGGATGGAAGGGAGGGGAGAAGCTTAGCTGCAAAGTCTTCCTTTTGCCATACAGTGGGGTAGGAGAGCTGAAAATAATGCCAATATATTTTGCATCTGGCAACCAATGTGCCCCTTTGGTTTCAGATAGTACATGGGTAGAAGAGTCTAAAAAGCCCAGGACACAAATTTTCACGGCCCTCTAGCGCAGTGTTTCCCAACCCTTGTGCCTCCAGCTGTTTTTGGACTACAATTCCCATCATCCCTTGCCACTGGTCTTGCTAGTCAGGGATGATGGGAGTTGTAGTTCAAAAACAGCTGGAGGCACAAGGTTGGGAAACACTGCTCTAGCGGCTATGGTGGCTCATTTACCAGAAGTCATGTATTAACTCTGGAAGCGTATACTAGATTCTGACAAAACTAAGCCTCCTGATGTATATTGTGCTCTGATGTATATTGTGCTCCAGGAGGCTTAGTTTGGTCAGAATTGAGTATACACTTCTATGTAGAGAACCTATTGTGTTCAACCCCTGGCACATCAGACTTGAATTAGATGGGATGGCAGTAGTTCCATGTGCTTAAACATGGAGTGCAGGGCTGGCTATACCATCCAATGCTGGCTTTGCCCTAGCAGAAAACATTTCCATTTGCACAAGGTGGGGCACCCAGTTTCCATCGATCTCTCTTAACTTTGGGCCGCAGTGGGTAGGGGGAATGATAAAAACTAAGTTGTTGCTGCACTTGGATCCTGCCTGTAGGCTAAGGTTACCAGATTTTTTTCAATGAATCCAGGGACACTTTTCAACTTCAATGGATTTTGTATAGGGACTGATTTGTAAATCCGGCGACTGTCCCTGGGAAACAGGAACATCTGGTAACCTTACTGTAGGCGTCTCATAGGCATCCAGTTGATCACTGTGAGAACAGGAAGCCAGACTAGTTGAGACATTGGTCAGATCTATTTGGGCTCTTCTTATGAGTGCCCCACCTTGTGCAGGTGAATTTTCCATCAGCAAAAAGCCACCACTGGATACAACACAGCAAATCTGTCAAATCCACCAGCACCTTCCTTTATAGAAGCAATTGGACTTATTTCTACGTTGATGCTTTACAAAATCTCTGGTAAAGTACTTTTTGTCCCTGTTGTAAATACAAAACGCACACACAACTAAAGACATTTTAAACATTAACCAAGTTCCATGAAAGATTTGAGGTGCTTCCAGACTGTTGATATGTTGTGGGTTCAAACACATTCCAGTAAATTCAGATTGCACCATGACAGTCAATATGGAACAAAGCCCATTCTCTCTCTTCCATCCTCCAAATCAGATAATTTTGCCATAAGGTTAAGTGGTGGGAAAAAATGCACCAGAAATTCTGGAGTAATATTTGCATGATGCAAGGTCATCTAACGACTCCACAAACAGATGTTCACTGTAGCCAATATATAACCACCCCACAAACTTTGTGCAAACAATTCAAGATGAATACTTGATGAACAGGTTGCCTGGAAGTGACCCTAGCCTAGCTAAACACAGTAAGCAAGGCAGTGCAGCAACGAATTGCCCAACCATTTGAGGAAAGTACTTTGAGACCCACACTCAAAAGGGCTCTCACATGGAAGTTATGTTTCATAGCTGCATGATTCCCATTCATCTCAATAGTAACTGTGGCTAATAACACATCCCTTCTACAGCTTCTTTTGACCTCAGCTCAGCATCTGTGCAGGCAAGGAGAATGCAAAGGACATGCACTGTGGGTGACAGAGATTTTAGCACTAGTTTAGCTGTCTGGACTGTACATCCCATTCTGGATCCCTGTACTCTATGTGATGATTATGGCACAGTTGGGCAAAAGAGCAACACAGTGGGATGCAGCCGCCAGTATGAACTGGAATAGCTCAGTCAGTAGAGCATGAGACTCTTAATCTCCAGGTTGTAGGTTGGAGCCCCACGTTGGGCAAAAGATTCCTGCGTTGCAGGGGCTTGGACTAGGTAACCCTCACGGTCCCTTTCAACTCTACAATTCTATGATTCTAAGGTCAAATAGAGATGGTGCATCTGAGCCTGTTCACAACTGCCTTATGAACACACCCTAAATTCCTTCACACAAACTTCCCTTTAGTCAACCAGCAGTACAGGCTATTATTGCACATCCCGGATGGCGACTGGGTGTGCATTTTGACCTATATAAAGCCCTTTAAGACCTGGATTTCCACAGACCTGAGAAGCGGTCGCCTTCTAAGTGGCCCATTGTGAGCTTCCACAAAGTGACCAAGAGCAAAAATTTGACACCAAACACATGTCAAATGGTCTCTCTCTCTCTCTCTCTCTCTCTCTCTCTCTCTCTTTCATTCATTCCACATTTGTGTGATCGCCTTCCCTTGACATGGATTTATGTGACTGATAATCTTTCGGAACTTGAGGGAGGGCCATAGCTTCGGGATAGAGGAATTGCCTTGTGGACATAGGCGCCGACTCCATGGGGCCTGAGGGGGCCCGAGCCCCCTCAAAAATTCGTTTGGGGGGGCTCCGCCCCCCCAATAATTTAAGAAAATTATTAGTTATATTATGCTTTGTAAAATCACAAAATTATGTTGGTATTTTTTATTTTCCTTGTTTGACGATAGTTACCTTTTAAAATACATTCAGTAATGAGTTAAAACAAAGCCACTCCCGATCTAGAGAGGGGGTGGGGTTGCGGGCTCTCGACCCATCAACAATCTCGCGGGGATTCCCCCTAGCTCATTAATATTCACTGCCCACGGCAGCAGCCAATCGGCTGCCGCAAAGGGCGGGCCCTCACAGGTTCACTTAAGGTCGGGGCAGCCCGGGGCTCGCCCCTTTCGTTCCCCCAGCAGCAGCGGTTTGGAGGTCTTGGGCCCCCCCAATATTTTTTATAAGTTGGCGCCCCTGCTTGTGGACAGGAAGTCCCAGATTCAATCCCCGCCATCTGCAAAAAGAGCTGAGAGAGACTTCCTGTCTGAAACCATAGAGAACGTCTGCCTGTCGATGTAGACAGTTCTGAGCTTGGTCTGGCCCAGTATAGGGCACATCCCTATGTTCCTAAGCACCAAAATTGGTTTGGTTTTCATGGTTGAGATCAGTATCTTCTGCTTCAGTATATGTGTGTGTGTATAAAATTTCAGAGAGTAATGGCTTGTTGAACCAACTCTTTATGACCTGCCATCTTTATGCTCTCCCTGCCCACTACATTGGTCTGTTGTAAAAGAAACCAGCCAATCGACAAAGAACGGACATCTCATGGCAATTATAACTGTGTTTTTGCTGGGTAATGTACAAGTCACCTCTCCAGAATTTCACCATGGCTGCTGCTACCTCTCTCCCCCGCCCCCTTGGCTTTGCTCAATCTGTGTTTGTGCTTCGTGCCACCTCATTTGGGACTTACGCCTAATAATTACCTCTAACTGGTTATACTAGAAGGTTCAGCTCATTAGCATTTGTTTAATAATCTAGTTCCAGTAGCTCAGACGGGCACACTTGGAAGGCAGATTTTGCTCAAGTTCCGAAATGAACCCAGAAAATTATGCCCTTGCCTGCGGCATGAAACAGAATGAAAATACAGCAGTTCAGCAATACACGCCCAGGAAATGAAAAAAGTGCAGTTTCTGTGAGGTCAGAGAAGGGCTAGGAAATCTTTCTGTCAAGAGCTACAATCCCTTGGGAGTGATCTGTCAGGGCTCACACTGTCGCAGTGGGGAAAGCTGTAGTGAGTGGGGGCTAGAGGAAAAAGTGGGATGGATGGACAGCCCATCTTCTCTCTTTTCGTCACCCCTTTTCTCTCTCAGTGTGCCCCCCTCTTCTGCTCTCTTTCTGCCCCTCCTTTCCTTCCTCCCCCCTCTTTTCCCCCACTTCCTTCCCCTGCCCCAGTGGACTGCTAGGGGAAGGTCAGATTGCTCTTGCCATGGCAGAGGTCTGAAGGGATCATTTGTTGATGGTTTCTGTTCCTCTTTCTCCTCCTCCTCTTCCTTCCATTGCTTTCTCTATACCAGTGTTTCTCAACCTTGGGTCCCCAGATGTTGTTGGACTACAACTCCCATCATCCCTGAGCTCTAGCCTTGCTAACTAGGGATGATGGGAGTTGTAGTTCAACAAGTCACGGATTGACTGATTTCATAAAACGTATATCCCGCTTGATTGTAAAACAAGACTCTTCAAGGTGTTTAAAGTCTTCCCCGCCCCCCCCGCCCCCCCTCTTGAATAAAAACTCAGGCACAGTACCTTGAATTCATGAAGTGACATCTGTCCCTTCTGGAACCGCATCATGAAATCTGTGGTCTCTGCCTGCTCATGCACCTCTTTGGTGCTTTCTTTCAGGGCTTCTGACAAGTCCTGAGGCATTCTGGCGGGGGAGGGGAAAAATTCAGTGTTAACTTAAGCATCTTACATACCAGCACTTTTGCACAGAAGTAAACTGGCAGTCTGTGGCAAAGCAGGATAAATTCACATCCTCAGTTCCTGACAAGAAAATGGACCCCTTTGTTCTTCAGCAAGGGGCGCCATATAATTAAAGCACATTTTCCCCCTCCAAGAATCATGGGAACTGTAGTTTACCCACCACAGAACTACACTTCCCAGCATCTTTAACAAGTTACGGTTCCCAGGATTCTTGGGAGAGGAGATATTCTGAATGTGCTTTGAATGTTTGGTGTCTATGCAACTAGAAATATGCAATTCAGATACCACCCCCCAAAAGTGGCATGCCTCTGAACAACAAAGTCTTTAACAAATAAGAAATGTATACTGATATAATAAGCTTTCATGAGTAGTCTAATTCTTCATACACATTAAACGTTAGCCTCAGTTGTCAGGTGTTACATGCATGCAGGCGTCAAGAGAAACCGTGATGCCATAAAACACTAAAAGTACAAATGCAAAAGCACTCTACTCATGAGATTTCTTTTGCACTTCACCACAAGGTCCCAGTTTGAAAAATAAAATAAAGCCATTCCACAGCAAAATCAAAACATCTGACAACAGAGGTAGGTCCCGCAAAATGACATACATTTCAAACACATTGCTCCACAGAGAATCCTGGGATCTATAGTTTGTTACTTGGGAACTGTAGTTCTGTACAGATTCCCATGATTCCTCGGGAAAAATAATGTGCGTAAGATGTCCGGTGTATATGCAACCAGAGGCCAAGGTAAAGAGGAGCATCTTCAGCATGTGATGGAAGCCATACCAATGAAGGTGCCAGACGGCACACATCTGGGTGAGAAGGGTGTCCAACAGTGCTGGGTGCTGCCACAGAGAATGCCCTCTCCTGGGCAACACACACACCGCACTTCCGAGGATGCTGGACCTACCAAGAGCCTCCCTCCCTCCCTGCTAATCGTAACACCTGAGAGAGTCTGCGTAAATTCCTTCGAAGGGTTGTCTCCAGCCCAGGATTGCCACTCACCTTTCAGAGCGCTGTGCCATTCTCCTCGCTTTGTTATTCTGCGGCCGCTCTCTTTCTTCTCTTCCTCTTCCCTCTCGGCTCCTCGCTCCCTTTCTCTCCAGAGTTTGAGAAGCTACTGAGTTAGGCATCTGGTCTCCCCGCATCTTTCTTTATACTTTTGCTCCGAGGTCACGTGCTGAGCCCGGGGAACATCTGACCTCACTGTACAGTTCTCTTTCACCACGCACATGCACGCGCACATACTCCCCTCGATGAGGAAGCTGAACCCGTCCCTCTTCTTCCTCCTCTGGGAAAGGGAGGGAGGAGGGAGAGTCAGCTGACGCAGCTTGACAACTAAGCACAACAACAGGATGTCAAGTGAGAGACATCTCTCTCAAGAATCCTGGGCATTTTGCCCAGGCTGGTTTTAACTCCTTGTCTTCCATCTAAATCAGGTTAACCTGGAATATTCTCAAGTATGGAATGCTAGTACAATGACTCGTGAATATCTGCCACTGCTTCTATGCAAACACTGGGGAGAAACAGCTTTTCGGTGCATTAAGTATTTTTTTTTTAATCAATATGATGATTCATTTATTAATTGTGTTCCCCACCCTTCAGAACTATAGCTCAGCAGCAGAGAATCTGCCTTGGAGCCTCAGGTTCAATTCATGGCATCTCTGGGTACAGCTGGGAATGTCGCCCCCCCAAAAAACCCTGAAGAATCAGGAAATGCCATGCTCTCTGTTCCAGCACGCAATGAGATCCTCCGTTTTCTCTGATTAACCCCCTGATGTTTACTTTGGAACAAAAGTGACCATGAGTTCAGTGGGGATGATTCCTATCACACCAACCCCGCCAGGAAGATGGATGGGGAGATACAGTGGTACCTCGGGTTACATACACTTCAGGTTACATACGCTTCAGGTTACACACTCCGCTAACCCAGAAATAGTGCTTCAGGGTAAGAACTTTGCTTCAGGATGAGAACAGAAATTGGGCTCCGGCGGCACAGCGGCAGCAGGAGGCCCCATTAGCTAAAGTGGTACTTCAGGTTAAGAACAGTTTCAGGTTAAGAACGGACCTGCGGAACGAATTAAGTACTTAACCCGAGGTACCACTGTACTTGTATCTCAGCTTTGCAAATAGAGAAACCGAAGGGTTTTAAAAAAAAAAATTAAAAATTCATTTTTAAACAAAATACTAACAACCTAAAATGTTTGCTAATATAGAGGCCTGCTTTCTAAGACCAGTAACCCCAGAGTCCAAAATCTGCACTACTGCTGATGGGCCATTTTCAGAAAATAAAGTATAATTGAATCAGAAAGTGCAATGAATAGTATTGTCAACTGGCCAGGGCAGGGCAGGGAGGAAACGAGCCTGACTTAATCTTGTTCCTTTCACTACAATTTTATCTATAGAAATATAAGACATTAGCCATGATGTTTAGAAGAAGTACAACCTCTGCGTATCAGACGTTGGGGACAAACAATGGGTCATTGTCTTCATGTCCTGTTTGTAGGCTTTCCTGAAGTATCTGGATAACTCAGAGGTGGGAAACTTGTGTGGCTCTCTGGATGCTGTTAGACTCCAGCTCCCATCGCCTCTGACCACTGGCCATGCTGACTGAGATTGTTGGGAGTTGAGAATTGATAATAACATCTGAAGGGTCACAGGTTCCCCATCTCTGGGATAGGCAGAAGACCTTTGGTCTGTTCCACTAAGACTAAGGGTATTGTGCTCTTGAAAATAAGTAGGAGATGCTTTTGAAGTAGTACTACATGCTATCTGCAGATCAAGCTGCTGCAAAAAAGTACAGGAGCAGGGCCAGATAAGAAAGGTGGCAACTCTTCGCAGAAATTAATGACATGGAACCATGGAACACTAAGCAACATCATAATATAAGGTGGTTCATTGACTGATTGGTCCAATGTAGATGCAGGGCCTCTCCAATATTGACATGTAGAAAATGGCTAGCTGAGGATGTGCATTTTCATTTGTTTTGGCTTAAGAGGAAGGCATTTTGAGCCAAGTGGCTGGAAGTTCGGAAAAGGCAAATGTGTTGACACTGCAGCTGACTCAGTCAAGCTTCTTCACTGCTTCACTTTTCTTCGCTGGACACAAGCAGATCATTCCAGAACACCATTATGAATGTGCTCAGGTCTGTTGCATGACTAGCTAGCTGTCAGATGCTGACCCATTCATTCCCTGTGTCAATGTCAGATTCCAATGCCATTCTGACCAAAAAATTGTATATGGAATGAAAGGAGGCGCCATCTTGTCCTTTGCCTGAGGCGCCAAAATGTGGCAAGCAGTTCCGCCACTGTGCTCGTTTTGCGTATAAAGTAAAATAATTATATAACAGCACGGGTTGTCACAAGAGGCTGATGCATTCTATGAGCTGATATAGCGAAGTACCATATATGTTGATGACTGTCTAATGGTTCCATGTAAGAATGACCATGAAGGACAATTACCACGAAGTTCTGGAGAGATTCTAGTTTAGCAGCAGGAGCAGGGATCAGAGCCTACAAATGACAGCCTTCCTCGCAGTTCACTTGACTCACATACCATTCGCTTTCAGGCATCGGATTTACCTCACAGAGCACCATCGTGTTTTCACAGGTGTTTCACTGGCATTACTCATCTATTCATCACAGCTGTCCAAGGTGTTCAGTGTGACAGCAGTTTCCCCACTTCAATATGTAGGGACAGAGAAAGAGCAGTATGGGGGAAATAGGGTATAAAACCTGTGCTGTCACAAAGACCCCACATTTATCAGGATTTAAGAATAATTCCAGTGTGGTGTAGGCAACTGATAGAACAGAGTCTGGGAAGCTCAGGTCTGGGGGGTGGGGGGCAAATGAAGCTCTTGAAGCTTCTCTGTACAGTGGTACCTCGGGTTACATACGCTTCAGGTTACAGACTCCGCTAACCCAGAAATAGTACCTTGGGTTAAGAACTTTGCTTCAGGATGAGAACAGAAATCGTGGTCCAGTGGCGCGGCGGCAGCAGGAGGCCCCATTAGCTAAAGTGGTGCTTCAGGTTAAGTACAATTTCAGGTTAAGAACGGACCTCCAGAACGAATTAAGTACTCAACCTGAGGTACCACTGTATGGGCATAGCCAAGGGGGTGCAGGGGGACCTGCCCCCTAGATCAAATAAAACAATAGAAATACTTAACTAACTAACCAATCATGACGTTCTGCCCCCTAACAAAGTCCTATCCCCCCCCCCCAATCCTGGCTATGCCCATGCTTCTCTGCTGGCCCTCAGGACTCCCCTCACTGGCCCTTCTTTCCAGCCTCTTTGCATGTTCATGCCCAGCTAGAATGTGTCTCTGAACTTTAATCATTCCTCCTGCTTGCCTGGATGGAAGCTTAGAGAGGAGTATGTGAGTCTGTGTAGAAACCAGCCTACTGCACAGACTTTAGGATCACCAGGAGTTGAGGAAATATGCCTCTTTCCACCTGCACCAACCAACGGTTTTTGTGTGACAGAAAGATATACACCATAATGCAAAGCAGTGATGAGACAGTATGCTTAGTGAACAGCATGTATGCCTTTGGTGACTCCCAGTATCACCAACCGCACTCCCCATGATGCTCAACAGTACCCATTGCTTTGCTGAACTTTCTCCCCTCATCGAGTTGTTGAAGGCACAGCACCTTACCATAAATAAAAATAAAATAAATCCAGTTGGTAGAGCATGAGAGTCATGGATTCGAGCCCCATGTTGGGCAAAAGATTCCTGCATTTCAGGGGTTAGACTAGATGCCTCTTGTGGTCCCTTCCAACTCTACAATTCTATTATTCTAAATCTGACAGATCTCTGAAAAAATGGCCACAGTGGTTGGTTCAACAATAGCATTGAAGTATTTTTGCACAATAATATTTTCCTAAATTATCATTATATTCTGTTTTTCCTTTAGAAAGCTTAAGATTGCTTACATTGGGTTTTCATTTAAAGACTGCCCTGGTCCCCATTTCCTTAGCTTCGCCATTGTTACAAGGCTAGATGTTCCTGGACTGTACACTGGGACTTACATGCAACGACATTACCAGTTATAGCACATGACAGTAAATCTGAAAGTCAGCCTTAAGTTACCTCCGAGACTGGCTGTATCTTTTCCAGCTTCAGGGAACAATGCCAGAGGTTAGTTTCGGAGAGGGTGCATGTATTACTCAGCAAAAGCAATGCCTTCCTTATAAGGGAACATCGTGACACAGCAAAATGTGCTGCTAAAGCCTCAAAAGGAAATGCTGAATCAGAAAACAGAATGTACAGCTGTGTGCAACAGGAAAAAACAACAGCTATTCTGAAAGCGGTAACAGATTTGTTCGTAGAGGCTGAAAGGCCTCCTTGTCAGTGCAAGGGAAATGCAAGAGGGAATGGACAAAGGTTAACAATTATTGAGTGAATTCAACAATTAAGAAAGCAAAACTAGTTTCACAAGTGTTTTGGTAGCACAATTATGTTTGCCCACAGCCAGGCAACTCACATGTTATACTCCTATGGGGCAGTCATTTGTTTTTCTACAGACAGATCAAACTTTGAGCTCGATGTTATGGTTCACATGCCAGGAAAACAGTGAGGAATTCCAAGGACATTTTCCATTAGACATTTGTGTAGCAGATTGTGCTGAAAATAAAAGCTGGCATTCAAAGCAATCAGCTTTCTAGCCATCATGATAATTAACAAATCTTCCAGAACTGCTGAGAAGAGCAGAGGTTACAACATACCCCACTTTACATGGCAAACTGTGTACTTACTCAGTGCTTGTCTATCTCCTCCAGTTCATGAGAAATCTACAAATGATCTTTAATGTAATAAAAAGGTAAAGGTACCCTTGCCCGTCAGGGCCAGTCGTGACTGACTCTAGGGTTGCGCACTCATCTTGCTCAAGAGGCCGGGAGCTGGCACTGTCCGAAGACACTTCCGGGTCACGTGGCCAGCGTGACGAAGCTGCATCTGGCGAGCCAGCACCAGCGCCACACACGGAAACGCCGTTTACCTTCCCGCTAGAAAGTGGTCCCTATTTATCTACTTGCACTTAGGCGTGCTTTCAAACTGCTAGGTGGGCAGGAGCTGGGACCGAACAACGGGAGCTCACCCCGCCACGGGGATTCGAACTGCCGACCTTTCGATCAGCAAGTCCTAGGCTCTGTGGTTTAACCCACAGTGCCACCCGCGTCCCTTTAATGTAATGCATTCAGTCAAACATTAAACAATGCATTCCATGAAATATAGACCATTTGATAGAGTATGTTTGCTACTGGTTGTGGCTTTCTCTATCATTGCTGAAGTCCCAAACTCATCTACTTGAAAGTAAATTATGGGAAAATAAATTGGATTTATGAATAAACACGGTTATATCAGGGTGTAAGAGGCTGTACCTGATCTCTTATTCTCACAGTGTAGAGAGGAGAGAGGAGCTGTGAAGTAATGATCATATATTTCAAATCAGGAAAGTTGTGGATTAGCACCTTCTTGCTCCAAGTCATCAAATCTTTGGGAAATGCTTGTATTAGTAATGGCCAATGGACCCCCAATTTGCACACTGGAAAGTTTTCCGTTCAGTCCCATACTACAGCAATAGTGCTTCCTGATGTGCTTCTCTCAGTCTCCCTTTCCATCATAGTCCTGTACTTTGGCACTTGTTCTAGACCCCCATTCAGCAAAATGTGTGAGGACACACAGTGTGTCAGCTTCACCCCAATGTCCTCCTGTACATTGGACCCATCTCTCCACTCCTGATCTTCACCCTTCACCCATTCAGAGATTCTTAATGTTTTCAGCTAAGTGTACTGACGATCTACCTTCAGACCATCTGGAGACTGGAGTTGGCAAGGCTGATGTGCAAGGGGGTGTTCAGGATCAGACAGGTGTTCATGGTGCCAATCACCTGAACACACCTATAGTTTCAGTCATTATGGTCCATGTTCTAGTAGAACTGTAATTCCTGGGACCTTAGCAGAGCATCACGCACATCCTTGCAATGCCTTCCCTTGGTTTGTTTCATTTGCACAAAACCAGCAGCGTTTTCCCCTCAGGAAACTGTCTAGATTAATCTAGCCAAGCCACTTTGCAGCCTGCTGTAACATACACATGTGAAAAACAGCCACAAGAACATCTCCTGTTAAGATAGGAGCCAGCATCTCCACTTGCAAAAGTGGTTTGATGCCTTGACAATGAGTCTCCTGTTGGGGAGAAAAAGACCCAGGTGTGGCTCACTTGGTGGGTCAGAGCTGCATCAATAGTCTCCCAGCAGCAATGTTGCTGCGACTTAGTGAGAGGAAGCTGTGTGGATGCACTTGTGGGAGCAGCCAACAGGTTCTTCTAGTGCATCTTCTCAGCTTTGACCTTGCCACCAGCTCAGTCCTCCCCTCCTGGTTAAGTGCCAACAATACCACTGCTAGGAAGCGATTGTTGCTGTTCTGCACCATGGCATGAGCCACTCCTGGAGGGACCACATAGCTTAGTAGAGAGCTCATGTTTCTTTGCACACAGAAGGTTCCAGGTTCAGTCCCTGGCTTAGAAGGATCAGGTAGCAGGGGACATGGGAGACTTTCCCCCTTAGCTGCCAGAGAGCTGTTACCAGTCAGAACAGAATAGTATTGCAACAGACTGAGTTGGCAGCTACCGGTCAGAATGAAATTGGCCAGATTGCTGGATCTGGCCTGAAACTGCAATGCATACACACTATGCGTGCCCAAATGATTTTGATTAAATGAAAATAGATGGTGATCCCTTGGTTCACCTGTATAATATTTGTCAATCACTAGATCATATAGGCTTCAGAGCGTCTGAATCAGCTTAGATGGGAGGGCATGTGGTTCTGGACTAGACTCACAGCAGATGTGAATACAGAGCCTAAGACTGGATTCAAGTCAATCAGTCATTGGCTTGGAACTGCCGCAGATCACAAAGGCAGCTTGATAGGCGAGGCTCATTTTTGTGTAGGTGTGAGATCAGGAAAGTCATTGCAATGGGAAGGAGCATAGTGAGTTCTAAAGGGCTCCAAGGGAGGCCAGTAACCCTGCTCAGTTGGTTGAGCAGGAGACTCTTAATCTCAGGGTTGTGGGTTAGAGCCCCAAGTTGGGCAAAAGATTCCTGCATTGAAGGGAGCTGGCCTAGATTGCCCTTGTGGTCCCTTCCAACTCTACAATTATATGATTCTACAAAATCAGGAAGCTGTTCCACTGCAAACTGGAGGTCAGGTCGTTGTGACTCCTTTAACTACTGCTTGTCCTGCCATACCAAGGAACACTATCCTTAAAGGTAAAGGGACCCCTGTCCATTAGGTCCAGTCGTGACCGACTCTGGGGTTGCGCGCTCATCTCGCTCTATAGGCCAAGGGAGCCAGTGTTTGTCCACAGCTTCTGGGTCATGTGGCCAGCATGACTAAGCCGCTTCTGGCAAACCAAAGCAGCGCACAGAAACGCTGTTTACCTTCCCGCTGGAGCAGTACCTATTTATCTACTTGCACTTTGATGTGCTTTCGAACTGCTAGGTTGGCAGGAGCTGGGACCAAGCAACAGGAGCTCACCCTGTTGCGGGGATTCAAACCGCCGACCTTCTGATCGGCAAGTCCTAGGCTCTGGTTTAACCCACAGTGCCACCCGCATCCCTACACTATCCTTAAGCAGGCTCAAAAACAAAAAGCATCTCTGATATGACAGAAATGACCTTGATCCTAATGGCAGTATTAATGATGCATCTGGAGAGAAGAGAGCACACAATGAGCCCCAGGTAATTATTGCTTGTGTGATGCAGGTGCATATGAGACATCTCTGGAATGAGCTGATGTACACCTTGCTGATGTACACACACATACACACACATACACATACACACCAGTGACTCATCGTATTGACATATATGACAGAAGCTGGACCGACACACAATGCAGGAAACCGTCCTTCAGGGCTGTGCTCTGAAGATATAATAGGCATTGTTCTTGAAGACGGGGAATTCCTCTGGACATTTAGGCTCTAGCCGTATGGACTCTTACTCGGGACTTAAGCCCCACTGAACAGAACGTAACCAGGCAAAAGCCTTCGCTGTGAGCTGGAAAGTGGAAAAATGAACTGGGGCTAAGAGATCTGCCTTCTGTGCTTTTGAAATAGTAACATACACTTCTGGTTCTTACAGTACAATCCTAAGCATGTTTACTAAGAAGTAAGTCCTACTGAGTTCAGTAGGACTTAGTCCCAGGTAAATGTGTATAGTATGGCTTTCTTGTCTTCTCAGATTAACAATTTGGCTAAAAGCAGAGGTAAGACACGCAAGAATAAAATATGGTTATTTTTTTGTGGAGGAGGTTCATTTGTCTTTTCTTGTTTCTTGAAAATTCTATTTGGTTTATATTTCATTTGTTCAAATTGCATTAGTTTTGAGTTCCATGAATTAGCATTTCATCTTAATATTTGTCTTGGAGTGTTTCTCCGCTAATTTCCCTTTTCAAAAGAAAATTGCTGCTCATGGACATCAGATACACACTTTAGTATATGTATTTTGCCCGAATAAAGTGCCAGTTTTGAAGAATGAGTGTGTTTAGGGTCATGCATTGTTTCAGAAAGGACAAATGAGGTAGATTCATGTTTAGATGTGAACTGAATTGAATTTCTAACCCAATCACTGGCTCTTTAATTACATCTGTTGAGAACACAGAATGAGCTGTTGGTTTGCCTAGATGGCAATGGTGGCTGGATATAACGTTGCTGCAGATCTCTCACTCTTTCATGCCAGCTGAGCAAACATGTTCTTAAAAAAACAACCCTGTACTATTTGACTTGTCCTAAATTCAGGGAAATATTAGACATGACCTACTCAGAGTCACAAAAGTCATGACATTGTCTAGTAAATCTGTATAGCCGTCTTTCTTGACAAGTTCAGAATCCCTTAGAAAGCTTACTGTTCCTGCTCATGCTGCGTTGCATTGAGTGTGGAAGTCTGCCAGCTTATAAACCAATGCAACCCATCTCAGTTTTTTTAAAAAATAAATCTTTCAACAGAGAACACAACAGAGTAAAAACTCTGTATAAGAAATAGGTGTAGTTTTAAGGGCATGTATTATTCATATTTCCCCTGGAGTATTCATTAAGGAACAGAAAGAGTTAAAGGCACAGCAATCAGATCGCTTGGAAAAATAGTTGTTTCTAGATCATTCTGAAGGTTTAAAAAAGAAGTAGGGATGTGAGCCAATGCATACAGCTGCAATCTCAGGAAAAGCAGCAGGAAACCATTTGATTCAATACAGGCTCACATGTTCTCACCACAGTGACTCAGCAAAAGTGGCCTCAAGACTGGAACAGCTTAATCAGCAAGTGTGGAGAGGCAAACAAAGCCTACCATGACACAGCAAGATGTAGAGACAGATGCATGACTTGGAAGGTTCTTGAGAGGGTTAGTCAGCACAGTTCAGACCATTAGCTCTTTCTCTGTACCGTGTGCTGTTGTTTTGTAGCTGGAACTCATAATGCAGAAAATATGGCTGAAGGGCTCCTCCAGATTGATGTGGGTTTTTTATGGGTCAGTAAAAAGGGACAGCAAATAAGAAGAGTTGGAACATGGGGATGAGTAGCAGAGCATCCATTTGTCCTAACTCCTTATTCCCCCGCCCTGACACTAATCCTGTACAATACATAAGGATCATGTTGTTACACCTCCCCTCGGAGGAATCCTCTTTGGAAGTTGACTTGGAGCTCCTCAAGGCAGACAGCACAGAGGAGCAACCTGTGTTGAAGGGATTGTGAGGCACAGCAGGGAAATCGGGGACTTCAGGGGTCACAGCAGCTCAACCTCTTCCTCAAGACAAAGATAACCCCTTCACAGAATCAGCAGCAGAAGCTGAACAGCTGTCAAATCCTAAGGAGCACAGGCACTTAAAGGTGAAGTCTCAGCCAGACACTAGAAGACCGAGTGTGTGCCTGAGGAGCAACTCCTCCAGAGTAAATGTATATGTGAGTAAGCTTCACAGGTAAAATGAAATATGCAAGCCACACAGGTATCTTGTGTGTTCTGGGTGAAGCCTTGGAAGGTCAGGTTTCAAAGTCGTCTTCTTCCAGGCTCAGAGTGGTGGAACAACATCTCTGCACCTTGCCACCTTGATGGTCACTAGACCACCCCTTGTTTGGACCGTGGACTGTAAGAACATAAGATGAGCCCTGCAGGGTTAGGCCAATGGCTCATCTAGTTCAGCATCCTGTTCTCACAGTGGCCTATCAGATGCCTATGGGAAGCCCCAAAGCAGAACCTGGGAGCAAAGCATTTTCCCTGCGATTCCCAGTGCCTGCCATTTAGTGGAGTTGGAACATAGCCATCCAAGCTAGTAGCATCTGAGAGCTTTATCCTCCAGATTGCTTCTGGACCTCACTTCTTGTGTTAAAGAACTGCTTCTTGTTCTTCCTTCTTCTTTCGCCCTCCCATTTAGACTCCAGACTATGGAATGGCTCTTATTCTTGGACTTTCTCTGTTAACTCTTAGCTGCTCACCTTGAGGCTTGGTCAACTAATCTTGGGCCATCATGAAATAATGATCCAGTTCTATGTGGATCATACAAGAGAAGAGGGGGAAATGACCTTCCTGTGGGTTAAAAACGGTCATGTGAACTCAGCCCTAAGAGTTCCACTGGCAAAAATAAGAAGAGGAAATCATTTCCGCTACAAGCAGCAGTTATGTGAAAATGCAAGGGAAAATACTGATGGACATATCACAAAAGTTGATACTATCAGCAGTTTCTATTGAGTTCCAGTTCCACTCAGATATGCTCAGCACTTCTAACAGTGGCAGACCATGGCATCTCAGATGTCAGTGGCACTCTGTGCGGCACCAAAATCTGCCCCCTCCCCAATGCCTCTTGCCTTCCATTGAAGTAATAGTGGCAAAGCTTGCTCTGGCATCCCAGAAATTCCATGCCTAGTGCGATTGCATTGGCTGCACTCCCCAAGAGATGCCTCTGCTTCTGAAAAGCTAGGAGATAAATATCCAGTATTTAGGACTGGTGCAAAATGGGATAGTCTGGAGTGCCTA
Organism: Podarcis cretensis; assembly: GCF_951804945.1. Classification (NCBI taxonomy): domain Eukaryota; kingdom Metazoa; phylum Chordata; class Lepidosauria; order Squamata; family Lacertidae; genus Podarcis; species Podarcis cretensis. The sequence continues at coordinate 27,902,947 of NC_137179.1, read as the reverse complement.
GAGTAGACTGTTCCACTTTAGACTGTAGGGAAGTCGTAAGACCTGAAGTCTGAAATGGTGTAGACCATTCAACTCTTTTCAGATTGTTACCACCTCATTCTCTTGCATATGTAGGTAATGGCAAAGGACCCTTGTATGTTTAAGTCCAGTCAAAGGCAACTATGGGGTGAGGGGCTCATCTTGCTTTTCAGGCTGAGGGAGCTGATGTTTGTCCATAGATAGCTTTCCGGGTCATGTGGCCAGCATGACTAAACTGCTACTAGCACACGGAGGACTGTGACAAGTGCCAGAGCACATGGAAACCTTCCCTCCACAGCGGTACCTATTTATCTACTTGCACTGGTACGCTTTTGAACTGCTAGGTTGGCAGAAGCTGGGACAGAGCAACAGGAGCTCACCCCGTTGTGGGGATTTGAACTGCCGACCTTCCGACTGGCAAGCCCAAGAGGCTCAGTGGTTTAGACCACAGCATATGTAGAAGAGACTGAGATCGAATAAAATGCGTAACAGCTGGATGGAGAGAATAAATCAGAAAGAGCAGCAAACCAAAATGGAATAGGCTTGTCCCTGTCATTCGCATGTAAAATTTCTTAAGAGAAAAGGTCGTTTGAATTGGGGAAGTTCTGATTTCTCAACTAAAGCTGTTGTGTCTCTACTTGTCTGTTATATCTCTGAGAAGCCAGAAAATCAAAGGTTTAGAAAAAAGGTCTTAGAAACCAGGATAATTTTTATTTTATATTAAATCAAAGTTCTGCGGAATGCTCTTCTTGGGAAGACATGTCTGGCACCTTTGTGGTCAGTCTTTACATGCCAGGCTAAGACCTTTAGGCTTCCCCAGGTCTTCAATGTTGCCTCTTATGCTGGTTGCCACTTTTTAAGTTGGGTGTGTGTGCAGGACCCCCTCTCCCCCTCTGCTCACTGCTTTCCCCATTAGTTACTCTGAGCCAGAAAGGAGAGGTGTGATTTTGTGCCCTCTGACACACCCCTGCCCTCACTCAGACAGTTTTATGTATTTTGTACTGTTACTGTTTGTTGTACAAACCATGAGATAACCATGAGTTATATCCCATAGACAAACCATGGCTTCTCTCCAAAATTTGGTTTCTTCTCCAGCTGCTAGTCTTGGGTGGGTGTCTGGGGTGGTGTGTCTGGACAAAGCACAGCGAAGGAAGGATGCTAGGTTCACATGTATCATGAAGCCATAGTTAAAACAAACTAAAGCTCGTAAGCCACCAATGAGCCATGGCTTTTTATCATGGTTTGTTGCCAGTAAACGAAGCACAATTAAACCACTGGGCACATAACACTAAGTTATGATTTAATGAACCATGGTTTAGCATTGCGTGTGAAACGGACCATTGGATACAGCAGCAGCAGCAGTTCTAGCGACCCTGTAACAACACATCTCTGGTGCCAGAACAATGCAAGTATAGAATTGCTTTGCCCAATGTTTACAGAATCATAGAATTGTAGAGTTGCAAAGTAGGCCAACATTGGCACATCAACATTTAGGGTGAAACTTAACCGCCTTTTCATATTATCCCAATTACTGTAATCATATATTTGTACCCGAAGTATTAAATGCAAAGCTCCTAAAGGATTGCCCCTTATGTGAATGCAGCCAGTGTTGCAAAACTGTAGTTACCCTCAAAATAATGAGCCAGCTTTGCTGTATTATAAAATTGCTTAATATTTTAAAATGACATTTGCAGTTTTGCTTCTGCTTTCTGAAACTTGCGCTGTGACACGTCAAGCATTGCTCAGCAGTCAAATAGGGTACTGCTGCCTCTATTTTCTGGTAGAGCTCTTGTACCTTCACAAATTCTTTACAAGGCAGAAATAACACAGGAGCTGTTTTCCCCAGCTTGGAGAAGTAGTCTTAAACATTTTTAGAACATAAAAAGCCTGTAACAGCTTGCCTGAAATGCAAAATAGGCACACGATCATATGCAAGGTAATCCATAAGACGAGGAAGACAAAGAACTGTAAAGTAAGCTCTGCTGACCTCTGCTGGCCTGTTTATTTTGGATGCAAGCTCTTTTACATGGACAAAGAACAAGATTTCTGCATAGAGAAAAAGTGCGAAACTTTTAAGTCTGTCACAAGAAGTGGCAATCTTACCCGGATGTATTTCCCAGGACTTATGCAAGTGGATAGGTTGAGATTGGCCAATAGCTCCTAGCATATAGTGGCATGCCTACATGTACACTCTATGTAACTTTATGTACATGTAACTTTATGTACACTCTGTACACTGATTTATTGGGTTTCCTGCTCTAAACAGAAGTACTTTTTTGTGTGAGAAAAGTATAAAAGGGTGAAGCTGCTGCCTGTGAACATTGGCTTTCCCTGAGCCCTGAGCCATTGGCGATGGTGCCTGGTTGAATGGCTTAGTAGGAGACAATTTCCTAGAGACATTTTAAGAGGCGCTGTGGCTTGGCCCTTTCATCCCCACTGCAGGGAACTAGTTCAGCAGTCATGAATGGAAAGCTCTGGCTGGACAAAGGAAGGACAGAAATCTTATGCTCTCCAGGCCTACAATTTTTTTGATCAGGAGTAATGGCTGATGAAAATCATGGAATACACAGAGATGGCAAAACTGATAGCGGTGATAAGAGCCACAGGTTTAGAATCTTTCAAGGAGGACTGGAAACCTTTTCTGGTCTATCTAAAATAAAACTTCTCATATGCAAAGTCCACAGTGGGGTTTGAAGTCTAAGAAAGAAAAAAAAAATATAGCAGAACCTATAAGAACTTTGTTTAAAAGAATGAAACTGGGTATGATGGAATTTTAAAAACACAATTGCATGTAATTGCAATTATAAACACCGAGGTTGAGTGAGCGGGAATTCATCAATTTTGTAGACTAGGATTATAACTGTTGAGTGATGAAGTGTACCTTTGAAATGAAATGAAATATTAAAAGTGTGTGTGATAGAAATTATTTTTAGTTTGGATGTGATGGCTCTAGTAGTAAATACAGATGGTGTCTGATACCAGCAAGAGCACCATTGTTCCTTTCCTTCCACTGCCTTCCCAGACAGGACTCTGTTGAGGATGCAGAGCCACCATCTCTTGCTCAGAAGCCCAGAATCTTCTCCTGCTCCTCCTCTTCCCCACCTTGCAAGGTGGCATTTTATGCCAGGAGGCAAGGCCCACACTTCAGTGAAAGCACGCACATCTCTAGTGAAGTCAAATATTGTCTTTAATAAGGAATATAAAAGGCAAGTCTCCCAGTTACATGGAATAATTCGGTATTTCACCCCATCAAGCTCCACCCATTAACACAGTGAACGCTGTTTCCTCAGTGTGTTTTCTGATAATGCACAAAAAGTGTCCAGCCTCTGCAGCAAAGAGGGATAGTTTGTGAGGAGGAGCTCTAAGGGAAGGTTATGGCAGGGATAGAGAGATCATGATCAATGGGGGCCGTATGAATTAGTTTCAGAAGAGAGGCTGCCTCCTGGATGTTCCTGTTTAGGAGGCAGGAAGAACCCAGCTTTAGAAGGATTTGGTACCACTGAGAAGACATATGCCTCCTTCCCTGTGTTGCTTCATGAGAAAGGTACCTGGGATGGCTACAGTGAACTTGGGTGTTCTCAAAGCAGTCCTTACACAACAGGCAGTGTTGTAACAGAGGCCCGCTGGGGTTGTTACCCTACTACCAACAGTGTTCTCTGGTCATACAAAGGGTTTCCATCGTTCCTGCTCAGCCAGGGGAGGGCAAAGGATGGAAAAGACACAGACAAGCTGCTCTGTTTTACAACGCAGTGCAGCTGCCTGCAGGGCTGGTAAGAAACTACAGAGCCCACTACCAATTTCCAGCATGGCTTCTTAGTAGTCTCTTCATCACGAAAGGAACAACGAAACTGTCTTGCCCACAAAGGAGGAAACCCAAGCCCGTCGACTCACCAGGCGGCGACCCATTTGGCAGCTCTGCAAACCCTTCCCGCTTGTTTCTCTCTTGCGCCCCCAAATGCAGCAATGATTAATCTAACCCCAAAGCAGCCTAGAAAAGGAGGCAGGAGGAGAGGAAAGGGGTGGTGGGGGAAAGGTGTCTCTTCCCCAACACACTCTCCTTTTGCTTCCCTCCTCTCCTACCCCAAGAAAGAGGAGTGCAGTGCAGCACACAGGTCCTCTTGAAACCACAGCACACCAGTCCACAGTAGGGTTCATAAAGCAAACATTGCCTCCTCTTCTTTGTCCTTCTTCCGCGGAGGGCCAGAGCTGCTGTTGGAGGAAGGAGCTCCAGTTGGGGGACTGGGAAGCGTAGGCAGCCGTTCTGCCACTTTTGCTCGCTCTTCCAGGAACTTGTCAAACTCTGGCAAGGAAGAAAAAAGGGAGAATGAGCAATCAAATCAAGAGTTGGAAAAGCCCCGAGCATTGCTTCTTATGTAATCGTTTCCATGGACTGGACACATCTATAATTCCAGATATATTTGGAGATTGATAGTTCACATTCACTGTTCAGGGGTGCCAATTATAAACACAACGCCTTCATGCAGGACATTTCTACATGATTAAACATGGGAGAAACACATCCCAATAGACCTGTGCAAGGAGAGCCACATTTTGGGATTTTTTAAAAAAATCCCATTTGCTGAAAAGCCATTTGCACAGATTGCTTATTCATAGAAAATGTTTTATATATATATATAAATGTATAGACATGGAATCAATCAGCAGAAAACATCCCATGCCTGCAAGAATTCATTGGAAACGTAACCCTCAAAGGCAGGGCACAGGGTCTGCTAGCAACTTGCCTTCGCTGGTGACACCCTTTGGATCCACCGTGTCGTTTCCCTGAGAAAAGAGAACACAAGGAAGTGTGGAAATTATGGCAGATCAAATGAAAGTGTGCAGGGCTTAATTACATGGACAGAAAATCCAATTTTTATTGGGACAGGGACCTAGTGTGTGCTTACTCACCTTGGTTTCCATCACCCATACCAGTAGAAACAGACAGCATTTTAAGGCAGAAACAGGATGACATGTGGATACCAAAAGTCTACTTCCCCAAACTACCATTTTAGTCAAACAACAGTCATTGCATTTCAGAAAGGATGAAATGCAGAGAAATTAGTTCTACACCAACATCAGAACAGACAAGACAGTGGAAAAAGCAGATCCTGTTTTAGCCAGTAAGTGAGGAGGCTGATTCACACAACTAACTTTCCTGTGGCAGGAAGCTTCAGCTATGTTTGGCCTGCATTTGGTTCATGGCAAACTAGTTATTTGAGAATTGAAAACTCAGGTCATGTTTAGGGTTTACGATGATGTAATCCTGGACTGGGGTGTGTGGAAATGAAATGACCCACGGCACATAGTGTGGCAATGCAAACCACACCTTAGCTCAATATACTGCAAGCAGTGGGTGCTTACAGTAGTTTGCAAAGTAGTAAGAATGGGAAGGGGCATTAGAAGCAAAGGAAACTGCATAATGACATGCCAGACCAGTGATGCATGGAGCTCAGTGAAGTTGGCCGCAGAGGCAGGCAATGTAGTGCCTTCCAGATGTTATTGGACTCTAACTCCCATCAGCCCCAGGCAGCGTGGCCAATGATCAGAGATGATGTGAGTTTGAAGCAACATCTGGAGGGTATCACACTGGCTATTTCTGCAAAAGGGTTTCCGAACAGGCATCTTCCAGCCCCACATGAAGATGCCAGGGATGTCAAACTGTGACCTTCTGATGTGCTTTACCCCCGAGCTAGGACCCCAACTCCAGAGACAGAACACCCAAAGGCTGATTCTAGGTAGCTCTGCCGAGCATCTATTAAAAAAGGTAAAGGGACCCCTAACCATTAGGTCCAGTCATGGCCGACTCTGGGGTTGCAGTGCTCATCTCGCTTTATTGGCCAAGGGAGCCAGTGCACAGCTTCTGGGTCATGTGGCCAGCATGACTAAGCCGCTTCTGGCGAACCAGAGCAGCACACGGAAACGCTGTTTACCTTCCTGCCAGAGCGGTACCTATTTATCTACTTGCACTTTGAGGTGCTTTCGAACTGCTGGCTGGCAGGAGCAGGGACCGAACAACAGGAGCTCACCCCGTCGTGGGGATTTGAACCGCCAACCTACTGATCGGCAAGTCCTAGGCTCTGTGGTTTAACCCACAGCGCCACCCGTGTCCCTGAGAATCTATTACAGATATTTAAAAATAGAAAACTGCCTCATACCATGTCAGACCACTGGTCCATTTAACTCAGTAATGTAGATATTGACTGGTGCAGCTCTTTGGGGTTTTAGGCTCTACCACTCACCTAATAACTACATTCATAATCAGCCATCACTAATAAGTAAGTGCTTTGGCTATGTTACTTACCACATCAGTAGAGAGCCACTGCTCAATATCTTCCATGATGGCAGCTTGGGGGACGGGAACCTGGCAGAGAAAGGGAAAACAACAAAGAAAGGAAGGAAGGAAGGAAGGAAGGGAAGAGCATGAATGAAACCCATTCTTGCAAAAATACTCTCTTAACTGACAGCCGCTTATTTTATTCAGCACTGTTTTTAGGACCAGTATCTGATGGGAATCCATTTCTTAGCTAATTCCAACATCACTTGAGAATGGTAAGATGATTCTCAGGTTCACCTTTCAAATGGCCTAGGCTTACACCTGACCATGAATGACACTGATAAACAGCTATGTCACGGACTGGGTCTCATGGGTGATATCAATTAAGTAGTAGTTTCAGTAGTGACCCTCAAAGATGGCAAAGTTGTTCAGCCATAAGATCTATCGTGCATACATAGTATTATCCAATATTATGCCACCTTGTGCAACTCTGGGGAAAAGGGCAGGATATAAATAAAATAAAATCAATTGGGAAGCCCTTGCTGATTTTTAGTCTTTATTAACACAACATGAAAAAAGTTCTTATTTTGATTCTTAGCATGAAACATTGTGAAGTGGCAAGCATTTTTTAAATCCAGGATTAGATTTTGGTGAATTGTGACAAGCTGCCTCTCACAAGTTGCAATGTATTCCAGTGAACTTCAAATACCACAGAGCAAACTCCCTGTAGCCATGGCATTTCAAAAATATCAATATTGCAGTCTTTTGCATTCCTGGTCAATTCAGGACACACCATCCTGTTTTTCAAGCTTTCCTCCATAAATCAAAGAGGACTGGAAACTTCTGATTTTATTGAATGAAAGCAGCGAATTTGCACATGCTAAACCACATTCTAGTGCCACAGGAAAGTGCCTCAGTGGATTTAACATTTTGCCACCACTTCCTGATGTTAATGCCACTCAATGCTCTCTCTACCGCCACTGAAACAGGTACATCATTATTAGTCAATTGGGATGTGGCATGTCAGATCTGCTAAGGATTCTTCATTCACTTTCTCTCACCCTTCCTGTTCTTAAAGGGTTGGTTTCACTTTAAAGTAAAATTCAGTGAGATTGTTAAATGCAATGCTGTCTGGACCCCTGCCATTCATATTGTCACTTTAGAAAATTGCTGTGTTTACACCTCCAATTTGGAGCACATCTTGGGTCTGGTGGTAAGCCCAGAATTGGTGGACTGGCATGCAGGGTCCACCTGGCTTATCTGTGAACTCCTGGCTGTCTTCAATGGATGGCATGCATTGCAGGTTGCCTTCCTGCATGTCTGCATCTTGGGTACTTGAATGTGCCTGCACATCTCCAGCATGCCACCTTCAAGTTGCTTAAAACAATTTCGTGGAAGATAATCAAAGAGCAGCTAATGGCCATGACCTTCATTTGCTCTGCTTGTGAACTGTCAGCAGCAGACGACTAGTTATGGCTAGAAACCAAATGCTGGATTATCACTTTATGGACCCTGGTGGGACCCAGGAAAGCATCTCATACAATCTTAACACCCATGGAAACATAAGGCCATGCTAAGACTATTGGACTCAGCTGAGAGGGTGAAGTTGATATGTGCAATTAAGAGAAAAATCATTGTCAATATTTATTAAAGATTGGAAACTCCTTTGAATGAAAAAGAATTGAAGTGGATTTGTATGAGGATTGAAGAAATTATTGGTTTATAGGAAGGAATTATTGGGTGTTATCCTGGAGTGGATGTCTTGAATATTTTTCTATATATAGCTGACAGACGAAGAATCAAGAGTTCTATTCTTTTCTTTTTTTCTCTTCCTCCCCCGGCCTTTTTTCTTTCTTTTCTTTTCAATCTATTTTTGGATTGTGTTTTTATTTAGATTAGTTTCTTGGCTATTTGATATTAACCATTGTATACTTTTTTCAAACTTTAATAAAATCTATTGAAAAAAAGAAACAGAAGGCCATGCATAAATTCTTTGGTATTTTAGGTGAAGAGCTGAGCTATTGCTACTGAGCATATAACCTGCATATGCAGTCTAACAGAATTCTGTCTTCATCCTAAACAGAAAGGAAGAGCCTGCATGATACATTGGGTTGTCTGGAATTATACTGTAATTCCAGGAAATGAGGAAGAGGTAGGTATGGCAAGGAGAAAGGCTTACTTCTGCTTAAAAGAGAGAGAGAGCGCAAGAGCACAGAAGAGAACTAGTAATTCCCATAGGTTACCTTAAGGAGAAGTAAAAGCAAGCGGTTTCTTGCTATTAAGTGTAGGAAAGTTTGCTTCTAAATCAAAGAAAAAGTGTAAAAGCAAAATGTCAGACTCCATCTCACCCAAGAAAGAAAAGATCTCTTTAAAGCCATTTCACAAAAGCCTGAGCTATTCTTGCCTAACCTTCTTTCCTCTGCCAGGGTAAAAGCTCTCCATCAGACTGGTTAGCATAACTGGAGATGTGCTAAGGTTTGAGATGGAGTGGCACAATTTAAGAAAACGAAGCCAATATCTCCTTTATCCCTAGAAGAGCTTTCCAGGACAGGGGGAAGACAGGATTACACAAGCCAGTTGGTACAGTGTGTGGGCACACCTTGGACAAAGCATCTCAATGGGTCTTCTAATCCTGTAGCCATTTCCCTCCACCGGTTCAACTGTATATATTGAATTTGGAACCACAGAAATCAAAATGACAGACAGCCCAATACTGATCAAGTTACTAGTGTAAGTTCCCCTTGAGCTGGCTCTTATTGGGCATTGTCGAGAGAATAAGCGAAAGTGGCAGAAACCTGAAAGGGTTGGTGCTGCATGGAGGATCTGGAAAATGGTGTGTCATTCATGAGTTCCCTTCTGTGATGTGGCAGCCTAAGAGCTGGCCAGTAGTACTAACCCCTCATCCCATAGATGTTCTCACCTAGTGGGAGAAACATCTCTAGTCTCCAGTGCAGGAGGAAAAGACAGCAACGGATCATGGATATTTCTTGTAAAATTACGGTACAGATCCCTGGATTGTGAAGCTAGCTGAAAAAGGCTGGGTGGGGGGAGGTTATGCTAATGGATTCAGAGATCAGTTTTTATCCCACTAAGGCAGGAATGGAAAGTCTCTAGCCTGCCAGGCCTAGGGTTGCCAGATTTCAAAAAAAAGTAAGATTCCTGACACCTGCAAAGTTGTTGAGCTTTTTTTTAGGAAGACCCCAAAATTGCTAAGCATTGTTGTTGAGCTTTTTAGGGGAGACCTCCCCCCAAAATAGTGATGTTAAGCTTTTGGACCTGTTTCTACTGCTTTTTCATATATCCAGGTTTTCCCTTACATTTTGACGCTTGGGCAAAATTTCCCCAACACCATTTTTACACCTGGAAGCCAGGACATGTCAGAGGAGTTTTCCTGACATATGGCAAACCTAGCCAGGCCTCTCTTTGCTTCTGGCACTCCAATATATGTCCCTATCCCAACCTGCATTGAACTGGCTTCATGGCCAGACTGCCATGTTTCAATTCTGTGTGCTGATAAAGGAGCTCTTTTCTCAGTGCACAACAAGGAAGGCAAAGTAGAGGCATGTGTGTCAGACATAAAGCATGTGATGTACCTAAATATGTATGCTTTAGCCCCATTCATTCTGTGTGCTGGCCCTGCCCACTTTGGGCATGAAGTCACAAACTACTTTCCTCCAAGGGAATCCCCTGAGGGGAAAATATTCTGCACTGTTGCACTATGTTGATGAGAATATAAGGCTTAAAAATGGTTCCTTGTTTTCTTTCATTGTGTTAAGATTTCTGCAGTCCACGAAGCCTTGTGGACTGTGGATATTATTACTGGGAGAGGTTGCTTGACTTCCAGCCCAGCCACATTACTTTCTCTGATGTCTGTCCCCACACACTATTCAGCCAACACCGCACCCTTGCAAAGCAGCCTCTATTTTGCTCTTCCTTGGCAGCGACACATTCTCACCATTCCTTGGCGCATCATCCAGTTTGCGATTGGGGCTCCATCAGTGGAAGCACCTGGCTCCGGCTAGTTGAGAGAGAGTTTGCTTTCAAAGCAGCTGGAAAAGGTGGGAAATGTGGGGCAGGGTAGGGAGAAATGCAGGTGCCTTCCAGGATAAAGGGCTCATGAGCTCAGAAGGGAGAGCAGCTCCCCCCTACAAATTAAAGAGAGATGGAAAATTTCCTACCTCCTCCCCATTTTTGTTGAACACAAACAGAGTGTGGGAGAACCCCCAAACTGAGCTCATGGCTTATGACCACAAAGATATAGTTGCATTGCCTCTAGGGACGGAAAGGTGTACAACCCCAAACCAGTTTCTTTCCCTATGGGTGGGAAGGTCTGAGTTGAAGAAGGATGGCCTGCTAGCCTTCTAACCCAGACCTTGAAAGGAAGCAGGATTTTAAAGCCTGTGGGATCACAGTTAGTCCAGTCTCATATACTTAACAATGCACTGGCCCAGGGGCTAATCTGGCTGCATTCCTTGCCAGACTGCTCCACACCCTTCTCAAGTGGCTTAATAATATCTCTTGACAGAGAGACAGAGAGACAAGAGAGAGAGGAAAGAAACCTCTAATTTTGTGTGGCTGGAATGTAGCCTACAGTATGATGGCACAAGTCCTTTGGTCTGCCCACCTTTGCCTCTGTGGCCCCTGGAAGGTTTCTTAGGATGGAATGTGGCCCTTGGACTGGAAAAGCCCCCCCCCCCCCGGGTGGATCCCCTAGAAATTACACCCCAAACCTCTTTTTACTGATTTTTGTGATTTTAAAATGCTTATTTAGTTGCAGGCTTTTAAGGCTTTACATCTTGCATTTTGATAGCTGCTACTAACTTGTTACAGCTCAGAACCATTTTCAGCAGTAACTGAAAATGACTGGAGTATTACTGAATTATAATTATTTTTACTTTTTCGTCTTACTGATCGAGAATTGTTTCAACAGGTTACTAGTTCTCCGTATGTACTGAATTCTTAAATAAACTGCTTGATATGCTGATGCTTGCTTGTTGTTGTTGTTTTGTGCTGTGCAATTAGGTACTTATGATTTAATAGTGTGCAGTTGCATGGTCTGCGACTACCGCTGCGGGGACAGGGGAGATGTGTGAGTCCATGTTTAGGTGTTAATGAGAAAGGAAAATACACGAAACTATGTAATTAACCTCCAAAGCTGCTCTGATGAACTGAGTCCTACTCCCACTAGCTCTAGTCAGCATGGTCCATAGTCAGGAATTTTGGGAGTTGTAGTCCCCCTAAAAACCCCATACGGAGGGCACCATGGTATACATGGACCTACAGCTGATGTCTTGGGAAGGCAGGGGGATCATCTTTTACACTGAGTGCTCATGGAATACTTTTATAGTTAGCAACTCACCGCTGCTGTGTTCTGTTGCCGGGCATCCAAGGCTCCAGCTAGTCCTTGCCTGGCCAGAGGGTCTTCATACTTCACCCTGGTAGAGAGAAACAGGTCAAAGAGAGAAAAACCAAGCGGAGAAGCTACTGAAGGTTATGCGCTATGGCATCATCTTTGAAACTAGATATAGAAAATTGATGTGCTTGGGGATCTGGCTTTCCCTACATACACAGGATTGTTTACATCCTTTGTCATAAGGAAGAATGACTGAAATCTGGTGAACGTCAACCCCACACTCTCTCATTGACAGAAGGCCAAGCTGGAATAATTTTTGTGAAAATGTTAATATCGAAAGGCCACTTACTAATCATTCAGCAATTTTTCAGGCTGGATGCACATGTGCTAGCAAGAGCCCTAATGGGCTAGGATAGTCTAAGTGATCATTATCTGAAGTACTGATTTATTTCTAAATGGACACTCTTTGCCCTTCATGACATAAGCTCATAGCCCAATTGGATCAATCGCAGCACCGTGATGCCATTGGGTCTAATATGTGATGCTGATTAGGTGGGATCACTTGAGGATGGAACGAAACAGAGAAAGAAACAAAGAGTACCAGGGCAAGAGCAGGGGAACGGTTGTGAATAGTCACAGACAACCATGGAAAAGTTTATAGCATTATAAAAGGTTTTCAGGTTCCAGGTGGTGGAACCTGGACATTGCCTGTTCTAAAGTAGGTCTGAACCGGTGGAACATGGCTCAGTTGTACTTAGGAATCCCAACAAATGTGACGATTATCTATTTGGCTGCCATGAGTGCTCAAATGCATGAAAGAGTGAGCAATGCAATTTATAAACAAATAATAAACAAATCCCTGTGAGGCAGGTTAGTCTGAGAACCAGTGACTTGCCCAAAAGGATGCCCTGTGAGCATTATGGCTGAACAGTGGATTTTAGCATGGCTCATCTATATCTATACCCAAAGCTTTTGCTATTATACTACCTTAGTTCACACATGTATATATGCCTAGTTAGAGATCCCACTAAAACAGGGACAAGCCCTAAAGTTGCACCAATATTCCATGAGTTTGGGGAGAGTTTATTGTGGGTTTTGCCAACATGGCCTAGCGCTGTGAGTGTCAGCCTTGGTGCTGGTGTCAAACCCAAGCTCAGCCATGTACCAAATGGTTCTAGGCAAGCCCTTTCTCTCCATCCCAACCTGTAACATAAAGAGGGGCTGCCCTCAAGGGTTTGAAGGAAGGTAAAATGATATAAGGATATGTGTCTATCACGCACCTTAAGAGATAGGATATAAATAGAGATTATCCCTTATATGCATACTAGGATACTCAGACCATACACAACCCCTTCATTGCTAATATACACCACACATCTAGAGTTGCGTGTAGAAGTGGAACAATAACAACAACAACTTAAAAAGAACATTCTGTATCCAGACATTCCAAATTCTGGACCAAGAAAATTTCTGCACCCTATAGTGTTCAAATGAAGTACATATGCATAACTTCTCTTATTTTGTACAACAGATGCTGTGATCTTTACAATCTTGCATGGTTTAGTCTGGTATTGCTAATTATGAGCGGAGTCAAGGAAATATGGAGGACACCGAAGCTTTAACCCAACCACCACTCCACCTCCTGAGATTTCTGCAAACACTGCCTCCATGCTTTCAAGCAGAGCTTTATAGACACAGGGACTAGAAAAGTGCCATTTATATATGAAAAGTGGAAAAAAAGAGAAAGCTGGGATTCTCAGAAAACTAAATTCTGCACTCCTTGTCACATTCTGCACTTTTTCTATGCTATTGCAGAACTGTGACATGCACAGAAACCTGAATGCACTTCTGTTCTACCTAAGCACATGCCCTTAAAATACATTCAACATCCCTCCACATTTCTATTTTGTTTCAGGAGACACGGTGGGCAAACTTATGTGGTGCAGATGGGCTTGGACAGACTTAACTGTTTCTGATTAATCAGTGCATGCACAGCTACAAGACCTCTGCAAATATCACGACTGCCCCATTTCCTGCAAGAAATACCTTCAGTTTCAAGACCACCCCGCCCACCCTTTGCCCTCACCCTCCAATCTATGCAGATTATTTCTTACACAGGAAGGCCAATGTTTCCTTGGACGATGACATCCCAGTGGTGAGCTCCCCCAAGCCATGTCTCTGTCCCTCCCATGGTCACCGGGAACCGTTCCCTGCTGGGGCCAAGGGGTTGGGCCACTTTTGCTCAAACTTTTCAAAAAAGAGCTCGTCCGTGAAGGGCCCGCTGTGCACAATGGCGTCAAGGATGAAGTAGAGTGCCACCACCATGCCGCTGATGAGGCAGAAGGGCAAGAAGGGTTTGAGGTGCTGCCAGAAAGTCTGCAGACAGATGTTCATGGGGCTCTGGGAAGACACACGAGCCAGCTGTGGTGGTTGCCCACAAAAAGGGTCTCGGTCTGGAAGCGAAGCCGCAGGAAGGGAAGGGAAAAAAGGCACAGGAGATCATGAGGGGCTGTAGAAGAGACAGTCCTGAGATGGCTTGCTGGCAAGAAAGTTAAAAGTAGGAGGCAGATAGTCCAGTTGGAGAAAGAGGAATAAATAGAAGGAGCCTCTTTATCGGAATGATCACACCCGTCACAGTAGGATCAGGTTTTGCTGGAGAAGTTAACAGTGCTCAGTTCCAGGGTTGGGAGGAGAGTGGCCGGAGTGTGCGCCAAGAGGTTGGGTTTCAGTATAAGATCAGCTGCTTCCAGCCTTCTCGCTCTCTGCCTTGTTTCTTCAAAAATCAACTCCACTCCGCACTCAGCAAACTGTTTGCTGAGAACAACATTCGGACAGCCTGGTACACAGGCTCACAGCATCCTTCTCCCTGTGTCTGGTGTGCTCGACTGGCGCTCTTTGGGAGGGCAATCTGTGAGTCAAGAATTATAAGCCCTTTCAGCGGCAGAAAGAGCTGCAGCAACGGCAATTAGAAGGATGCTGGCTCCCAGCCCGGTTTGCTAAGTGTTGGGGGTGGAGTGCATTTCGTGCTCAAGCGTAACCGCACATGCCCAAAACAAACATCTGTTTCTACAATCAGCAGGGGTCACTGAAAGGCTTCTTGCAGGTTTTCATTACCGAGCCTAGGACTTTTCCCTCAGACACATCTGTGGGTTTTGGAACTACAAGGCCGAATTTGCCGAGTACAATGGAAAAGACCAGATCTTCCACACCTAAGTCCTCTACAGAATAACCATGCTTAGCATTATATACTACTTCCTGAGCATGCAGAGTGCTCTGCATAATTCTAACCAGTAATCCTTCAGGCAGCCAACCTGAAAGATAGGTTGCAATTATAATTAACCCCATATTGCAGATTTGGGGTGGAGGGGGAAAGGGTGGCTGTGAGAATAGTGGCTGCCCTGAAGCCAACTGGTGAATTCATGGCTGAGGTGAAATTGGCCTCAGGAACTTTCTCGTAGCGTTTAGCTGAAGTGCCAGACTCATCCTATTTGTGGGAAGTAAAGGAGATGGGGAATGTTTCAAGGTAAGATCCACTCACTAGTCACTGGCCATCAATTCCTCACCCCCTTGATGTTCCACCATGATGTCCTGTTGCACAGGGGAAGCGTTCTGGGGAAAACATTTGATGGCCCTTCTTCCCAGAAATCCCCACAGCTCAATGGTACATCATGGTATAGCATGTCAAGAGGCTTCTGGAGGAAAAGGCTGTGGCTGTCAGAAGGAACACTGACTGCTTCAGCTGTTACTGCCATGTGGTGGCTGTGAAATAAGGCATAAGGATGTGAGCAGAAGGATGTGAACCCTTGAAATTGTCGCCAAGTTGCTCAAAAAGTTTTCATTGGAGATGAAATCTAGATCATTGTGGCTGGGACAGCAGGAGCAAACAAGGTATGTGACTTAAGATACAGATAATGTATGGTGCAGGGGAAAGCAAACCTCCTCTTTACAGGAATATTCATTCCCTGCTTTAAACTCCCCCTCCCCACATAGTTCAAGTCATTTTTGTATGTGTGAGATTTGTTTTCAAAACTAAGGAGGAAAGGGAAATTCCAAAAACTTGAAATTTTCACTCTAGGTTACCCCAGAGAATTTTTAAAAATGCATTTATTTACTTAGTACCACAATAGCTATTTCCCTCTGGGGACTGTACAACAAAATACTAAAGCAAAATATAAAAAATAATATGAATTCTGTAATGGAAAGAAGCAATGCTAAGTAAAGTAGGTGTGCATCATGAGATGAGGTTTGTCTCCTTTTCCAGGCTACACGCATGGGCAACCATAAGAAGCAAAATACAAGTACTGGGTATGGCTGGTGTTTATTCTCCTGGAGTATTATCTGCAGCACTGAAACACAGCTCTGCTCTCCATTTGGCCCACAATGTTAACAATAAATTATCTATTTCACTGCTGCTAAAATTCCTGGAAGCCATTAGAGAATGACAACATAACAGACAAGGGGAAAAAAAGAGTAGTGGAGAGAGTTTAAGTGCTAATAAAAACTCAAGTCTGCCTTCATTAGTTCTGGTGGGGATGGACAACAACAGCAGCAATAAACAAAACCAAAACAAATCAGTCTCCTAAAAGACCAGGGTTTTAAACAATACAGACAGTCTGCTCTTGAACTCCACCACCAAAGAACATTCAGACTGGAAAATCAAAGATGGGTGTGACATTGGAAGATTCACTCCTGCACTACAAGCAACCCTGCAAAAGGGAAATGGAAGCTGGCGAAAGAGCAGGGACAAACATGTAGGCTTTTTCCTATCCAGAAAAACTGAGCATAAGCAGGGCTGAGCCAACACCGTTTGGAAAACAAAATATTTAACAGCAATTCACTGGAAATAGAAACTATTTGTCCCCAAGGGGCTCTGCACTGACACTCAAGTCCCTAGCGGGCTTCAGCTACACCTGCTGAGTACAAGCTTGTTTGTTTGGTATCTCTTATTAAACATACTATTCATCCTACAAGCACCCTTGATTTCAGTTTCTCCTTTTCCTACTTGTGATACACTAGAATTTAGGACTTATCTATTTGCTTAATCACATGGAAAAAATATCAAAGGGCAGAGGGCCATAGTTTCTAGCAAAACAAGTCCTGCTTTTGAAAAAAAATAAATAAAAATTCTGCATGGATATAAACCATATTTTGCACCGAAAGCCAAATTCCTCTGTTTCTATACATTATGCAAACCTGCATAACTTCTCTTGTTTTGAGTATGAATGAATGAACATTCATTATTAAGCCTGAACAGCCAGCATACAACTCTTGTATACAACACCTAATTTGCCGCAGCAGGTGCTGTCACTTACTCTTTGCGCTGATCGGCCAAGTTGCTGCCTCGGGTCAGTGCAAACATGTCAAACTCTTCCTCCAGCTTGCCAGAATTGTTGAGGGACTGCAGTCCTGCACTGACGCTGCCGGAACCCAGATCTGAAAGGTGTAAAAAGTCAAGAGCAAGGTAACATCTAACACACGTTCAGATCAGCAAAGCATAATGTGATATACTAAGATACCTGTCTGAAAATAGGATCACAGGAGGTTTCATTTCTTTTTGCCGGTAAGGATAATTTTATGAAGGATTGCATGCGCCATGCCTCCTCTGTAAACTACCTCTCCCCTCCCTCCAACCCACTCATCCTAAGTGCTGCTATCAGGGTAAGTTATGAACATCTGCATACATTTGCTGGCTCGGCATGATTGATTCTGCTACCTTATATTAAATTAATTCTGAAGTTTTTAAAGCAAGGACTGAGAGAACATAAAGAAGAAAAGATACAGCAGCTAGAAGACAGGTGAGCTAGTGGCTCCCAGAATCATGGGGTTGGGGTAGTGGGCAGACAAGGAAACCACACAGCAGAAGGGACACAAGTAAGTTACTCACTCATTTCTGCAAGCTGAGATGAGAGCGTGGAGGCGGCTTCTGGTTTTTTTTCTACTGCATTAGGTCCCACATCAATCAAATTGCTTGCATTTTCTGCATTGTTTAGCTGCTTAAAAGAGACAGAAAATTTGCTTCACTATTTTGAAACTGTTCTCACAGCATTTCTAACCAATCATCATCATCATTCATTACTTATATCCCACCCATCTGGCCAGGCTTCCCTAGCGTGGTTCTGCTTTGGGAGGCCACAAGTTTTGAATAATTGAGGAAATCTAAAACACCATTCATCACCCAAAAAAGTCTGAGAAATTTGGAAATAATGGAATCAGCCCCACCAAGAATAAGATAAAATATCTGAATCCGCCACACTGAGGACTGTGCCCCTTGGTTCTAATGTGCTACTATCTTACCCTTCTAAGAAACATGAATAATAATAATAATAATAATAATAATAATAATAATAGTATTTTTTAATTTATACCCCAGCCACTCTGGGAGGCTTTCAACAGATCCTTAAAAACCTTGTTAGCATGCATTAAAAGGAAGGAACACTCATTCACCTTAGCAGGCTGGCCAGATCGGAGCCGTTCGAACCTATAAGAAAGAGAGAGGTGAGCAGATGAGCTCAGGTGGAAGGTTTACACAAGCTGTTTTGCTTGCAAGGAGGTGTGGGCAGAGGAACGAGCAGGGGAGGGGCATGGGAATACCGTTCGTGGCGCAGGAAAATGTTGTTGAGGTTGTCATTGACAATGAGCAGCTCCTCTGTTAGCTGTTCATTGAGGATGCGGGGGATCAGCTCCAGCACGCGCTGCTGCATCGCTTTACATGTCCGGTTCAGCTCCTACCCATGGCAAGAGAACGTACATTGTGAAAACTGAACCAAACAGCCTAGGTTAACAAGTGGCAGCTAGTAACCAGCCCGGGCTAAAAATCCATTCCTGCTACTCGAGTCACTGGCGTGATGGGTTATTTTTGTCGGCATAAGCTAAGCCCACCTCAGCACTTGCTGACCCGAACCAAATTAAGTCCTAACTCACAGCAGCAGAAGCAAACTTGTGTTGCAGTGGCTTCCTACCTGGAGCAGGTCAAGGTCGGAGGTTTCAGCTTGTCCTGGCACAAGCTCCGTAAGCATCTCAGACATCACTTTCACATTCCCATTCACCACTTCCAACTCGCTGCGTAGTTTCCCAATCTGAAAGCATAAATACACCCATTAAGTCCAGCTGGACTTTCCACTCTCAGAGAAGGACGCAGGAAATTACCTTGTACTATCAGACTATTGATTGACCTAGCCCAGTACGATCTGATCTCTCCAAAGACAGGCTTTCCCCCACCCTGCTGCCTGTGATGTATATCTGTGTATACATACGTGTGTGTGTTTATGTTTGTGTGTGTGTGTGTGTGTGTGTGTGTATTAGGACCTGGCCATACCCTTGCTAAACAAATGAGACCTCTGACACTGCTCCTTCAGGCACATTTTCATTACTGTTGTAACTGTGGAACTTGCAACCAGTTGCGACCATGGAAGAACAGGGGTTCCTTTTAATGAAACAGTCTCTTCTCCATATGAGGAATCGAATGACTTGTGGAACATGTGTGTGGGGGAGAACCCCCCAAGCTGGATGTATCACAATAATATCACTACACTGTAGAGATGGAAAGGCCTAGAAAAACCCCGGAAAAATTGGAAAAGTGTGTGGGATATTCAAACTATATCAAACTGTGTTTTTTTCAATTTTCCCGGAAAAAACAGCTTTGGGGAAAAAACAGCCCCCCCCCCCCCAATTTTCCTGTTTTCCCCCAGGCTTTCCCATCTCTACTACGCTGAAGTTGAACCTACCTGCTCTGGTGTTGGTGTGATGGGGGCATCCGTGGCGGCCCCTGGAGAGACAGGGAGAGACACAGGATGCAGAATAGACTCTATTGCTTGAGGGGAGTCTGCTGCTGGTGAATTCACTCCGGTAGGGGAGCCTGAGGTATATACAGTCTAGAGAGGAATCCGTAAAATAAAAGAGAAAGTGGTTCAGTAACAGCTTGAAAAAAGCAAAGGATATTCCCCCCCCCCCCCACTCTATTAATTCACCCAGCAATGTTCTACGGTGTTTTCTGCTCTCTTTGGTGTTCCCCTGAGTAATTTGTTTATTAATTACATTTATATCCCACCTTTATCTTCCAAGGAGCTCAAGGGAGTGTACATGGTTCTCCTCCCCATTTCATTCATACAACAACCCTGTGAGGTGGGTTAGGCCAAGAGATGGTGACTGGCCCAAGGTCACCCAGTGAGCTTCAGGGCTGAGTGGGGATTCGAACCCTGCTCTCCCAGGTCCTAGTCCAACACTCTAACCATTACGCCACACTGGCTCTCCAGTAACGAGCTGGACATGAAGCCTGCCAACCTCCTTACATTCTCTGGGCTGACCATTAATCCTCCTCTATGGCTTCCAAAACAGACTGCCCTCACTGAGATGCACCCCAGCCACAGGTCCCATTGAGCTGGCGGAAACTAGGTTTTTGTCTCCATATGTGCAGTGAGGACTCTAGTAAGCTTCAATGGACTGCTTGCTTTTTAAAACTGAAGAGACTGAATTAGGTCTTGTACTAATGGAGAAACGGCTGAAAATATACTAGGGTCAAACCTTTCAGG
Source organism: Podarcis cretensis (assembly GCF_951804945.1). Taxonomy (NCBI): domain Eukaryota; kingdom Metazoa; phylum Chordata; class Lepidosauria; order Squamata; family Lacertidae; genus Podarcis; species Podarcis cretensis. Next base: position 27,882,774 of record NC_137179.1, on the reverse strand, counting down.
CCAGCTTTTCTTCACCATTGTGAAGTAGGAAACCACTTCAGACAAATGCAAATGTTTCCAATAATCCAAATGTTGCTATATCTTATAAAATAGCATAGAAACCTATCTTCATTATACCTGAATGCAACAGCAGTGCATACATTATTGCTGAAAATGCTGGAAACATTCGTAATTTCTACAGTTTATCTTGAACACAGAATTTGGACTCTCAGTTTGTTCCTCCTTTGCTAATGCCTTTCTCTCTGGTTCTTCACTCTGCACACTAGACCGGCTTTGTATTTAAGCCCTTCCCTCGTCGCCATAGACAATAAGCAACAGCATGCAGAAGAGTGCCTGGGATTCCATGCAGGCTTGTGAACTGGATGGCGGAGAAGGGGGAGCAGTAGCTCATTGCATCTCTTCCCCAAACATGAAAACTAAGTGGGCTGCCAAAGGTGAAAGATAATCTCCCTCCTCTGTCCCTAGAACAGAACTGCAACAGGCTGGTGCAAGAGGAATGGAGCTCTCTGCCTCTCTTCTGCCAGTCACTAGCAAACTAGTAAATATGCTTGCAGGCTAGTAACTTTTGTGGGGTTATTTGCAAGGCTGCATTATACTCTTCCAGGAGCTACGGGCTTAAAAAGACCCTCATGCTGAAAGAAAAGTGTTAACCTTACCCTTTGTGGTGTATGGATGGGTGAGAGCATATCCAGATCAGTCATGGGAAACTCCAAGCCTTTCCTCCTCAGGTCCTCATAAACAGCCACAACTCCTGTCAGGTCTGGTGTACTACGGAATGCATCTGCCCAGGACTGCAGAGACAGAAAACAGGTACCGCCTCACAGTCTCATAATCTGTCTTCCCTTTCTTAAATTCTCATGGGGGAGAAGAGCAGGGTGTGTTATTGCTAAGATTCTGTAAGAGCACAGAAAAATTGCATAATGTGGTATCGGGAGCAGGATTCATGTTTCCTGAAAATCTCTGCTTTATTTATTTATTTAGCTTCTAGGCCTTATGGCTTCAAATATATGTATTAAAAAATGTGTCAACTATGTCAGCTGAAACCTCAGCAGTGGCTGAATAATATGTTTGGTAGCTGAAAGCAGGCTTCAGTGCCCTGTCTGCCTTCTTCCTCCTACCTTCCTTCCTCCGACACCGGGATACATTATGCAAAACAGCATATGCTGCAGAACACATTATGCAAATGAGATAATATATTATGCAAATTGAATATATCTCTGTGTGTGTGTGTTGCAGAATTCAGCTTTTCTTGACTTAGGTTTTGGATTGTAAAGAGTGTAACTTTTTACTTTTTAAGAAACAGAATACATCCAGACCTGAAAAAAACCCTGGGTGTGTGTCTCAGCCTAGGTTCAGACTCAAAATAACTATATATATTGTGGGGGGTCACGTTTTAATTCTGTGTCGCTGTTCACGTGCAGCATGGTAGGCACCCCCTGAAGGGCAGACACAGTGCTAGAGAGATTAATGCACAAAGTAGCACCTTGCCATACTTACATTTGAACTGACTTCCTTTGCTCCCTTCTGTTTAATTTGCTGGGAGTTATTCGCCCGCGAAGGAAGGCAACTGTGCACACTTGTGCAACTCATCTCATGCACTCACCTGTATGAGCGTCAGCACCTTGTCGTGTACAATGGCCGGAGGATTGTTTTTGGGAAGAATAGTTCGCACCAGCACACCTTCTACAAAATCCTGGCTAGCGACCAGCGTGTGGAAGCGGTGGCCACAGTTTTTGACACATGTTTCAAGGACCTGTAGAACCAAATAAGAAGTCAGTGAAGGTGTTTTAGGTCCTCCTTCCCATGCAATCCCAACTGGAAATATCAGTATTTCCACTGCAAAAGTTCCAAATGGCATAAGGATATGTTTTGGTACCCAGGGTATTTCCACTTGCTTTTGATTAAATCAAACACGCACAACATATTTTTGTAGTCTTTTGGTGCTTTCCCACTACTTAATCCAAGATTTAACATTCCAGCTCAAATGTTATGCCCCCTTTTTTGGATATACCTCTGAAAGCTTTTTTGGATATACCTCTGAAAGACTTCAGATTGATTTAGCTACTGAAGTTAACAGCATCAAATGATTATAATGGCACCCTTCCCTATAACCCCCCCTGCAATAGATGGCAAGAGGCAAATGCAGAAGACTGTTGGGTTGGGGGTGAGGTGGGAAGAAACTGATGGGTTCTTGTGCTTATTGAGAAAGGAGCATCATACTCACTGTCAAAGCCAGCATCACCTCATGGAAGTTCTTATTCCCTACAATCCTTTTCTTTATGGCTCGGAAAGCATCTTTGGGGCTAAGAACAGAAGAAACAAGATTACAAAAGAACTAGCATTGGAACAGAGACAAAATATGCAGCTGGAATTTGGCAGGCCATAAGGTTTCATCAGTTGTGGTCCTCAGTCACTACTGTTAAGAACCCAATTCAACCAGCCAATCGAGTCTGCCAAGCTAGCCATTCCCACAATGTCAGTATCTTATCCGCAAAGCGTATTTGCTTGAATTAGAGGCAGAAATGCAGATAGCAACAGGAACAAGAATTGCAAAGAATGCAAAGAGCAAGCTACAGATAGGTACATAAATTTAATAAAAAATAAGTAACAAAAAGATGTGCAAGGAAAAGTGTTATTTATGAAACATGTCCAGGTAAGTCCTATATTGTTGTGTCCTTTGGAATGAAATGAAAGAGTCATATATAACATGCCAAAAAGGGACAGCTGTTGGGCAAAATCAGAGAAGAATATAAACAGCCCACCTACTGAAGAATATCCTGTTTCAAAGAGCACATTCATTCTGCAAGCTTGAGATCCATTCCACTGGTAGCTTTACAGGAGTAATAGTGAACATGCTATCTGTTGCCATGTTACGGAAGATGAAGAATTCAGAAAGCAAGACATACAAACCAAACCACCGTTATTTATTTGGGCATGTCTTGCTTTCTTGACACTTTACAAGTTTTCTGGATAAAACCCAAAACTTTAGCAACACCTAACAAACTTTTCAACACCAAGGCAAGAAGCTAATTATCTTTGCATGACTGTGTTGTGGGTGGTTTTCTTTGGCAGGGGGAGAAAGTGGAACAAGATACATTGCGGTATAGAGAAAGAGAAGCAGAAGACAAATGTAACCATGCTAGGAGGCAGTGGATTTTGAGAGCAGTTAATGATGGTTGGGGGCTACCCAGTGGTAATCGAAGCCCAACTGCTGTGCTGTTGCCTAGCAGCAATGCCAGAGGACTCACAGATGTGGGGAAAGGGTGGACCAGCAGATGACAGCTTGCTGAAGGTCCCCTCAAACCTGGAGTTAGCCATGAATAGGATTACTAGCCTTCAACAGAGGGCCTTCTAGGTAGTGGCACCTGCCCTGTGGAACACCCTCCCATCAGATGCCAAGGAAATAAACAACTATCTGACTTTTAGAAGACACCTGAAGGCAGCTCTGTTTAGAGAAGTTTTTAATGTTTGATGTTTTATTCTGTTTTTAATATTCTGTTGGGAGCTGCCCAGAGTGGCTGGGGAAACCCAGCCAGATTGGTGGGGTATAAATATCAAATTATTATTACAGTGGTACCTCGCAAGACGAATGCCTCATAAGACGAAAAACTCGCAAAACGAAAGAGTTTTTCGTTTTTTGAGTTGCTTCACAAGACGGATTTCCCTATGGGCTTGCTTTGCAAGATGAAAACGTCTTGCAAGTTTGTTTCCTTTGTCTTGCAAGTTTGTTTCCTTTTTCTTAAAACCATGCATTCACTTCGAGGAGCAACTCATAGCACGTGGTGTGGTAGCCTTTTTTAAGGTTTTTGAAGACTTTGGTGATTTCTGAAGCTTTTCCAAAGTCCGTGCTTCGCAAGACGAAAAAATCGCAAGACGAAAAAACTCGCGGAACGAATTAATTTCGTCTTGCGAGGCACCACTGTATTATTATTCACATCACCAATGACAGCATATTAAAAGGGCTTCATAATGTTTACTCCGCTAAAAAAAAATACACCAATGAGCCTTGCATCTCCTGAAAACAAATAAATAAAGGCAAACAACCGCCCATGGATTAGACCACACCATCAGATGCACATCTTTCACTCTCACAACAAATTCAGATGGGGAGCTCCTGAGTAGCCTCAGGTAGGACCCAAGCCCACAGCTAAGCTAGGATGCAAATCCATTTTCCCCCAATGTCCGAGTAAAATATGGAACCTACTAGAACAGACCCAATGAGCCATGATGGTGTGTGTGTGTGTGATGCAGTCATGCTGAGCTCACGGTGGGACAAATGCCTAGGGTTGGAATAGACACAGGGGCTGCAAGGCAGGTGCAAGGAGATACAGCTGACAGGACAACGCAGCCTGAAGTCATACCACGTTGCAATAATGAAAAGAACAAGAAGGCGTCCTTTATTTTCTGTGTGGGGAGATATCTGCAGCCACGTAAGCACTGAGCTGCATTCCAGAGAGGCACCACTCCTAATGCATGTTGTTCTTGCCCTTCCTGCGGTCGCCAGCAAGCCCACTGAGAGTTATTTATAGTGTTCAGCATGGATGGGTTTGGCATTCCTCAGATTTCTGGATGCCTCAAGCTGGGTTGTTCAGGGTATGTGTATAAGAGAAGAAGAAGAAAAGATTGGCAGGGGGAAATTAAGGATTTGGATGGACTGGAAACTTCACACTTCTTTGCCCCTCTCTGCTATTACTGTACTATCCGTATACCTGAGAGAACCTCAGTTGGAACTGCACTGAATGGGCCAGCTGAGATTTTTCCTGTCTCCGTAGTCACCAGCCTGGAAAGTATTAGACTCCCAGCGAGGGAAAAGAAGGCAGAGACAGAGAAAAAGAGAGAGAGAGAGAAACGGAGAAGGGAAAGGAGGACAATAAAGAAGGAACCCATTGAGCAGTAAGCTGTCCTTGTGAGAAAAGGAAAAGAACAAAAAAAGAAAATGCCAGTGAAAGAATGCAAGACAGAGTTTAATACTATGTGAAAAAATTACGGGAAAGGTCTAATGGCATATCTGGCAGCTGGTGGTACAAAAGGCGGCTTCAAGCAGAATGTTGCTCTGGCAGCATTCTCTTCTGAAGGTGTCAAGGGACTTGGGCTTTTAAGACTAATGACTTACAATGCCAACTCAAGAGATTTTTCTCTGAACACTTTTTCCACTCATACACATTAGCGAAGTAGACTGACGCAAGTCTGTCAGTGAGCATGTGGATAAGGCCACTTGTCTTGTAAGCAGCACTGGCTTCCTTACCCTTCTTCTGTCTCATTAATGATATCACAGATCTCCATGTTGAGGGCCCAGTTTTCGTTCTGTAGGGAGCCATCAGTAGCTTTCTCTGGAGGAGGAAAACAGACAACATCCCTAGATCTGCTTTTGAAGTATAGAATCATAGTTGGAAGGGACCATGAGGGTAATCTAGTCCAACCCTCTGCAATGCAGGAAACCTTTGCCCAATGTGGGGCTTGAACCCACAGCCCTGAGATTAAGAGTCTCTCTTTTTAAATTTTTATTTATCATTTTCAATTTCATAATTTAAACAATAACAATAATCCAAAAGTAAAACACACAATTTTTTTTACTTCCCTTCCCGCTTCCTTAGTTCATTTTATTATTTTCTTCTCCACTACATATTCTATTTCCCCCCAATATCTTCTTTTTCACCGTTTTTTATCCCAGTAATTCTTACTGCTGAATGTACTCTATCACTGCTAACTTTTTAATATGTTTACAATAATTGTCAAAACAATCTATAAAACATTCTTCTTGAAATATTTTTTCATCCTGATCTCTTATTCTGTTTGTTAATCTTTCCAGTTCTCTATTTCTCTACATTAATTTTGTCTGCCATTCTTCCTTTGTTGGTATTGTATCACCTTTCCACTTCTGAGCACATGCCATTTGTGCTGCTGTTGCATACATAACAAGAGATTTCTGATCTTTAAATACACTTACATCTATTATACCAAAAAGAAAAGCTTCTGGGTTTTTAACAAATTATCTTTTAAAACATTTTTTTCAGTTCATTGTAATGAGATTAAAAGTCTCAGGCTTTATGAATGGCAGCTGCAGCAGAACTGAGAATGGAAGAAAGGAAGAGGCAAGATTCCAAATATACACCCCCTGCCCAATATTTTTTCCCCACAACAGACCTAGAAATAGCCTCCATATGGTCAGAAGCACTGGCAGTCTGTGAGGTCACCATGACATCAGTAGCCTGTGCTGGCCACTGCGAGCCACTCAGCTGCCATGTACCTGAATGGTGGCAAACCCAGCAGCTGCTAAACCTTTGCATCACAACACTTTCTGGTACAAGCAACAGGTCCCCATCCCTCATGTCGCCAGATGCTGGTACAGTAGCCTATAAACAACTGCCTCCTGAGCCACTGCTGTTCCCAGGTCTCCACCTAGCGACAGCTTCTGACTGTAACCAGCCAACACCTGAGCCCTATTCCAGCTTTCTCTTCATGCCGCTGGCTTCAGGCCACTCGCCCTCTGGCAGTGCAAGGATTCTCCTTGCAGTACAGCATCAAAGACACGGGAGGGAAGACAGTGACTTCCTTGTTCTTCTGTTGTGTTGCAAGGAGAATTGCAATGGGGCGCTGTAGTGAAGCAACAGACAGCTAACATGGCCAGCAGCTAGGAGCAGAATCTCCATGCTGCAAGGCCAGAGAGTAGGGCAAACAACACGGGGAAAACACAGCAGCCTGTTTGTAAACTTCCAGAAATATCTACAGTGACTTTTGTCTTCTGGGTTTCTGGGGGTTTTCCTGTTGTTATTCTGTCTCTCACAGCTACAATAAACCTACCATTAAAATTATGGACTGGTCATTACTTCATCAGAGGGCAAACTTAGCAGGGGATCAAATACTTCCCCCCCTCACTGTAGGTTCTTTCGCATTCTTAAGGGCTCCCAAAGAGGCCCCATAAATCAAGCCAAATCAGGAGTAAATACGTGTGAATGTATAAAGAGGAAGGAAAATCAAGCTTCTTATTTCCATATGGATCTTGTCCTATGGGAGCCTTCTCATGAGAGGATAGCGGCTCGCCTTAAGACAGCAAATTCTGGGATACTCATTACAAGGCAAATTGTTACATAGTATTTTCATTATACAGTGGCACCTCGGGTTAAGTACTTAATTCGTTCCGGAGGTCCGTTCTTAACCTGAAACTGTTCTTAACCTGAAGCACCACTTTAGCTAATGGGGCTTCCTGCTGCTGCTGCTGCAAAGTTCTATTTCTGGGTTAGCGGAGTCTGTAACCTGAAGCGTATGTAACCTGAGGTACCACTGTATTTTTACTGGGGGGTGGGATGGGGAAGAGACACACCAAAATGTCATGGATTAACTCTGGTCGTACAAAAATGGAGAAGCTGTTTAACTTCTTAGCAACCAAATGAGTGGGATGGGTAACAGAATGCAATGAGGGCAAACCCAGTCTTCGTCTGATGGTGTCTCTTTCAGTCGGTGTTACTCACAGCAGAATGTTGAACAGCAAGTTGTTATTACCAGCGTCTCCACCCTGTAATCAGCTCAGCCTTAACCCCTTATGGCAAGTGGGCCCAGTAAGTCTAGGCAGAAGCCTGGACTGTGTACAAAGAGAAAATGGATACCAGCCTAGCAGCAGTGGCACATGAAAGTCTGCAAAATATTAGGCTGAAAGAAAGAGGGAAACAGAGAACAACTCTATCTATTGTTCACAGTAGCATGTACCAGTGGCCAGTGGAGTAGTGGGACAACTAAGCATTGTACTTACAAGTACAGGTAAGGATGGCCATCAATTGTACATGGAAGTGCTCCTCTGCCTTTGACAGGTATAAGGTAAGCAGAACTTCCAACACTTGACTGCACTGCAAATATCAGAAAAAGCTTTCCAGGAGAATTTCTGAAGCTCTGATGAAAGGGATGGAGAGGCAGACCTATCACTGCTGTCTAAGGAGTAGTCAAGGATGCCAATGAGATAAGGAGGGCTGGAAGTAATCTGCACGGAAGAGGCTTGGCAACAAGAGTCCTTGAAGGATGGTACAGTCGTACCTTGGTTTTCGAACAGCTTAGTTCTCGAACGTTTTGGCTCCCAAACACCGCAAACCCGGACTGAGTGACTGTTCCGGTTTGTGAACTGTTTTTGGAAGCCGGACATCCGATGGGGCTTCCGTGGCTTCTGATTGGCTGCAGGAGCTTCCTGCAGCCAATCAGAAGCCGTGCTTTGGTTTACAAACGTTTTTGAAGTTGAACACACTTCCAGAATGGATTTCTTCCAAGGTACGACTGTAAATGATAGGTAAAATACATAGCTGCTAAAGTCATCAGATCTTGACGATACACTGAAATTCTCTGTATCAGAAGCTAGCAATTTTAGTACCTTTTTAAAACAAAACAAAACAAAACCCAAAACACACGTGAGATAATTTCTGAGTATACCATACTCAAATTTCATTAGGTTATTAAAGTGGGGGATACCACTTTTGAATACCTCTCTGTGTAAAAAGACTCAGACTGAGCTGTTGAAAAGGGGGATGGATACTTTAATATTCCTCTTCGTTACATTTCCCTCTGCCTCGGTTCACTTTGCTAACCTCTACCCCAATGTGAAGAGATCTATTCAAGGTCCCAAAATATTTACTTTCCAGAAAGGAATGCAAACAAACTGCACATACTCCTCTAGCTGCTCAGGAAAGAGGCTTACTAATAAGAAGAAAAGTCCAAACAACTAGATGACTATTAATCCACCAATTTAGAATCCAGTTTTATTATGGCCAACAGCAAAAGCTTTGGAAATTGAAACAATTCCTTGTATTTTGACGCATGTAAAGTGCACACGGAAATCGGAGCAGAGACCAACACCAGCCAGTACATGGTGAGACAGGAGTGAGATTAGCAAATAAATCCAAGGACATTGTGAGCAACAATATGTAAGGAAGGCTGGGCATATGCTGCATATCCTAAGTAAAAAATAAACACAGAAAATCCAAACTGCTTTCAGAACTAAGGCTGCACATTTTCGCTATGCACAACGATTGTCGGACAGATAGATACAGATAGATAGATACAGATATATTGCAGTATTTCACCTATTTTAATGAAAGTAAATGTCCACATGTTAAATTCTACACAACTTTCCATGATGTGTTTGCTGGTCAGCACAGAACACACACAGGCAAGGTTTTACAGTGGGTGGCTAGCATTCAGTTCAGTGGGGTTTACTGCTAGGTTTATTGCAGCCCAAGAGCTTAACCATATTCTCACTAGGGACCATAGACTCATATTTTAGACTCAGCAGCATACCTGCAACACTGATATAATACTAGCATAGCTTATAGGATTGTTGGAAGAGTTGCTGCGGTAACAACTGGGAAGCATACTGAATCCAATTTTTCAAGTGTCCTGTAATAATTATAATTATTATGATGATTATTAAGTTCTGAAAGGAAGTAAATGTGATAGAACAGACATCTGTCTGTGAAGATACAGGCCTGGGACCTACACCTACGTACCTAGACCAGAAGTATATGGATGCCAGGATAGAATCTTTGTCACTGAAGGTGTTAGGACATGCAAACTGGGGACAGAGCTCAGCTGCCATCTTGGGTATGGGAAGGCCTCCATGAGATCTTTGGGAGAAAGGGGCTGTTCTTCTCCAGCCTAGGTAAAGGTAAATGGACTCTTGACTGTTAAGACCAGTTGCGGACGACTCGGGGGTTGCGGCACTCATCTCACTTTACTGGCCGAGGGAGCTGGCGTTTGTCCGTAGTCAGCTTCCGGGTCATGTGGCCAGCATGACTAAGCCGCTTCTGGCAAACCAGAGCAGCACATGGAAACGCTGTTTACCTTCCCACCGGAGCAGAACCTATTTATCTACTTGCACTTGATGTGCTTTCAAACTGCTAGGTTGGCAGGAGCAGGGACTGAACAACAGGAACTCGCCCCATTGCGGGGATTTGAACCGCCAACCTTCTGATCAGCAAGCCCTAGGCTCTGTGGTTTAGACCACAGTGCCACCTGTGTCCCTCTTCTCCTACCTAGCATAAGACAAAGGTGGGCATCATGTAGATGTAGACCTACCACCCCACAAACCCCTTTAAATTAATTTTAAATAGCATAAAATAGTTGACTGAAGTAAATTAACTCAACAAAATATAAAGTATATTATTTAGTCAAATTATTTTTCAGTAATCGATTATAAAGGAAAACAAATTAAAATCGTTATCAAACACACTTCTCTTCCAGACCCAAACAGAACATGCTGTTATTACTACTAATTCAACTTATCATCTGTTTTATGGAAACTGTCAGTGCCATTTCCAGCAATTAACAATCCCTCTGGCAGACCACAGACATTCAAGCGGAAGTGGTTGTGGGTGAGTGTGGGTGGTCCAATTCTGACACCTGACAATCTAGCTCAGAGTTTTTTTTAACTGCCTAATAGGGAGTCTCCTAAAATACCTATATGCAAAACCCTTCAACGTTCAACTCAAATTGTATCATCTCATTGATCCCATCCTTCATCTGAGTGAATGTGGGATTATCAGATGAAAAAAGAAAGGAGGGAGCATTACCACACGGGACCTCTGGAATGACCTTAAAAACAGAATGAGCTACACACCCACTCAAACACTATCTACAAAAGAAGTGGGCCACAGGGATGCTGACAGTGCTACAAACCTCTTCTGTCACTCTAACTGAGCATTTTAAAGAACACCTTTTTAGATGGACGCTTCATACAGCTGGAATTTTAATCAGTTCCAGCTTCTTATTTGTAATAAATCCATGGGATGGATTTTGAGTTAGTGATGTTTTTTTTAAAAAAAGGGGGGGAGGAAATCCTGGATTTTACCGCTTTGATGAAGATTTACATAAACACAAAGGCTATTCATTGGTCACATGAAGGATCTGGATGCTGGGCTCTGCTTCAAGAGCTGTAATTAGAACCATCCACACCTTCTGAAAACTAACCCAGGGCAACATGGCTTCTGCAGAGAAGGGTGTATCAGACAGCAGACACAGGAGCACAAATCTCACTGACAACAAACATGCCAAATTGGAGGTTAGCAAATGGAGCACTCCAAGCTTCAGCTTGTGCAAGCGTCTCTGGCTTACTTCAAAGTCAGTTCAGGAGGGTGTCAGTTTGCCTCCAGGGTGTGGCGACTGGCAATTTTGTCACACAACATTTAAGTGTTATGTTTTACAGGCTGGTCAGGTTATTTCAGATTTCAGGGGGCTCTGGTATGCTCTATAACTGAAGCATTTACTAGCTGTTCTCAAAATAAGGGCCAGGAAGGATGCATCAGTGAAAATTCTCAGTGCAACTATCAGATTAAGAATTTATTCTAAAGACAGGGTAGAACATCAAGGGCAACATTATATTGTTAACACACAGCACTGGCTGCAAATTTTGCAGTTGTAAAACATAGATTTTAAAATCGGACTTTAACCCTAGCTATTCTCTGTGATATGGTTCAATGCTGATTACATTGTTGTAAACAATACATGTGCCTCCCTTGAAAGAGGGCAAAGCTTTTAAGATGGTTTTGAAACTACAGAATAGGGATTTTAGAAATATTACCTAGAAAGAAATATTGCAGTATTTCATTCAGTTTCAAATCACTTTTACTCAAATGATTCATCAGGCACTACTTCACAATAATCCTAATTGGATAGATTTAGTCTTCATTCAGTATCTTATACATTGTTAAAGGTAAAGGTAAAGGGACCCCTGACCATTAGGTCCAGTCGCGGACAACTCTGGGATTGGGGTGCTCATCCTGCTTTATTGGCCGAGGGAGCCGGCGTACAGCTTCCGGGTCATGTGGCCAGCATGACTAAGCCGCTTCTGGTGAACCAGAGCAGCGCACGGAAACACCGTTTACCTTCCCGCTGGAGCGGTACCTATTTATCTACTTGCACTTTGACGTGCTTTTGAACTGCTAGGTTGGCAGGAGCAGGGACCAAGCAACGGGAGCTCACGCCATTGCGGGGATTCGAACCGCCGACCTTCTGATCAGCAAGTCCTAGGCTCTGTGGTTTAATCCACAGCGCCACCCGTGTCCCTATACATTGTTACTAGGAGATATTTTCTGAAGACAGACATTCTCAGTACAGTACAGTACAGCCAAATCAGTGTGTGCCATGGGAATGAAATAAGTAACTACGAAGAACTGTCATTTTATGCTAGCTCTTCCTCATGTTTCAACTTCTGAATCATCCTTCATTCATCAGTTACAAACTCATGACCAGTAACCATTTAAAGGGATTAAGTCTACACTGGACAGAAAATGCACAATTTTAACCACGTAATATCTCTATTGTCATCTTAACTTTTTTAAAAAAATAAAATAAAAAATACAGTAATCTCCACCTACTGGATCCTGACTCACCAGTGGGTCTGATAATCTCCAGAATTTTCCCATGCACTATGGAAGCTTCAAGTGAACATAGCATTGTCAGAAGATGGATATGAATGACAGAACAGAGCATTTAATTTCTGTCAGCCTTTAGTGCATCCTTAACTAATGAAACCTGGAGAAAATATACAGGATTAGGCACCCCACTCTACTCCACCCCACCTTTTTGGTGTGGGGTGCAGTGGCAGCCAAAATTGTGGTACCCCAAAGCTCTGTGCACAGTGCAACCAAACTGACCACACTCGCCTAAATCTGCCTCTGTGGTGTTCCTGTTTATGTAGAGTTTACAAGGAATCCCGAGGGATTTATCTGACCTCAGCTTTATAATCACTCGTAGCACACCTCCTACAGATACCACTGGATTGCCTCAGAAATAAAAATTTCCGTGCCTTCCAACTCAGAGCCAGTATCAGCGATAGTCATCTGCTAAACATCCTAGCAGGCCCGCCACCAGTATCCACCATGGGCTCTCTTTTTGTGGCTAGACTACCCAAAGTGTCAGGCAGCTGGGTCTCACTGCTGTTTAAATTTCCCACAATACCCAGAGCAACAATGCCAGCTACCCAGGGCTGTTCCTGCCATCCCAGCACATGAATCCATGGATGAAGGGCCACAACCTGTGCCTACCCCATCCATGTACACAGTGCAGGATTTACATATAAGCTAAACAAGCTATAGCTTAAGGCCTCACTCTCTTGTGCCCCCCCAAAAAAATTAAAGGAAAAAAACCCGGATGTACATTTCCAATATATAAGATAAAAAAACAAATAAAATAAAACCTACATACAGCAACAGTGTTTTGTGTTGTGTATTACTTTGATAAAATACATATTTTGTTATGTGCAAATGGCTTTAGATACCTATTAGGTCCATAAATTACCATATAGCATATATTCAACACAAAAAACAGTGACAATTTGCTGTTGGCAAAGGACAACTGGACATATAAAGGGCCCCATCACCTTCAGTAGCTTAGGACCTCATCAAACCTAAATCCGGCCCTGCATGTACACATCTAGTGGTTCCCTGGAAAGAATATCAAGCCTGTTTCTCTGGAAAGGCGCTTTTCTCTTATGTCTCTCCTCGGAACAACCATATGTGACTAGCAACTTTTAGGACTGTCTTTGGAGATCTCTAGGTCAAAAACAAGCTTGCCTGGAATGCTGCAAGGAGGTGCAAACAGAAGGCCCGAAAGCAGCACCTGTTTAAAGTGGCCTGCCAACAAATGCCGTTGCGACACCCGCAGCTTCCTCCACGCCTCTACACAGAGCCACTAGGTTGGCAGCCGAGGAGGGCAGCGGGACTTTCCCCTCAGCCAGGTACCGGTACTTTACAACCTCTCCATATTGTCCTCAGGCAGCCCCCTGCTCCCCTCGCTTTGGGAAGGTGGCCGGGGGGAGCAGCAAAGAGGCTTTGGCTCCAGGGGGCGTGGCGCCAACTCGGAGAGGGGCGCGGCCCCTTTAAATGAGAAAACTTTTTATCTAGTGCGCGAGACTCCTCCCGTCTCCCCCCTTCTCACCACAAGCCCCGATTGGCTTAGGAGGGCAGCCCCGAGAGCCCACCTACTAGCTCGCTCCCCATTGGCTAGCAGTCGTTGCCGATCAACATAATCCCGTCTTCCCATTGGCCCAGGTACCCTGAACCCCGCCTATTCACCGTAAAGGTAATTCCCCCCCCCCGCCTGAGGTAAGAACCTCGACGGGAGGGGGGGGAATGGAGGGAAATACGCGCAAACGCCACAGAAGCGAATTTGCGGAGTTGGTAAAAGGAGGGCCGCGGCGAGGTTTGGCGTTCTTACCGATGCGCTGCCCCACGGGAGAGCTGAAAGGGTTGCCCAGGAGAAACTCCATCGCCGCTGCCGCACAGCTCAGCAGAGATCAGCTGACATGGCCCGCGAGAGCGCGTCACGTGACCTCCTCGGGACCGAGAGAGGCGTGTCCGCGGACCTCCCTCCCACCCCCGCCCTCGTGACGTCAGCGCCCCGGCGCGTTCCAAGCTGAACTTCAAAGGCGATGTTGTTGGGGAGCTTTACGGAAGGGATGACTCAGCGCACCAAGGGGAAGAGCCCGATCCCAAACATGCTCGCCAGGAGAGCAAGCCTTAATGAGTGTGGGACTTGCTTCTTTGCGAGCATGCTTGGGAGTAGAGGTTTTCAGCGGAGAGGTCGATTGGTTTATGACGGTGGCGGGTGACGTCACAGAGGATTGTTAACTGGGACACAAGCACGCCCACACTCTCTCCACCCTTCCCCGGTGGTCTAATATGTTCCTTAGGCAGTTGCTGCTTTTGAAATAGTAATGTGGCCAGTGCAGGTCTTTTGCAATCGTACCTGCGGGTTTCATGGATCGTTGTGGTGCCTGCCAAACGAAAATGTTTTTCCTCCGTTACCATCCAGACTAAAGAAGCACAGGAGCAAAAACCTCAGCAGCTGCTGAAACTGTAGCAAACCAGCTTGGAGCTAGTCTTGGATTAAGAACAGGATACAGATATGATTGGGAAAGATGATGGGCTTCATAGCCTGGTGCTTAGTTGGAGAGGTAGGTTTGTCTGTTAACACAGCAATTAAAAACACACATAGAAATTTTAAACTGCTTCCAGCATTCTCGGTCACTAGAACTTCCTTTGGGAGTGTGTTTAAATCCTGCCTAACCACAAAAAAACCTCACAAACAAAAGAATCATGCACACGAATGTTCGCTTGAAGAGTAAATGGTTTCCAGATTTGACAACATACAGTATATAGGTGAACCATTGTGTTCTTCAAATGAACACACTAGGATTCCTCATGGCTGTTTCATATCTAGGCAATTACAGCACTGGACAGTATTTCAACTTGGGCAGCATAGCAGGCACAAAGTCATTCAGAATCACAGAATTTGTAGAGTTGGAAAGGACCCTGAGGATCATTTAGTCCAACCCCCTGCAATGCTGGAATATGCAGCTGTCGCATACAGGGATCAAACCTGCAACTTTGGCATTATTTTAAAATATTTATATGCCACCTTTCTGAGTAGCACTCTTCCAGAGTAGTTTCAATATTAAATTTCAAAAATAGTACCAATGAAAATGTGTAACATAAAACAAAATAGTAGTTCCAGAGAACCAGCAATTCATGAAGAACAGGTTAGGAAAAAAGGTCTCCTAGCCAGTGTTGCTTATGTAAAGACACCTTCTGACACAGTCTTAAACCTTCTGACAAAGTCTTAAGAATTACACAGAAACCCAATTGCAATCAATAAGTTAACACAGTGACCGTTACTGGTAGATCATACTGCTTGCTTTCAATCTAAAGAAAACTGGTGGAATGAGTGAAAGTAGAAAGATAGTTATGGACTATACTGAGGCATGTAAAAATCACCAAATAGAGAACTTATATAGTTGTGGAGTGTGGGGGTTATGAACAGGGATGTTGTAAAACTGATTTTTTAAAAAAAGAAGTAATTTGCCAAGACCAAACATCTCATAGATGAAATATTGGTGGTCATGAGGCATATGAAATTAATCAAGATTCAAGTTCCGATTTTTAAAAAAGTTTATATACATTAGCAAAACATTTATACAATGCAATTTGGACTAGATGGCAGGAAATAACAAATGTAAAAAAGTATGAGGGGTATATCCAAAGCTCTCCAGTACCAAATGTCACACAACACAGATTATACAAATGTTTACAAATTTTAAATAAAAATACATCAGTACATTTATCTTTTAAAAAGTCAAGTTTGCCATAGTGCAGATGGCAGAACTGAAGCAGAGCCCCTTCGACTGTTTGACTCAAAGGAAGTTTCTGACAATTACCGTATTTTTCGCTCTATAACACGCACCTGACCATAACACGCACATCGTTTTTAGAGGAGGAAAACAAGGGAAAAAACATTCTGAATGAAACAGTGGATGTATCATTTTTGGGCTTCATGCTGTGGCCACAGACATGTGATCTGATGGTGAATTTGGGGTGACCCAATGCAAAGATCCTGAGTATCCCTGTGGATCCATGCTTTGTAACCACGTTTTTGCACCATTGCAGCCCCAGGCAACAGTGGGTGCGTGATTTTGGGGGGGCAGGCTGTAGCCATGGACATGCTATGTGATCTGGTGGTGAATTTGGGGTGACCCAATGCAAAGATCCTGAGGATCCATGTGGACCTATGCTTTGTAACCACATTTTAAGTGGGGAGCAAAGGAAAAACAAATAAGGGACATGAGAGGGGTGTGCAGAGAAGCAGCTGGCTAAGAATGCAGGAGAGGGATTTAACGGGAGGGAGGAAAGAAAGGCAAAAGTTTCCCCCCACCCAAGCCAGCTATCTCTCTCTCTCTCTCCCTCCCTCCCTCCCCCTCTCTCTCTCCCTCCCTCCCCCCTCTCCCTCCCCCTCCCCCCCCTCTCTCTCCCTCTCCCCCAGCAGCACAGAAGCACAGAGAGGAATTCCCCTCTGCTTGCCTGGAGGGGAGGGGCTTTCCCTGCTCTTTGTTCCGTTTCAGCAAACACAGCAACGAAACAGAGGTGGGTGGGCAGTAAGACCCTGAGGCAGAATGCAGGAAAGCATCCACTTCCTCTTTTCAGTTTTCCCTTCTCCGTGAAGCGCCGCGATTTGATTTTTGCCTGATTTTTCGGCTCCAGGGACCACACATTCGCTCTATAACACGCACAGACATTTCCCCTTCCTTTTTAGGAGAAAAAATCTGCGTGTTATAGAGGGAAAAATACGGTATCTAGGTTTAAAGTGATTGCGCCAGGATTCTCTTCACCACTCAAATGTTACTTGAGACACAAAAGGCTCTGTAAAAATCAAGACGTTAGCTCCCAACACATGGGCTTGTTTACAGAATAGCACCTAATACAGCTAGCCTGTCCCCCTTGGGATTAACTAGGGAAAACTTGTGAAGAAAGTGATAACTTTTTTATTAAAATGTTGCCAAGAAGTTTGGAAAAAGTGGGCAGAAATAGTTTTCATACATTGAGCCTGTGATCCTAAAGTGGGTGGAGTATGTGGAATGCAAAGGTGGTTCTATTGCCATTGTCAATTTCCTACTGGGCTTAGAGCCAGCTGGGCGGAATGTGGGTAGGGGCTTTTAAACTGCCAAGACCACCCTAGGGGTCTGAAGACAGGGCATGGAATTTATTTATTTAATTTGCTAGTCCTGGAACCAAAATTATCCCACTGTCTGCTACTTTTAAGTTTTCTAAATAACAAGTGGCAGAATATAAAGTTTTCAATTTTTGTTTCCAGCCACCATCCAAATCCCACCGCTACTATTTCCTTCATTGTCAGCCTATGCTTGAAAACGGCAGATAAAATGTAATTTTGGCAGGGTATCCAGGTAAAAACACATAGTTCTCATTTTCCATACATGGTTGGTGGAGGGAATTTTTGCTTTCATTATAGCTATATACATAAATATACAATATAAATTAATCTACTACAGATGCAGTATATGAAAATGTAAATACACATGTTAAAAATGCCACACTTCATCCTAGGTGAGAGAGAAGTGCTTCCTCAAAGAGCAACAGGCACTCAAAGCGCTAAATCCTGTGGCTGGGATAAAGGACCTGCCCTCTCATTGTCTTCCTCTCAGCTAAAAGCCCTTAAATTTCAGCTTAATCACTGCCTCTACAACACACATTTCAGCACCATGAGAGGAGGACCACGTCAGTTCACTGCTGGTGATAAGCTATTATAAATCAGTATGTGAACTGTAAGGGAGCTGGAGGAGCCCCGGCCCTCATTCTTTTATGGTGTCACCTTAGGTATTAGTATTTGAAGGGTACTGGGGGTGGGGGTAGAGAGATAGCAGAGAGGAAGAGAAATTAGCTAAAATCAGGAGGAGTTGAAGGTGGGGCTTGTGGATCCTCGTCTTTAGAATATCCCAGCACAGTTCTAAAATACCACAATCCATTGATTAGTTACAACCTGTGAAGAAATGATGCAGGCTTTCACTAGGATTTACTACTTATCCATATTAAGAAGCCCTTGTTTCTCCTAAGAATTTGAGAATTCACTCACCACACCTGAATCTGTATTTAGCAACCTACTTACAAGTGGAAGATTTAATGAGGATTCCTGGTGCCAGCACAAGCCCTCAGCAAAACACTATCCCCTCAACTTTCTTTCCCAGCATTATTTTAACAACATGCAAGCCAACCAAACTTCAACCAAACTTGCTTGACTTTTCCAAGTAAAACCAATTCATTAAAAAAAAAACCCAACCATATTAAGGCTAATCTATCAAAATATTTCCCAACTCTTAATTGTAGAGACATCCAATCTGAGACAAAACTGATTCCCACAAATTACGGTTGAAACTTTTCGTAAAATCAAGCAAAATAGTTACAAGTCTATTTGATATATTACAGATAGAAAAACTCAAAGCCCTATACATTGTCCTCTGGAAGAATACTAGGATAGTGTATCTGTACACACTTCAGTTACTTGGCAGCAGGTCACTTCCCATTATCCTTTTCCTGTCAGAGTCCAGGCATGATGTATGCAATGTTGTCCAATGTGTTTGACTGGAAAGGTAGCCAGGGAGAGAGAGAGAGAGAGAGAAATGCATATTAAATTGAATCAGTATCTTATTAAAAAAAACAACCAAGCATGCTTTTGACATTAATGCAGCAGAACAAATGACTTAGGAAAAACCAAACACCTAAAGACACGACAAAGGCAGACAGAGTGCTTCCTTAGGAGATGCACAAAAGCCTGTAGATCTTTCAGAGGTACTGGGGAATATTTTCATTTGCCCTGGGCTTTGATAGCTGTCACTAAGCCAATAAAGAAATCTTTCAGCACCAATGATTTTGTGGCACCCAATTCTATAGAAGCCAGGGCCACAACATTTGGCTGGTCTTGGTAGCTGGACCAAAATCTGTGGTCCTCAGGACTTTCAGCACATGAGCAATAAGCTCCATGATGCTTGCAGGGGTTTACTCCCTGGAAACTAGCCCTAAGATTGCAGTAAGGTCCTATCTAATTCACATCTGAGTAGACAGTAAGACTGGGTCACTGACTGTGTGTTTTATCTTTGCTACTCATTGCCAAAACGGTCACCTCACCCCCCAGAGCCAAAGGCTTTATACTGATCACAGAGACTCAAAATGGCAAGACTCAGCCCTCTGTGGAACTGGAAAGGGGAACAGATATCTTTCTGTACTTCTGTTGTAACCCCCAAAGCTCATTGCAAGTCTTAAGAGATGATCCCCACTGCTTCCTCAACTCCAAGATGGAGAAGAAAGGACAATGGAACATTCACCATGGTTAGCAAAACTGGACTGCTGCTCAAAATTAAGTTTTACTGATTTTCTGCTTTTTAGCACTGAACGTATTAGCTTGCTGCATTGTGCTTTAATTTTTAACATGGAAGGTGCCTTGAGCATCCTAGAAAAGGCAGGATATGAATATTTAAAATAAATTCAAGACATGTTTTTATAAAATTGCAGTTCTTACATAACACAGCCGCCTGCTGGTAGAAAATATTAACAGCAGGTTGCAGAAGGAACAGCCTTTAATAAATGTTTCAGCTGCCTGGGACAAATGAAGCAACTCTCCACATAATTAGGTGTGCTCCACAGCCAATGTGCTGTGATGGTTAAAGGGTTAGTTTAGAATGGGGGGAGACTTGGGTTCAATTCTCATTAGGTGAACTTGAGCCTGCCACCACCTCTCAGGCTAACCTATCCAACAGGGTTGATTTGATATGTTGCCTTGTATTCATTGGAGAAAAAGTAGGATATGGATGCTATATTGTTTTCTATCCTCTATTGCACTATCCTTTATTTTTATTTTTTTACTTTACACAAGCTTTCTTTCAATAACAAAATCATTATTTATTTATATCCCACCTCCCCCCCCCATGAGCTCAAGGTGGCGTACATAGTTTTGCCCCTTCTCATTTAATCATCACAACAACATCCCTGAGAATTATGTTAGGCTGAGAGACAGTGGCTAGACAGTGGCTAGAAAGGGCTCAGGTCCTCTACAATTTATGACTGGCCCAGGGTCACCCAGTGAGGTGCAGAGCAGGGTTGGGATTTGAACCCTGGTCTCCTAAGTCCTAGAGGGACGCGGGTGGCGCTGTAGGTTAAACCATGGAGTCCAGGACTTGCCGATCAGAAGGTTGGCGGTTCGAATCCCCGCGACGGGGTGAGCTCCCGTTGCTCGGTCCCAGCTCCTGCCAACCTAGCAGTTCGAAAGCACGTCAAAGTGCAAGTAGATAAATACTACCTCCGGCAGGAAGGTAAATGGCGTTTCCGTGTGCTGCTCTGGTTCGCCAGAAGCGGCTTAGTCATGCTGGCCACATGACCTGGAAGCTGTACGCCAGCTCCCTCAGCCAATAAAGCAAGATGAGCGCTGCAACCCCAGAGTCGGTCACGACTGGACCTAATGGTCAGGGGTCCCTTTACCTTTTACTCCTAAGTCCTAGTCCAGCAGTTTAACCACTACACCACACTAGTCCTCTAAATATTCTATGCATATACAATGAATACAAAATCTGGTATGGAGTGTATATTGCATCATCTCACATACAAAAAAGTGTGCTTTGAACACAGGAAAAGGTGGGACTGAAGTGCAACAAGGAAGACATGTGGACACCACATGTGGACGCCAGTATTGCACCCCCCATATGTTGTAAAGAATACAACTCCCATTGTTACTGACCATTGACCATGCTTGCTAGGGCTGATGGGAGTTGGAGTCCAACCACAGCTCGAAGGCACCACACTGGCTACTCCAGGATTAAAAATACATGATTGTGCAGAAGGGCAGATGGGAAAAAAAACACACAACTTGAATCCTGCTAAGTTCAATCGGCATTTCCTTTCTAGAAATTCCTTAAGCTGTGAGAGAAGAGGGTACTAACATGGGAGTATCCTACATATACAGCAAAGTGCTGAATGTGTGCTACAATTATGGCAAAAACCATGCCTTTCATGGGCAGAGGGAAGTGGTAAGAAATAGTATGAGACCTTGGCATTCCAAAACAACACAGAACTTACCAAAACGTGTTTGGGGCAGCCGTTTAGTTCAGGGAGCTGGGACGTCAGGCATGCCAAAGGGCCTAGAGCACAAATGATTGAATCTAGGAGCACTGATAAACTTCCCGATACAGCTACCATACCCTGGGAAGGAAAGAGATTTGTCATGATGTCAGTTTGTTATCTTTGTCTTAGGCCCAGCACGGATTCTCTCATTCTCATGGAGCTGGCAACCCTGATTTGCTTATTGAAGTGCTCTTCCCTTAGAAAAGATGAAGCTCAGATGCAGGAATGAACGATCAGAGATGGAAGTTATACTTTCTCATTTTTGAAGTTATTTCTGGCCACTTCTACTCAATACACCACGGCTGCAACCCTGCGCCCTATGTTTAAAGCACCAGGCAGAATGATAAATATGGGAACACAGCAGATGACAAAGCAGCTTTGCGCAAGATGCCAGTAAGGTGCTCCCACCCTGTACTTCCTTACTGTGATGCTTAAATGTTTGATGTGCTGCTGCTGTCCTGCTGTACACTGTACCTGGAGCTTCCATATAGTCATCATGACTACAAGCCACAAATTAAGGGCTATATGAGGGGTTGGAAAGCCTTTCCAGCTCAAGGGCTTCATTCTGTTCAGGGAAGCATATTCTAGTAAAGGGCAGAACAATTAATGTAAATCTTATCTCTGTACAAGAGGCTGGTTTTTTTGACACGCCCCTCGAGAGCCCATCCAGGCAAGCAAAAGTCCTTCTCAGAGTTCAAGAACTCATTCCAGCCAGACAAAAACAAGCAAGAAGTCTATCAAGCAGGGCTGGTGAGAGGCATCACTGGGGAAGAGGGTGTATGGCTGGGGAGAGTCCCAAGATTCACGGACAGTACTGGAGGGTTGCATTTGGCCCCTGGGCTTAAGGACCCACACCCCTGGGCTGTTAAACATCCATGTTCAGAGGCAATAGATCTCAGTTTCATATCCTAGCAGGGTTTCCCAAACTTGGGTATCCAGCTGTTTGTTTGTTTTTTTGGTCTACAACTCCCACCATCCCTAGCTAGCAGGACCAGTGATGATGAGAATTGTAGTCCAAAAACTGCTAGAGACCTAACTTTGGGGAAACCCTGTGTTATACTAAGAACATAAGAGGAGCCTGTTGAATCAGGCCATTCTGGTCTCTATTCAGGGTCCAACCACATACCCATGGGAAGCCCAGAAACAGAGCCTGACTGTAGCAGAAGTAAGTCATATAAACAAAGTTGGAAACAAAAAAATCACCTGAAAGCAAAAATAAATAAAGAATACGAATAAAGGGAAATGTACTCAGGAATTGTATACCCAGACACGAAAGGTAGTTAAACTAGTAAATGAGGGTAAAATCAATTTGGGTGGATTGTTACTTCATGCTACTTTACAATGCAAGAGCTTTTCACTCTTAATGGATTCATCATTTCAGGGCAAACTGTTTGGGTAGCTGCCAAAATCCCCATTTGGGCATTTTAATTTAATGTCATTAGCAGTAATGCAGGGCGTGTCATCTTGTTCTGCGCAGGCAGTCATCCCAGAATGATGCCATGAAATGGCTGCGGGTAGTTTGTATAATAGACTAATGTGATCATCAGTTTCCATCTAATCCCTCAAACGCAGCAGTAGCCAAGCAAGAGCTGTGTCTTATATGTATTTTGGAAAACATTTATTCTGCTTTATATATATAAACCTTAGTTCAACCAAACATCTTGACATAGAATTGGAAACCATGAGATTTTTTTTAAAAAATGATAGCAACTCAGGAATGAAGCTTGCTTAAACCTGCAAAAGTGGAGTCTTGATACAGTGGTACCTCTACTTATGAACACAATTCGTTTCCGGGTGCTGTTTGCACCCCGAAAAGTCTGTAAGTAGAGTGTCGCTACTACGCAATAGAGCACTTATGTACGAAGCGCACAGAACGCTTCTGCGCATGCACGAAGATCACTTCTGCGCGTGCAGTGAACCCGGAAGTAAATACTTCCGGGTTTGCCGCATTGGTAACCTGAAAAGCCACAACGTGAAGCAAACGTAACACGAGGTATGACTGTACACAAATAAGAGCCCTTGGGGCAAATAAAGTTCCAGTGAGTGGTGTACACACTTGTTCAATTTGGCACTGAATGCAGTATGCAGAACAAGCAAACTTGTTCAATTCAGCTTATTCCAATTACCGTATTTTTTGCTCTATTGGACGCACTTTTTCCCCTCCAAAAATGAAGGGGAAATGTGTGTGCGTCCTATGGAGCGAATGCAGGCTTTCGCTGAAGCCTGGAGAGCAAGAGGGGTCGGTGCGCACTGACCCCTCTCGCTCTCCAGGCTTCAGGCAGCTATCCGCAAGCCTTCTGAGCCTGGCGGGAGTTCCCGCCGGGCTCAGAGGGCTTGCCGAAAGCAGCCTGTTCTGGGGGCCGGAGTCGTGGGAAGCTCGGGCTTCCCCCGTCCCAGCCCCGCAGCTAAAAGCCCCAGGAGCAGCGACGAGGTTGCTCAGGCTTCCCTCGTCCCAGCCCCGTGGCTAAAAGCCCCGGGAGCAGCGGTGAGGTTGTGTGCAATCTCGTCGCCGCTCCTGGACCTGTTTTGGGGGCTGCGGTCGGGGGAAGCTGTCTTGGCTTCTTTGCTCTTTGGGGCTGGGGGGGGGGGACATAATTTTTTTCTCTTTATTTCTCCCCCTAAAAACTAGGTGCGCCCTATGGTCCTGTGCACCCTATGGAGCGAAAAATATGGTAGTTATCTGAACTTTGTGAATAAAATAGCTCTGTTGTTTAAAAATGACATGACTACATTCACGTGTGAAGGTTCCTGCACCTACCTCTGTCTCCTGTAGCCTGTGGCCAATAAGACTTAGAGATTCACCCAGTAATTGCAGATGTGCAGCTACATCTATGGGATCCGTTTCAGGAACTTTGACAGGTGATGCAGATAGCACTACAGTGCTAGATGGAGACTTCTTATGGGGTGAAAGTGCCCCTGTTAGAGAAGCTGAAAACAGAAAGTAAAACACTTATTTCTGCATTTTCCATATTACGAAACTGCACAGTTTACATAGCCAAACTGTATGGCCATAGAAGTTCAGCCCACACTATTTCTTTAACTTACTTTATTTTTAATGCAGTTTTATTTATTTATGAACCATCTCTTACATTTGGCTCTAGCTGATTCACAAACATACCACAAAACAGCTAAAAAATAGTTTTCAAAACAGTACAAAAAGCAAAAGATAGGTGGTTTGTTTTTTTTTACTGTTTTTAAACCTTTTCATCCAGAGAGAGAAGCTTGTTGAAACAAAAATGTGTCCAATTCTTTTGCAGCTACAGTAGCAACAGCCTTAAGGAAGCTGAGAATCAGTCTGTCCTTAATTATTCAGGTTTCACATTGTTGGCCTAATTTGTACAGATCTATTGGGAATTTGCTCCAACAGCATTTTTTGAGCAGCTTTATATTCTGTACCATATACCACACGTGGAATAACTTTCCCCAGAAAGATCTTTCAAGTGCAGATCTTAGATTATCTCCTCAAAGCAAGCATAGCTTAATATGACCTTACTTATAGGTTTGGAAGTCCTGTGGATACCCAGGTATGATTCTGATTAAACTGCATTCCTTAATATTTAAAGACCTTAAAGTATTCCAAATTACAGTGGTACCTCTTTTAAGAACTTAATTCATTCTGGAGGGCTGTTCTTAACATGAAAACGTTCTTAACCTGAGGTACCACTTTAGCTAATGGGGCCTCCTGCTGCCGCTGCACGATTTCTGTTCTCATCCTAGGGCAAAGTTCTTAACCCGAGGTACTACTTCCGGGTTAGCAGAGTTTGTAACCTGAAGTGTTTGTAACCCGATGTACCACTGTAGTATTACTGTCTGTGTATGTGGCCTAGGCCTTCTATCAAACAAAATAAGTTTTGTTTTAGCATAGTTCAAAGGTAGATGTTCTTTTTTTTCAAAATGAAAAGAATTCAAAATCTTAAAAGGGTCCCTCATACTAAGCATGGATGAAGATACAAAGGGCATGTCATCTGCATAAAGCAACATGGAGGGTCTGCCATCAAAAACTGTGTGGGATAAATACTGAGGTTCTTTGAAGATCCTGGATTACACATACACACTCAAAATGGACTAACAGAAACCCTCGTTTTACACTTGAACAGCCTCATTTTAAGAATGGCATGGAAGAAACAGTGGAATGTAGAGGTTACCTTTCAGTTTTGGTGCACCCTCTGATGAGGTTGCTTTCCTCTTCACTGTTGTAGCCTCTGCTTTATTCTGCTTGTGTTGCAAATACTGCGCCTTCTGCTTCCAAACCTGAAAAGAATAGGGAAAACAAAACTAGTGTTAAAAAAGGCAACATCAGCTGTCCAACCATACAGATGGAGCAATTGTAAAACAGGATGTCTGGCCAAGTGTGTGTGTGTGTGTGTGTGTGTGAGAGAGAGAGAGAGAGAGAGAGAGAATATCAATACCAAACATTTTCCATTCGCAAGCAGGGGTAGCTGATATGCAATACACAGATTTGGAAGGTAATAAATACAAGAACCATGGTGGCGGTATTCCAGGACCAAGTCAGTTTTCTGCCTACACGTGTCATTTTCTGTACAAATGTTTATCAGATATTTACCAGCTTATCTTTCTCCGGAAGCTGCTTCCAAACTTCTGCCAGCTTTTTGCTCAGATCACCAAAATCTAACGGGAAAACAGGGAAAGTAAGCCATTCAGAGAAAAGCAGAGATTTTCTATGTACATTCAGTTAACTACTTGAACCGTTATAGGACTCATTGTTTACAATACATATGATGCTAAAATGTCTCATTATTGTCTGCATACATGGAAAAACAATCCATGGAACAGTTGCAAAAACATCACAGCGAGGAATTTGAGCAAGAACATAAGAAGAGCCCTGCTGGAACATACTAGAGACCTAGCTAGCCCACCTCTTTCCCCCACAGGGGCCAACTACATGCCTATGGAAAGCCCACTAGGAGGACATAAGTACAGCACCACTCCCACTTTTGTTCCCCAATGAACAATATTTAGAGGTATACTGATTCTGGAGGTATCACACAGCCATCATGAAAAGTAGCCTTATTCTCTATGAATTTGTCTAATCCCCCTTTTTAAAGCTCTCTTACATTAGTGGCTGGTCTAGTCCATTCCACACAATGTTGTAATGCATGTTACATGGTCAGGATTTGGGACAAAAAGTGGAAAGGAGCAGGAGCCAAGAAATTCAGAATTCTATGCTTGGGAGGATATGTGACAGCAGAATGGAAGGTAATTTCTACCGCTATGCATATATGTGGCATTTAATCCTGTCATCTACCCAGAGAAAAAATATTGTACGCCTGCCTACCCTCCAAGTATTCACAATTTAAATGCTAACATGTTTGTTCCTAGCAAGGGTGCTAAACATTTTTGGTTTATGACATAAACCACAATTGCCCGTTTCTAACAGGGATCTGGAGGTCTGATATGGTTGTGTTTCTTAAGTTTGAAAAAACCCCACACCCTTCAGTCCCTTTACATGGGGTTCTGCAGAGGGGACAAGGATGCTGATCTAGACTCCCCAAGCTCCAAAAGTCATGAGCACAGAGCCATCTTGAATCCAAGGACTTTTGAATGCCCTACTTGATAATCACACCTTGACCAAGCAGTGAAAAATGGCATTTGCATTATAACCCTTAGTGCCATTTTTATTTCTGCTGCCACTTTAATACCAAAGAGACGGCCCAGAATGATTGGTTATATGCTTTCTGAAAAAGTGTATTGCCCAAATTCATAATGGGAACACAGAGCCTTCGCTGGAGCAGACAGAGTTCTTTCAAACATTTAAACATTTCTTCTCCGCAGCTTGTGCTTTCGTTTTGCAGTGGCCCAATGGGCAGGATCCAACATCATGCCAGTAAAGATGCCAGGCACCCCCCTACCTATCTCTCCCCTGCCTCTCCTTTCCAAAAGGTCCCCCAATTCTCTGGAGCAGATTTTAGGGGGTATACAGGTGGGCTGCAGGGGGAAAGAGAGAAAGTGAAGTGCAGTGTGCCAAGCAGGATGCCACAACTGGATATCTCCCAAACCTTACCGGACACTTCTATTACCTATTCCTGGATGCTCAGCCACAATGTTCACACGATACTCTTTACAGAATACTTGGTAGGCAGACATGTTCTTCTTCTTTGGCTAATCAGGAAGAGGAAAAAGAAAGCAAGACGTTTATGTTGGAATATGTTGTAAAATATTCAAGCTCCTTTAAAAATCCCCAAAGAAAATAATCTCCTGGTGCATTCTCTTAGACAAGTTAGAAGTGGGTTAATTTCAAGCTGACTTTTTGTATGATGTATGTTATCTAGCTACTTATATTCATACTCAGTCCTTGAGGTCATTGTTGGAGACGTCTCTGAGTGGTAGTGCCAAATGAGACCCAGAGGATGGATATGAAAGAGAAGGTATTCTCTGTGGCAGCACTGCATCATCTTTCTCAGAAAGGCATGCCTGGCACATACTTGGTAACCTTTTCAGTACCAGGCAAGTACTCTTTTATTTTCCCATGCTTTTTAATGGATTTTTAATCAGTAGATTGCTTAACATCAAGGTTATTTATATCAAAAAGAAAAAAAAGTCAATGTAAGT
Source organism: Podarcis cretensis (assembly GCF_951804945.1). Lineage (NCBI taxonomy): Eukaryota > Metazoa > Chordata > Lepidosauria > Squamata > Lacertidae > Podarcis > Podarcis cretensis. The sequence continues at coordinate 27,854,773 of NC_137179.1, read as the reverse complement.
CTGATTTAAATCAAGTTTCCTACGGATACTTCTTCCTATTTCCTAAACAATGGTGGGAATCTGACCATTAAAGAAGGTTAATTTACAACTAAGCAATACCATTTGTTGTTACTATTTTTAATGCAATTTTACAACTTATATATACATCATACAATATTCATAATTTATCTCTTATCTTCAGACTTCCCAGTCTATCTCTCTCCATGGCATTCTAGGTAGTCTTTTGTCGGCTGCATATTCTATTATTCCACCCATTCCTTTAGTTAGTGTGTGTCTTCCTTTAATTAGTGTTATCTGCTGCTCATATGTTCATTCCTACTTGTAGGTTAAATTGACTATTATACCCTCTAAGATACTCTTCAAAGCACTTCCTCGCATCTTATCTGTGACTCATCCTTATTTCTTAATTTCAGTTACTAATTCTGTGTATTCTATCAATTTATTCTGCCAAATTTCTTTTGTGAGTATCTCTTTCTTTCAATTTTTTTGGATATACTACTCTAGCTGTGGCAGTCATAAACAATACCATTTAAACCACTCTTTCTTACAACTAGGTCTTGCATCGCTTTGTTGCACTGTTCCTTCTCTACTAACAGCTAGAATGTATTTAACCCCTTCCCATATAGACCATCTTGGCTATGAGTCCTGGAAGACTTGCTCCCTGCCTTGCAGACCTTTCTCTACCTGGCCTGGGAGGACAGGGCTGTGACTGACTCCTGCTAAAAAAGCTGAGGCTGCTGAAGAGAATCTTGGACTGAGGCATTGTTTAAGTGGTTTTGGGAGGGGAGGTTTTGCTGTTAATTTTTTGTATCTTTTTTTTTGTATCTTATGAGTTATGTGGAAATGGTTCAATTTGGTTGTGTACTTTTTGATGTCTTGTTTATTGTTTACGACGACTTTTGCTAGTAATTTTTTATATGTTGTAAACCATGGCTTGAGTGTGGTGTAACTTTAGAAAGGTGGAAACAAGTAAAATAACTGATTGACTGATATTAGGTCTTTCTTACAATAAGCCCCATAACAGCATACAAACAAAGTTAAGTATGGGGATATACTGCACAGTGGGCATTTTTGTTTTCTCTTCTTTCCAGTATGGATCTTCTCTGCTTCACTCTTACCTTGATAGGTAGACGTCTGAAAGGTACCGGGCAGACTACAGCAATTTATTTTCATTAGGTTAAATTGATATGCCTATGTTTGGCAGGTAGAGTATACATATCCATATTTCAGAAAGGATCCAATTGGTTTTTCATTTACATAAAAGCCTTTTTTCAAACTCAGCGTGGGCTATATCTCACCACACCATGACTTAGTATTATTAATTTCCATGGGTATACTCTGCATAACTTAGATGGACAGCATCCTGTATCTGGTAGAGACATTGATTGAATTTAGACATTTACTGTAGGGCCAATGTTCGAAACTCCCATTGTTCTAGTTGCATTTTGTGACAGGGAATTTCATTTTTTTGGGCATTTTGAGGTTTTGATTTTAAAAGTTTCAATGCCTATTTGTATTTAACTTGTATTGATTTGTATCTGGTGTGCTGTGTTTTATATTGCAATTTTAAAGTTTCTTATTTTATTCTGTAATAGTTTTGCTATTCTCACTGTATTTTATCAATGTTTATATACATGACTCAAAGAGCTTCAGCTACTGGGCAGTACAGGGCTGCCACCAATGAATAAAATAGCTACTTCTGCCAGCTACTTTTACCTAAATATTTCTAAAGCAGAAACCAATTTGTTTCAATGTTAAACACATTCCGGGGGGGGGGGGGGGAGAGAAGTGTACTCCTTTAGAGTGTTTCTGCTTATCTGCAGTTCAGAAATACAACAATCAAGATAATTTACTGTATTTTTTGCTCTATAAGACTCACTTTTTCCCTCCTAAAAAGTAAGGGGAAATGCATGTGCGTCTTATGGAGCGAATGCAGGCTGCGCAGCTATCCCAGAAGCCAGAACAGCAAGAGGGATTGCTGCTTTCGCTGCGCAGCGATCCCTCTTGCTGTTCTGGCTTCTGAGATTCAGAATATTTTTTTTCTTGTTTTCCTCCTCCAAAAACTAGGTGCGTCTGGTGGTCTGGTGCGTCTTATAGAGCGAAAAATACGGTATATATTTGGTTCCTATTTCTGAAGTTAACTAACAAAACTGCAAAGAACAGTCTAGAGCCCACTATTTTGGGAACAACAGTCCTCAGCATTTCTAATCACCCACTTGTGCTGCCACTTTTTCCTTTTTACCTTTTCTTTGTCCATTTTTTCAACCTTCTCCTTTTCTTCTTTCTTCTTCTTCTTCTCACTCTGGCCATCTGTATGGAAAACAGGTGGCGGTGGAGGCGGTGGTGGTGGAGGGGCAGGAACAGCAAACTGCACACTGGTTGGAGAGACTGGGAGTGGAGCTGTTACTTCTGCTACTGCCAGTGAAGAGGAAAGCCCAGAAAGCCCAGAACTCTTCTTGGATTTGGAATGCTTCTTTTCCTTGTGTTTCTCCTTGTCCTTCTTCTTTTTGCTCTTCTTTGATTTCTTCTTCTTCTTTATCTCCCGATACGAATCATCAATTACTAGCTCTCCAGCTTCCAGTTCACCTCCAGAGGACGAACCCGATTCCGCTTGTGGTTCCAGGCCTGAAAGCTCAAATTCACTGCTTTGGCCTTCAGGGAAGAGGGGTGTGTCTGGGCTAAAGCTCTCAGCAGCTGGAGAGGGATGGGGATCCTTCTCCAGTGGTTTGTGCTTCTTTCGGGATGATTTCGAAAAGCCGTGTGAATCATGACTTGGGAGAAATGATCCCTGCTCGTCCCGAGCTGACTTCTTAGAGGATTTCTTTGTGGCTGACGGATGTGGAAAGGGCTCCTCCGTTGTGCTTCCCCCCTTCTCCTTCGGTGAGAGGATGAGTTTCATCTTTAAGCCATCAGGTTCACGCAAGGTCAACATTTCAGTGTTCACATAGGGGGGCTTCACCTTTTTGGACTTGTGGAAAGTACTTTCATCCAAGGACAGGTCACTGCTACTGCCACTCAGTTTTTTCTTGTGGTGTTCCTTCTTGCCTTCTGAATGGCCAGAGGCAGAGAGTGAAGAATGAGATGACTTTTCAGATGTTTTCTTTGAGGACTTGGAGCTTGTGGCCAAAGGCGAGGTGATGGCCTTAAGCAGATCCATGGCAGTGTCAGCAGAGGGTGGGCTTGTCACTACTTTTTTCCTCTTCTTTGCAGACGATTCCAAAGGCAGGGATAACTCAAATGAAGAAAGTTCTGAAAGAGTTCAGAGAAGAAGGATCAATGGAAGTATACCCAACAACAAGTGCATCTTCACTTGCACACCATCATAACTTCGCGGCCTCATGTCCGGGTGAAGGTAGTTGGTCTTGAACAGCTAAGAGCTATCCTACAGTAAATCAATTCTGGTTTATAAATCAGTGAGGCCAATTGGTGAGGCTGAAATATAAGGACACATTGGTTTTTAAGAGGCTATTTTGTTTCTGGTTTATTCAGTAATGGTTGGCAGCTTTTACCTGACCTGTGAGTGGTGTCAGTGCAATGTTCTGGGAGAGGGGAGGTGGCAGTGATAAACAAACACACTGACAGCTGATCTTGCCTCTTCTCCTGTTGGTAAGCCAGTGACACCTGTGATAAGTTGGTGAGGCTTATTTGACAGCAATACAAAACCAAGCCTCGACCGAGCCCTGTGGAATACTCTGCCAATAGATTTATCAGCACCTTCCGTTTCAACCTTTAAATGCCTGCTGAAAACCTTTCTATTCAACAAGGCTTATTCAAGCAATTCAGAATGCCTATTTCCATAACATTTAGCTGATTTCTGACTTTTAAATTTTATTTGTTGTTTATTGTATGGTTTTATGTGTGACTGTTGTAAGCTACTCTGATGCTATTTATGAACAGTGGTATATAAAGATTTTTGTAAGCAAATGAAAATAAATTAGCTGTCAAAGTGAATATGCAATATATACAGCTGCCTCCCTTTCACTGATTGGCCTCTCCCTTATCTATCTTTAGACTGGAAGCTTTGTGGGAAAAGACCTGGCCTCTCACTTTACCTCCAGGAAGCACAAAGCCTATTGGCAGAACCTTAGAAGTACAAATTGAACCTTAAAATCACCTCTCAACTTTTCTCCTTTGTCATATCCCTTCCTATGTTGCTTCCACTCTTACCTCTGCAATAGTACTCGTTGGAGTGCTTCCTCTTCTTCTTATAAGCGTCTGTCCCCAGCAAGAAAATGTCACTTTCCTGCAAAAGAAGATAACAGCACTTTAGAAAGAAAAAGAACCAAGTAATGAAGGCATATACATATTAATTTCTAATACAGATGATCATAGACGTCACATTAGCTAACAAATATGCTCTCTATGGCATGGCATTTCTGTGCTTTGAAACAGAAGATGGTCTGAGTTGCCATGTGAATTTTAGAAATGATATTCTCAAGAGAAAGCAGAACTTCCCTGTTTAAGAGCTGAAAACAACTTTTCCAAGCTGAAGATTTAGAAAAAACAACAAAAGCAAAGCTAAAATATAATCACCTCTAGACTAATAGGAGAGATTTCAGGTCAAAGGAAATGTTTTGAGGAAAAGCTATCTGTGTTAACATCTCCAGGGAATTGAATGAGATAAATCACACCTCATTATTTTTCAGGCTATCTGCAAAATCAGGCAAATAACAACATATCAGTTTGCATCCTGCAACAATATAATGATGACCTATGCATCCAAAAGAATAATTTCTATTCTGTAATGATCATTCAATCTCTAATTCAAACAGCAGTTTAAGATGAGTGGATGATAAAAAGTTACATTCATCTCATCCTAGTTTTTAGAAGAAGGGGATACCATTTTATTGAACTTTCTAAAATAGGGAAATAGTATGACTTCTACATCTGTTTCTATAACTCCAAGAATCCTCTTCTCTCATTTCTCTTAATGTGGCATTTAGTACCAACAGAGCATTTCATATTGGGCTGGGAGAGGCAAAGTTGGACTGACAAGCTTTTCTTATTCTCTTCTCAGACTCTCTCACCTTCAGCCTCTTCTGTGAATTCTTCCTGACCTGAGCAGCTATCTCCTCCTCTTCTCGAAGCAGGTCCTTGTAGGAACGTTTCTTTTCTCGCTGGGTTCTGCCAGCTACTAGTCCCACGCCATCAATTCGGTCACTCTCTAAGCAGTCTGAAGGAGGAAACACTGGCGTGGTCAGAAACAATCAAGGCACGCTCTCATAACTGTCACTGTGGCCAAAGATAAAACACAATGCACAAGAGGAAGCAAGCAGTCACATACACACACATACACACAATCTACGCACTACTGTAAAGCACTGCCCCAAACTTTTAGGGAAATGCTTTAGGCTGCCGTATCAAAGGCTGAAGTTTTATTCCTACTCTTGGGTTTTCCGCCCTTGGATAGCAAGAACTGAAAAGGCTTCTCAGCCAAATGAGGACGTAGGCATCAGTGTTGTGCTGTGTTGAAGGTCTGGATCCAGTCCCCAATCCAATTATAATTCTACGGAGCTGACAAGGGTTAGGAAATGTTGCTTGCTGCCAAGCCTGATAAAAATTAATCAGCACTTTGGAGCTTGTGAGACTCGTGTTTCAATCCAGGTACACTTAACTTTCTGAGTACAAGGGAGGGATCTGGAATGCTGCAGAAACCCAATCCATGCAGGACACTGGCTTTCTTTCTTAGTCTCTCACTCCACGGACTGGGGGGGTTGTACTTTCCTCGTAACACCTCTCAGATTATGAAACAATCCTACCTTCTTTTTTCTTGGAGTCATCATAAGCCATGGTGGTCCTGCAGGGGCCTGGGAATGTGTTGCCACGCCTGGGCTCCTTCCCCCGTTCCCGTCTACAGGACAAGGTCTAAGAAACAGAGAATGAGAATAACCCTCCCATAAAGTGGAATCATAATGCAGAAAGGGACTGAATGAAGATTTTTTTTTTTTTAAAAAAAAGAATGAAATGGGAAGCAGGAGGGTGAAGTGGTGTGCCTTCTCAGCAGTTTATCTTTATCCTCCAGACATTCCAGGGCTTGGAGAAAGATCCCAGATTCAGCAGGCAGTTTGGTTTAGCTGATTTTCATGTTAAAAAGCAGGAGAGGAATGTTTTTCAAGGTGAGAACCAAGCCTCTGTTCCACTAGTTTTAAACAGATTAACACCATGTGATCTTTTTCAATGAAACACAAGGACAGTGACCAAATAACTATATTGGGCTTTTGTATTGTTACAATATGTTCAGGGTGAGTACTGTATTGAATCCTGCAGTTTTTAAAGGAAAGTGTGTAAGAGCCATGGAGGTGAGGGAATGAGAGTTTTATAATCTCTTATTCTAGGATAAAGTGAATTGACTGGAGAGAAGAATTTAATTTTTCAGTCCTGTGTGATGTTCAGTGATATCAAACTTTAGAGGCTAGTGATGGTGCAGCAATAGTAGGCATTAGTCCTATTATTCCCACAGGTGTTGTTCAGAGTACCAAACTGGGGAAGGAAAAGGGAAGGAAAAGGAGGAGAAAGAGAGAAGACTGAAAGAAGCAGTCCTTTTTCCAGGGCCTCTGCAGCATTTCCAGTCTCTGTCACCTCAGATGCTCAGGATTTCCCCAACCTGCCTCAGGAAGAATTCAGGAAGTGGGGCACTTGCTATTTCTGTTCTTGAATAATGCTTTATTCCCCTTAAAATGACAGACATGCAATATCTCTCAAAGCATAGTTGTGCAGTTTTTATTTTGAGTCTCACAATAATTTTAAAAGATTCAGCTCCTGAATAAACATGATTTCCCCTGTATAAACCATTTGAATTTTGAATGCATTTATACACAGCTGTCATAAAAATGCTGAATTAAAGCATAGGTTCTTTAAAAGGGGAGTTTTGACCTCCTTATAGTAATGTATTTTACAAATAATACAAAAATACAAGATGTTAACCAATGTCAGCTGTTAGAGATATTAATGTAAACTAGTGGGTTAAGTTCCTGAAGAATATTTCAACCTGTGAATGGAATATTTCATCTGATGAAGAAGACTTTGAAGAAAAGTTATCTGCATATTAGAATTCCCTCAATAATTGTTTATGATACATTTATAACAAATTCACTAACAGAATAAAGGGAGCTCAGAAACCTTGCTTTTGCATATAAGCTAGAAAACAAGCCTCTGCTTCTTCATGTACCGTACTTAAAAGGTCAGGCCTCACACAGACAATCATACAATAAGCTGTAACTCAGCGGTACAAAGCAGGGCTCCCTGGTTATAGGCAGAAAGGACTGGACGATTTACAAGATTGACAACTCAATTCTATAGACACTTATTTAGCAGTAGGTGGGCTTGAACAAAGTAGGATTTACTTCTGAGTAAACACTTGGAGGAGGACGCCGCAAGTCCTGTAAAAATGGGTGTTCACGACCAGTGCTTGCAAGTTACTTCTCAAGTGATTTTAACAACCTCAGCAATTTAATTTTGTTACGTCATGCAGCCATCTTTCATAGGAATACTTCTGAGGCTTCCAACTTGCCAGTAGTGGATAGGCTATCAAGCATTTAACTACAATGGTTATCAGCAACAGTTTTAAATGACATGGTGCCTGGAAGAGTGGTATACCACAAGCGGTAAGGGAACAGTATCGCCCATACCATGAAGTCTACACAGGCATTGGTTATTTATGTGAAGAAAGGCATCCACCCATTGCTCTACTGCAAGGGACTTACGAAGTCGCATGCCTTTATAAGATCAGAAAAGGGCAACTTATGTTTCCAGCGTTATTCTCCTAACAGCTCTACTGTATTTGTTCATACGTCTGGGTTAGCTCAGTTGGCAGAGCATGAGACTCTTAATCTCGGGGACATGGGTTCGAGCCCCAGCTGGGCAAAAGATTCCTGCATTGGAGGGCTGTTGGACTCTTGGTCCCTTCCAACTCTACAATTCTACTAGCAAGCGTCTGAATATTAGGGCCAGCAGATGCCTCTTATTTCCTGACACCCAAGCCCTTGTGGAGCACCATAGCCCCATGCAGCAAGTCCTGGGCCAGCTCTTTACCCTTGACCTGGAGCCCAACCGTGCCCCGTTGCTTCCTTCTGGCCGGCTCAATGCCTGCATTTCTCCCCCATTCAGCACCAGCCTGCCACCATCCCATTCATTCATTCTGGGCATCCAATCGAAGCTCCACAAAGGCCACCGAGTTCGGAGCCCGGCAGCGGAGCACATTCCGGCTTGACACAAGTCACCGCAGAAAGGATGCCAGAGATCCAGGAGCAACAACACCCCTTTTGTCTGGGGAAATCAAATCAAATAGTTTTAAGAAGTAGGGAGGATCGTTTCCATCGCTCCCGACAAAGGACAATGCCTCGATTATTATCGCCCCAGTGGCCGGAAAACAGCAGCGGGCGGAGCCTGCGGGCCGCTGCACGGAGCAGCATCCGAACCCAGAGCTGGTAAGCAGCGGCCAAGCCCGCGTCGCCGGCCGCTTCCTCACCTGCGGCGGCTGCTGCTGCTGCTGCCCATTTCTGAACTGCACCTGGTCCAAGCGGCGCAGCGACGCCCTCTGTCGGCAACTCCCGCTCGCCCCTGGGATGCCCAGGCGCTACGCCCACTGCGCATGCGCACCCGCCCCTCGAGGGGGTGGGGGCAAGGACCCCGCGCGACCCATTTCCCGCCTCCTCAGTTTGAACTGGCCCCGGCCGTTGGCCGCCCTGTGGCCCCTCGCCCTTCGCGCGCTCACCCCAGGCGGGCTTCAGAAGCCTCCGAAACGGGGAGGAGGGATTTGTCGACGCAGCGAGTGGCGGCGGGCAGATAACGGAGCGACCTGCCCCCTCCCGGCAGAAGGTTGCCTTCCCTCCCCCGCGGCGGAAGGGGGTGGGGGAGCGGCCAGCCTCAGATCGCCTCGCCGCTTCGAGCGGCCGCCATCTTGGTGTGGGAAAGGGACGCCCGCCAGTTTCAGCTGCTAAGGCAAAGCAGCCGAGCGCCGAGCTCCTCCGCTCTCGACGGCGTTAAGAGAGCAGAGGCTGAAACCTGGCGCCGAGTGCATCGATTTGCCAGGTGTTTGGGCTTCTGCGAGCGAAGTACAAAAGCCGGTGCTCAGGATGCTATCGAGCGGCGGTTCTAGGACCCTTTTGGGTTGCGATTTTTATTGTTGTTCAGAAAATAATAAAAGCAAATGTATATCAGAATCTGGGGAGCCTGCAGTTCAATCCTAGGCATCCGGAATCAAGTCCCCGTATATGTACAAAAATGGGACTTTCCCCCCTAGGTTTTGTGCAGAATTTCGGTAACTACAGTTGAATACAGTGGAATTTGCTTCCTAGTAAACCTGTGTAGCGTTGCCCGTTCTTAAATACGTGAATACAAAGAGGCATTTGCTAGTGATTTGTCTTTTTGTTTAATTAAAGGCTTCCTCGTGTACCTAGACGGCAGTTGGCGGTGTGGCATGGGTCTCACTACGATTCTCAAAGAGGTTTAAGCAGTTATGTATAGGGGAAAACAGGGAACTCAACCTTAGTCCAATTTGTGATCAGCTCTTAATTGGATCAGGAAGTGGCGCAGGTATGGGAAAATAAGAGGAAGGAATAATTTAACCTGAACTCTCAGGCATACTACGCTTCCCTTGGTGTCCAATAAGAGAATGTTAGCGCCCCCCTTTTTTCAATCAAGTGTTCACCCAGTGTTTACACACTATTGGGGTTCACCACTGTTGTTACTCAAAACTGAAAAATGTTTACAAAAAGATGAAATGTGTTAGCAAAAAAAGAAAAAAGGGAGAGCACAAATTTGCACATCCTGATTTATATATATCTATGCACTTCTCAAAAGAAGTACTGTACTACAATTTATATTGAAATGCAATACATTTCACCATAGTGGAGAAGACTGTGACCTAGGAGCATGCTTCGCCTGCTGTCCAGCTTCTAACATTCAATGGGCAACTTCAGGACCCCTCCCTCCTTTCTGATAGTTCTTTATCTTTAATCTGAGTTGGACGAAATAGTCCTTTAAATAGAGGACTCATCAAATGGAGGACTGCCCTGAAAGTCATTCATTGCCTACTATCTCTTCTGAGCACAACCCTGAAGGACAGTTTTCATAGGGGCGGTTTTTAGGGAAATGGTGTCATGGGCCAAATTTGGCACCCTCGAAGGCCAAAATTGACCCATGGGCTATTGTTTACCTGTCAGTTTTCCCCTTAAAACCACTTCTGCCTTTGTTTATCATGTAAACAAATCCAGAACTGCTTCAAATTACAAGGGCTATGTAGACAAGCTCTCAATAAACACAAGTGCAGGAAGCAATTCTAGCATTAGAGGCTGAAGGAGTGTATTTTGTATCACATTTGAAAACCAGGATGATGATGACATAGAATAGATAAGACAGACATATGATTAGTGAATAGGGACAGGGAATGTGTAGAAAGCTTTTCTCTCTGCTTCCAAGAATTAGGCATAAATGTACTTCCTTTGAAGGTTAGTTATTATAGCAAATGGTTTAGAGGCATGGTTAGGTTGCGTTCCAGATTGTATGTGGGTGTGAGAAAGCATATGTTTTCCTTTCAGTCTTAATCATAGAAATGTCTCATTTCTTTGAAGGAAATGAATTTTAGTCATTAGAATTCAAATCACTTTGCTACATGAAGTTACTGAAATGCTGTCTATACCACACACAAAGCTTACATGATGAGCTCACTTTTTGCTCCTCTAGTTTCACAGAAGTGTTTTGAAAATTCTATTATGTGTCTTCCAAGCCAAATTATGAAAATGAGTGACACAGGCTATGTCACTATTGCAGCAACATCACAGAGAGTGGCTTCCTACATTTAGCAACTCTACGTTGCAATTCTGTTGCAAATACATAATGAAAGGTTGTTTCCAAATAAAATGCACATAGACACATGCTGACGTATGTGACTTCAGAAAGTCTTTGGACAACTAATACCATTTTGTAACTAAGCCAAAGTACACGTAATTGAAATAATCACATATCCTCCCCCCAACGCTTATCTCCACTTCCCTTCTCTTGCTTCTCTATGTCTGTTTTTCTCCTGGGGTGGGGATCTGACCTGTTCTTTATGTATGTATGGATGCCACTAAATAGATTATATGGCAGGTATATCTGTACCTGCAAAAGGACAATTTTGAGCATTATAGTGTGCTCCCAGTTGATCCTCTGTAAGTAGGAGTTGAATTCAGCACCTTTTAAATTTGTCACCAAATACAAGCTCTGCCAGGTGTTTAGGAGCTCCTGATCAGGGCTTCTAAATGCATCTGATCCCAGCCACAAGTTGGATTTGCTCAAGGTGCTGAATTTAAGTTTAGCACTGCATACAAGCCATGCTGGACTTAGCTGCATGCAGGAAATTGCACATTTCCCACACGCAGCTGATTGAGGGCAGCTGATCCCTTTCACAAGCAATAGTTTGCCCTTTTGGTTTATGCACTGGTATTTTAAGTTCCAGTGTCAGTTAATGAAAGGTAAATCCCTTGGCCATCGTAGGTTTGAGAACCAGAACAGAGTCCAGCTTAAGTTTCAATAACATTCGTAGATGATTACTGAGGGAAGTTCCATTGAATTCAGTCAAATTTACTTCTGAGTAAATATACATAGAATAGGGCTGCTAGCTAGCATGATACACTTGCATCCAAACTTGTACCTTCACTGTAAAACTGGTATATCAATTTCTATCTGTGTAAAGCCATATTTTATTATGTGCTGCAGCAAAACAGTTTTACACTCTTCCACAAGTATTAAATCAGCTTGAGAGGCTTTTGGATCTGCTCCTTCAATAACACTGCTCCTCTCTTATTCCACCACAATAATAGTCCTTTTTTATTCTATGGACATGAACAAACAAATAAAGAAATCAGAAAGTCTCCCACACACTGCCTATTTTGGTCGTTGTTAGTTTGCTTATTTATTTTCCATTCTGTAATTGTTTCTGGTTGAAGAAACCTGAAGAAAAGATTATGATGACTAATAGATTTGCACATTATCAATGCTCAAACACCCCCATAAACTGCTCTAGTAAAATTAGTAGGATGAGCAGCTGTTGTCATGCTTTTATTCCAATGACAACTGTAAATGAATTTTAAGGCTTTGTTCACATAGAATTTGTCTATAATATTCAGAGAGGCGGGCAGCTGACTGAGCACAAGAACAGCAAATCTTAGGAAGAGGAGGAGGCAGAAAGAAGGAAAACAGATTTTCCCTTCCATTCTGGGTATGTACATCTCTACTTGAGATAAAGCAGCACAGCACCTGTTACCTTATCAATATACAGCTATCATGATATTTTCTTAATTTGCATTCTTCATTCTTACCTGAAAAAATTAATTTTAAAGAAATCATTCACAAATGTTCCCTGGGCTCAGTAGCCAGCTGCTTCTAGTAGCCAATGAAACTAGACTTTCTCACTTTCTATATATTTTATTTCCTTCATCTACATATTCCCTTCCCATAGACCATTTTAAAATAATGCTTACAGCCTAAGATCTGTGATACAAGAAGGAAAAGAAAAAAGCAAATTCATGTTCCAACTTTTTCATAATACATCATCATGGACTGGGCATCATGCGGGTGGGCTGGGGAAACTCAGCCAGATGGGTGGGGTATAAATAATAAATTATTATTATTATTATTATTATTATTATTATTATTATTATTATGGGCAGCCAAATGGCAATTGGGCCCAGCTGAGCCAGTGGAGAGGTCCTTGCATAAGGAGCTGCCTTATAACACATCACACCATTGGTCATTCTAGCTCAGTATTGTCTACACTGACTGGAAGTGGGTTTCCCTTGTTTCAGACAATATTTCCCATACCCACTTGGAGATGCTGGGGATTGACTTTGGGCTTTTCTGCAGGCAAATCATGCACTCCGCTGCAGAGCTATAGTCTTTCTCGGTGTTTCACCTCTTGCTCTGATGCAGGAAGATTGAAGAACTGCTGACATTCTGTAGCAGCAAAGTAAGTCTGACAACAGAGGTGTTGTACAATCTCACCCCTCCAATCTGTGACTGTTACTGCATTTTCTTACAAGGCACAGTTGTATTGGCTGAGTGAGCTTCGGAACAGATTTAGGATAGGTTTAAAGCTTGCAACCCACCAAGCCAAATGCAGCCTAACCTTGCACTGTGGTCTGCTAATTGCTTGAAGGTTCCCAGTGTCTACATCAAAAATGGCATTTTCTAGGCCCAGCGAGAAGGTGTGTGCAGGAAGTGTATATGTGTACAGTATGCACATACCTATTTGGAGGACCTAGTAATATGAGAGTGCTGTCTCTGAAATCAAATTCTACCTTTGGAAATAGACAAAGTGGTAGTCTAATGCCCTGTGAAAACCATTGAATCCATTTTGCACTGGAAGTTGACTGGTACTGTCTACTGGTAATTATGGCAATGTATATGCAGTGTTGCTGGTTATCTCTGTTCTTGATCAATGCCACATTCAGCTCCTTCAGGGCAACTTGGAATAGATTTAATTGTGCCTAGATTTTCTTATTTTACTCATGTCATAAAATGCATATATTGCTTGATTGTAAAAACTCAACGTGGTTTATAAAGAGAAAAAAGTGAAAAGCAAATATTTAAATAATTCAAAAAATTAGTATCAGCAATAAACAAAAAATAGATGCACATGCCATCTCAATTGGGGGGCACAACAGAAATGGCCTTTTTGCAGTGGCCCCACATTTCTGGAATACTTTACTAGCTGTGCTTTTGTAGACTCTATCACTTCAAGATTTTATGATAATCCTTGCTTATGTGTGCTTTTTCAACTGTGTTCATGCTTTTTTAAAATAGTTTTTAAAAATATTATTTGGGCTGGTTGGTTTATTTTCCCTGACTTCTAATTATTGTATTGTATTGCATTTGAACTTTACAGCATATTGGGTCATTTTTTAAACCTTAAAGGTGGCATACAAATATTTTAAAGGGGGAAAAAATCATGCTTATGCACATGGCCCGTTGGTGGTGCTGTTAACCAAGGTTTCCACTCCTCTGTCTCTTACACTGCAATTCTGATTAGAATCACACACTTTCTTCCCTGCCACAGTTGCCTAACGTATAATCACAGCAAGACACGAACGCCCTTCCAAACTAGGCTATACTGAAAGTCTGCATTAAACATGAAAGTGTGCATTAAACATGAACCAGCCCTACCGAGTAAAGATTCCTCTTTGAGCAAATATATGTTTCCCCACTATATTACTGTGATATTGGTCTTTCTACCTCAATTTCCTCGTTTAACTAGATTTCAGATACTGGGAAATTAGAACAACAGCACTAAGGGGCACAGAATGTTGCTCTACCTGTATGCCAGGAACTCATTTTTTCACTAGGCTATACTTAACATGATTATGTTATGAGAGGCCAGCTATACTGAGAGGTCAGTATATTTGGCCCATAGACCAGAAGTTTTCTATCATTGCTGTAGACTACATTTGGAGCAAGATTTGGAAGCACTTGGCCACAGCAGTCTGAGTGTGCTCCAGTAGGCCTCTCTTGTTAAAGAAGAAGAATAATTTTAATAATGTTTATAAAATTTATATCCTGCCCACCTTGCCAGGTTTCCCCAGCATCTCTGGGAACTTACAACATAAATAAAAGCACAACAAAGCATCAAACATTAAAAAACAAAATAGCCTATACAAGCAGCAAACAAACCAATAAATCAATGGAAACCAATAATAATAACAACAACAACAATAATAATAACAGTAATAAACACTTTACAGTGATACCCAAATTAAGATAATCGCCAACCCCAACTAAACGTTTAACCAACATCAACATCAATAAACAGATGACTCTCTGGGCCGAATTATAAAGCATATTATCATAAATGTGCAGCTACTGTCCAAAATGGTGCCCATGCAACTTGTTCATAACTTTTACTCAATAGTCTCAGCATCAGGATGATCTTCTAGAAGATCTTATCTGATGCATTCTTCAGTTCCCCATCCCCACTATACATGACTGCTGTTGCTTGGAAGGGAAGGGAGGGAGGTGTCAGGTGTCAGGGAATCTGACACCCCCCCCCCCACGGTAGGCTGCCAGGAATAGATAAGACAGGGAAAGTTCTTACCAATGTCTTTTATTCCATATTCACAGAGAGAGGCTTAGACATGCAGCCTCTTGGAGTAATGGTGTTGCTCCAAGTAATTCACCCCCCTCCACTTCCACAATTGTCAACAGCACCACCCACCTTATTGTGGCCATTTAGGGTCATTTGTCTCCAAGCCCTTTGCTCTCCTACTTTCAGTGCCTACCGGGTTCTGGGAGAGGGGGCCAGGTATGGAATGCTAATGTGTCAGCCAGCTGCTCCGGCTCTGCCTCCTCCTCCTCTCCCATTATTTCCCAACTTTGCCCTTCATCTGCCTCTGTGCTATGACCTCCCACAAACCACTGTTGTAAATCTATACTGTTTTCCTCTTCTCTGGAAGGTTCAGGCTGGGGAGGTGGTCTCCACCACTCCTCCTCTGTCCTGTCTCTGACATGACGTGAAACGAGTTCTGTTAAAAGTTATAGAGGAAGAAAAGGAACTAGATGAGAAGACACTACATCTTCACTGTCCCTAAAGTTTTGCACTGTTCAGTTCAAGTGCTATGTAGTTGGACTTTCTCCCCTTAATATAACTTTCTAAAAAACTTAGGCCTTTTCCAACTCACACACCTTTGTACCTGAAAACCTATTCACTCTGGTGGTTGAAATTGACAAGATTTGTACAAGTTCCCCCCTTCTAATAACTGGTTTTAGGCTTTCTAATCATTGAACATTACTAAGAAATTAAATTATTCAGCCATTATTGGTCTAAATGCACTGAGTACCATCAGATTTTGTTTTCCTTTAACTAAATAAAACTTTATTATTATAATAAATAAGCCTGCCTAATATGTCATATCATCTAGCCTTCAGGGCTGTATCCAAGTTCATCAAGAGGAATCAGACTAGATGAAAATTTTCTACCCTTAAGGCTTCTGAATGAAAAGAGGAACTAAAATGAGATACGAACATTAATGGAGACTCATCAGCATCAGAATAAACTCAAAAATAGACATGACATCTTGCATTTGCATAACGCTGTCAGCTGCTACTATAGAGACAGGGATCTATTACCTCTGTTTATGCTGCTGCTAACATAATTTATAGCAATTTATTCTATAAAAGTAGATTGTAACTGTTGGCTGGGAGGGGAAAAAGAAATCACCTTAGCTGCTCTGACAATAAAAATGGTAATGTGTATAATAGATTTCTGATAAAGTAATTTGAATGGTGAGCTAATATCTAGGCTTGGCTAAATGCATTTTAGTGAACCTCATCACAACCCAGCAGCTAATCTAGATGCATTTATAGACAGAAAGATAATTCCGTCTCCTGACCCATGCAACTTTTGTTGAATGGGACATGATATCATTCCACCCACAATAGCATATTCTCTAGAATTCCGGAGAGCAGCTCACATCTGAAGAAAGAGAAAGTGCTAGGATAGAGTCAAGTTTCGTTTCATTTCATGTATGCCAGCTATAAAAAAAACTTCATTCTTATTGATTTATACAGTTGTTGAAGCATGATTCAAACTGCCTTAGAGGTTAGGTGCTACTGGGAGCTATCCAGGGTGCTGCCCACTATACTTGTTTGTCTTTTGGTCTTTTACATTTGCTTTCCTTGGCCTTGCTTATCTGGGCCTGCCTTTTGCTTTACTTGACCTTGCCTTGCTGAAGCCTGGCCTTTGCTTGACTTTGCTTTCTGGATCCTGAAATAGTGGTATGTGACCTGGTGCCCCAAGATTACGGACTCAGATATACAGCTGCAAATAAAATGTTTTAAGTGTGTTCTAATATAAGGGACACGGATGGTGCTGTGGGTTAAACCACAGAGCCTAGGACTTGCCGATCAGAAGGTCGGTGGTTTGAATCCCCGCGATGGGGTGAGCTCCCATTGCTCGGTCCCTGCTCCTGCCAACCTAGCAGTTCAAAAGCACATCAAAGTGCAAGTAGATAAATAGGTACTGCTCCGGCAGGAAGGTAAACGGCATTTCCATGCGCTGCTCTGGTTCGCCAGAAGTGGCTTAGTCAAGAAGCTGTACACCAGCTCCCTCGGCCAATAAAGCGAGATGAGCTCCACAACCCCAGAGTAATACGCGACTGGACCTAATGGTAAGTGCAATATACCATGTGGCATTAGATGGTGATGGTGAACCTTAGGGAAATTCAATATATTTTTAAAAACGCTTTAAAAAACAACAAACCCATTTACAGAATGGGTTTTTTTAAATATGTGTGTAGATTCCACTTGAGTCTACTACATGCTCCCACTTGGGCTGGAATCCTGTCCCAAGGGTGGGACCACTTCTGGGGCAGAATGCTAACTAGTTTCCAAAAGCTAATTTACCGTGATGCCGTTAGACTCCTCAGAGATCTGGGATTGGCTGCACCTCTAGTTAACAAGTTAGTGGCTAACCTGAATTTGTTGCCATGTAATGTGCGGAATGGCTCTTACGCCTTTCCTGTTTTTACAAATCATTTCAGCACAGCTGTGTTGTACCATGCTGCAAAGCACCCCCAGTCCCATTGAAGAGGGTTTGCTATTACTGATCTAAGCTGGAGACTTTTTAGCTTTGCAAAGTTAATACTTCTCTAGCCCCCGCTCCCCTCCCAAAAGGTCAACGACACCAGGAACACCCAATCTAAGGGTGGGACCAAACATGTATTTATGGCAAGACAACATGGAGCAGTTGCCCAGAGTGATACATCTGAGGAATAGGCATTGCACCATCAGACATGCCTTTTAATTGGAGCTCTTTCCCAACCATTGCTCTTGCGGGGGGAGGGGTGCACACACAAAATGCAATATGAAGGTCACACTGCCAGTTCCTCCTTGGTCAGAGTGACAGAGAGAAAGCAGGAGGAGCAGCAGGAGAGAATGTGTGTGCATGGGGTGGTGTGTGTTTGTGCTTTGAAAAAATGGTAGGAGGGAGACAGATAAGAGACTTTGAGCTAACTCACAGGACATAGAGAATGTGAAATGAGTGATGGGCTCTGTGCTCACACCAGTCAGAAATAAATGCTACATATATAAGACAAGTAGGCTTATGGTGTGTGAGAGAGAGTATGTATACCAATGCTCTCCTTAATCCTATTTAATTTATTACTTAGCCAGCAGAGTAAACAGTGGACTTAAAAGTTCCTTTTTTCCTCCCCTGCCTTCTAAAACAACCAGCTGGATGATATGTGATACAGTCCACAAGATGGGGAGTGAAGTGTCCAGCCTGCCAAGATCAGGCTGGCAGCACCAGCCCTGAAACTGACTCATTCCAAAGCAACTCTAGAGAAGCTGTTTGTTGGCTTCACAGTGGCAGCTAAGTCCTGCACAGGAGGGAAAGTCTGAAAATTGGCTCTGTGCCTTGTGTGAGGGATTCCTCTCCTTGCAGGCTGAGCTCAAGTCACAATACAGCAGGAGCACAGAGTTGGGGAAGCTGGTTCCTCAGAAAAGTCACGGCCAAGAACAATTCCCAATTAAGCTGACACGGCACTGCCACCATGGTTTGCAATAAAGCTGTGACACTATTGGGAATTGAGAGAGGAGAAGATTTTGAGTATTTAGGAAACTAACAAAAGAGTAAATGTTAAGTTGGGCTTGTATGCAGGAGGAAGGGAAAGGTGTATGTTTGAGAATGCTGGATGTGAAAGAGAGATGGGTCAGAGTAAAGGACTCAGGGTGGGGGTAGGTGGGGGGGTCATATACCATTGAAACAAGGTGGATGTTGATTTGATTTTTTATATATTTTAGCCCATGTATTTAGTCCACTTCCTATGAAACATTTCTAAGTGATTAGCAACAATATTCTCCTCAGAGGAGAGTGCGTTAGAGCCAGCATCTGACATGTGCTTTAAGGTGCCATTAGGACACCAATATTCTAAGTTTAAGTGGCTTCATTATGGGTCATGTTGGCCATCCCTGCCCTTAAATATCAACCACCTAATCTGTCCCGTAAAGATGCAGGGCTCTTACAATACACTTTCTCACTAAGGACTTCGAATAGTCTTAACCAATAAGAGACACGATTTCTGCCCTGTTGACACAATGTGCTACCACAGTTCAAGTAAGAAAGACAATCTTGCTTGACTGTACGTGGAGCATTGCTTTAAAAATACAGGCTGGCTCCTTTCGAACAGCCTTAGCTTCACGGCTCCTACAGTGAGCTGTTTTGTGCCTGACTTGCTCAGCTGAGCTGCTTTGCAAAAACGAACTAATATTGATACTTGTTTCTGAGCTGAAGGGATAATGCTTTAATCCTCTTAGGGTGGGATTCTGACTCCACTGAAATCAACAGCCAGATTCCCAATGGTTTCCGTGGGAGATTAGGTTTTTGAGGAGGGATTTGAATGGGGTAACTTGACAGAGAGAGGCTTTTCTAAGCAGTGGACACAACGTGGACACAGGCACAAAGGAGGTCTGTAGGGCAATGAATCTCTTTAACCTCAAAGGCAATTTTTTTGTGACCTGAAAATATTCATTTCCCTCATTATTCTTACTGCCTTCAAAGTCCAAAATGTTATTAGCAAACATATAAAATTAGCCAACCCTCTTTAAAATCTAGCTCCAGTGTTGGGTTGGAGTGACCTCTTGGGGCAATGAATTCTATAGGTTAATGCTATGCTGCACCAAGAATTATTTCTTGTCTTATTGGTTCACAACCTGTTACCCTTTAAAGTCAGCAAGTGGCTGCTGCTTCTCGTAATGTTGGGGCGTGAGGTAAAGAGAGAGAATCAATCTATTTTGCAGCAAACCTTTGATCATCCTGAATGCCTCAGACATGCCACCTTGTAACCATTCACCCTTGCAGGCTCTCATCCTAAATGGCCTCTCTAAATGGCTCTCATCCTGCAGTCCTTCATCTTATGCAAATTCATCTGCGTTGCTCTGTTGACCTTCACCAGACCTTCCCAATGACTTCTACATATCTTTCCTTCACTAAACACCCTCCTGAAAAGCAAACTATTCTGATCCACAACTTATTGTGTTATTCAAAAGGTCAATTCCTATATCTGCACTGATTCATGATGATGAATGTGACGGCCCCCACATTCCTATTAATTGCCCCCTAATCTTCAAAGAGATGCAGATGCTCAGCTTCTTTAAATTCAATGCAGATGCACCAACTTCTGTTTTTTAAGTAAAAGGGATTTCATTTTGTTTGTTTGTTTATAAAATCATTTGGCCCTAGTATCACACTGTGGTCTTGAAGTGTGCCCGCAAACTGGCTCACAATAAGAGAAGCACAATAATATCCAGTTACAATACTATAAAACTGTGCTGAAGATAATCAACCAAAACACTATCTGCAAGAAGACAAGACATTCAAAGCCTGATTAAAAGCTAGGTAGAATAAGATCATCTTAGCTGATTGCCTAAGCTTAAAAGAGAAGGAGGCAGCTGAACCTGTTGAGCGTGTTCTAGCTCTGAATTTCCTCCTCTGAGCAGGAGATTGGACGACTTGGACCACCAGCAACACTCTAGGAACCTCTTTATGGTGGAAGTTCCACAGCTTGGCTGCTGCAACTAAAAAGGTCATACTCCAACCAACCATATTTCATAGATGGTGGGTCATGGAGCAAGGCCTCTGATGATGACTGCTTTGAGCACATTGTAAGCAGACACCTGTTAAACTTTGGTTGCCTTTCAGGATCCCCTCTAACCCCAGAGTTCCGTCTCCTCCCTTCAGCCAGAAGGATCATCTCATCCAAGCTCTGATGATGCATTCAAACACATCAAGGGATTTCTGATAGAATCTTCTCCTTAGCATTATTAACTTGTGGCCCTCCAGGTATTGTTGGAATCCAGTTCCCATCAGCTCAATGATTAATTAATTTAAAGGAATGTTATTCCACTTTTCAGCCAAAAAGGCTTTCAACACAACTTTCAGGATCACTAAAAAAAAAAGTCCTGTCAGTCTTAACATCTAAAAAGACACAACCTAAGTGGAAAATGGATTGGGAGGGAGGAGGAAATGAGCAAACTCAGCTATGAGTTTTAATTACCAGTTCTTCTAATGACCAGCTAGGTGGAAAAGTTCATGGAGAGAATGTGCTAAAAACACAGTTATTCCAGTGCTGTCTCCCTGTCCAAAGATTTTCAGATGACAGCACCTCTAAAAGTGCAGCTTACATTTTAGAACATGAAATAGGAATACAAGCTTTTTAATCTCAACCAGTTCATATATGAGTTAACACTTATTTCCCTCCTCTCTCTCCATTGAGTGGTATTTGCATTCAAATTTCACCCCCCCCCAAAAAAAAACCCCAAATCAAAATCTAACACAGAGAAAACACACAAACCAATTTCCTCCCATTTAAAACCTAATTGCAGGGGAACAGCTGAAAGAAGAGACTGACATAACTTTCTTCTTCAGGGAGAGAGGCGTTTTCTTGTATTCATTCATGAATGTCAGACAAGCAATTGGTAAGCTGTTCAATTGCACAAATCTCCATTAAATGCAGATGTCAGTCTGAGAAAATATAAATGTTCTGAAGTTTTTTAAAAATGCAAGAGAACAATTTCTGCTCCAAACGGTCAATGGCTCAGGGATTCATAAATTCAGCTGCACAGATGCCAGTGGTGATTTAAAAAATTGTGTCTGGCAAATAACACCCCTGAAAAGGCAGAAAATAGACTTCCATTCCTTCCATGTGTGCAAGACCTGGCAACTTTTAATATGATTTCCCCACCCAATTGTATTCCTTGTCATCTTTTCTAACCCTGTGTCACTTTGCCATCCTTTATCATCTCTGCAACCATTTTGCTTATTCTTTTTTGCTCTACTTTTAGACTCAAACTGCCGTTTCCCTCTTTTCTCCTAGTTCCCAGTCAAAGCTATAGCCACTGTAGGCTCAGTCTTGGAGTTGGGTGTATATGTGTACAATCAGAAGATACAAACATGTTGGGGAAATGGTGGGTGCAGCTGCATTGTCATCCAAGGAAATGTAGCCGGACTCTCAACTGGGGAGCAAACATAATGCTCCATGGACACAGAGGGAACCAATATGCCCATGGAATTGGGGGTGGGGTGGGGGGAGTGCATTCTGCAACACTGGATTCACCCAACATGGAGAACCAGGTAGAAACACCAGTTGCAGCCAGAGGAAAATCTGAGCTACCCTCTGTTGTAGTGGCCCTCCACACATGGTCATAGGATGGCTAGCTTGAATCCCCTTGTGACAAATGTGACAGACTCTCTCACTAAAGATGGGTAATGAAAATGACTGGGTGTGCAACAGGTTCAACTCTCCCTGTTAACAACGCTAGAGAGGTCTGTTTTAACTATTTGTGGTAGTGTTTTATTAAACCACAATCAGGTGTTTTACTTCTGTGAAGGATGCCCTGTGTCCACTTATTTCCCATTCAGAGGTTCATAATAATGAGAAGGCATTTCTGGAACAAAACTAGATTAATAATAATTTATAATAATAATAGTATTTTTGTACCCTGCCCACTCTGGACAGCTTCCAGCATAATATACAGAAACAACAGAACACCACACATTAAAGGCATTCTGATACAGAGCTGCCTTCAGATGTTTACTGAAGGTCGTATAATGATTTTTCACTTTGACATCTGATGGGAGGGCATTCCCCAGGGTGGACTCAACTGCTGAGAAGGCCCTCTGCCTGGTTCCCTTCTCGTAGTGAGGGAAGTGCCAGAGAGCCCTTGGAGCTTGACCTCAGTGTCCGGGCTGAACGATGGGAGCTTTATATTTTATTTATACTCAAGGAGGGTTTTTAGCTTGATGACTACTCATGCAAGGCACAATTCTTTGTTTCAGGCAAACACTATTTTCAGAGAACTTTTAAACCTTAATCAGCACTATTATTTAAAGTTTATTTCTGGATGGATTATTTCCACCTAGAATGGGTGCCCCCAGACTGCCACTATTTTGCGGAAGAAAAGAAGAAGAAGAAGAAGAAGAAGAAGAAGAAGAAGAAGAAGAACCCTGACTTTTGCAGTTAGGAAAGTGATGAGATAATGAACCAAAAATTGTAAATAATATTATAAAATTTATAAAATTATAAAATTTACACTGTTGTAGAACATCCCTGAAAACAAATCAGGATGAATACTTAATAAAGACTGGACTAAAGGTGCTTTCAGATGGCCACTGTTTTCAGGTGCAGAGGACGAGATGGTTGGACAGTGTTCTCGAAGCTACCAGCATTAGTTTGACCAAATTGCAGGAGGCAGTGGAAGACAGGAGTGCCTGGCGTGCTCTGGTCCATGGGGTCACAAAGAGTCAGACACGACTAAATGACTAAACAACAACAAATTTTCAGGTGAGATTCAACCACAGCCCGACAAATTCAGACAGCTGATTTAGGGCTCTGGCAAAAAAACAAAAACAAAAACAAAAACAAAAACAAAAACCCCACTCCCCCAATATCAGACTTTTTGCAATAAGGAAAACTATGAGAAAATGCACTGGAAAATGTGAGATACCTCTGGCTTTGAAAGGTCACCTAAACTCCCCACAAACAAATGGGTATGACTGCTCATTAAACAGGCAATGCCGTCTAATCTCTCTGCAAACAAACCAGGTTGAATGCTCATGAAGCAAGTCATCTGGAAGCAAACATAGCCTCACCTTTGTGTCAGCTTTGTGCAATGAGATCAGGATGAATGCTCAATAAAACAGGTTGTCTGGAAGGGGCTAGAGGAGGAGGAGGAGGAAGCTGAATGTGTCAAAGGAGAGCTCAAACCCAGGCAGGGTTTGCCAAGGCAATGCACCACCACCATCTGGGCTAGAAAGCACACAGGAGCATATTACATCTCTTCTGATAGCTGGGATGGGAATGAAGTGGTAATGAGCAAGATGCATATGCATGCAGGTGCAGGTAATGACATACAGGCAGGAAGGCAGTGCATATGCCACTCGAGAAACAAGTCACTGTATGCAATCCAGTGGGCATGGGGAGGCAGCCAACTCCACCTTGCCTGAACCCAAGGGGTTCTGTGGATGTTTTTGTCATGGCAATGGTTTATCTGGTGTTCTGCTGCTCCTGTAACCCCTGAGCTGAGGGGTATTTGGTACATGGTTGCCCCGATTAGATAGCAAGACTCTTGGGGTGAAATTATTATTTTGTAGCATCTTTGATTTCCGTGGTAGTTCGCAGTGCACTCTTGGTTTTCCTTGTCACTTACGTAGGGCACCCCACCCCCCGCTATTCCAAATGAAACAAAATAGTCCGCAAGGAAAATAGTTTATTCTGTGGAAAATCACAGTCTGCCAGCAGTGCACACATTATAGAGATTACAGCATTAAAAATTTAATTTGAGAAATTCTAAAGCACTTCATATTAAAAACTCCCTGAGATATACTTAAGAGAAAATGCTTGTAGAACTCATAAGCTAAGCAATGCTTTAGTTATGAAACGTTAAACTATGCTTTAATTTATCAAGATCAAGTTTGTGTCACGAATATTACATTTCTATTAATGCAGGATATAATTTTCTGTTCTTTTACTTTCGTCTTTTTTGGCAGCACCCTGCTGTAATATTTTTCTTGAGTGGGGGGGGGGGAGGTTAAGGGAAAATATATACATGCTTCAATTATATTGATGTACCATTGTATGTTTTTTTGAGAATCAGTGATTCCCTGGGTCCCTTCCAAACCTGTGATCCTGTATCTGTGAGGATACAAGGGAACCTGGTGAACCAGTCAAACTAGTTCCTTTGTTAAGGTAATGGCCCAAGCCAGTCAGTTGTATTCATCATTCACATCTTAAACAGTGGGCTCTGTTGTGATGGAGACAAATGGGTGGGCCTTTTCCCACCTCACCTGCCTGGATGCCACATCATCCCAGGATGAAGAAGAGGCCAAGACGGGGAGGGCTATATATGTGAAAGCTGTATGAGTCTGGCTCATGCTGGAAGCTGGACACAAGGAGAAAAGTGTGCTCTGTGCTGAACCCCAACTGTCTGGGGTCTGCCCTGGAAACCTAACAGGGATGCAAAATCTGCTGGTGTGTTAAAAACTGTGAGCCCTTCCATCGTATGCCCAGGTTGTATTTATGTGTAAAGAAAACCATATGTCCTAAAGACACCGCAGTCTCTGCTGACCTTCATTCCAAGGAAACTGAACACTTGGCAATGGCGGGAAGCCTTGCTTGCAGATTACTCAAAAGTATTAATGCTCAACTCAGTGAAGACTGATTCATAATGAAGTTCTGCCTCAGTCTGCCCCCATCTGCCTGCCTTCTATTTACAACCGGTCCAGTGGGCAGGACTGCCTGTCAGCTTTCTTCTCCTGCTTAGTCTCAGAGTTGACCTTGTAGAACTCCGCAGAAAGGAGGATGGGGACAAAGCAAGAATGAGTTGGTTCTGCCTGTCATTGGCTCTTGGCTCCTCCTACTGTTGGCCTCTGCCTTCCTCCCTACTAGTCCCAATGGGTACCAGCCACCAATGCAACTTGCCGATGAGCAAGTTACAGGTATGCATGTGGTGTGTGTGTGTTTGTTGTAAACAGTGGGATCAAAGAGAAATGTTGATGGGTTACACGGACATCCCAACCTTTGTGAGCTTATCAACATAAACATTTCAAGCCATGGATGATAGAGCTAGACCTCTTGATTAACTAAAGTTCCTTTGTTCAATGATAGCCACTTTCAAGGTCAGTTACAGAGTGTCTTGGGAGGCTGAAATGTTTCTTTAAAAAATGCCCCCCCCCCCGATGCCAGTTAAAAGTCCATTTATTCATTTGCATAGAGACTGGCGTTTCTGTTCTATGTAGAACACAAAAAGGCAGTGCTGGCAGATAATGGTGTGTAACACATTGCAAGATGAACACTGCTAATTATATAATTATCAGTTCTGCATATTAATTCCCTCTGAGCTTACTATTCACAAGTCCACCCAGGAAAACCCATGTGTATGTGTTTGTGTGCATCTACTTGTAACAAAGGATAACACTTTCTGCAACTGATGAAATGCAATGTGTAGTTGTGCCATAATTTGTGAAAGGTGCCCAAGACTCTTTGCTGTACGAAAAATATCTCTCACTCCTGCCTTGAGCCAGTCCTTGAGAATTCTAAGAACTGCCCCCTTGCACAATTTCCCCAGTTCTCTTGATCTCCAAAGACCGCTAGCTCTTTCCAAGTCTGTAGAGAGCTTGTGTGACTAAGGACCAGTTCCAGCCATCTTTGTGACGCTTCCCTCCCTAAGGTAGCTAGTAGCTGGATCAATTAACCAAATGTGAACATAACAGGAGAAAGTCAACCTGCCTACACCTTCCACAAACAGGATTCTGCTTGTGCAGGCCACCACAATCATTTGGGTGAGGGTAACAAGGGAAAAACGAATATAAAGTGGGCTGAACAATCAATAAATCTGGCATATTCCTTCTCACTTGTCAGTCAGGAGGGAATGAAGCTATATTTAAAGCTATCTGACTGCTGTGCCTAGAGCCAGATGCTATGGCTGCTTTTGTTTGGTGGCAGGTTTCAATGCCCCAAACCCCCTAAGTGGGTTTGTGTGTTCTCTGCAATTTCCCCCTGAGGAAATCAAAGCCAATGCCAATTATTCAGATGAGAATATATTTAGGGCTGGCAATGTTCCTGTCATGGGTTGCCAATGAAGCACCCAGGGATGCACAGCAGCCTTGGAGGCCTTCCCAGGTGCCCACAGGGCCCTATCCTCCTCTCCCCCTGAAATTGGGCTTGAAAGAAGCCTAATGTAGCTAAGACAAGGCATCTTCCATACCCTCCAACATTTTTCCAATGAAAATAGGTACATCCCATTCCATAATTATAATTTTACTATTTATACCCCACACATCTTACTGGGTTGCCCCAGCCACTCTGGGCGGCTTCCAACATATATAAAAACATAATAAAACATTAAACATTTTTTTAAAAAAACGCTCCCCTATACAGGATTGCCTTCAGACATCTCAGGAGTCAGATAACTCCATACCCTCCAACATTTCTCTAATAAAAATAGGGACATCCTAAGGAAAAGTGGGACATTCTGGGATTAAATCAGAAACTGGGACGGCTTCTCTAAATCAGGGACGTTCCTGGAAAATAAGGACACTTGGAGGGCCTGGTCTTCAAGCTTAGTTACCACAGGGGAGGGACAATTTCTGGGTGACGTTATAGCTGTGGAGGGAAGTAGTAAGCCTTCCCTCCCCAATGGTGACCCCTTACACCAAAACATGTCCCACCCTCTTGCAATTAACATTCTTGCAGCAGCGTTCCCCCCCAAGCCTCATTGTGACAAAGGGAGGGGGTGAACATCCTAGGTGTCCAGAGTCCCAGTCAGTAGAACGAGCAGGAAGGATCCCAAATGCAGCAGGGCTGAACCACCCCATTTGGAAGGAACACGGTACCTTCTAAAGAACAAGACCCACAAGACCATTAAGAGTAGAGCAAAAATTACCTAACAGTACTGTTGAATTAGCTCAGATGCTGTCTGGTATGAGCTTAATTTATAGAGAAGGAGAAAACAGCAACTTCTGGAACTGCTGATCTGGTACGTTCCTTGAGTGCTAAAACACATGTGCCATTATTAGGGTTTTGGGGAAAAGATGTCTGAGAACAGCGTGATCATTTCTATTATTTTAAAAATAGCTTTTAGATTATGCCCTTTATTGAGTTGGTGGCACACCAGCCTGATGGCCATTGCATTTGAATTTCCCGTTACATCCATTTTGTGCCATCAAGGCAAACTCATATTTGCTGATTAATGCTATAAGCCGAGAGATTTGCTCTTCCCTTTTGTTTCGTTATTTTTCTAAATTGAATTTAGTACTGGCAAACGGCTGCACAATAATGGATTTAGAGTTGGAAATATTTTTCTTAATCTCTAGCACACAATGTCTGTGTGTTTACAAGATATGCAAATTTCTTTACCACTTCTCTCCCCACCCCCCAAATACCTTTCCATAATATGAGTCACAAGAACATCCCTCCGAGTTAACTGCAAGTTAACTCAGAGAGATGCACATTGAATTACATAACTGGAATGAACCCCCAGGTTATTTAGCCTAAACCATTGAATTGAGCCACTGGGATGTAACAGTTTAACAGCACTGCCTCTAACACCCAAACACAAGAATATCTTTCCCTGCCCTGGACAGTAGTGTAGTGGTAGATTTTGAAGTGCAAGGCATCCAAAAAGAGTCCCAAAAAAATGCAGACTGCAGATTATATGCATAATCTTACATGTATCTATATACAGTACAATGGTACCTCAGGTTAAGAACTTAATTCATTCTGGAGGTCCGTTCTTAACCTGAAACTGTTCCTGAGGTACCACTTTAGCTAATGGGGCCTCCCGCTGCTGTTACACCGCCGCCATGCAATTTCTGTTCTCATCCTGAAGTAAAGTTCTTAACCCGAGGTACTATTTTTGGGTTAGTGGAGTCTGTAACCTGAAGTGTCTGTAATCTGAAGCGTCTGTAACCCGAGGTACCACTGTACCTGTTATGTATTGAAGTTATCACCCTGGCCACCAGGGGTATCATGTATATAGTTTTCACTCAGGTCCACATCAGTTAATTTAGGCGGGAAACCCTGGGTTGTTGTTGTTACAATGTTGACAGCCGGCTGCCTATAAAAGCAGGCCGGCTGAGCTGTTTGCTGTTCAGTTCAGTTCCAGCTTACTATAAAGAACCACTTGGATAAATCTCTGCATCTATTTTAAAACATATTTCTGAGGGATGAACATAAATGTACAAGTGATGTTCATAAAGGTGGCAGACAGCCCCAACAGCTGCATGAATCATAGAATCATAGAATCATAGAGTTGGAAGAGACCACAAGGGCCATCGAGTCCAACCCCCTGCCAAGCAGGAAACACCATCAGAGCACTCCTGACATATGGTTGTCAAGCCTCTGCTTAAAGACCTCCAAAGAAGGAGACTCCACCACACTCCTTGGCAGCAAATTCCACTGTCGAACAGCTCTTACTGTTAGGAAGTTCTTCCTAATGTTTAGGTGGAATCTTTTTTCTTGTAGTTTGGAACCATTGCTCCGTGTCCGCTTCTCTGGAGCAGCAGAAAACAACCTTTCTCCCTCCTCTATGTGACATCCTTTTATATATTTGAACATGGCTATCATATCACCCCTTAACCTCCTCTTCTCCAGGCTAAACATGCCCAGCTCCCTTAGCCGTTCCTCATAAGGCATCGTTTCCAGGCCTTTGACCATTTTGGTTGCCCTCCTCTGGACACGTTCCAGTTTGTCAGTGTCCTTCTTGAACTGTGGTGCCCAGAACTGGACACAGTACTCCAGGTGAGGTCTGACCAGAGCAGAATACAGTGGCACTATTACTTCCCTTGATCTAGATGCAATACTCCTATTGATGCAGCCCAGCATTGCATTGGCTTTTTTAGCTGCCGCGTCACACTGTTGGCTCATGTCAAGTTTGTGGTCAACCAAGACTCCTAGATCCTTTTCACATGTACTGCTCTCAAGCCAGCTGTCACCCATCTTGTATTTGTGCCTCTCATTTTTTTTGCCCAAGTGCAATACTTTACATTTCTCCCTGTTAAAATTCATCTTGTTTGTTTTGGCCCAGTTCTCTAATCTGTCAAGGTCGTTTTGAAGTGTGATCCTGTCCTCTGGGGTGTTAGCCACCCCTCCCAGTTTAGTGTCATCTGCAATGACACCAAATGACACCCAAATGGGGAGGGGCAAGACTGAAGGCCAGTGTGCATTCTATAACTAAAGTTGCAAAACTAGTTTGTGGATAAGTATTCATTGAGGGGCACTGGCTAGCGTAATCCATTGCCAGAATCCTATCCAATTTTGTATTTCTTTATAGTTACTATTTTCAGCATTTGTGCTACAAAACTGCACCAGGCCACCGGAAATGAAGAAATCAGTTGTGTGGGTACACTCTCAGCTATTTTCTGCTCCTGCTTCTATAAACAGGAAAGCAAAAAGAACACAGGAATTTGTCTTGTAGTGATTCAGACTACTAGTCCAATCACTCCACTGACTGGCAGCAGTCTCCCCCAGTTTTCTGACAGGATATTCCCAGCCCAAGCTGGATAATTCCAGGGATTGAATCTGGGACCTTTTGCACGCAAAATGTGTGCTCTTATCACTGAGCTACAGAAAAGTATATTGCACCTAGGGCATGTAAGATTCCTAGGGGCGGGGAGGAAGAAATTGCAGGGCAGAATTTACAAAAAGAAATGCTAGTGATTTCATGTCCCTCCTCATACATTAGTGACATTTTGTTATCACAAGTATTATTTCAAAGGTTCTGGAGTATAATCAACAGTCGCCATTCCCACAAATGCGCAGAATAAAATGTGTCTAGCACAAGTGAGAATCCATTTATTGCCTCCGAGTTGCAGGAAACTGAAATTACCACTTAAATAGCCTCTCAGTTCAAGCGAGGGTAAATCGATGCTGACCGCGTAGAACAAACAGTCCAGATTTTCCCAAAGCTGCAGACCATCATAATTAATCTATTCTTGTCGAATGAATATGGAGGTGTTATCTCCTTTTCCCCTGCTTGCATCTCTTTGATCGTGTACGGTAGGCATTATACTGTACTTGGGTGGTTTGTCAAGTTTTTATTATTTGGGTAATTTCGTATTAAAAAGGGAAGGTGAAGAACCTTGATGGCAATTTGGCTGCAGGGCTAGAATGAATTCTTGCAAGCAAATCACTGCGGAGTCATTACTCTTGCCTGCTAAATATCTGGATCAGCTGATACGCAAATCGTACTTCCAGTCATGCCTGTACAAGATTACACTGAAAAGATTCTGAATCACTCGCTGGCACTTGTGACATAACATCTGCAGCAACTCTGTGTATCCTCATTTGGCATGCACATCCACCGTGGTTGAAGCCCAAGTAGGGAACCAAAGTGGGCCATTTTTGAAGTACTCAGACCTCCAAAAAGAGTAAGCTGAAACAGTCTAAAGCAGGGGTCAGCAAACTTTTTCATCAGGGGGCCAGTCCACTGTCCCTCAGACCTTGTGGGGGACTGGACTATATTTTGAAGGGGGAACAATGAACGAATAATAAGGAATGAATTCCTATGCCCCACAAATAACCCAGAGAAATAAAAGCACACATTCTACTCATGAAAAAACATGCTGATTGCTGATTCCTGGACCATCCACAGGCCTGATTGAGAAGGCAATTGGGCCACATCCGGCCCCCGGGCCTTAGTTTGCCTACCCATGGTCTAAAGCAAAGTAGCCCACTATCTGAAGCAGTGAAGAGGGTTCTGGACCTTGGGGCCTTCTCATATGAGAAGCAAAGGTAGCAGAACTCTCCATAAGATATCCACACTGCCAATAAGCCTGTGAAACAATCAGATCTGTACATCCTGCCTCAGTACATAAGGTTCCTCACACCCGTGGCCTGGGTTCTTGGGCACTCTCTGATATCTCCTCCAGAGCTACAGGAGCATTTATCTCCGAAGTGTAACCACCAAAGTGGCTGGCTAACTGCAAATTAAGCTTCTCTGGGGCATGGGGCAGTGAATAGGAACCGCTACCCAGATCAGTGCCTGATACAGTCCCAGTCTGAGCTGCTCTATTGCTTGAAGCAGCAGCTTTCATCCTGGCTTCAGGTTCCAGCCTTCCCAACCTGAGGAATAGGGCTTAGCTTCAGCAAGGCGGTAGCCTCATATCCCTCCAGATTGTATCCCAATGCTTTCCCTCTCAGTGCTTTTCATTCCCCCTAAAAAATGTTAAGGGGTACTCTTATTTTGACTCAAGAAAATCACCATTTTACTGTTCAAATCATGAAAAATAAATACACTAAATTGACAAAAGTACAACGATTTGCAAAATGTTTAGGGGTATGCGTACCGCTATGTCCCCCCAGAAAAAAAACACTGGTCCCTCCCGTTTGAGAACTGCCACAATTGCAAGAAGCTATTTAAGAGCCTTCAGTGTTTGAACTCCTCAGATGCTAGTTTGTAACATTATTCCTATTCATTGTCCATTTGCATCCCTTCTCCTCTTTTTTCTAGATTTGCCACTGGTTCCTATGTATGCCTTATTGTGGTTGAGCCAGTACATGCATAATTGAAACCAGCACATATTTCCCCCTTGCCATTTCCCCCTTCCTCTGTGGTTGATTTTGGATTGCGAACTGCTTGGGGGCACAGAGGTGTCATGCCTGCTTGCTTGTTGCTTATTTATTTATTTATAATATTTATTTTCAATATTTTTAGTGTTCCCTTCTCCTGTGTATATAGATGGCGCTATATAAATAAGAGATGCCATTATAAATGATTTATACATGGTGATACATAACAATAATGAAATAATACAACCAAAGTCAAGCACCTTTAGACCCCATTGATTTTGATGGGAGAGTTAAGCATGTTGTCGTTGTTTGGATAATCCTGTGCTATGTACATCTTCCATGGTTTATACAGACTTATCCATCCATCTGATCTTTCTAAATAGTTGTGGACTAATATTCCTTTCCTGCTGCAATATTTCTAGGGCTGTCACCCTATTAAAGAAACCATCAGTGGATCATCTACATGAGTTTCTGCTGATCTAAGTGATCCATCAAGTTGGAATATGCATAAAACCAATAATCCACAAGCAAATAATGCTTTCTTTATTTATAGATGATGTATGCATGTTGTAGTGAGCATCATGACAGAAAAAGGCACTGCCTCATGTCAGTGTGAGAATGCTTGCCACCTGCAGCTTTTTTATATGCTTAAGATTATTATTATTATTATTATTATTATTATTATTATTATTATTATCTCCCGAATTTATCAAAACAGCCATTTAGTTTTGAAATAAATTAATCTAACCAGTTAGTCAATTAAGGCTGCAGTTCTATGCACTGACTAGGGAATAAAAGTCATTGAACTTGAAGGGGGCTTATTCCTTAGTAATCAAGTATATGATTGTGCTGTATCAGTTACAGCCCTAAATATTTCCATAGGCAAGTTTCAGTTTAATTAATATATGCAGCACAACAATGGCTAAACTCCTGCTTTTGCTGCTTTGCCCCATGGAAGTTTGAATGGGTAGCAACTTCTTTTGGGGGAAGAGGGAATAGCCCCTTGCTACATTTTTAAAAATAATAATTATGATGAGTACTAGACACCTACCTGTCCCCATATATGCATCTTGAATACAGAAAACAAAATCAATTTTCAGGCTGGTGGATGATCCTAATTAAATAAAATGAATAATTTATTCAAATAAAATGAGACGTGCTGAGACTCTCCAGGGAAGCTATAAAAATGATAATGCCTTCTGTTAGGAAAGAAATGTGCCAATGCTTGCCTTACACTCAGGCCTTTTTATTTCCACGGGCAACTTAAGACCCTTTAGATGATGGAGCATCAATATTGTGTGTTTTGGACTGTGCCAATTTTTGATGTATAATTATGGGTGTTTTTTGCATGAGACACATAATCATGAACACCTTTTTTTCTTTTCTTTTTTACACTTGTTTTCTTTTCCCCACAAACAGGAAACTTCCACCTCCCCCATGCCCAACTTTTGAGATTCTGTTTGCAGCCAGGAAGTCAGCGATGCCAAGAGGATAATTTTTCCGTGACATGTGCTGAGCGATTCTTGCATAAAATTGCTAAGCACTTGACAAAGTCATAATCGCTAGTTAATGATCCATTATGCAATTGCCATAATTAGCATTCTTATTGATATTACCTTACTGGAATAATTGGACTAGTATAACCTTTATTTGCAGAAAGGGAAAATGGTCCATCAGTGCTGTCAAAAGACTAGCATCATTTGGACATTGTCTCTTTTGAATGGCTTGTGCAAACAGCTTAGATAATAACATGACGGCAACTTGGAATTTATTGCTAAGCACATATACAAAAAGAAACAAGACAATGCATAAAACATTCTAAGTAGATTTCATTTTAACATTCCCAAGCCAATTCCTGGTCTTGTGACTGTGATTTGTTTTAAAAGTTTTTAATACTGAATGTTAAATTGTTGGAACCTGCCCCAGGACTTGCTGGTGAAGGGCAGGTGAAAATGATTATGATAATACTTAAGGCCAAAAAAGTCCATCATTACCAGGAGCTCTGAATTTCGGTTAAGAAATTTCCATGACCTGGAAAAGAATAAATTCTGCAAACCTGGTAAATTATTATCATTTCAATCAGGAATATTTTTTATTGTAGTTTTTGACTTTCTTATCTGCAGGGGGACAGAGAGGGAAGCAATGGTGTGCAGGAGCACATGGAGGGAGAAAGCAGCCGTCAGAGGAAGGCATGGAAAGTTGCACCAAATGACAAAGCCCTGCTTCTTACATGCTACAAATGCTCCCATACTGGGGCTTCTCTGTGAAACCATCTTGCCAATGTGTGCAGCCTGTACCTGCCATTGGTGTCAGGTGAGTTCCGTGTTAGTGACTGAAAGCAGACCAGCTTCTTCACTTGCTAAAAAGCTGTGATGTGAAGTGCTGCAAACTGAGCTCACGGGCTTCTACCTTTCAGCAAGTGCTCAACACACACGACCCATTCTCACTTTTTGTAGCGGTGGACATCAATGACCTGTCCACCACCGTTCTCATAAGGCATGTGTGCTGCCACGAAAGAGAATGCAAGGTCGCGGCCCCATCTGCACCATACACTTGAAGCAATATCATACCACTTTAAGCAGCCATGAGCCATGACTTCCCCCAAGGAATCCTGGGAACTGTAGTTTCTAAAGGGTGCTGAGAGTTGTTAGGAGAAAAAAACAAACCCATTCTCCTCACAAAGCTACAATTCCCAGAGTTTCCTGGGAAGAGGGATTGATAAATCACTCCAAATTGTAGCTCAGTGAGGGGCTGCTGGGAGTTGTAGTCCAAATCCTGGGCACCAGGTTGGGAAAGCCAATTCTGTATCTACGGTGCATAATATATAGGCAAGCCCCAAGTGATACCCATCTCTTGTCTTCTCATGGGACTGAATTTCCCTGAGAAGAGTAAATCAGCAAGCAGACAGACCGTGCTCCTTGCCCAGCCAATCCATTGCTTTGCTGTATGATATATGCTCCCCTGGCTCTCCTTATATTAGGATAATGAGCCAGCACTGACATTTCTGTCTCTGCTGTCAGGCCAGCAGAAGGCCTAGATTGGTCCTATTCCAATATTATCAGGCAATTAACCTTGACATAAGTCTTTTCTTTCCAGAAGCCTGTTAGTGCTCTTGGAAATTCAATTTTTTTCTTGATAAGGGGGATTCAGAGAAGGGGTGAAAATTTATCACCTACTGCGAAGGATGTTAGTCTCTTAAATAAGGAGAGTGCAGGTATCTTTAAGCCACTCTTATCCTCACCAATGCAGGGGTGTGGGGAACTGCTAAATGGAGGACGTTTTTGCCCTTTTGTTACAGAATCTATTTAGATTAATATCTACAAAGGGAAGATCACAGTTATTTGTGTCCTGGTAACTTCCTGGTAACTACTGCAATGTGTTGTATGTGGGGCTGCCCTTGAAGATGGCCCAGAAATGTCTGTTTGCACAGAAGGCAGTTGCTGTGATATTGGCCAGTGGCTGGGAACATATCTCCAGATGTTCAGAAAGAACTCCACTGGAGAGCCAGTGTGGTGTAGTGGTTAAGAGTTGTGGACTCGTAATCAGGTGAACCGGGTTCTCGTCCCCGCTCCTCCACATGCAGCTTCTGGGTGACCTTGGGCCAGTCACACTTCTTTGAAGTCTCTCAGCCCCACTCACCCCCCACAGAGTGTTTGTTGTGGGGGAGGAAGGGAAAGGAGAATGTTAGAAGAAAAAAGAAAGAACTCCACTGACTTCCTGTTCACGACTGTGCTCCTTTCAAGGTTCTCTCTTACCCATAAAGCCCTTCATGACTTGGTCTACTGCTCCCACATCAACATGTCCATGCTTTAAGGCAAGCTTCCCCAACCTGGTGCCCTCCAGGTCCTAGCTACACCATACATTTAAAACACATGGCTTCCTCCAAAGAATTCTGGCAACTGCAGTTTCTTTAGGATGCTGGAAATTGTAGCTGTGCGACAGGAAAACTAGAAATTGCAGTTAACTTGAAATCCAGCATGTAGGAACTTTACATGGACTAGGACTTGACATTGGTCAGGGCTTAAAAAGCACCAAAGGCTTCCAGTCCATTTTGGAGCACAATTCAAAGTATGGATGCTTATATT
The DNA here is from genome assembly GCF_951804945.1 of Podarcis cretensis. Taxonomy (NCBI): domain Eukaryota; kingdom Metazoa; phylum Chordata; class Lepidosauria; order Squamata; family Lacertidae; genus Podarcis; species Podarcis cretensis. The sequence goes on along the minus strand of NC_137179.1, from coordinate 27,818,655 downwards.
TAAAGCCCTACATAACCTGGGACCTAGGAAAATGTGGGAACACCAATCTGGCTTTTCAGAGGCTACATTTCTGGGAGAGCACCCGGACCTTCCAAGTGTCCCTATTTTCCAGGGACAGTCTGGGACTTACAGAAGCCGCCCCAGTTTCTAATTTGATCCTGGAATGTCCTGCTTTTCCTTAGGATGTCCCTATTTTCATTGGCGAAATGTTGGAGGGTATGATAGGATACCCCTATTTTCCTCGAAGAAATGCTGGAGGGTATTGGAGTTATGTGACCCCCAAGCTGATAAGTAACTATACAACCTTTAGAGGACATCTGAAGGCAACCATGTACAGGGAAGTTTTTAATGTTTAATTTGTTTATGTTTTTTTATAATTTGGAAGCCTTCCAGAATAGCTGGGGCAACTCAGCGAAATGGGTGGAGTTTAACAACAACAACAACAACTGAATAGGGCATCTCTATTTTCATTGGAGAAATGTTGGAGGGCATGCGTTTCCTCTGAGCACACCCGCAACAATCCTTTGCATCTGTGAATCAGAGGGCAGATCAGCAGTGACAGGCAAACTGTCTCATCTGCTGTGACAAGCTTCGATCTAAAGGAAACCTATAACTTCCTGGAACAAAGCTTGAAAACCACCACTACAGAACAGAAAGACCATGGGGTAGGCAATAGCATCATGATTTGTGTTTGCATTTGTCTGTACAAATTCCACTTTAATCAGGGTCACCAACTCTCCAATTGATGGAAGAAGACTTCATTTGGGCACTCACTCAGTTGCACAAGCCTAATTGATAATCCAGCGTGATATAATAATACTGCTGCTGACGTCCCACTGGAATGCTACCATGGTGCTGGATCCAATAAATCACTGCAATCTTTAAAAGGAGTGTTAAATGAGCACTGCATTATAAACCACAAAGCACATTAATCACCCTGCTACAAACCGTAAATATGACAAGTACATCCATCAACCCAGCACCTTTTTTTCAGGTCCACGTACAAGCACGTTAGCAAGTTAATGGCTTTAGAAAGCCCGCCTTTCTTTAATATACACCCTTGGCATACAGAGTCTTTTATTAATCATGGTTATGGGAATTAAGGTCTTGGCTCAGCTTTTCACAAGTACTACTCAGGCACTAAAGTAATTTGTGGGCTCCTTTTTCTGAATCAAGGCCATCTATGAGAAAACTCTGCCCATCTAAGGGTGATTTGGCTTATCGATTTGGCTCAAGTGCTCAGAATTGGGATAAGTTTGTTCCCTTGTCAGCCACATTAGCCTGAGTCAATAGTCTGGTGTCAGAGCTGCTTCCTAGCCTGTTAGACGCAAATCAGAACTAATGCAGGAAAAACACTTAAAATTGTTCTGCACGGCTGCTGTCCCATGGTCGGCCACAACAGTGGGCCACCCCCATTCCAAAGCACATGGTATTTACGAAAGTCTGTGGCTGGACTTGTATGCTTGTCTCATGTTCGGAACAAAAATCAATCCAGCAAATACAATCAGCATTCACTGTTTCATTCCTGTCAGTTCACCAACAATAAGGAATTTATTATGCCCCTCCCGCAACTTGCACTGTTTCCTCTGTGCTGAGAAGAACAGGGTGGAATAAGGTAATGGCAAGGCAATTCACGTAATTAATTACATAAGTTATGTCATTTCAGCACAGGGGACAGTGAGACAAAGGAAGGTGTTTTTGGCGGATGCTGAACTGCAGCAGGACGGAAGCAGCGCTGCATGCGATGGATACAGAGTGGAGCAGGAAATGGTGCATTTTTACAACCCTGGCCTCCACTCCCAGCTTGCATTCCTGGCAAAATATTATGGCAAGCCAGCAGTGAAAAAGAGGGAGATCCCAGGATGCTAAAAATACTACAGAGTAGCTCCTTAACTGCTCATCCACAACAGGAGGCAGGCCTGCATTTCCCTGTCTTTGCCTGCATCCCACTATCTCCCTGAACTATGCTGTCAGGGACTAGCTGGAAAATGAGGAAGGATGGGAAGCCCCAGAAGAAGAAGGCTCAGAGCCAGGGGAGGAGTGCTGGTGGAGCACTGAAGAGGATGAAGTGGGGTGGGGAAAGAATGGTTGGATGCTGAAGAAGCAACAGGCTTGAGCGAGAAAGAGGAAGAAGAGGCAGAGGCAGAAAGCACTGCAGATGTAGGACAGGTGGCTGAGGAGTGGAGGGGGCTGAGTTAAGCACCAGATTCACAGGACCCTGCCAGTCCTACTGTATTCAGCTCTCCTCCTCCCTTGTCTCCAAGAGCAAGAAGGGCTTTGCATGCAGCAGAGCAAATAGCATAGAGAACACAGGGAGCCCCTCCCAGAAGGAGTTAAAGACTGCAGAGAAAACAGCTGGTTGGGAAGGAGACATTAGGGGGAAGTGGGAGGCACAGATTAATTCTGGCAACTGCTTTACTGAGGCCAGTCTTGCCTGTAGGTTTCTCTGTTTGTAGTCTGTTTCCTCGAATAAAGAATCAACTTTATTGCCTGTCTTTGAGTCTCTGTGCTGGCCTGCAGCTGAACCAGCCCTGACAGATGCCAACTTTGCTCCTTCCACCCTCTTCCATAGGAAAAGCAACTGGTTTTTTTCTCCCTAGTTTGCAGTGAAGAGATGGAGGCAGCTGGAAAATGCTGTTACTAGACTAGAGGTGGGAAGCGCAGGGAACATATATTTTTTTCTCTGTTCAGAGCCACATTGTCTTGGGGGATAATGTGTGTTGGGAGTCACATGTGGGCAGGGCTGGAGTGTGGGACCAACACAGGTAATGGGGGGGGGGGCGGACAGGGGCAGTGCTCAAAAGTGGGCATGCCACATCCTTTCCACTCTCTTGGATTGCTTTCAGAGGGCTTCCCCCCCCTCCTTCCATCCATTTTGGTTTGCCCTCTTGCCACTCTCCTTCTCTGGGCTGCCCTTGCCTACCTAAAATCAAGCTACAGGTTTTGCATCCCCTGCCTGGACTCATTAGTCTCATCACATGCAGATGCTCTGGCTCAGTGGGAAGATATCAGGGAGGATGATCTTACAGCCCCAGCTAACTCCAATTTCTATGAAAAATACCCCGCATTAAGCAGAAGTGAAACCTCAAAATGAAATGTCAAAGGGAAAGTACAGCTCTTGATCTCACACTTCGTAGCTCAGGCCAGCATTTAGAGAACACCTGCTGAAAATGGGGAATAATTAGAGAAAATTCATGTCGATAATTACAGAACCCAGCAGCTCGCGCGTGCTGTAACAGAGTCCAGAGGAAAAAACACACACACAACCACAACCACTGTCCTGAGAAGTGAACCAATTCTTGCATATCTTAATTGGCCTTCGTGGACTGGAGGAAGAGAGAGTTGTATGTGGGGGTTACTTTGCTTATCCTGAAATTATCTGACCAGAAATAGTTGTCTCTGAGTGCCTGACCTGCCAACATTATATGCTTTCCAGAGGGCCACATTCTAAACTATAACAGACATTGCTGAACACAACCTGACAAAATGTAATAACCCTTAAGCAGCTTTGCAGGGCAAAGCCAGCCATCCTTCTGGGATGAGGCAACCCGGTTAATGAATTGTAATGTTTGGTGGCAGATGGGAGCAGAGCAGGTTGGAGTCTTGTTAGCCCACCTCCGATCTGTCTTCCTGAAATATCTTGGCACACTTTTCACACCAACAAGGTTTCTCATATTCAGGATGGAATCTGACTTTTCTCTCTTTTAGTCCTCTAAAAAAACAACACATTTTCCTTTCAGTGTACTTGAACATATTACTGTACAGCATGGAGCCTGGAACTAACCCCAAAGTATTCCTATGTGAAAAGCTATTTCTTGGCTTTCTATCATATCCTGGTCCAGAGAAGGGAAGAGCAGGGAGGAAGGGTGGGTCAAATAGAGAGAGGGAGGGAAAGGAAAGGAAAGGAAAGGAAAGGAAAAGGGGCTGTCTAAGAGAGAGAGAAGGAGGTGTCAGAGAGAGAGAGAGAATAAGGAGTGGCAGAAAGAGACAGCAAGACAAAGAAAAGGTTACCACACCTATTTTTGGCTCTGGACACACCTACTGCCAGTATGAAATTCCTGACAGATTGCCCCCAAGGAAATGTGTCCCTCAACAGTAAAAGTTTGCCTGCAGTTGCTCTAGTGTAACAACCTGGCATAAAGCAAGGAACAAAACTCAGCTGAAGGCTATGTGGATAAAAAAGCCCAGAAGAGATATTATTTGTAAGTGACTCCCAAGGATGTGCTTCTTTAAGACAGGCTGAAGTCTGGGACTAGTATTGGGCCAGGAAGAAAGACCTAGGAGCAGGCAGTGGCAAACTTGGGGCTTTCAAATTTCAGCAGCGCCCTGTGAGACACCAACATTCTGTGCCCCCCGCCTCTTGCCTTCCATTCTACATTGTTGTTGCAGTGCCCCCTGTGGCTCCCTCTTGGCTCAGTGCCCAGTGTAGGCAAATCAGTCACACACCCCCAAATCTGCCTCTGGAAGGGGCAATATCTGGCCACCACACCTGATGTATGCCATACTGAGCTACATGATTTTGTGATCCTCCTTGGTGGAAGGTAGCCTAATATACCTCACAGGGTTGTTATGACTGGGAGGATTACATTGGGGTGTGTGAGAGATCTGTGTCTTCCACCTTCAGCTCCATGGAGGAAGGACAGGCTAAAAATATAATAATAACTGAAGGGGAAAAAATCACTCTAGGGATCAAATGGTCAAAATGAACTTTTCCCAGTATAGCTGCACTTTAAACACCCAATAGCACCAAATGAGAAGTGTGCAGGGGAGCCTGATTCTTACTGTAAAGTCAGTGCGTGGGGAGAGGAGGCCAATTTTTTTACACACCCCCTTCCCAACTCATGATCAGAATGGAGAGTTTGCGACTACAAAAAAATGTCTGCTCTGGCACCAATAGAGACACCACCTCTCAGGCTGCTAGCTATGCCAGAGAGCTAATCATCTTGGTGCTAATCATGATGGGGGAACTGAAGAGATATACCTCCCATCTGCTGCCTTCACAGTAAGAGTTGGGTTCCTCATTCTTGTAATTATTTACATAAAAACCCAAGGTGTGTTCTTGCCACTGTGTACTAAGCAAGTGCCCAGATCGGCAACAAGGAGCTACTACTGCCTCTGGGGAAGGGCCTCTCTGCCGCTGCCCTGAGTATGAGCAACGGCAAGGAAGATGGCATCCTCAATTTATCAAGCACCCTAATAAGACGTCATGTCAAAAGGAAATGGAGAAAATTGCATTTGGTCTTTGTGGAGCGAGACGGCAGAGAGGCCACCGGGCTATTTAACAACCTGCCATCGGACCCAGAATTGAAATGGATGACAAATGGGCTCGGGAGATCAAACCCCAAAATGAGTGCATGTGACCCCCCCCATCCTGGATAGGCTTTGCACACCCTTGACAGAGACCTAAGGGGATGTCCTTTTCTGAGACTTTTGCTTGTCAGGGCAACAGAAGGATGATTGAATTAAATTAAACTGAATTGCTTCTGTCAGTCTCTTGTCACTGACACTTCCTGCTATTCAGTCAAGGGCTCTCCTCAGGTTCCCAGAAGCTTCTTTTGACCAACTAAACTAGGTGACAAGGTTCACAAGTGGGAATGTCACTCCCAGGAGATGGCATCAGCACTGCAGATTGTCTGGTTATCCTCTTATGGAGTCAAATCCACAATCGGGCCTGCAGTTATGACAGGAATGCACGACATGGTCTCACACTTCTGTGTATTGTTCTACTAAGTGAAGACCCAGCCATGAAATAGACAGATGGGGCTCATTGCTCTACAGTGTATTCCATCTATACCTTGCTCCCTTAAGCCCTTTTCTGAACCAACCTCAAATGCTGAAATTTTTTCATGAGGACTTCTCTTTTTTGTTTTAAATCAGAATCTGAAGCAGGAATGTGGTAAACTGAATTTAAGATTGGGAAAATGAGAAAGCAAGAGAAACTGAATTGGACAGATTTGTCTCTCCCTAGAAACATGTCCCTCAAAAATGACAGCACACATTCCATATTCTCATGTGATTTACATCAAGAAATACAATCCAAATATAAAATCACACACAAATTAAACATCTTAAAAAGAAATTTAAAGTTATTGTACAATAAAACCCCAACCTCCCCACGACACCAGCACAATCACAACAAACTACCAAGCAGCAGGAAAACAGAAATGATGGGGAGAAAAGCAAAGTATTGGCCTAGGGCTAAAAGGAGGATAATGTCAACACCAGGTAAACCTCTTTAGGGAGAGTTTCCACAGGCTGAGAAGGACCACTGGTGTAAAGGCCCTGTCACATCAAGGCCCACCCTCCACACATCTACAGGAGATTGACAGGCTGACAGGGAGAGAAGCGAAATCAGACTAACTCATCATTGTAAGGTTTCTGCCGTAAAACTGCTGTATCACTCATGTAAATAGCTGTGCTATCTGTCTCCCATATGGCTGATAGGAAGGGTCATGCCTTCTGTTACTTAGGCTGACAAGCCTACCACCAGTTTGCAAACACAGTTCCAGATTTCTCTCTCTCTCTCTCTCTCTCTCTCTCTCTCTCTCTCTCTCTCTCTCCACCCCTACCGCAACTGATCTTAACGCAGTAGTAAGGCGGCAAGGAGGGTCAAGTTTATAAATGACTATGGAAAGTTGGTTTCCATGGCTGCCAGCAATTACTGTGCAGCCTTAGATGAGTGGCGATTACAGCCCAGAGCTGGGTTTTTTTTATTTTTTAAATGCACATCAGTGAGGCAAAATAACACATGACAGATTTAATTCAGTGCTGCAGAAAGGGGGAGACAGCTCACTTCTGGAACTGAAGACTTCTCTATCAGAAATGTTCAGACAGATGCCTTTGGTCAGATGCTCTCGTCTCCACTGCAATGCTGAACGTCTTATGTTTAGACTCTTGAACTCTATTTGGGCCTTCTAACCCTTGTACAAGGAAAATAATGTGAGTGCAAAGAACCACTCTCCACGGCCACCCATTGACCTCCATGTGTTGGAGGGCAAAAGTCTGCAGTGAAGAGGGAATAGTTTTCCCAGATGATGTAGAACCTCAACTGCACAGAGCAGGCAAAGCAATTGGTAAGCAGAGCCAACTTCTCCTGGTTTTGGTCCCCATCCTCCTCCCTGTTGAGTTCTGCAAGGGTAACTCTGAAACTAAGGAGGAAGCTGACAAAGTACCATTCTTTGGATTGGTTGTAAGTAGGAAGACAGGAAGACGGGCAGGTGGGGGCTGGCTGAGGCTGGTGGGGGCACTGCCTTCTTTGTCCTAATGAACCAACCTGCTGTGGCTAAAATTGCTGAATGGGCTCATGCCATTCTTAGAAAGGTGTGTACAAATGGGAATGCAATAAATTCGTGGAGAATGGAGCAGAATCACCTCTGCTGGCCATGGCCATAATTTCCATGTGTTTATTGTGGGTTATATTCAATGCTAGTCATACTTAGAGTAGGCAAGACTAACTTTTACTCTAAGTAGAACTTAGTTGGATGCAACCCTATGTCGTGTTAGTAGACCCAATCTGTGTACAAAATACACATATCCAGCAGAAATGTTGGTTACAGGTTATGTAGACAGACTGGGGCCAGCAGGTGCATCCACATCAGTAGTGGTCTTATGCTCTGATATTCTTAGTACCAGGCCAGGGCTCCTTGCTGATCAGCTAGGTAAGCCTAGCCAAAGATGATGTGTGAGTTCTGCTTCCCCTTCCATTCCTGGTTTAGGAATATAGGATGCCTGCCTTATATTCACTCAGACTATTGGTCCATCTAGCTCAGTATTGCTGGCAGTAGCTCTCCAGGATTTCAGGCTGGGTTCTCTCCCAGTCCTACCTGGAGTTGAGGGAGGTTGAACCTGAGACCTTGTGCATGACCCTTCCCAAGGTGGGCCTGCCCCTCCTGTCCCTGCCTCTCCCTATGATGAGCCTATTCTATGTAGATGCAGGGACGGCACAGCACACACATCTTCCTAGTGAGGGTGGTGGTGGTAGGAGATGCACGGACTCAGCTTTGACTACTTGAGACACCCTTGTGCTTGTTCAATTCTCTCTTGCATTGGACACCAAAGCCACCACGGCTGTGAAGAATGAAAGGAGGCATGCAAGTGGCAGATCAGCCCTTCTCACTCCAAAAGGGGCAAATGCGCTCTCTCTCTCTCTCTCTGTTTAAACTGTGGGCTAAATGATAGCCCCTTTCATGGTCCTGGGTGCCAGCTTGCAGGTCATGTGGTCAGGGAGCAATGCTCCCAACAGAACATTTCTGCGTGCTGCCTGCCATTAATATAGTTGTCAGATGCTTTATTTATAACATTATAAACCCATATTGCAGGGCCATTCATTACTATTAGCAATCAATTAATAACAGATTACCATCTGTGCTGGTGCAACTTGGTATTGCTATTTAAACCACAGTAAAGGTTACCCAATTAAGCAATGTATAGTGATTAATACTCCTAGCTGTGGGACTTTACTAGGGCATTTCAAACTACCTTCACACCATCTGTGCCTCACTGAAATGAAAGAGAGAGAGAGAGAGAGGCAATTCTGCTGTTGTAGGAAGAAAAGCATTATGAAGACTGAGAGCTGAAATATGCCGAATAATAGCAGAACTTTACAAGCACCAAGGTGGCAGTTCTACATGGGATTTAGCCTAGATTTAGCTTCAGGCACCCTACCACGAGTGCTGAAAGAATGTCTTTGCAGTGGCATGGTGAAAGCTGGAGGCTATGCCTGGCAGATGCACACAACTGGCACGCTACAGATTGATGCAGGCGAGAGCCAAGAGGCTAGTTTTATCCCATGGCCACAACGTGATGCAATGGCCATGAGAATAGTTATGTCACTGGGCGGTATCAGTGTCTTCACATACTGTATCCATCCAGAGCCTTCACAAGCAAGTAGGCTGAAACTTAAAATATAAATAAATGCATCCTCATAAGCAAAACAGGGAACTCAAAAACCAGTCCATGATCACAGAGATATTACTGAAATATGAAATTAAAGGATGGATATTAGAGTATCTAAGATTGCAGACCCTGGGGAGGTCACTTCGGTGCTGCATATGCAGCAGTTTGACTTCACCCCCAGAGGCGCACTCCATTGCCTCTGAAGAAAGATGGATGCCAACAAAGCTTACCTTTGGATATGATGCTCCATCAGGGCAATTTTTTTCACACAAGTGCAAAGGGATGGATGAATCTGTCAATTTCAGTTTCTCATTTTTCCAATTTTAAATTTCCAACTTTCCAGTTTCCACATCATTTTGCAAATTTCTATTTTTAAATAGTCCTCACGAAGATTCACAAGCCTTTTCGCTTGAATTTCTCCCAGTACACACATTGTTGTATCCAATTTTGCCAGATACACACATTCTTGCAAAGCGTATTTTCCCTAATATTTATATTTTCCCTAATACAAAGCATTTTGTGTGATATTCACACTAATACATGCATTTTTATGCACACTTTGCTTTAGTACATACTAAAGAACTTCATTGCAAAACTTCATTGCAAAATTCAGAGAATGTGCAATTTCCAAAGGACTGCTGTGTTTTAGTTGGCATATTGCTTTGGAAAGTGTAGATTAGATTGCACAGAATTGCACTAAGGGAAGGGGCATCAGTAACTGGAGGTAGGTCTGGGCTCATTTTATTAAGGTAAACCCCTCTGTGTCTGCAGCACTGGAGATACTTCTACACGCTGATGCCTTTGAGTCTCAGTGGAGGGGATTGCCTTCCTCTGCGAAGTGGGCTCCATGTAACTGCTTAAATGGCAATATAGAATGGAGGGTAATTTCAGGGCACACACAAAATGTCAGCACTCACACTGCTTGTTTTAATGCAGGCATTTCAAAAAGGCAAAAGAAAAGATCAAGGCATTGATTTCCTTTCTTCAGGAGGAACTCGAAAGGACAGAAAGGCAGTTGCTTGCAATTTATGATGCTTCCTCTCTAGTGGCAAAATAGATGATACAAAGAGAAGCATCATGGTTATTGCATAAGCATCAGTGCATCTCCACTAGTGAAATCTGTACTAGGACTAATGGCATAATGGACCTTAGGGAAGGATGGTGATGTTGCTGGACTCCAACTTCCATCTCCGCTTATTTTTAGCCATGCTAGCAGGGCCATTGGAAGTTGGAGTCCAGCAACTTCTGCAGGGCCAGAGGTTCCCCATTCCCCCCTCCAATTCTTCAGCACAGGTAATCTCTGCTTGCTTAATCCCAAAGCAGATGGCTAGAAAGAAAAATTAGATTGCAATCCTGGGCATACTCATCTGGGAATAAACATAACTGAGTGCAGTGGGATTTGAATAAACACAATAGGATTGTTCTGCATATCTCTCACGGTATTAGGATATGGAGTTAATAATCTCCAGGATCTATTTTAGCTTTCAGGTAGCTAAAATTTAGAGTTATATTCCATATAAAGAAAGTGGGGAGAGACAAAAAGCAAAACAATCTTGCCAGTGGCATGATCTGTAAACCTGGAGCATGACAGAACCATTTGACTCAAAAGTTTTAATTGTTTCTCAGATTACCTATATGGAAATGGTCAAGTACATACCTGAGGAATGGTACAGGGCAAATCTAATAGGAAGGGGATGTTGAAACAAGTTCATTTCACCATTAGCTGCAGCTCCTTCATCATTTCTAGAAGAACTAATGGAGTTTAGCTCAATTAATAAAAATGCATTCCTTTGCATTTAAAGCAGAGCAAAATGCCAAGAAGTATATCTTCATTTTAATGGCACTTTATTGTGGGACTACAAAGGATGTCAAGGAAGCCCATTTTGAAATCTGACTTCAGCAGTGGAGGAAAGTGGTTCTTGTGGTACTGTGGCTGAAGTAGCCCTAATCCCTACTTAGTCACCCTCAAAGTGTTTATTTCCCCATTACTACTGGGTTGGAGTACCTTAGAGTACCCTCCAGACCTCTCTCTATAGCTCTTTGAGTCCTCCTGAGGCATGCGGGGAGGCAGCTGCTCCCCTAAATCAAGTAAATCAATAAGAATAATTAACTGAGGTTCTGCCCTCACTAACATGAAGCCCGCCCCGCCCCACCCCCCGACATAAATCCTGCTGGATGAAGGCTAGAAAAGTGTGTTTGTAGAAATGATCCAACTGTAGGAAACCAAAACAAAATAAAAAAATTCCTTCCAGTAGCACCTTAAAGACCAACTAAGTTAGTTCTTGGTATGAGCTTTCATGTGCATGCACACTTCTTCAGATACGAAACCAATACATTCATTGTTTATCTCCTCACTTTTTGCCTCTCGCTCTTCCCACCACCAGCAGGCAGCATGTGGCCTCTCACAAAGTTGTCCAGAAAGGAATGCAGCCCTTGGGATGATAAAAGGTTTATTCAGCCTTCTTTCACTAATACATGTGAGATACTTACCCTCCAACATGTCCTAGCAGAAAACTGGGACACTCGTTTTCTTGGGCTTTGCTCCTTCGCAAGTCATATGACCCGCAAGAGAGCACGGCACCCCAAAATGTATGTTTTGGGGTACTGTGCTCTCACGCAAGAGCACACCAAAAATGGGATGTCCTGATTTAATTGGGACAGTAGAGGGGTATGGAGATATAGACTCTAGACACATGACTGGATCAAAGCACAGCTAGATCGTTCTTTTTCTCAATTCAGATTGAAGCTGTTTGGAGGGGGGAGGGGAACACATCATGAAAAACATTGGGATAGATATGGATTGCAGCTAACATCCCCAAACAGCATTGTATACGAGTAAATGGGAGTATGTATACAGACTCTATCTCTGAGGAAATGAACCCTGCATTAATCTTAGCTTTCTGATATTCAAAGGGTGCACTAGACAGGAGAATTTCTCTGCGTAGCTTAGCGTAGCCTGTGTGTATATTCCGAGATGCCAGGGCAATTACTTCCTCCCATCAGCTGGCATTCTTGTTCTGAGGCTGGTTCCAGTGAATCAAGGACACCGTGACATGCACAGGGAGCACTGCTCTACAATTGCCAATTGCGTTAAAGATTTAAAGTGCCGTATAAGTGCTCAGTTTTATCATCATCATCACCTCCACTGTTTCCCACCCTGCGTCGTCTCTGTTTATTGATGTTTGCATGCTTCCCTCTGCCAAAATGTGCTGTTTCTTTACACCATGGATTAGGGAGACTCAAGGAACATGAATTATTCTTGCTGTTCAGATAGTTCCTGTTTGGTATTCTGGTGACTGTAAAGAAAATGGATTTGTCATGTAGCTAATATAAACAGTGAGAGGGGGGATTTTTTACTTTGAAAAAATTATGAGAACTACCTTGATGCTGTCTCTTTAATTATAAAATGTCAGTGCTGCAACGCTGTCTAGGAGGGAGAAGGGATGGCTCATTTCAAGCGTGCGACGCCATAGCTCAGAAAGGAATGCTCTTGATCAGTGCGCATTGCGGGATGCCAGCAGCTCATTAGGCAATTGCATGTTCCCGCAGACCCAGAGGTACTTTGATTTCCATAATCATATTGTTTTCATCTTTTAATTATTGATAACGTTCTTAGATGAACATAGACTTTCAAATATATATTAAGCCATGTGGCCTTTTTCCAGGAATGCAAACAAACTTTGGAGGGACCAGAGCTTTTTTCCCTGGCGGAATTCATCAGAACTGCGTTCTGGCACCTCTCAGGTGGGTGCCATTGCCATTATAAGAGAACAAGGGAGGCATCCCTGGTGAGTTCTGGACCTCTTTTTCTAGAAAAATAGCATTGGGAGGGACCCAGCGCAGATGAGATACAGTGTCTGTAGACTGATCTTGCCCTTTCTCAGTAGCACCCTCATCAAATGATCTGCATTGGCTGCCAATGTGCTACAGGGGCAAGTTTAACATTCTGATGTTAGTATACAAAGCCCTTAGCAGTTCCAGAACCAAATACTTGTGAGATTGCTCCCTAGTTGGGAATAATTGTCTGGTAGAACAATGATTCCCCATCCCTGCTCTACACCACTTTCCATGTTAGGTGGTGGCTAAATGCAAAACCAATAGCCCACCAGGGCTTGATCTATAACCTTCTCTCTCTCTCTCTCTCTCTCTCTCTCTCTCTCTCTCTCTCTCTCTACCTTCCTCACTCTTGGCAGGACTGATATGATTTTAACAATTGTGTGTCAGGAAGGGATGTGAGTGTTGGGATGTGTCCAGGGAGATGGAAGCATTTGGCAGGCCCCCAGCTGGCTCTAGCTACCGGCCGGTAGCTGGGCGAACTCCGGTTCTCAGAACAGCATCAATCAGTGACTCGAGCCTGAGAAGCCTTCAGAGAGTGAGCACGCTCTAATCAGCAGAGTGAATAACTTTTCACAATGGAAGTGGCGGACAGAGACATGTGTAAGCATATTTACAGCAGCAGGACAAAAGAAAAACATGTCTGCTTCCCTTCGTGTCCAAGCAAACAGCAGTATAGCCAAAACAATATACAGCGGAAGTTCCCAGCAGACTGTGCTGGAAGTAAACAGACATGTGGCATACAACAATCCACACATCTGTTCTAAAGGTGGAATGGAACTATATACTAACAGTGCGTTCTCTCAACATCAGCCTGCACTAACAGACGAACACTCTTCACCAGCTGAATTGCTGACTGCCGTGCAGCCCTTAGGCACAAGAGCCTGGCCTGATTCTGAAGGAATAGACTTTCCGAGCAGAGTGTGTGCCATCCTCTCAGCCTCGAGCCACATTTAATTAACGAAGCACTGGGGAAATGACAGTTTCTCAACATCTATGTGCTAATGTGTAGCCTTTTGCATTTTGTTTGTTGATTGCATTGTTTAAAGAGCGACAACAAATGAGCTCTAAATTAATTCCAGCAATCATAAGAGGAGCCTGCTGGATTAGACCAATAGCTCCTCTAGCCTAGTATTCTGTTCTCACAGTGGCCAACCAGATGCTCATGGGAAACCCACAAGCAAGACATGAAGACAAGAGCATTCTCCCCCTAACCCCTACAAAACCCCTACAAAAAAAGTCCTTAGTTGTGCTGCCCCTAAGGAGTCCAAAAATTCAGGCAGTTGTGTTGATACATTATATACCCTCAAATTCCAGCAGGTTTTTGACTAAATATTGCTACATAATGACAATAGTTCAATGGGGCTCCTTCACTATATCCCCAAGGAAATCAGTTCCATGTCACTAAATACTATCTCAAACATAATTTAATACTAAAAAAATTCCTTCCAGTAGCACCTTAAAGACCAACTAAGTTAGTTCTTGGTATGAGCTTTCGTGTGCATGCACACGAAAGCTCATACCAAGAACTAACTTAGTTGGTCTTTAAGGTGCTACTGGAAGGAATTTTTTTTTGTTTTGACTATGGCAGACCAACACGGCTACCTATCTGTAACTATAATTTAATACTGTTTGCTTTCCCAGTCCCCACAACAGCATTCTGTTTCACCTGCAAGCATCATGCGGCCTCCACAGACTGCACCCTGGACAGGAATGGTGCATCACTTAAGAAAACAGCCTCCAAAGCTAATCTGATTATTCCTTTAAAAAATATGCAAAGGAAAAGCAATAATCCTTTATGGCAATTAAGTGCTTTAGATCAGGCAGGGCCTAAGTGGTTCAATCTTTGGACAAGGATGCCTGAAGACCAGTGTCAGAAAGTGACCACTAGGTGTTGCTATTGTCTGAAGGTGGGCAGTATGGACAAAGCATGAATTATGCAAACCATTCTCTCATCCTGTTGCATTTTCAGTAAAAACGAAACAAAGCAAAACTGTCTAATAATTTAAATTAACCTTTTTTAATCAAAAAAAATCTCAATCAAGATGATTGCACAATGGTCAAGTTTGCACATAATTCAAAGCCAAACCATGACATAGCTTGAAAGAGCAAACATGCAAGCGCTGGGAAAGGACCATAACCAGTGGTAGACCATCTGCTTTGCATACAGAATGCCCCGGGTCCAGTCCCCAATAGCATCTCCAGGTGGAACTGGGAATGTATCCAATCTGAAACCCTAGAGAGCCACTGCCTCTTTGTGTAGACTAGGCAGTGCCGGTCCTCTCATGAGGCAAGGGGAGACAACTGCCTCAGGTGGCAGGATCCACAGGGGCAGCAGATCTTGATGAAGATCTTTACTCCTCCCTTGTTCCTGATGTAGATCTTCACTGACCCCTTCTTCCATGGCAGGGAGCTAGATGCCATTTTGTGGTTCGCCTCAGGTGCCAAAATGTCTTGGGCAGGCCCTGAGACCAGGGCTGGCCCACCCATTAGCCTTGATGAGGCAGTTACCTCAGGTGGCAGGCTGGGGACAGCTGGGAGGGGACAGAAGGGGTCCTGAGGAATGTGGCTCCTCCTCCTGATCCTCCTTTTTTCTCCCCTGATACCTTCAGAGCACCAGGGCTTCCCCAGGTGTCCTGCGACCACATCGGGTGGTAGTGGGGAGACAGTGCCATTTTCAGTTTCGCCTCAAGCAGCAGAGCATCTTGAACCAGCCTTGGTGTAGCTAATACTGAACTAGATGGACCAAGTGTCTAATTCAGTATAAGTCAGCTCCCCATGTTCCTTTATGAAGGAAATTTCAGCTGTTTTGCTCCTCCTTTGTGCTAGTTGGAGAGAACAAATGTTTCCTCTCCTAGGCCTGGCTGTTTCTGCGCTTTGGTGAATTACCTTTCCTCCCTATGTCTGTCTCCAGGGTCAATAAGATGTACCTTCCTGTTGAGGTTCCCCTTTGAGGATTGTTTGGTCTTTGGTGTAATTGTGGCAATAAACTCATAACATGGAAAGATAATGTAATTGGGACAATAAGGCGTAGAGATCTACTTAGCTGTAATGAACACTAGTTGCCATGAATGCAAGAGGGGTGTGGTGGGAAGGCTTGTTCATATATTTGTGCTCCTGGCAACAAAAAGGCCTTAGTGTTTGCAAAAGCCACATTAGTTCTGCATGAGGAGATGGGCTCTTTCTCATCAACAACTGACCTATGACCACAGAGTCCTGCAACGCCAGGACTGAGATCAGGATGAAACAGGGCCAAATGCTGTCAAATCGTCTCATTTCCCTTATGGAAATGAGGTTCTGGTACTGATCTGTTTTCTGGTAGAACACCAATACATCTGCAAGTTCTAAAGCGATCTTCTACCACCACCTGGTTTAATTTCCCTCAGTGCCTCAGAGTAACACTAAGCAGTGCTATGTTTCTAGGAATAAAAGGTGCCAGAACTCTCCATGAACTCCTCCCTTGTTCTCCTGAGAGGTGCTGGAACTGAGTTTGGGTGAATTCTGGCTGGAAAAAGGCCCTGGCGCTATGTCGGCATCATTCTGAGAAGAGAGCATGCATGATGTCGTGGTTAAAATGTTGGAATAGGACCTGGGAACTTCAAACCTCCACTCAGCCAGGAAGCTGACTTGGGTCAGTCACTGTCTCTTCAGCTGGGAGTTGAAGTCAGCAGGACTTACTTCTGCATACATATGTGCTGTGAACTGCCCAGTCCTAGCATTTGAATACTCTCTCTTTCTTTTCAGGCTGAGTTTTCAGCAAAAGCAGCCTTGTGCATTCCAGCCTACTAATCGACAAGGAAGGGATTTAGCACCGATGCAATCTCATCAAAGTAAATAGCTTCCATCTCTGAAAGTGCACAGCCAAAAATGTCTCCTTTAATCACTGGCTTGTGCGCTTTTATTTTCTTCTTCTTCCAAAAATCAAGCTAAATCACAACACGTGTAAAAACCTGATTGCTCTTAAGTAGTACATGCAATCCTGTGCCAGGTTGTCTAAAGAAGGGCATTGGTTGTAAAGTCCTTGATGTCTTCATATTAATTTTGGTTCTGCACTGGCTAGTCTGTGCTTTTAGGGAATCATAAGAATATTGGAACTTGCCGTATACTGGGTCAGCTCTGAAAAATATCACTGGAAATCTCTTCCCCTGGCACTTCAGAATACAAAGTGTATTCTATTTACCGGTACTTCTCACATTTATCTACCACCTTTTCTCCAAGGTGTCAGGTATTCTCCCATTCTAGCCTTATAGCATCCCTTTGAGAGAAGCTATGCTGAGAAAGAGTGCAGACCCTCCAAGTGCCCCTATTTTCTAGGGACAGTCCTGGATTTACAGAAGCCTACCCAGTTTCTCATTTGATTCTGGAATGTCCTGCTTTTCCTTAGGACATCCCTATTTTCATCTGAGAAATGTTGGAGGGTATTGTCAGGGAACTGCCATCGGAGCCAGAGGGAGAGAGAGGGCTCCAGAGGGATTCCGGAGAGCGTCCCGGGATGGGGAGAAGCAGCCCATCTTCTGGGGAAGGAAATCAGCGTAGCACCAGTGGAGAAGGGGGGCAGATGGGGGAATCGGCGAGGCGGTCCCATGACTCCTCGCTGGGGACCAGCGGGAAGAGCATGGGTCCTCCGCTGCCCACACCCTCCTTGCACAGAAGGCTTCCGCACAGGGAGAGTAGGCGGAGACTAGGCGTCAAAGAGCTTCTTTGCTGGAAGAAGTTCAAGAAACACCCACTGACGGATTCTGCCAGCGATTGAGACAGCCACGGGCGAGTGGCTGTCTGGACGGAAAAGGTTCACTCAGGCAACCCACCCAGGTGTGGCGCCAGTTTACGCACAAGCAACCCCTAGAACCATTACAGGTATGCAATAGGAAGTCCCTGTTTTCATTGGAGAAATGTTGGAGAGCATGAAGTGACTAGCCCATCTTGGTCACATTCACAGAGTGGTGATCTCTCTCCACAGGAAACTCTGGGATTTGTAGCTTTGTGAGATGAGTTGGGGTCTCCTAACAACTCTCAGCACCCTTAACAAACTACAGCTCTTTTGGGGAAGCCCAAAGAGTGTTTTAAATGTATGGTGTGGCTGTGGACTTAGTGAACTTGGCTGAATAGGGATTAAAACCCAGTTTTCCCCAGCTCTGGGATGTGGGTGGCGCTGTGGGTTAAACCGCAGAGCCTAGGACTTGCCGATCAGAAGGTCGGAGGTTCAAATCCCCGCGACGGGGTTAGCTCCTGTTGCTTGGTCCCTGCTCCTGCCAAGCTAGCAGTTCGAAAGCACGTCAAAGTGCAAGTAGATAAATAGATACCGCTCCAGCGGGAAGGTAAACAGCATTTCCGTGCGCTCCTCTGATTCGCCAGAAGTGGCTTAGTCATGCTGGCCACATGACCCGGAAGCTGTACGCCGGCTCCCTTGGCCAGTAAAGCGAGATGAGTGCCGCAACCCCAGAGTTGGTCACGACTGGACGTAATGGTCAGGGGTCCCTTTACCTTTACCTCCCCCCCCCCAGCCCTAGTCTGACACTTTAATCATTCTGTGAGTGCCTGCAGAGTCATCCCTGGGCAAGGTTCCAAGCCCCAAGCACGGGGCGGATTTCAGGTCCTCCTGCCCTCAGCTCCTGCATAGTTTTGCAGATATTTGCCATGAATAATTCATGGCCGGAAGCAGCAAAGTGAATTATGTTCAGTATACAAATAGAGTTCAGACGTTTGTGCTGTTGAATTCATCCTAGAATCCAAAGGGTTGCTTCTGAATGGGAGAGGTGGTGGAGATTTCAAGATGTCTATCAGAGTTATATGTGCTCAAAGCAGGGGGCAGATAAGAACATCTGCCTGGGAAAGGTATATTAATGGCTCAAAACCAGAAAGTTACATTTCTCCCTTCTTGGACAGAATGGCTTAATAAAGTTGGAGATTTGGCTATATTGGCCAAAATAATGTGTCTAAGAGAGAGAACTGCAAATGAATCTAGAAGTAAATTGTGGAAAAAAACTGCTTGCTCCTTATACAATATTGTAAAGAAAATGACTACCTCCTGTGAAAGCAAATTCAAGCAGGTTTTTGAGTTTTCCTAGATGAAATGTTCTAATTTTATGTTGTCATATTTTCCTGCAGAATATTATGATCTTAACATTTCCTGGCTCTCTAGCACTATCTTCGTTACTAGTAATTTACAGCTAGCATTTGTCGACATTTTTCTGGAGCAGTTTTGTTGATTATTGTTAATAATTGTGAAATCCTGAGAATGCATAGAATCAGGCCCAGTGATAAGACACAGAATACCCCCAGCCCTGGGCAGCTGCAAGGACCCGACACTGCCATTAAAATTTCCCACAATGGCCTAGAGTGGTCCTAGCCACCCTGTGCTGAGAACAAACATCAAATGCATGCCACCAACAATCTGAAAGCAAAAATATTTGGATACATGGTCAGTCTTTGTCTGTGCCATTGACTATTTCTAGTAGAACCAGAAATGCAATGTAACTGAAATCAGGTCATTATTGTGATGTCTTCATGTTTCTTATTTGGACATTTGCAGACCTCCGGCATCTACTGTGATCCAGATGGGCAGGATGACAAACATATGAAGGGCAATGGCCTTCAATGCAGTAACAAAAGCCAAAACACTCCTTTTTCATCAGCAGCATTAAGCTTGGACTCAGAAGCTTATGTAGAATTTGGCCGGCACAGAATATGTAACCATATTATACAAGCATTCCAGATGCAGTTGTGCACATGTGGCAGATGCTGATCAGTCATTCCCGGAAGCAATGACAAGTGGGGAATAGGGAAAGAGGGAGGGAATGATTTGCATCGACTTGTTCCAAGAATTAGACTAGCCACCTAGAAAATCATTTCTGTTTTCTCCCGTCATTTTACCCTGCAACACACCTAATTGAAAAATCTTAGGTTTGACATTTTGAAATAGCTTTTGCATTATTTCACCTGATTATTTTTAAATCCGTTCAAATCTTATATTTGTATTTGGACTGCCCAAGGCAGCACTCAGGTGTAGTGGCTGCAAACTAATATGATATCACTGCTTCAAAGGGAGGTGTTGTCAGCTCACTTCAATATATGTAAGACAAGAAACAAAAAGACTGACTATTTGTTGCAATCGTTGTCTCAGTTTCTTGTGGAAGAACAATCCTTTGACTTCTGAACAGTCCAGATCTTTATGTTGAAATCTGTTCTTTAGCAGGAGAATCATCATATAAATAATTTCCCCAACTGCCCAGTAGCCAACACCAGGGCTGGGGAGAAATTTAGTTCAGTTCACATTTTAACACAAGTCTAGATAATTTGCACCTCTCCAAAACAATATATGAACAAAAACAGAGCTACAGTATACTTTGCAATTGACAGCTCTATGAATTTTGCAATGCAGTTCTCCAATAACCCCCCCAAACCCCCCATAATGTGTATATTAACGGGAAGTGTCTATAAAAATATTAGTGAACACAACAAAAATGCATTATATTAGGCAAAATTGCTTTGTTAAAAAAATGTGCATTAGGCAAAATTGCATACCAAAATATTAAAAGAAATATGCACTAAACTGCTGATGAATTTTCATGAGGACTTCTAAAAAAATAAACATAAAACTGATGTGAAAATGTAATGAACTGGGCTTGAGATTGGAAAAAAATAAAGAAGAAAATGCAATGGACAGATTAGTTTATCCCTAGAGATCAAGTGTAAGTGCTCTCATTTTGCACTATAAAAATCTGCATAATGTTAAGTGTTAACCGCTTTTATTTGATTCTTCTTCCAAGGAGCTTGGGGTGATGTCTTTCACTTGCATGATTTACCTACCCTATGCACATGACAAAAAATAGATAGGCACATTTTGTTCTGATAATGTCTATTATGCACATGGCAACAGAGTTCTTCTCATTTGGTGATCACTCGTAGCCGAGTAAGATTGTCTTCCATGAACACGGCTTTAACAGTGAGTCCGTAAGTGATTGTGGAGGCCAACTCTGGATTCACACGTCCTTCCACAGTGGGGACATAGGTTTCTGGGCAGGAGTTGATCAAGGTGAGGGTTTGCCAAATGTGCCTTCCTCTTAGCACGTTTCTCCCTTGTGTCCTGAGTTCGAGTGTCTTCAAAGTCCATGACACCTTTGGTAAAGGCTGTTCTCCAATTGGAGCACTTGCAGGCCAGTGTTTCCCCATTGTCTGTGTTCATACTACATTTTTTTTAGATTTGCCTTGAGAGAGTCTTTAAACCTCTCTTGTTGACCACCAGCATGACGCTTTCCATTTTTAAGTTCGGAATAGAGTAGTTGCTTTGGAAGATGATAAGCAGGCATCTGAACAACATGACCAAGCCAATGAAGTTGATGTTGAAGAATCATTGCTTCAACACTGGTGATCTTTTCTTCTTCCAGTACATCTGTCTTCCCAGGTGATATGTAAAATTTTCCGAAGACACCGTTGATGGAATCTTTCGAGGAGCTGGAGATGGTGTTTATAAGGGGTCCATGTTGCACAAGCATACAGTAAGGATGGTAGTACAATAGCTTTGTAAACAAGAATTTTGGTTTCCCTGCAAATGTCCTGGTTCTCAAACACTCAATCAGCAGAAAGCTGCACTTGTGGAACTCAGGCGATGCTGATTTCGACATCAATGTCAGTCCTTGTGGAAAGATAGCTGCCCAGCTAGGAGAAATGATTGACATTTCCCAGCGTTACACCATTAATCTGGATTTGTGGTGCTGCAGAGGCATTGTTTTGTGCTTGTTGGTGCAGCACTTTGGTTTTTTGGGTATTGAACGATAGGGCAAGCTTTTTGTAAGCTTCTGTGATGCTATTTAGGATGGTTTGGAGGTCATCTGCTGAGTGTGCACACACTATGTTGTCATCAGCATATTGAAGCTCTATGATGGAAGTTATGGTAAACTTACTCTTTGCTTTCAGCCTACTCAAGTTAAAGAGCTTTCCATCCGTTTGATATAGATTTCTACCCTGGTGGGGCATTTCCCTTTGACAATGTGTAGGATAATGGCAATGAAAATAATAAATAGAGTTGGGGCTATAACACAACCCTGTTTAACACCTGATCCCACTGTGAATGGTTCACTTTGAGAACCATTGTTATCTGTGATTGTTGCTGTCATATTATCATGTAATACATAACCTAAAACCATCCCAATTTGAGTGGGACAACCCAGAATTACAGAAGCTACCTCAGCTTCCAACTGGATCGTGGAATGTCCAATTTTTGGTCTGACGCTCTGGTGTGAATCAGCTGGCTCGTGCCAGAGTGCCAAACTAAAAAAGATGCTCATTTTTTTGGGGGTCTCGCGTGTGAGAACTTGGGACTAAAAAACCAGTGTCCTGATTTTGATCAGCAGAATGTTGGAGGAGTTTATGGTAATATCCCCCACACCTTTGTGTTATTAATCAAGATAATAAAAAAGGAATGCCATCGCATTCACACAAAAAGCCTGCAGAACATTCCCTGCCAAAATGTCAGCTCCTTCCATTTCCTTCCAGTTCTGCAAGAGATGAAATAGTAGACACAGTTAACCATAAGCTGAAGAAAATGGAAGGAGATGGCATTTTGACAGGGAAAAAAGTTCTGCAGGCAGCCCCTGGAACACTGGAACTTAAACTTCTTTCTCTCTCGATTCCCTCTCCAGAAAATGAAATTTTTAGCACACTAGTCATAGATTAGAGCTTGAAACTGCAAAAAGTGTGGTGATCAAACCCCCCATAAATTGCTGCATATTTGGTGGCTGATTTTTCAGGGGTGGGATCTGGGGAGGGGAAATGGGTAGAGCAGTGGTAGGGATCACTTTTCAGTCTGAGGGCCATATTCCCTTCTTGGGCAACCTTCCAGGGGCCACATGCTAGTGACAGGGAGGTGGGTGCAGCAGAAAAAGTGGGCGGAGCAATAAATGATAATTTTACCTTTGCACAGTAGTCTAGTTTCAGGTTCCCCATCCCTGAGTTAAAATTTAAATAAATCTGTGGCCCTGATCTACCCCAATGCATGTGCCTCTTGCCTCTTTCTTCCAGGTGTGAGTGCAATAAGACTTCCTTTGCAGTTCCTTTTCATTAGAAGGAATAAACATTTGGCATCCCATTAATCTTCCTCTCCTTCCTCCTTCTCCATCCAGGAAGTGCCAAGTCATTTTCAAGACACATTAAATTGCCAGAAGAACTCCCAGACAAAGCCACTCAGCCTGCTGCTCGTTTGGATAAAGTTAATTACAGCGAAGATTAGAATCTACGGGGCTTGATTAGTGTTGTGGAGACTTAGAGAATCACACCATCCTCTGAGAGATGCACACCGCCTTCCTCCCACCTCCTTTTTTTTTTTTTTGGTCTCTTCTTATTTTCTTCTTGTTGTTGTGCTCTTAATTGTTTTGTTTTGTTTTCTCATATCTTGCATATTTGGCAAGACGTCCAGGATTAGTGAGCTGCATTGCCCCAAGACAGAATATGCTGCTTTCTCGATTCAGCTGGAATGGTTTCAATTTGGAGAAGAAGTGCAAAGCTACATCACTTCCCTCTGTTTGTTTTGAGATATATGTTCGCTTTAATCTCAAATCCACAGCTAGGCGATACCTTTAGGACCCACTAAAAATGTTGCAAAGAAACAAGCAAGGTTTTGAGCTTCTCAGAACTCTTCACCAGACAGAGTGTCAAGCAAAACAGGGGGAGATGAGATGAGAGTGTGGAGCGGTTGTCCCACCAAGACTAAAACTTCTGCAAGTGCAAACAATATAGAAAGTGGGATTACATCTAACTGCCCTGATACCATCATGAGTACAAAGCATCACAAATAAAAAGGACACCTGGAGGGACGCAAAATAGCTGCTGGGGTTTGCAGTAGGAGCAGTGTCAGAATTAAGTTTAAAAAGAAGCCAAAAGAGTTGGGGACGATGACAGCTAAGCCCGAGCCCTTGCTTTTTAGGTTTTCTCCAAATGTAACAAGTATCTCCCTGAAAATACTAAGAACCAGTAGTGCATCCTATCTTTTCTGCCTGCAAATAGAGTGGAGGGTGGCATTTTCAGCTCAGCTGTAGCATGTGCAGTAACCTTTTCCTTTCCTTTTTTAATTTTTTAATTTTTTAATTTATTTAACATAATTGTAACAAAATATAAGCAAAATATCGCAAATACATACATACATATATATTTCAAATAAGCACATATATATGAAAAAAGGAACAAAACAGAAAAAAGAAAAGAAGAAAGAAGAAAAAATAAAGAGAAAAGAAGAAGAAAAGGTGGAAGAATTTCTTCCAAATTTATTCTACAAATATCTCAATATGAAAATAATTTTAAAAAATCCATTGGTTGACTTCCATCGCTTACACTGCACTTCCTATATACATTTTAAGCAAGATTGTATCTGTTATTCCGTATTTTCCCCATACAATCTCACACACATACTCTAATCAATATGTTTTCTAAATCTTTCATAAATCTATTCTAAACACAACCAATACCTTTTCAAAACAGTGGTAGTTTAATTAGGCATAGGGATGAAGGCACTAGTGGACTTTCCAGATGTTGTTCAACTACAACTTTCATTATCCTGGACAGTCGGCTATGTTGGCTGAGGCTGATGGGAGCTGGAGCCCAACAAGTATCTGGAAGGCTGCAGGTTCCCCATCCTTGCTCTGGCAGTAAAATCTGTGGTGAAGTCCTGTGCCTTTATACTGTCTATACTGCTGATGCAGTGGAGCAGGCACTCCGAGGGGAAGCAAACAGGAGTGAGCGACTTATTGCCAAGGTTCTGCCATAGTAAACTATCAGTGCTTGAGAGCACATGCATGAAAGAGCCCTGAAATGCACCTATGGTGATGTGGAGCCAGTCAGGGGCATGGAAGGGAGAAGGGAAAGTTTTATGGAGTAAGAAAAGAAAAGAAAGTGTGGTAACAGACCTGGTGGTACATGCCAATTAAACACTTTTCACTCTCCTGAAAGGAGGTGTAAAATATTTATGCGTAAGAGTACGTGGGAGTTTTGTGTATGTGCTGGGGCTGTTTATATGCAGAGTAAAAGATTTTTAATGGATGTAAAGTGCATTTAGAAAAACCATAGGTGTGAAGGTTTCCCAGTATTTAAAGTACTACAAATTGGTGTTTATTTGGTGCAGCCGCTCTCAGAGTGTGAGATACGTTTTCCTAGAAAGGCATGGCTAGCTGCCAGAAGACTGCCAAGCTCCTTTATAACCCCTCCAACCAGAGCTTAAAAAAAACACAAAACCCCCACTCCCATGTCTTAAATTAGCCTGTTAGTCCTCTGCTGAAGGTCTTGGAAGCCCTTCTTCCAAGTACGAGATGAGTAGTAGATGTACTTGACAGGCACATTGCATGTGTTCAGAGGTACTCTTGCCTTTATATTAACCTTACCAACAAAGGACCCAGCATCCACCAGCTTCTGCAGGAGAAAATAAAAGGAATGTAACCAGTTATTTTATTTATCTATGAGGGGTTTCTTTTCAAGTGACAACTTGGCCTTCTCTCTGTAGTCTCTGTGCATCAATGATCAAATAGTGACTTACTGAATGTTTAGGAGAGCCAGTGTAGTGTAGTGGTTAAGAGCAATAGACTCGTAATCTGGTGAACCAGGTTCGCGTCTCCGCTCCTCCAGAAGCAGCTGCTGGGTGACCTTGGGCTAGTCACACTTCTTTGAAGTCTCTCAGCCCCACTCACCTCACAGACTGTTGTGGGGGAGGAAGGGAAAGGAGAATGTTAGCCGCTTTGAGACTCCTTCAGGTAGTGATAAAGCAGGATATCAAATCCAAACTTTTCTTCTTCTTCTTCTTCTTCTTCTTCTTCTTCTTCTTCTTCTTCTTCTTCTGAGAGAGGTGGGCATTTCCCCTCAGGCCTGGTTCATCGGTGGTGGTAGTTGCAGTTCAACAAAATTTAGAGGGGCAAATGTCCCCCAACGCTGGCTTATGATATCTGTCAGGGTACTGCCATTGAAAGGGGGGAGGGGGGCAGAAGAGTACAGAGAGCCTTCAACGTTGCAGTAGCCCTTCGTCGGGAGTGGAGAGAGTGAAGCCTCTGAAGAAGCAGAGGTGGAAAGGAGGGGCGAAGCGAGGCAAAGGCTCACAGACGTTACTGTGAGCCTTAGCACCTCTCTCGGCCAGGCTGGTCGGGAAATAAACATGCCACTTCCGTCGCCCAGTTTTCGCAAGGGGGTTAAACGTAAGGAAAGGAGGCGGAGATTTGGGGTGTCTAAGTTCTTATGCTGGGGGTGGGGTGGGGAACAGGAAGAAGCTACTCCCAGAATCTGCAAGTGACTGAGACAGACATGAACTTTGGATCTCTGAACTGTACATGGTTGCACTAAAGCCACTTCTGTGCTGGCAGGGAGGTGGGGTTGCAGGCTGCACGCCCCTCCCCCACACGCACGGAGGCTGGCTCCAGCCTCCGCGATAACCAGGGAATCCCCATCCGTCCCATTCCCTGGGCGAGCCTATCGGCTGGCGCCGGGGGCGGGGCCTCGGCTATTTAACCCGGCCACAACCGAGGCCCCTCCTCTTTTCTTCCTCACAGCTGACCCGGTTTTTCCCCTCCCATCCCACCCTCTTAGGATAGGCTCGTTGACGTTGCTATGGGCTACGGTCGGTCGCCGTCAAGGGGCCTGGTAGGAATTTTCCCAACTGGCAGATTGGCACCAGCCATTTTGTTTTCGCCTACCTCGTAGCAAACCGTCACAACTTCCTAGTATTGGTGGTTAGGCATTGGTGGGGGTTACAGTCCTATTGTTATGCAAATGAAGGGGGAAGGAGCGCCATCACCTTCCCCCAACAAGGGTAGTCTGATAAAGGATTCCGGGGGGCGTGGCCTTGTCCTAAGCCTGGGGAGGTGTGGGCCCACGGCACGCCCCCACGCGGTGACACCGGGGGGAGGTTCTAGTTGACGTGCCTCAGCAGGACTCCTCCCACTGGTGGTTAACCCTTCCGGCTTCTAGCCGGTTTGAAGTTAGGACCAATGCCTAAGGCCAATACCTCTCAATTCCTGTAATCAATAAAGTTGTGGCCTAATTCGACCCATTAACCTGAATTCTTGTGTCATGTGTCGTTATTTCATTGGGGGGAGGCGGGAACTCACCACACAAATAAAACCTGGAAAAGACAGGTCGGAGTCCTGGCTGTTTACTTGCAAGCAATCACCTACAGACCTGACAATATCCTATATGTTTTCTTATTAAATATAAAATAATATGAATCATCCCCAAAATCTGTTGAAAAACACAGGTGTGAATTTGGATATAAAGTAGTGAACACCAGGCCTTTAATATTAAATAATAGTTGGCTAATGAGCATACTGAATCAGAAGATATGGAAGAACTTTTTTCTCCCTTTGGTTTAGTTTTTCTTTTCTTGATGTGCCAACAGCATTTCAAATTGAAAATAACAAATCCAGTACATTTCTTCTCCTCCCAAACCTCCCTCCCTCCCTGACACATTTCTTTGTCACAGATACCATTTTACCTCTCCAAAGCATTCCGCTTTAGAGATATCTTTGACACTTTCCTTCCATTGCCCTCCTTACTTCCCTATGACAAACAAGTTCTTCCACCTCTGTAGCTCCACAACCTGCCCTTTCCTCTTGGCACCTGTTCCTGAAACTTTCATCTCTGCTCTGGAATTGAGTCTATCCTATTATTGCTGCTGTCGCTTCAGTCGCCGAAGCTACAAATGTGGAACTGAATAACTTTCTCCCCAATTGCTATGATCATATCTGCTGTCTTCTCCCTCATAAGCTTCAAGCTCGTCTTTACAATCATCAAACCATCTTTCAAGCCCTGACTGTGGGTGAAATCACAGAGACATTTCCCCAGCTCGCGTGTTGCCCTTTCACCATGGCTGGTCTGAAATTCTGCCTAAAATGAATTTTAGATAAAAAGACCAGGTTCATTAGAAAGTTGTGTGTCAATGTTTCAAGCCTCTTTAAGCAGAGGCTTGACAACCATATGTCAGGAGTGCTCTGATGGTGTTTCCTGCTTGGCAGGGGGTTGGACTCGATGGCCCTTGTGGTCTCTGCCAACTCTATGATTCTATGATTCTATGATTCAATAGCTTTACTTTTGTAAGATCCAACGCACTTCCACCCAGGAAGTAGGGTCTACCTCATGACTTCAAGCAGGGCTTTTTGTCAGCCGGAACTCAGTTTTGGCCCCTCTCAGGTGGGTGCCATTGCCATTATAAGAGAACAAAGGAGGCATTCATGGTGAGTCATAGCACCTTTTTTTATAGAAAAATAACACTGACTTCAAGCATAAAGTTAAAGGTAAAGGTACCCCTAACAGTTAGGTCCAGTTGCGGATGACTCTGGGGTTGCGCACTCATCTCGCTCTATAGGCCGAGGAAACCAGCATTTGTCCGCAGACAGCTTTTGGGTCATGTGGCCAGCATGACTAAGCTGCTTCTGGTGAACCAGAGCAGTGCACGGAAACGCCATTTACCTTCCTGCCAGAGTGGTACCTATTTATCTACTTGCAGTTTGATGTGCTTTCGAACTGCTAGGTTGGCAGGAGCAGGGATTGAGCAACAGGAGTTCACCCCGTCACAGGGGGTGAATCGCCGACCTTCTGATCGGCAAGCCCTAGGCTCTGTGATTTAGACCACAGTGCCACCCATGTCCCTGACTTCAAGGATAGGAACTATTAAACCTTTAAACAGCCTAAAGACTACAAAACCCATGATGCAGCGATACTGTGAGCTAAATATACATGCACTGGATCTAACATTCAGTGAATTAAATATGTTTGTGGTGAAGAAATGCATGCTTTTGTTTGCACAGAAACTACTGCCAGTCAGTTCTGTTGGATAATCCCAATGTGTTGCCCTCCAGATGCTGTGGGAATCCAACTCCTATCACCCCCAGTAAGCATCAGGAATGATGGGAGCAACAATCCAACATCTGGAGGGCACTGCACTAGGTACTCCTCTCTAATGCTTGGATAGAAAGAGGGAGAATAATTGTCTGTCTTTTCCTGTTCCCCTTTCTGGGCTCTGCATAGTGCTGAGTTCTGCATAATGCTACCCCTAAATAAATGTTAAGTAGTACCAGCAGTATTTAAAAATCTTTTAGCATCATCCCACTATTACTCAGCAGGACCAATTGCCTGGTTTAAGGTTATATTACATTGAACTTTCCCTTGCATGGATTATCCGCTTGCAAGTACTTTATCTCTGCTTTTCCCACAGTCACATTTGAACTCTAGCCTCAATACGGAGACTACAAGCCTTTAAAAAGCAAATCCAAATGTGTGTGCTATGAGGAGAGGTGATAGGAAAGCGAAAAGGGGAAGATGCAAAATGTGAAATCAATTTTGAGTTGCCTAAAGCCACACTTCTTCTTTGATGGCTATGAAGACATCAGGGGATATAGCAGCATATGTATTGACATTTTTCTTCAATCCACAAATGAAGATGGAAGGGACTTCTTGAAATTCCTATGGTAGGAGCTCTCACAGGGAAGATAAGTGTCCAAAATAAAACAAAGGATCCTATAAAGAGATTTAATTAAAACAGGAACATTAAGGGAACTTTACATAATCAATCAATCAACCAACCAACCAACCAACCAAACAAACAAACAAACATCAGAGAGAATTTGTGCTTAAATTGTATAGTATTTCAATGACTGGTTTCTACCCAGATGGTAGAAATGCAAAACTTTTAGAATTGCTACTGACCTTGGGAATGTTCTTCAAGATAAGCACCAAGGATACATGTCTGCTGATCTACTCTTTCAGAAAAAGCACATTGTATACTTCCGGGAGAAGGGTGTTACTATCAAAATGTTGGTGCTGTGTGGGAATCCCTTGCAGATGACCGTGGTGCCTGGAGACAGGCAATCAGCGTCAGGAGCCCAGGCTGCCAAGTCATAATTAGCTTGAAGATTTATTGCAATACAAACAATTGGTCTCAGACGTCTAACCGAGCGTCCATGCCTTACGAGTCAGTTGACCCTTCTGAGGAGTACTTCCTGGTTCTGCAGAATATCCTGAACCTATGACCCTTACGTTTCTGGGTTTGTTTCCTGTCTAATAGTAGACCTTTCCCATACGTCTACTCTTTGGGCTCAGGGGATTAATTGCATCCTATTCCAGTGAGGAAATGCTACCCCTCCTACTTTCCGAAGCTGCCTGGGCTTCTTGAGAGAGCTGATTTCTCTCCCTCCCACTCTCTGCTAACACCTTATTTACATCCCATTCCATTTCAGGGGGAGGAGGACTGCTCCCAGCTGTCTGACTGCTTCCTAACTCAGGCTGTTTCTCTACTTGGGGCAGATGTGTTCATGTCAGTCAGGCTGTGCATCCATAGCCATGACCAGAGGAGGAATGACCACTGGTAGGGGCACAGAGAGAAGAAACACCATGGTGCATCTGCATCAGCACAACTGGACGCCTTCATCTGCCCCAGCTGCAACAAAACATGTCTCTCCTATATCTCTACAGTCACACCAGGCACTGTAACCTTCCATCAGTTTGACTTCAGCTCCAAAGGCTCACTCCTCCATTGTCTCTTGAGGCAGATGGATGCCAACAAAGGCCATTCCTGCTACAGGATAGTAAGAGTCATAGATGCCTTAAGGCCATCAAGATCTAAGCAGGAATTCTAATAACGTTTACAGATTTACACCATTTCCTTCCCAAACAAGCTTTCTTTTTGTGGCATCAAGATCTTCATGTGGGCTCTAACAAGGGAGCAGAGGTTTGTAATAAGTGGTCTCATTGAGTTAATGAGGAGCTCGTGACTACAGTGCACCTCAAACTGAGAAATAAATCATTTAATATCTTTTTCAATCAAGTCATGTAATTATTTGGAGAGAAAAAACCCTGTAGACTCTGCTGGAGCTACATGCAGTCCTCACACCTCAGCTCTCTCATGGCCTCTTAATCTACTTCGAGCTAATATGCTGCTTTATTACAGGGTAAACCGAGTTGTGCAGCAGTAGGAATACCATGCCTTTCACCATTGTGGGGAAGACTGTTACAAGAGACCTGTGTGTCTGCTTTCCAGATGCCAACTTCCAGGTGACGTTGATGAGCAACTTTGGGGACCCTGATCTCCTTTCTTAGGGTTTCATCCTTCAACTGGACTCATGCTGGACATTCCTTCATATACAGGACACCTTCAAATAGAGCAGGACATATGGTCACCATTTCCCTCACAAAACCGGAGTGGCCAGTGGAGAGGGGTGCCTTTACAGTTCCAGCCTCGCCACCGCCTTATCCCTCTCAATAAGTGGCAAGGATGCCTTTGTTAAGAGGCAATGTCCTTCCCTGCCAGGCAGTTTCTGCCATCTCCCTTCGTAGTGAAAATGGAAACAGGAGTTGAAAGATAAAATGGTCCCCCTGGGAAGCTCTACACAGAGCCAAAAACACACTTAGAAGAGTTCCATTGATTATCTGGTTCTTATCAGGTATTTCTTTTGGCATACATCACTGTACCATCTGAGAGCCTTAGACCATGCCATCTAATCACGAAAGCAAGTGTCTTTCCCAGTTCTCTGTGTTCCTTGGCTGCTTGTTTGAAAGAGGAGGGATCACAGCATTAAGCGTCATTGCAAAGAGCAAGAATTTGCCTGCTTCATTAAAGGACAATGATCAAAATTCTGTGGGAGGGGGATGTGAGTATCTCAACCCTGTATCCTTTTGTCTTCCTTTTGTCTGTGTTGAAATGCTGGGACACTGTTAAGCACAGCAAGCCCCACAAATGCCGTTGGATACTCCCAGCTGGGTTTCTGATCACAGGAGGGACTCTCACTGCAAGGAGTGCTGGCTCTCACATTGTCCACCTGTTCTGTTTCTCCTGGAAGGCAGTAAATTGAAATAACAAGAGTATCCTTATACTGTACAACCCGAAACTGAGCAAAGCAGAAGCAGTGGGGGGTTCCAGAGGAATGCTTAGCTATATTCTCACATTTCAAACATAGCTTCTCACATCCAGTGTTGTCTGCATAAAAGAAAATGTGAAAACGTACATGTAGGTAGCTGAATTCGGCACTCCACAAACACCGCACAGATCCTGCAGTCTAGATTATGCAAATTGTGCACATTTGCATGCTGCTTACTTATTTTGCCTAATTTATGCCATTTCTGTTAATTGCATGGGAGAGACAGAGTTGTGGATGGTATTTTCAAGCTTGCTGCTGCTGTCCTCAGAGGTAGAAACTTGGGTTTTAGAAAGGACAGCTGGATTTTTCAGTGTGATTCATTCTGAACCAGATCCTGCATCTGTAGCTTTGGACATGTTGATAATTATATCCTAGGTAACATCCATGCAACTGTGCTTTCAAGTAACTTGGCAGAATTCACTACTCTTTCACAGAATTCTGGATTGAATGATAAAAAGTCCATAAACAGGTGCATATTTTGCAAAATTACATCCCTCTGACTTGCAGACAAAATAGCGTCTTCTACCTGTATATAAATGATCACAGAAAACCGGGTGGGAATCCTTGTCCTGCAACCACATATCCATTGTGTTCTTGGGTGATGTGGTATCTCCAGTGCCACACAATGTCATGCACATGCACACACACATGTCTTATTACATCAAATTTGGCATGACAGTTACACATCTCACTCTGTGTTTAGTTTTCAATGAGGAGACTCAAAGAGTAGGATTTTGTAGCATGGGAAGCTCATGATAGGAAGCCCATGACAGCTGCCCATACTCATAGTAAGGGTTGTCATTCAAAAAGGCAGACACTTCATTGGACCAGCAACCAACATCTAGTCATGAAGACCTCACAGCAAATGAAAGCCATGCTGTTATCTCCACTGGCCTCATGGCTTTTGGGGTGGAGGGGCAAATGGGAGGGCAAAGCAGTGTGGGTTAAAACTCTTGGTACATGCTGATTGTGGGGCTTGGATGTGCTGAAACAATGCATTTGACACCCCCACCTCCAGATCCATGCCATGCACATGTGTACTGATGACACAAGCCACCATGAACCAGAAATGTTCTCCTATTGGAATGAAGTTCTGCAGTGGAGTGCCCCTTTTCCAGTGGATTGCCTACCCACTCACATGGTTGAAAAGTCTTCTGTTAGGGCACATGTTAATTCCTTAAGAGCTGGTTGGATTATGATCCTGCATTGTCCTGTTCATACTGCTTATCTTAATAACTCATCCAAAGCACTTCCACCTCTTTGTTTTTGGGAGATTGCTCTACCATCTAATCCATCTTGCCGTCAAAAGCCAGTCAACCCTCCCGGATATCTAGCCTAATTTTTTTCCTTCTGCTCAGTTTAATCTCATTAGTCTTCATTTCTGTGATTTGGTCCAGCCCCCACTATTTGTGTCTTCACCCCCACCTTTATCTTTACCCTTCAAGCCCTTTCGGAAGGTGATCTGCTAATCTCCAGGTAGTTGCTGTTCAGCCGACCTAAGCATACTCTTAATTTCCCCCCTCATCAATCAAGACTTCCTGTCCTCTTCATCATTTTTACAGCTCTTCTCTGGACTCTCTCCTGCTCATCAACTTCTCTCCAAGTAGCGAGGGGCCTTGCATGAAACACAGGTTTGAGTTCTGGTCTCGTTGCTGACATCAAGATGAGCTATCACCTTCCTGCTCACGTAGGTGAGATGCTTCAAAAGTCAATAGCAAAACAAACTCTTATTAAAAATAAAAACCCTGTGTAGATTCTGTTCTTGTCCTCGCTTGCTGGAGCAGTGAAAAACCATTTAACTTAGTGATCCAGAAAAGTTTGATTTCAAAGTGTCAAGGAGATGCCTGTTGTCCTCCCACTACAAAACACTCTCATTCTATAGTGCAGAAACAGGAAACAACCCCCCCCCCCCAGTCTAAGGGCCTATTCCCTCATGGGCAACTTTCTACTTGGAGTGCACTGTCAAGACCACATCATCCACAAACAACATCTCGCAGATAAGAACCTGCCATACTTTTGTTTTGGTGTGAACAGACCCTCATCACTCTTTGAATGGAAGTACATACTTGTCTCCAGTCGAGCTGAATGCATAGAAGAGCACCAGGGAAAGACATTTGGAGCAAGAACACAACCCTGTTTCACACCTACTTCCATATATCCACAGTGTCAAGAATACTTTGTGTATTCTCTTATCAATAATAAGACAGTCCCTGCCCTTAAGCTTACAATCTACAAGACACGACACAAAAGGAAAATGAATTGGGAGGCAGAAGGGGGAAAAACATTGATTTCAGGCACTAGTTCTTAGATACAGAATTCTTCTAAGAACTCAGTCTGCTGTCTAGGTGTTAACTGTTGATGGGCAACTTCAAAACCCTTGTCCCCCCTTCCTATGGCTATTCTTTTTTTTTGTAATATCTTTTTATTAGATTTCAGATAAGACATCACAAAACAGAACAAAAAAGAGTAGATTCAAAAAAAAAAGTAACAATACATATAATACAAAAAGAGGGGAAAAAAAGAGGTAGAAAAAGATAAAAAAGTAAATATGAGACAAAACAAAACTAAAATACACATAGACTGACTTCCTTCCCTGCTGACTTCGGGTTTCTTAATTTATGAACTTCATTTTCCACAACTGGTGTTGGTAACTGGTTAATACATCGTAAGATATTAAATCAGACCTGCTATAGTTGGTAGGTTTTTACAATTTCCTTCAATATAGACCATAAATTTATTCCATTCAGAAATTAACTTTGTATTTTTTTGATTTCTCATTTTTGATTTCTCATTTTTTGCGTCATTTTGGCCATTTCGACGAATTCAAATAATTTTGTTTGCCAATCCCTCACCGTTGGTATTTTTGTACTTTTCCAATTTTGTGCGATTAGCATTCTGGCCGCTGCAGTTGAGTATTGAAATAAAGTTTTATCTTCTTTCCTAATTTCATCTCCGATAATACCTAGTAAGAAGGCCTCTGGTTTTTTAGGGAATGTGTATTTAAATATTTTTTTTAACTCATTATAAATCAGATTCCAGAAGTTCTTCACCTCCTCACATGCCCACCACATATGTATGAAGTTACCTTCTTTTAATTTACATTTCCAGCAGGCCTTGTTACTAGTCTTATACATCTTGTTTAGTTTTACTGGTGTTATATACCACCTGTATATCATCTTCTCTAAGTTTTCTCTAATTGCAACACATGCCGTAAATTTCATTCCTTCATTCCATAATTTTGACCATTTTTCGTATTCTATGTTATGCCCCAGGTCTATTGCCCATTTCACCATAACCTCCTTAATTTCTTCGTCTTTTGTATCCCATTCTAGTAAGATGTCATACATTTTGGATAGTAACTTAGTTTTACTTTCAATTATTTCAATCTGGAATTTGGATTTCTTTTCATTCATTCCTACTTTTTTGTCTTCTGTCCAAATAAACGCTATTCTTCTTTTTAAACTGGACTTGGACCAAGCAGTCCTTCAAATAGGACTGCATAGTAGGATAACTCGGTAGATCCAACTTTCCTTGCTCTTCAGCTGTTATGGCCCAGCTGCCTGCCTATCCTTCTCTATCATCTCTACTGTAGAAACTAGGTTTGGGCTCCATATGGTTGGGCAATGGTACAGCTCAGAAGCGCCAAGCTTAGTTCCTCTTCACCCCACCATGCGTGAAATATCAGTGTGTCAATTAGCACACAGATCTTTCAATACGGTAGGCAGCACTAGGCTTCCATTGCCATGAAGTTGGTGTGGAATGCTTCCAGCACCCACCAACAGTCTGTCGAGGGAAATTTGGCTGACAGTTGTCAGTAGTGGCTCATCTTCCTTGTGTAGCTATGACTTGGACTAAAGTCCACCGCGCATTACCCTTATCCGCATCGCCTTGTGTAGTTCTAGTTAATTTGCTCTCCTTTGCCACCATCCAAAGCCACTTCCAGCAATAATTGCAGCCTGGGTTCCTTTCCTGCATCGACTTTCTCTGCTTCCAAATTGCTTCTCAGATGAATTTCACTTCATTATTTTCTCACTGTCCCCTTTTGAGCGTTACATCTCTATCTTTACCGGTGTTTGCAATGCCTATTGCTTCCCTGCCATCTGTGGAAACAATTCATGTGAAGCTTGTTGTTTTAAGGGTTTCCCAGGTGTAGCTATGGCACAATGCTGTTTAGAAATGCTTGGCTTTGTAAAAGAGATATCATCTGCCAAGGGCTTGCAGCCTGTACATTGAAGTCTGGCATAGCTGAGACATCTGCAAAACACTGGCTTTTGCTGGGGTGGGGGACCTCAGGCCTGAGGGGCAAATGCGGCCTCTCTGTCCACTTTGAAACTCTTCCAAGGCTGCACTTCATCCAATGTCACATACCCCTTACTAGCCCTGATCCATCCCATCCTTGAACCTCATTCCTGGCTGCAGCATGTCCATCCGTAATAATACACTTGCTTGCCTGGGTGGAGAGATTCAGATGTAGAAACCCCTGAACTGTGCATGGGTTGTTGGAAGCCTACCACACAGAGGGAAGAGTCATGTCCACCTGTGCTTCTCTATCCACTGATATGTGGCCCCTGGAAGGTTTGCCATGAGGAAATGTGGCCCCCAGGCTGAAAAAGGTTCCCCACCTTGGCACTGGATACAGCAGTGTGACTGGAGTGTGACATGTCAGGGTTGTGACATGTCAAGGTGACTGGAGTGTGACATGTCAGAGTGTGACATGTCAGGGTTCATCTAGGTGAGGCATCTGCTGATCGCCATCCCAGTAAGGAGGCAAGACTTTGGTGGGTTGTGAGGAAAAAGCCTGTGTTTGACTTCATCTCACTGGTTAGGAAAACAGGTTTTGCATATGTAAGAGAGTGATGCCATCAGGGTGGGGTATGGGGGCATAATGAGCAAAATCAGCAGAATGGTTGAGGGCAGGCCTGATTTACCCCATTCTGAAGTGAAATTATTTGCATTAGCATCTAAAGAAAATGGCTCTCAGAAGACTATTAGGTCCGGTCTAAAATTACCTAACTGTACCACTAGTATATAATCCCATTTACAATCCCTGGCATCTCTTAATAAAATATCTCAGGCAGCTGTTTTGGATAAGACCCTGAGGCCCTGGCAAGCTGCAGCCACCCTAAGTATATAACCGATCAGTTCTGACTTGGTATAAGGACCCTTGCATTTCCTGAAAACAGAATCTTAACAAGGAACAGAGGAAACCTCCTCTCAACATGCCCTAGTTAGGGATGGAGGAGAATTTAATTTGCTTTATTGTTTAAAAAGTAAATGAATCCAATTTGCACCTTTTAGACCAACACACAGATTGGAACACAATTCTTTTTCAGATTTTTCACTTCTCTGAATTTTGCAATATAGTTCTCTCCTAAAACGAACAGAAACCAAAACGAGTAAAATGTATATTTTAATATAAAACACATCCCTGAAATGTGCACACAGGAAAAATACACGTTTGAATGCTATTTTGTGATAAAATATGCATGTTAGTGCATACTGCATATGGGAATGGGGATGGAATTGATTTATGAATCACCTGCAAAGATGGCATGGATCAGACAGAGAGCAAAGTAACTAATTATTTCCCGGCCTCTATCATCTTTGGGATCTTGATTTTAACACTTGGGGATCAATGAGCTCTTTCCTCTTTAAGACCCAGGCTTAACTTCTGTGGCTGGAAGCATCAAAAAAAAGTTTGTGGGCCTGTTTCCTGGCTGCCAGAAATTGTGCAGACATTTTGGCATCTCTGAACATGTGGCTTCATAATCCAAAGAGCTTTGCATATGGAGAGATCTCTTGGAAATATTTCCTATTGCTTGTGCTTGCTAATGACTTTTAAAAAAATAAAAATTAAAAAGCTCAAAGAACAGGTGGGGGAGAGAGTCAGTTTGGTTCCATTTAAATTCTTTCCTCATACAATTTTAAAGCTATTTATTCTCCAGCCCCAAAATGTGATGTTCTTTCCTACGAGGCTACCTAAGCTGCAAATCTCAGCTGCCAGCTGCACTTCTTCTAATGTAGATATAAACAACATTACAGCAACTCCTGGTCCCAAGGTCTCTTGGCAAACTGTACAAATAAAGCATTGTCTGAATATAGTTTGGCTTCAGTCTATGGTAGGTGGAGGAAGGAAAAGAAGGAAAGGGTAGCAATGCAGGGAAGGCAATTTCTACAGTCTGCGTCTCCAGGTGACAGTCATATTAAGAAAGCAAAATGCAAAACTGGAGCATGCAGGCAGAGTGCTCCTGTTCAGGATATTCCATTCCGTTCCCCTTCACACCAGGCTTTCCATTCCCTGCCCAGGCATTCCACAGCCACTGAGCATGCTCAGTAGGCTGTTTGGGAGGGGGTTGTTACCTCAAGCTTCTTTGTACTTCTGTAAACCTTTGGATTCCTTGAAGTCTGCCAATACCACCATGTTTTGCATGAATAGCGGGCTGTGATTCCCAGAGAGCTGAGGGTGAGAGAAAGGGGAAGTCTCACTGCATGAGTGGAAGTTTTAATATAGTGATGGGTGAGCCCTTCCCACCTCACTGCAGATTTGCTTGAGTAGTAGCCATGCCATGTTCACACCTACATTGTTTTGTAATGCTTCCAACATCCAGAAATGACTATTGTGTGAAATAAGATATGAGGGCTGAATGGACTCACTGATCTGCCTCAGGAGGGCTACAGTCTGCCCAGTTACAGTACAGATCCACAGCAACAGTCATTTCTGAATTTACTGCAGATAAAGCCCCCCCCCCCCAAAATGTGTGGGGGTGTTAATGTCATTCCAACAAATCCTCCCTGACGGTAAACAGATTGTGTGGAAGTTAATTCACCTGATACAGAATGAAACCTTGTTCCACAAAATCTTATTTAGGACTAGAATTTAAAAGGGGAAAGGTAGAGCAGCCTGTACTCTGGCTGGAGGCAAACATTTCAGAAGTACAACTGACTCCTACTAACGGTGCCATTGGGAAAGATGATTGCCTGCAGTTTCATTAGTTGTATGCGTAAAGCAGGGCCGTCTTTAGCATATGCAGCGCTAGGGTTTAAAAAAACTACCCAGTGCCCCCAATTTTTTTTTTTGGGGGGGGGAGGCCAAAGTTGTTCAGCATTTTTAGGGGGTCATCTCAGAGTTGTTGAGATTTTTTTGGGTGGCACACAACTCTCTCCCATGCCACTGTGGGTGGAGGGAGGAGAGCAATCCCCGCAGAGGCTTGGGAGGGAAGCTGCATGCCTTGTGTGAGCGGTATGCGTGTGCTGGGTGGGCCTCTCAATGGCCTGCCAATCCCAGGCATGCAGGAGGGCAGAGCTGGCCGGCTGCATCTGCACCCACAGCAGAAAAGCCTGCAGAGCTCAGACAGGCTCTGCTCCACGACAGCCAGCGGCTGTCGGCTGGCCTGGCTCTTCAATCCCCGGACTCCAAATCTCAGCCCCAGACTCTCGGCCCCGCACCCCTAGCACCTATGGGTAAGCCGGCCCTGGCGTAAAGCTTGCATATTGTATTGCAAAAGCCAAGAAAGACTGCTGGAGCCAGACACCCACAACTCTCACCATCCCCCATGATTGGCCATGCCAGCTGAGGCTGATGGGAGTTGGAGTCCGATGACATCTGGGGGGCCAGTTTCCCCACAGCTGTGCTAGAAGGTGTTGTGCAAGCTTTCTCTTCCCTCACAGTCAAACCCTCCAGGCTTAGATTCTTCCAGTGCAATTCAGTTCTTCCTCCTGTTCTTGGGTGCCAGTTGGCTAATACCCTTCTTGATCTTTGCCATGCGACACTCACAGCTATTAAAATCCTAGCACTCCACAAATGTAGAGAATGGTTGAGACTTATATGACGCTTCAGGACCCCGTACTTCCAAGCAATTGAAAGCCAATTCCCTACTGTAAATGTAGTCACAC
Source organism: Podarcis cretensis (assembly GCF_951804945.1). Lineage (NCBI taxonomy): Eukaryota > Metazoa > Chordata > Lepidosauria > Squamata > Lacertidae > Podarcis > Podarcis cretensis. The sequence goes on along the minus strand of NC_137179.1, from coordinate 27,779,155 downwards.
ACAGGTATGTTTAATGGACCGATGTCAGAGACCTATTGCTTTTCCAGGTAAGTTGTGGCAAGAACTAACAAAAAAAGGTTGCATGCTATCAGCCCTAAATTTAGCTGTTTAATTTCTTTTAATCTTAATCTTCTATTTCCCTAGGTAAATACTCAATTTCCTCTTTAAATACATCCCTCATCCACATTCATCTTTGCTTACCCTATCCAATATTCACCATTGCTTTCTCAGCTTCCGTATAGTTAGCCTTTTCACCTTCATCTGTAAATCAGCTTAAACTTATCTATATTATTACACATGGTTCTCCTCTTTTGACCCTTAATATGTCAAGAAAGGAACATGCTGTTACAGGTGGGGTTGCAAAAACCACATAAAGATAAATTACAATTTCTCAGCAACATGATATACATGGCAATTCTCTGAAAACTGCTCGGTGCTGTACTGCAAATAAATGGTTTGGCATTAACTGCATTGCAATTCCCCTTATTTCACTTTCTTTCAGCCAATCATCTTCTTTTTCCCAAGCTTAAGGTCTACCAGGTGCTCTGTCTCAGTTCACTCTGCCTGCCTCCCCACCACATATATCGAAGGTTAGAACTGTATGCACAGAGAAGCCCCTTTCATGTTTCTGCTGATGGTCACAGGATCTCAACTCCACGTCCCCCTCTATGTGCTCAGTATATGTGCTGTGGGGAGAACGAGTGAAAAGGGGATCTTGTAGGCAAGATTTAAACAGTTAGGATCAAAAAAGTTTAAGTTCAGTGGGTGATACGTTTCACGTGGTGGGTTCTGCAATGCAAGGACTTCCATGGTTATATGTGCAAATCTAATGGCAGCTGGTGCCCTCTTTGTTGCGCATGCTCTTTTTTGACAATGCATTACCAGTAACCCTTAAGGGCAGGCCATGCATGACACATAGGACACTGCCCTCCCAACTCCTCATGGCTGTTTCCACACCCCCATCACTTTCTGCCATATCCTTTGACATTTTCATCCCCCAAATCAGGCCGTCAGGAGGGGCGTTCCTTCTGATCCAGTGCTCTGGTGCTCATCAGCAGGGTTGTGCCAGAGTGCTGGAATTTCAATGCAACCCTGTGATGAGCACCAGAGCATCAGACTGGAAGGTGTTCTGGTGCTCAACAGCAGGGTCATGGCAGAGCTTTGTTGAGACCCTGCTGACTCATGGCGGAGTGAGCATCTTTCGGTCCAGCACTCTGGTGTGAGTGATGGACCAAAAAATGGGACATTCCAGGATGCAAACAAAAGCTGGGATTGGCTTTTGTGATTCTGGGATGTCCCGCTCAAAATGGGACAGTTGCAGGGTATGCTTTCTGCCTAAGGTGACTGCTTCATTTGTCTAACAGTTGGGCTGGCCCTCCACAAGAATGCAAAATAAAGACCCCCCCCCGAATAATTGGCAACAGCTCTGTAAAGGAACCAGGGTAATTTTAGGTCTCACTGTTGATCCTCTCATAAGTTAACGATCCACGGTCTCCATTTTGTATTATTTCCCAGCCATTTAAGTGGCTGTTTAGGGACCTCTTTTTCTTTCTTTTTTTTTCTTAGCAAGGCAGTTGACAAATGTGCCTTGCACAACATATGTAAATGGCAACAATTTTTCTACTCTTTCTCCCCCCGCCCCCTCCCTCTGAGTGCAAAAGGGCCATAAAACAATTAGAGCTTAAAATTGGACTCCTAGCAGAGAGGGAGAAAGGGAGTTTATGCCTTGTTAAGTGTAATCAGCTCAGTGATAAGGGGGGCTATTTCAGCTGTGTCTGATATAATTACACCATAAACTCCACATTATAACCAGAGCAGGCAGAGGTGAAAAGGTAAAGAGAGAGTAAGTAATCGGTTGCCCTTCAAGAGATGTGGCAAAGATAAGTTACCAAAGAAAGTTTTGTTAACTGGGGAAAAAAGGAAAGAAACTCCACACACACACCACCTTTCCAAAAACGTAATACCATTGGAGGTTACATTTGTGTAAAGTGTGGATCAATATTGGGTTATTAAAAGGCTAGATTGACATTTTGCTCTTAAACTGAGTATGCCAGAATAAAGAACAGTACAAATGAAAACGTAATTATAAGTGGGACCTCTGAAAAATGGTTGCAGTGTATTCTCATCACCGAACAGGAGTTTGGGGCACTTGCCATCCAATATACTCCATTCTATCCCTCCCTTTTCTTTTCCAACTGACAGTCCTGTGACCACTGATCAGGCTCAATCTTCTCTGAGCTGGCTGTTGGTTTATTTCGCTTCCTTGGATTGTTCCCTTTCCCTGTCAATCTCAGGATCCTTCAGTTAAGTCGATTTCTTCAACTTGCAGTCTCATTTTGGTTTCAGTCCTGTTGGCACGCACCACTAGGGTTTGATATTAAACAGAAGGATTTGAGGGTTCCTCTGTGAAAAGTGAGAGCTTATCTGCCAGGCTTCTTTAAAACTTGCCCTTTTATTTATATCTCTTTATATGTGGCAGGTGTTTCCTTATTATATGACCGGTGCTCTATGGCCATGTTACCAGATGCATAGAAATATACATATCAATAGCCTACATAAAACAAGTATCATGATATAGGTGGAATATAAGCTTCATTAACATGAGACCCCAAAATTCCAGATCCTCCCAAAGTTTAGTGCTAGTTTGTTGCTGTGAACCCCACATTTCATGCCTGTCCCCAAAACTGAGTAATTGACACAGCAATTCACGGTCACAAGTTAATACCAAGAAAACATCCAGCCTTGTCCAACTGACTCCAAACAAGTGCCAATGTTTGGTGCTAGCTTTGTGCCATTTTGTACTGCAAACCCCCGTTTTGTGCTGCCTCACAAACTGGGTAATTGAAGCGCAAATCTAGTGGTTAGTGGCTGCTGTTCTGATTGCTGGGTGATTTAAGAAGGTGTGTAGCTGGTGTTGGTCAGCCTGTCCATCTGTCCTCTGTAGCTAGCTAGCTAGCTAGGTACCTCTGCAATGGGGTATATTGAGCTCCACTCTACAGTGAAAAAAGAAATGCATTTCAGCATCCTGACTGCCTTCTGTCTCTCTTCCCTTGGACTAGGACAGTAGCCCTCAAATTGCTTTTTCTGTTGCCCTTGAAAACTGCTTTGGGGGTCCCAGCGGACATGCTTAATAATATTAGTACATTGTTCTACAAATCAAATCACATACATGGATCACCTTTAATAACTGCACCTGTCTGTTTTAACACACACTTTTTTGTTACTTACCTGAATGTCATGGTGATAACAAGAAAAGAGAGAGAGAGAGAGAGAGAGAGAGAGAGAGTTATTGCAAAACATTCTTTCCAGGAAATAATTAAAGTATAACTTTGAAATGTATTGGCATATGGAGAAAACTAAACTAAACTAAGGGACGCAGGTGGCGCTGTGGGTTAAAGCCTCAGTGCCTGGGACTTGCCGATCGAAAGGTCGGCGGTTCGAATCCCTGCGGTGGGGTGCGCTCCCGCTGCTCGGTCCCAGCGCCTGCCAACCTAGCAGTTCGAAAGCACCTCCGGGTGCAAGTAGATAAATAGGGACCGCTTACCAGCGGGAAGGTAAACGGCGTTTCCGTGTGCGGCTCTGGCTCGCCAGAGCAGCGATGTCACGCTGGCCACGTGACCCGGAAGTGTCTCCGGACAGCGCTGGCCCCTGGGCTCTTAAGTGAGATGGGCGCACAACCCCAGAGTCTGTCAAGACTGGCCCGTACGGGCAGGGGTACCTTTACCTTTACCTTTAAACTAAACTAAACTAAACTAAACTAAACTAAACTAAACTAAACTAAACTCCCTCTCTCTGTTTCACTGCAGGACTTGCAGGAGATAGGAATTTTAACAACACTGCCTGGTAGTTACATACATTCCAGCTTTCCTCTAAAACAACCTGTAAAATGGCCGGAAGATGACCGCCAGGAGTGCACTACCTCTAAGCACCATCTGTGTATCTGTTGAAGGCTGAAATTTTTACACTGTGTTTCTGTTTGCCTGCTGGATGCCTGCTCTGGTAGGTCACGGGTGAAAAAGCAGTCTTATAGAAAAGGCCATTAGAGCTGTTGTCTTATGCAGAGGCATAAGACAACAGCTCTAATGGCCTTTTCTATAAGACTGCTCCATCTGTACTGCTATGCATTTATGGATCAAGCAGACTAGGGGAGAAGAATCTAACAGTTGTTGGGGGAGAAAAGCATCCGCAAAAAACAGAGTTTAAATCCTCCCCTAGTGTAAGAAAGGACCAACAACAGCAACGAAAGAGGCATGATGGCACACATTCAGAATCAATCTGCGTGCTCCCAAACACTTGGCAGAAGACCTGTGTCTGGGCACTTCAGATAACTTCCCAGCAAGCATGAAGCGCTATCACAATCGGAGCAATGTGGTGCAGGTGATGAGGAGAGCAAGCAGCCAAACACACATCAGAGGACAATCACCAAACACGCCTTGCAGCAGCTAAAAATTAGAAGGCAATTTGTGCAGTGGAGACATAGTTTTAAGCTCCCATCACAGACCACAAGCTGTGAGTAAATGAGCGTTTGTTGCTCCACCCACCACTGAAAGTTTTGCCTAGAAGGGAAAATGGCCCTTGGACAGGAAAAAAAAATGTTTCCTGCCCCTGATATATCTGATATGTTACTTTATATTGTGTTTCCTTCCCTTCTAGAAGCTTTCCACATGTTAACAGGGAAGCCCTCCTATGTGATTTCCTATATCTAATCTCTCTGGCCCCTAGCTGAGTCTAAATTCAAGCAGCATTTAATCGCAGGGCTTCCCATTCCATCAAGGCTTCCCATTCCATCAAGGAGAAATGGTTACACACATACGCATTGCTCCAGACTGGCGAAATGCACGGACCTCCTGCCAAGATAAGGAGTGTCTTCTACCTCTGGAAAGAATTCTGTGCAGCTTTCAATTCAGTAGGGAAGTCTCTGATGTTGTCAGCGAAGTACTGATTGACAGCTGGTGTCACAGTCTGCAGGGAGCCAGAAGTTGGTGCTTCCTTAAGTAGCAGAGCTGGGTTGACAATTTTTCACCCGAATGTCGAGACAGAAATTTCCATATGGCATGTTGTTTGTACTTTCGCCAGGTTTGGGAGGATCCAAGCACACTAAATATTTTTGGGAAATGATAGGCAGTATGATTCCTGTGTTTTGTAATGTGGTCATATCATGTATCATTTTGGCATGAATTGCTCTTTTTGAAACAGAAATTCCTTACTCACCTTAATTCTACCTGCATGAAATATCACATTTGCCTCACAGTCAGCCCTGCAAAATTTTAGTTCTGTGAAAATTAAATGGAGGAAGTAATGACGGTGCAAAATGAGGGCAGAATGGCTATTCCAATCAAATAATGGGGATTAATTAATTAACAGCGCTTTAATGACAATGACATTTCCCCCATGGCAGACTAACTGAGACATCAGCTTCCTAAAGACCTTAAGACTGGTGTATGCCAGCAGTCAAGCAGAGGAGAAATTATGTTGTTAATAGTCTGAAAAGATATTTTACTGGAATGATAATGACACTTATTTTTAAACATGACACGTATCAATTTGTATCTTTCCTGATACATTGCAGCCATCTGAACAAAGTCTATGGTAATTTTAATCATCGCATGTGTGCCATGGAAAATCATCGTTATCTAATGTTTTATAATCCAAATGTCCTGAGATTTTGGATGTGCAATGTTTTCCCCAGTGAGTGTACATAGGGATAAACATTAAACATACAGTTGGGGTGTGGGGAGAAGGAGACATGGGGTTATAAGTCCCCCTAAGCTCTAGAAATTAATAAATGGTTGGATTTTTTTTTATTTTGGTTACTGAAGGGAAGACTGCAGGCCAGTGGAAAAATACAGGCTAAGCTTCCTTTCCAAGCTAGTGGGTCACCTGGGATAGAGGCATTAACATGATAAAAGGGGGTGATGGTTCATTTGAGAGTAATATTGGGCTTGGGCAGATAGAGGATGCCAAGGTGATAATGATGATGATGATGTGTTTGTGAGGTGACAGGAAAAGAGTGCTTTTAGCAAGGTGTGCTGGGAAGAAGGGAGAAAAAAGAGAGAGATCCATCTTGGCCAGGTTGGGGAAAATGCATTAGACTCCAGTGCTCTAGAGGAGGGGTCAGCAAACTTTTTCAGCAGGGGGCTGGTCCACTGCCCCTCAGACCTTGTGGGGGGCCAGACTATATTTTAGAAAAAAACAATGAACGAATTCCCATGCCCTACAAATATTCCAGAGGTGCATTTTAAATAAAAGGACACATTCTACTCATATAAAAACACACTGATTCCTGGACCGTCAGCAGGCCAGATTGAGAAGGCTATTGGGTCGGATCCGGCCCCCGGGCCTTAGTTTGCCTACCCATGCTCTAGAGGACCAAGCCCCTCTTGAGATGACCATGCTGTAAGATCTGGACTCCCTCCATAGAAATATGACTAAGTCATATTTCTTAAAGCTACGACAGCCTCTGCCATGTCTTGATTCTCACCAGAACACAAACCCTGGGTGAGTGCCTGGGACCCTCTGGAATCTTGCTACAGCTCAGCAGAGAGTGGGGGGGGGGCGCCCAAATTTTGAAACAATATGCAAGTTGCTCAGTTGCATTGCCTTCTTCCTCCTTCTCTCCTTGCCCCCTATTTTGAGAACCTCCGGGTGGACACAGTTTTACCTGAGGGGATCAGACTGCTGTGACCAAATCTCAGGTCAGACCTCCATCAACCCAGTGCAGTTTGGGATCCAGGATTCATACAGAGCTGGTGCACAGCTCTCAAATGTACCAATCTGACACTTGGCGAAGCTGTTACTATAAACAACCAAATGGACCTGTGCGGTTGCTATGCACACCGAAGACACAAAAGGGTTGAAAAACAAAGCATCAACACAAAAAAGGACAATTGTTTAGCTTGTGCTGAGAACACTGCTGTGGTTGTTACGAGGTGTTGAAAAAATAGCGCAACTTGCCTTGCTGTTACAAGGTATGAAAGAACAAGAACCCTGAAGACGCCACTAATATTCTTTGTTTGCTTGTCTGAGATTTAATATGGACAATATCCAAGACCGGGTCTCTGAACCTCACTGTAAAAGCCCCCCGCCATGATTTTCCTCCAGCCACCAATACCTGCAATTTATTTTTATAGTTATTATTTCAATTTCTAGCTCAGCCTACAGTGATTCACAGTCCCAGGGTAGGTTAGGACATTAAAGGTAAGCAACAATCCAATCAAACCAAGCAGATACAAATATAAAAGATATGAAGCATCAAATAAACATGTAAAATAATCAGGAGTCAATAGTGTATCAGGCAGGCAATCCAAAGGTTTACAGCCTGGAGTTCATCGTATCAGTCTCCTCCTGGGAGAGCCTAAGCAAAGAGGTGTCCCTTGAACTGGTGCCGAAAAGTAGAGGAAATGGCATCCCTTGCCTTTGAAAAGTGTGACTGGCAGCACAATGACCATATAAATGCCTTTTAAGTCCATGAGCACAGCAGTGAATGCTACCAGTGACCCCCTCTATCACCCAGGGCCAAACTTCCAAGTTTCGATAATGCACTTTGTAACAATTGTACTTCAGCTGGCCATTTTTATTTGGAAGGGGGAGAATATGCTCCTGATCCTCTGCTAGTTTTCTGCTGAAGATCTCCTTCCTCCTGGCTGCTCTTTCCTCCTGAAGAGGCTGTTTGCAGTCACTGGGTCTTCAGGGATAAACCTTTTTTGGTTGGGTGGGTGGGAGAGCTGTTCTGAACAGGGTCCTCAGCCTGGATCAGGAGCTTGCTCCTGGTTTTTGAAGTAGCTTTTTCTTCAAAGTTAAAAAAGTAGCCAGTTTCTAGGAATGCTTATTTATTTTATTTTATTTTACAAAATCATGTTTATTGTGATGCATAAGGTTGGCTATCAGGACGTCAGTAAAGGAAGATTTTCAATTAAATCAGTGGAACCTTAACTTTGCAGCATTTTAACAGTACAGTGGTACCTCGGGTTACATACGCTTCAGGTTACATACGCTTCAGGTTACAGACTCCGCTAACCTAGAAATAGTTGTTCAGGTTAAGAACTTTGCTTCAGGATAAGAACAGAAATTATGCTCCGGCGGCACAGCAACAGCAGGAGGCCCCATTAGCTAAAGTGGTGCTTCAGGTTAAGAACAGTTTCAGGTTAAGAACGGACCTCCAGAAATTAAGTACTTAACTCAAGGTACCACTGTATGCATGGTGCATGAATAATAGAATCTTAGAACTGTAGAGTTGGAAGGGATTCTGGGGGTCATCTAGTCCAACCCCTACAATGCAGGAATCCTGCCCACAGCAGTTCCTGGGTAGGCTTGAACCACCCACCTTCTGGTTAACATTCAGACACACTGAACCTTAGTCATTGATAGCCCTCTCCTCCATGAATTTGACTGCTATTATTTTCATAGAATCATAGAATCATAGAATCATAGAGTTGGAAGAGACCACAAGGGCCATCGAGTCCAACCCCCTGCCAAGCAGGAAACACCACCAGAGCACTCCTGACATATGGTTGTCAAGCCTCTGCTTAAAGACCTCCAAAGAAGGAGACTCCACCACACTCCTTGGCAGCAAATTCCACTGTCGGACAGCTCTTACTGTCAGGAAGTTCTTCCTAATGTTTAGGTGGAATCTTTTTTCTTGTAGTTTGGAACCATTGCTCCGTGTCCGCTTCTCTGGAGCAGGAGAAAACAACCTTTCTCCCTCCTCTATGTGACATCCTTTTATATATTTGAACATGGCTATCATATCACCCCTTAAGCTCCTTAAAGCCATCCAAGTTGGTGCCCACAACTGCCTCCTGTGGAAATGAGTTCCACAGTTTGTGGAAAGAGCATTTAAAATTTACGGCATGTATAACACTGAGGGAGAATGTGATGAAAATGTTTTATAGATGGTATATGACACCTGTAAAATTAGCAAAGATGTATAAGGTTGACAACAAATGTTGGAAGTGTAAAGACAAGGAAGGGACATTCTTTCATCAGTGGTGGGAATGTAAGAAAGTGAAAAGTTTTTGGGAAATGATATATAATGAGCTGAAAAAAATGTTAAGGTATATTTTTGTGAAAAAACCCGAAGCTTTTCTCTTAGGTATGGTAGGAAAGGACATCAGAAGAAAAGACTGTAAGCTTTTCCAGTATGTGGTAACGGCAGCCAGAATCCTGTTGGCCCAGAAGTGGAAACAAGAAGAAATACTGACGATAGAAGAATGGAGACTAAAAATGACAGACTATGCAGAACTGGACAAATTAACTGGGAAAATCAGATATACTAAAGACCAAAAGTTCATCGAAGACTGGGGGAAATTTGTGTATTACCTGAAAAATATATGTGATGTGAATACAACGCTAGTGGGATTTAAAGAGGCACTGTAAAAAAAGAAAATAAGTATTGTTTATTAGAAATAATGGGAGTAAGGAGGAAAAATGGCAATACGAAAGAAGGGAATGTGTATTAAAGGTACAACCACGGATAATTGTCAGAGACGCTGAAGGAAGTCAAAAAATAACTATGATTTGTTGTATGCGGGATTAAATGAAAAATTGGATGGAAATTTATAAAATGTATAACAATAAAAATTATTATATATATATATAAAAGAACAGTTTCAGGTTAAGAATGGACCTCCGGAACGAATTAAGTACTTAACCCGAGGTACCACTGTATAAGATAAAAAAGAACTAAAATAAAACCTACATATGGCAAAAAAAAAAAAAAAAGGAAATGAGTTCCACAGTTTAACTCTGTGCTGCATGAAGAAGTGCTTTCTTTTATCTGTCCTAAATCTTCCAACCTCCACCTTCATTGGATGCCCATGAGTTCTGGTGTTTCAAGAGAGAGAGAGAGAGACCTTTCTCCATCCACTTTCCCCATGTCATGCTTAATTTTATAATTAGGGGCCACAGGCTGCCCATTTCAATTAGAAAATAAGCTTTTGTTTTCAGGTGGCTCTATCACTGAATGAAATCAGGATTTCATTTGGGTCGGGTGAATTTCTGGTAGTTGCAGAATTTTGATACTGATATAAGGGCACCCCCCCCCCCGTCCTGATGCTTGAGGTTTTGTATCATTAGTTACCATTATTTGTCCAAGAAGTCTGAATGCTCTGATGTTCTTGATTGACATTATAAGGCTGACTGCTTTCCATCATACATTGTAGCAGTTCCACCCACATATTCACAGTGTGTCTTGAAACCTCTAACAGTTTGCATTTCCTTTATCTAAACTACCAATCATCCTGTGTTTAAGTGCATGCGATACTTTATTTTTAAATAACAAGTGTTGGCCACACATTTTTATCATCAAGTAATAAAATGTAATGGAAGAATTTACAGTTGGGGTTATAAAGCAATAACCATTGTAAAACCATTTAGCAGGGTTCAGATGAAGGTGAAAGGAGAAGTTCACAAGTTCAGCATCAGACTTCATTTACCTAAAGTTCACCCCTTATGAGTTGAAGGTTCCATGTTGCTTTGAAATAATGCTGGCCACCCTGGTCTTCTTAAATAATTATGTCTTGTTCTTAATTTGCTAGGTTCTTCTTCTCTTGATTGCAGGTCAACATATTCAGGAAGTCTGACACTTTCAAAATGTGATACAAAACATGTGTGTAATATTCTTGCTCAATCTATAATCACCTGCTGCTTTCATGCAAAACTTGCTTTGCTAGGCCACCTTTGCTACTAGTGAGAATTAACGGCAGGGTGGAGGGTGGAGAAAGTTGTTGTCATCTTATACCTAAAATCCACTCAGTAGCTTTCTTTAGGAGGACTTTTTTTCTCCCTCTCATAATGCAGTGGTACCTCAGGTTACATACGCTTCAGGTTACATTCGCTTCAGGTTACAGACTCCACTAACCCAGAAATAGTGCTTCAGGTTAAGAACTTTGCTTCAGGATGAGAACAGAAATCGTGCTCTGGCGGCGCGGCGGCAGCAGGAGGCCCCATTAGCTAAAGTGGTGCTTCAGGTTAAGAACAGTTTCAGGTTAAGAACGGACCTCCGGAACGAATTAAGTACTTAACCCGAGGTACCACTGTACTAGAATTTGGGACAACCCAATGAAGCTTAATGTTGGAAGAACAAACAAAAGAAAGGATGAATTCCCACTCCCATCCCTGCTGGGCTGCCATGACCAAGCCAGACCTCTCCCGACCTCACACCCTTCCATTCCATCCCTATCCTGAGCTCAAGATCCTCAAGGTGCCAGGGCTTCCATACCCCACTCCCAATGTCCCACCACTGATTCCTCAAGCAACCTTAGCAGTCCTAGCAGCTATAATACTGTTCTTGTGATCCTTTACTTACTCTGTTGGGAAACTAAAAAGAAGTAATTAACAACATTTTATCCTGAGCTTTCCGTTTGTGTGTATCTGTGCATCTTGGATTGCAGTACATTTGACCTGAAAGCCAAATTGTCACAAGTGATGCTGAAAACCCATTTAAATTAAGGTACATCAACTGTAGTGAACAAGATTTGTTAGGGGTATGTGTGTGTTGAAATTGAAAGGGAGCTGATTTTAAATTGGGTGGTGGGTTGTTGTCGTTGCTGTTTTTACCTATTTAACTTTAAACTTCAGGCATATGTCAGGCAAGTGACAGCAACAAATGTGCTTTAAAACATCATTGTGAAAGCAGTCTTAGGATGTATATTAGTTATTCCTTTGTCCCAGGGAACTCTGGGAATTGTAGTGCTATGTGGGGGTGAAGCTGGGATCTCAAACAAGAGGAATCTCAGCACTCCCACAAAACTACAGGTCCCAGGCTGCTTTGAAGGAAGCCATTACAGTTACACTGGCATAAAACCAGACTCAGTCTGCAGTGTAGATTAATGCAGTCCCAGTTTATCCACCTCTCCGTTTTCCCGTGAAACCCAATCTTTAGTGCTGAATTGGAACAAACAGCAGTCGGGTTTTCTGTGGTTTGCCATTTGTTCCAATTTAGCACTAAAGAGCAGGCTTTCCGGGAGAAGTGGTGGGAAAAAGGCAAAATCACTCAGACCTATGCCTAGAAAGCACTGGTCATGCGGAAAACCACTCTGACTTTTGTTTTATAGGCACGGGACAAGCCCTCAGTCTCTAAAGTAGACTCCAGTTTGCCACCTTCTTATTTTCTAGACAGTACATTAGGCATGTACCTAAAACCTTAAGTGTAGGGTTTGTTTTACGCAAATTGGAAGTGTGGACTCCCTGATCCTGATCAGAAGCCATATATTATTATGGTTCCAATTAATGGTGAGGGAAAATCCTTCACATTCATCTCAGTGTGAACATTGTTTTCAATTTACATTGAGAAAAACAAGCCTGTGGTTATAAGTGCAGATATGTACTAATAAGTACAGTCTGGTTTGGCCAGGAGAGTCACAGTGAGTCCTGATTCTCGTTTTGCTATTCAAACTGAACTTTTGCCCCAGGGTTGTATTATTAATCATGAGATTATGCATTTATGAAGAAAGATAATAATTCAACTGAGTAAAGGGCAAAGTTCCACCCCCTCACCAGTAATGAAGAAATGATAAAGGTGTGAAGAACATCCTAGAGTGGTACGTCACCCTAATCGCCAAGCTTCCTGGGGTTCCGTTTCCTTTTGGAAATGAGGCACAGTGGAGACGGTGGTGTTTTTATGATATATGGTTTATTTGCACACCCACACCCACACCCCGAGCCTGCAATGGAGGGGCTTGCAGTATTAACACCCCAAAGGGTCGTGTTTCTCCCATAGACTTTGATTAAGCAGAAATCAGCCATGTTCTCTCTCTGCCTTTTCAGCCCACTGTTTTTTCTCTTCTAGGTCACACCACTGCACACTCAGCCCTCAGACTCAGGCTTTATCTTTCTAACCATCAGAGAGCTGGAGGAGGGGGTCCACCCATTTGTCATCTGGCCCAGAGCCCCTTTTCCTTTCTTCTCTCAATGGTCCATCACCCAGACACTTACCTCATCAGGAAGCTAGCCTGGCTTGAGTAGTTATTAGCACTTACTAGGGATATAGGGCACCCACAAACTCACAACACTATATTACCCCTAGGCCAGAGGTTTTCAACCTTTTTGAGTCCACAGCTCCCTTGACCAACTACATGTTTTCTGCAGCAATCCTGTGGGGCTCAGGGCACCCCTCACCTGCAGAGCTTGTTAACCAGGCCTGCTGCAACAAACAGTTGTGCAAGCCTTGGGGAGGCAGAGATGCAAGAGGGCATCACATGAGGGAGGGAAGGAACGAGGGACAGAGGCCTTTGTTGCCCGTGGCACCCCTGACCATCATTCAAGGCACCCCAGGGTGCCACAGCACACTGGATGAAAACCACTGTCTTAGGCAAAAGCCATTAGACAAAGTACCAAATAAGACTCAGATAAAAATTGTATTCCACAACCAATTTAGATATTGTACGTAAGTCACAGGAATTTTATAGATTTCCTAGTAAGACTTAGAAAATGCTGTTCCTAGGAATTTTGTGGTCTGGGTTTGGCCAGACATCAGGAATCTGTGTCCCCCCCCCAGATGTTCCTGGACTCCAGCTTTCATCATCCCTGATGACTGGCTGAGGCTGACGGGAGTTCACGTCCAGCAACATCTGGAGGTCAACCGCTTCCCCACTGCTGGATGAGGGGATTTTCACAAAAAGGACAATAACAATTATTCAGATTTCTAAATGACATTCAAGACTGCAGCAGAACAAAGTCTTAGCTTGTAGAATTCACAAACCTACGTGTAGCAGCTAAAAATGGTTGCCTTTTGATGGATAATCATCACAAGCGATTAATAGAAGAAGTGATTCATCCATTTTATGGTTGATGGAATGCTTTGATGTATTGGTCATGCAAAACAATAAAAAGCTTGTGTTCCCTTTTCTGTTCTATAGAATACCTGATGCTTACGCTTTGCCTCTAGCAATGCACTCCTATAAGTGGGTACTTAGAAATAAAGTAAATTCTACTATGTTCAACGGGACTGACTCCTTAATAAACCCGCATAGCTCCCTGGACAGGAGGCTGATAGGCAGCACATACAACCTTCTTGGTACAGGGTTTCAGGTCCCACCCAGGGACTGAGGGGTCCCAAAGGAAGGAGTCAGAAGATGCAACATGGCCCTCTACAGACACTTACCAAATAGTTATAGCCTTCAGGAACCTTGTGATGGTGAATGAGTTGTATGACTGGTCATAATTCTGGTCCAGATCCTTGGTCCTAATTCAACACTCAGGCCCAGGGATTTGGCCACACCCACTTTTGGCACCCCCCCCACAGCATGCAGCCCTCATAGCTTGCTCATGAGAAATGTGGCCCTCACATTGGAAAAATTTCCCCATTCCTGTTCTGAGCATTGCACTACCCTGTCTACTGATATATGAGCCATCATCTTTTGCATGAGTCTACCCTCAGACATTGAGTCTCATCTGAAAGAGACTCAGTTGTGGTGCCCTGGCACCATCTTCAACTTCTTTTTGGTGCCACATTCTAATTTTCAAAGGCTTTTTAGTCTCCCTTTATTCTATTTTATGCTGGAATTTTATTTTGCTCTGCTTGTGATGTGTGCAAGAGTCTTAATTTCATGCACCCTTGTCTTTTCTCCATCCAGACAAGCAAGAGACATTATCAGAGTTCAAGAACACATTCCAGCTGTATAGAAATGTGTGTGTGTGTGTGTAAAGCAGGGCCAGTGAGAGGCATGGCCTGTGAAGATCTCCAGGGGCCAAATAGAGAGGCCTGGGGGCACATTTGGAACTGGGACCTGAGGTTCTACATCAATGGTCCACACTAATCTCAGAATGCCCCTGAAAGACCACATTTTTAAGTGGTGACTGATTTTTATAGCCTTGTTATGCCCCTTTAGCTTTTAGGTGTAACAGGGCAGCCTACTAACACAAACACATGAATAATAAATATTCTTTTCTGAAACTACATTGGTTTGCAACTTTTAATTAAACTGCAGCAAGCAAGACAAAAAAAACAACATGCAAAAAGACAATAAATTTTTCCTTCTTCAAAGCAGAAGATGTCAGGGACAGCAGCATTTGAGGAAATGCTTTGAAATGACCGCTAGAACCGATAAGAAGAGGTTTCATTGCCAGTAATGCTGATGGCTATATCTATGCCGCATATCTATGATGCTGCAATAATCCCAGAGATTCACTCTTCTCTCCTAATGAAGCAAAAATATATAAAAAACCCTCCTATCTGGAAAACACTAAGACATCCTTATTAATGCTCTATTAGGCTTGCTTTGAAAGAATATTATATTCCATTGAGACTATAAATGCTAATGGATTTTTAAAAATAATTGCATCTTAGAAACTAATGAAAATGCATCTTTTGGAAAAGAGGTCTGGTAAATCCTATTAGTATCTGTTAGGATTATATTAAGAATACCCATAGACACCTTAAACAGGATGCAAAATGCAAGGTGGTTACAGTCTCAGTTTGTGAGTATAAGGATGGCTATTTCCATGATAGGGTGGATATTGCCTAGTAAGGAGAGTTCATTCAGACGTCTTCTTGTGTCTTCCTGAGTATTTGAACCTTCCAATTGAGAATCTTTCTACAAGGCAGTTATACTAGGCTCACTGGTAAATGAACCACTCACCTGCCATTATCATCCATGTTTGAACCATTTCTAACAAATGTTTGTGTGTGTGGAATATACAGGGAAGTTCTCCGGCATGGGCTTCATTTCTCTAGATGGAATTTAAATAAGAGCAAAAACATGCTTTTATACTTGTATGACACTTGCACTGGAGATGTTCCCTGCTGATCATGCCCATGGTTTGTGTACATCCTCAGAAGAGATGCCCAGCATGCTTTAAATTGGAATACAGAAAGCAGCCTTATACCATTCAGTCTGACATACTTGCATTTGAACACCCTCTGCATATCACCCAGCTGATATACAGTGGTACCTTGGGTTAAGAACTTAATTTGTTTTGGAGGTCCGTTCTTAACCTGAAACTGTTCTTAACCTGAGGTACCACTTTAGCTAATGGGGCCTCTCGCTGCTGCTGCACAATTTCTGTTCTCATCCTGAGGTAAAGTTCTTAACCCCAGGTACTATTTCTGGGTTAGTGGAGTCTGTAACCTGAAGCATCTGTAACCTGAAGTGTCTGTAACCCGAGGTACCACTGTATATCACCAGCAGAAGGGAAGGAGGGGCTGGAGTATGCCTGCATAACAAATAAAGCCCATGACCAATTCAAAGATAGGCAAGTCACAATGCTTTCTTTAATTAGACTCAGAAATAGCTCAGTAAAGCTACACCTAGATGACTCAAGGAAGCCAATAGTGCTATACCCTGCCACTAGTGGCCCCCGCCCTGTGGAACGCCCTCCCATCAGATGTCAAAGCGATAAACAACTACCTGACATTCAGAAGACATCTGAAGGCAGCCCTGTTCAGGGAAGTTTTTAATATGTGACATTTTAGTGTATTTTTAATCCTTGTTTGAAGCCGCCCAGAGTGGCTGGGGAAACCCAGCCAGATGGGTGGGGTACAAATAAATTATTATTATTATTATTATTATTATTATTATTATTATTACTTCACTGGAGGTAGCAAAACAAGGGATGGATGCCCATCTCAGGTTCCGGGATATTGTAGTTGCATCCTGCACTGTAGATACTACATTGAGAAAGGAGTTGGAGGCCGGGGTGGGGAGCAGGTGGGCTGGTGTACCCTGTACCTGGGTGGAGTCTAGAAGATCAGCTAGGAGGTGACTCTTTGAGAGGTGCCCATCGTCCTCCCTTCCAAATAAATAGTGGACATTTAAGGATTATGTTTGTACAAATGCTTAGCACCTAAAAGGGTCTAACCTTGGTTCAGAAGGGGTCCCGGTGCTAGATTTATGTATAAGCTAAACAAGCTATAGCTTAGGGCCCCACTCTCTTGGGGACCCCCCCCCCCCAATTAAAGGCAAAAAAACCCACTGGAAGTACATTTCCAAAATATAAGATAAAAATTAAAATAAAATAAAACCTACACACAGCAGCAGTGTTTTGTGTTGTGTAGGCTCCTATTTGTTATGTTCAAATGGCTTTAGATACCTGTTAGGTCCATAAATTACCATATAGCATATATTCAATACACAAAAACAGTGACAATTTGTTGTTGACAAAGGACAGCTGGACATATCAAGGGCTCCATTACCTTCAGTAGCTTAGGGCCTTATCAAACCGAAATCTGGTCCTGAGGGGTCCTCACTGTCACACTTAAAGGTAAAGGTAAAGGTACCCCTGCCCGTACGGGCCAGTCTTGACAGACTCTGGGGTTGTGTGCCCATCTCACTTAAGAGGCCAGGGGCCAGCGCTGTCCGGAGACACTTCCGGGTCACGTGGCCAGCGTGACATCGCTGCTCTGGCCAGAGCCAGAGCCAGAGCCAGAGCCAGAGCCGCACACGGAAACGCCGTTTACCTTCCCGCTGGTAAGCGGTCCCTATTTATCTACTTGCACCCGGAGGTGCTTTCGAACTGCTAGGTTGGCAGGCGCTGGGACCGAGCAGCGGGAGCGCACCCCACCGCAGGGATTCAAACCACCGACCTTTCGATCGGCAAGCCCTAGGCGCTGAGGCTTTAACCCACAGCGCCACCTGCGTCCCTACTGTCACACTTGCTTCTCTGCAATTACATTTCTGGAAACAACATTTGAGGAAATGTAAGCATCACCCCCCCCCCCCCAGGTGGGAACCAGTTGGAAATGATTTTTTCTGATTGGCTAAGCAGAGAAGAGAGAGGCAGAAGGATCTACAAAGCCTCTCAGTCAGTGGTAAGGTATGACTGTTGTTGATAGGAGTAAAAATTGGCTATGCCTTTGGGGTTTTTTTTGGGGGGGGATTTCAGAATCTTGGTAGGACTACAGCTCACTTTGCCCAAACGTCTAGCCTGCAGTGAAGTAGAACTAGGTGTTATCCAAAGCCCCTTCCAACCCAATATTTCTGTAACTCTGTTGGTGTTTGGAAGTACCATGAGCAACTAGATAGCTCAGTTAGTTAGAGCATAGTACTGATAACACCAAGGTCGCAGGTTTGATCCCCGTATGGGACAGCTGCATATTCTTGCAGGAGGTTAGAATAAATGATCCTCAGGGTCCCTTCCAGTTCTATGATTCTATGCTTCTATGAGCCCCTTTCAAGCCATCTCAAGGAGGAAAATAGTTTTCCAATTGCAAATATGGTGAGCAACTAGACCTGGACATGTTCTCCCTCCTGAGCCTCTCTATGTGGACTTTGCTTTTACACACAAGACCTTCACACTGCATCCCATTTCCAAATGCAGCTATGGGATCATCCAGACTTCCTTTTGTGCCAGGTTTCTGGGCACAGGTCTGTGCTTTAAAGCACCATGTCTGAGCTCACCCCATCCCTTTCTTTGCCCTGTGAAAACCCGCTCTTTCCTGCCAAATTGCAAGCTGTGGAAAAACCAAATTGTCATTTGTTCCAATTCAGTGTTAGAAAGCAGGTTTTCATGGGAAGGAACAGGGGCAGAAAAAGAAAAGTGCTTGTGCACAAAAAGCACAGGGCAAAACGTAAGTGTGGATGAGCCCCATCTTTCAATGCCCCTCAGGCAAAAATCGTAAGGGGAAAATTCCTTCAGGACTCTGTATGCCACAGCCAAAGTAAGAAGTAAAGAAAAACCCACAACACGCAAGATCCTTCCAAACCCTCTGAACAATATGCCTGGTGATAGGCAGAAGTTCAGCAGAGGATGTAAAGGCTGTATTCCACATGGATCCAGCATTGCCAAGAGCTAATTCTCTGCTTTATGCAGCGATAGCAGGGGCACATCGGGGATAAAAGGAGCTGCCAAGAGTGCTTTGATCCTTTCTAAATTTGCTTCAAAGACGTTTGCAGCTTTCAGAGCCCAGCGATGCTGCATCCTGGAAGCTTCTACAGAAGGTATATGAGGTGCAGCTGCTGAAACTGTTGTCCTTTCATGGGTGACCTTCAGAAATAGTGAAGGGGAGATTGTTCAGGAGCACTAAACTACCCAAGAGATGAAGAAAAGGCACAATTTGCTGAAGGCTAAAATCTAATTGCATGGCTGGTGACTAGCCTTCTCTTCACCAAGAGCATGTCCCGAGGCTCTCGACTGAACTAAGAAATCTCCTTAAAGAGAGATTCCAAAGAATACAAAGATAAAAAGCTGGGATAGGTTTCTTATACATAACCATTTTCTGGCCAGAGTCATACATTTGTGGTAGTAGCAACTCCTAATAGGAGGAATAACATGTCCAAGCACCAAAGTAACCATACATAGTAATAGCTATTATCTGTGCACCTATCCTTATGTGGCCATAGTGGTACCACCCACTCAGAAGAAGGAGATATCAACAGTCTTGAGGGAAACTGCCATGTTATTCCAGTTCTTGAAGAAGTGATACCTACTGATGCCGCTTTCGTTCAAATGAATTCTAAAGTGGCTTACAAACAATTAATGATAATAACATGGTAGAACGTAACAGAACATCACAAATACAGCAAAAATCATATAGAATAATCAGCAGCGAAACAATCACAATGTATAAAACACTATTAACAAAGCAACAACTAAAAATTAAGCTAAACATCACAATTAAAACAAGTCATATCATATGATTAATAAATCAATACAGCATTTATAATCTATAAAACAATATAGTTCTCGACTTAGTCATTTCTTATCCAAACCAGATTTACACAAGATCCCAATATCCTACTAGTTCCATTTATAGCTTATGACATATGTACTCCAAATGGAACTCGTGGTATTGATAAGAGTAGTAATTTAACTACCTGAGAATCATAAACTCTTCAGTTGAGTTTGAATCCAATTACTGCTAAACAACTTTATTGTCCCACTGAAATTGAAGCAAGGTCATGCAGTGGTCACAGCCCCAAGTGTTTGATAAGGTGTGTACTGAGAATTCAACACCTTGTTCCTGAACTCTTGCGCTCACATTCTGATAATGCTCTCATGGCATTGCATTGCACTGCAGTGATTAAGCATGTATGTGACAGGAGAGTATGTCTTAGATTCAAAGTAAAAGACGCCGTCCTTGCCTACATAGATGTTTGCAATTCCATAGGTCACACATTGTGTAATAGATACAAATTGTTTGGGATGAAATGTTCTCTTGTCTGCACGTATGGAGATGGTGAAGTGCAAGTTTCAATGTGCCTGCTGTCAGCGACCCCTTATAAAACATAGGCTACTCTCAAATAACGGCTGACATACAGAAAGGTTGACTGAACTCAGTCTGTCCACTCCAAAGAATGGGACAATGCCATTCCAACATAGAACAATATTGGTTGCAACATCCTATTTCATTCTGTGTGTCAGCCCAGTTGTTTTGTCTTATGCACTGAGGAAGAACTAATGGCTGAGGACAGTTGTGTGTTCGCTCCTTGATCCTGGTCACTTACACAGGACAGAGAACAGGAGATTCAGGGCCTCTATTCTCTCAAGCCTTTTATTGTCCTCTGCTTACTACCAGCAGAGCACCAGGGAAGGCTCAAGAATCTTGGTTGGCTGGAGTCATCATGTGCCAGTCCACATGCATAAAATATTAGGTTCCAGAGAGCCATATCCAGATGGCAGGAACAAAGTCAGTTCTGTAGGCTCACCCAGTGAGAGCAGCCAGATTTCATAGCAAAGCAAACCTGCTAAGTGACCAAGCCCCAGACCCTTAGCCGAAGGTAACACACACACATGAAACACTGGCTAAGGTGTGTGGGTGGGGGGGGGGAGGCATGACACTTGTGATCTGCAGATACAATGCCAGTGGAATTGGTCTCACATATATTCACAAGGAACGGAACCAGGAGTTTGAAGATGCATAGCAAGATAGATATATGTACAGTGGTACCTCTGGTTACATACTTAATTCGTTCTGGAGGTCTGTTCTTAACCTGAAACTGTTCTTAACCTGAAGCACCACTTTAGGTAACGGGGCCTCCTGCTGCCGCTGCTGCACAATTTCTGTCTCATCCTGAAGCAAAGTTCTTAACCCGAGGTACTATTTCTGGGTTAGTGGAGTCTGTAACCTGAAGCGTATGTAACCCAAGGTACCACTGTACATCTAATTGGAAAATGGTATGTGTTTGTTCGAGACAGTACATGTCTGGGGGAACACATCTCTTTTTTTGTGAACGAATATCTCATCACTGAAAGAAACACACTTCTAACCATACTGAGATTACAAATGATGTGAAGGTACAACTTTCAGCTTGTGCTGAATGACCTTTTTCTGAACTCTTAGGTAAAGGTAAAGGTACCCCTGCCCGTACGGGCCAGTCTTGACAGACTCTGGGGTTGTGCGCCCATCTCACTTAAGAGGCCAGGGGCCAGCGCTGTCCGGAGACACTTCCGGGTCACGTGGCCAGCGTGACAAAGCTGCTCTGGCCAGAGCCAGAGCCAGAGCCAGAGCCAGAGCCGCACACGGAAACGCCGTTTACCTTCCCGCTGGTAAGCGGTCCCTATTTATCTACTTGCACCCGGAGGTGCTTTCGAACTGCTAGGTTGGCAGGCGCTGGGACCGAGCAGCGGGAGCGCACCCCGCCGCAGGGATTCGAACCGCTGACCTTTCGATCGGCAAGCCCTAGGCGCTGAGGCTTTAAACCACAGCGCCACCTGCGTCCCTAACTCTTAAAAAGTTAATAAATAGTTTTTACAATAACTATTTAAAAAAGGCAGTGCTGCAACCCTGAAACTTCCTTGTAAGTACTTTAAATAAAAATATTGGGGTTTCCACATGAATTTTGAAGGATTTGCCCTTAAAAATCGACACAGAGGCACGATGGGATGGACTTAGTCTTGTGGGAAATCTGCAAGCAGGACCTAAGCTCAAGAGTACTCCCCTCTGTGATTTCTAGCCTCTGTTACTCAGAAGCATTTCAGCCCTGAGTGCCTACTGGAAGGACAGATCATGAAGCTGAGGCTCCAATACTTTGGCCACCTCATGAGAAGAGAAGACTCCCTGGAAAAGACCCTGATGTTGGGAAAGATTGTAGGCACAAGGAGAAGGGGACGACAGAGGATGAGATGGTTGGACAGTGTTCTCAAAGCTACCAGCATGAGTTTGACCAAACTGTAGGAGGCAGTGGAAGACAGGAGTGCCTGGCGTGCTCTGGTCCATGGGGTCACAAAGAGTCAGACACGACTAAATGACACAACAACAACAACAAACTCGGAAGCATTATTGCCTCCAATCATGAGGACAGAGCATAGCCACAGTGGCAGATTTTGGACTCTCAAATTTCAGTAGACCCTGTGTGATGCTAAATTTGGCACCCCCACCTCTCACACTCCATTCTACAACATTGTTTTGGTGCCCCCCCACAATGTGTGGCGCCCAGTGCAACCATATTGGTTATGTCACCCTAAAAATGCCTCTGATAGCCATCATGGCTAGTAGCTATTGCTAGCCTTATTCTCCATGAATTTGCCCTATCTTCTTTTATAGCTATCCAAGTTGGTGGCCATCACTGCCTCCTGTGGTTGCTGTGGGATAACCAGCCAACATGCTGAAGTTTGATTAGCGCATGACATGGTTAATACCATAGAGTAAGCTGTCCTGCCAGGTTTAGCTATGTCCACTTCCCCTCACATTTGGAGGAACTAGGTAATCAAGCCTTTGTTCCCCTCAGTCTACCTGAGAAGCTCAGCTGGTTCCTCCAGCTTAGCTGCATGGCTCTCACAAGCCATGCTTGAGATCTGATGCCAATAATTTAGGAACTTTCACCACTTTGGAACTAAACTAAATTTTACTGCTTGTGCAACCTTTCTGTGCCAATGTATGGAAAAGCACCTGAACCAGACATCTGAATAGTTTATATGTAAACTAGTTTTTAACTTACCAAATGTGTTTTTTTCCCTATGCTGAGGGAAGATGGAACCTTTGGAAGTCACTTGAAAAAAACCACACATATTTTAAAAGTCTCCTAGCCTGTATTTCCATGCTTTACCTTATATTGTGTGATTTAAATCTCTGTTGGTGTTCTCTCACTGAAGAGTACTTTCCCCAAACTTGGATCTTGGCATCAAGAAATTCACTTTCCCAAAACTCCTTTTTCCAGAACCAACAGTAGCAAGATCCATGCCTTAACTATGTGCTGCTTGAAGAAATACTCTGAAATTGTGGTTGAGTTCTAAACTCTCCTGCCCCACGTCACAAATATTCACCTCTTTCCTCTCCACTGTTTCCTCACATCTCCTTTTTTCCTCCCACCTTGCTTTTGGAACTAAAGGAGTGAGCCATAATTGCTAGAATTATCCAAACTCTCTTTTGTGGTGAGGGACAACTCTTTCCATCACATCTTGGAACGGCGCCCAGTCAGAGAATGTGCAATGACTGAAAGCATGAGGTGGACAAATTAGATCTTCTTCCCTCCCCTACCCACTTTGTGTACAACTTTGGAATGAAGGATGTTTTGTACAGTCAATGCGTATCTTTACATCCTGCTATTACTGAAGCTGGGGCTTTTAAAACACACTGTGCTTTTTTGAGATCTGCATTTAACCACTACTACCAAGCTTTTGCCAGCATTATTGTGGATGCTTTACATCCCTATGTGCCTTGATGTAGCTTGTTGATATTTTTTGGTATTGTGGTCCAAACTGTGGTGTCATAGTAATTTATTAGATGTGGAGCTGTGTTTTGAATGTCTCCCCCTCTTCTTGCATTTATGGCATTTGTGAAAACTGCTGTGGTTTTAGAGCATTTGTAAAATGCTGTGACTTTATGGCTTTGCAGGGAAAGGGCTGTGATTTAAAGGAAAAACAGGCTCAGCAGAATTCATTGGACAGTACTTCCTAGTTATGACATCCACAAAATCTTCTGGACATATTGGAAAAGTCTTTCTGGAGGGAATGGTGAGTCATACCAGGGGCACAGACCATCAGGACTGTCTTGGCAAACCTTATTGAGATGAACTCTGGTACTCTTTGACAGCTCCCAATCATTTCAAGTGGGGTTTTCCTGGGTTCACTTCTTGGCTGATTGTGCTCCAGACCAGTTCATAGGATGGTTGCCTCCACTAGGGAAGATGAGGGAGAAACTTGATTTTGTTGGTATTTTGATGAGAACTTACCTAATTTGTACATATCAAACAAATACATGGCCCCAAATGCACTTATGCTGAAGGTGCAGAGCTCTCAATAGTTCCTCTGAAGCCTGTCATGGGCCAGGAGTAAGCTTTGCCTGCTGAACAGCAGCCTGAAAGGGAAGAAGGTGGAGTGACTCCACTGGCAGCTGATCAGCCTGCAACAACATAGAGGAGAAGGCACTGATGAGAACCAGCTGGCTTCAGCCTTCTTAAGCAGATCTTCTAGCCTCACTCAGATGCTGGAAACAACTCTAGTAGTTCCTGGTCCTACCTTGCTGCTTCCTGCTCCTCTTGACCCATGATCATCAGATTCCCTGACCCCTGGACTGTCTGACCATGTGGATGGCTGTTCGCCCGACCCTAGGACTGATGCTGGCTCTGCCTCCAAGTATGTACTCCTCGGAGACTCTTCTAGCTGGCTAGTCTCCCACTACACTGAGCTCTGCACATTGTTGCTAAGCAATGAGACTATGACAAAGCCTTGTCCTAATCTGCTGCACAACTGACACATCAGGTGTAGGGTATGTGGGTGTGGTTTTACCAAAATGCTCTGGTGGGCCAAATGTGGAGGCCTGATGGGCTTAGTCTGGCCCATGGGCTGGAGGCTCCCCAACCCTGCTTTAGAGGGTTGGGGAACCCTCTAGATGTTTTGGATTACCATTTCCATCATACCTGACCATAGGCCACAGGTACCCATCATCTGTTTTAGCTGCTACAGGTAAAATCCATTGGGGCATTATTGTGTATTAGCCTCACCTCATTGAAATAGATAGGAATGGTTCAAGAGCATTTATAATGCTTGTGGGGCAATCTTGCGTGACTGGGCACATTTCTTCTGCTGTGCTTCCAAGGTTTCCAGTGTTTCAAAGAAGCAGTTCATGAAGGCCTACCATTGTTCTTTGATCTTTTTAATCAAATTGCAGGAACTTCCTCAGAAGATGGCTTCACATGTGCATGGCTCTTGCTTAGTGAGACCTGGACGGTGCCATCTTTGAACTAGAGCTTACATCCTTAGTATTTCTCATTTTTTTCACCCTATGTTTCTGTCACATGACTGCCTCCATTTTCCACACCCCAATGATGTCACCTCCTGTGGTGATTGGTGCCCACTGAGATAGGGAGGCCAACAATAGGGGGAGCTAGAGTCCATATAGGTGGAACCACTTATTTTAGTTTCTCCCCCATCTGCCTCCCTGTTGAGTCCTACAAAAGCAACACACTGAGGCTGAGTTGGAAGAAGCTGACAGGCAGCGCCACTGTTTGGACTGGTTGTGGCTTAGAGGACATAATGAAGTTGGTGGGACATTCCCACCCCCTACTGGAAACCATAGGAGGTGAGACTGCTCTTGTGCTTGTGTTCTGCTTGTGGTTTCCCCAGAGAAATCTGGTTGGCCACTGTGAGAACAGGATGTTGAACAAGATGGACCATTGGCCTGATCCAGTATATCTTTGTTCTTAAGTTCTCATGAGTTATTTGCCTTCCTGGACCACCCTCCACTTTGCCACCAAGACACAGTTGCATTCGCCTGCCTCCTCTCATGCATTTGCCATTTGGTTTGGAGTATGTGTGTGTTGACTGTACCTCCTCACCACACACACAGGGAATAAATGTAACAAAATAAAATCCCTAAACATTTATTCAAGGTGAATCTTGAGGCTTAACTTCAGCCAAGGAAGCTACAAAGTTCTAGTCTTTCCTCAGGCAAACACTTTGTCTTCTGTTCTGGGTCAAGCGAGCACATAGCACGTGTTGTACCTTACCTGGATTAGTCTCAGCTGGACTTGCTTCTACAGGATTAGCTCTGCAAAAGTGAAGTGCAGAAGTCTGCCTTCTGGCAAGGTGATTTTCCTTTAACTCTGCTACAGGGACTCGACAAACTTCGAATGTCTAGGACCCAATACCGATGCTGGCATATTTCTTTTCCTGATCTTGTAAAGATGTCATGTTGATGGAAACATCACTGTTAAAATTGATTTGAGTTGTATCCATTAGTGCCACTGGTACATAAAAACATAAGATGAGCCCTGATGGATCAAACCAGTGGTCTATCTAGTTCAGTATCCTGTTTTCCCAGTGGCCAACCAGATGCCAGTGGGAAGCCTGGGAGCAGGACCCGAGCGCAACAACACTCCCCTCTCCTGCGATTCCTAGCAACTAATATTCAGGGGCATACCATCTCTGGTAATAAGAGAACAGCCTGGTTCTTGGTATGTCAAGGTGCCACTAATGGTGCATGTGTGGCCTCAGGCTCACTGATCAGGGTCGCTGATGAGGAACTGTGTTGCACAATTGGTGAAGTGCATATTTCATCAAAGGATGGCTGTGTTTTGTTTTGGACGTTGTTTCAGAAAGTACAGATTAGGTGACTTTCTCCCCCATCCCGGCAGCAGGAACAACTGGGAATTGCAGTAGAATCTTCTTTCTGGTAAGAAATGGGAGGCTTTGTACAACACCCCCTTCATAATGAACTCGGTGCATCTTTCCTAGCTGGAGGGGAAGGGACTTAAGCAATGTCAGTTGAAGATATTCATTAGTCAACTGGTCCTTCTCTGGATAATGAAAGGGACCAATATGTCCTCCCTGGCAGACAATGGGGCAGCCTTCCAGTGGTCCTTTAACCTGTGTTGACCTTCAGTGTTGGTCCCTGGGATGTCTGACAATGACATCATTCTCATTTAGCTATCAAGTGATGGCTATTTTACTCTCTAGAGCAGCCTTTCTCAACTTTGGGTCCCCAGATATTATTGTACTGCAACTCCTATCATCTCTGTCCCTCAACCATTCTGGCTGGGGGTGATGTGGTATGGAGTCCAACAACCTTTGGAGGTCCAGAGCTTCCTGAATTAAACTAAACAAAGTTTGTAAACTTCCCCCTCCCTAATCTCTTGGCTTTAATACTTGCTGCTAAACCGTTAATTCACTGTTAATTGATTTTAATCTGTGCTCACTGTTGTGTGTAAACCACTTTGAAAACTATTAGTGGAAAAATTCAGAATAAAACCATTTGGGAAACAAAAATACATAATTTCACCACTTATTATCAACCCTTCTGGCTGCTACTTGGGCTCCTGATTCTTCCTTCTGGGCATTACAATGGTGTTGTGCAACCTCAAACTCCACATGGTGAATTCAGTGCATCTTCCCTAGCTAGAGAAGATAACCCTCACGGTCCCTTCTAATTCTACAATTCTATGATTCTGTTTGAGCCATGCTGCAACAGAAGACTCTTATCTAATCTGCAAAACTGTTGTTGTTTTTAAAAAATAAATAAAGCAAAATAAAAACAAGGTGCCCAAAACTAATTCAGCTAAATGTGAAATTTGATCTGGGAAATTCTCCCTCTGGAGCAATCAGCCTGAAGAAGGAGGGGGAAGAGCTAAGCCTGTGATGATGACAAAATTCAATCAGAGTTGAACTGCCATTGATTGCTTTGATCTGGTTTGTGTTTATCTTTTAATTAAGCTGCTCTAATCCGTTTTTTATTTTTTATGTGCCTTTACCATTTCTCTCCCTGCCCATTCTCCAGTGGCAGTTGTTCTGCTGGCACGACAGAAATGGGCATGTTGGAACAATGGGGACCACACTGGTTAGGTATTATGATAAAGGGAGAGCTGCAATAAAAACATTGCAATGTACCCCCAGCCTCCACAGGGAGCGTCTGTGTATGGTCATGGTCAGGTCTTGTGGGGGTTGGGGGTAAGGGGAATTTTGTGGGAAATTTGCAGTCAAAACATAATCAGCAAGCACAGTGCTTGTTAATGTATGAAGGGTCTAAGACCATAGAGCTGTATTTGCTGAGAGGCAGATTCAGACCATAGAAATGCAATTTGGTAGAGTAGGCTCAGTCAGGTTATGTCTCCTCTTCTCCAGAGAGGGAGGAAGTAAAGCTTTTTCTTCCTGTTCTCTCCCCCCCTGCCCTTTCTCTCTTCTTTGAACCATGCAGCTGATCAGATGTGTGAGACTGGCGCTCCAAGCCCAGACTCCATGTTTGAAGATACTATTCTGTGTTTTGTGCTCAGTAAGCTTTTACCTGAAAGGAACTTTGATGTAGCATTGTTTGATGTAGTGAATGAGAACTTGCATTGTGTAAGTAAAGGAATTTAAACTTACTTTATGCTGTAGTCTAGTCACAGAGAGACAATATGGTGAGGAGCAAAAAAGACTTGATTGATCCCCATGAAAGGCAACCAGACAACCCCACACTGCTGTAAGGCTGTGTTAATATGCTATGTTGCTTCTACCCCAAATCTCCACCCAGGTAGCAAACTACTCTTGTCCCATGCCTCAGAGGACTAGGCCAGCTGGGGGGGGGGACTTCCAGGGACTAGCTACTTTGTTTGCATGAAAACTTTATTCCAACAAGACTTCCACTTCAGGCCTCAGACAAGCTCTGTATGTGGCTGTCTCCACCGTTCCCTAAGACTTGTGCTTCATTAGCAAGGGGACTGTTGTCTAAACTGGATGGGGATGATTTGAGTTGTAGTCCAATAGCATCTGGGAACTCATAGTTGAAGATCATGTGACCAGCCTGTTTGCTGATCAATAGGACGTGGATACATGTATAGTTCTCCATTTGAAAGGAGATTAGGAAACACAGATTTTTATTTTATTTTTTAAATCTGGCAGATGGGCCACAGTTGTCCTGTTAATACAAACAGCAAGAGACATTTGGGTGAGAGGTCAGCAAAGCTGTTGTTGGACCAGAGTGGACAATCAACAGCCAACAAGGAAGCAATTGTTGAAAGTCCCAAACAATGTTTTCTGCATCAGACATAAATAAAGGAACACTCAAAAGATGGAAAAAATGTTTCCTGGAGTGAAAGAGACAGATAAGGGGGCAGGTGTAGGGTTGTTAAATTGCCTTTTCTTATTGTACTGGGAGCCATTAAAAATAGCCAGGCCATTTCAGCTACTGAAAGTTTTTAAGACCTTTGAAGAATGATAAAGCTTTAGGCTTAGGAGGCTGCAAGTAGCAGTGCCTACATTTAATGATTGAATAAACTTGACACTGATGACATGGCAGAGGCACTGGAAACAATGATGAGAAATGAGATGATAGAAGGCTTGGCAAAACAGAGATGAGGCGCAGTCACCAAAGATCCCAAGCAGAAGGGCCCAGTCTAATCAACAGGCTTTGATTCTTTTAATAGATCACTGGGGTAGCTGGAAAGACCGCAACACAAACCCACTTAAATTAGCATTCCCGAGGACCATGCCTAGGGCTTCTAGCCAGCATTTCATTGCCATTGTTGCTATTCCATGGGGGCAGGGAACATTTTCTCCTTGAAATTTTTATGAAAACAAGAACCAGAGCGATAAATTCTTTGCAACTTTTCAGAGGTGGGAATGTTATTAGAGCTGATAAAAAAATCTATTTGAGTTTCCCTTTAAAGTGTTTAATCTGAAATCCCCTGAAGATTCAACACTGGACTCATATTTGATCATTTAAATGAAAAGAGCCTGCAGGTTGCTCCACTATTTTCCCCTCTCAGGAAAAAACTATGTGTGTGTGCGCGCGCGTGCACACACACACACACACACACACACACACACACACACCTATTGAAGAGATGGACTGATATATGTGGAAAGTCTCTTCCTGCACTTTACACCTGGGAAGGCATCAAGAGGCCTCTCAGTCTTTGGAAACCATCCTGCATGCTGGGGGGACACAATTCTGAACCACCTCAAATTCTGCAACCAAAATCCTCACATTTTGCATTCAGAATAGATGACTGAAATCTGGACAATCTGCATAGATTTCTTTAACCACACTCATTTCATTTATCCCCGTTGCAGAATCTGAGTGCTTTTAAGAGACTGGAAGCTCTTTGTGTGTGTCAGACATTATTATGTTGCTAGACCTAGTCCCAAATCCATGTTCTCATGAATATTTTGCTACAAAAATCAGAAAGAGTATTTTGTAAAATGTGCTTCATGTAATATGAGATAAAAAAGTACAGCAATTTTAATCAAAATCTGAGAGGTAGTTAAGCTGAGTAGTTAGTTAATATTATTTTTTAAATTATGGTGATCCATTGCTGAACAACCCTATTGAAGAAGATAACAGTAGTTAACCATACCTCATTTCTGGTTGTAAAGGGGCGCCCATATCAGTTCAAATGTATTCCTATTTTTGTCAATTACATCGAGTGCTTCTCATGCTATTAGCCTGTGGTATTTGTGCCACCTGGGGAACCTCACTTTTGTGTAACTGGCCTGATTGACATGGGGCAGCTTTCTATTTTCCTGTAAAAGCACACAGGAATTCTGGGAGAATTCAAAATCGCTCTGCCTCCAACATGGCTCCTTCTGGTTTTGTTCTTTGGTGGTTCACTGATCCTCAGCACTGGAGAAACCCCAACAACACAAAAAGCCATTTCCTTGTATAAAGATTTTAATCATTTAAAGACACTCCTTAATGCAACAGGGCAAGACATCCAGTATTTCATCCAATATAAATCTGTCTCCCCCTCCATCTATTAATCTCTCTCCCCCTCCATCTATTAATCTATAAGCCATTATTTCAGGTTCAAAATACAATAAAGCAAACACCCTCATCCCTCACTTCACAGAAATAAGGTTATTCAAAAGCTACCTTGGTGTTTTTATCCCTTTTCTTGAACGTACATTTTACCCCACCAAGCACAACTAACGCAAAGTGTGCAAGGCAAGGAATCCAACAGCCTTATC
Organism: Podarcis cretensis; assembly: GCF_951804945.1. Classification (NCBI taxonomy): domain Eukaryota; kingdom Metazoa; phylum Chordata; class Lepidosauria; order Squamata; family Lacertidae; genus Podarcis; species Podarcis cretensis. Next base: position 27,748,399 of record NC_137179.1, on the reverse strand, counting down.
CTTTAGATCAGCCTTTCTCAACCTTGGGTCCCCAGATGTTGTTGAACTACAACTCCCATCATCCCTAGCTAGCAAGGCCAGAGCTCAGGGATGATTGGAGTTATAGTTCAACAACATCCGGGGACCCAAGTTTGAGAAACACTGCTTTAGACTGTCCAGTTTGATCAACAGAATAATAGCGCTTTTCCCGAAGAGGAAAGGCAATTCCACTCCAGCACTGACCAATAAAATCTCATCATCCCAGGCCCCTTTTGCAACAGTGTTATCCATCAGTTTTAGGGCTGTGTAAAGCCTCAACTCTCCAACAGAGATTGCAATGCAATATCCATTTGGTATATTAACCCCACACCTAGAAAGTGATATTTTTTTCAAGCAGAGTCCTTCAATGGAGGAAGTGTTGGCTTTCTTCTATAATTGCTTCTCATTTAGGTCAAGCAGCATTCATTCTTCAAGGTCAATGAGAAGCATTTTACCTTTGTATTAAGCTGAATTCTCCTCCAGCAATTATCGGTATTACATTTGCATCTCTCCATTCTTCTGTGGAGCTCCAGGTGATGCATATGGTTTCTCCCTCTTTCATCCTCACCGGTATGAAGTAGGTGAGGCTGAGAGATGGGGAAGGGTTGCAACTCAGCAGTGGACCATTTTTCTTGCATGCAGAACAAGGGTGCCAACTTGAATAAAAGATTAGACGGGCCCAGGTAAGCCCCACCTAATTGATCACAAGATGTGGCACACACACACCATTTGAATGCTAGAGCCCATCAACTTTGGGGACCCTGGTCCCCTCGAATATTTTATGGGAGGGCCGAAGGGGCCTCAACCCCTAGGAGTTGGTTCCTATGATGCAGAAGGTCCCATGTTCAGTTTCTGGCATCTCCTGGCAGGTCTGAGGGGGACTTCTCTTTGAAACCCTAGAGAGCCACTGCATGTCAGTGTAATAGTAAGCTAGGTGGACCTTTGAGTCTGTAAAAAGCAACTACCTATGTTCTTCTAGCAATCAATTCAAGACCACTTAGCCACTTTTGTGGCCACTTGGGGATCTGAATCCAGCAGGTTTCCCTGGTGTAAGTCCACCGCAACAGGCTAGTTCAATGATGATGCTACAAAGCACAGTAGCTCTTCCTTCTTCATCCTCTTCTATGTGAAATTGCCACCAATATGTCTCCATGCTGGTTTCAAGGACAGAGGTGGGAGGCTGTACTGAGGGAGGTAGTCAAAGAGTAGATAAGGCTTTGAGAACATCATTGGATCTGTGCACAGCAGGGCACAGGGCATCATGTCTGGTAACCAAGAAGATGAGGAATGCTCTTGGATCGATGAGTACTGCCATGCGTGGGGGCCTATGTCACAACGGCTGCATGGCACTCGGCAGAGACCCTGTCATAAGACAGATAGAAAGAGAATCTTAGGTGCACTAATGCAGGCTTTTAGCCGGGTGCAATTTATGAGCAACACACGACTTGCCTTATCAATTCCCTTCAGTGTTTAGCAATAAAAAAGCAACAAAGTTTCAGAGAGTACCTCTAAATGGAGTCCTTAAAATATAGTGACAGGCAATCAGTAAGGGAGAAAAGAAATCATTTTGTTCCGGTGATTGCGAGGGTTTGTGTGGGTGGAGGACGGGACAGAAATATTGTTTGCCAACCAAATAACTCTTTCAGGCTGCAGCCCTGTACAGGGGCTGAGTGGGACTTACTTCTGAGTAGACAATAATAGAATTGCGCTGTCAGACAGTTCTAGCCTTTGCAGAACATGTAAATCCAGGCAAAATAAAAAAATTCCTTCCAGTAGCACCTTAAAGACCAACTGTATCTGAAGAAGTGTGCATGCACACGAAAGCTCATACCTAGAACTAACTTAGTTGGTCTTTAAGGTGCTACTGGAAGGAATTTTTTTATTTTGTCTTGACTATGGCAGACCAACACGGCTACCTATCTGTAAATGTAAATCCAGGGTTTAGAATGTGTTGGGATTAGAATAGAAAAAGCAGTTGTGTAGAGATGAAGTTTTGAAGTAATCAAAACCATGGTTTGCAAACACAGCTCAGACTATTGTTTCAGTTTCTGGTTTGTATTAGCCATGGTCTGCAGACATTAAACTCTGAGCTCCATAGAGATGGGGTTGGAGGGTGAAGAAAGGAATGTATTTTTTTTGAGGTTTGTAGGCCAAAATGGATAACAAGGTCTGAGTTTATGGTATTTTAGTGCTGCTAGCTAAAACATGTGCTAGATTCTTGGATGCCTCTCTGTGCAAGGCTATTACTGTTAAGCCTATTTGTGCTTTTACAAAAACACCCACAAAGGCTATGCAAAACTATGACAAGTAGTGCCTAACCCAAAATTGTTAATCAGAAGCATTTCAGGGTGTTTATTACCTGCTTTTTCAAGGTTCAGTATTTGTTCTTAATTAGTACAATTTATATGTACAAAAAGTCTCACTGAAACAAGGCCGGTCCTCCCTTTACAGATGGTCATTTATACTCACTACTGTCTCTGCCTTTGGAGCTGGGATAAAATCAACCTCAGTTAGATGCTGAAGACCACAAAAATTGCCAGATCTTTCATGCTTCCTCCACTTTGCCCGCTGATTCTGAAACCAGATCTATGTGTGGGGGAAGAGAAGAAATGAAATCAACCAAAAATATATTAGAAGAAATAAATGTGCCCACAACTGAGAATTGTTTATGGTAAAATATAGGAACTAAATGGATTTTAATTTGAACACCTGTAGTCACCATGGTGGCTCTCCCCATTGAAAGTGATATCTGTTAAAAAACTTAACATGAAAAGGGAATGGGCAACCTATAAAGAGCTGTTAACTGAAGTTGAAAATCAACTGAAACTGAAAAAAATTGATGATAAAAGTGCATATTAATGGACTGGTTACAATATCACTAACCAAGTAATATATTTAGGAATGACAAGGGGATGGATTTCAAGGTTCAAAAAAGATCTACTGGAAAACAATGATAAATTATTATCAAAAATGTAGAAACTACTGTTAGAATAGGATACTAAGGATGAAGAAGTCAAATTAGTAATTATAACACTGGGCAAAAGATATTGGGTATAACATACAACTTAACCCATGGGAAAAGTTGTGGAAGGAGGATTTAAAATTCACGGCTTGTTGTACGCTGAAATAAAACTATATGAAAATGATGTACCGTTGGTATTTGACTCCTATAAGACTAGCAAAATTGTATAAAAAACACTTCCAACTCTTGCTGGAAGTGTAAGGGAAAAGAAGGCACATTCTACCACATGTGGTGGACATGCAAAATAGCAAAATAATTCTGGGAAATGATATATATTGAATTGAAAAAAATTGTTTAAGACAACCTTTGTCAAAAAACCAGAAGCTTTCTTATTGGGAATAATAGGAGATGAAATACCAAAGGACTTGAAAAGACTGTTTATGTATGCGATGACAGCCACAAGAATGCTTTTCGCCAGAAATGGAAGGAAGAGAAAGTCCCAACCAAGAAGAATGGATAATCAAGATGATGGACTATGCTGAAATGACAAAAATGACTATGAAGATCAGACACCAAGATGATAAGAAATTCAGCAAAGAGTGGGAAAAATTTAGAGTACCTTAAAGATCACTGTAGATATTTAAAAACATTAGCAGGATTGTTATAACACTTACAATGTAGTTACAGATAGGTAGCCGTGTTGGTCTGCCATAGTCAAAACAAAAAAATTCCTTCCAGTAGCACCTTAAAGACCAACTAAGTCAGTTCTTGGTATGAGCTTTCGTGTGCATGCACATGTGTATCTGAAGAAGTGTGCATGCACACGAAAGCTCATACCAAGAACTGACTTAGTTGGTCTTTAAGGTGCTACTGGAAGGAATTTTTTTGTTTTGACTTACAATGTAATAAGACCAAAGTTAAAAATGGATACAAAAACGGATCTGAAAAATATGATTAGATGCAATAGACAGAACAGATAAATATTGGAAATGGGGGGTGGGGGGAAGTCCAGGGATTCAAGTAATCTCAGATGCACAAAAATTGAAAATCATTTAAATGTATAAGAACATTGTTAAAAAACAAAAAACAAAATATTTTAAAAAGAAAGAAATTAATTTGAACACCTGTGGAATTACAAATGGTGAAGACTGCTGGAAGGACTCATGAGGAACCCAAATGTAGGTGGATTTGTAGCTGGTTGATTGACTAGCTGAGATTTCTGCATTGTAGGTGGTTGGGGTAGATGATCTTCGAGGTCCCTTCCAACTCCACAATTTATTTATTCTATGATTCTGTGACATCTTATGAAAATTCAACCCTGCAGATTCACTGAGACCAAGATGCAAATGACATTTTTTGAGGTTTCATTCTTTTGATTGGCAATGAGCTGAGAATAAGTGTAGACTTCTTGACAGTGAATATATGCACATGATATTCACATCTGAAGGCTCTCTATCCCCCCCCCCCCAAAACTATGAAACCCTTGTGTAGGGGGGGGGGAAGCCTTGCCTGTGAAATGGCTCTTAGATACGATCATTTAAACAAGATGGAGAGATGTGTCTTCTCATCTAATCTAAGAATTTAAATTAAAAAACAAGTTTCGCTCTTGCTTTGCTGGGGGCTGCTTTGAAGAACTGCCTGGGGAAAATTGGGTTTGGAGTAAGCAATGAACTGTTTGCTGATTTTTACGCGCCATTCTGATAGTGAGCCAAGGTGGGTTTGTTTATCTCTACCTGAAAGTGGGACATGCTGGGGCTACTCTGGTCAGAACATTACCTTTTATCAAGCACATGACTTTGCAACTGAATACAAGCTCAAATATAATGAATTCAGCTACAAATGCAGGGCACTGGAGATTGCTTACTGGAAAATCATTTTTAAAAGTTATTTCTCAATAAAACTCACATGGTGATGAGAACAGGGCTTTGCCACTAAAAAGAAGAATCACGACACAAATGTTTATGGTGCGCAGGTTATAGTCATTAAAATATAACAATCTAGCGTTTCTCAACGTGAGCAGTCCCACGCACTGGAGGTTGCTAGGATTATCTTGGGGGGCACTAAGAGGCAAGGGGGGATGCTGCTGGAGGTGTCAATTGATTTTCAAACTTTGAAAAGCTGGTATCACTGGCTCATCCATTTTGTTGAATTACTTAAATAGTTTTGATTGGATTTTGAATAAATATGCAATGAATAGTTACTGTTGTGAATTTTATGGCATTATTACCTTCCTTAGTCGGCCATGCAAACCACTTTTCTGAATAATGCTTTTTATAGGGGGCACTGGGAGTGAATTGATAGAACCAAGGGGGTGGTAAAGGTAAAGGTAAAGGTACCCCTGCCCGTACGGGCCAGTCTTGACAGACTCTGGGGTTGTGCGCCCATCTCACTTAAGAGGCCAGGGGCCAGCGCTGTCCGGAGACACTTCCGGGTCACGTGGCCAGCGTGACATCGCTGCTCTGGCGAGCCAGAGCCGCACACGGAAACGCCGTTTACCTTCCCGCTGGTAAGCGGTCCCTATTTATCTACTTGCACCCGGAGGTGCTTTCGAACTGCTAGGTTGGCAGGCGCTGGGACCGTGCAGCGGGAGCGCACCCCGCCGCAGGGATTCGAACCGCCGACCTTTCGATCGGCAAGCCCTAGGCGCTGAGGCTTTAACCCACAGCGCCACCTGCGTCCCAGCAAGGGGGTGGTGGGAACCACTAATTTAGAAGATCTGAGAACCAACCTAATTAAAACAGATTGCCTGTTCCAATATATCCAGGCACGTGGATTGTAATGAATGGGAGGATTCCATCCTACCCATATTTACAGCCACACACTTTAGTTTGCTTCAGGCAGCAAAATGTATTGGACTGACCCTGCATCAGAGAGACAAATAATTTACCTGGATTCTGGCTTCTGGAAGATTGATCTTTGCTGCTAGCTGGTTGCGGATGTTAACATCTGGGTAGTGTGTCACGTGGAAGATCCTCTCTAGCTCTTGAAGCTGCTCTGCTGTGAATGTTGTCCTGATCCTTCGTTTCCCTTTCTTTTCGTCTGTACAAACAGAGGAATAGATATTTTAGGGGATTATCTTTATAAGACAGGGAAGTGTTTGAAGTTGATCTAGGGGGCAGCGGCGGAGGAAGCCACCCGGGTGCCTGGGGTGGCACAAGCCACCCATAGAGGCAGGGCACACCGTGGGGCCTTCAGAGTTTGCCTGCCTCCTCCCATTCAGTCGCCCTACAGCTGAGGGGGAGGCAGCTGGTGGACCATTTGGGCAGCGCAGAGCCTGTGCGCACCCAAGCCGTCGCATCTCTGCCAGGAGAGATGCATGGCTCAGGTATTTTGTCAACCTTGTCAGTGGTGACACCCAGGGTGACCCGCACCCACTGCACCCCCTTCCTCCGCTCCTGCTAGGGGGGCACCCTTCTCTGGAAAAGCAACAAACCACTAAATTCTGATTAAGGGGGGGGGAAGTGTATGGTTGGTTTCCTTTCTGAGAGGAGGGGGATTTATCCAATTATAGCCCCCCATCTTACAGTTGTCCAGCACAAAAGACCCAGGATGTATCTTCCTATAATTTGGCAAACTTTACACATCCTTGAGGGGCTACTGTGCCTAAAAATTTTAACCCCTTCTGTCAAAAGGATATTGATTTTCCAGTAGTGGAGGGGTGGGGGACAAAGAAGACTCAGATCCCCGAACTGAACTAGTCAGCCTCTGAATTGATGCAAGGGCCTGAGTCTTCTTAAGCTTAGAGATGTTTATTACACACTTGAAAAGCTGCTCCCAAGCAAAACCAGGCTGATTTACACATGATCAAATCAAGCCAAGTCTTGTGGCTATCTCACAATTCTACCAAGCACATCTCATTGCTTTTTTTTTTGAAAGATCAAACACATACGCATCTCAAGTAATTCATGTGTCACAACAAATCACAACAGGCTACTGAGGATGGCTAGGCTGAGATATAAAGCCTTGTTTGCAAGTGCTATATGTGAAGGCTTGATTGGGACCAAGTCTACAGTTCCTGTCCATATTGCCCTTTCCACCAACCCTGCCCCTAACAAGGGGGCACTGAGTATAGATGCCTGCAAAGTGGCATCTAATAATGAGCAGTTGCCCACATGTAGGTGGGCAGTCACAGTCTCAGCCACATATTAGGCACACTTTTATCACCTATTATGTTTAGCCTCAGTCACCTTATTACTAAACAACACAATCTTATAGCTGTAGCATTACAGCAAGTAGCAGGATGCACATGGTTGGTGGGGATAACGCTGAAGGGAATATATTCTGAGACGACAATCTTACAAGCTCAGATTTCAGTGTGGCTGCAAGTTAGGCAGAAATATAAGCATCCATCGTAACGAATACTGTCATCACAGGCTCATTTCAGAAGGAAGGGTTGATTGAATGAAGCTTATGTACCAGAAAGTTCCATCTCAAACCCTTGGACCTTTAAGTAGCGTATCAAAATACAGCTCATTAGATGCATCTCTTGAAGTTGCCTCAAGGAGCAAGTGCCAGTCACACTAAGTCTTGCGGACACTATGAGGGCAGTGATCAGAGATAAGCAAACATTTCCTTGGATGTGCATTAAAGACAGGAGTCCTGTAAGTTCCAATCTTGTTGAAACAAGTTGTTTCAAAAGAAAGTTCTGTCCAGTTTTTAACAAAAATCTATATGGGCTAGAAACTATAGGGGTCAAGAATGTTTTGCCACTTGAGGCAAAGCAGAAAATGGCACTCTTGCCTGCTCCTCTGCCCCCACTGCTGCTGCCTGAGGTGACTGGAGGCAGCCCAGGAAGGCCAGGGCATGCTGGAGGTGGTGGGAGACAAGTGAAGGAGGTGGTGACTGGTATGCTGCTGCCCCCCAGATCTGCCACCCCTCCCAGCTGCCCCCAACCTGAGGTATTCATTCTGATTTGCCTGTATGGTGTTTATAGGTTTCTCCATCAACCAGTCATTTATCCCACATTTTTTTTAATGTGTTAACCCACCACTTTCCTAATCAAAAAAGTATTTTTTTATAAAGTAGATCTGATTCACCAGAGTGCTTTGATCTACTTCAGTTGCAGAAACCTACATTTCCAGCATGAAGCTGAAGATTTCCCACAGAATACTGGCAGTGGCCATTGTCTGGAGAACAGATTGGCCCTTGGAGTACAGATGTTCACCACCTTGGGTGTCCTACTGCGGATGACTCTAACAGCGGTTCTCAACTTGTGGGTCCCCAGATGTTGTTGGACTACAACTGCCATCTTCCATAGTTAGCGAGGCCAGAGCTCAGGGATGGTGGGAGTTGTAGTCCAACATCATCTGGGGATCCACAGGTTGAGAACAGCTGCTCTAAAAGAACACTGTTGTTGATATTAAGGTAATCTAGGTCTTGCTGCTTCCTGCACTTGGTGTGACAAGCTGTTTACTGATGCGTTGCATATGGACAACAACACACAGAGTTTTTGAGTGCCAGTCCTGTTGAGAGCATTTTTTTCAAAGCTGGAACTCATCAAATTAAAAGAATAAAATAACCTGAGGTCAGCTGTGGACCAACAGAGTCTGAGTAGACTGGCTTTGATTTCAGCTCCAAATGAAATTGCTGCTGATATAGTTACAGTCAGCTAATCAAGAACTCGCCAGTAGGAAAGTGAGATGGTGCATTTTTGATTAAACTTAATAATTCTGTTTATGTTTCAGAGAGAGAGAGATATTTGGGTTTGGGAAGAGGAAGGGGAAGAAAGAAGTGGCACGTCTATGTTAGCATTCACCCCCACAAGGTGAAATTTTCTCTGACTGCAGCTCCGAATATTTGTAAGTGCCTTTGGGATTTCAACTTCGGAGATCCCACAGCAAACAACAGCGCTCAAAATTACAGTCTAATAAAGAATGTGGGAGGAAGATATAAGGCTAGAGAATGTTGAGCGTAACGCCAGATTTACAAATTTGGCTCCAGAATCCCTGGGGAAATAAGACACCATTTCTTTTTTGAAATGTTTCCATATGCAAAAGCTTGGGATGTTCAAATGCACTTTTTAAAAGCTGCAGGGAAGTCATTCAGAATAAAAGCTTAAGTGGTTTAGGAGTGCAGTTCCTTTTTTTGAATGTAGATCCTGAAACCTCTAGCAAAAGTCCCCATGCTTTCATGGAACAAAGAGCAACCTTAGCATGCTGTAGTATTTCAAATAGGCTCATCAGTTCCGCACAGATCTTTGGCTGTAGACAGACTGGTATGAAACAAAGTGGTCCCTAAGGTATTTCAGGCCTAGAGACCTCCAGGTCTCTTGGGACTCTCTCCAGGTCACAATCCTCACTGGTCCGGCTCCATGTCCCCCTCAATTGCTGTTGCTCATTTGCAATGTGTCCTTGAACTGTAATGATGCCTCTTGCCTGCCTAGATAGACACATGTGTGCAAACCTCTGACTTTTGCATGGCTAGAATATAGTCTACTGTATAGAGGGGAAAGTAACACCCATTTATCTGCTGTCTTTTATCACTGGCCTTCTCTACCACAGGAAGTCTACCATGGCCCTTAGCTTAGAAAAAGGTCCCCCACTTCTGCCCTGCTATGAGTTATCATATATCTATATATTGTGCTGGTAATGATGATGTTGCTGATGGTGAGGCCAGTTTTGGTGCTGCCAGCGATGGTGAAGATGACATCAGCTTTGCTTCTTCAAAAAGATGATCCTAATCACGGCCACTGGTGTCTGAATGGTGTGGCAAGGCTTTTTAAAGTGTTGGCCCTTCCGTGAAAGTACAGGTCAGCCAGTTCATTAAAAATATAAAAAAAGGATGTAACCATGCTGTGCTTCAGTGAAGCAAACCAAATTTGCTTGTATACATAAGGAGATATGTCTGCTCTGGGGCTTCTCCTCCAAGCCAAAGAGCTTGCTTTCCAATTTAAGAAAGCATGTGGAGAGACGACGAGGCGGGAGTATGGTGCTGTGGCTAATTTTTTTTATTAAAGGAGCTTCTCACCCCTTATTAAAAGGGACTAGTGTAGTCAGGGAGAATGGTTCTAATTGGGTACATACAAATTGCTCAGGGTACAGCCTTCTGCTACTGAAGCATAGCATTTAGCATCCTGCTGCTATCTGTTGAGGCATTGCAGAAATAGAGCAGCAGGATGCTGGTACATTTAAAGGCTCCATTTCATTTCTTTCAGCCCAAAACTTTCAGACAAAAAGCTGCCTTTACCCAGACACCAATCATAGATTGCTTAATTATTGGAGAGGAGGGCTGGAACAGAGAGTAAGCAGAAGGCCCCAGGCACTAAGAGCAGAGAATCATTCAACAAAAACAAATGAAAACAAAAAACAACAACATGAGAAGTGGGAATGGATATTGAGAAGGATTGGGAGCTCTCTGTCTCTTTCTCCCTCCCTTCCCCAACTCCTCCCTTCCTCATGCAAAGCTATGAAATGCTCACCATGTTTTGTGAAGGTCCCTGTTCACTGTGCTGAACCCAAATGCAGTGTGGAAGAAGATACCTTTGGAGGCCAAACACACCTTGAATTCATTGCCAGCAAGGATGTGCTGGCAACTGGTATGGTTGGAATGGATTTGCTTCTGGCAGATTTACAGCCACTCTCATCCTGGAAAGGATGGGGGCATTTGTAGAGAGGCTTCGGAGATTCCCAGTATTTAATAGTTTTGCGTCCTGCCTCCTGCTCCAGACATGACACCAGAGGCCATTACTTGAGAGGAAGAGAAGGACTTTTATTAAAGCAAAGTACGATATAGTTGCAACAGCAGCAAGAAAAGCTAATTCTGTCCCAGAGCACCTACAAACAGGACAGAGGAGTTAACCAAGCTAGGAACATGACCATAATTCCAAAGTCCAAGGTTAGGCTAAGAAGTTCAAAACTATATGAGAGCAGTGCAGTTGTCCCAACCAGTTCTCACGCCAACCCAGCAAGCTTTATGGCGACAGGAGGGAAAGGAATAGCAAGTTCCTCCCAACTTCCCCTCTCCTTTGGAGCAGTGTTGTGCACTGGGCCAAGTGGGAGAGGCCAATTGAATGGCCAGGGATGAAAGTGACAAAGACTAATCCTACTTGGGAATCTCCGCCCTGAACAAGGGAATCTTGCCCAAGGACTGCACCAAACTTGGGAGCTGTCCCTGGCTCTCCTGAGGATGCAAATATAGTCTTAGAATTCAGGGTTCAGGTCCATTTCACACATCAGATTGCAAAAAATGCATTTCTTTAAAAAATGCAGATTGTTGTGGAAATGGGACAAGCATCAGTGAATACATGTGGCATGAGATGGAAATAGACTAATTCAACCTTCCCTAGTTGTTAGGGAGCAAGATTGGGGAAACGATATTGCTCTCATGCCCTGTTGGGGGCTTTTGGCTATTGTAAGAAACAGAGGGTTGGACTAGGTGAGTCTTTAGTCTGATCCAGCAAGCCCCTTCTTGCATTTAACTAACAGCCTTGTACCTTGTGCTTGGGAATTCCAAGAAACCAAACAATCAGTGCAGTGCTGAAATTTGTGGTTATTATCAGTACAGTTATGAGAAGTTCATTCCACCATATTGATTCAAGATGGCACCCAACTATATCCAAACAGAAGAAAACCTGTTCCTTGATCTCAGCAAATGATATGCAAAATTTGGTTAAAATCAGTGCAGTTTTGAAAAGTCGAGTTTGCTGTCTTGATCAAAATGGCACCCAACATAAACCTGCTCTTTGATCTCAGATGAAAGCCTGCTCCTTGATCTCAGAAACCATCACACAAAATTTGGTTATCCATAGCAAACAGAAATAGCCCATACAGAGCTTGCCCAGGGCAGAAGTCTTGTGAAACTAAAGTTATAAACTAAAAGAAAAAGCAGCTGGTCCCTGACAGGGGGGCCCTGGTCAGCTTAGCCCAATGAGGCCTGGGGCTCAGTGTGCCCAGCTGCCCCACACCCTCTGCACAGACCTGGAACAGTCAACTTTCCAAAATATACAGCAGATGACACTTGTGTTTTTGAAATAGAACTATAGAATGAAGTTGGATTTATTATAGGTTTCTCTGTCAGACCATTTACAAGCTACCTGTTGCTATCTGTTGTTACTTGTACCTACAAAGCTCTACACATCAATCAGAGGCTCTTGCCTCTTTCAGATCTCTGTCTCAATCAGGTTTCCTGCTCCCTTTCCATTCCTGCAGTGTAATTTTGTCATTACTTCAGTATACCTGGCCTCTGCTCCTTACTGATATAAGATAAAACTCTTGTTAAAACAACAGATAAAAGGCATGCCCTCAATTCTTAGCCAAGGAATAATAAAAAACACACACCAAGAAATCAAATCCTTGGGCTGCAATGACGAGCTCTTAGATCAGTTTGAGAAAAGACCAATAAAACCACAAAAGATGTTAGAGAGGAAATGGTCAACAATGTTATTAATTTATAAAATAGTCCCATAACCAAGTGTCTATTAGCAGAAGCCCTACAGCTGTGATCATAAGTTTACCGAACAGCCTTATAAAATGTGACCTGCATATGTGAAATCCCAGGAAATGCACATTGCTTGGGTTATAGAGGCTGATCTGAGGGGAACTGGAAAGTCAGAGAAAATGTAAGAAGAGTCCTGCTGCATCAGGCCAAGGCTGCATCTAGACAATTGTCCTGTTTTCACAGTGGACAACCAGAGCCTTATGGAAAGCCTACAAACAGGACTTGAGTACAGTCTAACTCAGTGGTAAGGTATTGGATAGGAGTCCGAGAGCCAAGCTAATCATTACAGTAAGTTACTTTTTTTATTTATTTAATGTGCACTTAAAAAAATGCAGCCACAGGTTCAGATTGCAGTTAGGTCTAGGGTGGCAAGGGCTGGGGAGGAATGTTGAATAGCAGCCATGTTGGGCAGTTAGGTTTGGGAAGGCAGGAGTTCAGGAGATAAAGCTGAACTCTTTCCCTCCTTACTGTGGTCCCAATGAAAATCACCCACCTCCTGCAAATCTCTCATTTTATCCAAATATAATACATCACACCATAGTGGGGAAAACACCAGGTGACCAATGTGTGCCTGCTCAGTCTGCTGACCAGGTGTTGTTAACTGCGGATGGGTAACTTCAAAGTTCCTTTTTATCAAATAATGGAGACATTTAAACAAGACAGGAAAATTGGCTTTCAGGTGGAGAAATCGAAACTAGAAACAGAATTGTTAGAACCCAATACTAAGAATTTATCAAGAATGTACAATTTGTTGCTGAAGTGGAATACAATAGATGAGACTGTTAAATCAGCTATGATTAAATGGGCACAGGACATAGGTCAAAATATTATGTTCGCTGTCTGGGAACAGTTATGGACCACCGGTATTAAATTTACGGCATGCAATGCCTTAAGAGAAAATGTTATGAAAATGATTTACAGGTGGTACATGACCCCAGTCAAGCTTGCGAAGATTTACCATTTGCCCAATAACAAATGTTGGAAGTGTAATAAGACTGAAGGGACCTTCTTCCACCTTTGGTGGACCTGCCCAAAGATTAAGGTCTTCTGGGAAATGATCTATAATGAAATTAAGAAGGTACTTAAATGTACTTTTCACAAGAAACCAGAGGCATTTCTCTTGGGCATGGTCGACCAATTGGTGTCAAGGAGGGACAAGACCTTTTTTATGTACGCCACCACAGCAGCAAGAATTCTTCTAGCAAAGTATTGGAAGACACAAGAACTACCCACACTGGAAGAATGGCAGACGAAAGTGATTGACTTTATGGGATTGGCAGAAATGACTGGCAGAATCCGTGACCAAGAGAAAGAGACGGTGGAAGAAGATTGGAAGAAGTTTAAATTATATCTTAAGAACTGTTACAAAATTGAGGAGTGCTAAAATGTCAAGGGGAGGGAAGAGGCAGAATTACAGCTGAAATTGTTTGATGATTTAAGGTGAAATTGAGAAAGATAATAAGATTAAATTTAATTGGTAAAAAGGGTTGCTGAAAAACTGTAAAACAAGGATGCAAAAAGGGTGAGGTATGGGGAAGTCCGAGAAAGGAGGTTTATGAAAATGAGGTTAAGAAATTATATTTGTGTGTTTGTTTGTATTTGTTGATGTTTGTGTGTTGTTGTTGTTTTGTTTTAATTGGAAAATTAATAAAAATTATTTTAAAAAAAATCAAAGTTCCTTTTTATGATTTCTTTAAATCAGACTTGAACTGGACAACCCCTCAACAGAGGACACCTTTGAAAATAGAGGACTGTCCTCTGAAAAATAGGTTGCATGACCACTCTGCAGCTCAGTGGTACAGCATATGTTTTACATGGAAAAAGCTCCAGGTTCGATCCCTGGTATCTCCAGGCAGGACAGACTCATGTCTCTGTTTCCTGATGACAATACTGAGCTAGACAGAGCAAGGGTCTAACTTGGTACAAGACAGCTCCATATGCCAGTTTCCAGCTTCTGATCAGATTGGAACCAGTGCTAACAATTTGTGTCTTGCTAGTGATAGATGTTTTGAGCACTGCCCTGCCTTGAGATAGTTTTCCTCAGGATGGAAATTCTGTAGATTCTGAACTACCCAGTAACGCTGCCACATTCACAAACTGAGGAAATAAGCCTAGAACCCCTACTTCCATGTGATGATAGGCCTGGTGGACTTGAACAGGAGGCCTGCTAGACAAAAGGAAGAAGCGGTGACCCTAACCTGGTGACTTCCAGATGTTTTCAGCTACAACTCCCATCATCCCCAGTCAGCACTGTCCTAAGAAATCAGGGGTAAAAATGTACTCCGAAAAGCTCTTGCAATGAGTCCTAGTTTTTCATCTGACCCTTCTGACTGACAATACTAAGATCCCAGTCTCTTCAGCTCCTTTCTAGTCTCATATTTGCATAAGCTTTTAAAACATGAGTAGGAAAATGTTAACTTTCTCTGCACCCTTTAGAATATTCTCTTTGAGGAAAAGGGAAAGTGGAGCAGGTGAAACACAGAATGTTGGGCGGGGGGAGGTCTTTGGAGCCAGGATGACATTTTACTTTGGTAAATGTAGCATTTGACTTCCAGAAATTGTGACATTTTAGCCTGGCGCAGGCTGAGAGAAATGTTACTAATCGGGAGAGAAATGGCTTTGAGGTTTGTTTCAAATTGCCTTGGCTTCAGCCTTTGCAGCAAGATGTAAGATAGGATGCTTGAATTCACTTCTGGAAGCCTTAGTTCAAAGTAATGACTGAAAAGTCAGACTGAAAGCCAGATGCAAATTTGGGAGCCTAGGAAAAAAATGATACAATAGATCTTTTGTTACTGGAGTACTATTTGAAGAAGATTTCTGCTTCATGCAACTCTGCTGAAACTGCTCTCAGGCCATTAGCTGCAAAGGTGATGGTGGAAAGGAAATACACCAGTTAGCCCTGCTATGGAAGCGATGACTCCACATGTGGGAGAAGGCCCAGGCTTGACTGAATGAGATTTCCCCCGAATGCATTTTTGGACAGTTATTATTATATTTATTATATTTATTAAATTTGTATACTGCCCTAAACCCGCAGGTCTCAGGGCGGTTCACAGGGGGAATTCAATTCAGTCTGCATTTGAAGCCAAATCTATCAATTTCATACTTTCTGAAACAATTTGGGAAGCGAAATATAGCCATCATTTGAAATTCATGCTTATCCGAATTCTGCAATGTAGTTTTCCAACCTATTGGTCAACCAATGTTTACAAAAATGCTTATATTAGGAAAAAGTGCATAAAAAGGAACACAGCACTGAAAAGAATGTACAAAGTGAATTACATGAGAAAAAGTCACACTAAAATTCCGATAATGTTCATGAGGATTTTATAATAAAAAAAAAACCAGAAATCGCTGCAGAAATGTGGAAAGCTGAAGTTAATATTAGACAAATGAGAAATTTAGAGAATGGAACTTGACAGCTCATTCCATCCCTACTTGGAAGTGTAGGAAATCCCTGATCTGCCTTAAGGCACCTTGTTAACTGCGTGATCTGACTAGGAAGCACACTAACTTTCCCTGAATCAATCTGATTCACTTCATAATTTGGGCTGCATGGAGTCAGCGAACAGCCTTAATAAATGGTGGGAAATCACAATTGTTGGTGGGTCTACACCACAGTGGTGGACCTTGGGGTCTCAAATTTCAATGGCGCCCTATGCAAAGCCTGAGGCATCTCCGAGGCTCTGCACTCCATGGATCCGAACTGGTTGCATGCCCCTAAATCTGTTTCTGTCTGCTACATGCATAAACTGCGTAAAACAGATATTTCCTTTTGCTATAGGATATCACGTACGTGTTTTGTGCATGCCCTTTTTCTCAACAGGGAAGTAAGTTTTTTTGCAGCAAAATCATCTCGTTTGGAAAAAACAGCTCTAGATTAATCTTGTCATAGATCATAGAAGGATTTGATGTTTAATGTTTTATTATGTTTTTATATATGTTGGAAGCCACCCAGAAGTAAACATTCACAACACTAGAAATCACCTCAGGTCTTCCAGTCTTAGTTGCTAATTACAGTGTTTTCACACTGCACAGCCCTTCCTAAAGAATTAGCAGTTGTTTGTCTTTGTGTATGTTAGCACAGGGCCTTTTCACTTCCAAGCATCTCATCTTTTTGAAATCTCAGGCTGACAGTTTTGCAATTTTCATATGGAACAAAGTGGCTTGAAATTTCAAATTTCAATTCATTTCATAGTGTCGGGATGTGATGTCAGGACACCCCTCCCCCGCTCCATTCTTTTCCGTTTCACCTGCACTTGTACATATATTGTAGGGTTGCCAGATCAAATATTTAACCAAAAGACCAAAATTTTGGCTTCATTGTATGAAGTTTGTCAAAGTTCTCAAGTAGAAGGGATGCCACCAATGCATTTTCATGTTGGGAAAAGCTGCATCTGTTGAACCTCTGCCAAGCGCACTTCTGTTAAAGGTGCAACATCGCAGCAGCCCTAGCCAGGCCAACTTATTGCAGTGTTTTGCCGACTGGAGAACACATTTGAATTCCACCCCTCCATCATCTTGCCCAAAGGGTTATACGTTAGTATCATAAATAAAGTAATTTTGAATGCGAAGATATTAAGCATGATGATATTAAGTCATGAAATAAATTGTGGCTGGTGGCTGTCTTAAGCAATCAAACTTTGGAGTCATGCAAGGGCATAAGAGGATCAAGGGCATAAGAGGATCAAGGCTCATATAAGTTTCATAAACTAGAAGCAGCGGTACTTACTTACCCTTAGCCGTTTCTGAAATTGGCTCTGTTCTGAGGATTTGAGCATCCTCAGCGTGGTTATTGGAGATCGTCGTCGTGCGTAAGCAGACCTCCCTGGATTTTCTTTTTAAGATCTCTTCAATAGAAAAATGTAGGATGGGCCTCTCCCCGTTATCACGTTCCTTTGAGTCACTCATCTTTTTTTCCATTATGAAGGTGGAAACGCAGAGTCAAATTTATATATGATGATATGGAGAATATACTGTGTATACCACAGTCTTGCTGTTGTTCATTTTATGCAAGGAAAAGGCAAATAAATGTTGATTTCTCTCTCCTTGCTGACACCTACTCAGACTAATTCAAAAAATGGGAAGAGGAATGAAGCCCACTTTCTCTTTTGGATCCCTGAAATCTGCTACAATATTTAGAAAAAAAAATTGAGTCAGAAGTAACAGCATGACAACCAAATAGAAGCAGCGTGTGCAGCCCCACCCCTATCAAAACAACACCCCCACATTTAAATTTCTAAGCCTCTTCATACATCCACTCTCATTGTAATCCCAAGAGGAGGAGTGTTCTTCTTAACAGTTCGAAGATCTTGCTAGAAAGACCCACTAAAGAGAAGCTTAATGTAAGAAAGAATTTAGAAATGATTACTTTCCTTTTTATTCTTTCCAAAGAGATCAACAAACAAGAACCAGCACGTTCTTCTTCGACCAATAGGCGGTATGGCACTTGAAAAAGCAATTGGAGTAAATATAATTTTCTTCAAGGTTATTTGGGAAGTCTTTGAAAGTCTTGAGCATAAATAAACAAGCTTCTCGGGACCTTCATACTACTTATCCTTTCTGAAATGATTTGGGAATTTTATCTTCTGTCAAGTTTTACAACTGGCAAAAAGTCCCAAAACTGCTGCTTTGCAAAAAGCTTTTGCCAAAATGGCAATAACGAAAAATAAATATATAAAAAGATTCCTAGAATGCCTGAGCAAATGGAAGAGTCATTTCCCCTGCTGTTAATACTTCGACAGATCTTGCTTGAAAAACATCCCAAAGGTTAGAGAATCCTCTCCGTGTAAGCTCCATGAGGAAGAACTTCAGAGGCTCATCTTCCTCTCCCACTCCTTTGGATTTCTCTTGTTGTTTTTAACACATTTAAATGAAGTTTTGTACATTCCGCTAAGATTCCCCTCCCCACCTATGAAAGTCAACTCCCTTTTTGGTTGGCTCTTCCCTTTGGTTCCTTTCATTATCTTTATCCCACAATTGTACTGACAGACCATTCTTACTTGTCCAATTACCTGATATCCCATCATATGATTCTTTGTATAGCTTAGGCTGAAATTACTGTGTAACCAAGGTGGCAATAAAACTCACCTGACAAGATGAAAGACTTCTGGCGTTTCCCAAGGGCTGGTAAAGTTAGCTGCCCAGGGACAGTAATTATGGTGGAACACCAGCATGTCAGGCAGAATAAAATGTGTATTTTCAATTAATCTAACATCACCATCCCATGCTTTGGGTGGATTTTATTCATAGAGAAGTATGCACAGGTTTTTACCCTGACAATGCAGTCCTGTGCATGTCTATTTATAAGTAAACTGCATTCATTCCAACGAGGCTTATTCCTGACCTGAATAAGTGGGCATAAGATTTCAGCCTGAATGTACTAATCAAAGTTCTATTCTACAAAGCAAGATAGGCTATTGACTATCTTTCAGACTGATAACTAAAGTAGCACCAATTCTTTATCAGTTCTTTGCAGATAACTTCATTTGGAATTTTATGTTTTAACTAATCTTATAAGCCTCCTCACATAATAGCATAATCTTATGCATGTTTACCCAGAAATAAGTACCTCTGAATTCAATGAGGGCTCCTTACGAGTAAGCGTCTATAGTATTGCAGCCTGGGAGCACAATGAATCACCATCATCATCCAAGAAGAAGCAATTTAGGTCAAAAGGCAGGATTTAAATAGTGATAATAAAGCCAGGCAGACCCAAGAATTTGCAGAAGTCCCATTTTGTTGAGGTCCTGTTTTATTGTGTATTGCAGTTAATCTGATTCTGTTTATATGGAACAACTCTGCTGTCAAGGTATTTTACAGACCCCTTTGAATAAATGCAGCCATTGTCCCTCGCACTGGGTTAACCTACAGGTGAGGGTCACCTGGCACCTTCATTACATATCTGTAGGTGCCAGGCGAAAACATTTTTCTATAACCAGGCCTTTGATTGATTAAACATTCTATGGCTTTCTAAATGTGTTTGGGGAGGGGTTATTGGCTTGGTTTCTTCACAGGATTACTTCACAGAAGCCGGTAATCCTGCCAGCAATCATCTCTCTGTTTAATTAATAAGGCACTGCAAATTCTCCCCTTCCCTTCACAGCAGCTCTATTCTCATTAAGAAGAGGCTGCCATGTAGGTGGATGAGGAACAGCTATACCTGCTCCCTGCCATCCAAGAACATATAATCTACCCTTACTTTCCTTTGCAGAAGCTTTTTGCCCTCTCCATTTTTATGATCCATGACCTGTTGTAAAGGCCAAGAATAAGGACCCTTGCAGCCTAAGCCCCGTTGCTGATGCTCTATCAGTGTCTTGTTTGATGTTTATCTTGCTGCCTTTATCTCATTCCCTTGGGAGACAAGGTATCTCATCGCTCTTTAAAAAAAATAAATGGCATTTTTAAAATTGTAAATCAGAATGCAAGCAGAACAAAAAGATAAAGAGGAAAAACTAAGAGGAAAAAACTAGATCCCCCCCTCCTTCACAAGAAAAAAAGAAGCCATCACAATTTTACATATTTAGGTACATATTGTTATAAGAATTTTAAGGTCACACTCTCTCTCTCTCTCTCTCTCTCTCTCTCACACACACACACAAATGTTCATAAATGTACCAATGTCTGGAGCAGCACAGACCTTCCTGAAAGCATTTTGACTCCCAAACTGACCAAATGTTTTCTCTGCAAGGAGGGAGGGGTGAGGGAACTTTCCCATTGTCTCAGGGAGTGGGTAATAGTAATCACCATTTCAAAGGAGTGGGCAGACTACCAGGAAAGGCAATCAGATAAGGCATTATCAGAAAACCTGCCAGACAGGAAAAACAACACCACTCAAATTTCTGTATGATTTTTGTGGGGGGTGGTCTTGGGTTACACCCCTTCTGTGATGTATGTATGATGTATGGAGGGGTGGTCTTGCGCTCCAGGGCAGGGAATTTAAAATGTCTATATAAGGGCAGGCAGACCTTTGTTTGGGGTCTTCCTTCTTTCCTGCGTGTGAGGGAAGCACCCTGTTGCAACAGATCAATAAAGATCAGGCTTACTAGCTGCTTTGCTTCTCAATATTCTCTGGTTGGCCTCTGTTATTTTCTCCTACCAATAGGGAACCCACGTAAGGCCTCTATATGGGCTCTTGAATACCCCATAAGGGAAAAAGGGCAGATTTTGTTTACAACAGAAAACATACAGACAATTCAGCAAGTCCCTAGGGAAGTGAAAATAAATAGTCTTAGAGTTCAACACAGCAGTACTGCTTAAAACATAGCCCATTCGTCATTTCCTTCCGTTTAGGTGCAGATAGATATTAAAGAAGAGTAAAATAAGTTAGTATGGCTAAAGGTGAGTATATGCTGACAGTGGTGAGCAACTATGCTCTACTGTGTTAACTACAGAAAGCTGAAAACAGCTAGCATTGCAGTCTTAATATCAACACATGACTCCATTTGTCTGAAACAAGTAGAGCCGGAAGCAACAAGGGCCTTGGTTATCACTGAAATGTTCATCTAAAGACAAATGTAAAACATCTAAGGAAGGAGACATCTAAGGAGAAACATCTAAGGAAATAAATATTTTATTTTTTGTAGGGGTGACAAACCTGCGGCCCTTCTGATGTTGGAATCCAACAGTCATGATCCTTGACCATTGATGATGGTTCCTAGTATGGGGCTGTCCTCTACAGAGTAACACACAAAGCCACTCTGTTTGTTACCCTGTAAAACAGCAAATGTTTGTGCAACCTTTCCTCGGGAAACATAAAGGAAGCACATAAAGAGAGATCTAGGCTTATTAGTCAGCCAGTATGTGAACAATCCATGATTATTTAAGGACAAAGAATTAGCATCTTCCTCAGCAAACACTTCCCCAATATGCGTGCTCCTCTCCTCTGGCATTGAAAAGGAGACTGTGCTTAAGAATACTTCATAGCTTGATAAAACAGCTGGGAATCTGGCTTCAGGAAAACAAGTCTGCCAACTCTGGCAGTCAGTCTACAGATGCCCATGTTCTTTATTGCGATGCATGCTTGCTGTATGTTTAGACAAACTGAGTGGAGACCCTTTTTTTTAGCATTTCATTGCAGACCCACTTGAAGCGACCCCTCCGGGTAGCAATGGCTAGTCTATGAAGGTGTACAAACTGGACAAGACAATGTTCTGGCCACAACTATATTGCTGTATGGGAAAATCTGAACCGGAAGACCAATTGTATATCGAGGAGGTAGTGATTCTGACATGGTTACCCTTCCTCCCTCTGTTCCTTCCCCCTCCCTGGCAGCTATTAAGTTTTTGAAGGTGTGAGAACCTTCTCTGATGTCCTAATCAGTTGGGAGGAGGTGAAGCCCCCCCCCCCCAGTTGTCTTAATCAGTCTGGGAGGTTAGTGCTGGGAACCTTCTTTAGTGTTGCAAATAGTTGTTGGAGGGTGGAGCATTAAAAAGAGGTGGCTATCTATAAAATCAAATGGTTTGAGCAGAGTGATTTAGAAGCTCATGCATGAACTGATTGGCTGCAGGGCCATGCAAATTAAGGCTACCTGGGGGAGTCACTTCGCCACTTCTTGAGGGTTTCCAAGTGGCAGATAGTTCATATCTGGTATGTATATATTGCTTGATGTTTAGGAATAAAAACTTCTTCACACTCACTTGTGGTTTGTATTGGTTCTGAATTCCAAACAGAAGACCCACCTTTGGCAAGACAATTGCTTCCAGATGTAGGTCGGTTTTGGCTTAGGCACTGGATGTATCTCCCTTTTCAGCCTTCAGGTGGTGGCTGACACATGACAAGGTCGAGCCTTGGAATATGGGTCCTCCACAAGATGTGGATCTACTGGGGTGGCCCTCCCAAGTCTCTGGGGGAAGCTCTATGGCCCATCTGCTGCACATGATAGAATCTCCCAATGCCCTTTTGGTTAAAAATAAAATAAAGTCACCTTGCCTGCCTTCTTTATGTTCAATAAGATGTTATGAGTTCCAGTTCTCCAACTTCCACGTCATGTGTAGTTTGACCCTGAGACACATCATATTTTCACAATGATAGTTTTGTGTCCTGTTGGACTTTAGGCTGTACCTGGGCCAGGTTTTTTTTTAAAAACTTTCTCAAGTTTAATGGCTGCCGACAATCTACTCGACAGCTCATTCAGCCTTCCCTTGGGATTTATTACCCCCATTGTCTCTGTAAAATGTCCCAACGAGCCTGTAAATTAGAAATATTAATAGAATGGCACTGTGGGTTTAAACCAATAACATTTATTGTGCTTTTTATGGCATAATTATTATCAATTGACATTTAAGGCAGTCTTGTAATCCATCAAGGTGAAATGGCCTCAAAAAGCTATTACTTCATGATAAAATAATAACAATAATAATTATTGTGTGGTAGGGAGAGAGAGGAAAATGTTAAATGGTTTGAATCTAGATAATTGATTATACACTTTTGGTGATGGCTTCCAACCACTGCAGTTGTTGATCGGTAAGAAACTAATTTACGCTGGGATGGTGAGAATTTCCCTTTCCACGCTCATTGTTCAGCAGAAGTATAATTCAATTAAATTGGGGCTCTTTCTCAATCCTTGTCATTTCATGTACATTCTGTTTTCAAAGGTCTTCTTTTTGGCATCCCTGACCCCATGGCCAGCTTTGCAGGGCCACCTGGACAGTTTTGTGGTTCTTGGTGCAGGTGTGATGCTGTTGGATCTGCTGCTTTCCCATGCATGTGTGTATAAAGCTAGGGGCACTATGCAAGAATTATTACATGCATAGACTACATGTGAAGATTCTCACCTGCAGCTCCACTTTGTCCTGGAATCAAGCAGAATGACGGGTGTGCTTCATTTTTCTTACAGAGGGATAAGGGAATAGAGATCAGCTTGGGCTTTTCCTGAGTACCTCTTTGTCAGGGACTGGACAGTGGAGGAGGAAAGGTGGAGATCACCTCTCCCTCCTCCTGAACTTTCCAGAGAAGAGGAAGACAGTAGAGATTTGCAACAGTGGTTTGTGGGAGGGCGTAGCTCAGAGGTAGAGGAGGAGAGAAGCTGGGAAATAATGGGAGAGGAGCAGGAAGAAGAAGCAGCACCAGGGGAGAGACAGCTGACAGACTCAGTGTCTTTAGAAACATGCCAGACCCCCCTCTCGTAGAACCCAGTGGGCATTGAAAGTAGGAGAGCAGAGAGCTCAGAGGCAGATCAGCCACTGTAGGAATGACGTATAATGGGAGAGACAGAGGGTGTGGGGTTTCACTCGGAGCAATGCCATTACTACAAGAGGCACCTTTTCCAAGCCTCTCTCTGTGAATGCATTGAATAAAAGACTTGGTAAGAACTCTCCTTGTTTATCTAATACTTGGCTGCCTACCATGGGAGGGATCAGATTCTCTGAAGTCTGACACTCCTCCTAATTCCAAGCTCCCTCTGGCAGAGCTTATTTCTGCTTCCTGGGGCTCAGTCTCACAGGTCTTCTGGTTATGGCTTGCTGCTGGACTTCTCAACGTCTCACTCCGGAAGGATTCCTTCCTTAAGACCTGGCCTCACACCACTCCTAGCTAACGGAGGAATATCATTTTTGTAGTCAGTGCCCAAGGGAACCTGTGGAAGATTGGCGGGGAAAGTTGCAGACACTTTTTGCTGTCCCAAGCACACTGCAGACAGTATATTGACACAACCACAACCACTGAATTTAGACTGGCATCCCCTTCAGCTCAGCTTAGAGTCCTGGGCCAATGCCCAGCTCACCCCAAGGCTGGCCCTGTTCAGGTGCATCAAACTCCCAGGACAAATAAGAATGAACTTTAGCAATTTGTCCTGCTCATGAATGTCTCTCTGTGTGTCTTTCTGTGCATTTCACTTCCAAATGCAGACAATGCGCCATCATTTCAGTCTGCGCAGTTCAGTGTTATGTCAGCCTGGCAAGCTGCCAGTGAAAGAAAGCAATACATTGACGTCCAGCAAAACAGGTGCAGGAATTTCATTTCTCAAAGCCTGAATCAAATAAAAGCAGCATGTTGCAAAGAAAGAGCCATGGAGAGGGCAGAAGAAACTCCTTTCACATGCAGGCTTCTTCCTCATATGCCTCCCTATTGTGAGGAACGTGCTACATTCATTTGTTTTTGATTCAAGCTGCCCTTCCTCCCTGCTGAGCTTCACTCTCCCCGGACTCTTCTTGTAGGTGCTCACGGAGGAACATGGTGAATAATGCAAGATTTCTGGACGCTCAGTGCTTGGAGTGGTTTCTTTCTAATGGTTCCAGTTGGATTGCCCGCTTAATCCATTCCAGAGGGAGGATGGCTTTAATGTGCCCTCCTGCTTGAGGCAAGTCATGAATTCTGTTCTTGTTGTATTGCTTTGCTCATGTTTATCCCAAGGGGACCTATTAAGTGGCTTCCTTGCCTTTGCTCCCCAGAGACAACCAGAATGCTGAATCAGGAAAGGGCACAGATAGCCAAAGATCATTGCTACTCAGGAAATCTTAGGGATGCCTAATGGAAACACGGAGACCCTATTCTAGATACCTCTGGAGATGTGTACTGTAAAGGAAAGAGAATGAAGGCTCTGCAGTGCACCCTGTTGTCTGCTTCCCAGTTGCTATATATGAAACAGTAAGAGTTGCTTCTTATTGAATAAGACCAGGGTCATCAAATCTAATACTTAGGTTTAGGTTCATTCCATTTATCCATTGCTTCCTACTAAAAAAGTCCCCAAATGCCTTAGAATCATAGTAAAAATAAATAAATACCATAATCAAATTATGAAAACATGTTAAGAACATGTTTAACAAAATAATAATGATAAATCAGAAATGTTGTTGATGCTGCCCAAATACCTAGGAGAACAAAAGATGCCTTTGCTTGGTGCCAAAAGAGTGACAAGGTTGGGACCAGATGGGCCTCCTTGGAGAGTGCATTCAACAACAGAGAAGGCACTAACAGGCTACAGTTTTCCAGACTCCAGGGCAGAGGCTTTTCTTATACTGGTTGCCTTCATAGACTTTGGTTGGTGGAGAGGGAAGCTGAAGTGGTGGCTTTAGAGAAGCCTAGAAATCGTCTTAGTTCATGGAAAGGACAAAACACGAAGCTAACAATCAGGGCTGTTTGGTCCTTCCTTCTAGCCTACAGTAGAGTTGTGTGGCAATGGATCTATTGCCCTTGGTCTAATATTATGCAGATGATAAGGGCAGAAAAACTGTGTGTGTGAAAAATAGAGAAAGAAAAGGGAAAGATAGAGAGAAAAGGCTCTTTTATCACCCACCTTTGCTCTGGCCCCACCAACTCCAGGTTTCCCAGAAATAATAGAACTATGTGCAAATGATCATTTTGAACCTGAATATGGGAAGAAAAACTAAAGGAGGGTAGGAGGGATTATTCCACCAAATTCTCCTGTTTTTCAGATGTAGGGCTCTCCATTTGCAGCGGCAGTAGCCTAGCTGCTTTCTTTGGACCTAAACCATTTTTCTTCTTGTTGTTATGTCAGCATCTATGTTGGCAGCCTGTCCACCATTTTGTACCCACACTTCAGAACTCCCTAGTTTCTTTTAGCTTATTGTTGATTTTTTTTTAAGGTTCAAAATAGAGAAAATTCTTCAAAGTGCTCTTTTTTTAGGTGGAGATTGTTAGTGAAGAAGAAGAAGAAGAAGAAGAAGAGGAGGAAGAGGAAAATCTCAGAAATTTTCTCAGAAAAACATGCCTTCTGATGAAATTTCTTCCCAGTTCTTAAGAAAGAATATGCTTCTTAACAAAGAACATGCCCATGTCAAATCACCCAGCGATATGTTAGGAATAATGGCTCCCAGACAGTGAGAACACTATATTGAAATATGGCAGGAGTCTTGCTTGAATGCCCCCCCCTCCATTCCAGGCTACCTAGATTAGCTGGATCCTCACTGAATAGGACTGCAGCTTAAGACAACTTGATTAGGTTTACAGCAGCTGTATGCAAGTCCTTTTCGCAACTGCGCACACGGCTTAGAATTTTGGTAATTGCCTTTCTCGACAGCTAAGTAAATTCCAAGCAGGGGTGCCCCTCTCTCTGCCCAGTTTGTTTAAGAGATGTAGTGATTGAAATTAGTTCTCACTGTACACAGCAGCCACCTCGGTTGGATGAGTCTCCCATCGCAGCTCTGGAGCTACTTAAGCTAAAACAATAATTTCTCCCGCAGCCTGACATAGCAAAACAAAATGGGGCTAAAAGCAACAAGGCTTTGTTTATGTCCCCAGCTGTGCTTCTCTCAAGGATGCCTTGTGCATTTTTGCACAGACTATTACTGACAAAGCCTTCTCCAGCTACCCGTAAGAAAGGGATGTGGCGGCGCTTTGTCATGCCACGAGTGCAACATGCTGGAATTGACAATCCTCTGCACACTGCAAGAGTCTCCAGTTGCAAAAACTCAACTTTTCCAGTGCTGTGGCTGGCCTGAACTGGAGGTGAGGTGGGAGGGAGGCAAGCTGGCCACACAGATATCAGACCCTTTCCAGGGACATCCCTGATTTAGAGAAGTCATCCTGGTTTCTGATTTGATCCCGGAATGTCCCACTTTTCCTTAGGATGTCCCTATTTTCATTGGATAAATGTTGGAGGGTATGGAGTTATCTGACCCCCAAGCTGTCTGAAGGCAATCCTGTATAGGGAAGTTTTTGTTTTTTAAAAATGTTTAATGTTTTATTATGTTATTACATATGTTGGAAGCTGCCCAGAGTGGCTGAGGCAATCCAGTAAAATGTGTGAGGTATAAATAGTAAAATTATCATTATGGAATGGGACGTCCCTATTTTCATTGGAAAAATGTTGGAGGGTATGAGATATACTATTTAAGAAAAGAAAGGGTTCTTTTTGTTTGTTTGTTTGTTAGTTAACCGCCATAAAGGAGCACTATAAAAAATACTGGCTTCTGACTGCTTCACTGGGAGAGCTGGGAAGCAAAGCTCACTCCATTAGCTCTGCTGCGACAGGCCAGATTCTTCAGGTTTTCTTTCCCCTCAGCAGTCATCTATTCTCCCAGAATGTTTCAGTGGGAGAGACAGGAAGCAGGGCTCATTGCATTGTATGTGAGAGTTTTAAAAAATATTCCCAAAATGAATATATAACTGGTAGCCAATAAAACGTACAATAATGGCTACATGATCTTATGTGGCATACAACATTTTAGTACAAACACAGTGTGAAATCTCATATAAAACTGTTCTGAGCTTTAGCTGTGCTGGCTAAATATGTCTTACAGCTCCTGGTTATGCCACAAATACTGTATATTATTGCTCGAAGCCTTGAAATCTAAAAGACAAACAATGACTACAAAGGCTGTGCTCTGAGTGGCTTGCCAAGAGATGTGTGGGAGAAACCAGGCAGCAGCAACAAGGCATTCCCCATAATGTCTAGTTAGACCTTGGACTATTTTTTTTAAAGACTTTTTGTTATTAGGACCACTAAGCTGCAAACATGTAGCTCTTGTCAAGTGTCATCTGCTCTTCCTGCTTATTCGGTAATAATAATAATAATAAAAACACTCTCTCTTCCTCTTCTCTTTCCCTTGTTACACTCATATGCTTTGGGAGAAAAAACATGAACAACAAACCTCTTGCACAGCAGATGGCAAATTGGGGTGCTGGCTGGCAGAAGTGGGGAGCAGGGAGTGGCCCCACTTCAGAGGAAAGCATGTCTCTCAGGGCCACACTACCCATGACATTATATGTGTATTTGCTTCTTTGTTTTAAAATATAATTTGGACCACCATGGTCAGAGAAATAATGGGATCAGACCAGGGGCAGAGTGGGAGTTTAACCCTTTCCCCTTCCGTTGCAGCCCTGAGGAAAATCCTCCAGTGTAGATTGCCGTTGGGAAGAAATTCCTTTTTGGTATCAGTGTGGGATTTCCTCCTCCCACCCCACTGTGAATACCAGTTTCGGAAGTGGGAGTTTCCACAGGATCCCAGCAGGGGAGAAAGGGATTAAATCCCACTCTCCATGCACACTGTGGTCCCATGAATTATTACTCCCCTCCTACTTTAAACAAAAGGACAGATCCTGCATGTTAGATACAAAGACGCACGTGTGATATCATGTGCAGTTTGGCCATAGGAAGTGTACGATTAGAAGCATAACTGCCCTTTTCGTTTATGAGGTTCATTATCTGTGAGCCATCACTCACTTCAGCACCCCTCCCCACTCTGCCCACTTTCCACTTAGCGGCTCATTTACCACTCAATCTGTGATTAATTAAAACAGAATTTAAATAAATATGCTGATGCTAATTCATTTAATCCACCCCCCTCTGATTTGGCCTGGATGAGAGAGGATGGCCAGGCTGATCTGCTGTTCCTAAAGTCATAGGAGCCACCAGATGGAGCTGCGCTCACAGTCTCCAGGCACCAAGCAAAAGTGCTGCCAATTAAGCACCAGGAACACACAAAATGAAATCAAGGCAAATCCAGTATCTATCTATCATCTATCTATCATCTATCTATCTATCTATCTATCTATCTATCTATCTATCATTTATCTATCTATCTATCATCTATCTATCTATTTATATCTATCATCTATCTATCATCTATCATCTATCATCGGTCATCTATCTATCTATCTATCTATCTATCTATCTATCTATCTATCTATCATCTATCTATCTATCTATCTATCATCTATCTATCTATCTATCTATCTATCTATCTATCTCCTCCTGGACAACCTTCTAGGAGATCTATGTTCTAGTGGTGGGCAAGGCTAAACGTTGTAACCAGTAGGTTATATTCCAGCCATGCAAATGTCAGATGTTTCTATGCAAACACAAACACACAAAGTCCTACACTTCCTCTCCATCTAGGCAATGAATGAATGAATTGATTTATTATGGTCACTGACCAAAGATCCATCTAGGCAAGAAAGAGGCATTAGCAGTTACATAAGAAGAGCCCTGCAAGATCAGGCCAGGGGCCCACCTAGTCCAACATCTTCTTCTCATAGTGAGCAACCAGATGCCTATGGGAATCCCACAAACAGGACCTGTGCATAATGCAACTCTCTCATCCTATGGTTTCCAGCAACTGGCATACAGCCTCCAACAGTGAAGGAAGAACATATGCATCATGGTTGCTCGCCATTAGCCAACTAATTCCTCCCCCACAAAAAAAGAGAGTCTGGGCTGAATAGTTTGGCTCAGCACTATCCTCACCTTGGTCTGAATGTTCATTACACCTCTATCTTCGAAAGCAGACTAGGATAGGTTCCAGTCTTACGTTGCAACGTTCCCAGTTCAAGTTCCAGTTCCAGCCCCAGAGTGTCTCCTACTTGCATGGAAGGAACTCCCATTGATCTAGGTGGAATTTACTTTTAAGTACACATGTAAAACACAGCAGTGTAAGTGACTGATCTGATCGTCACCAACAAGTCCCCAAAGGCATATTGCCTCTGACAGTGGAGGTAGGACATAGGCATTGTGGATAGAAGGCATTGGTACCTTAAGGTAAAGGTAAAGGGACCCCTGACCATTAGGTCCAGTCGTGGCCGACTCTGGGGTTGCGGTGCTCATCTCGCTTTATTGGCCGAGGGAGCCAGTGTACAGCTTCCGGGTCATGTGGCCAGCATGACTAAGCCACTTCTGGTGAACCAGAGCAGCACACGGAAACGCCATTTACATTCCCGCCGGTGCTGCACCTATTTATCTACTTGCATTTTGACGTGCTTTCGAACTGCTAGGTTGGCAGGAGCAGGGACCGAGCAACGGGAGCTCACCCCGTCGTGGGATTCAAACCGCCCACCTTCTGATCGGCAAGTCCTAGGCTCTGTGATTTAACCCACAGCGCCACCCATGTATCCTCCAGGAATTTGTCTAATCTTTTAAAGCCACCCAAGTTGGAGGCCACCACTTTCTCTTGTGGGAACAAATGCCATTGTTTAACTGTGAGATTCTGAGCATCAGGGCAGAGCATCAGGGGCAGGCACAGTCTGAGACCAGTTTCTGGTTGCACAGATTTGCATGCCATTGGAATTTCACTTTGCAGATGTGTCATGTTTGGGATCAAGATTCAAGAAGGTATTTTCATGTTGGTGTTCTCTGCCCAAATAACTGGTAATATTGAGCCTATTGATGCTTCTCTGATCATTTGATCAGGGCTATATTTGCAGCTCTTGATCTAGAGATGAGACCCAAACATGCAACTCAGAAGTTGATGCTGCCCAGAATTGTATGCATAGTACCAACTGATGTGCATGGCTTCTGAATATTCATTGCCCTAGTTGGATCACAGCAGATTTCTTTTAGACCCCCTCCACTCCATGGACATTGCTGCACTACAAATGTGCCTCAGTCTTATATTGCTTTAGCAGTGATGGCTTCATCAAAGAATACAGCGGTACCTCGGGTTACAGATGCTTCAGGTTACAGACGCTTCAGGTTACAGACTCCGCTAACCCAGAAATAGTACCTTGGGTTAAGAACTTTGCTTCAGGATGAGAGCAGAAGTCGCACGGCGGTGGTGTGGCAGCAGTGGGAGGCCCCATTAGCTAAAGTGGTACCTCAGGTTAAGAACAGTTTCAGGTTAAGAACGGCCCTCCAGAATGAATTAAGTTCTTAACCTGAGGTACCACTGTACTGGAAAGTCTCTCTTAAAGATTCCCTACTCCATCTCACAAAGTCACGGATGCTAGGGGTTCTGGAAGAGGCCGATTATTAAATGCGCTCCAGACTGTTGTGTAAATATGCCCCACAAGTCTGTGATTTCCATGAGTGCAATGTGCATTAAACAGACATTATTTTGCAGCAAGTCACTGGTGCAGAAAAACCCATAATTTGACAGGGCTGTCAAGTGTGTTGAGGACTACTGTACCTTAATGTTGTATTAACTAACATTATTCAGTCACTTCGGCCAAAGTGACTCTTGAAATACATGGTTAGAGTAAGTGTTTAGCATTCAGTACAAGTTCTGGCAGGGTGTAAATGGCCAGGAATATATAGATTTGCTTGCTTCACGAAACTCTTTTCCTCTGCTATGAGTTGGCTGCCTGCATGTAATTAAGGAAGATGGCAAGATGTGACACAGTTATTTGCTCCACAGTCACTCACCATCTCTTTGCCCCTCTCTCTTTCTTTTTGGCAAGCTGAATTAATGTAAAAATGTTATAATTTTGAAGGTAATCATACCATTACTTATCTCACCATAATGCAGATGAATTCTGTGCTTGTGTCATTTCTAATCTGGAAATCTTTCATTCTTTCTTTACCAATTTAATGAATAAATAAATAAGAATAACTTTCTTTCTTTCTTTCTTTCTTTCTTTCTTTCTTTCTTTCTTTCTTTCTTTCTCCCTCACCCATTCATAGGACTTCAATAACATCTGCTTAGCCAATTGCGGGCTCTGCACCTTCATGCATATATGTTGAGGCAGAAACTGTCGCCGCCACCAGACATTGCTTCTTTATTGCACTCACTTGAAAAATCTACATAGGGTTTGGAGCCCCCCATTGACTTGACTGAAAGACCTCAACTTCAGGCTCCCCCACTCCTCAAACTCTTCCCATTCTATCTGGTTGTTACAAGAGCTGTGGAGCTAATAACTAGTGTATGTGTTTGTTTCCTCCCCTCCTTTTCCAACCCCTTTCCTCTTGTGTGGTGCATTTTAGATTGTGAGTCTGAGGGTAGGTACTGTCTAATTACTGATATGTGTATGCCAGAGTCTTTTTTCAGCTGGTGAATGGGTGAAAATGCTGTAAGATTTTTTTAAAAAATTAAAAATGGCCCTTAGAGGAAGCTACAATGAAAACATAAAATCCAATAACATCAACAGAACAAGGCAATTGTGAGGAGTGAAATCCAGAGCAAAACAGAACAATGACCAAAAGCTTAAAAAGTTATTTTTTTAAAAAAAGGTAAAACCTTAGATTTTATAAATATATGTTTTTAGCTTGCACCAAAAAACAAACAAACAAAGGAATAAAGATAGCCTTGGTTGAACCACTCTGAAAAGAAAATACCACAATAAGTTATTTCTGGTGACTTCGGCTAGTGAGGGCAGTTAATTCAGCTGGGAACAGGGTTTCAGAGTTAGATCTCAGTAGCCAGGCAGGCTCATATAGCCTGTCCCGACCTTCTTCATTAACAAACATGATTCCAACAACAGTTTTCCCCTTTGAACAATGGAATATCATGTATCCCGTGCTCAGATGTGAACACTGCCTGGTGCTGATTTCCAGTAGATGTTGTAGGTCTTTAAGTCTGCATCTGCTTTAACCATAATATCAGGTTAGGAAACTTGCTGCCAGCGGTATACATCTTTCATAGCTGGCTGATTTAATCTTTGATGTATTGTCATCAGTTTACCATATCTCTGGTTGTTGTGAATAAGAAGCATTGGTGACTCAGACGCCTAAGACCATCACATGTTTTTGAATAGGCAGTATGACGTGACTTCAGTTAAAAAGCTGAAAAGAAAGGTGTTGGATTAATAGAGCTGTGTAACCTGATGATCTTGGTGGAATAATACTGAGAAGACAAAAGTGTATTTCCACCCATACCCCAGTTTGCTAATGTTTTGTCCACCTGTTCAAAGGAAATTAATACAATTACCTGCTGGTATCAGTACATCTCAACCAAAGAATATAATTTTTATCTCAGCATCTTAAGGAACCACCTGCTATTTCAGTCAAAAGGGAGGTAAGCCCTTGACTTGGCCCTAGTCATGCTTATTTTGACAATTATGCAGATGCCAGTTTTCTTTACATTTAATCCGCACTCTGGGGAGTCCTTCCTGTTGCAGTTGCTACAGTTTTCAGCGCTAGAAACAAAAGGAAGGGCCTAATCCCATAATCATTCTGGCTCTGAGTAGTACTTAAGGCATGCTAAAAATATATATCCTGGAGATGCAGTAGTCATAAACATTTTTTATATGCATGCAGCAGCTTCCAAGATGGGAGAGCTCAGTTGGTACAGCATGAGACTCTTAATCTCAAGGCCATGGGTTCAAGCCCCATGTTGGGAAAAGATGCCTGCATTGAAGGTGTTTGGACTGGATGACCCTTGTGGTCCCTTCCAATTCTATGAGTATCCTCTATAGATTATATTTGACAGCACTGATGAGTGTACAGATTTCCCACTAGAACTGAGAATCCTAACCCTTTTGGCCCTGGGGGCACATTGGAAAGAAATTATTGTGGTCACAACAAAATACCCATTTCGCAGAAGAGAAAAACTGGCAGTGTTGACCCAAACAAATAACACAGAGGGAAAACAAGCAACCAACATTGCATGCAAACAGGCAACCCCTTCCAGCCAATAACCAAAAGAAATTGACAGGTTTGTTGTTGGTTTTTTAAAAGAGAGAACCAGGGGGCTTTGGTGGGTACCAAGGGTGTGTGTGTCCAAGGTTACTATGGTGTCCTCCAATGCCATGTTGGGCATTTAGCACTAGAAAAAGGCAAGAGAGGTGAGAAGGGGAATTCTATACAGTGGTACCTCGGGTTAAGTACTTAATTTGTTCCGGAGGTCCGGTCTTAACCTGAAACTGTTCTTAACCTGAAGCACCATTTTAGCTAATGGGGCCTCCCACTGCCTCTGCACTGCCATAGCACGATTTCTGTTCTCATCCTGAAGCAAACTTCTTAACCCAAGGTACTATTTCTGGGTTAGCTGAGTCTGTAACCTGAAACGTCTGTAACCTGAAGCATATGTAACCCAAGGTACCACTGTATCTCAATCACTCAGTGTAAGAAAGGTCTGTAAAGGAGCTCAGTAATATGTGATGGGTGTGAGTCACCTCTTCATTCAAGAGAATTTTTTCAAAATTAAACAGCACTGGTTGTTCTGTTTTTTGAATCACCAGAATGACTATCACAGGTATTATGGGCAGAAAGACTAGCAATGTGTAGACTACCAAGGTTGGGTTCAGAGGGGACATGAAAAGCAGCCACCTCTGGGGACATTTCAGCATGAAGCATTTTTCAGGGCTGCATGCTCTAGGTGCATCTTAATCTTCCACAAGTTAGATGGTGATCTTGGTTAGACCACATTGGTTCATTGTCACTACAGAATTTATAGTGGTACAGCATTCTCCCATAGTAACTCTTTTCTCAGTGGCTAAAGTGAGAGCATAGCAGTTCCATAGTGAGAACTCTGCAGTTCCAATCTCAAAGCGTGTTCCTTCCATCTTTCTACCATAGTGTTTGCTGTCCAAGGTACTGAAATATATAGGGCTATTTTACTTGTGACAAGGTGATGAAATATGTAGGGCTATTTTACTTTTGACATGTCATCGCAATACTCTCTTGAAATGAGCTATCTTCATAGCACCCCCTTCACACAACCGATGAGGGAGCATGAAGTGCTTTGTTTGGTGTTGATGGGGAATCAGTAACAGCAACTCCATATTGCATCGCAGAACTTATTGGTGGGTCGCTAACAAATGATCGCACTCTCAGAAGAGATGAAGCCTTACTCACAACACTGTTCCTCCTCTTGGCCTAGCACAGGTCCAAGCAGGGATGGGATTGCAGGCAGGGCCAGGAGAGAGACAGGAAACCCCTGACATGATGTGCGGACACATATCATGTTGACAGAGAAAGGTTAAGCCAAGTGCGGGTATATAAACCCACTCTGCCCAATCCCCACCTTCTTTGGTGTTTGCCAGCACTCACCCCACCTTCTACTGCAAGATTAACAGGTAGCCTTGCATGATGCCTTGTAGGAATTTTGACTCATACTGAGATTGACTTGGTAGTGCAGTGTTTCTTTTTGTCTAAGGGAAAGGGCCATAGCCCAGTGACAGACCACATGATCCATATGTAAAAGATCCCAGGTTTAGTCCCTGACATCTCCAGGTAAGGCTGGGAAAGATCCCTGCCTGGAACCCTGGAGAGTAGGTGTCCATCAATGTCAACAGTAATGATCAATTGTCTTGTTATCATGAAGGTTTCCTCTTTTCCTGCTCCACTGTGTTGGCAAGGGAAGAAGCACTTCAGATGGGTGCTGAAGAAGAAATGGGTTAATTGGCTTTTTGGCCACTTTGGCAGGTATGTGTTGAAGATATATTCATTTTTGTACACATTTTTTGGGTTGGAGAACTGCATAGCAAAATTTGGAGAAGTGTATATATTGAAGGATGGCTGCCATTCACTTCAGGCATTGGTTTGGGTAGTGTGAATTAGATTGGTGAACTGACTGAATTTCTCCCACACCCCAGGCATGAAATGAAAGCAGCCGCCTGCTGGATCTCAGTATGCTGGTTTGAGAAACCTCCTTCTACAGGCTGAGCAGGTCTACTGCAGGAAGGTGCTAATGATGGAATAAATAGATACTAGACCAACTCACAGTTTGGTCTGGGATCTCAGGGGAATTTAGGAGGACTTTTATGTCTTGCTCCAGATAGGTATCCCACTTCTTACGTCCGGGGGCTAAGATCAGTGGGTCCTGAAACTGTGGGCTGTACAGCTTGCATGGCACATCCAAAGACTGGTCTGGAGGATTCTATACTTTTCTAGGATCGAGAGGGGCAAGCGTTATAGACTACATCTGGTCCTCCTCGGCACTTAATGATAAGGCATATTGTTTCAATGTGTTTAATAGAACCGAAAGTGACCACCTTCCAATCGCCATTTCCTTCCTCCACACACAGCTGGGGCTTCCCAGCTCACTCCATCTTCAGGACAGTTTGGTCTGAATGTAACCTCTTGACAATGTTAGCCCTTTCCTCCCCCATAGCGGGAAGCCACCGGGCCACTGCTGCAAATCTTATTTTAAATTAAAACTGTATATTGTTATCTATAATTATAATGCTACAAGCACTCTAATCATTTACAATGCAGCTACAGCAAATGATTTAATTGTATGGGACCTCTCTGCCCCTCACAGCGAGAGCATAGCTTGCACCGAAGCTAATAAGAGTTATGTGCACATAACTGTGTGAGAAATGAATAGACCCCTTTGATTACAATAAGGTTATAAGCAGCAGGAGTCCATTATGATTAGCAGTAAAATGAAGAATTCCCCATAAATCATAAATGTTACCTTATAATTTCCATTCTCCCTTATCTCCTTCCCCTGTGTGCATCTGTGGATTTATATTTTGTCTCCAAGTGAGCACTTTGCATTGTGCCAGAACTGTGTGCTGATTTTTTTTTTAACTGCAGAAAGATCATTTTTTGAGAGTGAAAACAATTTGCATTCTTGCAGGAGTTTAGCCTCTCCTGTCCCATGAGAGCTGTGACCCTTCCTTATAATGTTTTGTTTTGCACTTTAATGTCAGAGACCTATAGAAGCAGCTCCCTCTTGTAAATAAGCCATTTATGGAATCCCTCCATGTGTCTGAATGTGTGCTGGAAATGTTGCCTGTCTTACACATGCTGGTTTATATGCTATTTGTAGTGATGCTTATTTTTGTGTCATGGCTGAGTGACATGTCTCTTCCTTGGCTGGCTGTGGGTTGGGCAGGACATTAGGGTTTCTGTGAGGATAAAGGGAGGGGAAGAACACTGCATGCCCACTTGAGCTCCCTGGAGAAAAGGTAGGATTGTTGGCATCCATCTGTCTCAAAAAACAATGGAGTACACCTCCGGGAGCGAAGTCAAACCACTGGAGAATCACAGCGCCTGCTGTGGCTGCAGAGATGTTAAGTCATAACTGCTGCCTCCCATGATGTTTTTGCTGCATTAGCAGCACTGAAGTGATCTCTCTAAGGCACAAGCCTGGGCCATGTGAATGGAGGTCCTGGGCTGCCCAAACAAACACCCCTCTTGGCCTTACATATGTAGTCCAAAGAAAAGCAGAGCAACATGTTTGGCACCAGCTTGGCTGTAGGAGTTACTAGAAGGAGGTGTACAAGGCACCATCCGACTGTCTTAGGGACTCCACACCAGATTTGTGTAAGGTTGACTCTTTAGCCTTTTCTTCTCCCAAAGATGTCCCACAAGGCAGCGGGAACAGATATTTCCTTGGGATTTACTCCCAAGACTTTTCTCTTGGATGAGTATAGCCGTATTTCAAATGTAATTAGCAAATGGCATCTTTCTTCTCAAATCCAGCCGTAGCAGTTCCCAGTTGTTTGCACATTGCAGGCAATCTGAATTGCCCCCGAGATAGTAAAAGGTGTTTTTCCTGCAATGGTAAGATTTTGCTGTTGCTGAAGAAACAAAGCTGAAAGCAAATAAACCAGTCGGTGCCTTGCCTTGGTGCTTCAGCTGTGTATATTTATCCCAAGAAAAGGGCTGATGTTTTCTCTCCTGAATTAATATGCAAATTAGCTTAATCAACACATCCCATGAGCAGGTTTGGAATTATGTATTGTCCTGAATGTTTATTTGGTGCTATTCTTAGCCTTGCTTCTCATGTGTGTGGGGTTTTTCTTTTCTTTTTCCAGAGTTTTCTACCCACATGAAGATAAAATTCACATGGAGATCTGTACCACTTATCTACCTTGAGAATGCTGAGGTTTTTATCCATCAGTGTCAAAATGAATCACTGTTCACTTCCTTATTTAAACGTTGACGCAACTGCTGTCGTGCAGCATGGCAGGTGAGAGTCA
Source organism: Podarcis cretensis (assembly GCF_951804945.1). Taxonomy (NCBI): domain Eukaryota; kingdom Metazoa; phylum Chordata; class Lepidosauria; order Squamata; family Lacertidae; genus Podarcis; species Podarcis cretensis. The sequence goes on along the minus strand of NC_137179.1, from coordinate 27,710,502 downwards.
ACCTGTTATCACGCTGGCACTGGAAAACCATCAGAAGCTTCAGCAAATATCAATTTCTCTGGGGTGCAATGCATTCAGATCTATTTGAGGCTGTGGTAGGGCTGCACTGAAATATGCTCTTTAATTTCTCAAGAGTCCCTCCCTCCTCTGTAACAAGAAGCATCCATATTTCTGCCATAGTCTCAGGGCAGCTGAATTTTTTTGGGGAATGGTAGGGGGAGAAGGGACAGTATAATTTTTCAGCACAGCACTAAACTGTGGTGCAATGTGGATTGATCTGGATACAACTTTGCATTATTAGCAAAACATCTGGAAGTTTATAAGTGCTTAGTATATACGTGTGTCATGTGTTTGACGATTGCATGTTTACTCAGAAGTCCCACTGTGTTCATTGGGGTTTACTTCCAGGCCTGTGTGTATAGAATTGCAATCTAAATATCTATGAACTGCAGTGCTCCATGATCCTGGAAGGAACTGGTATTTATGACATTATTCATTTAATTGCATTGAGCTTTGCATTTTGAAAATATCTCACACTCTGCAGGCACTGACATGTATTTTCCTCTATTTCCTTAACCCCCCTTCTTTATTTTGATGTTTAAGTTAGTACCTCATAATAGTCTCTTTGTGTACTATGATCTTGCCACTGAAGTCAAAGTTAAACATGGTTATAAATCTTTGCACTTTTGGAGGACTTAGCATACCTGCTGCCATATATCAAATGCTTTGCAGCAGGCATGGCTTAGCTTAGGTGATTCCTCCAGAACTAGAAAGGCATCTAACTGAGAGGTACAATTTTCCAGGGAACTTGAAGAAATGTGTTAGGGAACATTTGAGATGAACTCCAGCACTGCACTGACATTGCTACCGCCTGCCTGCTGTTTCCAGCCTTGGTAATTTGTGTGTGTGTGTGTGTGTGTGTGTGTGTGTGTGTGTGCTTGAAGGACAGAATCAAAACTCAAATCCTTTCCTCCAGTCCCAAATCATTTTATACCTGATACTTACTGTTCACAGTTTTGGAGGCCGTTCTATGTGTTAAAGACTGGATTCAGTGAGATCTGAATTCGTATTTGGATCTTTGGATCCTGTAGATCCTCAAACCACAGGACAGAAGAGATCATGTATGGACGCTTCGCCACAAGCACCAATCCAAAGGAAACAGCAGAGTGGATGCTCTGCAGTTGCTGCTTGATTCCTATTTACAGATGGACAGCCATCTGTTAAGGATACTGTTGTTGTATTCCTGCATTGCAACTCCTGCACCAAGCAGAGAGTTGGACTATAGGACATATCTTTTTTTTTTTAATGTAACAAAATTCAGGCACCAGTTGACTGCAATAAAACCACAAAGTGGTTTACAAAACAAACATTAGAATTATCATTAGAATATAGTTAAAACAGGTATTTTTAGAACACTCAGGACTAATTAAAATCAACAATATGCTAAAACAGATTAAAATGCACATAATTTCTACATGTCTTGCCTAAACAATAAGGTTTTAAGCAGATGCTGGAATGAGTTCACTCAGGGTGCTTGACTAATGTCAATAGACAGGGAGTTCCAAAGTCCAAGTGCTGCCACACTAAAAAGATTGATTTCTTACAACTGCTATGAGTCTATGGTTCTGTATTATCTTCAGCCCTCCTTTTTGATGGAACAGAATAATCCCAACAGGGCTATTGCATGCTTCTACCACACATGCCATGTTAGGTATGTGTGTTTGAAGTGAGGTGCACAAGTCCTCTAGCATGGAAACTGAAGCAACAGCCTGGTAAGTGTATGACCGGTTGACCATTTTTAGTATGCAGATTACTGAACTGGGTGCACTACTAAGTTAATCTGGCAAAGCAGTTATTTTTGGTGCATTTATGCCATTCTCCTGCTTCTCGTATACACACACACCAATAGACTATCAGTTTGCTAGCGGTATACATCGATTAGGATTAGCAAATGCCCCCAGGGCAGTCTTGACCAAGAATAACTCCATATGTGGGTTATCTTCATGCCTTAAATAACTTCAAGGGTCAATTGGTTCAATTTTGCCCGGGACATCTAGTAAGCTATGGCTATACTGATGCAGGGTTAAGCAGCATGATACCCTCCAGATGTTGTTGAACCACAACTTCCACAAGCCTGAGCCAACACAACCAAATGTTGAGATGACAGCAGCTGTAGTCTAACAACAACTGGGGGATACCATGTTGACTACCTCTCCACTCCTGATCTGCTAGTCTAACCATAATCTTGCTAGAGTGCTTGCATGCATCCCATTGTCAAATTCTCTTCTTTTGCTAGTGTCACTCTCCCCAGTGCTCTGTGCACCCCAGAGACAGTCTGATAGCTATATCACAACGGAACACAACTTTCTTAACGGACTCTCTATTGTGTTGATTTTTTAAAATAAAAAAATGACTTGCTTTTGGCCTCCTGACCTTGTGTCCATCTATTGATGCCTAAAAGGGAAAAGCTCCCCCATGAACCACCTTTTTTTCCTGAAGTCCTTGCAATATTTTTATTTTTTATTTTTAGTCCTCCTAGAATATTTGAAGTGTGGCTTCTCATCAGGGGTATTTTACAGACTTCCCTTTTAAGTAACTTCCCTTTTAAGTACCGGTGTCTAGGCTATCATTCTCAAGTTTTACGGAGAGCTGACAGCAAAAGACTTTTGATAGTTGTGAAGTTTCTTTTGATTGGCAGATTGCTGCTTTTTCTGCCTTATGTATCCCACCATCACCTCCACACATGAACTAATCTAGCAATGCCTTGCTGTCTTTATATCAAGCAACATAAGCTGTGATCCACCAAATGTAACTTATGACTCACCAAACTGAACATAGCCCACCCAGAAATATTTTACGGCCAACCAGATGCTTGACAACCCCTTTATTTTTTGCTATGGTATGCAGGAGGATTTTCAGGCACCTGGCGCTGTCCTGGCTAGTGGATTGCATTCAGGTGAGTGGGTTGCAAGGCATGTAGGTACTACTTTGCCAACATATTCCCAATAATTTACCTGACCATCAACTGATGTAAAGAGATGGAAGTATGCATGTTGTAGAGGGCTGGAACAGCAAATCCAAGGTCATTCAGATCACTGCCATGAACTCAAGAAAAGACTGATAATCATGAAGTTTTGTAGCCATAGCAAACAACAACCATGAGACCACATAAACCGGAGGACCTTAAGCTAAGAATGGAGTTGTTATGGGTGGTCTCTTCCACACTTATATGAAACAAACACCATGAAATCAAATCTCCACTGATCAGTAGCGGACACCATGGTGCGGGCAATGCCACTCACCTGATCTCTGGCTGGTTGTGCCACTTCTGCTTTCTAAGAGGTAGAGGTTGGCAAGGTTGGCAAGGTCAAATCCACTGGCAGGGGTGAATGATTGGTTATATCAGTGCATTTGCACCGCACCACCGACATGGCTGCTTGGCTCCTCCCCTTCTACCTCTAGGTAAGCAGCTGTGAAGCAACTGACCACAGGGGATGCAACTGACCACTACTGCCCCTAATGTGACCATTATGCGTATGCAGCTAGGATGGAGGGATCAAACAGTAAACTGGTATCACTATAGGAGACACTACTCTGCCAGCAAGTGCATTTGAGGTCAAACCCATATTGCCACCAAGTTACCCTGTGCCAGGAAAATTCAGACTTTTAATGTATTTAGGAATCAATCCTAACCCTCCCTCACCCCAACAAGGGGGCACCAGCACATCCACAGCTCCATCATACATGGTGGGGGACAGGGTGGATGAGGCAGGCAGATTTCTGTGCAAGCCTAGAGCTGACACACTGATCAGACCTAAATTGGGCCTGCCATGTGATGGCAGCAGGGCCATTTCATGATTCATCAGATCCTGGGTCAGCACAGTCCAGCCCCCTCCTTGTCCCTGGAAAACCTTGCTGTGTGGCTTTCCATTGGCTGTTACTAGTGGGACTCTTGTCAATGGAGTTTCTACCCCACCTGCACATCACTCCACAGGCAGCAGCTGGCAGGACACCAATGAAGGTCAGCAGGTTTGGGTGGAGAGATACCACTGCCCAATTCCAGTCAAAAGAGGGCTTTGGAATGCTCTTCCAGTGGCAGCAGGAGGTTCAAACCCAGCTTTACGCCCTCCTTTCCCTCTGATGAGGCTCCGTGGACTGCTGCACACCTCCAACCTTATTTGTGAAGCCTCAGAATGGCTTCTGCGGATGAGCAATGTTCTGCCATCATCTTCCTGGCCAGTTATAAATAAAGGAAAACAGCAGCTTGGGGGCTTAGCAGTGAGTTGTTGCTAAGCAATAGCAAAGGGTTAGCTCTGTTTCCACTAATGCTACGAGACCCAAGAATACCGGAAAGGGAGATAAGAAGGTGGAATGCTACAGGAGCAGCATTGGGTTGTAAAGTGGATGAATAATTCAAATTCCTTTGGACACACATTACATCTCATAAGCCAACAGCGAATTAAATCTGCCATTGTAGCACCCAATTATCTAACTTTCTTAGGTCCTTCTGGAATTCCTCCCAAACTCCCCTAGCCTAGGCTAACCTAAATAATTGTGCATTGTCTGCTCATTTCTGGCAAGTGCTTAGGTGTGTTTGTGTGATCTAGACTGGATGTCATTGTGGACTGCATAATGAAAATTTCCATTCCAATAGCCAAGGAGAATGAAACCAAACATTAGACAACGGAAGTAAAAGCAATACCATAAATGCTAGAGCACCTCTGCATAAATCATTGCTACGCCCTTACCAGGAATACAGTTTTCAGGTCCAGGCAACCTGGTGTGCCTTCCTTCTCTCTGTCAAAAGTAAAGAGAACTCAGAAATGGAATGTCAGAAACAGGCAATGAAAATGATTAGGGGCATGGAAGGAGTCCTGGAAGAGGTGAGACTGAAAAGATTAGGGCTGTTTAGATTAGTGAGGAGACATAAGAGGGGCATAAAAATAATGAATAGCACTGAAAAGCTAGATCAGGTACGCCCTCTCATATAGCAGAAGAAAACAAAGGGACATCTAATGAAATAAGCTACACATTTAAAGCTGGGAAAAGAGGCAGCTTTTTGACATAACACTTTGGAGGGTGTTATTTGAGAGAGGAAGAATTCATTGGTGCTGGGAATCAGGTATTTAGCAGGGAAGTGGAAGCATATTGCAGCTTGATTCTGGAATCCAACATTCTGCTGTCAGAATACCTAGAATTAGTTTCAGCAGTTAGGTTGTATAAGACCACAACGGATGTTCTGGCATATTCATCACTGTTGTGCTAGTGACACTCCTTGACTCCAGCATAGTGCATAAGGGCAACAATGCTACCAATGGCGGCGGGGGGGGGGCAGGGTAATTGAGAACCAGTGTGGTGTAGTGGTTAGAGCATCAGACTAGGACCTGAGAGACCAGGGTTCAAATCCCCACTCAGACACCACCTTATATACCCACTCAGACATCATAAAGGCAATAAAAAATAAAAATCTCCTTGTGCAGGATCCCATGGGCCTTCTCAAACTACTGGCACAATCCTATGCTCAGCCCCAAATTAAAAGTACCAGTGGCAGAATTTGCTTAGCAGAAAGACAGAAGACAGTTAGTTCAAGAACCCCCCCCCCCAAGAAAGCAGGTTATGTGTGCTGTGCATTCTTCCATTGCATGGACTGTACCACCTGGACTGAGCTTTGAGAAATTCTGTTTTCCTGGGGAGGGGGGGGTGAGAGACAGAGGGTGGGGATCAGCATAGCTGTCATGTAGCTTGTGTTATCATGAGCCAGGATATTAACCCTTGGTTGCTGTTGTTTTAAAAGAGCTCTAAAGATACTGAAGCCAGAGATGAGTAAGCCCCAGGAGACAGTGTCCAAAGCAGTGATTTCCTGGAGGTGGAGCCCCAGCAGACAGTGAGGCCTTGACTCTAGAGAAGGCAGTTCTGTCCTCCTGCAAAAATTCAGATGACTTCTTCCCTGAACTATCTGCAGCTCCAGAAAGCCTTCCTCCACCTCATCATGCATGGGGGCTATATTTCAATCCTGCTAGAGTACACAACTGCATACAAGAACACCCTGCTTTGAAACTACCAAGAAGGCTTCTTCCAAGGTGGTGGAACTTCACCCACATCTCTCCGCAGGGCTACAGAAAGCAATGATTAGGAACGTATGACCCTCCAGGTGCTGTTAGAGCACAACTCCCACCATCTCTTTCCATTCGTCATGCTGGCTAGGGCTGATGGAAGTTGGAGTCCAACAACATCCAGAGGGACACAGGTTTCCATACCTGATAATAAAGCTCCAGTCAGCTCTTAAACTAGTGCTAGAGCAACACTTCCAATGACTCATGTATTCAGCCTAATCTTGATTCTTGTTTTTTTTTCCCAGAGAACTCTCCATGGTCCTGACCTCAGCTGTCTTATCTGTGTCACACTTTGCCTGAATAATATTCAGTGGATATCCCCTAGGAGCAGGAGATGTGACTACAATCTCATACATTGCTTTGGTGAATCCAAGACAAACCCTGCCCCCAATGTAGACATGACATGGATATCTGAGGCGCTTGATACATAAATCCTTAGGTGCTTGTTGCAAATGATTCTGTTGATGTTCATACTTGTGTAAAATTGGTCTGTTCTGGTATGCCCACTCTATTACCTATGCATTCCTTATATATTTCTAAAATGCATGAAAATCTTGGAGCAAAAATTTAAGAGTAGAAAACAAAAAAAATGTGTGTGTATGTGTGTGTAACAGCCCCAATGAGGTTCTTATCTAACCCCTTCTATTGCAGGCCCGCTTGACACACAGAAGACAGATTTATGGTTATGTGATCACACTTTTCATAAAATTGGATGTTTAACTGTGCAATCCTAATATTGCATAAAACTCATTTAGTGGCAATAAATAAGGAGACATTAAAAGTCCAAGCTAGCGTCTTCACAGTAAACATTGACAGCTGTATTGATGTGTTCAAACAGCCATTGCTTGAGCTCCTTATTCACACAGTGATATATGATGTGGGACATTTTCACTCTCTCTGTAAGGATGCTGTAACAGGGAACAGCTGCTATCACATCATCAGCCTGCCTGCCTGTAGTAACTGGGATCAGGCCTCAGCCATTATGGTGTGAAGGAGCGATCTTCACAGATAGAAAGTGAAAGAATGCCCTTTCATTTTTGCAGCTCCATCCATAGGTCAAGAAAGTGGGGTGACATTCTTCATGGACATTTTTAGTGGACATAAAAATGTTTTATGTTTTTCAGAGGCAGGACAACTTTCCAGTAAAGCAGAGATGACAGCGTCATTTTAGGAGCAACTGTAATTAGTGTCATGGCCCAAGAAGCTTACAGCAAGTTCATGCTCCCTCCTAAGAGCCACCAGTACCTCATTCAGGGCTCTCCCAGCCAGATGAGGTCTGGAATATTCCAGTTGCATTGATTTGTATATCTTCTGGAATTATTCTCAATCAATTAACTTCATCGGTTTAGCATTATGTCAGTGTGTTTGTACCGGTTTTAAAGAAGCCACTCTCCTTCATTCCCTTACTGACATAAATTTCTTGATGGTAGTGCAGCAGAAAAGTCGAAGGTGTAAGTTACTGTAGGAAAGAATATAGTACGGATAATGGGAATAATGATACAGTTCATCTAAACAAGGAATTATAACCCAAAACTGTTTGTTTTATGTTAAGTATTTTTACCCTGCTCTTCAGCTGAAAAAAGATTCCTAGAGCAGCTTACAAGAATCAATAACAAGCAGTCCCTGCCCTCAGGCTTACACAATGCAAAAGGAAAAGGGGTTTGAAGACAGGAGAGGGATTCATCTCATGTGATTTCTTCTAAGCAACTTTCTACAGTGCAGCATTCTGTGCTTGTGTTTCTCTAGTTGGACTCACTGGTTTAGCTGGTAGACAATTGTCCAATCTCACCACAAAGATCTACATTATGCAGGCTCTTGATATCTTTAAATTCTATGAAGGCAACTGTGCATAAAGCAACTGCAACAAATCAAGAAAAATGGGAAGACACTAACATTTCTTGGGATTGAGGTTAATGAAGACACCATAAAAAATTAGAGAAACAACCATCCTAAGGCAACATGGGGGCCAATATGTTCCAGCAAATGGTTGGGTTGTTCACTCATGAAGTAAAATTGGGACATTAAAGACATTTCTACCTGTATGAGCTCAAACCACTGTACCACAAAACTTCTCTCCAGTTTCCTAGGATTGCGAAAATTCCCAATGGAGAATGTCGCTATCCTTTCAAAGATACCACACACGCCCCCCCCCCGCGCGCGCACACACACACACACACACACTGTTTCATACAATTCTGCACTCACACAAGGCTGCTCAGAAACAAACTAGACAATAACTGCATATGTGTGGCCTTAAGTGCAGAGATTTAATACATAAATTATCTGCATAGGGACCCTGATCCAGGCAGAGAACCTAGCATAGGGGATTGGGGACTTTACTATTTGCCCCCCCCCATATGTCCCCAGTTTCTATTGAGGGACTGCACTGGCAAGCTGCATAGGGGAAAAGCTTTCATTTACTTCAGTGGGTCAATTCCCCATGCAAATCTCAGGTATGAGGCATCTAATCTGATTTAGGACCATAGCAGGGGACAAAAAGTTAAAGCCCTACCCCTTATAGACATGTATGCATGAAGGTTCTAATCAAGACTGGAGGGCCCATGCTGGCAATAAGGTTACCCACCCCCACCCCACCCCCCCAATACAAAACTAACATATTGTCTAGTTAGGTTCTGGGTATCCTTGTATGTGTGAAGCACTGGATCGTGCAATCCAATGAATGAGATTGCAAGATATGATAGCCATGGATCTTCTCCAAAGGTGAAATTAGTGCTCTACTGAACCGATGCCCTATATATGTTGTGCATGATATTTGATGATGCTCAACCTCTGCAGCCCAGTTGTGTAGAAACAAAATGTTGCATTCCACTGTTTGCAACAACCATGAAATTAGTCAGTGCAATCCTTGTATTGATGCTCCTGCCATGAAAAGAATAGATGTGAGCTCTGAGTGATCCTTCCTTGGGGGAACAGAATGTACTGCAAAGCTTGGCTCTTAAGAGGGCATAGCTGCATAGCATAGAGATTATGATGTAAATGATTATTTATGAGTTACATAAAGGTATTGCTCTCCATTGTACTGACTTCTGAGGAAGCTGTTATGCAAGAAGCTCATTTGGAGAAATCAAGATAGATGGCATTTTACTCCGTGTCCTGTCCTTTGCGGTTGATGGTCACAATGCGTGGGGACAGCCATTCCTCCTGCTTATTCAGGAGCAGCATGGCAGCTCTGCTAAAGAAAACAGATTCTTGTACATAATAACTTGTCCCCGACTCATGTAGCTTCTAATGGAGGCAGAGGTAAAGGGTGAAGTGTACAGATGGAGTGGTAACATGATGGGGTGGCTCTGAGCTAATGAGGCACTCTCTTCATAATTTGCAAACGACACTTTATTCTCCAGCTCTCGGTATTTAACTCGGAAGTCATCAATGTCCATGCATCATTGGAGGCCCGCTCTCATTTTGCAGCAGGGAAATCAAATTATTGTTGTTATTAGTCATTAGGTATTATTATGTAGTTATTAGGCATGATTATAGTGTTCTAGGAGCATAAACAATAATAGAGTCCAGACCATCTCAGAGTGGACCTACTGAAATATATGCACCAAAGTCAGTAATGGCTCTTCATTTCAATGCATCTACTCTGAGCAGGGCTAGCATTGGTGACAACCCTTGATTTTTGACAGCCAGCAACCCCTTATGACATGTTTCCCCCCTTAAGTTAGTGGTATATAATGTCTAATGATAATAATAATAATCACTCCCATCATCACCATCACCATTGTCAAAATTTCACTGGATTTTGCCAGCATGTGGATTGGCCCTGAATGATCCACCTACAGATGTTTCAAAATGATCCCCTTGCTGAAGGAAAACACTGGAACACAATTTGGAGTTTTGCAGGGATGGGAGAAAATCATTTGGTGGAATGCTCCACAGATGGGAACAGCTTTGCCGAAGAGAGCTTTTTCTCCGCCAGCAGTTCACTGTTCAGAAAATGCTGAAGTGAGATTGTGGGTAATAAATAACCATTCTCTCCTAAGCTGGAATGGCTGCATATGGGGTATTTAGGAATCTGTGGTGGAAAACATACCATGCATTGCAAATGAAGGATAAAAGGGATGGGTTGCAACTAAGATTAATTTTCTGACAGAGAAGCCTGTTTTGCTAATTGCTTTTTGGATGGGAGGAGGGGAGAAGAAGAATTTTTAGATACCTTCATCTGTTTCCTCCTTCAAAACCCCACCCCTCCTTTCAAAGATGAAATGTTTGTCATTTCTGCCTTTTCCACAGTTGGGATGTTCATTTCCTTAGAGGATTCTGGGGTTTGCTTATAAGCTTTACCGCTGCAATTGCTTACATATTTCTCCCCGAGGTAACAGAACTGATTTATTTGCAATCAGTGACAGACATCATGAGATAAGCTCCACCACAGCGTTTCAAATGAGAATCAAGACTTCAGCAAACTATCCTTGTTGGTGCATGACCAAGGGAAAAGTTCATTTATTTCTGGGAATGTTTGCCCAGACTCTTGGGGAAGGTAAGAATAGCTTTTTATTGTTTTTGTAATTACACATGCACACCTAAATCCAAAACATAAATATGGCTTTTACACAAAATCTGGCCACACAAAAGCCAGCCCAAAGGAAAAACAAAGCTGGGCACTAAATTACACTAAATTGCTTTAGTAATCATATTCTTAAGTACCAAAAAAGCACCGGAACCCAACACATCTAAATAACAGCAAAATCCTGAATGCTGGCTTACAGCTTATAGGTGTATCACCGTAGTCATAATACAGGATTTTTTTTTATTTTTTTGCGGGGGGATACTGAATTCAATAAACACAGAATCAATAGGGGCATGTCCACATGGCAGTTTATTGTGGACTTGGTCCTGCTCATGCTTTTTCACAGCATTGACACAATGTCATCCTCATTCAAATGCAATCCCTCCCCTCCCCGCAATTTAATCAGAATCTACCATTTACATGCCCTCCCCTTGTACTGGATTTTCAGCAGACAGAAATGGTCGATCTGGTTTAAATGGAAAAATACAAGACAATATTCTGATGAGGAAGATGCCGTGTGGATGCTGTTAAAAACACAACACAACCTTATATGCATGAGCTGCACCAAGTCCACAATAAGCTGCTGTGTGGAAGTGCCCTAGGGAGAGCAATGTTTAATTTCCTTCCTTCCTGTTTTTACTGTCATGGTCTCCCAAGGAACTCAAGTCTCATCTGCTCTATACATTTAAAGGAGTATCATACCACATAAGCAGTCATGCCTACCTCCAAAGAATCCTGGGAACCATAGGGGCCAACTCCTAGGGGCTGAGGTCCCTTTGGGGCCCCCAATAAAATATTTGAGGGGGCTGCCCCCCAAAGTTGATGGGCATTGTCATTCACCATATTTTGTGATTGATTATGCAAGGCGGGGTTTCCTTGGGTCTCCCAATATTTCATTCATGTTGGTACCCCTGCTGAGAACTGTAACTTGTTAAGGGTACTCAGAGGTGTTAGGTGATCCCTATTCCTCTCACACAGCCACAGTTCCCATAGTTCCCTGCCATAGGTGCCATATTGGGGGCTGGGAGCCTGCAGGCCTTGGCCCCCACAAAACTTACACTGTGGCTACCCAGCCGCCATGTATCATTTGATGTATTCTGTTTTGTTTTCAAGAGTTCCGCAAGTAAAAGTTTGAATAGCATTTTTATGGGCCTGGACAATGATTTCTTCCAAAAGGAGTCAGTTCTTATGCTTCCAGTTGCTTCAAACTACACAATATTAATAAAAAAGGTGCACCCAGGGTGTACCCAAAAAATTATTACTCAGCCCCAAATGGCAAGTGGCAAAGCCGACTCTTCTCGGAGAGCGAGATGCTGCAACAGAAATGAAGGAGACGGGGGGAAGCAGCCTTTTACAGGCAACCCTCTGCCCTGAAGGCCATTGGCCAAAACAGGCTCCTCTCCTTTGATGGAAGCAATATGAGGCCTCCTCCTTCACTGAGATAGAGCAAACACAGTCCCAACTCAGGGCTGGAAGTGATATCACATGCAATTCCTTCCAACTTCACAGACTGACGGCCCTCCCTTCCAGGCTCTCAAATGCTTCCCACTAATTCTTATTATCTCCTGCGGGCTGGAACAACTGCAGAAAGCTGTCAGAGAAAAACCTGTAACAAGGGAAAGAAGAAAATGAGGCAGGCAAAAGAAGACAAGGAAAAGGAGAAGGTCCTTGGCTCAGAGCTTCCTCTGAAAGGGATTTCCTATTGTTTTTAAAAGCACCTTTTACCTCAGCTGCATGGCTCCTTTCTCAGGCCTGTGGACGCCAGCTGGGAAGAAACAGGTGCAAAGCTGGTTCGCTTTATGAAGTGGCTTCTTGCCTAATAGCCTCTGAACTCCGGCCACCAAATGCATTGCAATTACAATCCCAACCTTGTCCCAGCAATGCCAGAGCAATCTGCAAGCCAGGCAATGCATCCAAGTTTTGTTTAAAACCTGGATCCCTAAGCAGCATATGCCAGAATCTCCATGCCCTCCTTGGCCAGACACTCCCATCCTTTTTCGACTGGGGAGGATCCAGACCCTTGCAATGAAGCGGTTCAGGAGGTTATTAAAATGGAGAGCAAAAAACCTCCTTGATAACTAAAGCATCAAAAAAAAAAAAATCACTTAGACAGCAAAGTGTGCATGGGTATGTGTGGCTGAATGAGTTTTTCTCCATCCTATCAAACACCCTTCCAGGCTCTTGCTGTAGGCTGGAAGTATCAGTGAAGAAGTGCCTTTGTGTTCCTCCATCTTTCTCTATTTTTAAAAATGAGGGTAATAAATGAGATTGGTTTATGCCAGCCAGCATTTTCTCCTGGGGTTGTGTATGTGTGTCAGTCACCCAGGAAGGCACTAGATCCCTTAGATCAAAGTCTTTCAATGATCTCCCACACACACCTATAAATCACCCACAGCAAGCTGTTTATGGGGTCATAGTGACCCCCCCTCTGGTTAGTCTCAATGTGACTTTGGATATGGTTATTACTGAGCAATGACTGTCTTATTGTCATTGTAGGACATTTTGGAAAGTTACGGTAGGGAAACTGGGAAAAATGGCTTTCCTCCTGGTCTGGCTCCAGTGTCAAAAGCAACTCCACTCTCCATTTACTCCAAGCCATACATAAGCTTCAGAAACAGATGTGTCAGGTCTGAAACAATGCCTATCTGCAGTCCAAAAATGTTAGAAAAACATCTGCCAGGTTGAATGAGGGCTTAATTACATAGTGCGTTGCTTGCTGGAGGGAAAGTTTCTCAAAATTCCAAAATAAATGGCTCCATACTCAGGAAAAACAAAAACAAAAAACCCTCACACACTCCACAAAAATATTGTTATGGATTTGTGGTGGGGAAGAGAAATCCTTCTACTCCCTGGATCCAGCAAGTGTTAAAATATAAGTCAGACTAGCTTCCTGTTGAGGGGATTGTCTGGGTGATGGGCCATTAAGGGGAACAAAGGTAGCTGTTTTAAATTATGATACTTTTATTGAAATGATGTTTTATAATTTTATACTTTTACAGAAGCTGCTTTGGGAGAGCTTCTGCCCTGAGTGATGACTGAAAAAATGTGTAAAATAAATAAAATAAATGAATATGTGCATTGCTGGTAAAGCTGACCACACACATTTCCCTCTGCCTTGCAATGTTCATCTATGCTCCATTGAGCTGCCTGAATATGTATTTTAATGCAATTGTGGATCTGCTTTCCCATTAGGGAAACTTGTTCCTACACAGGACTGCTTGCCCAGGGATCTTCATATGTGAGGAGAAGATAACTTTAAATAGGACTCAAATACTGAGCTTTATACAGGCTACAGTACTTTTTAAATTGCTGTATTGTCACTCCATAGATCAGGAGTGGGGAACCTGTGGTCCTCTGGATGTTGCTGGATTCCAAACAGCTCCATCCAATATAGCCCAAGCTCAGGGATGTTGTGTACCAGTGATTGGTTGGGACAAATGGGATACTGCCCAATTAAGCTCAACCAGTTCCCACTTTCTAGTCTTTGCTTACAACCAGTCCAGGGGGCAGCATGGGCTGTTGGCCTTCTCCTTAATATCAGTGTTGGCTTCATAGAACTCAAGAAGGAGGAGGATGGAAACATAGCCAAAATTTCCACCTGTCATTGGCACTGGCTGCACCTACTGGTGGCCTCCCGGTCTTCTTCCATCCCACCAGTCCCAATGGAAACCAATCTCCACTGAAGAGAGCTGTACCCTAACAGAGTCTGGAGGGTCTGGAGATAATCAGCTCTGTCCCTACATCTTGCAACATTATTATTCCTTTTAACTAGGAATTTTCATTTCCCCGTGTTGCCAAAACGACTCATTTCCAATCCTCTTCTATCTTTCTAAATCCTTTTGTTTGGGCTTTTCTTTCTTTCTTTTTTCCCTTTGCTCCATTTCTACTAGCATTTGAAAACTCTCCCAGTTTAGTAACCTCTGCAGATTTCATTAACCTGCTGTTTATTTTCTTTTCCAGATCAATTAGTGAAGGCAATAAATTAAATGAAACCTAACACCAATTGCTCTGGCACCCCAAGTAGCTACCTCCTCCAAAAACTCGGCACACCGCCATTTATCATTACCACTCATTAATGGGCTCGTGGTCCGTTTACAATCCATGTGGCAGCACTTCTAACCAGAGGCAATTTAAGTCAATTTTTCAAGGAAGGTTTTGCGAGACATGGTATCGAGTGCTTTACGACGCCCCCAATTCTGTTGCGTTCCCTTGTCTCCTCTAATATTAATCATTCTATTTTTAAGATATCAAGTCTCCCTGGAATGATTTAGCCTGCATTGTTTGTAGGGGTAGCTTCTGCATTCAGGTAAAAAAAGAGTAAAGGGCGGAAAAAGCACACTGGATGAGTTTTTATGCTGAAAATAAGATGCAGGAAAAGAGCTATGCAAACAATAAGCATTACATTTACTATAACCACATCCTTTTCTGGCTGGGTGTTCTCAGATATGTACAACACCTGGGAGACCAGGGTTCAAATTCCCACTCAGCCCACTAGGTGACTTTGGACCAGTCACTGCCTAAAATACCTCAACAGGTTGTGGTAGGGATTAAACGAGGAGGGGGGAAATATATGTAAGTCTTGGGCTTTTTTCTTGTACAGCCAGTGACCATTTTGCATGGGGGTTTCGTTCCCAGCCCTGTGTGT
Organism: Podarcis cretensis; assembly: GCF_951804945.1. Classification (NCBI taxonomy): domain Eukaryota; kingdom Metazoa; phylum Chordata; class Lepidosauria; order Squamata; family Lacertidae; genus Podarcis; species Podarcis cretensis. Next base: position 27,695,213 of record NC_137179.1, on the reverse strand, counting down.
GTTGGCAGATAAGCACATCCTGCCCTCATTCCACCCAACTTCCATTCCGCCTTTTTAGTGATGTGTTTAGAGACATTTTTGGTTACTTTTGGGTTCGGCGTGCTCTCATCAACACAGCTGAGCTGGCTGGGTCTGGTGGGAGTTTTAGTCCAAAACATCTGGAAGGCAATGGGTTGGGGAAGACTGGTTGACAGCCTTTTTTCAAAAAAAGAGAGAGACAAAAGTTGAAAATTCAGAGGGAGTCCTAGAACCACTTTTAGTGGTGTAGTTAGGTAAAGGGACGTGGGTGGCACTGTGAGTTAAACCACAGAGCCTAGGACTTGCCGATCAAAAGGTTGGCGGTTCGAATCCTCGCGATGGAGTGAGCTCCCATTGTTCAGTCCCAGCTCCTGCCAACCTAGCAGTTTGAAAGCACGTCAAAGTGCAAGTAGATAAATAGGTACCGCTCCAGCAGGAAGGTAAACGGCGTTTCCGTGCGCTGCTCTGGTTCACCAGAAGTGGCTTAGTCATGCTGGCCACATGACCTGGAAGCTTATGCCAGCTCCCTCGACCAATAAAGCCAGATGAGCGCCGCAACCCCAGAGTCGGCCACGACTGGACCTAATGGTCAGAGGTCCCTTTACCTTAGGCACATGAAAGTCATTCATAAGGAATCAATGTATGTCACATGTTGGCATGCTATAAGCACGAGGAGCTCGGACAGCATCAGCCTTGTCACAATGCCACGGCATGTGAAATTGAGTCAGTTTATGTTCCCATCTGCAGTCCCCATCCCCACCTGCTTTGGCTTCTTCGGTATTCTAGGAATCACTCAGATTCAGGTAGTAGTTATCTTTTCTGTTCCTCGGTCAGAGCACACATCACATCAGAGAGCATAGGAAGAGAGTGACGTTCACTCTGAGAAGCTGGCTGAAGAGTAGACCAGGGGAGCAACCATAAAGAGACAGGAAGGACACCAAAGGTACATGGAGGCAGAAGTGGGGAAACATTTTATGTAACCTTCAGGGGCCACACGCCACTGTGGACAAAGCTAGAGGCCAAAGTGGGCAGAGCAAGGAATGTGAACTTTATCTTCATACAGTAATATTGTTTCCACACACACCCTCACTATCCTCTATCCAGGCAAGAAAGAGGCATTATTATTATTAAAATTAAATGTATATACCACACTTCTTTCCTAAGGAGCCTAGGGTGGTACACAACAAGTAATAAAACCATAAAAACATCTATCTATCATCTATCTATCTATCTATCTTTCTATCTATCTATCTATCTATCATCTATCTATCTATCTATCTATCTATCTATCTATCATCTATCTATCTACCATTTATCTATCATCTATCATCTATCTGTCTATCTATCATCTATCTATCTATCTATCTATCATCTATCTATCTATCTATCTATCTATCTATCTATCTATCTATCTAATCTTAAAAATGATTCCACTACAGATGAAGACTGGGAAAGTTCTGGACTTAAATAGCTTGTTGAAAGATAAAGGTCTTCTAAAGCGATAAAAATACTATAAAGATGGTGTCTGTTAATTCTAGGAGAGGGAGTTCTAAAGAGTCGGTGCTACCATACCTACTAAAGTTCTCACCTACACACTAAAGGCCAGATCCCTACATTGTGTGGAATTGACCTCCTGATAAGATCAAGTTTGTAGTGAAATTTTAGAACAAGAAAGTGGTGAATTTAAACTACAGAGTTTTGAGAAATTAAAGCCCAAGGTGCGAGATTGGCTTCATTATTACCAAATAATGGAAACCTTTAAACAAGACAGGAAAATTGGCTTCCAGGTGGAGAAATCGAAATTGGAAACAGAACTGTTAGAACCCAATACTAAGAATGTATCAAGAATGTACAATTTGTTGCTGAAGTGGAATACAATAGATGAGACAGTTAAATCAACCATGATTAAATGGGCACAGGACATTGGACATGACATTATGTTTGCTGACTGGGAACAGTTATGGACCACCGGTATTAAATTCACGGCATGTAATGCCCTAAGAGAAAATATTATGAAAATGATTTACAGGTGGTACATGACCCCAGTTAAGCTTGCGAAGATTTATCATCTGCCCAATAATAAATGCTGGAAATGTAATGAGACTGAAGGTACCTTCTTTCACCTTTGGTGGACCTGCCCAAAGATTAAAGCCTTTTGGGAAATGATTTATAATGAAATTAAGAAGGTACTTAAATGTACTTTTCACAAGAAACCAGAGGCATTTCTCTTGGGCATGGTCGGCCAATTGGTGTCAAGGAAGGATAGGACTTTTTTTATGTACGCCACTACAGCAGCAAGGATCCTTTTAGCAAAGTATTGGAAGACACAAGAACTCCCCACACTGGAAGAATGGCAGACGAAAGTGACTGACTTTATGGGAATGGCAGAAATGACTGGCAGAATCCGTGACCAAGAGAAAGAGACGGTGGAGGAAGACTGGAAGAAGTTCAAAGCTTATCTTAAGAACTGTTACAATATTGATGAGTGCTAAAATGTCAAGGGGAAGGAAGATGCAGAATTACAGCTGAAAATGTTTGATGATTTAAGGTGAAATTGAGAAAGATAACAAATTTAAATTTAATTGGCTAAAAGGGTTGCTGGAAAATTGTAAAATAAGGATGCAAAAAGGGTGAGGTATGGGGAAGTCCGAGAAAGGAGGCTTATGAAAATGAGGTTAAGAATTTATATTTGTGTGTTTGTTTGTATTTGTTGATGTTTTTTATGTTGTTGTTGTTGTTGTTTTGTTTTAAAATTGGAAAACTAATAAAAATTATATATATAAAAGATCAAGTTTGTAGGAAGCCCTTATCTGCAGAGCGCAGTGATTGCTTGGGTATGTAAGGGATGGGATGTTGTTTCAGGTGTTATCATATTATCATAGGCAAAGAAGAAGAAGAAGAAGAAGAAGAAGAAGAAGAAGAAGAGGAGGAGGAGGAGGAGGTGGCGGCGGCGGCTTGGATTTGATATCCTGCTTTATCACTACACGAAGGAGTCTCAAAGTGGCTAACATTCTCCTTCCCTTCCTCCCCTACAACAAACACTCTGTGAGGTGAGTGGGGCTGAGAAACTTCAAAGAAGTGTGACTAGCCCAAGGTCACCCAGCAGCTGCATGTGGAGGAGCAGAGACGCGAACCCGATGCACCAGATTACGAGTGCTCTTAACCACTACACCACACTGGCTCTCAAAGGCCCATCTGCTCCATCATTCTATTCTCTGAGAAGCATCTGATTTCAGCAGCACTCTCCCCATGTTAACGATATTTTATTGAAATATAAAAAGTCAATGAAACGTATTGAATTGAGATTACTTTTTTGCAGCTGTGGTGTATCTCACAAATAAACAACATAAGGAACCCCAGACAAGCCTATAGAGTGGAACTCACAGTTCTGAGGCAGAGAGAAGAAGTAAAAGAGAAATGTGGAAGACTTTAGCGAAGATAAAAATTAACTTCAGGGAATGCACCAGGTGAAGTCATCCAGCCTGAAGAAGTGGAGAAGTGGAGGATTCAAAAGCTTGCTCACAACTTTGGCTGGCCTTGTTAACAATATTGGCTTATGATGGTTCTCATATAAATGTGAAATATATATGAAATGTGGCAGCTGCCAACTCGGATGGCTTTAAAAGAGAGCTGGACAAATTTATGGAGGGTAAGGCTCTCAATGGATACTATATTCTCCTTCCACTGTCAGATACAGGATGCCTCTGAATACCAATTTGCTGGCAGCCACAAGTAGGGAGAGCACTGTTGTACTCAGGTTCTGCCTCTGGGCTTCCCAGAGGCATCTAGTTGGCCATTGTGAGAACAGGATACTGGACTAGATGAACGTTTCGCCTGATGCATCAGGACTCTTATTATATTCTTACATTTTTATCATCATCATTGTCAGATTGCAGAAAGGGGCTGAAGCTGAAGGACAGTGGATTGTTTACCACCGCCTGGTGAATTCACAGCTAAGAGAAGATTAAATGGGTGACTTCCCAGGTCACACTGTCATGCTACACACCGGCTCACCCATATTTCAAGGAATGTATAAAAATATCTGGGCATCTTAGGGGCAGCAATTAGGTACAGGGTCTATGTAAACAAAAGCTGCTTTCTGGATAGTTGAGAAAGGGAAAGGCCTGTTACCGCCATTCCTACAAGACACCACTTTTAATGAGATTATTATGGAGAGGACACTAGAGCCAAGATAGCAAAGGCTAGGGCTGAAAGGAACTGTGTGCTTAATGTACTGTAATTATAACTGCAAATTGAACTTCAGCCCAAGGCTTTACAGCAAAGCCTATAAAAACTAAAATCAATTTTAATCTTTAAGGGCACTTTGCTACATTCTTCTCTGCCAAGGCTAGGTCAGACCAGGTAGGAGCTGCAAAATATGATCTTCATCTCCTTTTGCTATAAATATCATTTCCTGTATCAAAAATCAGATCTCTACCAACACTATATTTCCTCTGTGGAAAATTATCTATAAGCTAGCACATTTTTTTCTAGGGTGGGATGTCTGTTTGACTCCTGTTTTGGAGATTGAGACCTAGGCATGCGCAAAACATGTGTGTTTGTTCCATTTTTAAGTCTAAGGCATGGACATATTTTCATGATGACCCATCCAGCTTGCACTGCCACCACCATTCCTACAATTTCCGTTGTTTGGGAATGTGATTCCCAAGATCAAGGAGTATACAACTGGACATTATTTTGAATCAAAATGGCGGGCCACCTTTCAAAATTGCACCAATCTTTTGGTTTTAAAGAATTACTGAGCAATGCTGGGTTCAAGGCTGCTAGTTACTTATAAAAACCTTCTAAGTAGGATAGTTGGCTGAGGTGTCTATCTCCAGTTTTCAAAGACACTGGTCCTAGGTCTGCAGGACCCACCACCCGACACAAACAAGAACAAATAAGACATAATTTGTATTTGTAGGACAGAAAAGTTAACTGCAGGAGGGCTCTGGCTAATTGTTCATTGCTATTAGCTCACTGTTATTAGATGATGTAGCAAGCATTATATTTTTCATATAAATAAAAATCGTGCTTTTTCTTTTTGCTTAAAATAGATATAGAGCGGAGCAAATAATTAAATATATCCATCAAATTGTTCAATGCATTTCTTCACAATATATTTGAATAAATAATTCAGCTCCTTAATTATTCATCTGCCACTAATTAATATTTTTAATCATCCAGGCACCACTCCCACAACTTTGCACATTTTGGAATATATTATGGTGAGCAGTTACATGGAATTCTAAGGCCCTACTCACAGCAGTAAACTTAAGCACACATGTTTATGTTCTTTCCTGTGCTACCAAGATAATGCCCTTCCTTATGTCCCATCATGATTTCCAACATTCTCCAACCAACAATAACAACATAGCAAGAGTACAAATCTGAATATATCCCAGCTTTAAGCATATTTATGTGGGAGTAAATTAAAATAAAATTAATGAGATTTACATAAATGCATAAGAACATGTGAAGAACTAGGGTGGATCAGACCAAAGGTCCATTTGTTCTGTCGTTCTAGCAGTTGTTAGCCAGATTATCCCCCCCCCCCCGAAAGTGCTTTAGTTTGGCAGGGACAGCTGATTGATAATAATAATAATAATTTTTTTTATTTATATCCCGCCCTCCCTAGCCGAAGCCAGGCTCAGGGCGGCTAACAACACTAAAATAGTGCAACATTCTAAAAACATTATAAAAATTAATTAAAATCAAAATTGATGTCAACCATACTAAAGTTCTGTAAAGATTGCCAAAGGAGGGAGTCCTCCCCACAAACGCACGGCAAAGCGGCAGCAGCAATGTCCCGAGGCCTCCGTGGAGCCTTATATGCTGAGGTGGAGTCTGGGGCCCGCCCCCAGGCCCAAGGTGGAGAATGGGCTTGCAGGGGGAGCGGTCCTCCCCAAGACTCACCGGCAAAGTGGCAGCAGATTAATTAGACAAAGTGACTCCCTTGCCTTGGGAGGCAAATGACAGCAGACAAACCCTGAAAAATTGCTGTCTTGAGGGGACACTAGGGGCGCATCGGAAGATGGCTGACAATAACATCTCTCCGACCCACACGAGGTAATTAGGAGGCTGTGATGGAAGTAAATAGCCTCCCTGCCCTCCCAAGCATGTGGGGGGGGGACTGCCCTTGCCTGCTGTGCCCTATACCACCCCCAAATTTGTGGGGATGGGGGCACTAGGCAGAAAGCCCTCCTGTGGATCTCAGCGCTCCTGGACACTGTCTCTGATCCGCGCTTCCTAGCTGCAGCAACTTCAAAAGAAACAATTAGGAGGAAGCGAATGCACATATTTCAAGGAAGAAGGGGGAGTAAAGACTGCTAACTGAAGAGATCTCTGATAAATAAGACGGGTCGGAGGAACAAGAATAAATCATGAGAAGACACACCAAGGCTCGGTATGTTTGGCAACGGGACTGGATGGGAGAGGGGAAAAAACTTTCCTTTCTTTTCTCTATGTGATTAACTAAGAATCCCCCCCCACACACAAGTCACAAGTCAGAAATGCCGTTTAAATGACTTAAGCTGTGGATTTAAGGCTGTGTGGAGATAATTTTCTAACCAAAGCATATTTCAAGAAGATCGTGGAAAGTATAAGAGCTTTGGAATGACGCAGTAAAAAATACCGTCGCCATTTTGGCAAGTTCTGTTGGAAGACTTAAGTCTGGGAGGAGGAACAGAGCTGGTTTTATATTGTGGGTGAGCCTCCTCAATGGGACTAAAGAACGACAGATTTGTGAGATTAATGATGGAAAGAGTCTGTTATTTATAAAAGTGATGATATATGGAAACCATCTGGATATGATGATTGGACGAATGGAGAAATTCACACAGGATTACAATTGGTGTTTACCAGCTTAAGGAGATTATCAGAAGAGATCCAAAAGAAAAAAAGAGAAAAATATACGAACAAGATGAGATGTGGAAACAGCAAGATAAGACTGGATAGAATTATGAACATTATTTGGACAGATTTGGATATTAATGCAGCAGCAAGATAATGATCGGAATCCCCCTTCGGAACTTGAAATATGGGTCCCCTCAACAAACATTTAAAATTCGGCTTTGTAATTCGGAATTTATGTGATGCGATTTGATTTGATTTGATTGGTTGGTTAATAAAAATTATTAAAAAGAAAAAAGAAAAATTGCTGTCTTGTGATAAATTAGGGTTTTTTTTTAAAACCACCACAGAAAAGGCCTGTCCTCATGCTGCCACCCTCCAGACCTCTCACATAGAAAGCACAGAAAGGAAAGTCTTAGATGATCATTGTCAAGTTTGGGTCAGTTCATAGGGGGAGAGGCAATCTTTGCTATGAGTGGTTGGTTGAAGCCAAGGAGGGGAAGCTATCAGCAGGGTCCAAAGGCTTCACAGGCCACCCTCAGTGGCATAGCAAGGTCAGGTGGTACCCAGTGTGGAAAATTTCTTGTCCACACATTGAACTCTAGCTGGACTCCCAAGAAACTGTGATCTACTCACAGTATAAAAAGACTGGCTGCGATCTACCCATTGTCATTGCCAGGAGGGAGGAAGGCTTGACCAAAGTGGTTGAGCTTTTTTTGGATTGCTCGCCTGCCTCCTTTCCGTCCCATCCCTGCCTGCCTGCCTGCCTGACTCCTCCAGCAGCCCGGGATTGCGCAGCTGTCAAAACAAAGTGGCGAAAATACCTCCCTTCCCCCTCAGGCTCGCAGTAGGCGAGAGTCAAGGGCGGGCGGTGAGCAGAATGTCACCCCCCTTGGAGATGACATCTGGGGCAGTCCACCCCCATCTTGCTCTGCCCCTGGACACATCCAGCCTGTGTGCTGGGAGTTCCACACCCTGGTGTACCATGACTGGAGCAATCATGCAAGTTTTGGACCATAAAAAAGCATGGTCTCTAAAATAATTTGTGGATTGTGCAGAATCTTGGTCTCTCTCTCCCCCTCTCTTGCAACACATCACTTTTTGCTACATTAATCCTATTTTATGAAAGCCAACAGGATGGCTGAAGCACCTTTATAGATGAAAATGTTTAATTTTACACCTTGAATGCTTTTGGGGATGGGGAAGTAGGGAGTCAAAGATTAAGATGTGTGTCCCTTCCTGCCTTCAGCATTTCTTGCCTCTCCTTCCTCTTGTAAAGTGAAACGCAGAACTTGTAAAATGATCTCTGAAGCAACTGAAGGGGAGAAATGTTATGGTCCAGAACAGCTATTAAATATTCCTTTGGCATGCATGGTGGATATTGAACCCCCCCCCCCTAAAAACATGGTTCAGATCTTCATCAGTTGGTGAAAGCTTTAATATAAAGTGGCACACTGATGTCAATTTAGTGAAGACTTGACTGGAACTTAAGATGAGCATCAAAGAAGTGCAAGATCCGGGGGGGGGGGGGATTCTAATACTGTACTAGTAGAAGAGGCCTAGATGCCACCCTTCCCTTCTATTCAGTGCCCCAAAGCCTCTTCCTAAACATGAAGGCAATCCATGAGCACTGAACTATAACTCTTGACAGGCTGTCTCCTTGTTGATAAAACTTGAAAAAGCAATTTATTCTTAAGAATTTAAAGTAGAGATGTAGGAGAGACCTCTTGATGACTTTCTGTCCTCTTTAAAAAAAAAGGCAAGCAAAGAATTAAAGGCTATTCACCCCTTTCCTAAAAATACACCCATGTTGTTACCTTTCTTGCAAAGTCTTCCAGCAGCTCTACAGTCCGCTGGCCTCTCAGAGAGCATCAACGGCACTTCAGAACTTGCTACAAAGTCTTGAGCTCAGACTTCACCAAGAGAGTAATCATCCAGACCTTAAAATGTTTGCAAATGATCTTATACTATTGCCAAATGTGGCCTAGCCAGTGCCTTTGGGCCAACAACAAAGTTTCTGTTGGGTAAAAAGCTACTTTTAAAAGAATGGCAGGAAGGAAAGTTTCTAGAATAAGTTTTGTTGCTGTTGTTTTTTTTTATTATTATTATGCATACATGAACATTTTTGCTCAGAGGGCTGCTCAGTGCCCCTGCTGTAGCAAGGAAGGGTTTTAAACATTCATGATTCAGGAGGAGGAATTTGTTTTCAAATTGCAGCCATGCCAAACAAAACAAGCTCTGAAGTCTTGCACTTTGAGCAGCCTGCTAGAAGTCAGAAACGGCCTCTGCTTTCAGAGTGAACGGTGGTGTCTGCAACCAAGCCTACAAAGGAAACCTGATAACCCACAAACACATAATTAGTAGCGTTTCAGCTACCTTTCTTATAGCACCCTGATGGAACTGCTGCTCAGCTTCAAACTTCCTATGCAGGAAGAATATCCAATCATGTGCTTGGATGCATCCAATAAAATGGGAAACACAAAAAAATACAGCCTGACTGCTGTAGTGCCTAAGCAGCACTCCCCTCATTGTAAAAGCTTATGATCACAGTGGTGTATATACCAGAGTTGGCTCAATACATTTTGGTGCCTGAGGCGACATATAAGGTGGTGCCCTCCCTCTTAAAGAGGCTGCCTGACTGAAAGCTGAATCTTCATTTTTGGTGACATGGCAGCATCCTAAGAACAAAGGTCTAGCTTAGGAAGTGCAGGACACACACAACTCTGTCCTCTCCAACACTTAACTGCCACTGCCCACCACCTAGTAGTGGCTGCCGAGACCATATAACACCAGTCCTGAAGACCTACATTGGCTCCCAGTATGTTTCTGAGCACAATTCAAAGTGTTGGTGCTGACCTTTAAAGCCTTAAATGGCCTCGGCCCAGTATACCTGAAGGAGCATCTCCATCCTCATCATTCAGCCTGGACACTGAGGTCCAGCTCCAAGGGCCTTCTGATGGTTCCCTCCTTGTGAGAATTGAGGTTACAGGGAACCAGGGAACTTCTTGGTAGTGGCACCCATCCTGTGGAACACCCTCCCATCAGATGTCAAGGAAATAACAATTATCTGACTTTTAGAAGACATATGAAGGCAACCCTGCATCGGGAAATTTTTAATGTCTAATGTTTTACAATTTTTTATGTGCTGTAAGCCGCCCAGCCAGATGGGTGGAGTATAAACAATAAAATTATTATTATTATAGCTGCATCACTCTGCCAAATGATAGGGCTGACCCAGTTGAATATGGCTGACATCTTGGGCTTCTTTTTTATAAGTCATGAGAAAAGAGAGAGAGAAAGAGAATTCCCTTCTCTCTCATCAGAATATCTATTCTCTGACAGTCATCTCAGGGTCAAGAGTAAAAATCTAAGAATATTAGGAAAAGAAATGGTATGAGATATTCAGACTAATATGAAGCCTGATATCATCATGCTACCATACAACTGGGCAATGGCAGGGCTTTCACAAATAATCCTCAAAGGTACTGTATCTAAGGATGAAAGGAACCCTTCCAATGGGGTCTGCCTGATTGTAACCACTTCTCAAACTCCCCGTTCAGCTGAGATAAGCTGGATAAGAGGAGTCAATCAGTATGGATGGAAAAGGTGTCATATATTTCAGATTCATCTGAGGTGGTAGAGCAGCTGCATGACACATGCACGGAATACAAAATGGCCACAATTATAAACAAGCTGGTGCCTGCCACATTGAATGTTGAAAACAGCACATTGGGTTCTACTGGTTTCACTGGTTGATATAAATGCTCAGTGGAATTTGAGACTGTGAAGATTTGAGACCCATGCAGCTTGCAGGGACCAAACAGGTATGCTGGAAATACAGAGAGTGGAAAGTTGAAAGGGGAAGTACATCTTATTACGATTCAGGCAGCAGTGGGTGGCATGGTGGGGCAGAGCTGTTTACCTGACCTCCTGCAAGGTGGGTGGCTGCTGATTACTGAAAGGCAGAGTGGTGAGGTGGCAAACACAACACCACCACCACCAGCAGCAGCAGCACTGTATTGGCTCTGCTATGTTTGCATTGCTCTGACCTCATATCTCACCCCTCCTGGTAATCAACAGTGACTCACTACAGCCAAAAGTTCAGCTGCCAAAAATTCAGGTAAGCACATCTAACTCCATCACCCTTTCCATAGTGTTCTAGAGATTTTCTGTCTCTGGTAGCCTATATCTTTACATGTGGCTATAAAGCAAGGACGCTTACTTGCTTCCTGGCTGCTGTTATTTCAGCAGAAGCAGTTTTCATTATCTTGCAGAGAAAGTCATTGTCTAAAGACACAAGTAATATGTTTGTTGGTTAGGCAGCATGTTTATCACACTCTGAACTTGTTTGCAATTGAGATTGTGTTCCCTTGTTCACAAGGCTATCTGTCCTGAATGGATGGAAATATGGCTTTGTGACATCTCTGACAAAGCTTTGTTCCTCCAGTGCCACTTATCAGCCCGGATTAATTTTGCAGGATCTTATTTGGTGCATTGATATTCACAGGCACAGTTCGGTGCACACAGTTACCTATGACACTTTTTGGTGGAAGGATGCAGAAGACACTTCATCCATACTCAGGAATAACAGATTTATACTTCCAGTGCTAACAATTTAGCCTAAAAATTGTGTTTCCATGATAATTAGTTTCTGGATCTTTTGCTGTTGGACCATGGTGGAAGTATGGCAGTTTCCTTCTTCTTTACTGTTGCTCCTTACACTCAGGAAGGCAATGCATCTAGGTAATGTTTATAATAATAATAATAATAATAATAATAATAATAATAATAATAGTGTGTTTCTCAGATGCAATCCACTCTTCATACATAAGCTTCTTTCCATATAGCAGTTTCACAACTGGTTTAATGTTTTCCCCATTATCATACTATTAAACAGTGTATCTGCAAAAATGGGAGGGGTCACAAGTTGGAAAGAATTTCCACAGTGTTCTCACAATGTTTAAACATTTTATTGGACCAAATCATCTGCATTTTTGTAAATGCATACATGTGGATGAAACCATTGCACACAATATTGTTCTCTTTATGTACCAATGTATTCAAGTCGTATGAGTGGCACATACATGGGCAAGAATGATTTTTGATACATAACTACAAAAACCATGATGCAGTGTGTGTATGCAAAAATAGCATATGGGAAATAGAATGCCAAGGCCCTTAAGTAAAGTGAACGATTCAGAATATTATAATGAATGGCAATATTAAGGGAGCTGCAGATTTTCACATAAAGCCACTCTCCAGGGGTTTGAAACAGAAGTTGGAAGGTAGAATTCTGTCTGAAGCCTTCACAGATATGATGTTGTAAGGTAAAGTTACCAGACGTCCCTGTTTCCCGGGGAGAGTCCCTGGATTTACAAATCAGTCACCTGACAAAATCCATCTATTTAGTAGGAAGTTGAAAAGTGTCTCCAGATTCATTGAAAAAAATCTGGTAACCTTTATTATAAGGAATGAACATAACTATGTGAAATTAGCCATGAATGTGCACCACCATGCTGAGGCTCACAAATGAGTTTCATTTGGCCACAGGTCCTCCCAAATAAGCATGTAGTTAGTGGGAAACATGGAACAGGTTAACATACTGACCAGGAGAAGAAATGTCTTTGCTTTATTACTTCAGCACCACCTTCCTGCTTTTAAGTCACATGTAAAAGCTGATTGACTGGGAAATAACTCAGGCTGCTTAGCAGATAGGCAGTCAAAGGGTTAGTTTTGAAAATTGGGAGTTATTAGGTCAAGAGAGCGCCAAGACAGAACTCCTGGAAAATCAGGGCCTTTAAAAATTCTTCTAGCTTTATGAGTATCTGTCTGACTAGGTCATATTAAAGCTCTGATCCGTACAAAAATTAATTCCCAGTTGGATTTTCATCTCCGCTCGTGTCTTCAGGTCAAGGAGTCTGGCTGGGGAAGATATTATTAAGCATTCCACTTCAGTCTGTAATTAGGAACAGTTCTTTAAAAATGTCTACAAGACTGTCTTGAATACACTCATTCAGAAATATCCTCCGAGTCTCCCCTAGACTGAGCACTCTCACCTTTTATTTCTCAACTCTGCTTTTGCATTGTACTCACTGCTGTTCTTGATTAATTTGAAATAAGAGAAGCAACTGGGAATGTTGCTTACGTTACATACCAGATTCACAGGAGCAAAGGGCACCATTAACAGATGACACATGAATCCAAAATATGCCTTAAATGTTGCCAGAATTACATGGTCAAATTATTCATGACTAATTAGATTATGGATTTGTGAGTTTACACTCGACATTTGTTTTGTTTTACAAAATAATTTCCAGGAAAGCATTTGTTGCTCATTTGTATTCCAAAAAGAGTGAACCTATCTTTTCCCAGCTAATTGTTTACAGTAACTATTCACTAACAGCCCCCCTGAAAGTGGTGTGTTTGTACATCAGTGCTTTGAGTTGGGTCTCCTATTGACTAGTCAACTGCATTGCAACACAGTACAGTGATACCTTGGTTCTCAAATGCCTTGGTACCCAAACAACTTGGAACCCAAACACTGCAAACCCGGAAGTAAGTGTTTCAGTTTGTAAACCTTTTTCGGAAGCCGAATGTGCTCTGTTTTGAGTGTTACGCTTCCATACTGACTGCCACACTTTCATTTTGAATGTTACGCTGAGATCTGTCTGTTTTTACTATTTATTTTGCATTTTTGTTTTTGTGGCTCTTTTAGTTCTGTTTTTGTGACTGTGTGGAACCCAGTTCAGCTACTGATTGATTGATTGATTGATTGATTGTGTGACTGCAGTACATTGTTTACTGCTTTCATTCTATGGATCAATTAGATAGTAAAATTCATTAGATAGTAAAATTCATGTTAAATTGCTGTTTTAGGGGTTGTTTTTAAAAGTCTGAAACAGATTAGTCCATTTTGCATTACTTTCTGTGGGAAAGTGCGCCTTGGTTTTGGAATGCTTTGGTTTTGGAATGGACTTATGGAACGGATTAAGTTTGAGAACCAAGGTACCACTGTATATGGTTATGTCATCTGTAGGGTCATTGAAAGAAAAATAGGAAACTGTCTTATACTGAGTCAAGCCACTGGTTCATCTAGATCTGAATTCTCTACAGTGATCAGCAGTAGCTCTCCAGGAGTTCAATAAGGAGTGTGGGGATGCTGGGGGTGGTATCTGGAACTTTTGCATGCATTAGAACTTTTGCATGTATTGGATGTTCATTGCACATACTTGTCTCACTTTTGTTTTCAACACTCACAGCAAATTGGCTATTTCATGTCACCAGTTTGTACAAACAGAGAGCTTGCTCTGAAGCATGATGTATTAGAAATGAAGAATAGGAATGGGGCACAGAATTTGCCTTGTTTTTGTATCTGTGCATTTAAAAAATGTTGATCTAATTTTGAGTTGTTCTGCATATACTCTCTGCTTAGATCTGTAATTTAATGCCTGCACCACTCTGTATAAAAGCTCTATGTTCCCCTATTCATTCAGAATGAATACAATATTTTCCTCTCTGGGCCAAAGTGAATAGAATTTACCAGCACAGGAACCCCTTCCAAATGGATTAAACCAGCCAAATTGCAGACAAATAGGTCCAGGGACTTTTAGCGAGAGAAATAAAAAGGATTCAATTTCTTCCATAGTTTGTTATGGAAGGGAGAGAGCGAGCAGGTGTTTGCCTCTTTCTTAACTTGAAATATTTAAAAGGTGGATGAGTTGTGCGTACATTTTTTTTTAATGCTTTGCAACTTCACATCAGATTTTCTTTCTGGTAGTTGTTTGTGTCTTCCAAAAGGGTTTACACTGATTTCCTAATAAGTCTTTTCATGTCTCTCAGAAGCCTTACAACATGAGGCTGTCTAGAATGCTGCCCATGGAGTAGTGAAGAGCTTTGGGATTTTGTTGCTGCTGTTAAAGTAGAGCTATATTGGCTTTAAAAACAAACAACCCAAAACCTTAAATAAAGCTTTTAACTTTTTAAAACATCCTCTCTGGCTGCACTTCAACAACAATGACAAAAAACCCGCACAAAATATCAGAACCCTCCATCTCCACAATCCAGATTATTTCAGTGATCTGCCTGCCAAGTATATAGACATGGAGAATCATAGGGATATTATAAAGCAAAACATACATCTGACTTCAGGAGGGGAATGACATCACACTTTGACTTGAAGGGGAAGGGGAGAGCCCCATATCATACTGATTTGCCTTATCATTTAGTCCCCACACAAAACTGAAGCACACCCATATTACAAAATGTTTGTGTGATCTCTACTCTGCATTTTGTTGTATGTGCATAGACTCCGTTCAGATATAATGATGACCAAATAGAAGTTGGGAACAGAACCACCAAGTGTAATCCTGTTCCCCTTCCTCTCACATCCATTCCACAACAGGAATAGCCACCAGGATGTTCTCCAGACATAGGACTACAACTCCCATCAACCCTCAGCATTGGTTGTGCTTCCTGGGTTTGATGGGGATATGCTCTAATCTGAAGATCATCAAATTGGCTACCTTGTTCCACAGGGATATACAATCTGAATAGAACTTTCAGAACTTTTTTTGCTTGTTTATTAAATAGATTTCTATTCTTTCTTTCAACTTGGATCTCCCCGGATACTACTACTACCACCACCACCACCACCACTACTAATCTATTTATTTATACTCTGCCTTTTACTCTGATGGTGCTCAAGGCAGCTTACAGATAAAAACAAGAATTGCTAAAACATAGGGGGGAAATAAGAATTAAGAAACAATTAATTTTTAATAGAATTAAAACTATATACATATATAAAGTCTGTTTAAAACATACAAATATTTACAATAAAAACAGCACAGGACCAGCCCTTTGATTAAAAGCAGACAATTCCCCAAAGTCTGCTTGGAACAAGGAGGATCTTCATCTGCCAGCAGAAGGACAACAAGGAGGGAGCCAGCTTCTCCAGGGAGGGAGTTCCAGAGTCTGGGAACAGCCACCCAGAAGGACAGTTCCCCCATCCCCATCCAATATGCCTGTGAGGGTGGTGGCACTGAGAGAAGGGCCTCCCCTAAAGACTTCAAAACCTGGGCATGTTCGTATGAGGGAATATGGTATTTCAGATAGGCAGTTGGCTGGCTTTGGTCCAAGCTAACTG
The DNA here is from genome assembly GCF_951804945.1 of Podarcis cretensis. Taxonomy (NCBI): domain Eukaryota; kingdom Metazoa; phylum Chordata; class Lepidosauria; order Squamata; family Lacertidae; genus Podarcis; species Podarcis cretensis. The sequence goes on along the minus strand of NC_137179.1, from coordinate 27,679,198 downwards.
GCAGTTGGAACAAAGCAGTCTTTCTGGCAGGGAGTGGGAAAGCAAACTTCCTGCAGCTGTCTCCTTCTTTTCCCCATGGATGCAGCCAAGTTGGTCTCTTCCTTACCATAATGCTCTCCCTAGGAGATCCATGCTGCAATCTCTGAAAGGCCCTTGGTGCCCTGGGTGGTGGCAAAGGCCAGAGGGTGCTTCTCTTCAGACTACTGTGCACAACTGAATATTCTTCCAGGAAGGTGTGGGAGCAGGATATATCTCAACATTTGACATGGCATATTTTGAATAGAACAGACTTGGCAGGATATTCATTCTTTCAGGTGACAGCAACTGTAAGTCACTGGCATGCTCAGTCAAATCCCTTTTGTTGGGAAGGTTTTATACATGTGTTTATTGTGAAAAAGATGCCACTCTACTGATCTATTATTAGATCTTCAGCATATCAGTGTTAGCTCTTTCTAAGTAAAGGAACAATCACATACTGATCATATGATGAAGCAATTACATAACTCTACTGCCATGCTCCGAAGATTTACTAAGAGGCAGTAGTACATTGTTCATTATTAATTTGACTTATTATTTGCTCACTACAAAAGTGTCTCTAAGCAACTTGCCAAAACTTGAGATCCAAAGACATAGCATGAAAACAACAAGAATGCATTACAATAAAATAATTGCAGTAACCCATAAACAGACCCAGAAAAACAACAAAACTTCAGCAACAGAAAACAATTATCGGTAGACCATTTAATATATTCTATCAAATGCCTGGCAGAATAGATAGGTTGTTACCTGGGGCTGGAAGAATGCCAATGGTGATGCAAAGGGGACCTAACTGGGAAAAGCATTTCATGAGTAGATAGTCATGGCTGAAAATATCCTCTCCCTTGTTCATCTGGAGTAGGGTCTCACATGAAGACTGAAGGGCCCAGGTAGATTTATATGTCAAGATCTCCAATGAGTGCTAAAAATGTAACCTGGAACCAGGTACATGAAGTGAGAACATAAACTTTTAACATGATAGTGCTGAGTGTAATTAGGACTTACCAATGTGACGGGTTGGGAAGGGAATGCCCATCACAACGTAAGAAACGAAAGAAGAGCTTCCTGATCAGGGCAATGGCCCATCTAGTCTAGCATCCTGTTCTCAGAGTGGCCAACCTGATGCCTGTGGGAAACCCACAAACAGGACTTGAGCACAAGAGCACTCTCTGTCCCTGGGCTTCCAGCAAATTGGTATTCATAAGCACTGCTGCCCTTGACAAGAAGGTTCCATAGTGGGCAATGAGTTTCAAAGGATGCAGAAGGTCCTCTGTTCATCTTCCATGAGTTGGGACTGAGACCTGGGTGGTGGAGCTAGTATGCTCCCACCCACCAATTGTCTACCTAACTTGATTAATCAACACTGAAACATAACACCTCAAGAGACATGGGAAAATAAGGTTTCTGTTTGGTGTTAGAAAGCTACAACAAGCCATTTCCATATTTTCAGTGGCTCCAGGGTTCAACTCTATCCCCACAAGCAGAATACTGTGAGACTTGACATTTGGCTGAGGCCTTTCTTGAGCATGGCAATAACAAAGGAAATGGGGGTCTGGGTTCATACTTTCTTTCTACCTCCTCTGGTATATGCAGCTAATATTGCATGCGTGTTAAAACAATATGATTATGAACAGCCGCCCTCTAATGTAGTTTTCGTTGCTGCCTACCAGCATGGATCACAACCTGACAACGTGAATTCCCAGACCTGATATCCTCGACACATTTGCCAGTTTATATGCCTGATATTTTCTTTCCAATAATAACTTCCCTTTAGGCATGGTTATTAAGGCTGCCATCTCTGTGAAATAGCTTGTGTTCACTGAGGCAAGCGCTTAATGGGAAGTGATACAGTATATAGCATGGTTTAATCCAATACATTGAAGGAGGTGAAATGATAGACTTTTTTTAAAAAGTCATTTAATCCACCTAATTACTTAGCACGCAGAAAGTGGGAGAAAAATTCTGCGCTTGAGGGGAACGTCAGGATATTTGATTCCCAATATCTTCACAGGGTCAATAGGCGTGGAGTGTTGAAAACAGCACAGCGATCGCTAAAACATAAACATTTCCATGCCGGGTTAGAACAATGAACCACTCAGCATTCTGTCTCCCAATCCAGACCCATAAGGCATTACCAAGCAAGATGATTTCTTCACCTCGTTAATTTTCCCTGTGTGGTGGTCACCTGGACAAGGTTTCTATAAAAGTAACAGCTCTGCCTTTGGCTGTCATGGCTAGAGGCCAGCAATACACTACAGTATCTTTATCCATTTATCCTATCACCATCCATTTTAGAGCCATAGATGTTTCAATGATTGAGCCACAGATAAATCCTTAACAGTGAATCATTGTATAAATCTTTGATGATTAAGTGGCATATAACTCCTGACGAGTTTGACATTTAAGCCACCCAGAAATCCTGTTAAATGAATAAATAGTTGCAAATGGTTGTTGCTACATGGCTATGTATTACCCCCAGTGTCAGAGGTAATATGCCTCTGAATGCCGGTGGCAAGGAATCATAAGCATTGCTGTGTTTGTGTCCTTTCATAGAGTCTCCTGCTTTACCAACTGATAGGCATCTAGTTGACCACTGAGAGAACAGGATACTGGATTGGAGATAGGCCTTTGATCCAATCTAGCAGGACCGTTGTGAGGAACAAGAGAAAGCCTCCCAAGAGAAGCCCTTCTGGTCCCATCACTTGTCCCATCACTTTCCAATCTTTGGGATGGACTGAATTGTGGCTTTGCTTGTCCTTCTTGCTTGACATTGTGTTATCCTTTTGGCTTCTTTGATGAGTCTATGTAAGTTTGCTTCACTACTTGTTGCTATCCTTATATTTTTGTTTACCATTTTTTGTTCCATTTGGTTTAATGATTTTAATATTATTGATTATCTTGTTAATTTATTATTATCCACTTGTGTTTCTTTTGCAGACAAGGCGGGGATAATTAAAAAAATAACAGCTGGGACCTTCAACATAATGTTGCAGTGCAAGATACTCCAATATATTCCTCCTCCCTTCAAGTTTTCCATCCACCTGAAAACAGTCAGTCAACATACTGTACCTACTAACCATGCTCAGTCATCATTAGGCAAGAATGTCCCTCTAATCTGAGAGTCGAATGTACTTTTCATCCTACAAAGTCTTCTAAATTTTAAGCTTCATGTTAATCCTGCATGTATAACAGAACTGCAATATTCATTACAAAAAGAAACAAAATGGAGGGTGGTCATATCCAGGCCAATCGGTGTGATTTTAAAAGGGGGGGAGGGTAAATAGGGATGTATTTTGTTTTCATCATTTTTGCATACTTCAATTGCCCTAAAATATGCTGCTACAGTTAGAAGTTCCGCTTACTTGGGAGTTATTTTGTGGTTTCGTCTCTCTCAGCATTTATAAAAACAGATCTTCCTTTCCTTCACCTTCTTCTGCCATTATTAAGTGAGGTCAGAATGCTTCTGAAACCCTGCAAGTCTAATTATCCACAAAAGTAATTAACATTTCTAATAGAAACTGCCACTGTTGGTTTTCATTGGGGGGCTGCCGGAAAGCAATAAGGTAAAGAGTGAGGTAATTAAAAACTCGTTATTGCAAGGTCCCCTTTACGCCCTCCGTTTAACAGCGCCTTTGCTTCATAAATGGCTAGACTGAGATTCACTCAAGAAGAAGCTCATCCTCTCTGGAGGGGTTGGTATTAGTTTTCTTCTCCACTACTCTCGTTGCAGGAAGGACTTTCTTGCGAGGAATGAGGAAAGGGACAGCAGTACACAAAGAAATTATATTCACCTCCCAAGTCCAAGGAAAATTAGCTTCATCCCTGAACTCATCTTGGAATCTGACACGTGACCAGACTGGAGCAAAATGCATCGTTATGCTCCAGAGAGAGGCTCCATCTGCACTCTACATTTAAAGCAGTATCATACCACTTTAAACAGGCATGACTTCCTCCAAAGAATCATGGGAAGTGTAGTTTGTTGTACCATCCCCTAAGTTCCCCCATGAGGAATTGATTGTTAAACCACTCTGAAAGTTGTAGTTGTGTGAGGGGAATGGGGGTCTCCTAACAACTCTCAGCAGCCTTAAGAAACTAAAGTTCAGAGGATTTTTAGGGGGGAAGCCATGACTGTTTAAAGTGGTATGATACAACATTAAATGTATAGTTCAGATAGGGCCAGAATGACCACAGGACCATGCTCCTTCCCATTAATCGAGAGGTGAGGAACCCTTTACATTTTCTCACAGGCGGCTTTTCCATGGGCTACGTTCTATAGTGGGCAGCTTTCTGTGTGTCAGAGCTGTGTACTGGTGATGGGCAGGAGGCAAAGCAGATGAGACTATGTATGCTAGACTATGTTTCAGTCAAGCAACACACACACAAACAAACAAACACACACACTTATGCATCTAGGCAACAACAGCTATTATCACCATTCCAGGACACATCACTTGAGAGAGCACAAAGAAAGGTAAATGAGGAGCATGGCTTGGAGAGAGTGCCTCATTTTGCACTAGGAATAAGTGGGCGATAATAAGGGCAAGCCCAAGGAAATTAAGGCTGAGAAACAAAACTTAAAAGGTCAATGGGCCCTAATCTACAACAGTGCTATTTTTCTAGAAAAAGAGGTGCCAGAACTCACCATGAACGTCTCCCTTGTTTTCTTATAGTGGCAATGTCTCCCACTTGAGAGGTGCTGGAACTAAGTTCTGGCAAGTTTCATCTGAAAAAAAGCCCTCTCTATAGACATCTGTTTGGACTGCCAAGTGAACAAGGGAAACATGAGTAATTCAGGCTAAATTCAGCACAGCTTGGAAATGGCACACCTGATATGCCATTTGTTATAATTCTCAATGTGCCTTAGATATATTTGTTTTATAAATCCCTCCATTATGTTTTTGTCTGCTTCCCATCCCATTGTTTCGTGCTGATCTGACCATAAAGGTTGCATGTGTATGAACTTTACTTTAATTAAAGTTGTCCTTTCCTACTCCATCCTGTTCTACCACAAGAGGATTTTACATACCGAGACAGAGTTTGGGGATGCTGGTGGATTTGTCTGGTCAATTTGGCTTAAGCAGAATATTTCTCCCAGACTACACTAAATACCAGATTCACAATAAAGCTAATAGCACTGGCCTGCCTGGGTGAGCATAATCAAGTGTTACTGACCTGTTTTGACAACATGTTCAGTACTGACACCCCTTAAAGAGAGCAGACTTGTTGGCTGATTGATTATGTTAATGTAAAACCCCCAAATTTTAATCATGTACATAAGTTAAAGTTGTGCCCAGATAAAATAAAATATATGATAGGAGTCACTGATAGATATTTCAGGTAAACCACATAGGTATTATCAATATTATCTTCTTAAGCAGTCTGTAAATTATTTTAATTTTTTTTTACAAAATTGTTAGGCCATGACACAGTTGCCCATTTAAGGTGATAATTGGGTGGGCAATGGTGCCTTCCCCACCTCCATCATATATATATATGGTGCCTTCCCCACCTCCATCATATATATATATATTTCCAGTGAAGGCAGGGAGAGAAAATTATGTGGCATTTGAGGGGGAGATAAACACATCTGCCTGTGGGGAGGGGGGGGGGTCTTACAGAGCCAGCCCTATTATTAGGCAGAGTGAAGCAAGCCAACTCTTTTTCTGGAGTCTCCAACCATTCCCCTTTGTTGGAAGACAGAGTTGTGTGCTCCACAAAGCCTATCCTGCACCCCCTGAATTATCCTGCTACTTTCAGGTGTGTTGGAGGATGATATCCTGTTTTCAGTATTGAAATAAGAAGGCAGTTTATTTGCCTTCTGTAGGTGGAATGGGGAAGGGCACTTTTTATCTTTTACCTCAAGTAATAAAATGTCCAGGGCTGGCTCTGCATTCTTAGTAAACCTATGTTGAGGTGACCCAAGGGCTTTCTAACTATTTCTTTCATATTCTTTTAACTTTGTTAAAGAGCTTCATTAATGATTAACCGTGAAATTTTGGATCCCAAAATTTGTGCTTGTTTTATGCTGTTTTGTGCCGTGTACCCTATGTTTTGTATGGTCCCCCAAACTGAGTAACAGACACAGCAAATCAGGGTTTCAAGTTAACACCCCATAATCCAATATTGTCTGATCCCCTTCAAACTGATGCCAAAGTTTTGAGTTTGTTTTGTGCCGCAAAACTTGCGTTTGAAGGATTTGAAACTATTGAAAAAGTTTGGCACTTGTTTGGAGTGAATTAGACAATGTTGGGTTGTGGTGGTGGGGGGGGGTAGGGGGATTCCCTTGGCTCCCTTTTTGTGTATCGATTACTCGGTTTGCAAGGTGGTACAAAATGTGGGGTTTGTGATACAAAACAGCACAAATGAGCACAAAACTTTGTCATCAGTTTGGACGGGATACAGAATTTCAGGGTTACACATTAATGAAGTTTTGTTAAAGGTAATGTCTTATCACAGGTTAGGAGGCACAGATCCTGCACTTTTAAATCAGGAGTGGAAGAATGTCATTGCAAATGATGCCATTTGATCATGCGGAGCTCTAGAGAAAAAAGATGGGTCTCTTCTAAAGGATGGTTTCCTTCTTCCTTAGAAAATGGTTACCACATTCCTCCCGGGCCATTGCTCTGATTTAAATGACCACCAAATATGAGTGGTTGAATCCGTCAATTTCAGTTTCTTCTTTTTCCAGTCTTTAATTTGGTTTGTCCCTTTTCCACGTATGCTTGCAATCCCCCACCCTCCAATATTTTTTTACAATCCTGGGTTTTTCACTTCCATGTTGTAGCTCTGAGAAACCATGTTCAACTTTAAAAACTTGATTTACATAGTAATCGGATGCTGCATTAAGTAACACAAACATTTTGCAGCTACTATAGCTCCATTGCAGATAAACTGTACAGTTTGTACCATCTGTAGAGTTATAATGCAGATGGGTGTGCAAAATACAAGCTCTGTTTTCATAAGCATACATCACCTTCAAGGCAACATTTTGCCATCATAATTCCAATAAACCATTGTTGTTGGCATCAGTCTGTCTCGAGAGACAATGGAGTGCACCTCCAGGGGTGAAGCCAAACCTCTGCATTAACAGCACTGAAGTGATTTCCCCGGGGCACAAGCCTGGACAGCGTGTATGGAGTATTCTGGGATATTCCCTAATACAGAGCAGTAACTGACTCAGTTAAGACACCATATTTGGGATGGTGTGCCAGACAAGACAGTGATAAGCAGTGGTGTCAGGCTAGAACCTTTCAGGTCTGATTCGGTTAGTTGTTCTATAACCTGAAAACAAACGGCTCATAAGACTCCCACAAAAATAAAGGAATGACTTAGGGTCTCATACTCAGACACAATAAGGGATATCAAGGTGTCATTATGAACATAATCTTTTCTTCAGTGTTTTTGCTTCTAGAAGCTGATTTCCCCTGAAGGTTTACATGGTACTGTGAGGTCTACCATCTGCTCCAGATCCCATATATGAAAGAAGTCCCCCCCCCCCATTACCAAACTTCTCCTGGCTTTAATGCCAATAAAAGGTAATCTCAAAATGCCAGACAGATTTCTTGTGAACCATGGTCTTAGTTCATATTTTAATTTACTATTAAAAAGTAATTACGTTCCTCATAATGCCTTTACAATGACTTTACTATGCTAATTCCTAATACTGTGTACACCTTCTGATATGGTAGTAGCATAGAAAAAGTAATATCTGTCATTTTAATGTATTTTATTTTATTATTAAAGATTTCTTGGTTTACAAAAGTATGTGCAATGTCTCTTTTCAAGTTACATTTTCTACAGTTTCATTTGTTGAGACATTAGTGTTACATTAGGAAGAAAAGGGGGAAAGAGGTGGAATGGGGAATGGTAAGTGGGGGTGGGGGTGGGTGGCAATGTTTCTATTTTACTTAATGTATGTGTGGGGTTTTGTGTCAGCGTCGCTTGTGCAGGTTCTCTTTGCTATTTGCTTGTGTTCCTTTGGTGGTGAGAGAGGTTGGGGTTGGCCTAGGGTGTGGTTGTTCATTTGTGATTGGCTGTGGTGAACTTTTTTTCATGTGTGAGTGGGGTGGGTGGGTGTTTTGGAACAGGTAACCATATTGATTCGTATGCTGTTGGTGGATTCTTGTTGTTGTTTTGTTGGGCTGTGTATGTGATAAGGGGGAGCCATACTGGGGTGAAGGCATCTTCTTGTATTTGTCCCCATGTCAGTTTCAGTTTATTGGTTAATTTTTCTAGTAAGGCTGTTTCCCATACTATTTGGTATCATTGGTCCATGCTTACTCCTGACAGGTCTCTCCAGTGTCTGGCTACGATGTTTCTGGCTGCTGAGAGTAGGTGGGTTATGAGTTCTTTGTGATGTGAGTGGAGAGAACTCTTTCCTTCATTTTGTTGGAACAATGAGCATCTACTGTATTTACCGAATCCCAGCTCTGCCCTACAAATCAGTCACACTGGAGTGTCCCGACTCTCCAGTTTCTATTAGCACCTCTGAGTAGTTAACCATCCTCTGAGTAGTTAATGGTGGTGGGCATGTTTGCACTGTATATTTGGAGCAGCTGTGGGAAACCTCTGGTCCTCCAGACCCTACAGCTGCCATCAGCCCCAGGAAGCCTGAACAATGGCCAGGGAAGATGGAAGTTGTAGTTCAGCAACTTCTGGAGGGTCAAGGATTCCCCACGCTTAATGTCAGGATGCCTCTGCTTTACATTTCATGTGGGCAACACCACAGTGTAGCCATGGCAGTTTTAATTGCCACACGGAGTGCAAATTGACTTTGCCACCTTTTCCTCCTGCTTTCCTTTATCCAACTCATTGCATAGCTGTGTGGAACCTCAGGGTATGGTTTTAGCACACAGGGCTCTTCCCCACACCCTCCAATCCATTGCTGATACAAGCAGAGGAAAGTTCAAGTGCCACCCAAAAAAGATGCAGCAATTAGATCATATGTTGACTTTTGCAAGCTAACTTAGTTTCCACCTTTCGCAATTTGGTATGCTGTTTCCATGGTTTCATGCTTGGTTGAAGATGGAATATATTAAGCCACCCAAAATACACTGGGCTGTATAGCAGTTTCCCCCCAGACTTAGCATGTGATCAACTGATGCTGAATATCCATGTGCAATGAAAGATGAATGGGGCAAATGAATAAAAGTTATTAAGAGAAACCCTGGTGAGATTTTTTTGGAGGGTGTGTGTGCATAGGGAAAGTGTCATTGTTTTTAAAAGAAACTGTAGAATGACAAGGGGCTCTGTTTCATTTTACAATGAACTAGCTGCCTTGTCTCATATATCTGATGTCTACTGAAAATTCAAGCTTTTCAAGGCAGATGTCTTTACGCTAGTCAAGCATCTGTGTGCAATAACAAGCCATATTTCACATGCACATCACAGGTAGCTGTCATATTATTGACTCTGGAATTAGGAAGGACTTTGTTCCTTTAGTGACTGGGCGTGGGTGTTAACTACAGTGTGGAGGGAGTGTAGATGCTCGTACTATTGAATTTATACCTGCTTGTAATCTTCCTATAAGCATCTGGTTGGCCACTGTGAAAACAGAATGCTGGACCACATGGGCCAGGGGTCAGCAAGTTTTGGGGGTCCATAGGTACATTTGCAAACCGGATAAACTGTTTTGGGCACCACACACAAATGCACCCAAGCATGCACCACAACCTAGTTTATTGGGTTATTTTGGAAGGGAAGGAACAGGGGAGAGGGACTCTGGGGCTACCAACAAAAGCTTCCTTGGGTGTATAGGTAGCTGCTATGTTGGCAACCCCTGGATAGCTTTTGGTTTGATCCAGCAGGGCTATTCTTATGTTTGTGTGTATATGTAAGATTTGGTCGTCCGTCCGTCCCCCCCCCCCCCAACTATGGACCTTGGTTCACTTAGCCTTGAAGTTCACTAGATGAACTTGGAACAATCACTGGTTTATTTAGCCTAGGCTACTTTACAAGATCCTTGTTAGGATAAAAGGTGGGGGGCATGTAGGACGTCTTGGAATAAACTTAATAGTCTAGAATAGTGTAATAGATGATGTTATCATTGAAACAAAATGTACTTAAAACAAACAAAGCAGCCTGGTTATGAATCTGTATGCTTAGTGGCCACAGAAGGCTAATTGATAAGTGTGTGTGTGTGTGTGTGTGTGTGTGTGTAAAACCAGAAGGAAAGGGAATAAAATGGAATATCTTGAATAAGAACTCCCTGGACTGCAACTGTTTGTTGAAGGTCCCATATGCAGTTGCTATTATTTAATTATACAGTCATACCTTGGAAGTAGAACAGAATCTGTTCCGGAAGTCCATTCAACTTCCAAAACGTTCAGAAATCAATCAGAACCCCCAGAAGTCCTGTCAGACATTTGGCTTCCAAAAATAGTTCGCAAACCAGAATAGTCACTTCCGGGTTTGTAACATCCAGAAGCCAAAACGTTTGGGAACTGAGCTGTTCAAAAACCAAGTTACAATTGTACCCCACATCGGATTCAGAAGGCTTTGAAGTGGTTAATAACAAATTAGCACCACCATCACAATCAAGAACACAGTATGAACAAAAATTAGGATATCAACAGTGAGTGAATGCAATCAAACAAACTGGCACAAAATCACATATGCAGTCAGAAAAGGTAGCAAAACTTAAGGAAAAGGGACAAGTGAGACTCATCAACATCAGCAAGTAGGACAATCAAAACTACGGTTGCCATATTTCAAAAAGTGAAAATCTGGACACAAAAGTCCGGATGTATGACAGCCCTAATCAAAACCATCATCCAGCTGACCACCAAGAGTGCTGAGAAAATGATGGGGAGAACCCCTTGGAATGAGTGCTGCAGGGTGGGAACTTTTGTGTATGCTTAACTGCTAATGGGAAAGTAGAAGAAAGACAGGCCTCTCATGGATTTTGGCTGCAGCTTTTCTGGGTCAGGTGCAGCACTGATGGATTTCAGCAGGGCCTCATCAAATTCCTCCTTCAGAGGCAGAGAGGGAAGTGGGGAAGGTAATAATGAGAGCAGAAGGGCTGGGATGAAGCAGCTGTACTAGAATGATCCTCAAGGCTCCATTAGATAAGGAACAGCTGAGAAGCAAATCAGAAAGAAGGTGTGAGCTCTCGCTAATGCCCGTTTGTTTCAAGCCATGATTTATCACTGTGGTCTCCACTCACATATGTGACGTGAACATCAGCAGATTCCATACCACCACCTCTTATTCAATCTGCCTCTTCAGATTCAACAGACGTCAAATCCAATATCTCGGGGAGGCTGCTCTGTTTGCACAGCCTGACAATGAAATCTATATCTTTATTCACAACATTTAGTGAATTCATAAACCAGGTCGATATCAGGCTAATGGTTATTTCATCTCTCTGGATCGATTCAGAGCTGGTCCCTGGAATGCAGATTGATGTTTGCATGGGGAAACGATAAGACCCCTGTCACCTTGGATAGCCGAGAGCTGAAAGGACAGCAAATTAATGGTGCAGGCAGCAAGACTGACCTCCAAGCAAATGGTACAAGAAAAAAATATCCATGTGAAATGTCAGATCAAAATTGTGGCTGTGGAAAAAAAGAGAAGGAGCAAACAGTGTGAGGGTGGGAAGCTCAGCTTAACATGCTTGCTTAGTTGTTAACCAAATCTTGTGCTTTTAAGCGTGCACTTTGAAGAAAATCACACAACACTTAGGGAGACTTGGGTCTCTATGGCTACACTCTGATGCATTCTTACTAAGGAGCAAAGTCAATCTGAAATTGGTATGACTAGTTTGGGAGTAAACATGCATTGCTGTGGACCACAAAATGGTGATGAAAAACAGGGCAAACCTGAACATTCTGGATTTGTGTCTGGAAAGGCTATGATGATGTGCCTGAAAGACAAAATGCTATACTGAGGCTCTGAAGGTGGAGCTGCTGCTGGGACCATTTTAGAATGATATATCTAATATCATGCTAGTAACATTAGAAAGGTCAGTGTAGATCCAGCCTTAGTCAATTGTGAGTTGCATAAATGGCATCTCATCTAGTTTAGCCCTCACTTTAATCTACAGGTATGCTAGAAAGCCAGGTCTTTGTAGTTAAGCTATTGACACCTTGCTTGTGTCTCACCGTTCCTTTGGGGAACATAAGCCAGGATGTGCCTTGGCAAGAGGGAGAGTGAAGAGAGAAGGGACGGTGTTTTTGTTCAGGTAGTTATGCATAGGGGGTGTTACGGTAAGCAGTGTGGGGTGGGATATGGTTAGAATGGGGCTGTAGCATAGTCCAGATGGCTGTGGACCATACCTCTCCCTAATCTTTCATCCATCTGCAGGAACTTGGTGGCCAGGTTAATAAGCCATGGTCTTTACTCTTACAATGTTTCCAAAGTGTCCTGATATTGTTTCATCTGGTATTGTAGGTTTCTGGTATGTTAGTTTCATTGTTCGTTATTCAGAGATGGATGGATGGATGGATGGATGGATGGATGGAAAGAGGGGTGTCAGGCTAAAGGCACAGAAATATATGTATTGGATGTGTTATCTTTTTGTCAACCACTTCGGGACTGTTCTTGTATTAAGTGGTATATAAATATATGAAACCAACATGGTGGGGAACATCCCATTTTGTGCTCACACCAACCCTGTAAGGTATGGTAGTTTGAAACAGTTACCTGCTCAAGTTTCCTCAGTTTCCTTCATGGCTGAGGGGGAATTTGAACCAAGCTGTCTCTATCTGCTCCATCCCACTGGCTTTAGGTCCTTGCCCTCTTACAGAGCCATCTCTTTATACCTTCCCCACTTCTTGTAATATCGGGTGTTTCAGCGTAGTGATGTAGAAAAACCCCTAATACACTTTCTATATGTGCACAGTGCACACTCACAAATAAAGGCCCTGGGCTGTTTCCCCCCACACTTCCATTTCTGAGAATTACAATCATCTCTGCCCTTCGAAAACGAGGTCTTTGACCATTTTTAATCACTCAACATTTTCAGCTGAACAGCCCACTCTACACCTTGAATTCATAGGTGTGGAACAAAGAAAAGCGTAGGCTAACAAGGAAATAAGAGTTTTGATGGAATTTTAATAAAGACATTCACTGGCAAAAACAGACCCTTTTGTGCTTTTATTAACATAGACTTCTAGTCGTTATGTCTCTTTCCCCCCATGTTTAAGGGTGTGTGTTCAGTGTAGGAGAGGTTGATCTAGTACAAAAAGAGGAAGTGAGCAAGCAGAGCAAACAGTCTCTCAAGCACTGTGGATTTTTGAGGGGTTATTTACCGAGAACTTTTGCAGGGACCATAGGAGGTGCTGCTGGGTGCAATGGCACCAGTGGGTGCTATGCCAGTGACTACTGAATTAACGCGTACATCACGTTCTCTATCCAGTCACTTTCTTTCCCTTACAGTCTGCTCTTGAATTATTCTGCCATGAATCTATGCTGTCTAATTTATACAGCAGGCTGCATAAATTGCTGCTTAAACACGGAGCAATCTTGGGGAAAGAAACTAATCCCAGGGTACATCAAGCCATGCCAGATTTCAACAAGATTTTTTCTCATAATGTGCTGTGTTGATGGGACAGAAAAATATTACTAGAATTAAAATTGCAGTGATAGATCTGTTTGGAGTCAGAAGATGAGTAGACTTTATGATGTTGTAAGTTTACACAAGGAATGTAGAACTTGACAATTTAACAATATTAATGATTTGAAATAGCAATAGAAAGAACTATTTTTTAAGGGAATGCAATACAGAGTTGAGCTTTGCAGACTCATTTTTCGAGCAGTGAGAGTAAATCAGAAAACTTCAGAATAAGTCAGGCAGAACACAATAAAAACAGAAAAGGCATGAAAGGTAAATCTTGTCTTTATACTGTATAACTTTAGTGATTATTAACAGATATTTTCATAACTATTAGAAATTCAGAATAACATCAGAAACACTCCTAAAATAACTTTGCTGAATGTTGCAAGAAGATGAGAAAGCACTGACATTTTGCACATTTTTAAGTCAGAAAACTACAATTTATCATTCTAAAGGAGCTATGTGCCCCTATGCTAATTCCTCACAACTCTCCGTTTCCCATCTCCTCATGTTCATCTGTCCTGGCTTGTTAAACCATTGTTTCCCATGATGTTTGAACAGTGGTTTAATCACTGCTAACCCCCCAGTTTATGAAAACAGAGGGTGATTAAACCACAGTTTACTGGTGAGCAAATGTGGTTTAAGAAACCAGGATAGAAGCACCGAAGTTAGATCTTTCGGGAGGAGGGAGCACATGAACATCCTTCTCATTTATGGCCTGAAAAACTATGACCTTTAGGACTTACATGTTGATGTCTGAACCAAGCCAGTGTGTTGTATATATTTCAAAAGATAAGACCACAATCTGGGCCTGCATTCTGAACACTTGCATGGTCTTGAATGAGGAATGTAACTTCAGCATTTGCTCCTCTCTTCTGTTGCCCTTTCTTTCTTTGAGAGCCAGTGTGGTGTAGTGGTTAAGAGCGGTAGTCTCGTAATCCTGGGGAACTGGGTTCGCGTCTCCGCTCCTCCACATGCAGCTGCTGGGTGACCTTGGGCTAGTCACACTTCTTTGAAGTCTCTCAGCCCCACTCACCTCACAGAGTGTTTGTTGTGGGGGAGGAAGGGAAAGGAGAATGTTAGCCGCTTTGAGACTCCTTAAAGGGAGTGAAAGGCGGGATATCAAATCCAAACTCTTCTTTCTTTCTTTCTTTCTTTCTTTCTTTCTTTCTTTCTTTCTTTCTGATAAATAATGCAATGTCCTCCCATCTCCTCAGAGATATGCTTATCCTCATAGAGATACCAGTGATTTAATTCATGTCTGTAGCGATTCCTGTGATCGCCAGATGAAAGGTGCTTTATCAAGGCAGAGTATTATTCTAATTAAATACAAAATGGCTGAATCAGATGATTTAAAGAGTAAATACTCAGCAGGGGAAATGATAAAAAAAAGAGTCGGTCTCAGCCAACTCTCTCATTTCTCAGCAGGAGGTGAGAAGAAAGGAGCAAGATGAGAAGGTAGAAACAGTCTTGTTCGACAGATGATCTACTTGTTTCAAAAGCTTCCCTACAAGTCAATTCATTTATTTTGCCTGATTGTTTGGGGCTTAAAATAAAGATTGCCCTTGCTCAGATGGCACTTGTATTTTCAGAAAGAGATATGAAGAGTGGTCTCCTAGGCCCCATTGAAAACTAGTGTAATCCAAACAGCATATCAATTAAATTATATAGCTGGGGGCTGCCCCCTCGCTTGATTCACTCACCAACTCCCCTACCAATCCCCCACATTAACCACCTAGATTTTCCTCTTTCCACCCTATGTAACTGCTAAGTTCGCTTTTCACTTCCCAGCCCCATTTCTTATCTGTTCTATTATTCAGCCCTGCTTCAGTCCCATTTTCATTTTTCCCTTCCCCTCCCTTTGTGCACCCACCTTGAACACAAACCACCCCCATGGTAACCTCCCAAGCAAAGCTTCTGACAGTGGAGGTAGAACATACCTATCATGGGTAGTAGCCGTTGTACTTTTATGCTCTATTTCTTTTATATTAATATGCTGTTCATTGCTTTGATGGCCTTCCAGCCACACAACTGAACAATGTATGTGGTTACATGCAAAGCTCATACCCTCCAACATTTTCCATTGAAATTAGGGACATCCTATTTAACAACAACAACAACATCCAGCACATCCCAGACACTTTGGGTGGCTTCCAAAATATATAGAAACATCATAAAACAATAAACAATTAAACTTCCCTATGCAGAGCTGCTTTCAGATGTCTTCTAAAGGTTTTATAGTTACTTATCTCCTTTATTCAAGGGTGGCATAACTCCATACCCTCCTACATTTCTCTGATGAAAAGCGGGACACTTTGGGATCAAATCAGAAACAGGAAGGGCTTCTGTAAATCCAGGACTGTCCCTGGAAAATAAGGACACTTGGAAAGTCTGAAAGCTCTGTGATACCACTTTATGCAGCCATGGTCCGTCCCCCCCATAATTTTGGGAGCTGTAGTATGTTAAAGGGTGCTGAGATTTCTTAGGAGACCCCTATTCCTTTCTTAGAGCTGTAATTCCCAGAGCAGCTTGGGAACAGGGATTAATAGTTAACCACTCTGGGAATTGTTGCTCCCCGAGGTAAGTTTGGCTTGTAAGTAGAAACAGGAAAAGGAAGAATCTGGTCTAAGGTTGGCTGGCTGGTGATTAGGATCATGGGCATGATGATGATTTGAAGCCATGCTGGTTAAAGCTATATTTCAGTGCAGAGAATCACCCTCAATTTGTATTATATTACAGAGAATCATCCTCAATTTGTAGACGTGTCAGGTGACAGTTCTCTATTTGAAAGACTGCTCTGTTTGAAGGGTTGTCTGGTCCAAGTCTCATTTAAATATAAAGAAACTTAAGAAGGGAGAGCAGGAAAGACCTTGAAGTTGCCCATCAACCTAATCAGCAGTCTGACAGCAGACAGACATGTCACCTGCCCACAGTCTTTCCTACTATTGAAAGTATAGCTATTATTTTCTAAATTTGCTCTTATGGATATAAATTAGCATGCATAAACTTAATGTAAATCTGTATCCTCTTTTGTCTTCCTTTTTGTGATGCAGAATGGATGGAGCAGAATGGGGGTACAGGGAGGTGGCAATAATTATTACATGAGGCCTGCCCAGAGTTTTGGCATGGATGGAGAGGGTAGCTCTCCATGGCAAGACATTTGCTGGACTCATGTTGACAACAACAACAAAACCCAGGAGGGAAAAACAGAGACCAGAAAGAATGTGAAAAGGAGAAACTTCTCGAAAGTGGCTTTCTCCTTTTTTGCATTTTTTTTCTGGGCCTCTGTTGGGCTGCTGATTGGCTAAGGTGATTTCCTCTACCCACTGAATCATTCCCAATGCTCTTAATTATAGGTTTCATCTTAGGCTTCAACCCTTCCCTAGGACTTTGGAAGCAAGGGTTTGGCTTCCTTTCCTGTAAACATGCCCCCAATTAATGCAAAACCTCAAAGCATCTCCATCTTCATTCTGAGCTTGGTCCTTTCAGCCTCAGCCAACAGATCCTCCACAACCTTTTGGGCATCCTGCTGCTTTGCTGGCAGCAATTAGCATTTGATTGCCTTTTTCGCATCCACTCTTAATTAAACATTTTGTGCAGTAAAACAGAAGAAAAGGGGGAACTAGGAGTGCAGGACTAACTTTAAAGCAACCTTTGCTTGCCTCTGCTGCAATCTGAAGGGCCTTCCAAAGCAGCATGGAAAAAGACAGAAAACAGCATAGACAATACGGAACAAGATGGAACAAGATGGACCAATGGTTCGAATAGATACAGTGGTACCTCTGGTTACGTACTTAATTCGTTCTGGAGGTCCGTTCTTAACCTGAAACTGTTCTTAACCTGAAGCACCACTTTAGCTAATGGGGCCTCCTGCTGCTGCCGTGCCGCCCGAGCACACTTTCTGTTCCCATCCTGAAGCAAAGTTCTTAACCCGAGGGAATATTTCTGGGTTAGCGGAGTCTGTAACCTAAAGCATATATAACCTGAAGCATATGTAACCCGAGGTACCACTGTATAAGGTATCTTCCTAAATTCTGACCTGCTTATTTCAGTTTTGGTTTTCTCCCTGGATGCCCTCTGGAGTGGACATCTTGAAGTTAGAATTACAGTCTGATTTCTAACATGCTCATACTCTGGAGCTTGAGATTTCAGAATTGCAGCCTAACAGTCTCATGCTCTTGAGCTGAGCAAGAACTCAGTTTCTCTCCCTTGCAACATCTGACCATGTGTTGGAGCAGGGTGGGGAACCCCAGGCCTCGGGGCTAAATGTGGACCTCCAATCCTCACTGTCTGCCCCCCCAGGCCACATCCACTCCCCAGCCACATCCTCTGTTCATAGGCCATACCCCTTTACTGGCCTTGCATTACCCTCAGACAAGTATCTTTGTGTGGTTGGAATGTGACCTTGAACATTGTTAATGCCTCTTGCTTGCTTGGATAGAAGGTAAAGAGGTGTGTGAGAATTTCTATAGAAACCAGAAAGGCAAAAGGTACATCAATTGCTTAGCCCACTTTAGCCACTTCTCCTGTCCACCACTGGCAGGTGCCTCCTGGAAGGTTGCCCAGAAGAGAATGCAGTCCTCAGCCTGAAAAAGGTGTTAGAAGAGCAAAATGTGGAGTCAGACTATGGGACCATCAAGCGCAATACTATCTACAATGACTGACAGTAGCTATGCAGGAGTCTTTCCCAGCTATGTGGAGATGCCCTGGGATTGAACCTGGCACCATCTGCATGAGAAGCACATGAAGCTATGGGCTTCTTTGCTGTGTTGAACTCCATAGAACAGTCGTCATACCTCCTCCGTGACCTCCGAAAGCTCACAATTCTACTCCAAGCTAACTCTTCATTCCATCTATGAACAGCTCTCTCCACTATGCCTGCAGCCAACTCAATTTGCTACACTCTCAGGAGCATTATTCATTCTTTTATTCGGTTGCAATTTTCTCTCCAGTTAACTAATACCAAGCAACCCTCCCATTCAGTGGCATTTATATCTTCAAACAGTTATACAGAGACAGTCATGCTACTCCTTTAGTTAAGTCGTATAGGTCTGGTTCTTTTCATCTTCACAAATCTGCACCTCCATTCTGCGTGGGGTTTGGGTTGGTTTTTTTTTATTATTCCGGAAGCCATTGTTCTTTTCTATACTACTCTCTTCAATTGTTCTTTCATCGTGTCTCTTTGTCGTTCATGTTTCAAAGACCCTTTCAATTTCTCTTTCTCCTTTGCAGTCTTTCTTTCTACCTCTCTTATTTCTAAGGCATCACTTGTCGCAGGTTGAAATGAAACCTGATATCCAGCGAAACCCAGTGGGGCTACCTTTCCCACATTTTCCCCCTTGCTCTCATTTAATTATTTCTTCTTCCTGCTCATTGGGGTGTTTCTTCTTATTAAGGAATCAAGATAAGAAATTCTACATATGATACCGTCAAAGGATGACTGATTCATTGATCTGTCTCATAGAAGTGTTCCAACGATCATAAATCTCTTGCCACAGTCTCACTTTCTTTTTTTCAGCTGTTGTTCATGTTCTTCAAGATCTTCTCACATTTTTGCAAGGTAATCGAATGACTGGTCAAGAGCATTTCTGGGGGCAGATTGCAGCCCTGCGTGTCATGATGCTCATTCTAAAGGACAGCAGAGGAGAAACCCGACACTGGATTTGGTTCAGGTTGGACTTTGAAGATAGTTTGGAAACGACAGTTAGTGTAGACCATGGCTATGTGAGATTTGACCAGCTCCGACCCATCTGAAGCTGGTACAGGCTCGTCTTATCTTGAGCCCAAGCAGAGCGTAGTCACGCAGTTGAAAGGATAAGCAGGTGATGTGCTACATGCTGAAGTTTATTTACACACTAGACTGAGAGCATACAAACATACAGCTTGCCTCTGTGAGAGCAGAGAAGCAACTCCTCTCAACACAAAGAAACCGAGAGAACACTGAAAAACAGGAAACCAGTGTACGTCACATCCAGTCTCCCATTCCCGTGGGAACCCAACAGTAACTCTGACTGTGGAATGTAAACATTGTCTTGTGACAGCAGTTGTTGCTCAGTGAGGGAAATAGAAACCAACAGGCTACTGGTTCAAATTGGAGTGAAGGGTTACATAAATCAGGACTCCTAAAGGACCATCTGAGACCATTATCTGAAACCCGCATCTGCATATCACCTCAAAGGGAGGTCTGGAAGCTGGTGATGAGAGAACAGACCTTCTCAGTAGTAGCTCCCCAGCCCACATGGTGTCAACTGTGTCATTGTTTCAGAGCCAGGAAAATGCAATCTTGGGCATTGGGGAAGTACCAGTGTGATGTGTTTGCATTGTTAAATCTGTCTTGAATGTTAATGTGATTTAATCATTGGTTGTAAATTATTTCAAAACAGTCACTCTGAAGAAGGAAAAGGCGCATCCTTTCCTGGTTTTTTTTTTATGATGTAGGTGTATGTGCTGTTGTACTCAGGCCCTGCTTATGATCTTCCCATAGGCATCTGGTTGGCCACAGTGAGGATTGGAAGCTGGACTAGATGGGTCTTTGGTCTGAAGCAACAGGGTTCTATTTATGTATCATTAAAAGAGGTGTGTTCATTGCCAGAGGAAGGAGGGGAATGCCTCTTCTATGAAGGCACCCAATATTTATGACTTCTATAAGTACTTGTATTAATTTTTTTGGCTTTTTTAAAAGCCAACAACACAAAATTTGCTGTCTGAAAAACTGGGGGCAATTCTTTCATTTCCCAAAAGGTTTTCAGTTGCTTAAACTAACTAGTGCACCAATGAAACACTGCAGCCTTCATATTTAATATTTACCATTCTTTAATAACTTGAACTTCTGCACCTCACAGATCGTGTGCAAGAAGGGGGAAAGAGATCCACAGGCTTCATTTCCCACCTGGGTAGTTGGAGTTGCCAACTTTTCAACCAGTTACTCTTACAGGTGCCTTTAGCAGAAGCTAGGTGTGTGCAGGCAGGGGAGATAATATTTATTTCCTTGTAGCAAAAAGTTTCACCTACAGATTTCTGCACTCTGTTAAATGCAAAGAGCAGGCTATTCTCTCCAGCCCGGCAAGTCATTTGCAAATCCTAAGAGCACTTTTCTCCCTACTGTCTTCACAACATAAGAAGTGTCTTTTGGCCTTCAATCACATATTACATTCTTTAACTCATTGGAAGAAACAGAGAGATTAAAAAATAAAATGAGTTAAGGGGGAGATTCAATTTTGAAAATGATTTCTACAAGAAACCAGGGAAGGGGAGGAGGGAAGTCACTATAAGTATGTATGTAAATGTAATTGATTATTATTATTATTAAATTGAAAAAATGGAAATAAAATTAATTAAAAAACAAAAAACACAGTTTAACCAATTACTCTTTTTGTACTGTATTTTAGGGACCTTCCTGCATCTAGCATGGGATTTCTTCTTCCATGCACTGCACCAAAGTGTATCTAATTTGATTATTTCCTGCTCCTATTTCTAAGCTTCTTAAAACCCCTTTTATTACTTCTTTTCCTTCCTTCCCGGTGTTCATCATGTTTCCCAATTTAATAACAGCTGCAAATTTCATTAACATGAGCTCCTTCCAGAGGCCTAATGGAGACATTAATAAAAAGGAACTAGCTGTCACATTCTTTCTTGTGAAGACTGCGTGGTTATAGTCACCCTTTGCACCAGCACTTTGACATTTATTACTACTCGTTGATTTGGACCCTTCTTCCCTACTCCCTTTTGTTTTTAGTCCATATGGTTCATCATTTCACCCAAAGGAATTGTGCAACATTAAAAACAGTGGCACACTGGAGTCCAATTCAAGCATTTGTCTTTTGGGTTGAATCAATGCATGAATGCAATAGCTCTGCTTTGCCATCACGATGTGTTACCCTAGAAAATAAAGGTTCTAATTTAAATTGGACAGGGGTGGAGAACCTCAGGTCCAGGGGCCAAATGTTGCCTTCCAAACCTCACCATGTCCCTCACTGGCCTTGATTTGCACCACCTCTCAGTGTTTTTTCCTTGTTGAAATGTGTCCTTCAAATCTAATTTGGGGAGAAATTAAAATGAGGATAATTTCAGCTGACACAACATTTTCCAACAGATTGCCTGTATTGACCCCCAAGCACTTTCTACGCTGCCTCTCTACATGATGAGGAGGCATGGACTGCCTTACTCAGAGGACAACTTTCAGACCTTCTCCTGTGCCCACTAAGCCTGAAGATGACAAGTCTTCCGGAGGTGGCGCGAACGGCAATGGCTGCCCTCTTCTAACTGCGAAGAGGGAGCTCCGCGGAAACAGGTCGTCCGCTACGGCGAAGCGGAGACCCACATCGGAAAACCACAGGCAGCAAGAGCCTGTGGCCGTGGGACTCGGCGGGCGCCAGAAGCGCCCCCCGAAACGGAGAGGGGACCTCGTAAGGGGTCTCTGAACGTGGAGGGGGTATCGCGGCGCTGTGAGTCGATCGCTATTCCTGTGGAGTGAAGCCGCATAGCTGCTGTCGGTGAGCGCTGACCTTTCTTCCTGGAAACATCCAATTTTGAAAAGCAACAACCCGTGAGTAAGAAAAGACAATTGGAAATAAATAAATTTTTATAAATTCGGCCGAAAGCGGAAAACGTAAACAGGAAGTCCGTCTTCCGCTTCTGTTTAAGATCTAAAGCAAAACACTTTGATGTTTGGAGCCTTTGAAGAGGCGTTAAAAACAACCAATCTGTGCATCCATTGAAGCTGCTTTTAAGCTAAATCAGGACTTAACTTTTCTAAGTGACTTATTTCTTTTATGGACTGTGTTTCACTTCTTCTTCTGGAGTTTACAACTTTATTGAGAACCCAGGTAGTGGAGCTGCCTGATTAATAGAACTGTCAGAGTGCAGATTTGGATACTTTGCAACTTGGGCTTGTTACAATCTGAGTTTTTGTGAATTTGCTACACTGAAACATCCTTTCTGGCACTTATTAGAGACATTGTAGTGCTTTTTAAACCAACTCTGCCAACTGCAAGAAAAATTGAAGGTTCTTTGGAATTTAGTGGAGCTGTGGAAATTAATTGGACTTTAACAATTTGGCTTTTTCCCTCAAGACATATTTGAACTCCCCCTAGAGGTCTTTGGATTTACAGTTGTATGTGACTTTGCTTTTTCTTTCCTCTCCTCCTATTTGACTGTTTACTCTCTGGGCTGCTGGATTCTCATGGGAACAACTTAGTTTGACCTTGATTTGTAGACAAAACTGGAATGAGTGGCACTGGAAGAACAAGGGCGGCTAAAGCGAAAGCTAGACAAACAACTTTAAATTTAACTTCACAGCTAATTTGAGACCACTGCAGAAAACCGCAAATTGGCCGAGGAAGCCAGCCAAAAAGTAGGAGTATTGTATCTCAATTGCCAAAATTCTTCCTTGCTCATCTTTAAACAGAAATTTAGGTGACAGGTTCTCCTTTGCATAAATCACCACACCTCTTTTCTTCACTCGATCCGAAGAAACAAATTCTTGGCCTAATCTTTTATTTATTAGCACTTTTTTGTGGAGCCTAGTCACATGTGTTTCTTGCAAACAAATAATGTCCAATTGTTCTTTTTTCAATATGTGAAATAACTTCCTCCTTTTTTTCCGGGGAATTGCACCCATTAATATTCCAACTCAACAGTTGCAGGGACATCCTGAACAGTTCTGTTATTTCTCTGGGGGTGGTATCTTTTCCTCTGAGTCTTCAGATTCCAAGGGTAGTGATGCAGCAGATGCTCCAGGCCCCAAAGGTGTTTCAATTCCTTTCTGAAGGTCCTCTCCGTAGGCAATCAGAAATTTATCTCTGTCTTCAAGTGTTTTAATCTTGACTTTCTTCCCTCTGAAGGTGAAAGATAATCCCTGAGGAAATTCCCACCTAAAAATAATTGAGTTGCTCCTTAGCAATCTGACCAATTCAAGATAGGCGGATCTAAGGTCCAGCAGTTGTTTCGGGATGTCTTTGTAAATTTCAGCTCTTCTGTCCAAAATGTCCAGTGACTTTTCGTAGTGTAAACCCAAAATCTTATCCCTTTCCTCCTTCGATCTCAAAGTTATCAAACAGTCTCTGGGCTTCTCTTTCTTTGCAAATCTTCCAAGTCTGAAAGCCGATACAATTTTAAAGTCCTTTTCTTCCTGTATAGGCCAGAACTTGGAAAATTCTTTGGTCAGGAACTCAACTAAGTTTCCTTCTTCAGCTTCTGGTATTGACCTTAGCCTTAAATTGTTTTCCCAGTTCCGCAGTTCTATCATAGACAAATACATCTGATGTTCTCCGACTTGTTTACAGAATGGTTTTACCTCTTGTTCTAAATTTTCAACTTTTTGGCTAGTAGCCTCAGCCAATTTACGATTTTCTGCAGTGGCCTCAGTTAACTGCCCAATTGCTTGTACATTCTGTGCCACCTGTCCAGTTATTTTATTTAGACAAGCTGTATTTTGGTCAATTTTGGCTGTTTGTTCATCCGCTTTCTTGTCCAAAGATTCTACTCTTTTATCCAAAGACTCCAATTTTTCATAAATTTTCTCTAAAATTGAAGCAGTTGCTCCTGAGGCCATATCTTCCAACTGTAACTGCTCAGTTTCTTCTTCCCCTGCCAACGGCAGAGTAGACACAATTTCTTCTTCCCCTGCTGACGGCAGAGTAGGTACAGATGATCTATCTGTCTGTAAGGCTGAGGTTAAAGTTGTTTGTCTAGTTCTTGCTCCCCTTTTTCTTGTGCCGCTCATTCCAATTTTATCTAGGAGTCAAGGTCAAGCTGAGTTGTTCCCATGAGAATGCCACAGCCCAGGAGCAAACAGTCAAATAGGAGGAAAGGAAAGAGAAAGTAAAATAGTGTCACTGCTGTAAATCCAAAATCCTCTAGAGGGAGCTTAGAATGTCTTGAGGGAAGAAGTCAAATCAAATAAGATCAATAAAGTCAAATTTAATGTCCAAAGACCTTCAGTAACTAGTATTTAGCAGAGTTGGTGTTAACAGCATAACATTGTTTCTGACAAGTGCCAACTGGTATTTCAAAGTAGCAAGTCTAAAAATGCTCTAAATGTTGCAAGTCCAAATACACAATAGCCAAGTCTGCAAACTGACAGTTCTGCTGTTCAGGCAGCCCAAGTACCTGGGCTTCTCAGTCAGAATTTGTAGTTCCCAAGGCAGAAGATTAACACAGTCCAAATAAAAGATAAATCCAATAAATAAGTTAAGTCCTTACTTTGCCTAAAAACAGCTTCAATGAGTGCTCAATTCAGATAGTTTAAAAAGCCTCTTCAATGGCTCCACTCCTACAGCTCTTTTTGCTTTGAAATTTAAGTAGCAGTGGAAGACGGACTTCCTTTTAACATCTCTCCGCTTTCAGCCAAATTTCCATTAATTTAGACTCCAACTGTAAAAAGTCGCTCCTTACTCACGGGTTGTTGCTTTTCTGTTCCGAATATTTTGAGGAAAAAAGGTCAGCGCTCACCGACAGCAGCTGCGCGGCTTCACTCTACAGAGTAGCGATCGACTCACAGCGCCGCAACCCCCTCCACGATCCGAGGCTCCTTACGGGGTCTCTTCAACGTTTCAAGGGTCGCTTCTGGCACCCGCCGAGTCCCACGTCCCCAGGCTCTTGCTGCCTGGGGTTTTCCAGCACGGGTCTCCGCTTTGCCGTAGCGGACGACCCAATTCTGTAGAGCTTCCTCCTCACAGCGCGAGAAGGACCGCCATTGTCATTCGCGCCGCCTCCGGAAGTGTAGAAACAGTATAAGCTTAAAGCATTTGCAGATGACCTAGTTTTGACTTTACAGGAGCCAGAATCTAGTACAAAAAGGGTACTACAACTGATTCAAGACTTTGGTCGGGTGGCGGGATTTAAACTAAATAAACAAAAAACCAAGGTACTGGAAAATTTTTTGACAACTTCAGAGTCAGAGAGGTTTCAGAAAGAGACAGAGTTAAATGTGGTTAAAAAAGTAAAATACCTAGGGGTGAACATAACAGCAAAGAATCTGAGTTTATTTAAAGACAATTATGAAAAGTGCTGGTCAGAAATCAAGAGGGACTTAGAAAGTTGGTCAAGACTGAAACTTTCCTTGTTGGGCCGAATTGCTGCTATAAAAATGAATGTATTGCCAAGGATGCTGTTTCTTTTTCAGACTTTACAGATTGTGGACAAAATGGAGTGTTTCCGGAAGTGGCAAAGAGATATCTCTAAATTTGTCTGGCAGGGCAAAAAGCCCAGAATTAAGTTTAAAATACTAACTGATGCTAAAGAAAGAGGGGGGTTTGCCCTGCCAGACTTAAGGTTGTACTATGAATCAGCAGCTTTTTGCTGGCTGAAAGATTGGCTGCTTCTTGAAAACACTGACATTTTAGATTTGGAAGGATTTAACAATGCTTTTGGATGGCATGCATATTTGTGGTATGACAAGGTTAAGATTCACAAGAATTTCAAGAACCATATTGTAAGGAAAGCAGTGTTTAATGTCTGGACAAAATATAAAGACTTATTAGAAAATAAGACCCCGAGGTGGTTGTCACCTATGGAAGCTAAAGCAGTGAAAAGACCCAACATGGAGGTCAAATGGCCAAAGTATTGGGAAATATTAGAAAGAGATGGAGACAACTGGAGATTGCAGAGTATGGAGAAACTAAAAGATAAAGTGCGAGATTGGCTACATTATGCTCAGATTAAAGAGGCTTTTAAATTGGATAAAAAGTTAGGATTCCAGGTGGAAAAATCGAAATTGGAAACAGAACTGTTAGAACCTAAGACTAAATTACTTTCAAGAATGTATAACTTGCTGCTGAGGTGGAATACACAGGATGAAATGGTTAAATCAGCTATGATAAAGTGGGCACAGGACATTGGGTATAATATCATGTTTGCTGACTGGGAAAAGTTATGGACCACCGGTATGAAGTTTACGGCATGTAATGCCTTGAAAGAAAATATTATGAAAATGATATATAGGTGGTACATGACCCCAGTCAAGCTAGCAAAAATATATCACCTGTCAGATAATAAGTGTTGGAAATGTAAGGAAACTGAAGGAACGTTCTTTCACCTCTGGTGGACTTGCCCTAAGGTTAAGGCCTTCTGGGAAATGATATACAATGAGCTGAAAAAGGTATTTAAGTATACCTTTCCCAAGAAACCAGAGGCCTTCCTTTTGGGCATTGTCAGCCAGAGGGTGCTAAAGAATGATCAAACATTTTTTATGTATGCAACAACGGCAGCAAGGATACTTGTAGCGAAACATTGGAAAACTCAAGATTTGCCCACGCTGGAAGAATGGCAGATGCAACTGATGGACTACATGGAGCTGGCAGAAATGACTGGCAGAATCCGAGACCTGGGAGAAGAAGCAGTGGAGGAGGATTGGAAGAAATTTAAGGACTATTTACAAAGACACTGTAAACTATATGAATGTTAAGAAGGATGAGAGATTTGAAAACAACAGGGCACCATAAAGTTAGTCGAAAAGAGTATGAGAATGAGTGGATTCTATGAGAATAATAAATTTTGAACAAATAATGTTAAAATTAGGTATTTAAGATTTAGATTATATTCAAAGTTAGGGACAAATTATTGAAAATGTGTATAATAAGAATGGAAATAAGGTGACAAATTGCTGATTAAAGATTTATTAAATATGGAATGCAGGAGCGGGAAATGTGAGGAAGTCCAAAGATGAAGAAAAGTTGGTTACTACATGATGCTAATTATTGTGTTTGTTTTTGTTATTTGCATATGTCGTCTTTTTTTTCTGTTTTGTATTTTAAAGAAAAAACCCTTAATAAAAAAAATTATATAAAAAAAAATGAAGATGACAAGTCTATAGTTACATATCCACCCTCTTTACTTTATAGAAGCCAGTGGTTGCAGAAATAGCCAGCTCCTTCAAGAAGGTAGGGCAAGGTGCAGCATGGGACCCTTCAGCCTTCCTAAGACTTCAGCTCTCTGTTGTGACAACATCTCTCAATTGTCTGTAATAGGGAGAATTACAGCCAGCAGGGCCAACTTGGAGCTATCCATGGTCCTAATTTATGTGACCTCTGCTTAAAGAATCTGTCTAGAAGAAGCTTTGCCTAAGTACCGTAAGTTTCACTGCTAGCTCTACTGGAATAGAACATAAGAAGAGCCAGCGGGATCAGGCTAGTGATCCATTCAGTCCAGCATTTTGTTCTCAGATGCCTAGGGGAGGCTAGCAAGCAGGACTTGACCGTAACAAAACTCTCATCACCAGCGATGCCCAGTGACTGCCTCCGCCAGTGAAGGGAAAACACAGCCATCATGATTTGTAGCCTCATCTTCCAAGAAAGTGTCTAATTTTCTTTTAAAGCCATCCAAGGTGGTAGCCATCATTACCTCCTGTGTGAGCAAATTACACAGTTTAACTACACACTGTGTGAAGAAGTACTTTCTTTTGTCTGTCCTCAGTTTGCCAACAGAATAACCCCCCATTTCATATTCTGTTGAAACCTAATGTGGAATACTTAACAGGAACCGACATCTTATTCATATTCATTAGAAAGTACAATTGCCAAATGCAAAAGTAGTTCCTGACCCCCCAAGTTTATCTTCTGAGACTCCACCTGAGTCGTATTGTAAGTCTGACAGTGATGTTGCTTCTAAGATCATCACTCACTCCAGTCAAGTTATTCAGAAGCCTTCAAGATTTAGAGATGAGTGATTGAATACTTGAACTACCATGTTTCATCAGTCCTGATTTATTTCTTTAAACACAAAGGAGATGTGTGAATAGTGTTGTTATATAGTTTGCACTATATAGTTGTACGTGGAGTTAGTTGTATGTGGGTGAAGTCATAAGTTTCCTGTTACTGCTCAGTTCTTCAATAAAGGTCTTGTCTGGATTCCAGACTGATGAGTCTTCTCAGCCTTCTGTGACATTTTTCAGCTCCCAAAAAACTCATTGCCTTAAAATCAGAGGCTTAGAGCATGAGCCCCTAGAAGACGGAGCTATTAACATTTAGGGAACATTGCTCTGGGCCTCTTGGGATAAAGGGATATAAATCAAACAGATAAATTGAACTCACACATCTAAATACACCTTAGAATGAATATTTGTCTATGGATGTTGTTTATCTGCACTGGCATTGCTTTGAAATAAACAGCCCACCTACATTCCATCTCTGATGCTTAGATCTGAATATTTTGCCACTGCATAGCACCACCAATTTGGTTTCAGGCCCAATTCAGTGATCTTGATCAGGCCCTGATCTGAGGATCACAGGCCAATTTACAATATAAAAACACAAAAATACACCGCATAGTAACAAACAAAAACAATAAACCCCAGTTTAGAAGGGCATAGATTGTTTAATTAACTAAAGGCATGGAAAAAGAGAGGTGTTTTTCCCTGGCGCCTAAAGCTATGTAATGAAGGTGCCAGGTGAGTCTCCCTGGGGAAAGCACTTTACAAATAGGGAAGCATCACATTAAAGACATTTTCTCATGTTGCCACCCTCCAGACCTCTCGTGGAGGAGTCACATGAAGAAGGGCCTCTGCTGATGATTGCAGGGTCTGGGTTAGTTCATATGTGGAGAGGCAGTCCATGAGGTATTGTGATCCCGAGCCATTTAAGGCTTTATAGGTCAAAAGAGCACATTGAATTGGACCCAGAAACTAATTGGTGGCCAGTACAGTTGGGCCAGGATTGGTGTTACATACTTCAACTGTCTTGCCCGGGTGAACAACCTGGCCACTGAATCCTGCACCAGCTGAAGCTTCTGAAGACTCTTCAGAGGCAGCCTCATGTACAACATGTAGCAGTAATCTAACCTAGAGGTGACCACAGTGCGGATGGTAGACGTTAGGCTATTCCCGTGCAGATAGGAGTGCATTTGGGCCACCTACCAAAGCTAATGGATGGCACTCTGCACTACAAAGGCCACCCAAGCCTCAAGTAATGACAATGGATCCAGAAGTATCCCCAAGCTGCACACCTGCTCCTTCAGTGGGAGAGCAACACCATCAAGATCAAACAACCTCCTATCCACCTGGTCTTTCCAAAGCATGGAGGCAACTTCCATCACCTGCTCATACACATAAAACAGCTTTTAAAGCCATAGCTGCAGTGGCTGGTTGAAAAGTCATCCTGTGCAATATCATATATAGAGTCCTAAGTTTTCCAGTCTTTTAGATTTCTACAAGGCTGTTTGGATCATTGAAGCTGCATTGTAATAACACCTGAGAAGCATGGCCCCCATAGGCAACTGTCTATATAACAGAGATACCATTGAGTTCATTTGCACCAACTCTCTTGGGTCTTGTTTTGTTTGACACAAAGGGTTTTCATGTTGATTCCTCCACACTACACAAAACATCATATTTTATTTAAGGGCAATCTAAATCAAGCTCCCTTTTCTCACAAATGCGCATTCCTGTGGAAAAGAAATTGGTCACGAGGTTAGGAAACTTGAAATGTAAGAAACGGCTTTGAGTACTACAGGAGAAAAAGCACTTATAGTAGTGAAACACTGAGCAGCACGTTGAAACTTTGCCGCAGAAGGATGAGGCTGTTTTTCATGAGATGCCTTTTGAAATATTATAAAACTCCATGTTTGCTGATAGCTAAAATGACACTTTCCAAAGTATTATGATCAAGCTTTTACAGCAATCTCATCAATCACTTGAGTAGCTATAGTAACAGACAGATTCCCATGCTCCTCGTGCTCAAAATCTGAGTCCAATATTTAGAACAGTTCAGTCCTCATTTAATAAGACAACCTTAAAGAGAGAAAGAGCACCCACCAGCCTGGAATATTCTTCAGGGTGTCGCAACACATTATCTTAGCAAACATGTATTCCCAAACCTATGTTTGCTGAAGCAAATGTAGAGGTTAGCGATATTTTTTGAGGGGTGGGGAGCAGTGGGCCAGGGGAGGGGGAGCAATGTTTAAGTGCTGTAGTTCAGTGGTTGAACACCAGATTTCCCTGCAAAAGGCTCCTGGTTCGGTCTCTGGTGTCCTCAGGTAAGGCTGGGAAAGATTTCTGTTTAAAACCCTGGAGAACTGCTGCCAATCAGGGTTAACAACATTGAAATAGATGCGCAGCAATGGTTTGACTTGGTACAAGGCAGCTTCTCTTGTTCCTAACCCTTCCCACTGTGAATGTTTGGCAATCTCCCTTGCCAATGCCTCCCCCCTCCCCAGTGTTGCTTCTAGTCTGCAGTTTGGATTTCCAGGGCCAATTCAGCAAGAATTAAAAGGGTGAAGGACCCTCCCTATGTTTGTTACAAACCAAATGTGTGTCTGGGAACTTGGGCTTGAATCCTAAGAGAAGTGGATTTATGCATGTTTACAGAAAGGAGGTTTCCATTATTCACCTTTTCTCTGTTATTTTCTGGAAACCCTTTTTTTTTGGGGGGGGGTGTTTCTTGAACAATGTGCCCCTCAAAATAAAATGGTAGGGAGGTTGGACCCTAAGATATGCCTTGTTCTGTTTGTGCTTTTTTGTATGTAAATCCAAATCTGTTTCTGAGTTGCTCTGCACTTGGTCCATTTTTATCTGTTATTTGGGCCTTGAGCTACTCTATATAAAATAAAGTCTTGTGTTCTGTATTAAGTTTTGTGGGAAATCTCAAAACGACTATAACATTTTTCCCTTTTGGCAGAAGCAGGTGGAATTTGTAGTCACAGGAGTACCTACAGAGTGGATTAAGTCTGCCAAACTGGCGGTTCAGGGGCTTTTCTGTGGGAAGTATAAGGGATTCATGTTCCTTTGTACTCCATATTATAGCAACTTGTGAGGTCAAATATTAATTTGAGGAGACTCTTGAGAGTCCCATGGACTGCAAGAAGATCAAACCTCTCCATTCTGAAGGAAATCAGCCCTGAGTGCTCACTGGAAGGACAGATTGTGAAACTGAGGCTCCAGTACTTTGGCCACCTCATGAGAAGAGAAGACTCCCTGGAGAAGACCCTGATGTTGGGAAAGATGGAGGGCACAAGGAGAAGGGGGCGACAGAGGACGAGATGGTTGGATAGTGTTTTCCAGGTTACCAGCATGAGTCTGACCAAGCTGCGGGGGGCAGTGGAGGACAGGAGTGCCTGGCGTTCTCTGGTCCATGGGGTCACGAAGAGTCGGACACGACTAAACAACAACAACAAAAGGGGTGGAAGCATGGAGGTTTGTCTCTTAAAATAGTTAAAAGGTGGTTGAGTGGTGAGTATTCTTGCTTGTACATTTATTTTTTAACTTTGCAGCATCATACCAGCCTTGTCTGGTGCTTGTTGTGTTGGGTAGGGACATCTTTCAACAAGCTTTACAAGGTGAGGGTGTTCTTAATGCTTCCTGTAAAGTCCCAAGGAACTTCTGATATGGAAATCTGATATCCAAATGATTTGATGCAACCAAGAAGGCATCAAGACATTGGGAACTAAAGACAGACAATGTAGATTTAGCAGAACCCACTGGGCTCCTCTCTAGAGTTTACATGTACGTTGTTCTTTTAATTTCTAAGTTTGCATTGTAGTAGCTGCAGTGTGTTGTAAATAGATGGTCTGAGTAAATTGATATCCATGTTAAGTTGCACGTCTCCAGTTCACTATCCCTCTTTTTCCTCTCTGTTTGAGCTCTATTGAAACGTTTATGTATATTTCCTCAGCTTGTCTGTTTGAAGTATGGGTCACTTTCCCTGTCAGACTTTATTTATTGAAGAAAACTGATGCTTTCCCTCCAACTAGATAGAGTGAAAAATGTGCAGACACTTCAAGCACTGGGATGTCAGTTACTAGGAAACAGAGTCTCTAGGGAATGGGCTAGGAACACTAGCAGCCTAGGACTATAAAGATATCTCACGGGGAATATATTGTAAAGAACTGGAATTAGAATAATAAGGTATATATTGATTTAAAATAATTGCTAGTGTCAGAGGACTACTTTAATGAGTCTGGCAGGCTTGGAACATTCCCCCCCCCTCTTGTTTTAGTTATGTCCTTTATAAATCCATTAGAATTATGTGAACTTTGCTCATTTACTTTGGGAAGGTAAGTGGAGAGGTTCATCAGAAAAACAGATCAGAGGGGAAAGCACTCTATGCACATCAATAACCTAAACATATACATAGGATTGCATCCAATACTCCGCACATGTAGTTCCACTGGTGCAATCAGACTTCTGTTTCCTCGGCTACCCCTGCACACACTCCAATATTTTGACACACTCTGGAAATGATATAAAGGGTGCAACAGGGAGCTGGGAGGGACAGAAGAGGAAGCTTCATTGCACAAACAGATCTCTTGGATAAAGGCCTTCATTTTTTTTACATTGCTTTCTGAAAGTTTTTTTATTAAAGCTTTGAAAGAACAAAGAAAAAATATACAAAAGTTTGCATCAAATACCAAGCATTTCTTAAACATAAAAACTAAGAGAGAAAATAAAGAGGGGAAATGAAAGAGAGGGAAAAGAAAAAACTTCCGATTCTGCCTATCAGCTTTGTAGACTTATACTTTCTATAAACCAGCCTTTTTTTTCAGTCCTCAAACCCAGCTATCACAAGTTCATTTTTCCTTTTTTTTGCAAAAAGTCCATAAGGGGTTTCTAATAATTAATAAATGTCAACAATGATTTTTCTCTAATTAAACATGCCAATCTCAGCCAAATCCATTAATTTCAATAACCATTCTTCCATAGTAGGTAATAGTAAGTCATTCCATCTTTGCGCACATAACAATCTCACTGCTGTGATCATATAATGAAATAATCTTCCATAATCTTTTTCTAGTTGTACATCCATTAGTCCCAGCAGGAAGCGTTCTGGCTTCAGTTGAATATTAAACTTCAAAATCTTGCAAATCAATGTGTGTATGTGTATATATATATTAGCTTATTTACACATCCACCAAGCATGTTAAAATATCCCTTCATGTTCTTGACACTTTTTCTTTGGATGAACACTTTTATTAGTTTTATGGTTTTATTGAATTTCTAACATATTTCATATTTTTATCACTGTAAATTGCTTTGGGACACCTCTGGATATGTGAACTGATATGAGGACAAAATATGCATGAATTATGCATATTTACTCAGCAGAATGTCCCACTCCTATGTGTATGTGCTACTGAGTTCATTGGGACCTACTCTCCTTTATGTGTAAATAGGTCTGGAATTTTGGATGCTCTTCAGCAGTTTCTTGAGGGTAGAAATTGACGTGCATGTGTCATCTCCAACCATCACAGAAAGAAATTTGGGTCCCACAGGTTTACCCCAGCAGTTGAAAAGCAGTTTGGAATGGGGCATGAGTTTGAGAAGAAAAAAGACTGCAGTAGCAGGAATGAAGGATTTTTATTTAGGGTCGCTACTCTGAAGATGTGAGATCAATTCAGTTTCGGATATCTATCTGCAGTCAGCAGACATCTCCTTTCTGTAATTCAGATCTAGGTTTGTGAGGGGTCTTGCCAACCACTTAAACAATTAACCAGAAGATACCAAAACCAGGTTATAAAATAGAGTTTGTTGTAAGAATAGTCCCTGATATAGAAAAGAAGACTTAAGGTTAAAAACCATAGAGATCAATAGAGAAAAACAATACACAATAGAGATCAGTACTTGTATATGCCAAAACAGCAGCAGGCGAACATTACTTTACTCCAGATTAAATAGTTTTGAAATTCCAACTTTGCCTGGTGAAATGACTTACAAATCACCTTCACCAAACCTACTAAAGTGCCATTTGTGAAGTCAAATTCCTAGCTCTCCTATTGGTCAAACTCAGATATTGGGATGATTGGACTTTCCCAGGTGGTACAAAACTGTTGGCAGACCAACACCTCATTACAAAGATGTCTGCAAACATGACATGAAGGTTGGCAACATTAACCCCACAATATGAGAATCCTTGCTGACAACCACAGTGCCTGGAGACAGACAGTTATGTTATGTATCCACAGCAGTGACCAGAGGAGGAATGACCACTGGGAGGAGTATAGAGAGAACCCCCCCCCCCATGGTGTAACTGTGGCAGCAAAACTGGATGCCTTCATCTGCCCCAGCTGCAACAAAACATGTCTCTCCCATTTCATTCTCTACAGCCATAGCATGCACTGTAACTCTCCAATGGTTTGACTTTATCCCGGAGGTGCACTCTTCCATTGTCTCCTGACATAGACAGATGCCAGCAGAACTGGCTAATCATTCATCCATTTGCTGTCAGACCACCCAAAATAAATTATCTGTGTCCTTTCTCAGACCACAACTCTCAGCAATGTCCCTTTGTAGCTTGGCAGTTTCAGTTCCCAATTTTCACTGGATATTTCTGGTCTCGTCCTGCTGTCCAGGCTCATGTCTCAAAATTATTGACTTGGTAGATTTCCATGACCTATTACCTGTGTCTAGTTCATTTTCCCATTTTCTAATTTAGTGAAGCTCAGTCTGTAAGTTTGTACTTCCTAAGCAGCTTATGAAATTCAGCAATGAGCAGTTTAACTCAATATAAGTTGCAAAGCTTAATATTTGAATTACAATTCACCTGAACCACTTTCAATACTCATAGTGAGTGGGGGGGTCTCAGTCTCACAGTACGCAGACCATTCTGCTTCAACTTACAACTTCCAAAGCTGCTACTGGCTTTTGAAAAAAGAAGAAGATATGTAATATCTTTCTTCCGCCTTCAGATCATTTGTTAATCCTGGCCTCAAAAGGAGCTGAAAACTGCAGAATTATTAGAGTCAACACTAAATTAGTTTAATGAAAACCATTTAAATATAGGTGCACTTTTTTTAAAGCTAGCATATGTTATTGTTGGTTTTTTTCTTACCCTGTGGATTATTGTGTGTCACTGTGAGTGCAGCGTAGGAATGGATGTGGAGATGCATAGACTTAATGAATTAAAAGCAGAATAAAAAATGTTACTTTCTTCTTTTTTACTATTATTAGATATCAGCTTTATTCAGGTTTCAGGGGAACATATCAGGAACAGACAGGTCATTTTGCATCATAAATCTATGAAGCAGGAGTCATCAACTCTTCCGTGACCTAGCAAGACCATCCTTGTGATAGCTGCAATGAATCACGGAGGAAATGGCTCCCTTTAGCATTATCCCTTTTCACAACCCAGTGAATTGCCTTCTGCACGTCCCAAGAGTTCAGACAGGCTCGATAACATGTCTATGCCTACCTGTCATTTCAGATTTCTCCTGGGATACTCCACCAGCCAGGGTTGTACTGATGAGAAGGCAATGCCCCAACTACCAAACTGAGGAGCTGCCTGATCTCTGAGTATTTTATTAGTGTGTCAGGTAAGGCTGTCCCCAGGGAGATATGGGGCCTGGGTCAAAAAATTTTTTTTTAAATATTTTTTATTAACCGACCAATCAAATCAAATTAAATCACATCACATAAATTCTGAATTACAAAGTCAAATTTTAAATTTTGTTGGGGGGACCCATATTTCAAGATCCGAAGGGGGATTCTGATCTTCTTGCTACTGCGTTAATGTCCAAATCAATCCAAATCGGGTCCAAACAGAGTTCATAATTCTATCCAGTCTTGTCTTACTGTTTCCACATCACATCTTGTTCACATATTTTCTCTTTTTTCTTTATGATCTCTTCTGATAGTCTCCTTAAGCCGATAAACACCAATAATAATCCTGTGTGAATTTTTCCGTTCTTCCAATCCTCAAATCAAGATGGTTTCCATATATCATCAGCTTCATAGATATCATCGCTCTTTCCATCATGCAAAGCTGTCGCTCTTAAGTCCCTCTGAGGAGTTTCACCCACAATGAATAAACAGCTCTATTTCTCTTTTTCTCCTCCCAGACTCAAGACCTCCGACAGAACTTCCCAATATGGCGACTGCATTTTTAACTGCGTCATTCCAAAGCTCTTATACATTCCAGGGGCCTGGGTCAAATTGCACAGTATATCCCCACACCTGTTGCCTTCACCTCCATGCTGTGGCCCCTTCTCCTCTTCATGGTGATTGTGGTGCCTCCTTAACTTATTCTTTTTCTTACTGTTTCTTTTACAGCCTATAGAGAAATGCTGTGTATCTTTCTTTCTCTGTCTGTCTGTCTGTCTAAACCATGGGTAGGCAAACTAAGGCCTGGGGCCAATCGCCTTCTAAATCCAGCCCACGGACGGTCCAGGAATCAGCGTGTTTTTCCATGAGTAGAATGTGCCCTTTTATTTAAAATGCACCTCTGGGTTATTTGTGGGGCTTGGCTGGTGTTTTTACATGAGTAGAATGTGTGCTTTTATTGAAAAGGCATCTCTGGGTTATTTGTGGGGCATAGGAATTCATTCATATTTCCCCCCCCCAAAAAAAATATAGTCTGGCCCCCAACAAGGTCTGAAGGACAGTGGACTGGCCCCCTGCTGAAAAAGTTTGCTGACCCTACTAATCCCTATGCAGAGGTACCATTTCTGGAGTTCCCTGGGAAGAGGAATTGACTACTAAACCACCAAGAGAATTATAGCTCTGTGAGGGGAATAAAGGTAAAGGTAAAGGTACCCCTGCCCGTACGGGCCAGTCTTGACAGACTCTGGGGTTGTGCGCCCATCTCACTTAAGAGGCCAGGGGTCAGCGCTGTCTGGAGACACTTCCGGGTCACGTGGCCAGCGTGACATCGCTGCTCTGGCCAGAGCCACAGCCAGAGCCAGAGCCGCACACGGAAACGCCATTTACCTTCCCGCTGGTAAGCGGTCCCTATTTATCTACTTGCACCCGGAGGTGCTTTCGAACTGCTAGGTTGGCAGGCGCTGGGACCGAGCAGCGGGAGCGCACCCCGCCGCAGGGATTCGAACCGCCGACCTTTCGATCGGCAAGCCCTAGGCGCTGAGGCTTTAACCCACAGCGCCACCTGCGTCCCGTGTGAGGGGAATAGGGATCTCCTAACAGCCCTCAGCATCCCTAATAGCCTACACATCATAGGATTCTTGGGGGAAGATATGGATGTTTAAAGTTCTATGATACTGCTTTAAATCTGTAGTATAAATAGGGCCTTAGTCTCTTTCTCTGTCTCTCTAAAACACAAGCATCCTCCCCACACAATTCCACCCTTCTCCCTTCTTAGCTGTGGGGCAGAAGGAGTTGCCTTACCCAAATGGCTCTCTCATTCCAGAGCTGTTCTTAGTGGTACATCACAACCATTAGCTCCTGTTGAGGAAACATCATCCACCCATTCTTAACCATTAACCTATAAATTCTCAAACAAAAAGAGATGATTGTCTTTGTGGGGACAGTAGTCTATACCTTTCTAATTTTTAAATAAACAATCACTTTGAAAAGAAACCCCAAGCAATAATGATTTGTTCCCACTC
Organism: Podarcis cretensis; assembly: GCF_951804945.1. Lineage (NCBI taxonomy): Eukaryota > Metazoa > Chordata > Lepidosauria > Squamata > Lacertidae > Podarcis > Podarcis cretensis. The sequence continues at coordinate 27,641,343 of NC_137179.1, read as the reverse complement.
AGTTTTTGTTACGGATTTTTATAAGTCTCTTTTTCAGAGGTTTTGAAGAGAAATATCTGACACTACTTCAATAGGCAATTGATTTGATTTTTGAACTATAGTTTTAACCAAATGGCATGCTAGCTTAATCTTGATTAACCCATTGTCATATGACCTAATTAAAATGCCCTCTTGTCTTTTGTCTGGCCTCATGTAATGAGATTGAAATAAAAACACAGCTTCAATTTTAGCTTTGTTAATAACTTAATTCTAACAAAGAATTTATTAAGGGCTCTATGAAAGCCATGACTGCCTACTCTCTATTCCCTAAACTTGTCTTGCTTAAATATATCCCCCCCTCAATATGTCAAAGACAATGTTTTTCTGTCCTTATACTATTCTGCTAAATATGTAATAATAGAAACAAGTAGAATTTGTAACTAAATTATGCAGTACTAGGGGCTGCTGCCCCAACTCGTGCCCCTTGGCAACCCCAGCTACCCACCAAATTCTTTGCCCAATCCCTTCCCACACAACCCCTCCTCCCTTTACATTTCACCCACCCTCATGCATATCCCCTCACAAGGGACTCAAACAACTCAGTTCACTATGCCCCACCTCATTGCTTTTCTATTTTTCATTTCTAATTGACACTCAATATCCTGTGCCCCCTCTCTTGGCCACTGAGCATGCTCAGTTGAACATGAGAATATGGGGTTCAGTTGAATATGGGGTTCACCCGCCAGCAACAAAAGCTAAAATGTGAACCTGTTCCTTCAGCAAATATTTTCTTGAAGCACAAACTTCCACACATTAGAGCCACATTGGATTAGGAGTAGCAGGACCAAATGAGTCAACTATCCAAACCTTTGACCAAATGACCATAACCAAGTACCTGTCCAACACCTTCTTGAAAGTATCACAGAAAAATGTTCCACTGCCTCCCTAGTGACCAAATGACCTTAACCAAATACCTGTCCAACATCTTCTTGAAAGTATCAGAGAAAAATGCTCCACTGCCTCCCTAGTTTTTCTCACCACTATATTACCACTATATAACTTGCTCCATAATCACTGAAAAATAAACACATATACACTAAAAAAATGCACTTTTGGGTGATGACCTAAATAATCATACATGGTTTGGGACCTGGTATCTGAAGTAGCATTTTGTCCACTGTGAAGCTCCCTAGTTTGGACTTTCATCAGACACCTTATTCAGGTGCCCTGACCTTCTGAGATGAAGAAGATGGCTATTGGGACCAGGGCTTGTTCTGTGCTGGTGTCTCACTTATGGTTCTCACTTTATCTATAAGCCCAGTGCCTGGTAAAAATGCTTTAAGAACCAGGTTAAAACGCTTTTAGAAAAATCACCCATGTATTTAGTGGTGCATCACAAGATTTATAACTTCTGGATGTTGCCATTCTTGTCACTGTTATGTTTTTATGGTTTTACATGAGTTTATGACTGTGCTTTACTGGGTTTGAAGAAGCGTTTTTGTTTTATTTTATGGTTACCATTTTAAGCTATGCAAGCTGCCTCGAGGGCAAAAGGTAGCATTGTGAGGTAAAAATATTTGAATTAAATAATGCAGCACTTCTGGAGCATTCAAAACAATTCAAATCTATATTATCTTATTTCTTTCAACAATCTTTTCTTTTCTTATGCCTATATTGCAGGTTTGCATAAGGAAGGGGCATTTCATAAGCCTTTGATACTAGAAACACAGGTCCCGCCTCCCACTCATCCTTGGATTTAAATTGGATGCATGCTTTACTCTCAGGAAGATAAACAATAATTTAAAACCCTTTACTGAGAAGGGAAAAACTTCCATACAGTTTTCATGGGGCAAATAAAGAACAATATGCAAAAACAAAAACAAACAAACTCCCATAACAATTGAAGTACATAATGATAAAATAACATTATGGGACTTAATTTAACCATACCAGAAGTACATCTGAACAGAATGACATAGGTCTCTTGGGAAACAGTTAACCAATGGATTTTTATTTACAAGTGAGATGAATGAATCGCTGTCATCTGGAAAAGAGTCTGAATAATCTAATTCATTATAGCCATTAATTTTCTTTGTTAGCTTGTTCATTGAAGCCAAAGAACATATTTTACTAAACCATTGTCTGGTGGCTGGAGAATCCCAACTCTTTCACTGGATATACTATTTTAAAGATTCTTATTGTTTTGTTGTTATTGATTTCTTATCTGCCTTTCACCATTAGGTCCCAGGATACGTTACGGCAATAAAAAATACACTGTTAAAATCAGTTTTAAATGTAATCCACAGTCAAGAGAACAGGGCGGTGTTCTCTCTTTCTCTCTCTCTCTCTCTCTCTCTCTCTCTCTCTCTCTCTCTCCCCCCCCCCTCCCTCTCTCAGCTGTCCCAGACCAGAGTAAAGAAGTGTGTCTTTAGCATACAATGGAAGCCACTGTATTTTTTGTTCTATAAGACACATCAGACCATAAGATGCACCTAGTTTTTGGAGGAGGAAAACAAGAAAAAAAATATATTCTGAATCTTATAAGCCAGAACAACAAGAGGGATCGCTGCACAGCGAAAGCAGCGATCCCTCTTGCTGTTCTGGCTTCTGGGATAGCTGCACAGCCTCCATTCGCTCCATAAGACGCACACACATTTCTCCTTACTTTTTAGGAGGGAAAAAGTGAGTCTTATAGAGCAAAAAATACGGTATGTAATGAAGGTGCCTGACACACCTTTATGAGATGGAAATTCCACAGATTAGGGGCAGCCTTTCTAGGACCTAACATCTATCTATTGAATTTATAGCATTTTTATCTTATATCAACTCTACATAAGATACCTTATAACCAGGATGTGAAACAGTTCTGTCACCAAGTTTCTAGAATACCTTTGGCAAGCCCTTTTGCCTCCTGCTGCCTTTGCCCCATCTCCTATTATCAGTTTGTCTAGTCTCTCTCACTTGAAGACAGACAGAAGTTTCAGTTGTGTGACAGAAGGGTACAGCATCTCACAAAATGACCTCTCGTTGGTTGGTGCCTCTAAGCTACTGCACGAAAAGCATAATTGATGCTTCTGAAGCTGCTCTACAGAATACATAATTGTTGGATCCCCCCTCCCCTTCCAACTGTTAGAAAACTGAGCTGGGTCAGTATGTTTTCTAGTCTCCAATCAAAACCCAGTGCTTCATTTGACAGTTTTTCATGTTTTATCAAATGTTCAATATCACGCAGCTCAAACAATACTGAATCAACTGCTAGAAATTTGTGTCATTATCTCAAAGTCTGAACTGGTAGTGCTAAGGTTCAATCCAATTCCACAATGGGGCAGGTCATTTTCCATAACTCCATGCACCACCTAAACAGGGGAGGAAGGCAAAGAATCAAGTGGGCTGATTTATATCTGATTTTTCAGAGCCTTTTCCTGTCGGATATCTTTTAGAAAACTTTGCAAAATAGATGTTACTAAGAGATGATAAATTTAGATGTTTGTTTGAATGTAGCCACGAAGAAAAGCTCATTTGGATGAGAAGACACATCAGTCATGTTCAGCAGCCTTCAAGGCTTCATCCTGTTCCCACCACCCACATCATTAACAATGGGGAAAATCTCAATAAGACTGTAGACAGACCCAGGACCAGGGCTGGGCAGCAACGTAAGATGGGCCAGGAGTCATAAGCTGTGACCCAAGGCAATGATCAGGACAAACAAACATTACTCATCCCTTTTATCATTATGGAAGGGCCTTAGGAACTTTGGTTGGTGACTTACTCAGCAAGATGCAGGCTATCATTGTGAGAGCTGGAATCACAGAATCATAGTATCACGGTGGGGGAGGGGGGAGACCAAAGATGAAAGCGATGGATGCGGGGGCATAAGTTGGTCCTATGGGCCAACCAGCTCCACCCACTAGAGGGTCAAACTGCTGTCATGCCAAGGAAGAAAATCTTAGCAACCAAAGGGGAAGAAGAATTATGATATTGAAAGGTAGCCATATACTTTATTTTTGCTGTGCATTAATATGATCTGGCTTGGTAGCTTTACGTCTACTATTTCCTGGACAACCAATAAAACCCATAGACTTCACCTATAAGCATGTTTATCACCTCCATCTGAAAGATCAGCTGCCCTTGGCAGATCCCCAGAGGTTGACTGAGTTCTGATCTACTCATTCATCTGGGGAGGTGCATCTTATTTATTTATTTATTTATTTATTTATTCATAAAAATTAAAGGCTGGTTGATTGTAAAAAACAAAATAAAGAAACCTTGGAGTGGTTTACAAGGAGTGGTTTACCAACATGAAGAGGTGTATATTGGGGGGTGGGAAAGAGCCATGGAAAAATGGTAGCTTACTGATATGATATACTGTGACACCAACTGTTTAAATGGGAAGGCAGATGGGGGACAGTATTTCACTGTAAATATCTCAAAACTCTCAATAAGAATATTGGTAGAAAACCAATTCTACCCAATGTGGGGTGGGGACTAATGAGGTCAGAGGAAAAAGGCCACCTAAGGCATCTTGCTGCCTGAAGCAATAGACAAGATGGTATCCCCTCCCATTCCATGTACAGAAGCTGCCTGGACTGGCTGTTGAATCTCACTGGCAACAAGGCAGAATGCTCCACTGCACCTGCAGGCAGCAAACTAGCTTGGGGAGCAAATGGTACTTAAACCTGCATCTTGCCTGGAGGAGTGAGCCAAAGGGCATGAGCTGAAGGGAGATTCAGTTTGGAGATTCTCAGCTATGAGTGGGAAATTGTTGAGCAAGTCATTAATCTAAGGGCACAATTCTGCCCCCAACATCTGGCTGCTACCTGCCCCCACCCAAGGCAGGCAACTCATTCTACCTTATGATAGGGCCAGCCCTAAATATGTAGAATCAGGTGTCCCTTCAACACGGTAACCATCATCACATGAGAGAGTTGTATAAACTGTGAGATATACAAGGGAATAAACTTGAGATAGTTTTTAAAAAGTGGAGCACAGGCTGCTCCTTAACTGTTCTTTAATTTACTCTTTTTTCCACTCAGGGGCATAAAAGGCCAGCTTTAGTTGTTCGTACCACTTTCTCAACAACTTCTTCTACATATTTTCTAGACCTGTTGAGCAATAAGCCCATTTACTGCCTGCTAAGTTTGTGTTGGGATGAATTAATTTTGAAATGAAATTAATTAAAGCAGATGAAGATTTTGTTTATCCATTATTCAGAAGCTCATTGGAACAAGAGGGAGTACATTAGCTTTATTTAGGGTATTACTTTTCTTTAATGATCTTCCTTTTCCTAGTATTTAATGTGACTTTTAAGCAAGAGTTCATTTTTGTATTGTTGGCTTTCTCCCCCCCTTTCTCTTTTCCCTTCTGCTCTGTGCAAATAATGTAATTAGCAGCTTTCACTGCTCCAAAAAAGAGCTGCAAACTAGAAACCCAAGCAGTGATTGCATCAAAGACACAAATCTACAGGGTGTGTGTGCGTGTGTATTTATTTATTAAAATGCATGCCAATCTGCAAGAATGTTTCTTGAACTTTTCTTTTATCCTGACTTATTGCCGATGACAGGAGGAGGAAGGAATAAACAGGATACTCCCCAGTCAGGCACAGAATACATTGCAGTGATTTAAATGGTTCTCATAGATAACTGTAATTTGGGTGACCAAATCTTATATAGAGCAAAGGTAGGAAGCCTTTTTTTCCCCAGCCCGAGAGCTACATTTTTTTCAGGGGCCACTTGCCAGCTGTCCTTGGGGCCAGAGGCAAAAGTCAGCAAAGCAATGGATTAAAATTTTCTATTTGTACGGTAGGTGAGTTTCAACATACACTCACATACCTCTCACTATCTTCCATCCAAAGAAACAGGAGGCATTATAAGAGTTAAGGACAGAAAAAACAACAAAACTCAATAAGCTGGATCCGTAAGGAGTGTGGCTGGACAGAGGACCCAGGTGGAGAGATTTGAAGGGTCACATTTTGCCCCCAGAACTGAGGATCCCCAATCCTGCTATAGAGTTCCAGCCACACAGTGATTGCCGTTGTTTAAGCTATGGGGTAGCGCTCTGGGTTAAACCACAGAGCCTAGGACTTGCCAATCAGAAGGTTGGCGGTTCGAATCCCTGCAACGGGGTGAGCTACCATTGCTCAGTCCCAGCTCCTGCCAACCTAGCAGTTCAAAAGCATGTCAAAGTGCAAGTAGATAAATAGGTACCGCTGCAGCGGGAAGGTAAATGGCGTTTCCGTAGGCTGCTCTGGTTCTCCAGAAGCGGCTTAGTCATGCTGGCCACATGACCCGGTAGCTGTGTGCGGACAAACGCTGGCTCTCTCGGCCAATAAAGTGAGATGAGTGCCGCAACCCCAGAATTGGTCCCTGCTCCTGCCAACCTAGCAGTTCAAAAGCATGTCAAAGTGCAAGTGGATAAATAGGTACCGCTCTGGTGGGAAGGTATACAGCGTTTCTGTGCGCTGCTCTGGTTCGCCAGAAGTGGCTTAGTCATGCTGGCCACATGACCTGGAAGCTATCTGAGGACAAACGCCGGCTCTCTTGGCCAATAAAGTGAGATGAGTGCCGCAACCCCAGAGTCGGCCACGACTGGACCTAAGGGTCAAGGGTCCCTTTACCTTTAAGCTAAAACCAGACCCAGTCTTGACAATGGGGGGGGGGGTTGTCATTTGGCACAATGCTTTATTAGCCACATCTAATAGTTAAAGATGTGGGGGCTGCCTAGCAAGCAAGCCAAGTGGATCGTAAGGTTATAGCAGGATTGGGGCCCAAAAACCAAATGTGAATGTTAGCTGAGAGCATAGCTAAAGCCAGGATACAATTAGGGACATGACTGTGCAGTAGAACTTGGATTACTTATTGGCTCAAGTCAATAGGCAGGTGGTATCACATTGCTCAGTCACATTCATTGTGTCTGGCATTCATTGCTGTCTTACAATTGATCGGCAAGAATTAACATTTAGTTATTTTGAAAATCCCAAAACCCACCGTTGGCCAATATTCTTTATTAGGGCCAATCAAACTGTCACAAAATAAGTGCCAAGCTTTTGAATTTTCCAGAACTCAAGCAAAAACAGAACTCCGGGTACCAGGCAGAAACATTTATTTGTGCCAAACCTTTGGCTTTTAATTATCCATGGCCTCCCTGAGTGGGTAGGATGTTTTATCTCCTTTTTAAAAAAAGTTGTCATTGAAATTTTTCTTTGTTTTGTTTTATGCTGATTGAATGTATGCCTGTTTATTGTAAATTACTTTGAATTGCTTTGGTAAAATGTAATAATAATAATAATAATAATAATAATAATAATAATAATAATAGCAACTGCTTGTTAGGCAAGCTGTCACACAAGGCAGGGGATGGGGAATGATGAAAAGAAAAAGTACCAAAATTACAATGGGTGTTGTAGCAATAGATGCATTCCACATGCATTCCAAAGGGTGCAGGGCTCAGTGCACACAAGATCCCAAGGCTCAATGTTGCATGGCCCCACGATCTTTCCAGAAAGCCCTACCAAGATGGGATATTGTGTGCGGAGAGTACCAATACACTGGGAGTGAGTATGAGATTTTTCTAAAGTCTTAAGAAGCAGGAGCAAAGCAAAGAAGGGAGAAAAAAAGAATGTACCGTATTTTTCGCCCTATAGGACACACTTTTTCCCCTCCAAAAATGAAGGGGAAATGTGTGTGTGTCCTATGGGGCGAATGCAGGCTTTCGCTGAAGCCTGGAGAGCGAGAGGCGTCGGTGCGCACCGACACCTCTCGCGCTCCAGGCTCCAGGAAGCTATCTGCAAGCCTTGCGCGCCTGGGGGGAGTTCCCCCAGGCACGCAAGGCTTGCAGGCGGCAGCCTGCAACGCGGAGCATGGGGTGCCCTCCGGAGGACGCCCCGTGCTTCGCGCAGTGTTGGCAAGCCTTGCGCACACGGGGGATCTCCCCCCGGGAGCGCAAGGCTTGTGGGTGGCAGCCTGCAGCGCGGAGCACGGGGCACCCTCCGGAGGACGCCCCGTGCTTCACGCAGGTGTCCGCAAGCCTTGCGCGCCCAGGGGAACTCCCCCCGGGTGCGCAAGGCTTGCGGGCGGCAGCCTGCAGCACGGAGCATGGGGTGCCCTCCGGAGGACGCCCCGTGCTTCGCGCAGGTGTCGGCAAGCCTTGCACACCCAGGGGATCTCCCCCTGGGCGCAGAAGGCTTGCGGGCGGCAGCCTGCAGCACGGAGCATGGAGCGCCCTCCCACAGGGCTCACCATGCTGTGGATAGCAGCCTGCCGCCCGGCGCGAGGAGCACCCTGAAGCAGAGCGCCCCACGCTTCGGGCAGACATCGGCCAGCCCCACAAGCTTGGGGGACAGCGGGGAGGCGCAGTGCCGCCATCCCGCTGTTCCCCGACCTGGTTTTGGGGGGGGGGAAATAAAGGGGGAAAATTTCCTTTATTTCCCCCCCAAAAAACTAGGTGCGTCCTATGGGGCGGCGCGTCCTATGGGACGAAAAGTACGGTATCTTTTACAGGGAGTGAAGATTGTCATGAAAAAACCTAGCAGGGTTCGACACAGCTCCAACAAAGATCCTTGCTGCTACCTAGATCTGCCCCATGCCTTTAGTGAAATACACAGGTTGCTGGCTAGGCAAAGGGCAGAAATAGAGAGAAACAGAAGAAGTATTTTTTAAGAGCCCCCCTCAAAGACATACGGTATTTCAAAAATGAAATTTAAAGGAATTTGGAGTCTAACATTAGAATATGAATTCTGTAATAGTGCTGCATTTTATACATACACATACATGAAAGATTAGATAGATGATGATGACGACGATGACGACGACGATGATAGATGATGATGATAGATAGATAGATAGATAGATGATAGATAGATAGATATAGCATCAATGTTTAGACACTAAAGAAATAAACTGGTTGTGCTTAAAAGTGCCCCTGAAGAAGAATTTAGTTCAAAAATGTTATGGGCTTAATAAAACATACTTTTGTGGGCCTGGAGATCTATTCTTTTCTTTGGCTGGCTTATTGCCAGACGAGGAAAATCAGAGTTTGCTCATCCCCATTTCTCAGAAATGCATCTTAAACTGTATAGCTCCTTGAGAAGGTTATGGTCAAAGGTATGGCTCCACCCAACACCCACTGTGTTCCTTACGTGCTAACCTTGAATTTTATCAGGAGTGTTTCTTAGTTCATCAGGGTGAGCTATTCCTTGATGAATCAAGCCCTTAACAGAAATCCCTTCTGAGAGAAACTGCAATTAATGTTGAATGAAACGCCATTGTTAGCTCAAGTTGCTGGATGAAGGATGCAACAAGCTAATAAAGGACTGGAAAGAATAGGGAACAAGCCCATTGCTTCTTTCAATAATATTAATGCTGTAAGAACAGTTGCACCTGGTATTCATGGGTGGCAAAATTGGAACTGCTGTGTTGCTGAAGGCAGGCATCAGCAGTGGGTTCTGGCAAAGCACTGGGGTCCTGACAGCTGCTCAAGGGTGCCAGGTGTTTGTGCTGGCTCTCTCCTAAGAGCCAGGAATTGCACAGGAAAACAGATGAAACCACTAACTGCTTCCAAGTCATACTAAACATGCAGTTATCAAATAATTTCTGAAGATTTCTAACCCTTGTGGATGCCTTGCATAGGACAAGCCAAGTATAACCATAAGAACACTGCAATCTGCCTTCTACTGAGTCAGAACATCATCATCATCATCATCATCATCATCATTAATACCCTGCCCATCTGGCTGGGTTTCCCCAGCCACTCAACAGAATATTTAAAACATGATAAAAGATCAAAAACTTCCCTAAACTGGGCTGTCTTCAGATGTCTTCTAAAAGTCAGATAGTTGTTTATTTCTTTGACTTTTGATGGGAGGGCGTTCCACAGGGCGGGCGCCACTACCGAGAAGGTCCTCTGCTAGGCTCCCTGTAACTTTGCTTCTCGCAGCGAGGGAACCGCCAGAAGGCCCTTGGAGCTGGACCTCAGTGTCCGGGCTAAACAATGGGGGTGGAGAGACTGGGCCAAGGTCTGTCTAGCTCACCATTGTCTACACTGACTGGCAGCAACTATCCATGGTCACAGGCGGGGACCTCCCTAGCCCTACATGTCTATAGGTGCACTTTCCAAGGTGTGAGAGGGTGAAAATGAAAGTGTAACATACAAGTCCTTAATTTCTCTCTTGCTTTTGGTTCCTAAGTTACAGAGTGTTTTATTGAAATAGGATTTGCTCCCCATTAAGATTGGTTAGGATTGCAGTGGTAGAGATGTGACGCTGCATTGCTAAATGGTTATTTATATGTGAATCACCTATCAATGGACAAGATAAGACCACCACCATCTCAACTCCTGCTAGATTGGCAGTGCATGTCATTTAAGAAGTGATCAATCTTGTTTCTTTAAAGGATAGAAGGCAGCAGGATTAGGTCATTTAACAAGAGCAGATCTTGCTTATTGCTGACTGAAATGGGGGGGGGAGAAATCTTGAGAGAGCCCACATTTATTATCTCTTCATTAACAATAGATTCAAAGTAAAACAAAACTGAATTGTCAGCCAGCAGGTTGGACACCCCACATGGCTCTGCATTAGGGATTCCAACATTTCTGTGCCTTTCACAGCTATGTGGCAGGGTCAAATTCTGTTGGTACAGCCTGATTTCCCTGTCTTGGAGCTCCAGTGACAGCTAGCCGAGTAGCTGAATGATATAAGGTCTTCCAAAGTTTTGCTGTTATAGACAGGGATTCATTGCAGACCATTTTTAATATATGCTGGGGGCGATTATGGCTCCCAGAGCAATCCAGCATGCTGAGTAGACATAGCTGCTACCTGGGCTCCTCATAAATCTTTCGGCACTCTAAATTTCATCCTTATGCAAACAGCCTCAAGCTGTCTTCAGAGATGAGAAGGCCAGTGTCAAGCAGAAGGCCACTGTCCAATACAACAGACACAGCAGCAGCAGCAGCAGCAGCTATGAGTGGGTGGATATCAAAGAGCCCTGAATGTCAGGAGGGGAGAAAGCTTGTTGGTGGCAGATGTTGCCCACTCTTGAAAAAAAAGAAATACTGGCTGTCTTCAGAGGCTCGTCTGGCAACAATGGACATTGTCTCTACCCCCACCCCCAGTCCTCCAAAAGCAGTCAATCAAATCAGTCAGTTGTCAGTTACACTCAGAGGCTCCTTCTCACTCAAGTCTTAAGGGCTTTCTAAGCAATACTTTCTTACTGCAGTACATTGTTTCCTCAGTTTGCTCCAGCCACCTAAGATCAATAAAGAAAGAGAAAAGATCCAGCACATTGGAAACTTGGGAGTGGGGAATCAGACCCTGGGGAGGATCACTGGGGATTTCAATGCCCCCCCTCTCTCTCTCCCTCTGTGTGTGTGTGTTTGGCTTCTATATCCACCACATCTTTATTCCAGATGTTCCTTACAGCCTTCTTGAAAGTCTACTGCTCCCCACTGCCACATATTAGTAGCCTGAACCCAAGGCTCCTGGAGTCCATATAGCTCACCAGGCTAGTTTCTCAGGTCCATGCCACTCACTGGACTGGTTTTCTGCTGGGGTACCTAGTTCGGGCCCCACATCCTTGCCTTCCAATATGTGGCTGGCCACATTATTCCTCTCCATTATGGAAATGCATCAGTTCCTCTAAATGTGTCATGCTGACACTACCATCTAGCCCTCCCAAACCTAGACGCCTCTCTTTCTTTGAGCTGGCTCTGTCTCGTGCCCTTAATTCCTCTTTCTTTTGTCTCAGTTTGGTTTGGGAGAGGGAGCCATTTAAAGAATGCAGGACCCCATGCAGTACATCTGTGGCAGAGATGTAAGTGTAGAGAGATGTATGTACATCCAGGGTCCCTTTTATATGGTTCCTTTGGAGACAGATCAGAGACTCCACACCTGCATGAGTCAGGGGGCCCATAAAACACTTGCCAGCAGCAGTCAGCAGCGGTCTTCATCTAAGTTTATTTTATCACCCTCACTCTTTCTCATGTACTTCTTGTGGAGTGGCAGCAGGGCTTCCTTGACCTACCAGAAGAAATAACTCCAGGAAAGGTGATAAATTGCCATCACCATAAGTACTTTGGGAGACAACCCTGGCTGAAAAGCAGAATGTAAATATAATAATAATAAAAAAGGAATTAAATGTGGGAAGACAGATATAGATTTGGCATGTGCCCGAAATTTCCGGTACATGCATGGAATACCACAGACTGGGTGGAAATGTTGAGGAAAATCTGGCAGTGTCATTTTTTTCTGATTTTCCTTAAAAGTGGCTTAAAAAAATGTAATTTTTGCAAAATTAAAAAAAGCTCAACAACTTTTGTGTCTGGATTTTCACTTTTTGAAATATGGCTACCCTAAGCAAAAGATGTGAGAAGCAATTACGCCAAGGACAAGTTAACCTGACAAGAGAACAAGATTCCCCCCTCCCCATTGGAGCAAATTTCTGCTTTCTGCTTTGCAAGAGTTGGCAAAAGATGAATAAAAGGTTAACTAGCTCCATGCAGAGTCTTCAATTGCCATATCAGAAGAACTGCTGGAAACATGAGATCCACCAGGCTACTTTGTGCCCTGGGATAAGCAACAGCTAGAGTGAATTTTAAAAGCCAGAGGAAGGAAATAGGGACTGTAAAGAAAATGACTTTAGAATAGAGCTTTCCCTAGCCAGACACAGAAAAGACGACATTGGATGCTAAATTCCTCTTGTTAGTTATACATATATAGGGTGGTATTCCAAAAAATAGTTGTGCTAGTGCCACAGAATTACCCCCTCTTTCCCCCCCCCCACATTCACCCCACACCATCCTCAGATCTGCTCCAGAAGGGTAGGGGTGCTCAGGGGAAGGAGAGAAGGCTAATGTTCCATTGCACAAGGAGAAATCATTGCACTAATGGAATGATCTGCTTAAAGCTACATCAGATACAACCCATACCATTTTTAAAGGTTGCTGGAGGAATCTGCTCATTGCAAAGTCAGGTGGGAATTAACCTAATCTGCACCTCCCGAACTAATGTGTGGACTGGGGTGTTGTCATCCTTCAAAATTTGAACTTATCTGAATTTTGCAGTGTTTTTTTTCAATTCCAAAAATCATTAAAATGCATTTTAAATTGCGCATGTAAAGACGGAACACATTTAGAATGCATCTTTTTAGGGAATATACATTTAGAAATAATGTGCTTTGTGAGAGCATGCATTCGAAAGCACGTGTTTATTTATTTATTGACATCACACTTCAAGACATTATTGAGTCTGTGCATAGAAAGCTATGAAAGACACAGTTATCTGAAATCAGGTCCATTGAAACTAGCGGGCGTTAAACCCATTGCTATGGATGTGCATTGCATATATCAATTGCAACTTATCTGAACTAGGTATTTTATCAAAGAAATGAACACACAATAATCCAAGAAAACAAAATGAAATGAGAAAACCTGCTTTCCTAATGCCCTAATTGTCCGTGTTGTGTATGAACCACCCTTTGAGGCAGCAAAACAATAGGCTGTAGACTCATCACAAATCCAATGTGGACCTATTATGTCCTTATTTTTCTAAATGATTTGAAGGACAAGCAAAGATTTCCGAACAGAGAGATTTGGCTGCTTGAGAATATTCCCCTGTAACCAAATTTCACTGTTCAAAACCTTTGCCTGTCCTTCAAACCATTTAGAAAAATAAGAACATAATATTGCCACACTGGATTTGCAATGAATCCACAACCTATTTATTTCAGTTTTCTAGAAGGTGGTATGCAGATAAGCCAGGCCAAGAGAATGCTTTCCCTGGAGATGACGAAATGTCTTAACAAACAATCCTTAATTCAACTCAAAGGCAGCAAAAACTCTGAGAAAAAGTAACACTTGTTTCTCCTTTGCTTCCTTCCAAATGACCTTAGCTTCAAGAAACATTAAGGAATTTATAACTGAAGAAAGATACTATTACTATAATTAATATTCTAATAATGGCAGTGCCCTAAGTGTTATTTAGAGAGAAAAATTCGCATAGCAGCTCTGGGCTGCTTCCTCCGACATGAAGGATATGACATGCTCCTTGTTAATTGTTTTCTGTGCTGATATTATGCATATCACACCCACTTTGCCTGGAATCCCAGGACCTAGGGGCATTGGGGGATGGGTGTGGAGAGTGAAGTGAAAACATTGAGAAGTGAAAATATGAGTGGAAAAGGAGGGGGAAAGCGAGGTTTTGTGAGGACACACACCAAAGATGACCTTTCCACCAGGATTAAGATCATGAGACAAAGACGAATGGACAATGGGCTAGTTGTCTACTAGAATTTTTCTAGCCTGTCCCAACTTTATACAAATATCAATATATGATAGTTATGCCAAGGTCCTTATCCTGCTACAAATACAAAGTAACCCAAGAAAGATAAATTAAGATCAGATTTAACAACTTGCTTCAAATTTCTTTTTCAGTGGGGCAGAATGGTTCCCCTCCTCCATCTTTTCTCCTAAATGAAAAATGAGATTTTTAAAAAGGCAGAGAAGACAAAGCATATGCCAATACGGTTGGTGAAGATTATTGGAGGAATATATTTTGCGAGCAGATATTTACTTTTATTTAATTAAGCTGCTTTAATAAAGTAAACAGCATGAAAACACTTCCCACACAAAAGATATTAAGGTATGCAGGACTCATTTGGCAGCCTGCAAAAGAAGGTGCCACACAGCAGGACATTTGTGGTTGTGCCTGCACATAGCAATTTGTATGGGTAGCCCACGCAATGAGTTTTATATGGTGCATAGATCTTGTCAGGTCTCAGAGCACTCCCCTTGGTGCAACCCAGCTTTCTTAGATGTCGCTATTGCCCTCATTACCACTGTACATCCAAACTCATTCATAACCCTCTCATGCACACAGTACCTCTTGATGTTAGAAATACGCTGCTTACATTTCCCAATTCCAGTCGCAGGTCAAAGTCATCAGGACACAAAGGCTGAATGAATGGAGCAAGTTGCTCATCCATAACCAGAGTGGGGTGGGGTGAAGCTGAGCCATAGCTCCCAAACTGACCCATGTTAGCTGTGATTCCTGCATTGCAGGCGTTGGTCTAGATCAGGCCCCCCCAAACTCGGCCCTCCAGCTGTTTTAGGACTACAATTCCCATCATCCCTGACCACTGGTCCTGTTAGCTAGGGATGATGGAAGTTGTAGTCCCAAAACAGCTAGAGGGCCGAGTTTGGGGATGCCTGGTCTAGATGATCATTTGGGTCACTTCCAGTTCTGTAATTCTAAGATTATTATTCATTGCAGAGCAGCAAGCAGCAGGAGCAACTTATCTGACTTGTGAACAGAGGCCTCTGCAAGGGCGTTTTGTACGGGAAGCCAGGAGTATTGCCTCGCAGTGTACGTAGGACCAAGAGACATGGACAGTGAGGGAGATGCAGCAGTGACTGGCAACACCTGTGCCATGTTTGTCTTCCTGCCTGAGAATGTGCAGACCTACACCTGCAGCAAGTGCAAGCTGGTTGCCTTGCTGGAAGAGAAGGTGCAGCAATTTGAGGCCCACCTTTCTACACTTAGAATTATCAGGCAAGATGAGGAATTTCTTGATAGAGTGGACTATCCCAGAACAGTGGCATTCATGAGGATGGGGGTGCCCCTAGGGAGGAGGAAGATTGCCCGTTGCAGAAGATGAACCCCTGGAGGAACATGACACACAGAAGCAAGACTGTCAGGAGCCATGCTGTGTCACTGGAGACGCAACTTTGATTCCATGCCCGTACCTCGGACACCGGTTCTGGGCCAGAGGAGCAAGGACAGCAGAACACACCGAAGTGACTGTGGAAGATACAATGTACAGAACGATTCCTGCCACTCCTCAAAGGAGGAAGAGATGTGTGGCGGTGGTAGGTGGCAACCTACGGAGGAGGACAAAGGCAGCAGTGTGTGGCGGTAACAGGTTGCCCCAACTCCCAGGAAGCGTGCTGTCTTCCAAAGCAAAGATTCACAATGTCAGAAAGAAGCTGCCAAGTCTTATCAAGTCCACTGACCACAGCCCCTTCCTTCTGATTCATGTGGGTACACACGATACTGCCAGACGCAGCCTACTGCATATAGCAAGTGACTGTGAGACTCTGGGCAGTAAGTTTTGTGGCACAGGAAAGGGCCTTTTCATCACAAGCAGCACTGATTATATTTAAGCTGAAATCACCAATACACTCTTTCACCTTGATGTTTATGGGATGGATACTAATTTAGCAACTCGGCATGGAAGGTTGTGCATTCCGAAAGACAGTGAATATGTAGATGCCTTATGGCTGTTTCCTCTCTTCCACTTACAGCTTCAGGACTTTCAGCCTAACCTCTGCAAACCATAATTTCTCTTTCTCATTTCTGGGCTTGCCTGCATTTTATTATTTGTGCTTTCTCAGGACTGGAACATGGATTCAAAGGAAAGAAGGCACATGACTCTTGATTCTTTCCTGAGTATTTTACCCCCCCTTTCTTGCTTTGCTTTATTTTATTTTTAGTGTCTCATTCATTTATATTCTGAATTTCATGTGGAAATCCCAGGCTTACTAGTTAGCAGTACGATCCTGTAGGTATGCGCTCAGAATAAGCCTCATTGAGTTGAATGGGACTTACTCACGGATAAGTGAGTATAGAATTGCAGCCTCAAAGTCATACATTTCATCTTTATGGAATTCCACTTTTACAGAATTTGGGAAGAAACCCATATTCCCATAGCCTAATATTGAATCATACCCACCCCCTCGCCGCCGCTGCCACCACCACCACCCAATTTCTGTGTATGTTTATTCAGAAGGAAGTACATGAAAAATATACTAATTTTTGTGGTAGGGATGATTAGGAAAGGGGCTGAAAATAAAACTGCCAGAACCACAAGACTCTTTTACAAATCTATGATGAGGTTACCTTTGGAAGAGTATTCTAGTTCTTGCTGTGACAAATGAAAACCAGCGTGGGCAGATATCCATAGTGATGGGTGAATCTGTCCATTTCAGTTTTTCTCAGCTTCTCGCATTTCCAGTATTAAGTTCAGTTCTCTACATTTCCACTTGAACTGATTATTATCATCATTTCTTCTATCTACCCTACTTGTGCTTCATCATAAAGACTGCCTGGGCTGATTTCAGTTAGTTAAAAAAAATGCAGAGGAGGGAAAAACACAGAACTAATGATCAAGGAGAGCCAAAGCCATTGGATGCAGAACACCAATTTGCAGTGCTACCCTGCAATAGCATTATGGAGGCATCAGATTTGCAAAGAGCTTTGCCTAAACACAGGTGGCTTCTTTGGAAAGCAGCATAAAATTAGTCAACTAAAATTCTTCCATGAGTTGTTCAAGAGGGCTTTTTGAACAGTTGCTCTGTGTTCTCATTAAGCCTACAAAATACTTGTTTTTATGTACAAAGAGACTTGGGACTTTATTTGATTTACCCTCGCTATCCAGTAACTGCCTTTGCAAGGCTGCACGACAATAGTGGCACACAGTGATGCTCAGCAATCTAGTAATGGATAATTAGTTTGCTAAGGGCTCACTCAAACATGCTTCAAATTAAAAGCAAAGACACAACCTCCTCTTCCTATTTCCCCATTACAAGTGTTCTCTCTGGTGTACGTTTCTTCTTTTGTGTCTGTCTTAATTAAATCATGCCAGACCTAATTTGAGCATACAGATTTTAAGAATGGTCTTAATTTGAGGATACAGATCTTTTCAAATGGGAGGAAAGAGACAGAGGGGAAAAAAACAACCAATCTACTAATTTTAGACACAGAACCAGAACTTGTCAGTTCCTATCAGTAAAAAAGAGAGGGGCACAAAGCAAATGGGAACAAAATTCATGGACAAATTACACTCTGCAGCTGGCACCATTTTCTCCTATCCGAGTTTGTTAGGGCATGACTGGATGACTGAAAGTTGCCCCATGGGAAAGAAAGTCCCAACCAGCTCATCAGATCCAGTTTTCCTCCTCCTCCTTTTTCTGCAATTGATTGAGTGAACATCACCCCTAGTGATATATGATCACAGCCCTCACAAACACCCAAGCATTCATAGATGGTGTCCACACTATATCCTTCCTGACCTAGGAACCACCACAATTCAGAGAGATGCTAACAAAAGCTTTATTGAAAGCATGGAAGTGGATACACAGCCCAAACAGTCACAGCAGCACAGAGCAGCAACAGGTAGACTGAGTACCACTCAAACATGGGCCAGGTGTTGTGACAAATGTAAGCATGGTGCCTTCTTCTCAGTGGTCATAGTAGAGCTGGCGCACAGACATGCCCATGGCCAGTTGGATGGCCAGCTGGAAACTTGGACTGCAGACACTTCAGGCAGTGGCTGAGCTGGCCACCAGGTCATGGAAACAGAGAGGCACCTCTGACTCAACTGTGACCACCATCACCAGAACATGCCCTGGTGGTGATTGGTGTGGATCAGTGAGACCATGAAGCCACCAGTGACAGCACCACAAGGGGTTCCCATTGTCCAGAGCTGCATTCCATCTTCATTCCATGCACACAAGTAATCATTAGATATATATATATATAACACCTACAGGCCAGGTCTCTTGTTTTCCTATAACAAAGAAAAACAGTATATAAGGTATATACATTTTCTGGAAGTTGTTCATGCCACAACATCACAAATGATGACCATTACTCTACAAAGTTATTTTCAGCTGAGTAACCTTCTCAGCACTGAAAACAATATGTTAATTTGCCATCAACTAACTAATAATATGATAGTTTGTTATCATCTTGTAATTTGCCAAGTCCCAGAGTCTACAGAACCTTTTTGCTAATGGTGCCAAGGTGAGAAGAGCTTTTATGTGTTCCAACAGAGTACTATAGTAATTTCTGTGGCTCTCAGAAAGTTCATCACCAATTCCAAGTTTGCAGCCTCCACAATGCCCTTCAGGTAACCCAAAGGAACCTTTAATGGATGTGCTGGTATCATTGATGTGATTTTGTCAAGTGACAAGTGTTTTGTCAAGTGTTAAATTCTGGCTGAAGTGACAATTTTGAGACAATCTCAGCATTAACTGTGCAATCCAGTTCCCTTTGTGCCATGCTGAGAGAGGCTGGATTCAGCAAAAGGATATGACTGCTGGTTGTCATGAGCCCCACAGCACTGCCAGAAACAAAGAACAGGCTCTGACACAGGAGGAGGAAGTAGGGGTGGGGTGAATGGTGGGAACCTGAGTTGAAGGAGGGGAAATTTTATCCTTTCTGCTCCAATGCCAGCCACTTTGCAAGGGGGAGCCGAGATGCAGCTCTTCCCTTCAATCTTCCTGTGGAGTAGAGGGCCTTGATGAGTCAAAGGGGGAGGTAGAACAGAGGTGATGGTGACTGAACAGGAGGGTGCAGGTTGTTGCCTAGAACCAGACACCCACCCCACTTGCAATCTCGGCTTTCCCGCTATGTGACAGAGTCTCACATGTGGCTGCACCACACCTCACTTTTAAAACCTGAGAGGGATGAGTGGGGAAACTTGTTGGGACATCTTTGTTGCTTTTGTCCAGTTTGGAACTCCTTGTCCTGTTTATGAGCTCCTGAAATGTGACTCCTGAGTCATGTGCCTGCTGATAAAGTAATATCATTACTTGCCTGATTAAATGTCATGAACAGGCTGGAGAAAAGGGATCCTGGCAAGTGACGTAGCCATGTCTAGGACAAGCCAGGGATGGGAAAGAAGAAGTTCGGTTTGGGGAAAGTACACACAGGATGACAGAGGATGGTGATAGGATGGGGAGTCAGTGTGCAGGGCCCAGAAGGGCAGGCCCACCATCAGAGCCAGAGAGGTCCCATTCTCCACAAACAAGGCAGGTTATGAGGCATAGGGAGCAGCGGGAAGTATACAGTAGTACCTTGGGTTACATACGCTTCAGGTTACAGACGCTTCAGGTTACAGACTCCACTAACCCAGAAATAGTACCTCGGGTTAAGAACTTTGCTTCAGGATGAGAACAGAAATTGCGGCAGCAAGAGGCCCCATTAGCTAAAGTGGTGCTTCAGGTTAAGAACAGTTTCAGGTTAAGAATGGACCTCCAGAAAGAATTCAGTTCTTAACCCGAGGTACCACTGTACTTTGGAAGGTTGCAGCAGGCAAGGACTCACAGCCCAGCTCACCAGCTGGCCAGGTGGGGCTTATTAGTTCTTGGAGGTGTGTGATTCCTCATCTGGGTGAGGCTCAGGACAGGTGAGGGTCACATGCCTTTTCAAGCCTAGGTGCTACAACCAAACCTCAGAGAGAAAAGAGGAACAGAGCTGTGAGGCTATGTCTCTTCAGCTGTCTATGTTGATGGACCTTGGGTTGGATACTCCAGGACTTCTATGGGTCTGTGCTTTGGGTTTGACTCTGGACTGTGTTTCCTGACTGTTAGTCTTTGGACTTGACATATTGTATATGCCAGTGGGACTTGCTGCCAGGTAGGCTGGGGGTTCAAGACACTAACAATCTCTTCCTTACTTATAAGTAAAACCCTCTGTCTGAATGTTGTAGGTGGGAGATAGATTTTCTCAGCCGGCTCTTCCTTCTGCTCACCAAAAGTGCAGGTGGCTAAAAGTGCTGCTGGTGGAAAGCCCAGAATGGGCCACTCTAGGGCAGGGAGGGATGGAACTAGTCTGGAAACCATGGGATTCCTAGCTACTCCATCATCATCAGGCTCAATCTGGGTTTGATTGCTGTACCCCCACTAGTGCTGGATTTAGGGTCCTAAGGTGGTTCCCCGCCCCACACAGGGCACTGAGTCATGGGGACACAGTATAATTATAATTCGTGCTTCTATTAGTGCTAGCTAGAGGAAGAAGATAGAAATCTTCCACAGTGGCCATTAATGGTGTTCTTGGGCCAAGTGCTGAGGTTAGCTCTTCCTTTATATTGTTATAAGCAATGAGCTCTACTCTGTTCTCTATTCCTTTGCTGTCATGAGGGGATATTGCTGTAAGGCAGCCTGGCTGAAACAGGCCCTGTGTTTTAGCTGTCTCAAAGTTATTTATCCTTGTATTTTTAATTTTGCATGGTGCCCAGGGCTGTGGATGCACTCTGCTAAATTGAAAGATATAAAATGCCTTTAATAGGACTTCCCTTCCTTTGTTTGCAAAGTGCCCTATGTCCCTTCACCTCTCCTCATCACCTCTCAAATGGGAAAGTAATGTAAGTAGTTTTAGATATGCCTAACTTGAAGCTGTACCGAAATCTGGCTCCCTGGTAATTGACCGGCCTTTCAGTTCCTCTCTACACACTCCAGCTTGGCCCCTGTTTTCCTTGCGTCTCTGCCAAGCCTATTAAATGTGTCAGAACAGCCAGGGAAATGGAAGAATTATTATTTCCATTTGGCTCCTGCAGACGCTTAGTCTAATTTTCACTAGGCTTTGAAATATAGCAATTGCTTTGCTTTTTCTTTCTTTCTTCCCTTTCCCCTTTTTCTCCCCATGTAATTTTTGTCCTTTCCTCTCACTCTGTTTTCTCTCTCTAAGGTAATGCAAAAGGCCAAACAAACAAGCCCAAATGTAGTAAAGGCAACCCTTGCTCCCCCTTATTAAAAAAAAGAGAGGGGGGGGGACCTCATTTGTTCCAGAGAGGAATTTCATTATCTGGATAGTTTTGTGGTAAGAGGGAGGCTGATAATGAGGTTTTATCTAATCAGAGCATATGGAATACTTTACAATTAAGCTAAATTTTTCACTGTTCCTGAACTAAAATATGGAGAGAGAGGAACGGTAGATGTTGAGGGGCAGCTGTGAGAACAGGCTGTTCCTGTGTCATAACAAATGCTGAGGGTGACAAGATTGGTCTGTAACAAACAGAACTGCTGACCTAAGGATGTTATCACAAGGGATGCTAAGCACATACCCTGTTGTCTTGAATCCACAGCTTCTGGATGTTGTTAACATAAGCACCATTCTTGTATCATGTCATGGAGAGGAGAGGAACCATGGATCAGTGGCAGAGGACGTGTTTTGCATGCAGAACACCTCAGGTTTTATTCTGACTTCTCCTGTTAAAAAGGAGGTGGTGGCACAGAGATGGAGAATGTGTGTTCTTATAGATGTTGTTGGACTACAGCTCCTATGTTTCCTGACCATTGAACATGCTGACTGGGAACCGGAGTCCAACAATGTGGGGGGTATGTGTGTCTCCTTCCCCAGGAAAATACCAATATACAAATGTGTCCTTTTGATTTCTCTTAGCTTCTCATTTTTCTAACCTTATTGACACATTTGTCTACCCCTAATTCTATATCATGTCAATACATTATAGGGCAGAGGTAGCCGGCTACTTCTGCTATAGAGGCTATCCAGTCACAAATGTAAGAGGAATCCTGTTGGAGCAGGCTAAGCTCCATGCTTAGATCAAATGTTGCCATTCTTAAGGAAATCAACCCTGAGTGCTCACTGGAAGGACAGATCGTGAAACTGAGGCTCCAGTACTTTGGCCACCTCATGAGAAGAGAAGACTCCCTGGAAAAGACCCTGATGTTGGGAAAGATTGAGGGCACAAGGAGAAGGGGACGACAGAGGACGAGATGGTTGGATGGTGTTCTCGAAGCTACAAACACGAGTCTGACCAAACTGCGGGAAGCAGTGGAAGACAGGAGCGCCTGGCGTGCTCTGGTCCATGGGGTCATGAAGAGTCGGACATGACTAAATGACTAAACAACAACAACAACAAAAGCTCCATGCAACTCATGGCCAAACAGATGCTTCTATGAAGCACCCAAACAAAGAATGATAACCCTCCCCTGTTTTTGCTCACCAGGAACTGCTCTCAATGCCAAAACAGGACCTCTGAAAACAGTGGTTCTGTTTGCCACCATGACTAAGCGATTGGTAGACCTATTCTCTATGAATTTGTCTTACACCTCCACCCCACCCATTTGAACATCAGAAGAACCTTGCTGGATCAGACTAAATAAATAGTCATCCAGCATCCTCTTCTCACAGAGGCCAATCGGTTGTGTACAGTAAGCCTGCAAGCAGGATTCAAGTGCAACGGTGCTCTCTCCATTTTGCTTCCCAGTAACTGGTATTCAGAGGCATACTGCCTGCCATTACATCTTGTAGCAGCGGATTCCAAAAGTTAATTGTGCAATTTGCCTGTTTCTTTGCCTGTTCTGAATCTACTGCTGAGTAATCATAGATTCTTCTGTGATTAAAATGTGAAAATGGAGCAGTCCCTGAGAAGAATATAGAAGCTGGCAATTTCTAGTCCCAAATGAGAGATAGGAGATCATGGAGAGGGTCCCTGTGGTCATTGTTGGTCTCCAAATCCTATCAGTCAGAATAAGGATAGATGTTGTATCCAACAACATCTGGAGGGACACAGATCCCCTATCTTTATGGTAGACATTCACCCGTGTCTTTGTTCAGCTGTGTGTGTATGCAGAGGGAGGAGGGGTGAGACTAAAAAACACCTTTGCTTTCTAGGCATGAAAGTGCAAAGTGTTGAGGGTTTTTGCTATCACCTGTCAGGAAAGGGGTGGAACAAAGCTCTTCCCTTCTCTTCCAAATAGCCTCACAAGTGGGTTTATGTTGTTGTCCGCTCTTGACAGCTTTTAACGGGAGAGAGAGGAGAGATGCTTCCCCCTACTTTCTGCTTTTGCTGAGAAAGTGATGATCTTTGAAGAAAAAAATGATACCAAATACAACAAGAGTCGGGAGGGGTGGGGGACCAACCGCAAAAACATCTGCCGAAATGGCTCGGAAAGTTCCATTTCAAGTCACTTTTGTGTAAAGCTTAAAGCAGCACACCAGAAGCTCTGGCAGCTTATTACTCTCCTTTCAAGCTCTTTCCTCATCTCCAGCTGTTCAGAGTGCTGTGGGAAACTATGGAAGGGGAGCTAATTTCACAGTATAAAAGGCAGCCCCCACCCAGATCCAGGCAGCCCTGTCATTGGACACCAGTGGACTCTAGATTGTATCAGCCTTAGCCTCAAACATTGTGCTCCTCCACCTCTTCACCCCTCCCATCCTGCCCTCACTCAAAAATAAATAAATGAATGAATTCTTTCCTAAACATTTTCCATTCTCCTCAGCTTTGAAAGTGGGATAAAGAGTCTCCAGCACAGATGCCCATCACTGAGGGATCTTGCCAAGCCGAGTGACACATCTTATAGACACCAACAGTGAAGATCTAACCCCAGGGGCAGTCACACTGTAGGAGCAAGACTGTACCTGTGGAGCTTTTAGCTGTCAGCTCCTCCCTCCCAGGATTTACTCAAGAGCTCTTCCACACTCTTAGAAATTTTATTCTGTTCTGGGAAGGAACAGAAATATTTTTGAAAGAAAAGCCACTTTTGTTTTATGAGAGAACAGCAGAATTATAAAGCCTGCGATTAACAAGCTTAGCAGCTTTCTGAATGATACAAAAATGTAGTTTTCTGCTTGGTGAACTGAGGAATTAACAAGGCCCATTGGATAGAGTAAGTTCTGGGAGCCACTGTGATGAGCAGCACATCAGCTGTCAATTCTGTCAAATGTTAAATACCACAGGTGTGTATGATCAGATCTCAAATAATAAGGCAGATTGCAGTAATTTAGGAGTAGCCTTAGTTGCACTGACAAGGCGTGTCATGGAGTGCTCAACCATGCAAGTAGCTTTGTTGCCTCAGTTTCTCCATAAAGCTGAATGCACAGTAGCACTTTCATCATTCCCTTTTCCTTTCTGAAAAATAAAACCCGGCTGACTGTGGAAATGCCAGTGCTGGAGATGGGAGACAGTGTAGAGGAGAGGGAGGGATATAAAGGTAGAGAATCTGTTGTTTTGATGAGCAGGCCTGGCTTTTAACCACAGTGGATTATCTTTCCAGGGCACTACAATCACAGTGATCTGGGGAGAGAGGCACTGAAGTCAACACATGAGTTGCCCTCCTCCTCCTTCAAGTCATGACTGTGAAAGAACCTTCTTCAAAGAGGTACTTCCCAGAAAGGGGGTAATGGTGAGAAAAATGGTGACTATTCCAGGTTTTTTTTTTTAATATAAAGAAGATAAAATCAATCATGAGAGCCCCTGGACCTAAATGACCGAGGCCTCAAATATTTGAAAGACAGCCTTCTTTACTATAGCCCCTCCTGGGTGTTAAGATCAGCAGAGGAGGCCCTCTTGGTTTTCCAGCACCCTCAGAAGTTGTGAGAGGTGGACCAGGAAAGGCATTATTCACAGCAGCCCTTAAGCTATGGAACTACCTCCCACCGAGGTGCTTCTGGCACCTTCATTATACAGCTTTTGGCAAATGCTGAAGATGTACCTCTTCAGTTGAGATGCACATTTTTAGTGCCCACCTTATTTATGTGCTTTTAAGTTGTTTAATAAAAAGGTAAAGGACCCCTGACAGTTAAGTCCAGTCGCGAATGACTCTGGGGTTGCAGTGCTCATCTCACTTTACTGGCCAAGGAGCCAACATTTGTCTGCAGACAGTTTTTCTGGGTCATGTGGCCAGCATGACTAAGCAGCTTCTGGTGAAACCAGAGCAGTGCACGGAAATGCCATTTACCTTCCCGCCAGAGTGGTACCTATTTATCTACTTGCACTTTGACATGCTTTTGAACTGCTAGGTGGGCAGGAGCTGGGACCAAGCAACAGGAGCTCACCCCGTCGTGGGGATTTGAACCACCAACCTTCCGATCGGCAAGCCCTAGGCTCAGTGGTTTAGACCACAGCGCCACCCACGTCCTAAATTGTTTAATATTGAGTTTTAATTGTTGTAACCTGCCCTGGGACCTTAGGATAAAGGATAGGTAGAATAATACTAATACTAATACTAACCCTAATACTAACCCTAATAATAATAATAATAATAATAATAATAATAATAATAATAATAATAATAATTAATAAATGATACTTTGGCAGGTTTCTTATGCAGGGGAACCAGCATCATGTGCCCAGTTTTCAAACTGATTGCCTCCCGCCCAAAATTAGGGGAGGGAATATGATCTTTATTTTCCCACTCTCAAATGGCAAGGTCTATCCTTTCAGGAGAGCCACTGCACCTTTCTCACTGAAATTTGGCAGCTTCATTCCCTCAAAAGGGGTGACTATGGCCACAATTTGCATACAATTATGGCAGAAAATAAAAGAAGTTTAAAGTCTTTTTATTTCAAGAATACACTCTAAAGGTTCCCTGTGGGAAACCCCTGGATGGATCTGTGTGAGATTTGGAAGGTTTAATCCAGCCTGGATATCTGCAAATTCCATCCACTCCTGTGAAAAGGGCAGAAATACAGTCATTTTTAGATTCCGCATTATAGTTGAGTTGGGCAAAACAGAGCTTCTGATTTAATGGTTGAGATTTGGACCCAAATAATGAATTAAATTTGAATGACACAGAGTGGATCCAAACAGATCAAGCTGCTCCAGATACAGTTAGAAGGCGAAAGGTGTGGTTACTGCACATCTCTATTAAATACTACATGCCAGCAATCAAATATTGCAAAGTGTTGGTTGAATATCAAACACTGCTGATATTCACAACTGGGGGAATACCAGAGAATTTGGGAGAATTTTTAAGAACAAATTCACTGTCCTGCATAATATTTATATACAGATTTTGCACCACACACATACACACGGCAATGAATCATTGTCTGTATAACGTAGCATAGTCTGTACATATGTAGATATTTCCATTGATAAAGTACTCTGTAGCAACTTTGAAATACAAGTGCATAATTATTAGCAATAGTTATGACTTATCAGTAGTATTTGAGTTGCCCATTAGGGATATTCAGTATTCCCCACCCCTAATTAGTTATACCATTCATTTTCATTATTAAAAGCTTCATTATTAATTCATGTGATTTTCGTTCATTTTCATAACTGATTAGGAGCCAATTCGTTCTTTTTTATCATTCCCATTTGTTTTCTTCTCCATTGATTTCTATGGGTGACTTACAGCTTCTGCTTTTCATCCCACCAGAAATAAAGGCCTGTATCTAAGTCACACACAAAGCAAACCAAAATTAATGAACTTAAGTTAGGCAAGATCAACAATTTCAATAGGTTTACTCTATTTGTTTTTATAATGAAAGCAAATTTTGTTTAAAAAAATATGTTTTAAAAACAGATCTGTTTAAAGCAAATCTGTTTAAAAAAACAGGTGCATCCCTCTACATGACAGTGCATTACATTTTTAGCTGGACGCTTGAACAGCTTAGGTGTACACCTTATAGAGGGTGAATGCAACAAATATGTAATTAGTCAGAGGACGGTGGTTGGCTTCAGAACCCTCTTGAGGATACACCTGGTTGCAAACTCAGGTTTGCCTTTGTGTGGATGTGTGAGATGGCCCTAACAGAACAGACAGTGAGAGGTGAAGCACTTGTATTTACTTACCAGATGCATTGCCATCTTGAAATGTCCAGTACAGTGGTACCTTGGGTTACAGATGCTTCAGGTTACAGATGCTTCAGGTTACAGACTCCGCTAACCCAGAAATAGTAACTTGGGTTAAGAACTTTGCTTCAGGATGAGAACAGAAATCGTGCGGCAGCAGCACGGCGGCAGTGGGAGGCCCCATTAGCTAAAGTGGTACCTCAGGTTAAGAACAGTTTCAGGTTAAGAACGGACTTCCAGAATGAATTAAGTACTTAACCCAAGGTACAACTGTATATAAATTGTAAATTTCAAGATGGTGGATCCTATTTGGTAACAGTCATGGGCATTAGGTTACCTCTCACCCAGACCATGGAACTTTGACTTTTGTGTTCTGCCATCTCATTTTTGCATGCATACTCATTTATTAATTGGCATGTGCAATTAATATGTTCCAAACTATTACGGGGTATAAAAGGCCTGTTTGAACTCCCATATGTACCTCAGTTTTGCTTTTCTACAGCTGTTCACAGCCCAGTCATCTGCCTCTGCTCCTCCATGCCATTTAGTCTCAGTGCAGAGAAGTTTCCAGCAATGAGCTGCAAAACTACAGATCAGCAAGGGAAGAGACCAGAACTGTCCAAAACTGTAATGCGAAGCTCCAACATGGAGAGAGTGGGATACATCTTCACATTGCCTCTGAGACATAGGTGAGAACAACACAAACAATGTAACAGGCTGTATGTAACTATATAAATTCTTTTTCAAATGAGATTCAACATGTCATATAAAAATACATGGTTCTATAGACCAACTTATCATATAAACAAAACATATTATGAGAAATTAAAGTCCAGCAGATAGACCAGGAAATACAATCTATTCAGTTCTTATATTAGCAATTCTAATATTGGAATTCTTATATCAATCTTGTAGTGTTCCACATGAAGATGCTTTTAAGAATTCTAGTGTTCCTTGTATGCAGGTATCAGACGAAGAACTTGGAAGAATGGCACATGCAGAAAATAAGACAAGGATTCCTGGATAATACCTTGTTTCGCCCAACAGGCTTCATCAGGAGTGCATACTCGTATTCTTGTATTTCAGAGACATGGGACATGGAACATAATGGATTCAAAGACATAGTGACACACTTCCTTCCACCACACAGCTGGCACATTCCACCCAACTTCTCTTCTACCCAACTTCCCAAAGCACTGACAAATGGGAGAGTCAAATGTCACAATCTGTGAGCAAGGCTGTGAAGCCCCGTAAACATAGATTGCTCCTTTTTCAGATTCATGTGTGATTCAGGACCAAACATCATCTGATGTCTATCACACAGTTTGCCTTGAATGAAAACCCTTTCCTTTCACAGTGTGCCAATCCAGACTGCAATCCTAGCATGGGGATTAGGGGGTTAGCCTCCCCACCCCCCAGTTGTGGTCCTGGTCCAGATGGGAATCCCCATGTCTGCAATTTTTATGGGGGGACATGCTCCTCTTGGAGTGAAAGGGACCTTTCCCTCCACAATTCAGATCCCTATCACACTACCCTCATTCATTGCCACAGTCTCAATCAAACCAGACCAGCAACACTGGCAGCTAGAGAAAGAATAAGCTTGCACTCAAGGACAAACTGTATGATAAATGTCATGTGCAGTATGGTATAGTGATCAGCAAACTTTCCGCATAAAGCAGAGAGTGCATGGATTCAACTGTCCTCAATGTACAAGCGAGATTTTTTTTTCCTTTCAACATTCAAATATCTGCTGTTATGGAGAGGATTGATGCAGAGGGAATGTTACTCCCATGTTCTCTCATTTATTACAAGCACAAATCTTGGATGCAGCTGCTTAATTTTTCTCTAGGCAGGAAGATGTCTAAATCTTCATTGCAATTTGGCTCACATGCAGCAGGGCCTCCCTTGCTTCTTCCTCTAATTGATCAGAAATCAAATCTTAGTACAGCCAGGAGACTAGTTTAAAAGCATTTAGGGTTTCTTCCCTCCCCCCCACCTTCCTTTTGAAGAGATGGGGAGAAGCAGCAAAGAGGTAGGTTGCCAGGCTATATTTGTTTATCATTTGTCTCCAGGAACCTCATAATATGCTGTTTATATTCAGAAGGTTCCACTGGCAAATGTTAGCTGCATGAGGGAGCTGTGTATCCTCAATGCATATACGTCACATATCTGGCAATAGTGGACAATTGAAGGTGAATTTAAGGAATTCTAAGAACAAATGTTCTGCTCTGCTAAAACAAAGCCTGCAAGCTGAAATTTGCCTAGTCCTGGCAAGGACAATCCCACAGTGGTATCTAGAAGAAGGAGGTCAAAAATGGGTTTGGAGTAGATAGCTGGAACAGGGAACTCACAGGCATGAAGCTTGTATCCACTGGGCGTTCATAGGTCAGAAAGCAAGAGTAGTCACAGACTGGTTCTTCAGGACCCTGGACAGGTCCAATAGGGGGTGAGATGACTTGCTTTGACAAGGGTTTGTAGCTGACTCATTTCTTACATAGGGCTGGGAATGTCCCCTGCATGAAACCCTGGAGACTACCTGCCAGTCATAGTGGACATTGCTGTGCTAGATGGGCCAGTGGTCTAACTCAGTATAAAGAAGATTCCTATGTCTCTGTTTCACTCTCAGAGTCAGGAGCACTTACGGAGAAAAAAAATCATTTGAGAGCTGTAGGAGTTGTCACTATGGATGGACAGATCAATCTATTTCAGGTCTGTGTTAGTTTCACATGTGTTCATTATGTCTGTTCCATCCCCTTTCTGCATCAAAAACTTTGCATGGACTTTTGTACAGTTTCATCCTAAAATGCATATTCTTAACACATTTCACATTGATCTTAAAGCACACCTTATTCTTTGCACTATTAGTGATATCCACCTTAGGGCTGTTGATTTCAGTGGGTCTACTCTTGAGTATGACCAGCATTGGCTATCACCATTTAACATAGGCTGTGTCCACACTATTAATTTTAAGCAAATTTAAAGCACCTCCCCTGCAAAGACACATGGGAATTGTAGTTTGTTAAAGATAATGCAAATTGTAGTTTTGAATGTGTGGAGGTGGAGCAGGTAAACTAAAGTTACTGGAAATATATATATATATATAGGATTATTCAAATGTGCATTAAATGTACTGTGCTTTTCCATGCACATTTTGGTATACTTTTAAAGCCAAGAACTGGACTACAAAATTCAGAGGCGAATGAAAGCTGAGGGGTAGCTGTGTCTGTGAAGTGTGACTTTCACAGTTTCTCTTAGAAAGGTGGACTGAGCTAATATTCAAGCATCTCTAGTTGTCAGCACACCTTCAGTCTGACTGACTGGAAGACCTCTAGCCACATGCTCAGTGAACTCTACAGACAAAAATTCACCTTGAACATCCCCTTTTACAAATGTATGGAGAGCTCCTTTTTACTTAAACAGAAAGGCCTCCATTGGTGTCCTCTTTTCTTTTGTATGTAGAACAGGGAAGGTGTTTGCTTCCAGCAGCCACGGCTGCTTGAGTGATACTCTCTGAAAGTAGAGACTGAGATTGTGGCGCAAATTTGGCTCTTTGGAAATAACTGGAAATTCATGCTACTGAAGGCGATTGCATCAGCGGTTCATCTGGGGAGCAGTAATTGAAATTGCGAATGTTTTGCAAATGTTTCCAATAGATAAAGAAACACCTGTTTCACCACTTTGCAGTACACACTCAAGTCCAAACAGCTCAATACATAGCACAAAAGTACGACAACTATCACGCTTTCCAGGCAGACAGCATGGTGAAACCTACGTTCGTCCCCCCCAACCCAACACAGTAATCTACTGATTTTCCCCAAGATATAATAAAAGTAACAAGTGTGGAACCATCTGGTGCTAGCATTAAGAATATAATGTGCTGCACATTAAGCAAAACAGAGATTGAACTTCACATTCCCTGAGCATCTTTCCTGGCAAAATAACTTCACAAAAAATATTATTGTGCTGATAGTTCCATACATGACCTCTCAATACTTATGACTATGCAGATAATGATCAATAATTTCAGGTCTGGAAGGGGGCAGATGCTATGATATGCTACTTGCCTTCCTATTTTGACTTGGACTTTCCATTCATCTTTGCACCACCCTCAACTTCTGCATTAATGTTCATTCTCTCTCATTCTAGCTCATTTCCTTCTCTTTCTTTCTCTCTCCCCTTCCCTCCAACTATCAAGAACTCAAAGGCATCCCTATCAACAGCTCAATCACTCATAGAGCGATATAAACTCCCTTTCTGCCCAGTTAAGTGGGGAGGGGAGTTGGATTGGGTGCGTGAGTCCCTCTGCCTCATTCTGGCTGCCAGCATCACTCTGTTGGTGCTGAGCTCCCCCTGCCATCTGCCCAATGTGTGAGCAGGTGGAAATGCCATTGGTGGAATCTATTCTGGCAGCAACCATGCAAAGCCCTTCGCTCATGTGCTGGTCTCTCACTAGAGATTGCAGCCTTTGCAAGCCACTTAGTAGATCTTGACGTTACTTGACAAACGGGGTGCATATTCACCAGTGCCATCTTGCTCTTGCAATGCAGTTTTCCCTTTTACATTGAGTTGGATCCAGACTTAGGAATGGCCAGAGTAGACCCAATAAAACTAATAGGACTTAACTGGACTACCTTCAGTGGGCCTGCCATGTTCTCTGGCCTCATCTGGTTCAGAGGAAGACTCGGAAAAGAAGGAAGCATCACAATGGGAGCCATTGTCTCCCACTCCAAGACTTTCCAGGCCACAGCCCATGGCCCCAAGGGCTCTGCTGCAATACAATCCTCACTGTCCTCCTGCAGAATCAAACAACTGCCCTTGAAGAAACACAAAAAAGGGGTTCACAACAGGTCTGGACCAGCCAACTTCAGAAGGCCTAAAACAGCTCTTCTTGCGAGTGACAGCCATCATCTGCCACAGTGATCTGTCTGTGTTCCTGGCAGACTGTGCCTTGCCCTGCCTTGCCTTGCCCTTACTAGCCTAATCTATTGCAGTGGTTTCCAAACTTTTGGGGACCACCGTCCCCTTGGTTCCATGAACTCATCCCTAGTGCCTCCTACCCTATAAAAAGCATTTTTCAGAATAGAGGTTTTTCACAACCTACTAAGGAAGGCACACACAATAAAATTCAAAACAGTTACAATTAATTGCACATTTATTCAAAATCCAATGAAAACTATTTAGTTTAATTAAGTCGACAAGACTGATGAAGTCGATTCAGTGATGCCCAGTTTTCAAACTCTGATAGTCACCCCCCCACACATCTCTTGCTTCTTAGTGCCCCCTAGGTAACCCCACTGCCCCAAGGGGGTGGTACTACCTACTTTATGAACCACTGGCCTATTGTTGCCCTAATTAAATAAATATGACTGCTTTTTTGGATATGATCCTGCAGGTGCTCCAACCCAGTCTTCTCTGAGAGCCTTGACGTGAACTAGGACATGGCTCCCCTTGGTATACCGGTAACTAAGTATGGTTACAACAATTTAGACTTTTCTTTTCTCCCTTCCCCCCTTTAAGCTTTCCTCAACTGAAACAAAAAATGCTTACAACCAAAGGTAGGGAGGCGAGGGAAAAAAAAAAAGAGATTTCCTACAAAAAGAAGTTAAGACTTCAGGTGGTTTAACTATCCGGATGAAACCTGTTTGTGCGTAGAAAAAGCTATTTAAAGGGCAGTAAAGAAATGAATTTAGACCCTGGAATGAGTTGGATAAATCTTTGCAATGGGATCTTCTGTAACAGCGCTATTAAAGGACAGCTCTTGGACACAGCTTTAGGAATGCATTTGAAACACATTCCACCTCCTGAAAAGTCACAACCAGCAATTGAATTTCCCTCACCATTCTTCATAATGCCCCACTTTTAAGCAAAATATCTCGACCCAACGGAATGCTGTTTCTTGCATTTTGCTGAGAAAGCAAAATAATCTTTTTCAGCCTGTGCAGAATGTTATCGGCTGAAAATGCATTTCATTTGCCTCTAATTCTGCCATCACTGGAACACAACATGGATATTTTAGATGGCTTGTATATCGCCATGAGTTCCATTTCTGCTGCAGTTGGAAAGAGGACTTCTATGTATTATACACAAATGGATCACTGGAGTTTAATCCAGAGCCTTTTAGGACTCAGTGATGGAAACTGATGTCTGAGAAATATATTGTGTCTTTGAGGTACACAGTTTGTCTTTCTGTGACTGTTTCATGACCACAACCCACCTACCAGGGCTCTGGACCTGAATACCACTGTTCATGGTTATTCCAAGTCCCTTCCCTGAATTTTCCCCTTTCATAACCCCTCCCCCAAAACCCCACCACTTTATTTGTGAGGGTATAAGGGAAATCATGCAGGCAGCATTCTAGAGCAAACAAACCTGTCACAAACAGGAGACTAAGTCTATTAATCCAATGGGTCCCAGTGGGTAAGGTTTGCTCTGGGTATGACACCTAAATAATAATAATAATAATAATAATAATAATAATTTATACCCCGCCCATCTGGCTGGGTTTCTCCAGCCACTCTGGGCGGCTTTCAAAAGAATATTAAAATACAATAGTCTATTAAAGCTTCCTTAAACAACATCTTTGCTCAGGTGGTTACTACCAGAGGCCCCGAAAAGCCTGTGTGTGCCCTGATTCTCCTGACTCTGCCTGAGATGCAGAACATTATCCATTATTTATTTCCAATAATTATAGACTGCTTTTCACTGGTGATTCTCACAAATCTCATCTACCTCACAGGGTTGTTGTGAGGATTAAAAGAGGAGAGGGAAAACCATACACACCACCTTGAACTCCTTGCAGGAAAAGGTGGGATATAAATGCTATTATTATTATTATTATTATTATTATTATTATTAGGCTGGTACGCTTGAAGCTATGGACTTTGGGGGAGGTTGTGGCCTGCAGAAAGCAGGCAGGTAACACTGCAAGCACTCTGAGGAGGGTTGGGTCTCCCACAGTTTCCTCTCTGCAGTTAGATTTCTACAGATCTTTTCTGTATTGTTTCATAAAGTCATGGTCCTAGTTTATCCTAGTTTGTTCTTTTTGAATATTCTTTCAACTGAAGCCCACCAATGCAGCCTTGCAAGCTGCTTTTAACCCCCTGCCAAGTTTCAAAACTGGTTTGCCTTACAGCTGAGAGTTTGATTATACATGTGGCGCTGGCTGCGCAGATCCATGCATTATGATTCCGGTTGCTTGAAAAAAGGAAAATCCATTATCTTCAATTAAAGTATAACAGCACACACAGTATGCTGTATGGCAGTGTGCGATTTCTCCATAACATGGAATGCAATTTTAAAACAGAGCCCACCTCACGACATTTCTCCCCCCGCTCCCTGCCCAGATCAGGAGGCACGTTATTCTGCAAAGAGAAATAACATTTGCCAAGTGTTTCATCTATTGTGAGTTATCACCATTTTATTAATTCTGTTTGTCATTTTCTTCTTCCCCATTCGGCCAAGATCACACATTTATTTCATTTATTTCAATGGTGTTGTCAAGCAGGAGCAATGCATTTTCATTGCTATTGAAAGGCAATGCAATTGAGAGGCAAATCCTATTTCTAAGTAGCATTACAGAGATGAGGACCTAGGAATCAATTTTTGTTTGCTTGTTTGTGTGAGCGTGCATGCATTTGTGCCATCAGCTCCTTGCGGGGGAACACAGCAAGTTAAACCAGGGTGGGGATACCTGAACAACAAGTTGCTTGCCCGAAGATGGCCAGCATAAACAGATCATGCTTAGTGATACGGCCTCGGCCCAGTATACTTGAAGGAGTGTCTCCACCCCCATTGTTCAGCCCAGACACTGAGGTCGAGCTCTGAGGGCCTTCTGGCGGTTCCCTCACTGTGAGAAGTGAGGTTACAGGGAACCAGGCAGAGGGCCTTCTTGGTAGTGGCGCTCTCCCATCAAATGTCAAGGAAATAAACAACTATCTGACTTTTAGAAAACATCTGAAGGCAGCCCTCTTTAGGGAAGTTTTTAATGTTTGATGTTTTATCATGTTTTTAATATGTTGGGAGCCGCCCAGAGTGGCTGGGGAGGCCCAGCCAGATGAGTGGGGTATAAGTAATAAATAATAATAATAATAATAATAATAATAATAATAATAATACTGCAAGTAGGCTGAAGGCAACTCCCCATCAGGTGCATTTCAGCTCCTACTCTCTTACCAACGCAGAAGCTTATTTTTTCTGTCCCCATAAGAAACATTGGTTCCTATGGACTGGGAAAAGGAAACTTCATTGGAAAGATTGGAGACTGGGAGAGAGCTAAAAGTCACCCCTGTTTATGACCTGTGAGGGTTGCCTTCAGTCCCTACTGTCCAATTTTGACTACGCAGGGGCTTCCCCCACCCCACCCCCTTAAGAACTAATGGTTCAATCCCTGGCATCTCCAGGTAGGACTGGAAGCCACTGTCAGTCAGTATGGGCAATACCAAGCCAGATGGATTAATGGTCTGACTTGGTAGAAGGCAGGAACTCTGAACATAGGAAACTAACTACAAGAGCACCTATGTGCAGACAGTTGTCTTCACATAAGCACCCATTTTCAGATCTTTGGCTTAACATGCAGCAGACATCTCATTTCCTCCTCCATGCAGAAATTGATTTTTTTTTTTTATTCACTGCTTTTGTATGCCACTCATATAACAGATCACTGGGTGGTTTACAAACCATTAAAAACACAAGATGCAATGTGAAATGGAAATGATTAGGAAACATTAAAACCAGTTGTAAATAAATAGATAAAAACAAAGACTGTTTTGTGAATGCACGAAAGGGTAGATAAAAGAAAGCAAAAACCAGAGCTTCGGGTTTAAGAGAATTCACAATCTGGGATTTAGCTGAAATAAATGGGAGCAAGAGGAGTTTGATGAAGTCACTGGCAGCAGTTCATGCTTATGTTACTTCTCTGTCACTTCTGTGTTTTATGTTTCTTGGTAGATCTTCCTGAATCATTCGTTACAGAAGAATGCTAAGGTTGTTGACACTCTGAAAATGTTTCCGTATCTGTATGTCTTGTAAAACATCCCCATTGAGCTCAGAAAGAGAGTATTACTTGGTGTGCAGAAGGAGCCAATTCAATCCCTGGCATTTCCAAGTAGGGCTAGGAATGTCCTCTGTGTGAAACATGGTGCCGCTAATTGGTGCAGAGTCTCCTGGGTTTCCCAAACTTGGATTTCCAGCTGTTTTTGGACTACAATTCCCATAATCCCTGACCACTGGTCCTGCTAGCTAGGATGAGGGGGAGTTGTAGTCCAAAAACAGCTGGATACCCAAGTTCCGGAAACCCTGGAATGTGGGGCTAAATGGACCAATGGTCTGGCTCAGTATAAGGCTGTTTCCTATGTCCCCAAGTCTCACAGCAGCATGGGGACAAATGGTGTGGTGGAGTCTGAGCTGCATTCCAC
The DNA here is from genome assembly GCF_951804945.1 of Podarcis cretensis. NCBI lineage: Eukaryota > Metazoa > Chordata > Lepidosauria > Squamata > Lacertidae > Podarcis > Podarcis cretensis. The sequence goes on along the minus strand of NC_137179.1, from coordinate 27,604,640 downwards.
AAAATGGCTGCCTGCAGGCAGCAGCAAAGGCAGATTTCCAAGTGGCTTTGAAATGGCAGCCATTCTGTGCATTCTGGGAGAAGAATTGCATTTAGTAACTAGGAAAATAATTTCAACATACAGGCCATTTCTAAACAAAATAAGAAAAAATCCTTCCAGTAGCACCTTAGAGACCATCTAAGTTTGTTATTGGTATGAGCTTTTGTGTGCATGCACACTTCTTCAGATCCTTCTACAGATCCTTCTTCAGATATGCTTCTTCAGTATCTGAAGAAGTGTGCATGCACACAAAAGCTCATACCAAGAACAAACTTAGTTGGTCTCTAAGTGCTACTGGAAGGGATTTTTTTATTTTGTTTCTACTACGGCAGACCAACACGGCTACCTACCTGTATCTAGGCCATTTCTAGAACTTCTTCCCAGGATTGGATTAGCTGCAAAGGATTTTTGTTTCCCTTGGTTTAAAATCCTCGCCTGTCAAAAGCAAATGTATTGTTTTCCCTCCGTGAAGGGATTGTTGCAAATGTGGTGCTAGAGGGAGCTGGCGTCTAAGAAAACGAGTCAGCACTTTAAACATGGAAATTTATCTTGTCAAGAGAAGGTAAACCTGTTCTTCTTTTCTCTAGGGCTACACAGGTCACATTGCCTAGTTTTGATTTCAAAAACTCTGGGCAAAAGTCAGAGATTTCCCCTTTGGGAGAATGAAGAGTTGTTGTTTAAGAAAAAGCAGGAACTAAGGACACAGCTGAAACTAAGGGGACGCAGGTGGCGCTGTGGGTTAAAGCCTCAGCGCCTAGGGCTTGCCGATCGAAAGGTCGGTGGTTCGAATCCCTGCGGTGGGGTGCGCTCCCGCTGCTCGGTCCCAGCGCCTGCCAACCTAGCAGTTCGAAAGCACCTCCAGGTGCAAGTAGATAAATAGGGACCGCTTACCAGCGGGAAGGTAAACGGCGTTTCCGTGGCTCTGGCTCTGGCCAGAGCAGCAATGTCACGCTGGCCACGTGACCCGGAAGTGTCTCCAGACAGCGCTGGCCCCTGGCCTCTTAAGTGAGATGGGCGCACAACCCCAGAGTCTGTCAAGACTGGCCCGTACGGGCAGGGGTACCTTTACCTTTACCTTTAAGGACACAGCAGTTTTGACCATTTATCAAGTACTTTGCCAGATTAAAACACATATGGGTAATAGATCCAAGAATGTAGCTATGTTAAGATACAGATTTTATTTTGCTTTTCAATGAGACCTTTGGCAATTTGTGAAAACAAATTCAGACACTAGTTGTTTGCTATAGTGTTCTTCTAATCACCAGCTGGAGTGGGGAAAGTTTGAAGAAAGGAAGAGCCAAGAACTGCTGGTCTCTCAGCTGAGCTGATGGTGGGGCTCTTCAATCTCATATCTCTCTCTCCTATAGCCTGACACAAAGACTGCTGCTAGATGACAGTTGACAGCTGAGATAGGAATGAGATTTCCCCCCTTCCCTCTTGATTGCCATGCAGTCGCTGCCGGCAGCTTCACCTAATGAACCACCTCAGCAGCCGCCACTGAAGATTCATCACTTCGATATTAATTGCGCTCTTCAAATGAGCTAGATGTATGTTGTCTTCTTCCCTTGTTTTGGCCTGAAGCCTCCTTACCCATTCCATTGATTAAATAAAGACAATAGCTGTGCTGGGGTTCTCTCTTTCTAACTGTCTTCTGCTGTGGGCGCCATTTGGCTGTAAGATGATTACTTTCTTCCCATTGTGGCCTTCAAGGCCTGGCCTCCCTCTTCTGCCTTTTCCCTGAACTTCCTTTCCCTCGTGCAAATGCAGTGACACTGCTTGTTTATTTTAATCAATGAGAGCCACTTCGGGAGACAATGATTGTACGGAAAGCAGGATAAAAATATAGAACAATGGTGATGAATAAAGAGAGCCAGTGAGATATATTGGTCAGAGCAGGGGTGGAGATTGTCCTCTGATCACTGGGGCTTCTAAGCACAGATCAGGGCTCACTGCAAATGCCTACAATCAGCTGATTGTGGATGCCCTGCACAGCCAAAGCCCTTCCTGATAGTCAGCTGATATTGACTGTGTTATGTATTGAAGTTCTCACCCTGGCCACCAGGGGTATTGTGCATATAGTTTTCACTCAGGTCCACGTCAGTTAATTTAGGCGGGGAACCCTGGGCTGTTGTTGTTACAATGTTGAAAGCCGGCTGCCTATAAAAGAAGGCCGGCTGAGCTGTTTGCTGTTCAGTTCAGTTCAGTTCAGTTCCAGCTTACTTATAAAGAACTACTTGGAGAAATCTCTGTGTCGTCTCCTATGTCCACCCACTACTTAACAGACTGGACGAGAGAGTTACCCTTCAGGACTGGAGGGAGAAGCTTGTATTCAAAGTGCTTCCTTTGGTACTTTGAAAACAAACAGCTTTCTGTGGAAACTGAGCGGGGTGGAATCCTCCATTTTTCCCTCTTTATTTCCACAGAAAGACATTTGAATTCACAGCACAGGAAGAAGCACTTTGAATACAGACCACCCATGCTTGGCTGCAGTGGGGTTTGTTTGCATTTGTGATTGACGGGGGGAGGGCTTTCACTTCCAAGGAAATGTAATAAATGAATAGAAAGAGAACCTACCCAGTTGATGCTGACACAAAACTCCACATGTACGCTATACTAAAGAATATAAGCCTCACCACCCCACCCATCCTCTCCCCCCTCTTCTTCCCCAACCTTATACTGTACTCAACACTAAGGTCTCATAACAAATAGTTACGAACTTAATTCGGTCTGGAGATCCGTTCTTAACCTGAAATGTTCTTAACTTTTGCTAATAGGGCCTCCTGCTGCCGCTGCGCCGCCGGCACACGATTTCCATTCTCATCCTGGGGCAAAGTTCTCAACTCGAGGTAACTCTTCCAGGTTAGCGGAGTTTGCAACCTGAAGCGTTTGTAACCTGAGGCGTTTGTAACTCGAGGTACCACTGTACTGATTTGTAAGAAAGACTGTACAACCTGAAGAAACAGAGACAAGGCATGTATTTTTCTAAACCAAGAAAATCTTTAATAATAATAATAATAAATGCAGACCACCTTCTCTGCAAATGGGGAAAATATTCCATTTTAAAATAAAGACCCCCCACCTTTTTCCTTGACAGGTTTCAATCATCTGACGTCGCTATGATGGGCAGCAAGTGGTCCTGTCCACCATATCCAGTCCAGCAAAGTTGGTCTGCAGGGGTTGGGGGAGATAAAGGTTAGAGTGCTGGACTATGACCTGGGAGACCAAATTCAAACCCCAATTCAGCCATGAAGTTCACTGAATGACCATGAGCCACTTAACCATGGGTCCCTTATGCTAATCTTGAATTCCTTGGAGGAAAAATGGGGTATAAATGAAAAGAATAAACAACCTACCTCACAGGGTTGTTGTGAGGATAAAGGAGGAAAGGGGAGAACCATGCTCTAACCAACAGAGCTATCCAGACTGCATGCCACCTTGAAGGGAGGGTGGAATATATATGTGATAATCAATAAATGATTAAAAAAAAAAACAAATCTGATAGTTAAACGTGGGGCATTTCCTTTTGCAGGAAGGAACTCCTCTGGGATGCCAGTCTCCGTTTCTCTGCAGAATCATTTAGAGCATAAATGAAAGATTAAAAACAAAGATGTTTTTGAATGCGATCTGTCCAAAAGAATGTACAAATAAAGGAAAAACAGCGCCACTGCGCCACTGATGTGATGTTAATGGACAGTTAATAATTAATGCTTCAGCACACAATTTCCAGCCCCTCCTTGCAGATTGTATTCAGCACTCCTGCACTCTCAAAGAAAATTAAGGCAGTCTGCCTGATCCTTTGCAGAGTTAGGCACACTTAAGCCCATTGATTTCAGTGGGCTTAGGCATGCCTGATTATCGACAGAGTTAGCAAAGGTTGAAGGGAGCAATTCTTAGAGTAATGGTAAGCTGTTTTTGTTTTTTAATGTACCGTTTTTACAAACTGGATACTGGTCATAAAAGCACGTTCCAGTCTTCATTACTGATAGAAGGATATAGCTGAGGATTTCTGCACAACGAACTCAAGGTAGTTTAATGATCTTTCCCTCTCCATGGGGAACCTGGGCTTTTATTTAAAGAGGGACGCTAGATTCTCCCAGTGACAGTGCCAAATTAGCATGTCCCAAGATTGTTTAGGGGAGAGGTACAGTTATTCAAGCGGTATATTATTTTTATTATTTTATAGTAGTATATTAGAAAAGCAGTATAAATGTGTAGCATAGATATTCTCCCATTCCAGGCTGAAGTCAGACAGCAGAGAGTCTTGCCCTTATGGCACAAGATTCAGGCTCAAGACGCACTTTCAGACACTGCTGTTCCAGCACAGGTGGCAGACTTTCTGTTAGGGGTTGACAGCCTGTGGCCCTCCAGATGTCGGGCATTCTCCCATCATTGGCTATGCTACAGCATCTGGATGATGACAACATCTGGAGGGTCACAGGCCAGCCTCATTTGCTTTATATATCCTGGGTGAAGCCCCACATATTTGGAGTGAGGCTGTGTGTTAGTTAAAGGGTCTGTATCCAATAATGGAGTTCTGCTGTCTCCACTGAGGTTGGAAGATCTGTGACCTGGGGGAGTGGAGGAGGAGGTCCTTTTGGGCTGCCCCACCACCTGTAAGTTCAGGTGAAGAAAAAGAATCCAAGCTGGTGGAGAACAGCAGAGTTCTTTCTTCCAGAACCAGGGACAAAGGCTTCACCATCTGCTGTGGCTGCTCCTCTGCAGAAGCTTCTTACTGGGATTACTCCTTCAGGGATGCAATCATCCCAAATCTTCAGAGCTCTCCTAGGATCAAGATGGGGCAGGATTATGAGCTGTGTGAAATATACTCAAGGATTTCCATAGATTTCCAGCAACATTCCAGTGCTGCTGTGTGTTTTCATATTGAACCAGAGATGGGGAACCTCTAGGTGTTAGCAACATAAAGAGAGCCTGGATTGGGCCACTGGACCATCTGGTCCACAATCCTGTCCTCAAGTGGCCAGCCAGAGGGTGTACAAGAGCACTCTCCCCTCCTGTGGTTTCCAGCAAATGAAATTCAGAAGCATTACTGCCTCTGATCATGGAGGCAGAACATAGCCATGGTGGCTAGTAGCCATGGATAGCCTTCAGCTCCCACTAGTCCCAGGCAGCGTAGGCAATGGTCAGAGATGATGGGAGCTGGGGTTCAGCAACACCTTGGGAGCCATATGATCTTTAAAGGTAAAGGTAAAGGTACCCCTGCCCGTACGGGCCAGTCTTGACAGACTCTGGGGTTGTGCACCCATCTCATTTAAGAGGCCAGGGGCCAGCGCTGTCCGGAGACACTTCCGGGTCACGTGGCCAGCGTGACATTGCTGCTCTGGCGAGCCAGAGCCGCACACGGAAACGCCGTTTACCTTCCCGCTGGTAAGCGGTCCCTATTTATCTACTTGCACCCGGAGGTGCTTTCGAACTGCTAGGTTGGCAGGCGCTGGGACTGAGCAGCGGGAGCGCACCCCGCCACAGGGATTCGAACCGCCGACCTTTCGATCGGCAAGCCCTAGGCGCTGAGGCTTTAACCCACAGCGCCACCTGCATCCCTCTTTACCACTGCATTAAAACATTCCCAGGTCTGGATTCAGATGCAAGGACAATAGGAAGCATAGGAAGCATCATTATATTGAGTCACATCTTTGGTCCATTGAGCTGAGTATTGTCCACGTTGACTTTCAGTGGCTCCCCTAGGGTTCCAGGCAGGGAGTATTTCCTGGAGATGCTGGGGGATGAACCTGGGACTGAAGTGAAGGCCCAAGACAGGTGTTGATCGTCATGTGAGCTGCGCACAGGTGGTCTGAAGCGAGCTGCTGCCATTCCTGTGGAGCCTCCTTTTATTGAGACAAATGTGCAAGCCAGGCAGATACATTTTGGGCTGTGACATTTACATATCTTCCGTCCCGAGATCGTGGGGTGGTACAAAACTATTTTGGCACCTGTTCCACAGCGTCATTTTCCCCTTCCACAGTGTATGACGAATGGAGACAAAAGGTCTCAGGAAAAAGGGCCACAGACAGGACACTGCTGACTGCTGAGACCGCAAAAGGTCAGACACAGGGGACGATGTTCCGACAGCCGTGGCTTCTCTGGGGGGGGGGGGTTTCCCTGCACCCCAGGGTCACGCATGCAGGCAGACTGTGGCTGCCTGCTGGTGGAGAGTGTGCTCCCTCCGGACCTCACTGTCCACACCACGAGATCCCTACATGGGACCTTTTTGCATGCAAAACAGATACTCTACCTCTGAACTACAACCCTTCCCTTTCCAAAGGGTCTTCCTTGCAAGGGATTGCAAAGGTCTGACTATAAGACAATTGCTTGTGGCATCTTTGTGGGTATGAAACCAACCATGCGTTGTTTCCCCAAGACTCTACTCAGCTTGAAACAGCAGTTTTGAGACATATGAACTGGCCCATTTAATCTTAATTGGCTACTCAGTTGATGCTCTTTTAGAACATTTATCTATGTGTCCCCCCCCCTTCCTCAGATGCTTCAGAGTTATTCTGATAGATAGGACTGCATATGGCACATGGAATAAATATTACGAAATAAAATTAAGGTGACAAGCTGCTGCAGAGGACAGGGCTGTTGTACCTCATTGTAGAATTACAAGAGTTACACACATACGCACCCAGAGCTGGCCCAGCCACTAGGCAAGGTGAAGCCACTGCCTCAGGTGGCAGAAGCCCCCAGGTGGTATTCCCGTGGGTGTCCCACCTGCCCTGCCACCTCTGCCAGCTGTGGAGAAGCACCACTGCCATTGGCACTGATTTTGGGCAAGATCAAGGCCACTTTTGGTGTGATGTCACCCCAAATCAGTGTGATCTTGCCACCTGGCAGGGCACACGGAGGCAGCAGTGTAGTAGAACCAGCATGACAGGACAGGACAGCACTTTCTGTTTCACCTTAGAGCCTTATCCTCCATGAATTTGTCTCTTTCCCTTTTGTGGCCTGGGAAAGTGGGTAGACTGGATAGCTATGCCTCTATTTTAAAGTTACCAGATGTCCCCGTTTCCCGGGGACAGTCCCCGGATTTACAAATCAGTCCCCATACAAAATCCATTGAAGTTGAAAAGTGTCCTCGGATTCATTGAAAAAAATCTGGTAACCATACTCTATTTTCTGCATCCAGAGATTTTAAGACAGGGAGGGAAGATGTTGCCATTGGAGAAGAGGTAGATTGGGGAGGTGGCTGTCCCTTATATAGGGCCCTAAAGCCTGCCCTCCCCCACCTATCACAACTTTTAAATGTGCCAATAGGCACACTGCTGGTTGGTGCGCTGTCTCTCATGGACAAGAGGCTGCAAATGCACCCCGCCAGCCGGTACTGCTATGGAACAGTGGCAGAACGGCCACCTTTTTCTCTGCTTTTTGACATAGTGTTCAATTGTTTAAATTGATTTAAACTGCTCTTGGGGTGTTTCCGTGTGTGTGTGTGTGTGTGTGTGTGTATGTGTGTAGCTGTGATCGTCTATCAGCAGCCCTGAACGTGTTGACTGATAGGGTACAAATCTCTCCTCCTCGGTTAGGAAAAAGCTTGTCTGGGCCTCTTTGCTTCTGCCAGTCAACCTCCCAGCCTTATCACTCACAGGCATTCCACCAGGCGCTTCTGTGCTTCTCAACACAGCATGCTGAATTTTAAGGACAGCAGAAAATAAGCTTAATTTAATTCCTAAGTCAATAACACAAGGGCTGCTGGCCCGCGTCTATTATTCATTTTTCATATTTAATTTACTAAACACATATGCTTCTTGCTGAATTGGGCCTCATATGAAGAGCATAAAATAATCATCTTGTCTGTTACACTGGAGTATTGGGGAAGGTCTAGGGGTCTGTTCACAGAACATTCATGAAAACTTTCTACAATGTACACAAGTCTTGGGAGTACGAAGTATGTAAGGATGAACTTAAATCAGGTTCTGGGACTCTGGTGCCCTCCAGAACCTTCTGCGTAAACAGAATTCTAGAATTGGAAGGGACACAAAACATCATCTAGAAAAAGCCTACAGTGCAGGAACACCCCCTGCAACTCTCTTAGACCCAAGATCACTGGCCATGCTGGGTGGGGCTGATGGGAGCTGGAATCCAGTATCAAGGGCTCATCCACACTTCTGTTTGTGCTGTAAATTCGAGGCACAGGTCAAAGGAGGATCTAGGGGAGCATGAGCAGTTCAGTCCCCATGGGTGCAGAGCTTCTGAGGTGCCGCAGCAGGAGCCACAGCAATGGCGTCCAATGGAAGGTGAGAAGTCACTGGATTTTGGCGTTGCAAAGGCACCACTGAAATTTGAGACGCCAGCATCCGTCACTGCTCGGGCCCATGCTTCATAGCTGTGGGTCTCTCTCTTTCTCTTTCTCTCTCTGCCCCGCCCCACCAGCTGCCTCAAAGGGAGAAATCTCACCACCCTCCCTTTTCTCAATCACTGCAGCTCCATGCTGAGTAAAGGTTCAACCATTAGAAGACATCTGAAGGCAGCCCTATTTAGGGAAGTTTTTAATGTTTGACATTTTATCTCTTCTTCTTCTTCTTCTTCTTCTTCTTCTTCTTCTTCTTCTTCTTCTTCTTCTTCGACCCACCCAGAGTGACTGGGGAAACCCAGCCAGATGGACAGGGTATAAATATATTATTATTATTATTATTATTATTATTATTATTATTATTATTATTATTATTATTTCATTCATTTCCTTCTCTGCAACTGCCAGGGCTCCAAAACCTCAGCAGGGCCCACAGCTTGTTTGCTCTAAGCTTGTCTTAATAATAATAATAATAATAATAATAATTCTCCATCTGTGATACATGTTTTATTACTGTTTTATCAGCTTGCAGGAAGGTGTGATTTGCATCAGAAAAATGGGGCAGGGGAAAAAAGCTTGCTCCACTTCTCCAAATCCAGATCAAGAGGATACCATAGATGTGATTCACAAAAGAGTTTAAACTGATGGATATGTGTTTACACATCTCCATTGCCATTCCCAGCTTGGCTCCAGCATTTCGAACTTAATTTCCAGAAGCGTCCTTCCCAGGGCTTTTTTTCAGCCCTGAACTCAGTTCCATCACTTCTTAGATGGGCACTATCACCGTTATAAGAGAACAAAGGAGGCATTCATGGTGAGTTCTGGCACCTCTTTTTCTAGAAAAATAGCACTGGCCCTTCCTAAGTACCAAGAAAGAGCGAAGGGATTCCAAGAGCTGCTGGATCTGTGTGCATCTCCCTCCTGTGGGCACTTGCTGAAATGCAGGTGGATGCTATTCCATGAAATATGTTCAGGACCTTGACTGATTCTGTCCATCTTGATTGGCCATTGGATTGCCTAACAGAGGAAGGAATAGAAAAGGCTTCCTGGGCCATCTGAGCTGTGCTCAAGAGCGTTTCTTTGTCCTTGGCTGTTCTTCAGACCTGCCTGCTGTTTTGGTTCTTGGCCTTGCCTCCTGGTTTGTCCTTTAGTACCAACTTGTTCTCCAATCCTGAATACTGGCTTTTCCAGTGGCTCCTGGCTCACCTCAGACTGCTGCCTATAGCCCAGCCCTGATAGAGAAACTCCTGAATTTTTCTAAGAGAGAACCACCCTCCATAAAAAACCCCGACCGCCCTATCAGAGCAGGATCTCTGAAGAGGATCTGAAGTTTGAGTATGGGGGGAGGAGGCATGGTCCCAATTCATGTACAGGATTTTAAAATTAAAACCAACATTGCAGCCCCAGATAATGGTCCATTTTAAACCATTATCCTCCTCACACCCTCCATTAGCTCAGTTACTTCGCGATTGCAATGAGAAAAAGGAACCACTCCCTTTTATTGTGGGAAATCTCTATGGTAGATAAGTGCATCATAATCCACATTTATTATTTCCCCACTGTGTTACTCAGTCAAGAAGAACAAATTTAGATTGCATTTGTGTCAAACGTAATATTTAATGTAGTCTGATCATGTTATTTATTCAAATTTATACCCTCCACCCAATCACACAGTGTCACAAAGGTATAACATCTTTCTGAGAGATAAACAATGCCTTAAACATGATGAAAATGAATCTACATTTTTTAATTTTTTTAAAAAATTCCCGTGCTTATTTTCAGCCACTAAATGCTTTTTATAAAATGAAAGAAGAACAATAAAGAGGATGCTTCTTTTAATGTACGGCTTCTTTTAGTACATGAGTGCTCTGACCCTTAGTACTTCATCCATGGAGTATGGGATTGTGATGTTGCATTCATCAAATTGAGACTGGCTTATACTGAATGATTCATCTAACCCAGGGATGAGGAGCCTATGGTCCTCTGGATGTTACTGGATTCCAGCTCCATTAGCCACAGACAGCATGGGCGAGGGTCAGGGATGATGGGCTTCAGGACTCCAGCAGAAATACTCCATCAAATAGTTGTATAGGGTACATATGCATTGTAGTTAACATCATGTGAAAACAGTAACAGCAGAAAGTCCAAAGAGAGCTTAGAACACGGTATGGCAATTTAACCAAAAGCCTGGTTGAATAATTCTGAGTGTAACTGCTGATTTTATTTTTTTTATTTTATTAAGCCCATTGAATCTGAAAGAGGCAGCGTTCAATAGTTGGGGTGCCTATATAAAAACAAATCCCTCTCATCTGTTGCCCTCCTGCCAACCTACCAGTTCGAAAGCACATCAAAGTGCAAGTAGATAAATAGGTACTGCTCCAGCGGGAAGGTAAATGGCATTTCCATGTGCTGCTCTTGTTTGCCAGAAGCAGCTTAGTCATGCTGGCCACATGACCCGGAAGCTGTACGCCGGCTCCCTCGGCCAATAAAGCGAGATGAGCGCTGCAACCCCAGAGTCAGTCACGACTGGACGTAATGGTCAGGGGTCCCTTTACCCTTTACCTCATCTGTTGCCACATAATGAATGCTTGACCAATATGGCATGGAGAAAAGGGCCCATCAGCAGTTAGTTGGTCAGGTACACGTGTAATCACCTGGTCACAGTCTTCTGCAGTATTATGGTGAGATGCATAATAGTCATAATTTCTAAATTTACATCTATACATAAATGCGCATATGCAAATATTTATGAAAATCTGATCCCTTCTGTGATGCATTTCCCCCCTTTTGTAACAATGCATAAATGATCACCCTACATTCATCCCATTGGGAGAAGAGACAACGCTGACCTTGTGCAGCCAATAGCATGTTGCATTTATATCACACCTTTCCTACAAGGCACTCATAGTTCTGTTTCTCCCCATTTTATCCTGTGAGGGAGGTTCAGCTGTTGAGTGAGTCACCTAGAGAACTTATTGGCTGAGTGAGGATTTGAACCCTGGGCTCCCAGGTCCTAGTCCAGCACTCTAACCACTACACCACACTGGCTGTCTAGGCCATGTTGAGCATCTCTAGGGCCAGGACAGCAATCTGTTTGTGAAATGCTTTGGAAATGGACACAAAGGTTTTGCAGGAGGGCAAAATCCCAGAAAGAAGAAGTAATCTGCACACTCTTTTTGGTGCCATAGAACCCAGTTGCATCCTTGTGCCTTGCTAATTAATGTGCTGGATCTGCAAGCCACCCACCAAATCTCTTCAAAGCAAGCCAGATCCATTAATCAGCGGAGCCCTGCATAAGTCTTCTGTAATGCCACTCAATGAATCACGAAAACACAAATTAGTGGCAAGGAATCTTTCCTGCTTTTCATTTCAAACCTCCTTCATATCAATGCATTTAATGGAAGCCATGGTGCTTCCAACAAACACAGTCACCTTTATGGGTGATTCTCTCTCTCTCTCTCTCTCTCTCTCTCTCTCTCTCTCTCTCTCTCCCCCCCCTTACTGTGCTTCTCCTTACATTCCTCCTCTTTCTGGACAAGCTCCAAGGGCTGGGCTTTGTTTTCCTTCCGGCAAATCTAATCACAAGGCATTTACCATGCATCCTGCCATTGTCCTGCTTGTTTTGTTTGCTTGTTGAAATGACAATTCAACAATTCAAAGGATACCATCTCTGGGTTCAAGCAGGCTTGCAGTGTACGCTGATGCAGGTTAGACTATGGCACCGTAGGTATTTTTCCTTTTACATAAATGTTTATGTTAAAAAACAATCAAAACAATTACAAATTAATTATTATTTTTAAACAACAACAACAACAACCCTTGAGAACACAATTAAAGCAATTCAAACTCAGCTGGAAACTGAGAGGCCTGGACTTTCAAACTTAGTTATTCAAAAGACCTGGGTCTTTTGGCACTACAAAGAACGTGCCAAGCGAATTTCTGTTGCTACCCAAATAGTCCTTTCTCATTCATTTTCGAGGGGACTTAGAGAATAGGGTGGATGCTTAACATATTGCCGAAAAAAGAGCAACTGTTGTTGTTCTTTAGTCGTTTAATCGTGTCCGACTCTTTGTGACCCCATGGACCACAGCACGCCAGGCACTCCTGTCTTCCACTGCCTCCCGCAGTTTGGTCCAACTCATGCTAGTAGCTTCAAGAACACTATCCAACCATCTCGTCTTCTGTCGTCCCCTTCTCCTTGTGCCCTCCATCTTTCCCAACATCAGGGTCTTTTCCAGGAAGTCTTCTCTTCTCATGAGGTGGCCAAAGTATTGGCACCTCAGCTTCACGATCTGTCCTTCCAGTGAGCACTCAGGACTGATTTCCTTAAGAATGCATAGGTTTGATCTTCTTGCAGTCCATGGGACTCTCAAGAGTCTCCTCCAGACCATAATTCAAAAGCATCAATTCTTCGGCGATCAGCCTTCTTTATGGTCCAGCTCTCACTTCCATACATCACTACTGGGAAAACCATAGCTTTAACTATATGGACCTTTGTCAGCAAGGTGATGTCTCTGCTTTTTAAGATTCTGTCTAGGTTTGTCATCACTTTTCTCCCAAGAAGCAGGCATCTTTTAATTTTGTGACTGCTGTCACCATCTGCAGCGATCATGGAGCCCAAGAAAGTAAAATCTCTCACTGCCTCCATTTCTTCCTCTTCTATTTGCCAGGAGGTGATGGCCTGAGTGGCCATGATCTTAGTTTTTTTGATGTTGAGCTTCAAACCATATTTTGCACTCTCCTCTTTCACCCTCATTAAGAGGTTCTTTAATTCCTTCTCACTTTCTGCCATCAAAGTTGTGTCATCTGCATATCTGAGGTTGTTTATATTTCTTCTGGCAATCTTAATTCTGGCTTGGGATTCATCCAGTCCCGCCTTTAGCATGATGAATTCTGCATAGAAGTTAAATAAGCAGGTAGACAATATACAGCCTTGTCGTACCCCTTTACCAATTTTGAACTGATCAGTTGTTCCATATCCATTTCTAACTGTAGCTTCTTGTCCCACATAGAGATTTCTCAGGAGACAGATGAGGTGATCAGGCTCTCCCATTTCTTTAAGAACTTCTATCTGTCCCCAGAAGTGGACACAGACCTGACAAAGTTTGCATCTGCTAGTTTTTATGTCCAGATGCAAATCTAGACATGAATACTATGCTTGTTTGAGTAGCAAGACAAAACATATCACAACAATAGCAGAAGCCGTGCCAAACATTTGGCTTCCAAAGAAGAAGAAGGAGAAGAAGAAGAAGAAGAAGAAGAAGAAGAAGAAGAAGAAGAAGAAGAAGAAAGGTCCCAAAACTGGAACACTCACTTTTGGTTTGCGATTGTTCAGGAGCCGGATCATTCAACTCCCAAGGTGTTTGGGAGCTGAGGTACAACTGTATAGGACCTTTTCGCTCCCATCCAAAAATGTCACAATTACCCACAGTCTGTGCCACTTCCACCACAGCCTTGGGCAATTATAATTTAAAGCGGGGATGGGGAACCTCTAACTTTCCAAAAGTCACTAGACTGCAACTCACTTCATCGCCACTCATTTTTCGTGCTGACAGGCCTCACGGGAGTTGAAGTCCGTCTACATCTGGAGGGCCACATGCCCTCTACCTCCAGTGTTATACTTTTATTGGGATAAATATATGTTCATCTGTATGTTTGCAACAGGCAGGCAGCCAGCAAAGCTCCAGATAATGACTCTTCTGCCCAAGTAAAATGTACTTCTGCACCAGGGGAGGTGAAGAGCAGGCAACATACAAATGAGTAAGAAAATGAGCTAACAGATTCAACATTCAAGCAATGGAAATGGGCAGCTTCTTCCTATACATATGAACCAGCTGCCAAGTTATCACTCCATACTTAACAAATGGAGCAGATTTGTCGCTCTCTGTGACAATTAAAATATGGGTACCCTTTTTACTGGTTCCTGGGTATAAAATTGTACATAAAGGGATAATATCCATCTTTGCGGCATATTCGGTGTACAAGTCCTTTTATTCATGTTCTTCCACAATGCCCTCATGGAGTGGTTTGAATTCCCTCTCACAACACTGCCACAGCATAAGGGATGAAGGGAGCACCAAGACTTGGTTAGCGTTGGCACCAAGATTGTCCAGGCTGTGTCAGGGCTGGAGGCCTAGAGCTGGTGCAGAATAGTGAGTGTTGAATGTTTGGCCAAGAAACTGAGCTGTGAACTAGGAAGGCCCTCCTTAGACAGACAGGATGGTGTAGTAGCTAAAGTGTTGGTGAGAGAAGCTCAGCTGTGAATCCCTGCTCAGTTATTATCACCACTAGGTGACCTTGGGTCAGTTTTGCTCTTATCCTAATATAACCTCACAAGGTTGTTGCAATGGTAAAATGAAGGAAGGGGGAAGGATCATTTACACTTCCCTCAGGACTCAGTTCACTGAGATTTTCTGAAGTTGTTTTCCTAAATCCCCATAGTTCCTCATCACTAGGCAGCAGGCCTCTCATGTCCCCAGGCAGATTTAGGGGAGCACAGCTGGTTTGGTTGCACTAGGCATGGAGCTTCAGCAATACTGCTGGGGACACCGTAACTATGATTGTGTAGAATGAAGTCTGAGAGGTGGAGAGGCACTGGATTTTGGTGTCACACAGGGTGCCGCTAAAATTTGAGACCCCAAGAGCCACCACTGTTTTACCCCCTGTATATCCACTTATGTCAACAGAACAAATCCTATGCTAGAGCAATAAGCTTTAGTAATGAAAATGAAGTTGGAAGAAAGGAGGTTCTGACTAAACTTTCTGACAGTAAGAGCTGTTTGATAGTAGAATGGTCTCCCTTGGGAGGTTGTGGAATCTCCTTCCTTGGAGGTTTTCAAGCACCACCTTACCAATTGACTATATGAATGTATAGAATCAATAATCAATAATCAATAATCACTGATCTGCAACATCTGTTGGTGGGGTTCTCCCCCTTGCCATTTGTAGGGTTGCCATATTTTTTTAAAAATAAAAACCACGGGTTTTTTGATTGACTTGCCTAAGATCCAGGACAAAGCGCCGCCTTTCAGAAATTCCCCTGGACATCAATTCCTCCTTTGAAATCCCAGGAATGTCTGGGAAAATCTGGACGTGTGGAAGTCCTAGCCACATGGATTTTTCCTGTTTGAAAAATTGAACACCAAGGCCCCCCAAGGCTTTTAAAGCAATATCCCATTTCTTTTCATTCTGATCCAATAAGGCATAATGTATTTCTCCCCACCTTCCTCCACTCTGTTATGTCTGGAACAATACATTGGCACAGTGTTCACAAGACTGTGCTCAGGTTTGATTAGCAATCTTTCTGTGAAACATGATCTGAGTTTACAAGGTATCAACAAAACTTAAAGAACCATTTGGATTGCCTCTTGAACATTTGACGTTCAGCATCTCTGGGGCTGTGCAGTAAGCAATATCCAGAAATCGAAGCAGCCAAGCTCTCTTTGAATGCAGATGTGACATGCATAGCTAGTGCCCAGCAATTTTTTCTGTTTTTCAGTGCTTTTTCTTGTTCCAAATCTCCTTGCTGATTCTTCTCCTTCAACTTTTGCTTTATGCTTGACATGCAGAACCTCAAGGGCAACCCTCCTCATGTGAACCAACCTAGGCACTGCAATCACCTTCTGAGGCCCTTCTTTGTGTTCCTTCTCCATGGAAGCTTTGGAGGGTGGCAACACAATAGTGGGCCTTTTCAGTGGTGGCCCTTTGCTCATGGAATGCTCTCTCCAGAGAGGCATGCCTGGTGCCATCTTTGTCTTTTGATATACTTTTCTCTTTACTCAGGCTCTGGGCCCTTAATTTGAAGGGTAGCATGGTGCCTTTCTTGGTATGGTGGGATCTGTAAGTGCTGCCTTTCATCTGTTTAGCTGTGGTGGGTTTTTAAGGGGTTTTTATACTTAATTTCTCTTAATTGTTTTTAAGGTAAGTTGCTTTGGGTCACTGTGAGAAAAGCAACTTAAAAATGGTTAGAATTAGATATTCCTAGTGATGGATGGTCTCCCTCTAGCTCCTTGTATGTTAGCTCAGGTTTTCTTAGCATTCTTTGAGAACTACTTTGAAAAACGTGTTGTTGTTGTTGTTGTTGTTGTTGTTGTTGTTGTTGTTGTCCCACTCACTGATTGTCTTCCAAAGCAAATACTCTATTCTGTACTTTAAAATGGAGAGCATAATGCTGGTGGTCCACAAAAGAGGTTTAAAGACTGTCTCAAGGCAAATCTAAAAAAATGTAGTATAAACACTGACAACTGGGAAACACTAGCCTGCAAGTGCTCCAATTGGAGAACAGCCTTTACCAAAGGTGTCATGGGCTTTGAAGACACTCAAACTCAGGACACAAGGGAGAAACATGCTAAGAGGAAGGCACGCTTGGCAAATCCACACCGTGATCAACTCCCGCCCGGAAACCAATGTCCCCACTGTGGAAGGATGTGTGGATCCAGAATTGGCCTCCACAGTCACTTATGGACTCATTGTTAAAACCGTGTTTATGGAAGACAATCTTACTCGGCTACAAGTAATCGCCAAAGAAGAAGAAGAAGTTGCTGTTTTTAAGTTTGGGGACTCAGCTATACAGCTGCAAATATAACATTTTAAGTGCGTTTTGAGTGAATTATACAAATGTGACACTAGATGGCAATGACGAGCTTATGGCAAATTTAATATATTTTTCAAAAGGCTTTTTAAAAAAAGCATTTTCACAGTGTTTTTCTTATGCGTCTAGATTCCACCTGGGTTGTATTGTATGTTGTTATTGAGTGCTAGAACATCTAGGGGACTGCCTACCATTTTGCCCTTTCCTCTTCCCCTTCCCATCCATAAAGTGGGGGGCCACTGTTAAGGACACCCAGTTGTTAGACAACAGTGGTCTTTTAAGTTTTGTAACCGAAGCCTGGATGAATGTCCTTGGAAACATACTGTATATTGTTACTAGCGTGTGTGGGGATTCTGGTTTCTAGAATCTGTTCCCTGTTCAATCACTGCTCAGGACCTTGCTTTTGCAAGGATAAGTGTCCCTGGGAAAGGGAAGGGGGCTGGCTGGCAGAGACCATACTATGAGCCAGTCTCAAATGTAAGTGGAGTTTCAGCATGAATGAAGAACTGTCAGATATTTTCCCCAAGTCTAATTGCTAAGTGGGGAGAGAGGTAGAAGAAAGGAGAGGAAAGGGGAGGAAAAGAGGGAGGGAGTAAAAGGGAAGAGAAATAGCAGAAGGAGAGGCAGAATAGGGAGGGGAAAGAGAGAATTTAAATTACTGTGTGCAAATGGAGTGTGTGTATGGATCAGTGTGAATGGGGTAGGGGTGTAGTTTGATGTGAATGGTGCGTGTGCATGAATTCCTGTGGATGTGGTGTGCATATGGTTCCATGTGAATGCGGTGTATGTATGGATTCATATGAACAAGCTCTCTATGAATGTGGTAGGAGTTGTGGCTTTGACCCTGCCCATTGTTGGAGACAGACCTTGACCTCAAAAAGATCCCCCATCTAGAAGTGACAGACACCTGAATTCACCTTTATGATGAGCCAGCTCCTGAAATGGGTCTCCATTGCATCTTGTGCTCCAGCTAGCTGCATTCTCAGAACTCATTCTCTGGCTCATTGGCAATATGTTGATTTACTCTTCTGAACCGTTGGCCTGAAGTCCTTGCCAGAGGCAAAGTTAGCTGTTCTGGCACCTGGAGTAGTGCACATGTGAGCGTCCCAGGGGGGTGGCGCAGCATGGCGAAGTCACCCCCTTCAGGGATGACACCCAGGGTGGACTGCACCCACTGCACTCCTGTCCTCGCTACTTTGAGTTTTAACTTAAGCCGTTGATGAACACAACATAGATTCAATTTGAGGATGAAAGTTGCAGAGCTACGTTGGCACATTCAGGTTTTCCTACCTAATAAGAACAAATGTTTTTGTTTATTAAGTGGGCAAGCAAGATGCATGATGTCCTTACCCAGTCATTTCCCTGCTTTAAAATGCTTAGCGCTGGCAAATGACAACTTTTTAACAAACGTAACTTCCTCTAATTGCAACTATTTTTCTTCAGAGAGAGTTGGTGTAGGCGCTTTCAGAAAAAAAATAATTATATGCTGTAGTCTGAAGGAAGAGGAACAGAGCTGAGGTGAGTATGAGAAGGAGTGGGATAGAAATCTTTGAAAATGCCCCGTTATAGCAAGGGTATTAAAACATGGACTTGTAAAGATCATTTATGGTGTTGTTTAAAGGACAGAGTCCATATTCTTTAATGCAAAATGGGACATAATGTCTAAGAGTGCTACATAAGGTTCATAAGGCACTTGCAAGGAATCAACCCATCTGTGTGACAGCACCTTCACTTGGACCTCCTTGCCCATGATATTTCTAAGGCCCCTTGGATTTAACTGGAACAGGTTACAGCACTGCAGAATGTTTCTTTAAAAAAATAGGGCATGAAGAAATTGTTCCAGCAAAATACCTGACAAAGTAAGAACAGTGTTGCTGGACCAGACCACACATTCTCTTTCCAATAGCAGGCAGCTGGATGCCGTTGGAAGCTCCCAGGCAGGTATCATAGCAAACGCCTGCTTCCTGTTGTTCTTTCCTAGCATCTGGTTGTCAGAGCTGCACTGGCTCTGATCATTTTGCAGCAAACTGTGCTCTGGAGTGGCACCAGATGGGAGCGAGAATTGCGGGGAGGATGAAATGTTAAGGCAGGAAGGAGGTGGAGCTTGCAGGAGGGCAGGATGTCATGGAAGGAGAATGTGTTTGTCAAAGAAGTCAGTGGGTCAGGGTGGAAGACAATCACTGTCATTTATTCAGCTTATATCCTGTCCATAACTCTTGCAGGAGCCCAAGGTGCCAAACACATCGATACTAAAAATGTTTTGAAAACTCATTCTAAAAACATTTGAGAGCGTTCTCTCAACCAGTAATTTCAGGAACCGTGGTTGGCCTTCAATTCTAGTCCTACCCAGAGTAGACCCATTGAAATTAATGGACATAACTAAGCATAGGTGCCAACTCCTAGGGGCTGGGGTTCCCCAATAAAATATTTGAGGGAGACAGCCCCCCTCCACCGCAAGTTGATGGGTATTGTCATTCAAATGATAGGCTCGCACTGCATCTTGTGATCGATTATGCGGGGCGGGGCTTATCTGGACTCCCCCAATATTTTATTCAAGTTGGCACCCCTGTGACTAAGGTTCATTGATTTCAACGAATCTATTCTATATAGCAGTTAACCATCTAGTATCTTTAAGCTGTGGATAGGGTCCTTCAATCAGGAGATGAGACCTGTTGTTTTGAAGGTTTCTGGGTAAAGAAGAAGAAATTAAGACCATAACTTTGAGCAGTGGACCTGGCGCTGTTACTGGTGCCACAGAATACCTGTTCCACATTTGTAAAAGCTTGATCTTATAGAGAGGCAGCACTTATTGATATTAGGAAGCCACATTCACTATACTCTTTTCAGTGCCTGCAAAAAATGTTTTTGCTTAAATAAGTCTACCCAGAGGTTTAGAAAGTTGATGCAAGTTTTAATCTGTTTCAGTCTGTTCTGAATTTATCAAAAGACTTAAATGAATGACGTTAAATTTCTTATTGATAATTTTATATTTTGCTGGATGCCAAAAGTGGCTGGGGCAACCCAGTCAGATGGGCGGCATATAATTAATAATAATAATGATGATGATGATGATGACATAGTGTTGGACTAGGACCTGGGAGACTAGGGTTCAAATCCCCATACAGCCATTGAAATCACTGGGTGACTTTGGGTCAATCTCTGCCGCTCAGCCTATCCTACCTCACTGGCTTGTTGTGGGGGATTAAATTAGAAGCGTGGGGGTGGAGACCATGTACGTCACGTTGAGCTCCTTAGAAGGAAAAGTGGAATAAGAATGTACGCAAGAAATAAATAAGTAAAATAAGCAATCATGGCTAATAGCAGCTTAGTTTTTCACTAACGTGTGCATTTATATGCATAATTTGCCCCAATATATGTATTTTTTGACACATTACTTGTCCGGAGAGCTGCCCAGCAGAATTTGGAGAAGGACAAATTTTTCAGGCTGGCTGTGTTTCGCTTCCTGTATAATTTCAGGAGGGGCGAATTAACTAGGTTCATCTTTAAGTGCAAACTGAACTGAATTTCTCCTCCGCTTCTAGCTCAGTATGTATTCCTAAGAAGATAAGAACAGCTTCATAGCCATCACCACCATGTGCGGGGAATATATGGTAACTGTACAGAGGATTTTTAGACTTTTGGTCTGTGCTGGACTGGGGTCTCCCTTCAGTTATTATCTAGTTAAAGCTACTCCGGCCTCCAGGGATGAGGTGACTGGGATTTCTTGAAGATAAATTCTGATAACTTGCATACGCTGATTGCAGGAGTGCGCCTACGAGCAAAGATGTGAGAGGGGTTGGAGGTGAGGAGCATGTGCTTAACGGCAAAGTTCCAGGCAGGGCATGAGGACATGGAGGCGAGAAAAGGAGGGAGAAGGAGGCAATCCTCCTGCATCAGTAGCCCTCTCATCTTTGGCAAGGGAAGCCTTGAAACAGCCGTGTACTCCTGCGAAACCTTCCGCTAGTCTTACAGCTCCAGTTATCAGCCAAGCGCTGCTGCCTACGGATGAAAAATCCATGAGAGGCAAAGGGAGGAAAAGTTAATGTAATATTAAAACTAGAAATATCCATTCTGTCAAATGGAAATGCCCTGCTGTTTGATCCCATTTACTGGAGTAAGGCTTTATATCAAGGCATCTTGGGTTTTTAAATTACACGTCAGATGTAATTTTGCAGTGTGAACATGAAGTGCCAGGCTGTCCTTTAAGGGGAAGGAAGTAATGACTCGGAGCCATGTGCTCAACTTGACAAATAGCGAGCCTCTGCGTGGAATGGGTCCCAGCTTGGCAGGTGGTCGCCCAGTTGGCAACGTTGGAGTGGACAGTCTCCATAAAGGTTCATTTTCAGGATACGGTGAGTGCAGCCTGTCACTGTGCCTGTACAAGCGTTTGTGTGAAAGTATGGGCACTTGTTGATTTGTAGAACTCAAATTATTGTGTCCACCAGGGATGGAGAACCTCAGGCCCAAGCAGCGACTGCAATACCTCAGCCCTCTCTGTTTGGGCCCATGGAATTTCCCTAGGTCACTGGCCCTGCTCCAGTTTTTAGGGTAGTGCTGGCAATCTGTTCCTTTGCCCCTGCTTCTCTTCTTGGAGCTGTTCTTCTGTAGGTGCAAGCAGGAGAAAGGAGCATGACTTGTCACATTAGCTTTGCAAAAAGAGGAGGGTTTGGAGGGAATTGTGGAAGAACCCATGGACATCTCTGTGGAGCGCTGCAAGGAGAGAGGCAACGGTGGTGCCACTCCCAAATTTAAAGGAAAAACCTTCTAGAAACTTAACAACAACAACAACAACAACAACAACAATTTATTTATACCCCGCCCATCTGGCTGGGTTTCCCCAGGCACTCTAGGCGGCTTCCAGCAAAAGATTAAAATACAATAATTCATCAAAAAGCTTACCTAAACAGGGCTGCCTTCAGATGTCTTCTAAAAGTCAGATAGTTGTTTATTTCTTTGACATCTGATGGGAGGGCATTCCAAAGGGTGGGCGCCACTACTGAGAAGGCCCTCTGCCTGGTTTCCTGTAACTTCACTTCTCACAGTGAGGGAACCATCAGAAGGCCTTTGGCACTGGTCCTTAGTGTCTGGGCAGAACGATGGGGGTGGAGACACTCCTTCAGGTATACTGGGCTGCGGCCGTTTAGGGCTTTAAAGGTCAGCACCAACACTTTTAATTGTGCTCAGAAACGTACTGGGAGCCATTGCAGGTCTTTCAGGACCGGTGTTATATGGTCCTGGTGGCCGCTCCCAGTCACCAGTCTAGCTGCTGTGTTCTGGATTAGTTGTAGTTTCTGGGTCACCTTCAAGGGTAGCCCCACGTAGAGCGCATTGCAGTAGTCCAAGTGGGAGATAACCAGAGCATGCACCACTCTGGTGAGACAGTCTGCAGGCAGGTAGGTCCTCAGCCTGTGTAGACAGCTGCCCTGGACACAGAATTGACCTGCGCCTCCATGGACGGCTGTGAGTCCAAAATGACTACTTTTTCTTTGCAGAATGATTCCCTAACAGTGTGTGCATATGACCTTTGGGCATGACAGGAGCAGTAAATGAAATGCAAACGAGAGATACACCCAGTCACTCTGTAGATCAGCCTTCCCTAACCTGGTGCCCTCCAGACACTGCTGGACCGCAACTGTGATCACCCCGAATCAGCACGGTCAACTGTCAGAGATGATGAAATCTGTAATCCAGAACATTTGGAGAACACCATCTTGGGAAGGATATCATAGATGAACCATTACATATGGAGGCCACTCCTATGAATGTTTTCTCAGAGGTCCCACCAAGTTGAATTCTTCTTACTACCTGCCTAAAAACTGAGATATCTACAGAGCCCATTATCAGAATGCCTCTGCCTTTGGAGTTTCAATAGGTGGTTCTCAGACACAGAGACATCTCTGTGGTGACACCCCAACTTCTTAATGCCCTTCCCCCCAAGTAAAATTGCCTGGCAGCAGACATAAGATTTATTTTAGAAGTCTGGTTTTTTAAAAAACAAAAACAAAAACACAATTTACTCATGCACTTGGCAGTTGTGATCAATGGCTGGTTTATATTAACACTGCAGGGTTTCTTTGTGCGTATATTTCTTATTTTTTAAAAAAATTGTTTCATTCTTAGTTTTGTAATTCTTTTGCATTTGCTGCCTTGAGAGGAGGGATAAAAAAAGCTTTTTAAATTAAGTGTGCATTGGATCACACACTTGGTTTAATTGAATCCAAGCTTTGTGAAAAGACACTCTTTGACATAATAACTGCTGTTCCCTTAAAAAAAAAAAGAGGATGCAGCAGAAAAGATAAAAGAAGGATTGATGTTTTGTTCTCAGCCCCCGGAGGTTTTGAGCTGGGAGTGGGAAAACAAAGGTTTCGGGAAAAGTCTATACTTCATCACCACTGGGACATTGCAGTTCCATCCCCAAAGTTTTCCTGTTCTGCTGTAAATGTCTAATTGCTATATAGAACCCCTCATTAAAAAAATTAATGGAAGTCAACACCAGGCTAAACATTTCAGCTTGCCAAGTGGAACAATCTCACCCGATGTTTCTTAAATTGGAGTGATTGCTTCAACCCGTTCCTTAACAAGGAAGAGGGTTATGCAGAGAACCGCTGTGTCAACAGCAGTGATGGCCAAATCCTGCTTGTCTTGATGTGGATTGCTGTGAGTTCTGATGATTTCTAGAGAACTTGTTGATAAAGTTCTGCCATTCCCCAAAAACTCCTCAATGCTCTGTGATATCCAGCCTGAGGAAGCTAGGTTTCTTTTGGGGTGGGGCTTTGAAAAGGGAAAGGGAGTAACAGTCAGAGTAGGTGCAAACCACATTTTGGGTGCAGCTGTATTTGAAGGTGACTTGACTCAAATTGAGATGTACTAATTGGGAGTTGACATTTTGAGTCCACCCTCCTCCTTGAGTTCCTACTCCTTGGTGTTCGCAAAAGAGTGGCCAAACATCCCTCAGCAGGGGTGCCAACCTGAATAAAATATTGGGGTGTGGGTTGAGGTAAGCCTCACCCCACATAATTTATCACAGGACACAGCACACACCAACCATTTGAATGACAATGCCTATCAACTTGGGGGGGACTTAGCTCTCTCAAATATTTTATTGGGGGAGGGGGCAAAGGGACCTCAGTCCCTAGGTTACAGTGTTGCTTCCAAAAACAGGTGTCTTTTTCAATTGATTAGCAGCAGAGATATTTACTCCCACAGAAGACCTCATTCTGTTCCCACTCCCCCCTGGTTTTACATTTTCTTCACTTAAAAGCCAGTTCGGTGCCAACTGGACTTCATAATTAGTCATAGGGCTCTTTATGGAATTTCTCCCTTCAGTCCCCCCCCCTTTGTACTTCTGCAAACTTTATGATTCTCTTCCTCACACCCTCAGAGTCTTCTGATAATTTCCTACTGTGCGTGAGCGTTGCTGTTTTCATGACAGGCACCCTCTCCTGAATATGAGAAATGGAATATAAGACAAGTTGGTGCTTATAAAAAATTGCTGCTGCATATCACTGGTACATGTGTTACCTGAGACCATGGCTCTAGTTTGGGTCTTCAAACACAAAATTTATTTATTTATTTTTAAAAAACCCAGACATTTACAGGCACAAGTGGTCTGCATGCTAGTCCATGGAACATGGTGCTTGTACTTGCAAAGGAGATTTGAGGGGGCCAACCTGAGATGGGAGAGGGGGAATTTTGAAGGGGAATACAGAGCAGCCTCAGCCTAACTTCTGACTTTGTATGTATGCTTTGTATTTGATTTTCTTCAGTAATGCATTATTCTGAATTGTCTCATTTGATGTTTTAATGTGTTGTAATAACCACTTGGAGATTGTTTGTTAAAAATAAATATAAAGCAGTATAGAAATTACATGAATGTCAATAATGCTTACTTGTTCAAAGACGGGGCCAGTCCAAGACATATTGGCATCTGAGGTGAGGCGCAAAAGAGTGCCCTCCACCACCAGGTAAGAAGGTCTACATCAGGAACAAAAGGGAAATAAAGATTTATATCAGGAACAAGAATGGGAAGAGACCAGCAGCACCTCATATTTCTCAAGAAGCCACTGTAGAAGAGGCATGGTGGAAAGGCTGCTGAGAAGATGGCAGGCTCGGGACCATAATACCCCAAGAACCGCCTCTTTCCATATGAACCTACCCGGACCCTGAGATCACCTTCTGAGGCCCTCCTTTGTGTGCCTCCTCCTCAAGAGGTCCGGAGGGTGGAAACATGAGAACGGGCCTTCTCTGCAGTGGCTCCCCATCTGTGGAATGCTCTCCCCAGTGAAGTTTGCCTAGTGCCTTCATTACACCCCTTTAGGCACCAAGCAAGAACATTCCTTTTTAACCAGGCCTTTGGTTGATCTGTTTGACATCCTGTACCCTTTTAAAATGTGGCTCTTTTGGGATGTGTGTGTATTAGTGGGTTCTTGTTTTTATTCTGATTATATATGTTGTGATTTTTATCTGACGTCTGGGTATAGGGCGGTATATAAACTAAATAAATAATAATGGCAGATCTGGCCTCCAAGGATAGTGTCATAACTGTCACTGCCACCATGGCAACAGCAGCAGGTGATGCATTCCTTTGAGGCTGGATCTATTGCTGGATCCTGTGGGTTCTGCTTCCTGAGGTGGCCACCTCACCTTGCCTCATGGGGTGGGCAGCCCTGCTTAAAGAATTTATAAAATATCCACCTTTCAGAAATATTGTGGTGGTACCCAAAATAGGAACTGAAAGCAAGATGCAGCCTACAAAGGAAAGGCAATTAGAACCAATGTCTCCATATGTAAAACCAAGTGGAGTGATGTCCAACAGAAAACCCAGCTGAATAAAACAAATCAACCAAAAATATTAGATTGAACAGCACTGCCCTAATCTCCACCTGTAGTGTATTCCAGTGGGTGGGCGCTGCCCAGTGGTGGACAGTGCAATCACCTGACGTCTGAAGTATTGAGTTGTTCCTACTTACCAGGAGAACTCAATGGGCAAGGCAATGAAGAGATCTATACAGTGTAAAAACATCTGCTAATATGGTGCTCCCATAATCCACTACTGGTGCCACCACTATAAAATTTCTGTGCCAGGTACTTGCTAAATGAACTTCCAGAATGTGCATAACTTATAAGAGGGCCTCACCTGATCATCTAAGAGCTTGAGCAGGGTGATATGGTGAATGGCAACATTTCAGGCTTAGGAATGGTTTAGAAGCAAATTTAGGTTTTATATACGTAAGGCCAATTGCAATTTTGAAATTTTGTAATAACGTAGAGGGGGAACTGGGCATTGACTTGACAGGTGAGAGGGCTGAGGCTGAAGCCATTAAGATCCAAAGTAAAAATCACAGGTGGGTTGACTTCATCTCTAAGAATCACGTGGGGATTTGAAAACCTACAGAATTCATTTCTAAGCCACCCGTTTCTGAAATGCTTCTTCATTCCTAACCCACAGCAGCACAGGTACTTTATGCTCTTGAGAAAACAAAACCAGTGGTTTATATTGCCCAAGACTGTGTGACATCCAGACTTGGCTGGAAAGTGAGGATTTGTCACAGTCCCCAGTGCATTAATTGTCAGACCACTGAGAAGGCAAATTAACAAGGATGCTTTCTAATGTATGGTTTGAGGGGAGGGAGTCGAATTCATTTTGGATTGCCATTTGAGCCATAGTGTTGAAGGCTCACTAACTTGGCCATAATACAACCTCCTTATGTTATATGAAGAGCCCTGCTATACAGCAGAAGTCATAATTTGCTCCATAGAATAACAGAATTGTAGAGTTGGAATGGGTCATCTTCTTCAACCCCTGCAATGCCTCCAAAATGTCTATTGTCTTGAGCATTACTTACATCAGAGAAAGGAAACCTGTGACTCTCTAGATGCTGTTGAACTACAGTTCCCATTGTCTCTGATCACTGTCCATGTTGAAAGTTGGGGTCTATCAACATCCAAAGGGCAACAAGTTCCCCACCTCTGACTTTGCAAGAAGTAGTCAGTGGTCCTAAGGAATCAATACTGCATTAAAAAGAAAAAGAACCATGCCTCGTCTAAGGGAGCTTATTTTGATGCTCCTCTTGCAAGATGTGGAAATGAAATGAAGGACACAATCTAATTTGCCAGCCTCACATGGAGGAAGAATATTCTCTTAGTGCCGCAACACTGTTGCTTCCTTCTGTGCACGCCTGGCTGCAGACTTTAATTAACTTCCCTGGCTGAGCAGAGCGGCTGCTAATGAAGCAGCGAATTCTGAGAGCAGGGGGCATGTGCTATCCATTTAGTGCATTCGTGTGATTCCAAAACCCCATAAGTCACCAGATTTCCCCATGAGTTAGTCCTCTTTGATTATTATTAAGATTTAAAGCATAATTACTTCCGTCCTCACCTAGGTCTGTCTCCTCTGAGATCAAGCGTACTTCTCGTTCCTCACCCTCCCTTCATATCGCCTTCTAATGTATTTATGCAAAGGGACAAAAGTTGCAGTTCAGAACTTAACCAGAATCAAATTTAATGTGGAAAGTGACAGGGGGTGGTGGAACAAAGTAAATGGCATCTTAGCTCTGATTCCTAAATTAGTTTTTGCTTTCCTTCTCCCCCTCCTCACATGAATCCTGATTATAAGTACAAGGAAGTAGCACTTTGCCACATTGCAAATTGCTATTATTATTATTATTATTATTATTATTATTATTATTATTACCCTTCCTTCACCAGCAGGTTACAGCAATTTGAAATTCAGAATTTAAAACATTTAAAATGTGTTACTTTCACAAGATTAGAGCAGGCCCAGAAATCACGCATCTCAGGTGTCAAAGGCCAGAGTAAAGAACTGCATTGTTGTCATTCACTGAAGCTATATAGTGAAAAAGCCAGAGGGCATCTCTGTGGGGAGGGAATTGCACAACAAAAGTATAGTGTCCAGAGCCACCTGTAGTGCTGTACCCAGTTCTGGGAACCACATTTTAAGATGGATATTGACACGCTGAATCGTCTGCAGAGGAAAAAGAAGAAGAAGAAGAAGAAGAAGAAGAAGAAGAAGAAGAAGAAGAAGAAGAAGAAGAAGAAGAAGAAGACCCTGCCCATCTGATCTGACTGTGTTGCCAAGTCACTCTGGGTGGCTTCCAACAAAAATTCAGGAAAAACAACAACAGCATCCAACATTAAAAGCTTCTCAAAACAGGACTGCCTTCAGATGTCTTTGAAAAAAATATATAATTCTTTAACTCTTTGACATCTGCCAGAAGGCTTTCTGCAGGGAGGGTGCAGTTACCAAAAAGGCTTTCTGCCTGGTTCCCTGTAGTTTCACTTCTCGCAGTGAGGGAACTGCTAGAAGGCCCTTGGAGCTGGACCACAGTGTCAGGGCTGAATAATTGGCGTGGAGATGCGCCTTCAGGTATATATAAAAAGGGGTCTGGCCACTAAGCCTTATGAGGAACGGATGAGGGAGTTGGATGTGATCATTCTGAAGAAGAGAAGGCTGAGAGGTGATATGATAGCCATCTTCAACTATACAAAGAGCTGCCATGTGGAAGGAGGAGCAAGCTTGTTTTCTCCTGCTGCAGAGAGCAGGACCTGAGCCAATGGATTCAAGTTACAGGAAAGAAGATTCTGACTAAGCACCAGGAAGTGCTTTCTGACAATAAGAGCTGTTCAACAGTGGAATGGACTTCCTTGAAAGATGATGGACTCTCCTTCATGGTGGATTTTTAAACTGATGTTGGATAGCTATCTGTCAGAGATTCTTTAGCTGTGAGTCCTGCATTGCAGTACGTTGGGCTGGATGATCCTTGGGGTTCCTTCCAACTCTACAAGTCTATGATTTCTATGATTTACTTCTCCTCCTTCTTTGTAGAAGCAATAAAGCAAAGCACAGAGATGGGGTTTGGGTGCAGGAATGCATCCATCTTTTCGAAATGTTCTCTCTGAAGCAAAAGCTTCCCATTGCTTCATGGAAAGATGGGCTGGTAACTTTTGCTCCTCTTTGAGGATAAGCAGTGCTTTTTGGGACCCAGCTAAAAACATTTTTTTCTTTAGACAAGTCAACCCTGATAGCTAGAACACTTATCTGCTTTTAGTTTATCGCTGATTTAATTTTTTGAACATTTAAATTGCTTTTACTAATAATTGAATTGTTTTATTCTGTTTGTAAGCTGCTTTGAGTTGTTGTTGTTGTTGTTGTTGTTGTTGTTGTTACAATCAAGTGGTAAATAAATGTTATTAAATAAATAACATATAACTCATACCTTGAAGAAGCAAGCATCAGTGATGACAACACCTCTTTGAGTTTGCGTTCCATGCCCCTATACTATAAAAGGACTGCATGGAGTCTGGGCAGCACAAATTTCTGCAGCTATTTTGCTCCTCTGTGGTTACAGAAAGCAGAGGTGGCTTGGCATATAGGCCCCCATAGAACCCTTTCCTCCAGTGCCCCATATTGCCCTCATCTCAATATCTTGCTGTTTGTCCTGTAGGACAATGAAGACATGGATCCTTCCAGTGCAGAGTTCTCCTTTAACCCAAGACAGACAGCTGTTGCAACACCACAGAAACTGTAACTAATGTATGTTTCACCACTGACTCTTTCCCCCCTTGCTCTCCTCTCCAGATTGTTTGTTGTCTGCAGCTTTTCCCTCTAGGCAGCTGCCTGCATGACAAACAACTGAAAGGACAAGACATGTGTTTAGAAAAGAACAAAGGCTCCCAGAACACCCCAAAGGATCATTGCTTCCCAGGGTGACATCCCGTCGAAGAGTCACGATGAAGCCTCTGAACCCCTGAGCTGATGCAAACTCTGAAGCTTCCTGAGTCGAGGAAGCCCTATCTCAATCCCAAGGCTTTCCTAAACCTGGCTTGATTTGACATGCTCAGCCATGGGGCTCTTCTCTGCCTACCGTGAGGAGACAGTGCAAAGGAATGAGGCTGTCACTTACCGGAACATCTGCTGCATGCAGTGCAGGAAATGGCATTCTGTGGAAGTGGGTCTTTCTATGCATTTCAAAGAGCTGCAGGCATGAATTCACATTCAACTGTGAGCATTTTCAGGCTCTGATTCTGCAGAACATGTGTGTACAGAAGATACCCGGCTGGCAGACAACAAAAGGTCCAGGTGCTAAGATGGCACTCATCAGCCAATGTTAGAATGATTTACTGCTTGTGGGTTTCCTAAAGTCATCTGGTTGGCTGCTGTGAGAGTAAAGGTAAAAGGTAAAGGACCCCTGGATGGTGACTATGGGGTTGTGGCGCTCTTCTCGTTTTCAGGCTGAGGGAGCTGGCGTTTGTCCACAGACAGCTTTCTGGGTCATGTGGCCAGCATGACTAAACCACTTCTGGGGCAACGGAACACCGTGACGGAAATCAGAGCGCACGGAAACATCGTTTACCTTCCTGCCACAGTGGTACCTATTTATCTACTTGCACTGGCGTGCTTTCAAACTGCTAGGTCTGGACTAGATGGTCCATTAGCTTGATCCAGCAGGCTCTTCTTTTATCTGGGGAGATCCAGATTCAAATTCCCACTCAACCATGAAGCTAACTGAGTGCTAACCTACCTTATTGGATAACATGAGGAAAGGACCATGTATGTCATCAGGGAGGAAAGATGAGATGTAATTGCAACAAACAAACGGGACCAATTAGTGAAGAAAGAAAGAGCCACTCAAAGGAGGCCTGAGTTGTGCAGATTTCGGCGGGGTTAGTTGAGAGGGGACATTTTGGAACCATAGAAACTATCCAAAAGCCAGATTTGCTTTTGGCTTCAAAGTCAGTTTGAATACAATGCAACAAGATTCTATTAAGAAATTGTGTTTATGTGGTGGGGGTGGGAGCATATGTCCAAATATTACCTCATGTCAACGTCTTCCTACATTTGTATAAACAAAGGATTTGTGGAAACCCAAAATCTGAATTTGTACATTCTTCAGTTACAGAGAACAGCAAAAAAAGACTAGTTTGATATGCCTTTTCCAAATGTTTCATTATATTTTTGTGATACACTTTAAAATGTACTAATTTTTTATATTAAAAATAGAGGGTGCATCAGTTATTAAATTGAGACGTACTCTTATTAAAATTTGTACAGTAATATTACAATAATCCTCCTATGATGCCCACGAAAAGCCTCCATAAATATCCCCTCAAACACCTAAAATGCACAGGAAACTGTTGTTCTTCCTGCTCAGTTCCTGTCTGCACTTGCTCAGTGTCTCCTGCATTGAGCACTTCCCCTTTAAACTTGACTTCATTTCATTGGATGCCAGGACTGGACATCTGCCCGCCCTCTCTTTCATTCCAAACAGAGGAGAAGTGCAAAGAGCTTCTAAGGGAGCACCTCAGTTTCACAGCAGCCTGGATGTAACCAATGCATATATCGCTGCGGCAAGATCTGCTTTCACTAGATAAGACCACATTTGGCAAACCGAGCAAAGCTGGTGAGAAAAGCATGATGATATTTGTGGCTCCAATGAAAGCATAGAGTCTAGAAGCATATACCTTACTGGGGCCTTACAGTGATTTTGTATGTATTATATATGAGAAAGTCACCTAGGAATGGGAGATAGAAATAGAGTGAATGAATAATACACCATCCAATATGATAGGCATGGTATATGCTGTCTAACCTTTGGACGTATTAATCACCTCTTTGTAAAGAAGGGGAGATATTTTACTTATTTATACATATATCTATTTATGAACATTTCCACCTGCCAAGGTGGCGTCCAATTAAAAAGAGGAAAATAAAAATAACGAGGTGACCATATAACATTTAAATCATTAAAATGGCAGCATAAAAGCAGCGTTAAACAGCAGGATGAGTTTGAAAATACATCATCACAACAAATGTTAAAAGAGATTGAAGTACTGGTGAGATTTTAAAAAGTCTTTGGCACACTCATAAAACTCAAATGGAGATGTGTTCAACTGAATCTCCTTTAGGAAGGGGTTCCACAATCGGGATACCACTACCATACTGTCCCTCCCCTGGAAGGCTCACATAATAAAATCAACTTAAGTTTACCCCAGTAAAGACAAATTATCCAGGATGCTCAACATCTGAACCCAAATGTTATCAGAAAAACTGGTGGGCTGAGCTCATGGCTTTGTAGCAATCCTAATTCTTTGTTGTAGAAACTAAGAAATAGCATTTCTTTAAAAACAAAAAACCTTGTTAAGGACACAAGAACATAAGAAGAGGCCCTCTGGATCAGGCCAATGACCCATCTGGTTCAGCATGCAGGGCAGTTGTGGAACAGTTGCCTGTGGGTCACCAGCGAGCGGGATTCGAACACAAGGCCACTCTACCCTCCTGCGATTCCCAGCAGCCAGCATTCTAAAGCCATTGTTGACCTTCTAATATGTCTTTCTTGTTCACTTGCAGCTAGTAAGGAAGATGTGCGCCTGAATTTTCCTGCTCCAGATCGCACCACAGTTCTCCCTTCTCTTTAACTTATTTATTTCCATTTCTAAAATCACTTCCCATTAAGTATCTCAAAGCGATTTCACGATTAAAAACATAAGTAATGAAACAATGACATCGTTTCACATATTAAAAACAATTACGGTGATTCAGAAAGCAATTAAAAGCAGCTTCACATGCAAAATCTATTTAAAATCCAGTGCAGATACAGAAAAGGATAAAGATCCTCATTTGTTGAAAAAGGAAACTTAAATAGGAATCTGAAGGATGCCCTCGCCGGCAGGATGCAATGATCAATTTAAACGGGGAGACAATTGTTTAGGTGCCCTGGTCCCCAGCCATACAAAGCTTTGTACCAGCACCTTGGCATCTAATTGGAAGCCACTGCAATCCTCTCTGCAGTGGTGTATCATGGTGATGATGGTCTACTCTATGGAGCAGTCAAGCGGTGTGGGGTGGTGGGGACACCATTTTGCCACCCAGCTGTGTCCCTGGCCTCCCTGGCCTCTAGGAGCAGAGAGGGACTAGAAGCAAAGCGCTGTGCAATGCCTCCCCTCCTGGGAGGGAGGACACATTCCACCCCCCAGGTGGGAGGGAGATCTCCTTGTCCCCCTGCCTGCCATGCCTGACAATCTGGCAGGGCTTCTTCCAGAGAAGACCTTATGGAGTTTGCCCCCCATATTGTGGGGATGGCAGTAGGCAGTGATGGACCTGGGCATCATGATGCCCTGTGTGAAACCAAAATTTGGCCCCTCCAGCCCTCGTTCTGTAAAGGAAGCACTTGGCTTTGGGAAGGAGGCATGATGCTCTGGCAGGGTCCTAGAGTCCTCCAACCTTCTTTCTAAAGCTGAGGGAAGCAATAATTAGGCTTTGGGAAGGACAAAAGAGGCCTCTGGGACCCTGTCAGAGCCTCATGCTTCCTTCCCAAAGCCCAGCGCCTTGCTTACCAGGTTTTGAGGTGGTGCCCCCTTGAGTCAGTGCCCAGGGCATGCACACCACTCACACAGCCCTAAATCCGTGGGGTGTTTGGCCTCAGGTGCTGAAACACCTTAGGCTTCCCAGGTCCAGTGTATACTATTGATATCTATTCCTTGTTATCTGAATTTCACCTGCTGTTGGGCAAAGAAATATTCCTAGCATTGGCAATATCTGCGTGTATGAAGAGTGATTGGCGGTGAGATCTGAAAAGGGCACAGTGAATAGTTTACACTAAATGCATCCTAGAGAAATGTCAGGGTGAACTGCCATTGCTCATACCTTATCACTGTGCTCTTAAGGATGAGGGGTTTGTGTGTGTTTCAGGTTATGAGTTGTTTATGAAGCTGCCTATTATATGGCTACATGGATTGCAGAGTCAGGAATACATATGGTTTTGCACCTAAATACAAATACCTCTTGGGAGAAGAGGTAAGGCTTGCTGGCTGGTTTGCTGGTTTCTTTTTCTTTTTAAATCACAGTGAAAATCTGTATGTGAGCAAGTTGAATTGGCTCCAAAAATTATTTTCTAATAATTACAGTTTGGATTGAGATATGCTTTTCATTAATACTGGTTAACATTTGCATTTCCCCTTAAACTCCATATTTGGGGATGTCACGATATGATCTATGCAGTGTGCAATAGAACAACTGGAGAGCTGGTTATACCTAGATGTGTTAAATGATGTTACTGTTAGGAGTGAAGATCAGTCACTGACTTGAGAGGAGGAGGAGGTGTATTTTTATTCCTCCTGGGAACTCAAGGGATGCGACTATAAATGTGGCTGGAATTCAATTGACGAACATCCTTTATAAAATCAAACGACAAAAGTGGAGATTTCACATTCATGTCAGCTACGGAAGCAAGCACAGAGAATTACATATGCCTCCCTGCTTATGCAGTCAATACTTTCACAAATCTTGAGCTTTTACTGTCTGGATCTAGTGACCATCAGTCCGTTGCAGCAACATCTCTGTCAGTAGACTGAAAATAAAGAGGCAAGAACACAAGGTATGGTGTGTAACCACGTCCACTTTATTAGTTACAACATTAAAACTTAGGGACTGTTTAGGGGAAAGGAGATCCTGTGCAGTAAAGATTCCAGTAATCTATCAGGATCCCAAGTCTGTTTTAAATGGACAAGCCTACACGGCAGGGAGGAAAGGTGGCCTGAATTCTACCTCTTTCCTGCCCTTCAGATGAGGAGGAAGCCTTTCTGACGCACACCCCATTGTAGCCTGAGGGTGCTAACTATTTGTGTCATGCTATTCCCTTTCCCACACTCACCTGCCAAAACCAATCAATCTAATTACTGTTGTACCTTGGAAGTCAAACGGAATCCGTTCCGGAATTCCATTCAACTTCCAAAACATTCGGAAACCAAAGCGCAGCTTCTGATTGGCTACAGGAAGTTATCATAGTCTTGTTATGACTTTTAGTAGTGGTGCACGCAGGGTGGTATGCCAAGACCCTTTTAATTCCTGTTGTTGTTGTTGTTTAGTCGTTTAGTCGTGTCCGACTCCCATGGACCAGAGCACGCCAGGCACTCCTGTCTTCCACTGCCTCCCGTAGCTTGGTCAAACTCATGCTGGTAGCTTCGAGAACACTGTCCAGCCACCTCGTCCTCTGTCGTCCCCTTCTCCTTGTGCCCTCCATCTTTCCCAGCATCAGGGTCTTTTCCAGGGAGTCTTCTCTTCTCATGAGGTGGCCAAAGTATTGGAGCCTCAGCTTCACAATCTGTCCTTCCAGTGAGCACTCAGGGCTGAATTCCTTCAGAATGCATCAGTTTAATTTCTAGCGAGTGTTAAAATCTAAGGAATGATTCAAATACTTGGAATAGCCAGGCTAGCTTCTTGGTGAGGTACGGGTTGTTAATATAACAAAGGAAGTGGCTCTGTGCAGATGACAAATGGGTGGAGATCCCCTCCCTCAACTGTCTGGTGATAGAAAGATAAAGGCCAGGGTGGAGAGTTTTAGTGATGTGAGCTAGAATGTAAAAGCAAGGCTGCAGGCTAGGCATCTGGGTGACAAAGTCATGCCTGATTTCTGATGAAATCCAAGGCTGTGGCTATGGGAGAAGCAGAACCTTCATGGGGTGTTAATGTTGTGAACCCCTCCATCATAGGCTCAGGTTATATATATCTGTAAATAAGCCATATAACATAAACTCACCACAGTCTCCTCTGTCCCTCGTTCCGAAAGAAACATGAAGCCTGGGTAAGCACCTGGAACCCCTCAAACCTTGCACCACTCAGAGAATGGAGTAATGTGCAACAGTATAGAGTAGATGAAAAAAAATTCTCCTCCTAGTTAATTGCAGAAGAGAACAAAGAGAAAATCCTACTTGGCCCCAACTATGGTGACCAGCTAATCCTGCACTGCATACTAGACAGTTGCATTGGGGCCCACGTTTGACAAAGGAAGTGAGTGGAAGATCTTAAATATCCCCCACCTGGAGTTGGATTACATAGTAGGAAGACTAAACACATACTTAATGCACCTGCAAAACAAGGGCACCAGAAAAAAGAGAAATAATTTTTCTTTTGCATGAATTTAGCATTTGGTATTTCAAAACAAACAAACATTGAAGTAGTTATCATGGGACAGATCAGAACTTTGTAAAACTTCCTCACACACTCTTTCCCCATTTTTCTGTTCTTTTTATTACTTACTTATTTTGAATTACATAGAGGGGACCATAATCTTCCCTGTGCTTGGGGCCTCTAACGGTCTTAATCCAGCCCTGACCCCACCTGCTCCTGCCTAGCACTGGCATGCACTCTTATGGGGCATGAGAAGTGGCTTCTTGCCAGACTTCCAGCTGCCACCATAAATGCACTCCCTCTTGGATCCCTTTCAAGCTGGACAGAGGAACTGCTTTTGTGCTCCCATAAAATAATTGGTCAGCCTCCTGTTACAGAGTCAGCAGGTGCCAGGGAATTAAAACAACGTGGCAAAAGAAACTACTGATCTCACCTCTGACATTGTGTGCTGAATTTCTGAGTTCTACAGTTGCACCACAAAATTCTTCAAGGATCTATAGTAAGATCAATTCTTTTCTTATGCTTCTGCATCGTGATGTTAGGAAGACCAGAAGCTGCCTTATATATCAGGTCAGTCTATCTAGCTTGGCATTGTCCATCCCGATTAGCAGTGGCGCTCCAGTTTCAAACAAGTCTTTCTAAGCCCTCCTTGAAAATGCTCGTGATTGAACCCAGGCTATGTGTAAAGCATGTTCTCTGTCATTCAGCTTTGCACTTCCTCTCAAGTTGCTAAAGGCTGTAATTACCTGCAGGTCTGGCATCAGCAGTGGGAAGAGCCCAGGGCATCAGAAATGCCCATTGCTGGTCTGACCTGCCTGTGACACCACTTCCTGCCCTGCGTGCTGGGACCCTGGGTGGGTGATGCTTAGTGGTGATTGGGATGGAAGCCCTTCCTTTGAATAAGGCTGCAAGTCAGCTTTATTTCCCCAGATGCACCTATAGATCTATGAAATATGTGGATTACATAAGAAGGGCCTTCTGGATCTGGCCAATGGCCCTTCTAGTCCATCATCTTGTTGGCCAATGGCCCTTCTAGTCCATCATCACTGTGGCCAACCAGATGCCTGTAGGAAACTCAGAGGCAGCACAAAAGCACTCTCCCCTTCAGTGATCTCTAGCAACTACAATTCAGAAGCATTATTGCCTCTGACTGTGGAGGCAGAACATAGCCATCATGTCTTGTAACCACCAATAGCTTTCTTCTCCATGAATTGATTGAATCGTGCTTTGGTGGCTGTCACTGCCTCCTGTGGAAATGAATTCCATGGTTTTTTATGGATCAGATGTGGGGAACCTTTGGCCCTCCAGATGTTGCTGAACTATAACTCCCACCATCCCTGGCCAATATTTGGAGGGCCAAAGTTTCCCTACACCTGGTGTCTATGGCACAGCAGTGTTTCTGAGTTTCTGTTTTCCAGCAGCACTGCAGCACATTACAGAAGTTGGGGCATTTTCAAGAACAGACTTCAACACGGTGCCAGAAATTGCTGATGGGGTTGAGGGAGAAAGAAGTTCTGGTGCCCATATATAAATCCTCACGTACTGTTAAAATAAAAGGTCTTCTTGGATTGCAGCTCAGTACGATTTATTAGGCCGTGCAGAATTTCCTGAAGAAAAGTGGCAAAATGATAGGCAAATAAGAATTTTGGGATACATTTTAGAGCCCAATCGTGACTTTGACAAAGGAATATATGTATGACCCTGTCTGCCTGGCTCACTTAAATCTCCTTAGAGATGTTCAGGCACTGAAAAATTCCAAGAGTATCAAACTAAATGTTAGCACTAGGGGGAAATTACCATAAAACTCTCAAAACCCTTATGCAGTTATGAAAATAAATCTTCGCGTACTTATTCATAATGGCAGTTTCAGCACCATGCCAGCATCCATCTGTGAATGCAGGGCTGGGTGGAAAGTTTTTTTTGTTTTTTTTTAAATCATGCTTTATGCAAACATTGCACCAAAGGGGTGTACATGTTGAATGACAAGAATGAGAAGTGGGAAGGGAAGAGACACCTTTGGGAAGGTGTAGCGATGTCATTTCATCTTTTTATTTATTTTTATTCTGGCACCACTTGATTGTAGTAAAATCTCCAAGCATTTTATGGGAAATATTGAAATGCATCAGTAAAAAAAAAAAAAAAAAAAAAAAAAAAAAAAACCAGCGGAAAACATGTACAGAAAATTAAAATTAACAGCAAAATAAATTGAAACAGGTCCTCATCTAAATGGCCGGAAAGACTTGCCTGGGCAAAAATGTTGTAAGCAGGCACAAAAAGAGTGCAGTGAATGTGCCTGCCTGATGTCAATAGGAAGGGAGTTCCATCTATTTCTTACCACCCCTCTCCTGTTTTCTCAATATTTTTTTGTCCCTTGGCATGTTTCCTGTTGTTTTATTTCCCTTTCCTGTGGACGATGAATGGCAGAGAAAAGAACTCTGCCGTGCCACCAAAGCCACCTGGAAAACTGGTGGATTTAAAACAGCAAAAGTTTGTTTAAAAAGAAAAAAGAAGAAAATATTAAAATAGCCAAAATGAAGAGACAAGAAAAGCAAAACGAACAGGGTAAGAAACTCTGCCTGCACCAGCCCCATACCCTAAGATCAAAAACCACTGTCAAACCATGAGCGGAAGCTGCTTTTTGCTGCTGCTATTGCATTTGCACTGTGCCACCCTTTTCCATCCCAGTAAGCAGTAGCAAGCCACCTGATGAGAAGGTAGAGGGCAAGCTGCTTCTGACCATATGGCATGGCCTGAAGGTACGTGAGGCCACTGCTGTGCTGAAGCTAAGCAGGTCTGGCTCTGGACAGCATTTTGGATGGGTGACCTCCCAGAAATCACATGCCCACTGCTTTGTGTTCCATGGTGGAAGGAAGATGGGCTATGAATGTAATAAAACGAATACACACAAAAGTAAATAGCAAGGCACAAAGATGAAACCAAAGTATCTGCTCCTAAAGCACCATTTGCAAATGGGGTGACACATGGCGGGGGAGGGGGCATTTCTTCCCACCCTTATGGAAAACAGTGGGCTAAACAGAACCTTGCTCAGATTCAGCAGACTCCCCCCCCCATCAGGGGTGGACTTTGGTCTTTCAGATTTCAGTGGCGCTCTATGCAAGGCCAATATTTGGTGCCCCCACCTCTGTCAGGGAATGGTCTGAAGATGAGGACTGGGGAATGCATTCTATGGCAGACCAGCTTCTCTCTGATGGAGAGCTGGAGTGAGAAGAGTTGTCCACAGCATGTTCAGAAGCAGAGAGAGAGACAGAAGCTGAATAGCTTAGGCAGGAGTTGCCCAGTTTCTAGATAATGGCAAGGGAACCAGAAGGGAGGGGGCAGCTAGTCAAGACATCACTAGAATGTTTGTGGGACCCCCTCCCCACAGACTCAGAGGTCCAATGTCAGAGAGCAAAGGAGTCAGAGGGAGGGAGAAACTTCCCACTGGCACCTAAAATGCTGTGGAAGTTGGAGGGAGGATTTAGAGTAGCCAACCACCCTCCTTGCGGAGAGCTGTGTATTTATGCTTGCAACATGATGCAGTAATAAAAGGACTATAAATATATCAACTGCTCGTTAATTCTTATCTGTGAAGTTACTGAAGGGAGAGGAGGACTCTCCATGCCTGACAACCTCTCACCTTTCATTCTGCTCAATTCACAACATCAGAGTTGTGACACCCCATAGCGCCCCCTAGGCTTGGCACCTGGTCACATGGCCCTAAATCTGCCCCCATGTCCAAACACCCCCACCGACCCACTTGGATAGATAAATAACTTAAGACATTTTGAAAGCATGCATAGAATGAAAAGTTTTATTTGGGGTCTTCAAACAAAACATATCTTGGAGGGAGATTAAATGTGTGAACAATACATATCCTTTGGGCTGAGAAATCATGTGTAGAAGAGGGCTGTCCTGACATTATGGTGCAGATATGGAAGAAACCCATGTCTGCAGGTGAACAGCTAGGAAATTATGTTTGTTTATGGAAATGTTTTTCAAAACAAACTCTTTTTAATATCAGTTTGACATTTCAGAATTTGATTAAGATGATGTATATAATACACCTATGGCCAAGATCTCGATTAATGGCACACACAGGGTTTTAGACTCAATTAGGTCCTAAGAGAAATGTGGCAGCATGTTCCTTTAAATAACAGCATGAAACTGTTAGAAGTCACCCCTGATAATACACCAGGAAGACCTGTCTGAAAAGAGAAGCAGTGCATGTGTTTTCATCACATTATCTTCAAGCATACTGATGATCTTTCCAAAGAAGGAGACCAAATCCAGCTCACTGCTTCTTACTCTAAAAACAGACAAGAAGTACAACTGACCAGCAATGCAAACCAGGCTGGAACTATGTCTGTTGTGCAGTGTTCACTGGTATGTGAATTTCTCCATGTAGCATCAGGGCCTCTATCCATAAAGTTCTCTAATAACATACCAGTGTAGCGTAGTGGTTAGAGTGTCGGACTAGGACCTGAGAGACCAGAGTTCAAATCCCCATCAGCCATGACACTGACTAGGTGACCTTGAACCAGTCACTGCCTCTCAG
The DNA here is from genome assembly GCF_951804945.1 of Podarcis cretensis. NCBI lineage: Eukaryota > Metazoa > Chordata > Lepidosauria > Squamata > Lacertidae > Podarcis > Podarcis cretensis. The sequence goes on along the minus strand of NC_137179.1, from coordinate 27,564,226 downwards.
CCTAACCTACCTCACAGGGTTTTCGTGGGGATTAAATGAGGTTGCAGTGAACCATGTATGCCACCTTGAGTTCATTGGAGAAAAAGGTGGGAAATAATTGCAATAAGTAAACAAACAAACAAGCAAGCAAAAATAAAGCAAGGAATTGAGTATCAAATAGCTCTGCATCCTGATGAAAATGAGGGAGAGTCCAGCAGGTCAGTTTCCAGTGTTGTATCGTGGTTTGCCAGTGCCTGGGGCATGCATGCCAGGTTGGAGCAGGGCACAGAGGGTGAATGGAGTCTATCTGACACCACTGGAGCCAAGTGTGCCACCTGCTTGCCAGCACAGGGGGGAGTCTTGCCAGCTGACACAGTCCTTGGTGGGCAAATCCCCTCCTCACCTGTGGAGAGGAGTGCAGGGCCATGCTGTGCTGAGCTCACCCCTTGCCCAGCTCCTCCGTCCACACCCACTCACCTTTTGAGAAGCATGCCAAATGAGGAGCGAGTGAGCACTGGCCAGGCAGCCATTCAGTGAGGGGGCTGCAGATATGACAGTGAGGCCAGGCCCAGAGACCCCCACTGGTAGGCAGGGAAGGATGGGGAGCTGAGAACAGGGTTCCTAGAAACCGGCACCTGGGGGGAGCACCTGGTTCACCCCCCCTCAAAATTGTGCACCTAGGTGTAGGGATGATCGCTGGGTCCGGAGGGAGGACACTCCCCACACGCAGGCAGCCTCAGTCTGCCTGCACACGTGACCTTGGGGTGTGGGGCACACTCCCCCTCACAGACAAGCCACAGCTGTCTGAACACCATGGCCTCTGTCTAACCTTTTGTGATCTCAGTAGTCTGTGGTGTCCTGTCTGTAACCTTTGTCTCTGAGACCTTTTGTCTCCTTCATCATACACAGTGCAAGGGGAAAATGACGCGGTGGAAACAGGTGCCAAAATAACTTTGTACCACCCCACAGCCCAAAATGTATCTGTCTGGGTCTGCATATTTGTGTCAATAAAAGGAGGCTCCACAGAGCTGGCCAGCAGCTTGCATGCAGCTCACCTGTGCGCAGCTCACCTGCATTATCAACTCCTGCCTCATGTCCATCACTTCACCTGGGGCCATAGCCCCCCACGCTATACCCCTGTCAGTTGCTACTGCTTACAGGAAGGGAGGAGTACACTGACATAGCCAATTGGGTAGTTTTGCTAGTGTGGTTGCACCACACCAACCTTCCCCTATCTCGGACCTCTCCCTCCTGCTGAGCAATAATGACCCACCTGCTGGAAAGCTGGCAGAGGCTAGATCTGTCTGGGATGCTGCAATTGCATCCTGTTTAGACCAGATGGCATCCAAGGGCCCTTCCAACTCTTTCATTCTAAGCTTCTCGAATGCCAGTGTAAATGCCCCTTTAAAACAGTATTTGTGGTGGCATGAGGACTGCTGCGTTTAACTAGCTGCCCATGTGCAAAGAGACCCACTGCACAGAACTTCACGCAGCTACCCTCGGCCCAATGACTGCCAGGCAAATTGGCCTGTAATTGGCCCTGCTATAGCCTCCCAATACGTACTGTAGTTGTAAGAGAAAGAATAAAGAAAGAGCAGCATCTTGCATTTAGCTGCTCTTACCCACCCCTGCCGCTTCATGCTTTAATAGATGCCTAATGCCTTTTTTATGTTCAGCAAGACTTCATTAGTTTATAAATTAGCATCCTGAAGTGGATGTTTGCCACCAGTGGCTGACTTTCAATTGCCAGCAATACAGGCGTAGTGATCCTTTAAAAAATATTTCATTTATCTTTGTTTTTCGCTATTTGGGAGGGGGAGATTAAGTGCTTATGAAATAAACACACAATGATTCACTCTGCTGCTTAACGTTTAAATCCACCCAGGATCATTTCATTCTCTGGGGTTCTGTATTCTTCCACCCGTTTCCAACACAAAGACTCCCCCCTACACACATGCCTGCCTCTCTGCTGCTGGAGGGCAAATGCTGTGCCTCTTCATCCATGTCAGTAAGGCATAGTTAGGAAATCAATTGGACTTGAGAGACTGATCTGGTAATAATACTGTATACCTTGTGCACTGTGAAACTCAACGGGGAGCATCTAAAGTCAGAGGGATTACTGTGTGCCGCAGGTACATTGCAAGACGCTCGTCTGCAGGATCAGTGTCTTTGGCCACCTGAACTGGGAAATGAGGCCACAGGAGCACAGTGCCCCAGAGAAAGTTAGATCCATTTTTATTGCTGAGAATAATAAGCAAGGTGGTTCATCATCTGTGACTCTGTACCTGATTCCCCAGCTTGCAGCCTGCAGTTCTGTAAATGCGGCATCTGGCCGTGGATTCAAACACTTTAGGATCTCAATAGTGAACAGAAAAGTTTCTTGACCCCAGAGTTTTGGAAACATGTAGTGAATCCCAAACCCATTCCTGTAATCAACTGATTCCCTAGAAACTCTTTCCCCCATCCTTAGACATTCTGGCCCCACTGGTTACTGTGAACAACCAGCATTCTCATCTGAAAACAGCTTCCATATACCCCTATTGTTTTGTTTTGTTTTTCAATTTTTTATTATTAAAATAATTCAACATTAATACATACATATTACAAATATACAAACAAGCATACATTTCATACAATCTTTAAAAATATTCATACATACCCACACTCAATCCCACAGATACTTTCTTTTCCCACCATCATCCCTCACCCCTCACCCCACCCTTGTGTTAGACTTCCAATCTACTCAATTGCAATTTCTTTCCACTTCTATTACTTTCTTTCACACACTTTCAAACCAACTTTTCTACTTCTTTTTCTGTTACACATTGTTATCCATCTTCTTTAGTATTTCAGTATTTATAACGGAACTTGTTTTTTCTAATAGGCATTCTGATTTTGCAAGTATCCTTTAAACACCTTCCAGTCCTTGTCTATCTTCTCTTTTGAGATCCTTCCAATTTTTCCCATTGTTTTGGATATATTGTAATACTCCAATAATTTGGCAAGCTACTCTGTTTTTGTCGGTATTATACCACTTTTCCAGTTTTTCGCAATCAATAGCCTTGCGGCTACTGTTGCATATAAATATAATGTCTTGTCTTCTTCCTTTAGACTTCCTGATACTATTCTCAATAGAAAACCTTCTGGTGTTTTCCTAAATGAATATCTGAACATTTTTTTTCATTTCATTATATATTGTTTCCCAAAATTGTTTGATATTTAAACAATTCCACCATATATGCATCATAGTACCTTTTTCAGTGTTGCATCGCCAGCAGACGTGCTGGCGATGCATATACCTCTATTGTTAAGGGCTAGCTTTGAGCAGTGACGAGGAAACAGAGTCAGAAGAGGACGGGCAAGGCCAGAGAACTTGGAAGTGGGTTGTGTCACTCCGATTTGAATATACATGATAATGCAACCCTTGGGGAACCCTCAGTAGCAAAGCATTTGATGCTTCGCCTGCATTGCAAAAGGTCAAATTCCCAAAGGAGAGCTGTGTTTCAATTTATCGATTGGATTGGGAAGTGGAAATTTGGTAGCTTCCCATTAAAATGTGAACTGGATGAACATCTCTGCTATATTATGCATAGAAAGGGCGGCATCATATTTCAAGCTGCCTTGAGGCTGCTGAATCTGTAGCTAAGGCAGGGCTGAATCTCATCCAATTCTCTGCTGCTTTCAAATAATGAAGATGCAAGATGTTAACATGATATAAATCAAAACAGTTGTCATAAATATGAGAGGGCATATCGGGGGACGGGGGGGGGTGAGAGATCTTCGAGGCTTATTTGTGTAAGTTGAAATGCATCTGTCAAAGCTTTCCTCTGGGACAACTCATGATGAATCAAAGCCTGGAGTGAGTGCAGAAGTTCACACAGCAGAACTGGATTTCCACAAGACAGAGATGGGGGAAGAAGGAGCAAGCGAAAGACGGTTCTTTGGTATGGGGTTTAGGAATGCGTGGTGGCCCTGAACAACCTTCCGAGAGAGACAGGTGGTGGACTCCCCATAGTATGATCAGCCACTCATCAGAGATTGGATTTCCGGATATCTGTAAAGGTGTAGCATATGTTTGCCAGAGACCAGGCTGAGGAGTGCTGCTCTGATGAGGAATGGTGGGAGCGTCCTCCTTCCCCTGCTCCTGACCAGGATCCTGAAGCTGCCCAGGAGCAGTGGAGTAGTATAGATTTGGAACAGTGGTTTGCAGACGGGCATAGTTCTGAAGACAAAAGTTGGGATGAACTGGGGGGTGAACAGCAAAGTGAAGAAGTACTGGGGAGAAAGAGAGCTAACAGACTCTCTCTCACTGGAAAGTGTCTAGCCTGTCAGTCCAAGGTCACGTAGAGCAGATAAGGTGGCTACACAAAAAGCACAGTGGTTTTGAGATCTGGTTGCAAGGGGAAGAAGTGACTGGGTGGAAACCTTAATTGGGAACACCGTCGTTCCAAGAATGGCTGCTTTGTTCTTTTGCTGTGATCATTAAAGACTCTTTAGATGGTAAGCAACTCTTTTCACTTTGTCCTGCTCATCTACAGCTGGGGGGGGGGGGAGAGCTGAGTACCGAAAGCCTGACACTGGGTGACTTTAAAAAAACATTTTTAAAATAGTTTGAGGAAAGGTTCAAGGAACTGAGTGAATTTAGCCAGGAGAAGAGACAATTAAGAGGGGATAGGATAGGATGGGATAGGATAGGATAGGATAGGATAGGATAGGATAGGATAGTCAGCTTCAAATGGCTGAGGGACTGTCCCATATGACTTACCCATTTATTGAAAGAACACCGAAAGCAAGCCATGAAGCCACATGGAATAGCCCCACCATAAACCAGACCCCTGCCTCTGCCACAGCTGCTCACGGGGGGGGGGGGAGAGAATTCTTCCACACTAAGGCTGGAGAAATCTGACAGCTTTAATTCTCTCAGTTTCTTGTTTTTCCAATCTTAAAATCAGTTCTCCATCTAGACTCCTTCCAATCACTCCAGGTTGCACCATGAAACTAAACTGACAAGCATTAGAATTCTTAACTGACTGGTAACCTAACTGTATCACTGAGAGCTGGGGGGGGGAGAGAGAATATGACCCCCCTTGTTATTATGCTTTATATAGTTTCCATGTTTAGCTTCGTAAAAATATATAAAATCTAATTTTGAAAAAATCAGTTCTCCACGTTTCTGCAGCAATTTGTGATTTTTAAAATAAAAAAAACCAAATGAAAATACTTCAGCCTTTTAGTCTGAATTTCTCTTAATAAACACATTTTATATGTACACATTTATTTGTACACGTTTTATAGTGTACAGATTTTTCCAAGCAGTTCTCTGTAATATGATGTAGATTTGTAAGTTTCCCCCCACTAAATATGTTCACTGTTTTCATCTACTGCAGTCTTATTGCTATTTTTTAAATTGTTGAATGCATATTGATTGATTTTATTTTATTTTACATTGCAAGCCACCTTGGTATATTTTATGAAAATGAGAATCATAAATATTCAAATAAATAAATGATCTATGCATTTTATGCACATCCCACCCCCACCTCCCCTTACATTCATTTTTTGCCAGGAGGCACATCTAAGGCCTTCACTATCTGTTTCTAGGCACTATGTAAAGGCATTTTTATTCACCCAGGGCCTTTGGAGAGTAATTCTCTGCATATTTTTAGTGGGAATTGAGGCAGAGTTGAATTTGCTCTTCTATGCATACCACTGTATTTTAGGTTGCCTTTATTCTTGCCTTTATATCTGTTTTTCTTTCTCTAAGTCTCTTTGTGTTCATTTTTTTTGGGGGGAGCAACTATTAATATAAATAATGTTAATAATGTTTGTTTGGAGAACTGTGCTGCAAAATTTGGGGAAGTGAAATTTTCTTTAAGAGAGCTGTGTTTCAATTCACATGTGGGTCAGAGAAATGTGATTTAGGTAGTTTCTTAAGTAAAACACAAGCAAAATTGAATTTCTCCTCCCGCCCTGTTCCTCATGATGAGCAGGCTGGGGAAGTGTGTTACACACATAGCTATGTTTGCACATGTGGAGGGACTCTGGCCAGTTGTTCTAGCCCGAGCAGGTAAGGACGAAAGTTCTCTACCAAAGCTGCTGTCTTTGACCAAACTTTTGAAGGTGACTGAGAGACTCTTAGAAGGGTTGACTTTTGATGGCGTTTCCAAATTTACTTCAGGAGATGCCTCACAGGATTGTGTTTGTGTCACTTTGTACACTCCATATCCTTAGGGGGTGTTCCAGGCAGAGAGGAGGAGATGAAGTGACTTCTGCTTTGTAAAACACAGCAGCCCTCCCTTCCGGCCAAATCTTATTGCTGTTCTGAAAAGAAAAAGGAATAAATGTTTTCTTCTGGGTTTTGTTCTTTAAGCACGAGCATGCAAATCTAGCACAACTGTGACCATCTGCCAGACATGAGGAGTCTCACACTGTACTCACTGGGGGAACAGCTCATGTTCTCCATACTTTCTCTTCAGTTATTCTGGTTGCTGAGCAGCAAAGGGGGTAGCAATGGACCTCCTCTTCCTCTCTTGATAGTGTTGTGTGGGATATACCTGTTAATGATAAATTAACATGTGCTATTAAGGTAAGATGGGGACTATGCAGGAGAAATGATTTTGGAGAGATATTTGTAGAATTTGTACTGTTAAAACGGAAAGGGGTGAAACCATCGCAAGAGGTGTTGAAATTTTGGGAGGTTACAATGGAATGGTCTCGGGGGTGGGGTGCACATTTTTATTCTTATTTATTTATGATTATTACATTGTCAAAATAAAAAAAGAAAATTATAAAAATAGAAAAGATAATGATGGGGGAAAGAGACAGAGCTGTGTGCGATCAGCATGGTAGCACTGAGCTGCATGATGAATTTTAGTAAGTTGGGGGGGCGTTATCCAAACATTCTCATTTAATAATGAACTTAACTCACACAAGACCGTTTTACTGGTTCAACTAGTAAAACATTACCTGGCTGGCAGCCTGTCTGTCTATTCTGGAGCAAGCTATCAATACAAATACCCCCCCCCCCATAGTGCCTATTCTAGTAATGTTACTTAATATCATAGTATATTGTGCATATAACACATTAAGTTATGATAAAACGATGGAGTAACTCTTATGGCCGAACTCTTAAAATGACCGGCTTTAACAACAATTTGCCTTAGGAGTTGCCATTTCATTGTTGTTTTTCAAAGTTCTGTCCCGTCAAATGAGTTTTGAAGTGTTTCTTCATTGTGGTTTGCAGGCAAACAATGATTGTTCAGCGCTGCTGTTAAGATTATTTACTGACAAAGGAATCTTCAAAACCAAGTAGATGAAAGTTTAAAAAGAGAAAACTAAAGGAGAAAGTAGAATAACTGTCAGTGATACAAACTCAAATTAATCAAAAGCTGCGCAGAATGGTTTCCTGCTCAGTTTTTAAGTGGAAAGTACTGCTTCCGGTTGGATGGGGAGAGGGAGTTTTTTTTGTTTTTGGTTTTTTTAAGCCTATAAGAGAATGCTCACTTTTTTCTGCTCCTCTTTAGTGCTTTTGTTTCTATGTCCTTTTTCTTGGTTAGGATTTCCTTTTCCTTCCTAAAGTGATCCCAACCAGTCAAGGATCGCATAGTGAATGGGATGTTAGGACTGTTAAATATGTGCATAAAGGTAAAGGTACCCCTGCCCATACGGGCCAGTCTTGACAGACTCTGGGGTTGTATGCCCATCTCACTCAAGAGGCCAGGGGCCAGCGCTGTCCGGAGACACTTCCGGGTCACGTGGCCAGCGTGACATCGCTGCTCTGGCGAGCCAGAGCCGCACACGGAAACGCCGTTTACCTTCCCGCTGGTAAGCGGTCCCTATTTATCTACTTGCACCCGGAGGTGCTTTCGAACTGCTAGGTTGGCAGGCGCTGGGACCGAGCAGCGGGAGCGCACCCCGCCGCAGGGATTCGAACCGCCGACCTTTCGATCGGCAAGTCCTAGGTGCTGAGGCTTTAACCCACAGCGCCACCTGCGTCCCTAAAAATATGTGCATAAGCCTCAGATAAAGCACAAATCCAAGCCAAGACAGCTCACATCAGAGCCCACATTCCGAATTGAAAGTGACTTGGCTTGTTCTGGCTGTCTTAATTCTTGGAGATTAAGTTTCACTTTCATGAAATCATCTCTTCAATCTTTATAATTAAGCCTCATTTAAATATTATGGTCACCTTCATGAACTAATTAAAATGAATTATGGCTGGGTAGGCATTTTAATCCTCAACCTTTATTTGGGAACTTTCAAAATAACCTTTTTTGAGGGGTGGGAGTGAGTGGAATGTCCTTTCGAGAAACATAAAATCTACAGTGGAACTCTTAGCTTTTCTTCACAAAGGAGTCCCATTTCTGTCATTAAAGGTATCTGAAGAAGTGTGCATGCACACGAAAGCTCATACCTAGAACTAACTTAGTTGGTCTTTAAGGTGCTACTGGAAGGAATTTTTTTTCTTTTATTTTGTTTTGACTAAAGTTTCCATGTAATAATTGACTATAAAACTGCAGCTTATGTATTTATCTCCACCCTCTGCCAAAATTACTGTCGTGTTGTGCTATGATTCTTTTGGGAAGTTTTACTTTTTACTTTACTTTTCTTACCAAACATGAGAAGAGCCCTGCTGGATTAGGCTGCAGTTACATCAAATCTAATACCCTGTTTTCAAAGTTGTTTATAGGAAGATGGCAAACAGGACCCGAGTGCAATAGTGTCACCCCTTCAGGGAATCAGCTTCCTCACCCACCCCGCCCCCCTTTGGCAGTAGATAAGCAAAACAAAGAGAAAGGAGTCTTCTTACCAGTTACAGTCATACCTTGGGTTTAAGACGCTCTAGGTTGCATTTTTGGGGGGTTACGGATTGCCGAGACCCGTAAGTACCGGAATGGGTTAATTCCGGGTTTTGGCAGAGCTAAACCATGCTTTGCGCATGCACAGAAGTGCCGAATCACAACCCGCATGTGCGCAGACGCGCCGCTGCGGGTTGCGAACGTGCATCCCGCACAGATCACGTTTGCAACCCAAGCGTCCACTGTATAACCTTTAATGATCACAGCGAGACAACAAAGAATCCATTCTTAGGAATGAAGGTGCTCCCAGTTAAGAGCTCCATCCACTTCCTCCCTAGTCAACCATGTCACTACCGCGTCTTGTGACCTGATCACGCAACCACTGTGCTTTCTGTGCCTTATCTGCTCTTCTTGACCTTGGGCTGAGTAGATGAACGCTTTCCAGCAACAGTGAGTCCATTAACTTTCTCTCTCCCAGTGCTTCTCCCCCTAGCTGTTCCCCCTCCAGTACTTCCCAGCTTCTGCCTTCTGAACTATGTCCCTCTGTAAACCACTGTTCCAAATCTATACTGTCCTCCTGTTCCTGGGAAGATTCAGGTTCCTGATCAGGAGCAGGGGGAAGGGGAGGGGGAGGCTCCCACCATTCCTCCTCAGTGTAGCCCTCCTCAGTACTGTCCCTGACACCTCATGATTGCCATCAACTGGTATTCAGAGGCAAGCTGCCTTTGACAGTGGAGGTAGAACATAACCATAATAGTTAGCTATCAGTAATCAAACCACAGGGATATTGCAGTTATTAATATTGTTTAGCTTGAAGCAACAGGATGCATAAAAATGGACTCCTTTTGGAATCCCCCCCAGACCAATAACAATAACAATAATTTATTATTTATACCTCACCCATCTGATTAAAAATACATTAAAACATCAGTCATTAAAAACTTCCCTAAACATAAGTATTTGATTCAAAGCTTTACTAACCAGAACTTCTTCAAAACAGGTACAAGCAATCAATGATGCACCCAGATAATTTCAAAAGGCCCAACATCTTCTTAGAAATATTTTTCCAAACAAACCTAGAATGAAAGGTCTCTCTTTCTTTGCAGCCTCCATCAGCCTGCATTCCAGCCTAAAGCTATGCACCTCCTTGAGAGCCATTATCACATTCTTTATTGTCTCTGTGGCATCCAGATAATGACAAATCGGCAACTCCCTTCAAGATTGAGATTAACAATGGAATACCCCATGTGTGCTAAAGTTAAACACTCACATGAGACTAGTAGAGAACTACAGTTAATTATCAACTCTGCTAGACCACAGAGAGAGCCATTTCTTGCTAATGTCTAGAAGGCTGTTTGGTCAGAATCAAGTATACACTTCCAGAGTTAAGGTTAAATACATTGTTTCTGGTAAACGAGCCACCATAGCTACTAGGGGGCCGTGAAAATTTGTGTCCTGGGCTTTTTAGATTTGTCTGTCCATTTACTATCTGAAACCAAAGGGATGCATTGTTTGCCAGATGATAATTTTTTTTAGCTCTCCTACCCCACTATTAGGGAGGGCAAAGATGGTAAGTCTCTTCTCCAGTTTCCTGGAAGTACCAGGTGCTGCTGCTGCAGGTCTTATTGCAGGATGGGGTGGAATTTGATTCAGTTTACATTTAAAAGTAAAGCTGCTTAATTTGAACTTTCTGAAACAATATGAAAACCAAAATACAACAATTTTTCAAAATTCACATTTCTCAAAATTAAATTATTAAAGTTATTATTGCAGAAATGTGGAGAACTCAGTTTAAGAATGGGAGAATGAGAAAACTGAATTTGACAGATCTATCCCTATTTGCAATGTTACTGCTTATAGAAAGTTGTCTTGCTGTTCTGCGCACTTACATTTCTTATTGTTGTTATTGTTCATTGAACTTAAGATTCAGAGCAGGAAAGTTTATCAGGGTTTTGATGCTACATCAAAGCACACTAAAGGCGAAATGTCAAGTATAATACACAAAGATATATATACTAGGCTAAAATATGCAGATATTGGTGGGGAAAATGTACAAAATGCATTATATTAGGGTCAATTGCTTTGCAAAAATATGTAATTAGACAAAATTGCATACATCAGGAGAAGTTCACTGATGAATTTGCATGACTACTTTTAAAATTAATGAGGAAATGTATTGTACTTAAGACCAGAAAAACTTAAGACCAGAAAAAAGAGAAACAGAAATGGGCACATCCCTAAGCAGCACTGCCTTTGAGCATGCACAGAGTGTATCCTGTTGACTGCTAAGCATTCTGCACATGTTCTGTTTTCTTCCATCCACAGCTAAGCCAGCAACTCAGAGGCTGTATGAGCCAACAGACAGACGTCCCTTATTTGGAGACTTGCACATCTTACAAAAGGAGAGTTGTTGTGGCTGTGACTCTCAATGGCAGAAATAGGTGAAAAACATTATGCAATTTCGCTGGAAACCAATATCTGTACGTGATTTACCTGCTATTGAATCAAACAGAGGTGGTAAGGTTTGTCCAGGCGTCTCAGATAACAACTGAGAGATTCACAAATCCCATTGTCAGTTTGACTGCTATAATAAGGGAGGGGGGAGAGAATAACAGAGGGTAGCTTTGCCCCTCGAGACCCAGTTAGAGGTCTCTGTGGAGGCACAAATGCAATTTCCCATGTTTGGAGAGGCAAACCCTCCACGGTGGCTGGAGGGGAAATCCATCTATGTTGTCAATGCTGCTAATGTTCTCCTCCGGGAAAAATCTGGGGGCTCTTGGGGAGTTGGGGGAGAGGTGCTTGCAGCCGCTCTTAGGCTGTCACCCTAGCCTTGTTTCATTTTCTGGCTTTCTTAACTTGAAATTCGCCTCTAAATTACATTAAGAACAACATGAACCATTGCTTCCCTCATTTTGCCTCCCAGCTAAAAGCTTTCTTCTCTCTGTACTGAGCCTGTTAAATGCGATAGAGTGAAAGCTTCATAAATCATAAACAAGACGAGGGCCGAAAAGAAAAGCCACCGTGAGTGGGGAAAGAGAGGGGCCCAGCAATCAGACTGAGGGTCAGCAGTCAGTGCAGGGTGCTTATTTTTAAACCAAATGAGTAGGAGGCAAAGGGGACAACTTGGTTTTCTGCTTAAGCAGGGCAAGGGAGGAGGGGATCACTGAATTAACAAGGCTGAGAGAAAATCACTCTGAAGAAGCAAGGGTGGATGTGCTGTGCTACCCTTGCCACTCTGGGAAAGGACTGCTGCTCAGTGGTAGAGAATCTGTTTTGCATGCACAAAGTCCCACTCCCAGGTTGAATTCCCAGCATCTCCAGATAGAAGCGGGGGAAATCCCTGCCTGAAACCCTGTAGAGCCATGGCCAGTCAGTGTAGACCAGTGTTTCTCAAACTTGGGTCTCCAGCTGTTGTTGGACTACAACTCCCATCATCCCTAGCTGGCAGGTCCAGTGGCCAGGGATGATGGGAGTTCAACAACAGCTGGAGACCCAAGAAATACTGGTGTAAACAATACTGAGCTAGGTAGGTCTGATTCAGTACAAGGCAGGTGGGAAAGGGGGAATGTCCACATACTCCCCCCTACATATCATTACAATCTTGGCAGTTTTCAGGGTAGCTGAAGTCCTCCTTTTTGAATGTTTGGTAATTTGCTTTAGGAAGGCATCATCCAAGTCTTCAGTCTGGTTTGGAGGTCTCTAGCATAAACCCACAATAAAGTGGCAGATACTCTCAATCTGCCTTCCATGCACCAAGCCATGGATCCTTTCACAAGTATAAAAATTCTTTTCATATAATGCTACTCCTTCTCCCTTCCTGTCTGGTCTATTCCTTTTGAATAGGTTATACCCCTCTGTTTCTATTTTCCAGTTATGAGTCTCATCCCTCCAGGTTTTGATAATGCCTGTTAGGTCTTATTTGCCATCCTGCATTAAGAGCTCAAATTTGTCTTGTTTATTTCCCATACTCAGTGTATTAATATAGAGACAACCAAAGCCATGAACAATTCCCTCCACCTGCTTCCTTCTTCTAGTTTTCTGCGCTTTAGCAGGTTTCTGTAGCATCACCTCCATTTCCTGTACATCAGTGAAGCTATTATCCCTATAACCAGATGTTCCCCTATCATAGATAATATTGTCCTCCCCCGTCATTTAATTAAAAACTCTCCTGATAAGTTTATGAGACTCTTAGCAAACACATTCTTGCCAACTGCTGTGAGGTGCAACCCATCTCTCACCAGAAGTCCTTCCTTAATGAAGCAGAGACCAAGTTCCAATAGCCAAACCTTTTCTCACAATATCACCTGCTCAGCCAATGGTTTACTTCCAGTGTTTTCCTCTCTCTCTTTGGGGCACAACCTTCAATAGGAAGATGTGATGGAAAAAAACACCTGTGCCCCAAGCCTTTCAACTTCCAACCCAGAGTCTCATAGTCCTTTGATATAGGCTGTGTTTGGCAGTATTGTTTGTACCCACATGGATCAGAAGGAAGGGGTTGTGGTCAGTGGGCTTTATAAGACTTGGCAACTTCTCTCTCACATCCTGAATCTTTGCACCTGGAAAACAGCACAGGGCATCCTGTTACCTCTGCACACTGGTGCCTCTGTCTCCTTCAGTAGGGAGTCACCTACCACCCCCACACATCTCTTCCTCCTCCTCTGAGGAGTGGCAGGAGCTGTTCTGTGTCCAAGATGAGGGCATGGAATCATTTTTCCATCTCCAATGACACTGCGTGGCTCCTGACAGTCCTGCTTCTGTGTGTCCTGTTCCTCCAGGGGTTAATCTCCTGCAATGGGCAGTCTTCCACCTCCCTAGCATCCTTCCCTGCCCCATGCTGCTGTTCCAGGCAGGCCTCAAGTTGCTGTACTTTCTCTTCTGGCAAGGCAACCACCTTGCAGTTTCTGCAGGTGTAGTTTTGCACATTATCAGGCAGGAAGACAAACATGGAACAGGGGTTGCGGGTCACTGCAGCAGCTCCCTCACCATCCATGTCTCTTGGCCCTACGTACACTCCGAGACAGCACTCCTGGCTTCCCCATCCAAATGCCCTCACAAACGCTCCTGGTTTACAAGTCTTGGTCAACTTGCTTCCTCTCAACCATAACCCCTCCCTCTCAGATCATATGCTCTAATAGAGCACAGGGTCACACCCAGAAAGAGAGAGAGACAAACTCACAATTAAACCTCCAAACAGCTCAGACAAGCAACCTGCCTTAATCCAAGAGCCACAAGCTCACTCTATTGCATCAGTCCCTTGCAGACTCCCCTGTTTATAAGTCCTGGTCATGCGCTCCTCATCAGAAGCTCCCAGAGATGCCAACCAGCTAAGCAGAATGGCTTCTGGCTGCTAACTCCTCCCCCAACTCACTCCCTTGTTCAGCCTTGCTTCCTCTGAGCTTCAGAGCATTCCCAAAGTCTCTTACCTCTCTGCCCAGAAGGCTTTTTAGGTGAGTTTACCCATGTCATCTGCATCCTTTTGATTCTAGAGGACCCAGCTGTCAAAACTGGATAAGAAACATAAACTTCATTAAAAACTGGAGTGTGCATTCGAATGAGCGTTCCTTGGGATTTGATTTTTTTTAAAAGCAGCATAATTCACATGCAGCTTTAATCTCTATTTCTGCAAATATTTCAGCTGCTTCCTAACGAAGAATGAGCTGAATGCCTCCTATGCCCTCAGATGAACAAGGTCATACATTTGGAGTATCCCCTCCTTTATTATTTCAAAACCCATCCAATTTCATTTAATATTAACAGAAGCATCTGCTTCCATCCTCAGTCTTCGTGAAGAAATCCCTCCAGTACTGCTGATTATTTGCCCCGGCTCCAATCTCCGAAGGCATTTGCCTTGTCTCTTCCGCTCTGCCACAAAGGCAGCCAAAGGTGCTGGAAGGAAACAGGAGCAGATGAAAAAAGGAATGGTCCGCATTCATTGATTGACTCTGGGTTTGCCAACAGTGAAGAGTTACCCAACTGTGAATAATGACCACAGCAGAGGAGACAAGATAAGCACAATAAATAAGATTGAAGCAGACACACAGCATATAAAAACGTCATCTGCACAATGCTGCCTGCTAAATTCATTCATTAAACAGTGATGAAAATGCTGTTTAAATAGGGAGAAAACCAATGCAGAGTTTAATAACCTGCACGCACAAAGACAGCCCACCCCTTCTCCCACAGGCCTCTGTGGGCTTTCACACAAACACCCACGATGATCATGCCATGTGAATTTTGGCCAAGGGTTAGTCACTGACAGGTATATTATGCCCTTCAACATTTAACAGGTAAAAATAGGCAAACACAGCAGCGAGCGTAGGAACGGAGCGGTGTGTGGAGGCAGTGCATGTGTGGAAGGATGGGACAGGTGAATCTGACAACAGGCTCGATTATCTGGAGCTGTTTGAGTCAGGTTCAGAACAGGAAGGTGAGGCCTCATATTGGACCAAGACAGAGAAGATGCAGATTTCCAGCCATGCTTCTGTTACATGCTTAAAATTGTGTTAGGCTCCCTGCTGCATAAAAAGCTACTGTTAGTATACTGTCTAAAGCAGAGATGGGGAACTTCAAGTGCAGGGGCCAAATGTGACACACCCACCCCACCCAGCCTTTATACCTTTCCTAGTAGACAGCATCTTAAAAAGTAGAGACATCACCTTGCCAACAAAGGTCCGTATAGTAAAAGCTATGGTTTTCTCAGTAGTGATGTATGGAAGTGAAAGCTGGACTATAAAGAAGGCTGATCGCCGAAGAATTGAGGCTTTTGAATTATGATGCTGGAGGAGACTCTTGAGAGTCCCATGGACTGCAAGAAGATCAAACCTATCCATTCTGAAGGAAATCAGCCCTGAGTGCTCACTGGAAGGACAGATCCTGAAGCTGAGGCTCCAATACTTTGGCCACCTCACGAGAAGAGAAGACTCCCTGGAAAAGACCCTGATGTTGGGAAAGATGGAGGGCACAAGGAGAAGGGGACGCCAGAGGATGAGATGGTTGGACAGTGTTCTCGAAGCTACCAGCATGAGTTTGACCAAACTGTGGGAGGCAGTGGAAGACAGGAGTGCCTGGTGTGCTCTGGTCCATGGGGTCACGAAGAGTTGGACACGACTAAAGGACTAAACAACAACAACAACAACACTGTACTCTTCCCAGGCCACACTCCTTCTTCAGCAGCCCTGATCTGCACCCTCCTTGAGTTTTTTTTGCCTGGCTGGAAGGTGTCCTTGATCTCTGATCATGCCTCTTGCTTGCCTGGATGGAGGATGTGTTAATCTGGGGGTTTGCTCCTAGTATTGTATGTCTAGTATTTTATTATTTAACCTAATTTATATAGCACTTCATTGGAGTATAACCTCTGAGCAGTTTACCAGAACTGTTGAAATTATCCATAAGAACAGTTAACAACAATTCAAAATAATTAAAATCAACAGGAAAATAAGATTGAAACATAAGAACATCTATATGTGTGGGTAGTCTTGCTTCAACAAAAATGCTTTAAGGAGGAGCTGGAAAGCGTAGAGAGATGTCAAAAGGCAGGGACGTCTTACAGCTGCAGAACTGCAGAAGGATTCATGTCCAGATATTACTTCTTGCAAGTGAATGATTGGCACTGTTACTGATTCTGCACATTATCCAAACTCTGGAACTCTTTATGATCTTATTACCCCTTTCTCAACATCTCACAATATGGCTACCATCCTTCAGTTAACAGTAGTTTTACCAGGATATTGCATCTTGATCACTGTCTGCTGACTGTGGCTCCAATCCATCGCACAGTTTTCAGTTCTGAAACCCACATAAATCAATAGGGCTTACAGGCATATACTTTCGTGCTGAATTCTGACTTATGTATATTCAGTCTCTTTTTACAAGCTTCTGGCTATTATTGATCTTTAATATTTACTTTTTGAGGGTGTTACTGACAACATATCCCCAAAGCAAGGGTTCAGCGTCAATACCCTTTGCTGCTGAACTTAAATAATAACCCTGTTTGGCCAAAGTAATGGATATTAATGCCTATTATTATCTGAATAGGGTGGCCTTTTGAGATCTTAATTATATGATAGCTAAAAACAAACAAATGGGGAAATGCTGATGTATAAATGCATGGTGAAATTATATGGAAAATATTCACCAGTTCCCCCTTTGTAAAGAAAACATAAAGAATGATACAGCGCTCATTTTCATGGTGTGCTGCTTCAAGGCAATGGGACTCATCAGCACAATAAGAAGATCATGTCTACTCTGGCAATGCTATTACAGAACTTAATCATGTCAGCCAGGACATCAATAGTCCATTCATCTGCTCATCTTCCGATGTAATATATTCCATCAAATGCCAGCAATGCCCTTTTGTATTCTTCATAGGACAAAGAGGCCAAGATAATAAATGGACACAAATCTGACACCAGAAATTGCAATATTCGAAAAACTTGGGGGGGGGGGTATTGCAACCTCCCAGGACATTTTATTTAATTATCTTGAAATGTCCATCCTTGAACAAAGAAACTTCAAAGGCAGACTGCATCTTGAAACTGTTGTATTACAATTAATCAAGAGGTCAAGTTAAGAAGATAAGATCAGCCTGCTGGATCAAGCCAATGGCCCACCTAGTCCAGCGTCCTGTTCTCATAGTGGCCAACCAGATGCCTATGGGAAATCTTCAAGCAAGACCCAAGCACAAGAGCACTCTCACCTCCAGTAGCTGGTATTCAGATGCATTGCTACCACTGACAGTGGAGGTAGACCGTAGCCATTATGGGTGGCAGCCACTGATGTTGATCTATCATCTGTGGCTCAAATGGGAATAAAGGCTGTGTGTGGTTTTCACAAACAACTGTTTTATGAATGAATACAAAACTATAATTCATTCAAAACTGGGATAAGTTCAAGAGATATTTACAAAAATGTAACAGTGATATAACACCTATGGCAGCATTTGAATGACCCTCATGTGAAGTAAATATTAAGAAATAAGGAAAAATGGTACGACATGTTATAAGAAAGTATTAGAAAATATATTAAGAGGAAGGTAATAATTATAAGTACATTCAATATTACAAACATTAATTACATTGGGAAATGACGGGAAGTCTACTTTATTTTATTTTACTTTATTTTGCTCTGTCTTATTTCATTTTATCTTAGTTTAGTTAGAAAATATGTGGAAAGAGTAATTTAATATTTAACTGTAAATTTATGTAAAGTTATTTTTTTCTTTGTATGTGTGGATTTAAGATATTGTATGATATCTATGAACTTCAATAAAGGATTAAAAAACAAAAACAAAAACCAACTGTTTTATGAATGGCCTCAGTAAATGATCACCATCTGAACTTCGGCTTTTCATTCCATTCTGACCTCAATTCATGCATAAATAGCTGTAACTCAGAGGATAACATTTAATGCACCTGAGAATTAAGCCCATGAAAGTTTATGCCATAATAAATTTGGCATGAGCATAATAAAAATAAGTACATTTTTTAAGGTGACACAAGCAACACTTTTGCTTGCTTTTACCTTTTATCATAAGAAGGGGACACCACATGGCTGATAACGTCTCTTGTGCACTCAGCTGTATAAGGGGGTATTGACGGAGTCTCTTTTCCCATCAATCCATTCTTCACCCCACTTAACAGATGCACTGGATTCAGATCTGCCTTTTTAAAAACAGTTCCCCTGCTCCATCTCTGCTCCATCAGTTGTCAGGTGGGCACAGCAACACATAACCCACGAAGGTTGATTAACTGAAAGCAAATCTTAAAAGAACTCCCAGGCAGGTGGGAAACAAACGAATGGGAAGTTGTTGTTTTGTTGTTGTTGTTTAGTCGTGTCCAACTCTTCGTGACCCCATGGACCAGAGCACACCAGGCACTCCTGTCTTCCACTGCCTCCCACAGTTTGGTCAGACTCATGCTGGTACCTTCGAGAACACTGTCCAACCATCTCGTCCTCTGGCGTCCCCTTCTCCTTGTGCCCTCAATCTTTCCCAACATCAAGGTCTTTTCCAGGGAGTCTTCTCTTCTCACGAGGTGGCCAAAGTATTGGAGCCTCAGCTTCAGGATCTGTCCTTCCAGTGAGCACTCAGGGCTAATTTCCTTAAGAATGGATGCGTTTGATCTTCTTGCAGTCCATGGGACTCTCAAGAGTCTCCTCCAGCATCATAATTCAAAAGCATCAATTCTTCGGCGATCAGCCTTCTTTATGGTCCAGCTCTCACTTCCATACATCACTACTGGGAAAACCATGGCTTTCACTATATGGACCTTTGTTGGCAAGGTGATGTCTCTTGGCAAGGTGAATGGGAAGTACTCCCCACAAACAGTTTTGTGCAGCAATTTTCTGACTTTTCCTTCATTTTTTAAAATCTGTGTTTTACAATTTCTTTGGGATTTTTGTAGAAGCAGGGACTCTTTATACATTTTGTAACTCCAGAAAATCAAACAGAAAGACAAAGAAATACTCACCTTAAGGAACACACAGTGAGAACTTTACAGTGAGACCATGATGGGTTTTGATGTTTCCCTTCCAGGTCACCCAGTGATACTCTTATTTAACCATCTATTCTCCAGGTTGAACATGCCATACATATTTTAACCATTCCTGAGAGTTTCCTTCCAGACCCCTCCCTGGAAGAAGGAGGGCCTGCCTGAGACTGAAAATGCAGGTGTTGGCAGGGGAGTTTTGACTCAACGTTCCTGGGCTTGAAGGGAAGGGGAATGGCACAGGCAGAGCAGAACTTTTTCTGCTGGAACTGACTATCACTTTCATGGGACTGAGATGTGGAGCGCTGGAGCCAGAATCCTGGAGGAGGAGGTAAAGGTATGTTGCCACAGGAGTTGACAGGAGCTGCAAGAAGGAAGAGAAATGTTAGATGGGGGGAGAGAGAGAAGTTGGGAGGAGAGGATCAGGCTTGGGGACCCTGAAGTCAAGGGCTCTGGAGAAAGTCTCTCTCAAAGGGAAAAGCCTGCAGGACTATTATTCCCTGCAGAAGCTGGCTGGTGAAGGTGGAGAGGCTGCCTTCAGTAGCCAGAGGGAGAGACTGGCAGGTGGTTAAGCTGGGAAGAGCTGGTTTGGAAGAATGTTTGGCTCTCCCGAAGGCAAGGAGCAGCTGCTGTGTTTGCTGCTGTTGCAAAAAGCCTTACGCAGCACAACAGGAGGCAAAGCGGCAAGAGCGAAAGCAGGGTGGGATATGGATGTGCAAGGAAGAAGGACGCAACTGATTGTAAGGGTTTCATAGAAGGTTGGCTGTGACATCTGGAACTTGGGGGTCAGCAAACAGTCAAGAAAGCTATACTCCAGCACAGTACATTTCAGCACAAATCACTTGTAATTCAATCAGGATATCAGTTTAATCAGGACATCTCTTTTAGCAAATTAAATGTAAGTCTGGCACCATTCAGTGGCAATAAAGGCCACTTAGCAGGACTGGTAATAACCCAAAATTGGGATGGCTTCAAGTCATGTACCATTGTTTAAGCCTCTGCATGTGTGTTGCAAATTGCGGTTGCCTCATCTGGCTGCATAAAGACAGACGGCAATTGGAGGACTGAAATCCACCACTGATGCCTGCTCCTAGCAGTTACTGTACTTCACTCACGTCATGCCAACTATAAAAATTGAATACCTAACAGCTGGCCTGGCCAGCAGCCTTTGGCTGCCAGCACGTTCTATTCCTGTCCTGGTGTGATGTCACCTCTCAGTTAAGGATCCTGATGCACTGAATGAGATAGCAGCTTCCTGCACAACAGAGGTGGGGAAACTCAGACCTGGAGCCTAACCGTGACCCTCTAGGGACATCTATCAGGCCCTCAGTATTTTCGCCAAGGACAGAACCTCCCCAGACCAAATTTCTCACGAACTCTGCATTACAGCCTCCAAATGCATAGAGAGCAAAGAAACCCGGGGGGGGGGGCTTTCCAAAATATATGGTAGATCACTTCAGGTTGGGGATAGATGGAACAGTCTACAGTGGTACCTCGCGTTAAGTACTTAATTCGTTCTGGAGGTCTGTACTTAACCTGAAACTGTTCTTAACCTGAAGCAGCACTTTAGCTAATGGTGCTGCTGCTGCCATGCTGCTGGAGCACGATTTCTGTTCTCATCCTGAAGCAAAGCTCTTAACCTGAAGCACTATTTCTGGGTTAGCAGAATCTGTAACCTGAAGCGTATGTAACATGAAGCGTATGTAACCCGAGGTGCCACTGTATTTCTATTCCATGTCAGCTTCATATGAGTTCAGTCAAATCAGTTCCATCCCATTTTCTCCTCTCTCTCTCATGTGTAAACAAAAATCCTCCCATTTTTGTATACATTTTTGTTTTTATTTATTTTTAAATAGAATCAAAATGCCACTGCAAAACTTATAGAAATGCATTTTGATCTGCACATTAGGTTGCTTTGCTTTAGCAGGCAAACCAAATAAAAATATCCTTCATATCTAGTTCAAGCTGACTTCTTCTTTTGCTTTGCTCCCACCTTTATTTCTTTTAGTGCTTCAGAGCCACCCTGATGTTTGCTGCAAACTAAAAGGGTGAGAGGATAGCGTGGGGCTGGGGAGCTGGAAGAGAGAGAGCATGTGTTAACACATTGTTAACATACTGTTAACAAAGACTTAAAAACAAACAAACAAACAAACATGAAGTCATGATATTCAAATGAGAGATTCACACAGAAATGCTAATTTTGTGCACACTTCTTGTCTTTTTAGTGCACCCACAGGCTATGAAGGATTAGATCCATATCAATAAATGTCAGTTTCCTGGTATATAGAAACTGATATGGAAAAGCAGTCTCAATGAAATACCATAAATAATAAAAGCATACAAATGAACTGATTTTTATATTGGTGCCAAAAGGGTGATTTTGAGAAACAGGAGTGATTTCTTTGCTCAATAATATTTACGTTAGCAAATGATTCTGATCCATAACAACAAATGCTTTTATGAATATGGAACCATTGAATAGATGGGAGGATCCTATTCACATGGATACCCCAGCACTGGTTGCTGCTGCCACAAAGCTGGGCAGGTGAGTACTGAATTCCGTTGACTGCTGCTTTGAGATGGGGCTTCCACCTTTAAGTAATCAGCCACGCCCCTCCTTCTAATAAGTCAGATTGCATAAGCCTTAGCCTGGCTGACTTTTTCTTGTCTCCTCACCAGCTGACCAAGCATACACACACTCTCCCCTTGGGCAAAGGGTTAAATCTGTCTGAAAATATCTCAAAGACCATCTCCTTCCCTACAGACCCTCTCAGGTGTTAGGCTCTACAGAGGAGGTGTTTGCAGTAGTTCCAGCACCCTCAGAGGATCAAGAGGTGGTGACCCAGTAGAGGACATTCTCTGTGGCAGTCCCAAAGTTGTGATGCTCCTTCCCTACAGAGGGAAGTTGAAGACGTATCTCTTTACCCTGGCCTTTGACACTTAAGATATGTATATTTAAGTCCACTCTTAAAACTGTTTATAGTGCAGTATTTTATGCTGCTGAAATCCTTCCTTGGCCCTTCTGGTGAAGGGCAGTTAATAAATCTAACAGGTGGATTTCACTGGCATGCTCTTCTGGTCATTCCAGCTTGTCAGACAGAACAATCTCCCCTCTCCCTCCCTGCCCCTGTTTTCAGGGTTCTCCCAAGCGTAAACCTATTTTGTCATGTATGGGATATGTGTGGGGGAGGAGATGGGGGAAAGCCTCATTGCACAATGTCCTTGCACAGGGCTTCCACTGACGGGCTGATTGGGTGATGATAATGATGGTGGTGGCAGTGGTGGTGGTGATCATTTAGGAGAAACACCAAAATGAAGTCTATAATGAATGTAAGCCAATGAAAAGAAAAACTATTGGTGTTGCCCAGTACAGTGGTGCCCCGCAAGACGAATGCCTCGCAAGACGAAAAACCTGCTAGACGAAAGGGTTTTCCGTTTTTCGAGGCGCTTCGCAAGATGAATTTCCCTATGGGCTTGCTTCACAAGACGAAAACGTCTTGCGAGTCTTGCAAGTTTTTTCCCTTTCCCCCCTTTTTCTAAGCCGCTAAGCCGCTAATAGCCGCTTAGCCGCTAAGCCGCTAAGCCGCTAATAGCCACTAAGCCACTAAGCCGCTAATAGCGCTAATCCGCTAAGCCGCTAATAGGGATGCTTCGCAAGACGAAAAAACCGCTATATGAAGAGACTCGCGGAACGGATTATTTTCATCTTGCGAGGCACCACTGTAGTGGTTGGTGCAGTGGAACAGAGCTGTGGAGCCACCTTCCCAACACCAGTGTCACTACAGTCTACCTGAATGGGGATCAGGCAGGGAGATGAGGTCAGGGCCACAGAAAGACACAAGTGGAACCAATTCATTACTCCTGATGGTATGGCTGCACAGCCCCAATCTTGCTGCCACCCTTTCCTTCCCTGCCCCAATCCCATCCAGGTAAGCTTTAGCAATGCTTATGGTGGGAAGGTGTCTCTGCAGCTGTGCCCCCACATCATCTGCTTCTGGAGATACATGACTAGAAAACAGAGACAGGAGGCTGGGTAACTGAAATAATTGTGTAAAAAGAACAAAGAGCAAGAGAATGGTTGACCTTGTCAACGCCTGCAGAAAGATGAAAGAGAACAAAAGAAAGTTGGTTAGGCGCACAAATAAATTATTAGGTATTTTAGCAAGAGTCATTTCAATGATATAAAATTTATGAAAAACATGTCTGAGGGGGATTCAGTAATTGAATTAACAGTACGCATTTCAAGACAACGTGGGGGAAAAACAATACCCTGAAATCAGGCCAATAAATATCACAGCAAAAAGGATCCAGTGAAATTATTTCTCAACTAAAGGGGAACTGATCACTTTTAAAATTACATACAGCGAATTGTCACTTCTTAATGTTGTTGAGTGCATATAATGTGATTTGACTTCCTTTTGCTATGCGCTGAAGAGCTGCCTGGTAGCCTAGATCTAAAAGCAAAAGAGAAAGCTAATTGGAAGAGAGGATGCTCAGCAGTAGAACATAGTTTTATTTCGGCCCACCTAATGAACAAATATTGATTTGGAGAAAGAGAATCTTTTAAAGCCATTATTGATTTAAAGATGGACTTTGATACAAAAATTTGAACTGTCTGGATCAATATTGTGGTTGCTATTCCAAACCCTTAATGGGAATGAATAAGATAACGTGTTTGAGTGCTCTGTCATCATTATCATCATCAACAACAAAAACTATTATGGTTGTTAAAAATAACAACAAACAAATAAATATTAGCCATGGGAAATCACATTGAAACCTAGAGGTGTCTCAAAATTAGCTTACGACCCAGGAGACTGCTGTACAAAGGAAAAATGCTACTGTTTACACCCAAGCTCATGGGCTCAGCAAAAGTAGACATTTGGGAATTCAACTCAAAGCATTGCACTTTTCTACCAGTTACTTTTTCCTTTCCCTTTCTTGCAATCAGCAGTCATCCAGACATGACAGCTTGGTTAAATTTTATCATAGGAGAACTTTAGTTTCTGGCAAAATCTTCTTTGGCATCTGCTCTTCAAAGAGAAGCTGGAATACAAGGTCAGGACATCAACAGCTGTCTTAAGAAATAGCTTTGCACAGTTCTCAGCTCCTTCCAGTCAAGCAATTCCTTCACATCCTTCAGAGCCACATTAACTGGCAAGCTGTCCTTGGTGGGCTCTGCACCACTTCCATCATCTGTGGCTATGGCCTCTCCTTCTTGCCTCTATATTTTCTTGCCAAGAAATCTGGCAGACAAGCAACAAAGGAGATGGCAACAACTTGTCCTCCTCTGAGCTAGTGAGCAGCAGTGGCAATGAACTGGCAGATGAACAAATGGGTAGCTTTCAGTGTGGAGGACCAGCAGTCACTGCTTGCTCACTCACCTGCTTTCTCCTCCTCCTGAGCAACTCTGGGAATTGGACTGAGCACATCCAGTCCTCATCCCCTGCCAGAATGAGAAGGCATGTGACTAAGTGCTCTCTGTGTGAGTGGTATAACCGTGAAGTGCTATAGAGCTATGGTGGATCGGATATCGGTGGCAGTACAGGGGCATCAGCACTTGCCCAAGAATGCCAGCCCTTGCCTCCAGTCCGAAGAATATACAATCCATGTATGTTAATTTGGATATTAGTGCTTACCTTACCAATTCCTTTCCAAAGCAGCAGTGTTATTTGGGTTCTCCAGTCAGAGTTTGAATTTTGTAAGTAGTAACCCAGTGAGATGGGGAGTAAATTACTATCGGTGATAAAAACCACAGATTGTAATTGAGATGAATCAAGATGAATTCAAGGCCTATTAAGTATGCTTTTATTTTGTAAGCTGCTTTGGGACCCAGATGGTGAAAAGCAGGTTATAATGATTTTGAATAAAAACATTAATAGTAAACTAGCATTTATTTATTTATTTTAAATAATATTTATTAAGTTTTCAACAAGAAAAAGGTTACAGGACAATAAAAGACAAACACAAAAAGTACAAAAACCAAAAGTAGACATAAAAAGGAAAGAAAAGAAAAGAAAAGAAAAGAACAGAAAAGAAAGAAAATCCCTCTTTCTGAAATCTTACCACTCATTTACTTATTTTCATGACTTCCTCACACCTCCCTTTTTTGTATTCCATTTAAAAAATTTGTTCAGCAAATCCATACCCTCTTAGTTTACCCTTAATTGTTTATCCTCACATATTATAATTTCAAATTTTCATCTAATCAATCGATTCTTACATATTCTTATTTTGCCTTATTGCTAGAACCACTTCGTTTCATTCCAACGTCATTAACATTCATTAATTTTACAATATTTCTGTAGATAGATTTTAAATTTCTTCCAATCTTCTTCCACCGACTCTTCTCCCTGGTCTTGGATTCTGCCGGTCATTTCCGCCAATTCCATATAGTCCATTACTTGCATCTGCCATTCTTCCAAGGTGGGTAGGTCTTGTGTCTTCCAATGCTTTGCGATAAGTATTCTTGCTGCTGCTGTAGCGTACAAAAAGAAAGTTCTATCCTTCTTTGGCACCAATTGGCTGACCATGCCCAGGAGAAAGGCCTCTGGTTTCTTCAGGAAAGTATATTTAAATACCTTTTTCATTTCATTATAGATCATCTCCCAGAAAGCCTTAATCCTTGGGCACGTCCACCAAAGGTGAAAGAATGTACCTTCAATCTCTTTACATTTCCAACATTTATTATCAGGCAAGTGATAGATTTTTGCAAGCTTGACTGGGGTCATGTAAACTAGCATTTATTATCTTCATATAGAAGATTATATCATTCAGTCGTTTCCCCTTAGTCCCATCACATGATGGTTGGAGAGAACAGGAACCTGTTTCTCGATCCCATCCCCTCTGTTCCTCAAGGCTTAGCCTCACCACCTTCTCCACGTTGGGGCTGGACTTCTGCAGTGGGGAGCCATCTCTACTTATATAGGCTTCCCACACAATTCAGAACCCTACATCGTGTAGGGATTCTGCATAAATAGAACACTGCAGTGGTTCAGCCCCAAGACATGGAGGAGGTGGGACAGGGCAGCCATGAACATGATGGAAGAGCTTATCTGTTTCTCTTTTTTCCACAGTTACATTAAGATCTCCATATATCAATAGAAATTTATCTGCATTCTGGTGTGAATTTCTCCTAATAAACACAGTTTTGAATGCATATATTTTTGCAAGCATTTTCCCTGATATATTGGTATATTATTCAACTGGCACGTGCATTTTATACACAGTTCCCCCTAATATATGCATTTTTGTACGCATCATTTGGTTGGAGAACTGAGTTGCAAGATGTAGCAGATAAGTGCATATGTAGAAGGATGGCTGTGTTTCAGTTCACATGTTGTTTGGGGAAGTGTGGATTTGATAGATTTAGCTTTAAATGGGTGCTGAATTGAATTTCGTCCCCATCCCTAGCTGTGACCCTAGAAAACATAAGAACTCTTATATCGAGTAACTCAGTACTGTCGACTGCTTGAATAAATGCACATTTCAAAGGGTAGCATTTTGGTTGCATATGGCTTCAGGAAGTACAAGCTGAGTAATTTCTCATGAAAATGCAAACAGAATTGAATTTATTCCCTATCCCTATGGAGGAGGCGGGGGCAATAAGCAAGTCCCTGCTCTGTTACCCCTCACACAATGGGGGGCATATGAGCAAAATTCTTGAACAAAGGCCGCTTGCTGGGTCAAAGCACAAGCCAAATAGCACAGAAATAATGTGAGAAATAGAAAGCACGGCTTGAAGAATTTTTAACAGCAGATTCCCGTATGCTTTAATGACCTTATCATTTTGGAAATAACCCCCCCCCCCCATAGATGCAAAAGATCTTACTTTCTCGATTAGATGTCCCGGTGTGAACAACTTGTAAGCTTGATGTAAATTTACAAATAAGAAGCAACTGGTTTGCTGGTGAAATACCACTAGATTTTCCTGAGTACAGAAAAATCCATCTGTACAAGAGTATGAGATAATCATATCATCAGTGTATAATAATATCTAAGACATAACTCTTGGAGGGTGTTATCGATCCTCTTTCAGACCATCCATCACTCCATTAAAATCAAAGTTGAAAGTTGAAAACCAAAGGAGCCAAGAGGCAACCTTGTCTTACATCTCTTCCTGACAACTCCTTATAGTCCTTTTCACACTTAATACGTGCATATATATATATATTGTTACATGATGTGTCCTAAACCCAGAAATAATTTAAGAATTTTAGTATTCAGTGCACTAAAAGATAAGTGGCATGATCTGAGGATTCCTCTTGACTGTCACTATTTTGAGGGAGGGATCCAAGTGCATACGATACCTTTATGTTAGCACTGTTAAAGTGGATCGAAGCACAAGCACATTAAATACACTTCCTTTTTTAAAAATGAATTTTCTTGTGTTAGGAAAGCGAGACAGGGAAATTTCCTGAAAAGTGTGGGGTGAACAAATGACTAATGGAAAGATGTGTAAACACCCCACAAGCAAATCAGGATGAATGCTCATTATCCCAATATTCACTGGAGTTTGAGAATCACAGGCTGTGGCCCAAGCGGTATGTTCTTGTTGAAATGCATCTGCTGTTGTCCTGTGGCCAAATCTCAAATGACGGAACTCATACCAGAATGTAAAGTGATATAACACAAGTTTTATGTGATTCCCCCATCTAACAATGCTGAAGTGGCGTAAGTTCTGGCTGTAAGGGTGGGGGTCCAGAGTGGATGCAGAGCTATCTCAGGTCAAGAATGATTGAAACCCACTGTATCTATCTTGAGCTCAGCAGCAGCTATAGAGGGGTGAGGTGGATGTGGCTGCATTGCTAACCTGCCTTGCCAACACTGCCTGCCAGTTACTGGGAGAGGGAAAGAGGCAAAGCAGTTGGGAGCTTGACATGCACTGAGTTCCCTGCTGCCTTGTCCCTCTCACTCTCAGGAACTGACAGTGATGTGCAGCAATGGGAAGCCAGTTGAGGTACACAGCCCTGCCTTTCCCACTGCACCAGCTACTACTGCTTGAGATGTGATAATTGAGCAGTTCTAGATGCCACTGTAGAGACGCGGGTGGCGCTGTGGGTTAAACTACAGAGCCTAGGACTTGCCGATCAGATGGTCGGTGGTTCGAATCCCCATGACAGGGTGAGCTCCCGTTGCTCAGTCCCTGCTCCTGCCAACCTAGCAGTTCAAAAGCACACAGTGCAAGTAGATAAATAGGTAGCGCTCTGGCGGGAAGGTAAACAGCGTTTCCGTACGCTGCTCTGGTTTTGCCAGAAGTGGCTTAGTCATGCTGGCCACATGACCCAGAAGCTGTATGCTGGCTCCCTTGGCCAGTAAAGCGAGATGAGTGCCGCAACCCCAGAGTCGTCCGTGACTGGACCCAACGGTCAGGGGTCCCTTTACCTTTAGATGCCATTGTAGCCAGGGGTTGTTGTTTTCTAACTGTTGAAACAGTCCCAATAGCACCTAGCCTTGGCCTCAGTTTTTCTATTTGTATTTTGAGGATAAATATGCTATTCTATGAGATGATGCTCTTGTAAGGATTACTCAGCTAACACCTGGAGCATTCTAAAGTGTTTTATGTGAAACATTATTTAGATCAGGACCTATGGCCCTCCAGTAATGCTTCTCAATACCAGTTGCCACAGGAGGGAAGAACGCTCTTGTGCCTGGGGTTGTGTTTGCTGGTTTCCCACAGTGGTTGGCCACTGTGAGAACAGGATGCTGGACTAGATGGTCCATTGGCCTGATCCAGTAGGCTCTCCTTTTGTCAGGGATGATGGGAGTTTGAATCCAACAACATCTGGAGGGCCACACGTTCCCCATTCTTGGTTAAGACCTCCAATGGGGTCTGCTGAAGGTAAGGGGGCAGGGCAAATAAGCTCTGGCATTTGGTACGAAATCAAAGCACTCCAACAGCATGCACACATAACAAAATGGGACTGTATTTATTAAGTAGTAATACACTACTGAATAGAGTGTGATCTTTGCTGTGCTCAACTGCTGTCCCAAAATGATATTAAATTTCAGCATTATTATGCTGGGAAGTGCTCACTGAAGCCATTTCTGTTGATTCAGAATGGTGTTTACTGAAATATGTATGGCGGTTTACCATTCCTTATAGAAGATAATATTGTATGTACAAGAGCAAATTGAATAGATGTAGTGCAGTAATTGACATCAGGCAGACAAAGATGGTGTGTTTGTATATTCAGGAGCGATAAGGTTTCTCTCAGGATTACCTCTCAGCATATTCACCAAGTTTAATTTTGTACTGTTACTTATAACTTCTTATAACTTATTACTCATTGAGGGGGCGGTTGAAGGGAGGGTAGGAGAGGACCCTGCTGTTAATATTTTCTTGGAGAAATATGCACAAACACTTCCCACAGCCCTACACTGGGGAACTTTACAAAGCAGTTTCATTTCCCTTCATTACTTCTCCTCCAGGTAACATCTCCATCAGTGTAAGGTCAAGCTGGGCTGATTATTTTAGGCAAACAATTTGCTGACTATGCAAATAATCTTCTCTACCTAACTTCCCCAGTGTATTGATTGTGTGTTACAATTAGAGGCCAAACATCTAACCCACTTATCAGATACTGTTGTTGGAATTTTTTTATTTTTTATTGCTAAAAATGCTATTGGGTATTGGGAAGTGTGAGGGTAAAGTGGATATAAGCTCCTATTTATGATTTCCTGGAGGGAGTCTCTGCTCTTTTGTGACATGGTAAAGAATAAAATGCATGGCTGTAGATGTATGTCAATTGTCATGGAACCATCTTTTTGTCTTAGCTTTATGAAACCTGCTTGTTAAGAGCATCAAAGTCCATGAGCAGCTGTAACCACTCACTGTTTCTTCTTCTTTTTTTACAACACTTTTGAAATTGAAGAGAACTGACACAAGGGTCTGTTGCTCAAAGATGTGCATAAATCTTTGGCCCACCCTAAACTAGATCTTTGGATTCTAGAATGAATAAGCTATAAATTCACTCAGAATCATGACATTGTTCTGCCAAACATGTATTTTATTTTATAGGCAATTGGCAATCTTTTATATATGACAGTTCAGTGAAATGGTATCATACACCTGAGATGGTTCAAAGTTAGAGAGGATGAAATGGGGTGAACACCTTGTGGTGGTGATCACAAATTGACTGGGTGTAGATGCCTCTTCCAGCTTCATAAACCATGGTTTATGAAGTCAATAATGAGCACCAGACTCACACTCTCCTCTCTCATCTATGCCCTTGTACATCAGCTTCAGTACTTCATATCTGACTCTGAACTCATATCAGAGTTCATTGTTCTGTCCAAACTGTGGAGCTCTGGTTTGATTTTGGTTAATTAAGTCATAGATCATGACTAAGGGAGCAGTACAAACCCAAAATCCACTGCGATGAGGATCCAGTGGGTCTCTGGCTAAGCTGGCCAATTCCCAACATAGCCGGGCTATACCAGTATACGCCCCACATTTTGGCTCAGTCAGAAATATGCTAGCAAACTCCTTTATTTTAGCTCAGCCAGGGCTAAGCTGGGTCTCACCTTACATGAGCAAAAGTGTGGGCATTCCAAGGAGTGACATGGCTGGGGCTGGGCAGGAGAGACTTATGTTGGATCCTAACTCAGTTCATCTTTGTCACAGGAGACAACAACCCCAGCAGAACGCATGACAGTCAATCTATCTTAAAGGTTTCTTTTCCTTCTGCCAGTCTTAGGCCAGCTCAGCCAGCACTGGCCCTGCTCCTGAACAGAGTTTGGAATCAGTGTAATTACTCTAGCTTAATTTAAACTGGAGTAAATTCCACCTGCTTCCTATACTTGGGATTGCTCTGTCATTATCCTAGTAAGTTAACCAACACTAAATGACTCAGTTCTGACACAATAGGGATTTCTGGTTTAATGCAAGCCAGGAATGAAGTGTGAGGGGAGGAGAGGATGAGGGCCAAGGCTTTATGGGTCATGAGGCTTGTACAGATAATCTCAACTGAGCCAATAGATGTTCCTTTCTTAGCTTCCACATAGTTTCCAGGGTGCTGTCCATGGTTCTGATATTGTGTGCCTCTGTGAAGACACGATCACTATGTGCTCATGAGTACAGCCCAATACAGAGAATAATAGAATCATAGATTTGTAATGTTGAAAGGGACTCAGGGTCATCTAGTCCAACCTCCTGCAATGCAAGAATATGTAGATGGCCTGTATGTGGATTAAACCCACAACCTTGGCATTATCAGTACCACGCTTTAATCAACTGAGCTGTCTTTCACTAATTAGTGAACCCATTTATATTTGGACTACATTTATATTTGGATTCCATGCTCTTTTTCCTTCAGTAGGTTCTCTGCAAGCTAAGGATGGTATCCAACTGCTGTTCTTCCACTGTTGAAAAGCATCCATCAGTAGAGTGGAGAGGAAGTCAAGCAATTCCTCCACCCCTCTGCAACTCCTTCAGATGTGTCCTAGAGAGTTGAGGGATTCAGGGAGTGCAAGAGAATGGGGTGATCACAAAAGTTGCCTCTCTCTCCCTTCCACTGATGAATGCCTCTTGACAGTGGATGGACACTAGCTGAATAGAGACCACCTCATGCTGTTTAATAACAATGGGAGAAAGGAATATTTATTATTATATTTTTGAAATAGCTTTCCTTTCCCATGCTTCCCTTATTAAACACCTTCCTGCATTTTATTTCATTTCAAACGAGTCAGGATCAGCTGGGCAATAGGTGTTTTTCTTGTCCTGAGACAAATATTGCCTCATGTTTAGTATTTACTATTGTTTTTGATACCACAGGCTAGCCAACCAGTAGGTGCCCCAAAGAAAGAGGGCATCATTGGGAAGGGATGGAAGCGTGTGCGGATGCCATTTATACCAGGTTTCCAGAACACCTGGCACATATGGGGGGAAATAATGGCAGAGGATTGAACCTATCCATTCTTAAGGAAATCAGCTCTGAGTGCTCACTAGAAGGACAGATCCTGAAGCTGAGGCTCCAATACTTTGGCCACCTCATGAGAAGAGAAGACTCCCTGGAAAAGACCCTGATGTTGGGAAAGATTGAGGGCACAAGGAGAAGGGGATGACAGAGGACGAGATGGTTGGACTCGAAGCTACTAACATGGGTTTGACCAAACTGCGGGAGGCAGTGGAAGACAGGAGTGCCTGGCATGCTCTGGTCCATGGGGTCACGAAGAGTCGGACAAGACTAAACAACAACAACAATGGCAGAAATAATAAAACAAAGAGGAAAGGCTGATGAGAGTGATAGCAATTAAGATGTGTTTGTGTGTATAAGAAAATGAGGGAGAGCCGTGATACAAACCAATGGCAAGATAATTTCATCACCTGCAGAATGCTGAAAATGACAGAGTGGAATTGGAAGAAATTTCCCCAAAGCAGAGAACAGTGAAGGAGCTCACACAAAAGACAATGGCAGAATCATTAGATAGAAACAAAAAGAGTCAAGGCCCCCGGTCCTGATGAAATCTCAGTAGAGCCACAAAGAGCCATTTAGGTCAGGGAGAGTTGACTTTTTATTGACTTTGATGAATGGCAATACTTGAGAAGAAAATATGCTGGTTGTATAGCACAATAACTATATCACCCAACCACAGTGGCTCCCATATATAAAAATAAGAGCTATACAAGGATGTGACAAGTGCAGAGGGATAAAACTAATGCCTCATGGAGACATTATGGGAAAGAAGGATTGGTTGCAAACTAAAGCAAGATGTGTAAGGAAGATCATATTTTATTTTAGGACTAGAAAAAGCCAGTGGAGACATCTTCCCTTGGAAACAGCATGTGGTGCAGAGGGAACTTTGGCATGGGTGGTAATGCATTAAAATATGCATAGGCATGAGGCACCTGCAATGAAATCAATAAAACCAAGCAAACATCAAAATGCTGTAGCTCAGTTTGCATGCAGAAGGTCTGAAGGTGATATGGAAGTCCATAGACCATACCAGGATAGAGGGACGTACACCCTAGCTGGTGGTATAAGGCAATTTCCTATCTTTCCCTATGTTTTTCCTAAGCCCATGGCTTGTCCTCAAATCTCTCAGCAGGCCACACCCTTCTGCAGCTCTGCTCTGTGGCCTCCTTGAGTACTTCTGCCTGGCAGGAATGTGCCCATGAACTGTGATAATGTCTCTTGTTTAATGGGCCCAGTACCAGTATCCACAGTAATGCCACCCCCCAAAATCTTATACTTTCCAGTTTCAGTTACCTATCCCTGTTCTATGTTAACTGGGAGTCAGCTGGGCCAGCAGACACAAGTTCTGGTGTCAGGAAACACCATATTACAGGCCACAAGTTTCAGCTATACATTAAAGTTATTTTTCTTACTGTGTGAACAAAACATGCCAGCCTGTTTTTCTGAAAAAGTATACATGGGAGAAAGAGGTCACAGTCCTATAATATCCCATTTCTAGTGAGCAGTGCAGTACACAATTGCTTACATAATTCAGCACTGGGGAAATGTGGTTCATTGATGGGGGGTGGAGAGATGAGAGGGGGAGGTAGAAACACCTGGCATTTACATGGGTGTAATATAGCAAAGGTCAATTATATATGTTGCCCCACCCACATTAGCTTCTGTCCACACCCACTACTGACATGTGACCCCCAGACATGCACCCATGGGGAAGTGTGGCCCACTTACCTGGAAGTAGGTCTCAATTGAACTTAAATCTGAGTAAACATACACAGGATTTTGCTGCATGTTCAAATACTGGGAGCTTCATCTGGTGCAGACATTAGCATCATTAGCATCTCTTTGGCACCAGGCAATGACCGCTCCCCGCTTAAAACGGGGGGCGCCCTTTGCGTGGACGCGCACAGCCCCTAGATCTGGAGCGACTCCATCAGCATAGGCTTGGCTTTGCCTTCCCTCAGGTGGGATACCTGGAGGTCTCCGCCTATCTCAGTCAGTTGTCCAATCCCACCTGGGGGAAGCATTGCCAAGGAGACCAGGCCAGGTAGGGGAGGGATTACCTGCCCATACAATAGAGGGAGGATCTTACCTGGGAATCCTCACTTGGCTCCAGAGCTTCTCCCACCCTACCCACCCTCAGTTAATGTCTTATTTTGCAGGTTAACTTTTCTTCACAGGTATGCGGGTGCTGCTACGTTAAGGTTGCTATTAAAGTGCCGGAAAGGAATTTCCCTGCATTGGCAGGTTTCGCCTTTCCCATAGCAAAACGTCACAACTTTGGCGGTATCAGGCCTTGGGCGGAATCCTTTAGTCCATCTTCCTCTTTGCGGCGGAGATACCAGGGTTCCCCGTTAAAGGGATTTCTGAAGGGAGGCTTTGACCATACGCCGAAAGGTCGTCATTGCTCTCCCCTGCGGCGGCGGCGGCGTAACAGGGGCGGCTATCTCTGCTTGAACATATGTTCTCCAGAGCCAACCCCCCCCCCCCACACACACACTGGATAACCCTGATGCTTCCTAGGTCCCCGGCTGGGGATTGGGGAGGGAGAACGCCCAATGCCTGAGCCAAGGTCTACCCACATTTGAAATTTAATAAAGTTGTGGCCAATTTAATCCCATAGCACATTGTCTTGAGTCATTATTCCACATGACGGGGGGGGGGCGCTCGGGATCTGTGGACTCTGCCTGTCCACACAATGGCTTTCTCTGCTCCAAACACAACTCTTTCAGTCTATTGCTTTGTGATTTTTTTTTTTTTTTTGTCGGTTAACTTATGGTGATCCTGGTATGTGTGTGTTACTGCTTGGGGAATGACCACTTTTAGTGCATTCATAAGCTTTTATTTCTTTGTAATTTTGACCTTTGTTTTTTCCTGCTGTGGAACACCTTGATTTAGTTTAAAGCGGTTGGGAGGGGGGGTAATCATTTACTATTTAGTATATTTTCTGCTCACTTACCTGAATATACTTCTGAGTTAATATGCATCAGATCAGACTGCATGGGATCAGGCTATATGTCATTCTCCCTTGTCTGTTTTCCAGTTTGCTGTTCCTCTGTGCTACAGATAAATGAGCTAACAGAGAGATCAGATTATACCACAGCCAAAGCTAAAATTTAAATCTTTAACATGCCAGACCAAAGGCTGACTCATTCTATCAGCCTGTTAATAGTGTTTCAGGTTTCCAGCAGGATCCTGCTTAACCAACAGGGAAATGTAAAGCCTCACTTAACAGTGAGAAAAGAAGAACTGGTGTGTGTTAGAACTGCTATGCTAGCAGTATCTACCATCCCTGAATCTAATTACTCAAATATTTCAGTATTTTTTTCCTGATGTTTCAAAGCATTTTACTACAGGAATGAGGAACTTGTGGCCCTCCAATCAATAGCTCCCGTTATTCCTCTCTGTTGGTTCTGCTAGTTGGGGCTGGTGAGAATTATAGTCCAACAACAAAGTGGAAAGTCTTATTTAACTTCATTCTGGCAGGTGGTATTATTAGGTTTGAGCTAATGAGAACAATCCTTTCATTTGCTGTTGCAAAGAATTGCTCTGCCCTGAGTTCCACTGCTCTTGGATTGTGATTTAACTAGGAGAGCTTCTCAAATAAATTATGGGACTGAACTAAGTTCTGCTTCATTTCCCTCTTTTATGTTACTGGTGTTTCCTTGTAGGAAAACCAGTATCAATATCAGTTGTGACATATGAGGAGGGGTGGAGGGACACCACCAATTTCAAGATCCCACCACCTCACCACAGTCTTGCCCTGCCACAGTGAGCACAGCACTGCAACTCTCAGGAAGATACTACTGCCATAGTCGCCATACCCCACCCAACTACTCACCATTACTACTTAATATGAGCATATGAATAAATGCACCAAGAAAATGAAGTGATGGAGGAGTCTTAAAATGCTGCTTCCATTTGAAAAACAAGGCCAAATACGTTGGAAACTCAAAAGCTACAGAGTAATTTGGGTGAGACTTTTCAAAGCACCTCCAATTATGATCAACTTCTGCAGATCCAGTATTGGGAAATAGTAGATTGGCAAGTGTAGAGGTGCTGGACTAGGACCTGGGAGACCAGGGTTCAAATCCACACTCAGTCATCAAGCTCAGTGGGTGACCTTGGGCCAGTCACAGTTCCTCAGCCTAACGTAACTCACAAGGTTGTTATGAGGATTAAAATGAGGAGGAAGAGAACTCCTTGGAGGAAAGCTGTGATAAAAATGTAATGAATAACATAATGATAACAAAAATGGACATAAACCTGGATGGCTCAAGGCTATCAGTAACTACCAGCTATGATGACTGGGTTCTGTCTCCAGAGGCAGAATACTATTCTGTCAGAGGCAGAATACCTCTGTATCCTAGTTACTGGGAATCACAGCTGGGGAGATGCTGTTGCACAGAGATCCTGTATGTGGGCTTCCCATAGGCATCCAGTTGGCCATTGTGAGAAGTGGATGCAGGACTAAATGGTACAGAGTGTTCTTATTCAAAGTGACATGTCAACATTTTTGAATTAAAATTTCCAGGCTCATTTCTGATGTTCTGATGTTCTGATGTTCTTATCTGATGTTCTTAAACTCTTTCTGATGTGCCAGAGTTTGGGGCATCCTGTCTGCAAGAGCCATTCAAGCCAGAGCTAGAAAGCTATGGATAGTTAGTTCCCTGCTTTTTGTGGTGAGCAACTCAAGACTCTGGAGCAAGCATTTCCAGGGCTATTACATTCCAGGCAGCCTGTCATTTGCCTTCCTGGAAGTGGTAAGGTGTAGCAAAAATTTAGATGAAGAACTTGAGACCCAAAGATACTGGAAATGTCAGGAGGGCAACCTGAATAGCAGAGCTACAATTAAGAATCTGAACATAATCTGCATTTCCTGGAAGATCAGCACACAGAGTACTGAACAATAGCTATTAAGCCACATTGGGGAAAATCACTTTTTGTAGTGAGATAACCACCCCTAATCCTGATTTAAAACAAGAGATAGTGTTAGATTTGTTAATGAACTCTAATTCTGTTGCATCTCACTCTCACTGCTCCCCATTTTTGCAAATCTGAAATGCTCAGAGAGAGCTCCAGGAAGATTGAAGTTGTTTGTTCCCCATTGATTTCTGTGTGATTTGTTTTGTGTCTCTTCCTATCAAGTGCTGCTTTTGACTAAGTCATATTCAGAGTAGACTCAGTAAAATCACTGGACTTACTGACTTTAGTCCAATAATTTCAATGGGTTTACTCTGAGTATAACTTAGTTGGAGGCAAACAACATGAACCAGCATGTTGCAGGTGTGAGTTATGTGATGCTTACCAAGTCCCCAGTGAATATGATACAAACATCTGATGCAGAAGGAGACGAGCAGCCTTATTTTGGACCATTAATTACATGCAACGAAGTGTAGCTAGAGATAGATCTTGGCCATTGCTTATAACAACACAGTGGGATACGAGTGAATGGAGGTTTTCCCACTTTTCCATCTTAACATTATAGAAGAACTTGAGGTTGTGGCACAGTTATGCTCTCCCCTGGATTGTCATTTTAGGATTTCCCAGCCCTTCATCATGTAGAACTGAAGACGTCACATCCTTCCTGTCAAGCTCCAAAATACGCAACCAACAAGGTGGGTCTGATAGCAACAATGAAAGAGACCCAATGGTAATGCCCAACACCAGTCTATCCCAGCTTCCAAAAGGTGTCAGACATGCCCACCTCCAAAATGAGGTCTGATTAGCTGGTGACTGCCAGCTGTCATTTAAACCCAAGGAGGGTCCTGAGCCCTTA
The DNA here is from genome assembly GCF_951804945.1 of Podarcis cretensis. Classification (NCBI taxonomy): domain Eukaryota; kingdom Metazoa; phylum Chordata; class Lepidosauria; order Squamata; family Lacertidae; genus Podarcis; species Podarcis cretensis. The sequence goes on along the minus strand of NC_137179.1, from coordinate 27,526,272 downwards.
AAATGGGCAGCAGCTTTAGTCCCTCTGTTAGGCATAGAGTGCTGGACTAAGGTAAAGGTAAAGGTACCCCTGCCCGTACGGGCCAGTCTTGACAGACTCTGGGGTTGTGCGCCCATCTCACTTAAGAGGCCAGGGGCCAGCGCTGTCCGGAGACACTTCTGGGTCACGTGGCCAGCGTGACATCGCTGCTCTGGCCAGAGCCAGAGCCAGAGCCAGAGCCAGAGCCAGAGCCGCACACGGAAACGCCGTTTACCTTCCCGCTGGTAAGCGGTCCCTATTTATCTACTTGCACCCGGAGGTGCTTTGGAACTGCTAGGTTGGCAGGTGCTGGGACCGAGCAGCGGGAGCGCACCCCGCCGCAGGGATTCGAACCGCCGACCTTTCGATCGGCAAGCCCTAGGCGCTGAGGCTTTAACCCACAGTGCCACCTGCGTCCCCTTAAGAGTGCTGGACTAGATGGACTTTAAAAGCATAAGAAGAGCCTGCTCAGGCCAATGGCTCATGTAGTCCAGCATCCGCTTCTCACAGTGACCAACCAGATGCCTGTGGGAAGCCTGAAAGTAGAACATGAGCAGGAAAGCACTCTCCCCACTTGTGATTTTCAAAAACTAGCATTCAGAGGCATATTGCCTCTGACAGTGGAGGTAGAACATAGCCTTAATGGCTAGTAGCCATTGATAATACAGTACCTGGTCAAAACCAGTAAGGCACTTCTTAGCTAAAGGAAATGTGTGGAGGATGTTGTGCAGCCAATGTTATGCGTTTCCTCCTTCAGAACTACCGTTGCAATGAGTAGATGGAGGAACAGAACGAACCTTCATCATGGCATTTCATTTGCATCTCAGTGATCACATAGCTCAGAAACAGCTGAACTACTGTAGTCCTTCCCCCTCCCCCCCCCCCAGTGTTCTGAAACCCATTTCAATCCTTCTTCGCTCTAACCCACATTCTCTGATTTAAGCAGGCAGGCCTGGTCTCAAGTTCCCTCTGGCTGCTGCTCCCGGCTTTGAGAATCCTCCTTCCCTGAGTCTCCCTGACAAGAAGAAAAGAAGAGTGGAAGGCGTTTTGCGGTAAACAGCAAGAGTTTTACGCTGTTAATCAGCATTTGCAAATGAAGATTAACACAACTGCAAACAAGCCCGAATGTGATAACTCCAAAAGCCTGCCCCGTATCTTAATGAAATCTACAAGATTTATTTATATGAATAATAATGAATCTTCCGGCTCTTGATATATACTGTAATTTGTGCATGCAGATTACTCGTGACACACACAATTGTTTTGCCTCTACAAGTTCCCCCAACTTTAAAGAGCTTACTGACAGCTTCCCTGCACTGTGGAGACATGTGCCTGACAGAACTGCCTCAACTTTATTCAGCTGCAGCAGGAGGGCTTGTTAGCTTTTCTTTTAAAAATACATCCCATTTAATTTCTACCTCCCCGAGGACATCAGATGATGCCTGAAGGACTCTCTGGAAAGCCTCTCAGCTTGTGTGCAGTGCTTTGCAAAGGGAAACTTCTGCTAGAGGGATGATGGTGCCCAACTTCCTTGTCTTGGAGTGCTGGAATGGATTTGGAAGGGAATCAGAGTTGGAGAAGGTGATGGAGTGCATCACACCTAAATCTTCCTGCTCATTCTATTTTTGCTGGGCAGTGTACAAAGATGTGTCAGAAAATGTATGGTCCGTGAGCTATGGTGCCAATGCAATACAATGCCCTGCTTTGCCTGGGACTTTCTGAGTGATATTATGCTGCATTGCATGTTATTAACAGCGGGTGATTTCATAAGGTACTCAGTCAACACAATCCAAAGTGTGTTTCCTTAAAAGTAAATCCAAGAGTTCAAATGAATATCTGTCTGTGTGTCCACCTTCCTTCCTTCCTTCCTAACTAACTAACTAACTAACTATTTATATATGACTTTTGAGGAGGAACTAACCATTCACCTTTGACCAACCTCCTAGAGGGCCTCGTGCCAGTGGATCTGATTAAAAATTGATGTAGCCACCTCACATTTTCATGCTTACACTTACCACAGATGCTAAAACTAGAGGACATACAATGCCACACACACACCCTGGCTCAGTTCATCTACAATTATCAACTGAGAAAGAGAGTAATTGACCCCTTCCATCCATCAAATGATCAATCTGGTGACTAGAGATTGGGAAAATTGCTTCCCCCATCAGGCCACTGGGCTGGGCCAAGATGTCTGGCCTTCCTAGAACTTTATTTATTTTAACAATTACTTTTCTGTTTGTTGCTGCTGCTGCCAAACTTGGTGGGATCTAAAAGGCAATAAATTTCACTTAGGAGCCAGATCACACCCCAGGGAAGGGAATTAGCTATCTCTAGTCAATACTGGCTGGCACCAGGTCTCCAAGGTTTCAGACACATGCCTTTCAAAATCCAACCTATATACAACATTTGACCTGTGCTGATAACTAATAACACTGCTATACAGAAGTTGTGTGAGTGTGTGCTCTAGCTAGCTTCCTGAAAAGTGGACTTCTGTTGCTTATCAGGAGGGAGAGGGGAGGGGGCAAGGTGATGGGGGGGGTCTCACCCTGCCAATCTTCTTTCTCCTCAGCAGCTCACTTGCCAGGAAGATAGCGTAACAGGTCTGTCCCACCAAGTGACCCACTTCTGCTGCTACTGTTAATGAAGTATTAAGAAATATCCACAGCAAAGTTCTCATTTCTCATAATTTTTAGCATGTGTTTGTTTGTTTGTTTGTTTGTTTGTTTGTTTGTTTGCAGAGTCATCTTGAAGAGTGGCCCTGTAAATCTTTTTGAGAATGTTTTCCTCCCACAGCAATCTGTTTAAGTGTTCACCCCTGAAATTTGAAAATTGCACCTGTGGAAACAAGAAGACTTGGGAACAAAGTGGACTTTAATTGGTTGCTACTAGAAGCAACTGCTTCTGTCCAGCTAACACTTGCTCCAAATAAAATCACCAACAGTTGAGTAAACCTTGCTATAGCTTCCTGCCTTCAGAGATCAATTGGGAGGCCTTATGAAAGCAATCATAGTGTGCCCCCCAAAATCAAGCTTCACAGTGTAATTGGGTGGACTGACAGCCAAGCTGGCAGAGGAGAGCTTTGGAAAACAATGGAGAGTCTCCCCTTTTGTACTATTTTTCCTTCCATTGCTCTACTTCCCTTCATGCCTGACAGAAGCTGCCTCTGGGTGTTTGAGACAGATTCCATCTGCTGCTCAAGAATTCCAACCACGGTCCTTCAGGCGAGGAATATGGCAGAGCCCCACATGCTGTAAGCTGCATGGATGGAAAGATGATGTTAACCAAATGTCCTCAAATGCCTGGAACACAGTTACTAGGGAGATTGGGGTACCAGCCAGCTTGAAACTCTGCTTCTAAGTGTTCACTTGGCTATACTATGGGCAGATGGCTTGGTTTAGTGTCATTCTGTGGGCCATTAAGAGGGGGAATGCCAGCACTGGGGAGCCATCATTTCCTCCCATAATGCCCCTCCAAATGATCCATGTGCTGATGTAACATCATTTGGGGTAGTGTAATGGGAAAGAGTGACCACCACTTTCTGAGAGCATGATCCTTCCTTGGGGCATGTTCATCTCCCCACAGAATTCCACCACAAACCTGATTTCAAGTCATCTGAAAGGTGGATGTTATAGTTTTGTTTATGAAGCTAACAATGTTCTTAAACTTGTTCATCTGCTCTTCAAATCTGTGCATAATATAAAGCAATTATACATATTACGATTACTTGGTAAAATGGTATGTTAAAATTACATGCCTGCATAGACTTGTTGAAACAAACAGACGGACAGACTTTTTTTTAGCAAGTCCTGAATACAAAAAAAAAATAAAAATCACACTATGCTTTCTACCCATTTAATAATTATTTATAACTCTATAGTGAGGGTCAAAAGAAAGTTTCAGCACCTGAAGGATTCAGCACATATAGCTTTTTCTAGTGGGGGTAAAAATAAGGATCAAATGAGGAGAGGAACCTTTTCTGGCTACTTCTACAGGAATCTTTTCGGCTATATCCAATTAAATGCTATTCTGAGCAAACCTATTGAAATGAATAATTCTAAGATAGTCATGTACATTTATCTCAGTGGGTCTACTCTGAGTATGACTAGTCATGGATACAACCCATTGTTGTCCACCAACACTGGAGATTCTATAGTCTCCAATTTCTGGGATAAGGCAAGTCTTCCCAAACCATGATCAACAGACCATCAGTGGTCGACAAGCTTCATTCAGATACTCTTTCACACATCTGTGGATCTGTGCTTGATGGTGGGATTCTGCGAAATTCAATAAAATGCAATATATAATAAAGAAGAGACACCCCCCCAAAAGCACCTAGCACATTCGGATCACTGCAGTAGGCAGAAAAATCCTTAAGTGGTCAACCCTCAGCAATCTTCAAGTGGTCCATGGAGAAAGAAGTTTGGGAACCACCAGAATAAGACAAGCTGGGTTTCATGAGTTAGAATGCAACTCCAGTGCCTGCTAATAGCTGTCGACACTGTTGTGTCTTCAGGCCCCGCAAATAGAGGTCATTGGGAGGCAGAGGCAAGCACAAAAGAGAGGGAGCCTGCTTCCCTTCAGATGTTTTCGTTGGTTTCTGCTTCCTTCACTGTGCAGCGAAAGTGCTTGTCACGAGACAGGTGTTTACATTCCACAGTCAATTGCTGTTGGAGTTTCTCACGGGAAAGGAGACTGGATGTGACGTATACTGGTTTCCTGTTTTTCACTGTTTTTCACTGGTTGTTCTCTCCGTGCTTTAGAGGAGAGAGGATGCTTTCTCTGCTCCGGCAGAGGCAAGATGTTTTTCTGTAATCTACCAGCTTTGAAGTGTAAATAAAGTAATATAGAGTATGTGGCACGTACTCCTCATCATTCCGCTGTGCACGGGACTCTGCAATTACAACAGTTTTAGCATCTTGCACGCTTTCCTGCCTCTTTCCACTGACATGGCAGACGTTGCCTAATTTGGTCTGACAATGAACTTTGGATGCTGTCAGCTGGTGACATCTTTCAAGGTATCAAGCATCGCATGTGCTTATTGTAACCAGTCAGCTCACTCTCCACTCCACATGGGTTAAGAGAATGGAGCAGAATTCGATCGTCTTCCAGAAAAAATAGTATGCGTGTGTTTCCCTTGCTGCTTCGATGATAAGATTTCAAGGAGGGATATGGTTTCATAAAATCACAAATCATTTAGCTGTGCTCTGAGATGCCTTCCACACACACCTGCGGGTTATTACTGGTGTCGGTCTGGATATGTAGAAATCTGACTGTCACAGAGCATAACCTGAACTGCTTATGACTGGAGCAGCCTCCAGTAGCTATAAATAGATGTTATTAGTGCCTAGCGATTCTGTCCACTTTTATACATCTCTCTCTAGTTACCTCTACCTCCCTTACTGTTTTCCCTTCATCAAACACTTGACGGGCCATTGTTTACTTTGGTCTGTTGCTTCAAAACTCAGCATATCATTTCAGATGGGCAGCCTGTTCTGGAGCAGCTCTTGCAGCTGTGGAGGAGGGGGGCTCTTCAAGTACCACTAGTCAGACAGTGGTATTTCCATTCCAACAAGGGATGTCTCCCTTGCTGCCCCAACTGCTTGTAACTGTTGGTTTCTATTTCCCTCACTGTGCAGCAAAATGCTTGTCACAAGACAATTGTTTACATTCCACAGTCAGAGTTACTGTTGGGTTCCCACAGGAATGGGAGACTGGATGTGACGTACACTGGTTTCCTGTTTTTCAGTGTTTCTCTTGGCTTTCTCTGTGTCGAGAGGGAATTGCTTCTCTGCTCTCACAGAGGCAGGATGGATGTTTGTATTCTCTCAGCATAGAGTGTAAATAAACTTTAGCATGTAGCACAATACCTGCTTATCCTTTCGTCTGCGGACTGGACGTTATCTGCTATGCTGGGCTCAAAGCAAGATGAGCCGTAGTGTCAGCTCCAGATGGGCCGGAGCTGGCCATGCAAACTAACAGTAACTGCCTCCCAGAACCTCTGCTTACTTCATTCATACATAAATCCACCTGTTCTTAGAAGCCCTTAGCATGGCCCCTATGTTTCCAGGAGCAGCTGACATGGTGGGTAGTGCTGTGGAGCCACCCTCTCAACACAGCCACCTGTGCTATTTACCAGAACATTTTGGGGACAGAGTAGGGCAGCAGCAAGGTGAGGAATGTTCGGTGCATTGGTGGGAGTGCCAAATTTGCTCCACTGATGTACCTGCACAGGCCTAATCTGAGCACTGCCATTCTCGATCTCCACACCATCCTGCTAAGTGGCAGCAATGCCGGCTTCACAGCAGATTATGGACATGATAAAATCACGGAATGAAAGAGTTGTAAGTACCCCAAAGATCATCTAGCCCAGTGTTTCCCAAACTTGGGCCTCCAATTGTTTTTGGACTACAACTCTCATCATTCCTAGCCAGCAAGACCAGTGGTCAGGGATGATGGGAATTGTAGTTCAAAAACAGCTGGACTGTTTGGGAAATGCTGATCTTGCCCAACAATGCAATAAATCTACTGCTACATTACCCCTTGATAGCAGCCATCCAACCTGCTTAAACACCTCTAACAACTCCTTGCAGGGTTTTACCATCCTTAAAAAGAAACTGAATCTAAAGCAGGTTCCACTCACCAGACTATTCTGCACCAATTCACTGCTGTTTCCCCTTGTTTAATATCAATTGACATCAAACAGAATGAAGCATGAATGTCAGTTGATAATTACCAATTAGCAGCTTCAAAAATCACTTGCTGTCAGGTAGTTCATAGGGTACTGGATGGTGTGTGGTGTTGTTCTTTTCATTCAGTAATTTGAAGCTGTCTATATGCAAACCAGTGCTGCTCTCTTTAAAGCATGTTACAGGCAAAGATCAATGTCATATCATACAAATTGAAGAAAACACAAAGCCATAACATGTGTTTGGGTTAATTAAACAACTGCATGCAAAGGTTTAGTGTTATTGCGATATTTCTTCTTCTTGAGCACATAAGCATTGAAATCTGTGAGCTGGGAGACATGCTAGATGTTCCACAGCAGATACATGTAACAACTTCCTCGCATTTATTTATTTTTTAATATGAAAAGCTGCTGCAGTTGGCTGTACATCTGAGCAGAAGCAGGGTGAGACAATGGACTGCTTGATCCTTTTACCTCCAGTAGTTTTCTGATTGAAATCAAAACCACCCCCTAAACTGTTTTTTCACCCAGGGGTGGAAGAAAACTCTCTATCTTTACCTCTGTAAGTGGAACAGCACCTTGAAGAGGAGAAGAACACTCAAAAGGAAGAGGACTGAGCAGCCTTCATATTCCTCCATTGAAGGCTCCCGCAAATGCCCTGCTATGTTTCTGCTATGCTGTGTAACATCTAATTTGTCTTGTGGTGTTTACTTTTATATAAACAAACAACCTCAAATTGGTGGATGGATGTTGAAATGATGCTTGTGAAATGATTGTATTTACCTCTCATTCAGGGTGCTGAAGTGTCCTAATTTACACAAGAGTCCTTTCTTTTAAGGGCTGTCACGCCTCCCATTTGAAGGCATGCTTTATTTCAGGCTCATCCAACAGGTAGATCATGATCTACCGGTAGATCACTTGATGTCTGTGGTAGATCACTAGCTTCCCCCAAACAAGCTCAACAACTTTGGCTCCCCTAAAAAACGTTCAACAATGTTGGCCTGCACCCCCAAAAAGGGGGTAGATCACTGCCAGTTTTTAACTCAATTGAGGTAGATCACAGTGTCTTGGGAGTTGGCCACCCCTGCTCTATTTGAAGGGCTGTCTGGCCCAAGTCTTATTTAAAGATCAAGGAAGATAAAAAAAAACCCTAAGAAGGGAGCACAAGGTCCTTGAAGTTGCCTATCAATGGACAACAGATGGAGCAGGCATATAGGCCACTTGGACACACTCTTCTCCACTATGATGAAAATCACTGCATTTCAAATAATAGTAGTGATTTCTAAACATCAATCTCTATGTGTACATTTGATGCAAATCTATGTCCTCTTTGGTTCTCCTTTTTGCTTATGCCATTCCTCTCTTTTTTTGTGATGTGTAAGTAACCCCTCTACTCCTATTCCTCTTTTCTTTATACTGTAAACCACTTTGTGATCTTCGGATGAAGGGTGCGATATAAAATTAACAAACCAATAACACTTTCTTCTTCCTTTCCTCCACAGTCTTTGTTGTCTCTCCCTCTGCTGACCTTTAGACTGCAAGCTGCTTGAGGCAGAGCTCTGTCTTCTTTGATTATGAATACTTGCAATGCATAAGCACTGTGTGGGAATGCTAGCTTGCAACCCTAGAGAATCAGGTTACGATTTGCTTCTCATCTTCACCCTCCTCTACCAAGTAGGACTGACTGCAGACAGGAGAGGCCATGGCTGTGTTATCTCCTGATTTAGAAGCAGATTTAAATGTCAGCAGATTTAAAGGTAAGGGAGTGTGTGGATTCCTCCCACCTGCAGCCTGGCAGCCCTAAGCATATACATCAGTGGTGTTACACATGTAAAGAACAATAATGTATGATAAGAAAGAACACTGAAAGTAGGAAAAGAGAAAAGAAGTTTACACAATAGGTTTTTTTAAAAAAATCCACAAGCAGTTCTTGTCCATCTTGTGTGTATCTTCAAATGGGCAAATGTAATGAGTCAACCAAGTGATGATAGATATTATTGGTTGCATCTAACTAAATTATACTCAGAAGAGATCCCCTGAAATTAATGAAGCTAATGAACCTGCCTGAGGTTCATCTGGCTGGCCACTGTGAGAACACAGTGCTGGCCTAGATAGGTCACTTGCCTGATCAGCAGGCTCTTCTTAGGTTCTTAAGCTAGCTGTGTTCGATAGCTTTAATGTGAGTAGAACCAGCATTGGATACAACCCAACCCAATATCCTTGACTTTAGAGATACTTTTCACCAATAGTGGATGGTGGGATGGAGGTGCTTATCTCAACTCCCAGCAGATGGGTCACTGCTGCTTAGTAGGAGCAGCCAGGCTGTCTAGAGAGTGGGGAAGTGCGCGTGCAGAAGCATCAGATCAGCTCCACTGGAGCCTTTGAAGTGCATCAGTGCCTCCCCCTTGCCCTCTTGGTAAGCATCAACTCACATGCCAGAAGGGCAGGTAAACACCTCCATCCCACCACACCATCCACTACTGCTTCTCATCTGTGCAAGAGATTGTATATGGAGTAGAATCAAGTCAACATTTCTCAAAAGACTTTTTTCTTGGGAAAATAGTCAAGATTCTTTTTTTTTTTTTTGTCCCCTTACCCAGAAAAAAAAATAAAAATGAAATAAGACCACTTTGCAAAATTTTCTTTACATATCCTCCACCGTTTCCAATACTGTTGCTGTGGCTGTCTCTCTGACTCAACCCAAAGCCCTGGAATGATCCTAGATCCAGAGAAATTGTGAAAGATGCAAAATAGTTGGTGGCCTGCCAACATGGCTGCTCCTACTGCCCTTTGAAGTAACAATTGAGAAAGACAAAAAATAGGGGGAAAGGAAGAAGCTGCATTAATGGCACTGCTAATTGTGAGTCCTACCCTTGAGAAATGGTTGGAGAATTACTCTCTTCCTGCCAGTGGAAATTTGGTGAAATGCTCCCCCACCCCTTTAACTTACAAATAGTGTGAAGAATTTTGAAAGGCCATTTGTGCGCCACTCTAGCGTGGACAAAATAAAATAAAATAAATGTATTGTTTTGATCAGGCTCACTGAAGTAATTCAAGCCATCTTAAGCCTGTCCCATAAAACTCTTCTCAGCTCCACTCAAACTGACAAAAGAAGCCTATAATGGACTATCAGTTTCCATAACTGCAACGGAAAGATTGTAATGGCTCAGTCCTTAGGCTCAAGGTGCCATCAAATAAATAATTTAGGGGAGGGGTACTGAGTGCTGCACTCAGTGCAACATCATAGATCGTTTGTTCTTCCATTTCCAGATTCTGAGGGACTCTGAGGCATTGGGATGCAGGCCACTCAGTCACTTGACAAAAGCTCCAGCTTCTTCAATTACAGTCATTTTAATGTTGGCATATTGAACAAATGTTTGCTAGTATGGCAATAAAATATAATTTATGTTAGGACATAATGTTGGGACATAATCTGGAGATCAATGTTGCTTATAGCCTCATCCCTTATGCATGGCTACTAAAAGTAAGCCCCACTTACTTGCATTATGGTTGCATTGTGTCCAGGAAAAGTGTGCATTGGATGAGCCTTCCTCTAGGTGGTAGTTCTGGGAAATTAATTCTTCTTCCAAATTGGTGAATGCAGTGGTGGAATGCATGTGTCTCTCCATAGGCAACTCTCTCCCAGGCTCTGAAACCACAGGTCCTAGCTTTTCCTTCCTTTTCCTCTCATGGCCACCAGCTACTAGGGATGAATGAATCTGTCAATCTCAGTTTCCCTCAGTCTCCTTTTTCACATTGTTAAGTTTAGTCCGCTCCATCACTTTGTGATATATATATATATATTTAAGTTCTGCATGAAGATTGTGTGCATTTACCCTAACACAGTAGTACCTTGGTTCTCGAACTTAATTAGTTCCAGAAGTCTGTTCCAAAACCAAAACATTCCAAAACTGAGGTGTACTTTCCCGTAGAAAGTAATGCAAAATGGATTAATCCGTTCCCGGCTGTTGAAAAGCTACCCCTAAAATGCTTCTTCCCACCGCCCCAATCAGCACGATATCTCTCTCTCTCTCTCTCTCTCTCTCTCTCTCTCTCTCTCTCTCTCTCTCGTCAAAGTGGCTGAGCTGCAGAGCGCTGCCAGGACGCTTTTCACCTCCCCAATCAACGTGATCTCTCTAAAAACGGAAGCACAACACTAAAAATGGAAGTTCAGGACTCAGGACATGTTCGACTTCCAAAAAAATTTCAAGAAATGGAACGCTCACTTCCAGGTTTGTGACGTTTGGGTTCTAAGTAGTTCATGAACTAGGCTGTTCAATAACAAGGTACCACTGTACATACATATATATACAAACCTAGTGCATAAAAAGATATGCATTTTTGCAAGCAATTTCCTTCAAGAAGGTGCATTTTTTTGTTCACTAATATATGCATATTTGGCACACCTTCCCCAAAGGCACATTTTTTTAACATGCATTTTTAAGTCAGAGTACTGCTTTGTTAAAAATCAGAGAAGTGCTGGCTTCAAAGGAAAACTGCGTATTGGTACAAATACTGACCAGCTCAAATTAGGTAGGACTGCCAAACATCTGGACGTTATCAGGATTTCAAAGGTGGAATTGACACCTGGGGGGAATTTTTGATATGCGGTGCTTTGTCCTGGATCTGAGGCAAGTCAATCGAAAAATCACATTATTTTTTGCATGGGGGGGGGAGAAGCTCAACATTTTTGGTGTTTGTCAACAACTTTTGGGGTGTCCTGGTTTTTACTTTTTGAAAAATGGCAACCCTAAATTAGGTAGCGTCAAATACAAACTGAACTGCTTTCTCCACAACCCTACTAACTCTCCAGTTGCCTTAAAGTACTCCCATTTGCATTTGCATTTGCATTTGCATTTGCATGTGCATGTAAAATAAAAAAATAAAAAATCCACAGCATGCCAGCCGTTGTGTTGATAGCCACAGTGACATAATGGTACCGAGTGACCAGAAAATTAACAAAGCCACACTTGAACTGCTGTGATTTCTGTAGTCTCCAGTAAAGGTTTGGGAACCAAATTCATACCGGAACTTGTTTCCAGAGAAGGCTGTATGGAAGTATGGAGGTGTTCCATATGCACTCATCCACTGGTAGTATTGATTGATTGATTGATTGATTGATTGATTAGTAGGAGCAAAGTTCTGCGGCTGGTTTTTGAAGAATAAACAGGGCACAGCCAGAACAGGTTGCCATACATACCACAAAAGAATGAAACAGGGAAAGGAAAATAAGTGTGTTAAGACAGCACTCATATACATGCTTACATGCTTGCCTGGGAGTAGGTCTCGTATTTGCAGGCAGCCTCATGCCACTTGTGTGGGGCATGGCTGTCACGCACACTGGAAGCAGGAAGGGACACTGTTAGCCTTGCAATGTATTAACTCAGCAATCCTTACAGGATCCTGGCTGTATCTCATTCTTTTCAGTTAGAAAATGCTTTGCTAAATAAGTAAAACCAATATGGCAGTGCTGTGTAGCTGGAGTGTTGACCTTGGACACCTCAGTTCAAAAATCCCTGCTCAGCACCTTGAGTAAATCACTGTTTCCCTCAATGTAATAACAGAATAAAATGGGATGCACCCCATCCTGATCTCCACTGAGGAAAGACTCATTGTATGTATTATCTTACTCTCTTGATTACTTGCTTCTCCAGGTATGAACAAAGCACAACAGCAATAGCAACAGCAATTTTTAAAACTGGGCAAGCAAACAAGCAAACAGCAATTTTTAAAACTGGGCAAGAAACCAATATGACAAATGGAATAATATTCCTACTACAAAAGTACTACCTCTTTAAATGCATATTGCAAATACAGGCAAAAGCTTTGCCTATGAAATGTTTGCTTGACAGGAGCATGTAAGAGCAAAGGAGTCCTGTCAGGTGGGGGAAACCACTGGTGACCCTTCAAAAATCCATTAAAAAATTCTGTGCCAACCTGTCATTTAAGTCTATGCAACTCCAGTGCAACTGTGGTGACAGTAATCAGGTATGCTGAATCTCAACAGGTGACAAATTATGTTTCTCTCTCTAGCACAGCAGCTAATAACTACCAAAAATAAAAACAGCAACACACCAGAAGTCCTATCCACTAAGTAGAGTAAAATAAATAAATAAGACCCCTTGAAAAAGCCACACTTGAAATTTCTAGGGCAAACTATTCTTGAGCTATGGTATGTCCATAATAATAATGAAATTAAAATTGCAAATAAGGTATCTTTCAAATATGCCTTAGATTTCAAATTGCACATTCCAGAGACTCTTCTGATAGTCTTCAAACCTGGCCAAAAATAAATAGCTGAAATGGATGGAGCAGTACAGAATACTGAATGAGAAGGAAATGTTAGACTGCCCCCACTTTATCTATCTCTACTGATGAATATCATTGAAGTGCCTTCATGTTAATTAATGTGATAATTGGAACTTTTTTTTTAAAAAAAGATTTCAAATAAAAGAAACCTGCTTCAAACCTTAATTATGCAACTGCCTCCTAATCAACATCCCTACCAAAGCTCAATTGTTCACACAAAGCCATTAGTAATCTAAAGCTCTCATTTATCATAGATAATGTGCTAAATGATCTTCCTTAATTGCATTTGAAATGTATCACTATTCGGTGGAAACTATTCTGAATGGAATTGCACATTAAAAGGAATCCAGTGTATGCCTTGGTGAACGAGAATGTCTGTACACGTCTAGGGTGTTGTTAAGCAAATGTCGAAGCAATGATTCTTCAACATCAACATCAACTTCATTGGACTGGTCATGTTGTGTGGATGCCTGATTATCATCTTCCAAAGCAACTACTCTATTCCGAACATAAAAATGGAAAGTGTAATGCTTGTGGTCAACAAAAGAGGTTTAAAGACTATCTCAAGGCAAATCTAAAAAAATGCAGTATAAATACCGAAAACTGGGAAACACTGGCCTGCAAGCGCTCCAGTTGGAGAACAGCCTTTACCAAAGGTGTCATGGACTTTGAAGACACTCGAACTCAGAACGCAAGGGAGAAATGTGCTAAGAGGAAGGCACACTTGGAAACCCTCACCATGATCAACTCCCACCCGGAAATCTATGTCCCCACTGTGGAAGGACGTGTGGATCCAGAATTGGCCTCCACCGTCACTTACGGACTCACTGTTAAAACCGTGTTTACTGAAGACAATCTTACTCAGCTACGAGTGATCACCAAAGAAGAAAGAAGTTAAGCAAATGTCCAGGATGGAGACATGTGGCCAACCATACATGCATCAATGTAGGTGATACTTAGCAAGATGGACCAAAGGTCTGGCTTGGCATAAGATAGCTTCCTATGTCTTCTTTTTCAGCTAGTGTCTCCCACCCACCTGCCACCTGATTATCCCTGGCTGTGATGGCTATTCCTCCCTATTCATCAGCCTCCACCAGCCATCTACTCCTATTCTCCCCTGGTTTTGTTTGACAGCTGACTCTCAACATACCACCAGTTGAACTATGCAATTTGCTCCCATAAGAGGCAGTAATGGCCACCAACTTGGATGGCTTTAAAAGCAGATGGGACAAATTCATGGACGATGAGGCTATCAATGGCTACTAGTCATGGTGGTGATGCTCTGTCTCCATTGCTGGAGTCAGCAATGCTTCTGAATACTAGTTGCTGCAAACCGCAGGGGGGACACAGTGCTCTTGTGCATGGGTCCTGCTAGTGGATCCCTATAGGCATCTGGCTAGCCAGACGTTTACTCCAGCACAGCTCTCCTTAGCTGCACACTCCTGATGTAAACCAATGCAGCAGTTTGTATCCTTCCTTTTCAGAGCTGGAAAAAAATGCTGTTTCTTTTCCAACCCCATAATCAAAGGGAGAGTCCTGAGAAGAGAAACAGGGAGACTGATGCATACATTAAGTAGCAGGCCTGTGTATTCCCCTGCCATCACTGAAGGCTGCTAGTGGCCTGGATATGCACTGCTTCCCCTGCTGTCTCTAATTACCCTCCAAAATGTTTACCCAGCAGCATGCAGCTTCATCAAAACTGCTGGACAGAAAAATATCTCCAGCACCCAGTTAAAAACGGCTTATCGATTTCAGTGGCAAAGGGAAGAATGTGCTCAGCTTTACTCCCCCCATTGAGAACAAGGCTATATTTGGGTTGGATTGTGCCTTTACTCTTGTTCTTGAGCTGTTATTTATATTGGTGTGCAACATAAAATTAATTAAGACCATGTTTAAGAGGAACTATCACCACTCTCTCACTCACTCTGTTTTATTTTACACTGTGTTCATTGTTTACTGTTAATTATTACTTTTGTTTAATAATCCTTAGGAATACACACACCCCAGTCATTTAGTCAAAGGTGTTTTTAATTAATTTTCTGTTACTCTCAGCTTTCACATAAGCCTGCACAAACTCATTCATAAATCTGTCTTCTTTGCATGAAGTGTTTATTTAATTAAGGAAGATGTTCCATTATAAATAAGTTAAATATTCTGAACTTAAAAAAAATATGTTCATTTTAAATTAGCATGTTGCTGAAGCTAACAATTCATAGACACAAAGTACACAAGCACAAGAAGATCAGCGCATAGGCCAGTTTTGTTCCACATCCTTGTCTTCACAGTGGCCAAACAGACACCTATTTTCCAACAAATAGGGAAGGAGGACAAGAGCCATCTCCCAGTCTTGTTCCCCAGTGACTGGCATTCAGGGACCTGCTGCTTCTCTGCTGATGAAGACGGCCTTCAGGCTGCTTCCTCAGTGGAAAAAGCAGAAGATCCAGCCCTATTGGAAGATATAGCCCTGCCACCATCGTTTGACACATAATATGTGTCCCGTGAAGTACTTTTACCTTACCAGTCTCACAGAAGTCAAAGACCACTCAACAAGGTGAGGACATTTAATCACCCAGACATTCCTCTAGAGAGCTTGAACCTTTCAGTCTCACTATTCTGTTAGTTGTTGTTGTTTAGTCATTTAGTCATGTCCGACTCTTCGTGACCCCATGGACCAGAGCACGCCAGGCACTCCTGTCTTCCATTGCCTCCCACAGTTTGGTCAAACTCATGTTGGTAGCTTCGAGAACACTGTCCAACCATCTCGTCCTTTGTCGTCCCCTTCTCCTTGTGCCCTCAATCTTTCCCAACATCAGGGTCTTTTCCAGGGAGTCTTCTCTTCTCATGAGGTGGCCAAAGTATTGGAGCCTCAGCTTCACGATCTGTCCTTCCAGTGAGCACTCAGGGCTGATTTCCTTCAGAATTGATAGGTTTGATCTTCTTGCAGTCCTTGGGACTCTCAAGAGTCTCCTCCAGCACCATAATTCAAAAGCACCATAATTCTTCGGCAATCAGCCTTCTTTATGGTCCAGCTCTCACTTCCATACATCACTACTGGGAAAACCATAGCTTTAACTATAGGGGCCTTTGTTGGCAAGGTGATGTCTCTGCTTTTTAAGATGCTGTCTAGGTTTGTCATTGCTTTTCTCCCAAGAAGCAGGCGTTTTTTTAATTTTGTGACTGCTGCCACCATCCACAGTGATCGTGGAGCCCAAGAAAGTAAAATCTCTCACTGCCTCCATTTCTTCCCCTTCTATTTGCCAGGAGGTGATGGGACCAGTGGCCATGATCTTCATTTTATTTTTTTATGTTGAGCTTCAGACCTTATTTTGCGCACTCCTCTTTCACACTAATTAAAAAGGTTCTTTAATTCCTCCTTACTCTGCCATCAAGGTTGTGTCATCTGCATATCTGAGGTTGTTGATATTTCTTCCGGCAATCTTAATTCCGGCTTGGGATTCATCCAGCCCAGCCTTTCGCATGATGAATTCTGCATATAAGTTAAATAAGCAGGGAGACAATATACAGACTTGTCATACTCCTTTCCCAATTTTGAACAAATCAGTTGTTCCATATCCAGTTCTAACTGTAGCTTCTATGAAAGCTTTCACTATTCTATGAAAGGCTTATTTTGCCTCTAGGCGGCTGTTGATTACAACATTTCCCTGTAGCTGCTGTAAAAAGATAATGCTTCAGCCTGCAGGTCCCTTGGAGCTGTCCATGGTCCTGTTCTTGTTAGTGCTGTGCCAAACACTTTTATGCTTTTTCAACCATCCTCCATCAATTAATGAGAACCCTGTTGCACCCCGACCCTGCAATCACCATCTGAGGCCCTTCTTTGTGTGCCTCCTTCACAAGAGGTCCAGAGGGTAACAACATGAGAACAGGCCTTTTCTGTGGTAGCTCCCCAATTGTGGAATGCTCTCCCTAGGGAGGCTCGCCTGTCACCTTTATTACATATATATATGCACCAGGCAAAAGTGCTTCTCTTCAACCAGGCATTTGGCCGATTGACATTTCATGGCTTTTTAAAATGTGTTTGTGGGAGAGGTGTTATTGGTTTATTTTTGTTTTATTATGAATTTGTGTTCCCATTTTGTATTTTTCTGTTGCTGACTGGATGAAGAGTTGTAAACAAATTTAATAAATTTGAAGAGCTATATGCAAATCCAACAAATAAATAAAAAAATAATAATCTGAAAATATCAAAGGCAGTAGAAAAAATTCAGTGAAGTTCCTTATAGGTGGGCTACAGGGTTTTTGTCATGCTTACTTTACAAGGGGTATTTTTCAGCGTCCTTTCTTTCAAGCATCTCACCAATGGTATGCAAACTGTGGCCTTCCTGAGTTCCTACCCTTCCATTACAACCTAGGGAAGACATCATTAGGCTTTTCAGATCAGGAAATGGGGAAGCTGCAGAATGATGAAGAAAGGTTTACCCTCAGCTTCAGCCCTCAGTAATGATAAAGTAAGTGCCTGAGAATGAGGCAGAAAGATGGAATCCTCTTTCCCAGGGGAAGAAAAAAAAATTGGAGGAAAGAGTTCATCAAAGCACTTTTTTTCTGAACTGTAGGAGGGA
Organism: Podarcis cretensis; assembly: GCF_951804945.1. Lineage (NCBI taxonomy): Eukaryota > Metazoa > Chordata > Lepidosauria > Squamata > Lacertidae > Podarcis > Podarcis cretensis. The sequence continues at coordinate 27,508,680 of NC_137179.1, read as the reverse complement.
GGAAGGGGAAAAAAAAGGAAAACTCTGATACTATTGCCATTGCAATGGACTAGAAAGGGTGAAGGGAAAGGAACAAGTATCATGAGTTCAAATTACACAAATGAATACACCATCCATGTATGCAGTTTGATGATTGATCAGGACACACCTCTTTCCCCAGGCCTTTGGTTGAGTGCATGTTTTCTCTCCTCCTGCACCTCTGTCAATTGCTATGCCTCACCGCTGCTTTGTTATTGTGATCGTGGTTGTTTTTGTGGTTTTATTTTATGATTGCAATGCTCATTGTGCTTACTTTACTACTTATTTTTGTAACCCGCCCCAGGGACTTGGTGAAGAATGGGATGAAATTCCAAATAATCTGAATGAATGATAATAATAATAATAATAATAATAATAATAATAATAATAATAATTTATTTTTTATACCCCACCCATCTGGCTGGGTTTCCCCAGCCACTCTGGGCGGCTTCCAACAGAACACTAAAATACAACAACCTATTAAACATTAAAAGCTTCCCTAAACAGGGCTGCCTTCAGATGTCTTCTAAAAGTTTGGTAGTTATTTTTCTCTTTGACATCTGGTGGGAGGGCGTTCCACAGGGCAGGCGCCACTACTGGTTCCCTGTAACTTGGCTTCTCGCAGCGAGGGAACCGCCAGAAGGCCCTTGGCGCTGGACCTCAGTGTCCGGGCGGAACGATGGAGGTGGATTGTCAGGGACTCAGCGGGAGCGCAGGGAGGAGAGGAGATGGAAAGCGAGGGGGAGCAATCCGAGGGCAGCGTAGGAGAATATGACAGCAGCCCGATAGATTCCATGAGCCTCTCCAGCGAATCGGAAGATTCACAGAAGGGGGCGCCGATGGGCAGGGCAAGGGGCGACCCAAGGGGGACACCCCAGAAGCAAAGGGCCAGCGGGGACTCCCAGAGCACCAGTTGCAAATCAGGACCAGCTTCCCCACCAGAGCGTAGTGGGGGGGGAGGAGTCCCAGGTGTCAGAGCCCACATATGCACCACCAGCGAGAGAAGATGAGTCAGGGTGGACCACGCCTCCATCGGAGAGCGAGTTAACGGTTAAGAGGAAAGTTGCAGGCTGGGCGCGCGCGCCAAGTTCAAAGGTACAGGCGAGCGGCACAGAAGGTAGCCCGGATAGGGAACCAGGTCCTAAAGCCCGCCGGAAGGAGGGGCAAGAATCGTCAGGGTCAGCGTCAGAGGAGTCGAGGAAGGATGAGACCCTAGCGGGCAGGAGGGCCCAGAGGAGAAAGGAATTTAGGAAGAGGTGGAGCAAAGCGAGAGTCTTAAACTGGTGTGGAGGGGGAGGAGACTCAGACAGGACTTCGCCGGTCTAAGCTCGGGACGTAGAGCTGCACGCTGCGGCTTTGAAATGGAGACTGAATCTCAATAAAGACTTTTGTACATAACTACAGCCTAGCGTTGGTCCTCTGTGAGCTGGGACCTGGAGGCAGCTCTGACATGGATGAATGAAGGAATAAATAAATAAATAAATAAATGGTACTGGTCTTTCAATGCAGCTGCTAGGAGAGCCCCTTTGCCCCCATCTCATTCCGTCTCCTGCAGCCTGATGGAATGGCTGCTGAAGAGGACAGCTGAGGCAGAATAATTCTGTCATCAAACCAGCTGGCCTCTGAGATGGTGGAGAATGACAAAGAAAGATACAAGTGATACGAAACAACCAAAACAAAGTGCTTGCTGTTCCAAGGTCTTCTTTTGAAACCTTGGGTTTCTTCTACAGAAAGCGTAAGATTGGATTTGAGCATTAGTTAGACTCTGTTGAAGCATACATCTGTCTTAATGCTTTTGGGGAGGGAAAAAAATGAATGCTCAAATTGCCCTCATTATAGTGAATCACAATGGTGATTAATAACTTTGCTTAATTGCAACCTATTTTCTTTAAATATAGCATGCGCGTGAGCTTTTCAAGGAAACTTAGTTGCTAGAAGTGGGAGATGTGCAGGAACAGAGATGAGTCATACTTGATCCGTAGACAAGCAGATAGTGTGAGAGATTTTCAAATCAGAAAACTCTGGAAGCTTTGGTGGGTATTTGCCCTTCATCCCCTGAACATTTGTGGGGGGGGGGGGTGTGGAGGGAGGGAGTTGAGTGGGAGAACTTCAGTGAGATTTTTCACAGCTTTTACCTTCACAACCAAGTTATAATTTTATGAGGTGGTTGAGTTTTGTAGTCTTCCCTTTATTTTTATTTTACAGCAGGTAGGGGTCCTTAGGACTGATATTTGAACGTGGCACCCCAGGTCCCTCTATTTGGCCCTAAGAATTCTCCTAGGACAGACACCCATCCCCAGACATGTCTCCACTATGTTACTCACAAATTTAATTTAATAAACTTGGAATCATATACTCTTCAGTGGCTTCAGATTTCAAACTGTAACTCTGATAATGTTTCTTGCTTCCCTTAATGGAGCACAGAAGGGTGTGTGAGCATGTACAGAAACCAGCTGACTGTACAAAGGTAAACTGTACATTAATTGCTTCTCCACCTTTTGCTTCCAGCCATCAGAAGCTTGCCCAGAGGGGAATATAGTCCTTAGACTGAAAAGGATTTGTTCCTGCTTTACAGCAGTAGTAGTGATCTGCCAGTCTTTGAGCCAGTTCCATCCCTCCAAGCCTTTTGAAATAGCACACCAGTTGCCCCCTTGGTTTCTCCAGCTGCAGGAGATATCGCTTCATGGAGAAGGCATGGTTTTCCTTAGCTTGGCCCTGCTGCACCTTCTGAATTTTCCAGCCAGGCCCTCTCCCTCTTGTCTGTCAGCATTTTTTTCTGCAAATTCATCCCTTCTGCATTCATGGTGCTCCCTCACACATGTTTTCAGGGCCTGAGCACCAGCTAATACATCCAGGAACTATGATTCAAGGCAGCTCAATAAACATTGCAGTACTTCCTGTTTCCAGAGTGTTCTAACCCGCTCTGATGTTTCCAGTCAAAAGAAGAGGAAGGGGTAACAGGGCTGGTTAAAGCTTCACCACTCAGACCCACAATGGGGAGTGAAATTGCTCCTCCTGTGCTTTTCAGAAAGATCACCAAGCCCTGGCAAAGCAAGCAGGCAAGAAAGTTGAGGTCCACACACACACAGTGGCAGAAAAGTGCACCTCATTTTTGCCGGTTGGTGAAAAGTTTCATAAAATGGGTGGTAGGGATTCAGTACAGTATAATCCATCCCACCAATCTACAGTGTTACGATCTAGCTTCTTATTAGCATTAACATACCAAGCAAATCCTCCTAACTATTTTTTCCCAGCCAAATAAAATGTTCAAAAATGCAATGTACTGTGGTAAAATGTGCATTAAATTGCAGGTATTAGTGGAAATGACATGGAAAGATAGCTTTGCAAAAGTGTATATATTACGCAAAATGACATGCAAATGTGTATATTAGGAGTAATTTACCCTAAAATACTGCTGGCTTTTCAAGAGGACTTCTTTATATAAAATCCAAACTGATGTGGAAATATGGAGAACGGAACTGTAGATTGGAAAAATAAGAAACTAAGAGAAACCCAACAGGCAGATTCACCCAGATTGTGAAGTCCAAGAGGTGGGTATTTATACAAGGCAGGGAATTTCCAACAGCAGAATTCATATAGTCAAGGCATAAGCTGCCCACGAAACACTGTCTTCTTAATTGCCAAAGCTAACAGTGGTTGAAGGCAATCAAGGAGTATTAGAGTTTGTCTTTTCCCATCTCATCTCATTTAATGTGACTCGACACCACGTCGCAGCTGCAACAGAATATCGCTGGGAAACTCTGAGGGAGAAGGTGGAAAAGGACACAGTATCTCTCCTTCCTTTTTCCTGCTTGGTACAGATGTGTTGGGTGTGGGGCATTGCATCCACCTCTGAATAGGACAACACTTTTGAGCCCCAAATACAAAACAACCAGGCAGAAACAATGACTGGGTTAAAGTAGAGTCATAACTGTGATCTGCAGCAAACTTCATAGCTGATCTGGTAGAGCTGATGAAGTAAACTGTAGCAGTTCATAAAAGCTTGTGTCATAATAACTCTGCTAGTCTTTAAGGGGCCACAAGATTATTGGTTACTTTACATAAATATTCAGCATTGAAAGGCACACACAGGATGGGATCCAAACTTAATCATACTTAGAGTAGACACATTGAAATCAATGTTGAATTAGTCAAGGCTAAGATTTAACTCTGGGTGGTAATGGCTTCGTTTATCTTGGTGCATAATACAATGCAGCTGAAATGGATTAAGAAATGTTGTGAAATCCTTCCAGTGTCTATCAAGATTTGCAAGGTATTAGAACTAGCCTGCTCTTATCATTCCCCAAAATAACCCCAAACGGCACTTGCTGTCCAGTCTTTGAAACAAGGAGTATGTGGGAAATAGGTGCTCACTCTATTTGCTTTTTTTAAAAAAAAAATCTATAGCCAGTCTGATTATCTCAAACTATACACTTACGTTCTATCCAAAAGTTTCATACAATCCAGTTGATGGGAGTCTTCACAAGAAAGATGACACAAAGTTCAGCATGTCTTATTCACCCTCAGGTGGAAAGCTGAGTTTTTCTCTTTGTTGTAAAAATGTCAGATTTTCAACCAGAGAGAGAGATATATAAGAAAATATGCTATTTGTCAAGCTCCAAATATCAGACATTTCCATTCTGTAAAGGCATTCATTGGTCAAAATTGTTTATTAGATTCACGGAGATGAAGGGGAAATTGTTAGCTGTGCAAATGGGTTAGCAAAATAAAGGCACATTGCAGTGTATGTGTGTGTGTGTGTGTGTGTGTGTATGAGAGAGAGAGAGAGAGAGAGAGAGAGAGAGAGAGAGAGAGAGAGAGAGAGCTAGTATGCCTGATTTGCCAAAGCAAAAATTACAGCATATGTCTGCCAGAGTGAGGTTAGACAAAACTTCCCACTTAAAAACAAACAAACAGAAACATTTTAACATGGCAATGGGAAACTTGTGATTCTGCAGGTGCTATTAGGAACTCCAAATCCCATTAGCTTGGAGCAATACGGCCAGTGATCAGAGTTTATGGGAACTGGAATCCATCAACATCTGAGGGGCACAGGGTCCTTATCTGTGTTTTAACATAAGTTTTCAACAGTGGTTTGTTTTGCAGAATACATTTAGTTAAAAACAGCTGCTTCAATGTACCTTCCAACATTTCACAAACGAAAATAAGTACGTGTTTGTAACACACCTAATATCATGGTATGATCCATGACATACACCTTGCCGCTGATACCCAGAGTTGTTTTTTTAAAAAACAACAACAACAATGGGGATAATGAAGGGTTTTTTTTTTTTTTTCATCCTAGGGTCCACATTCCCTTCTGGGCAATCTGCCTAGGGCCAAATGCCAGGTGTGGGCAGCACCAGTGGCAAAAGTGGGCAGAGCAATGGATGCAAAACTTACCTTAGTAAGGTAGGCTCTTTTCTACACACACAGACTCACACACCCTTTTCTATCTCCATCCATAGATGCAGCAGGCATTTGAAGGCACATTCAAGGACAAATTCCGGCCAGGCAAAAGCCTGTGGGGTTAGCGACAGCATGGGGTGGAACTGGGGCAGTTGCCGCAGGATCAGAATTGTTAGAGGCACAAAATTTCAACACCCAGTGCTGCCTCATTACAGCTGCATTCTTCTTTCACTGGGCTCCACTGAAAATGGTTTCTCCATGTGAACCAGGGATTGATCTCTGCAGACAATGGAACAACACTTCTTTTCTTATTTCTGTGTCTGCAATCTCCTGGGTTGGTGGATGCCTTTAGGTGGTTGAATGTGCATGCGTACTCTGTTTCCCTCCCACCCCACCCCGTGTGGCCCTGGACACTGGCAACCCACTCTATGCCACTGCATGGGATATGAAGCAGGGCTAGTGAGGGGGGTTGCCTGGGGGCACTTAAGAGGGCCAGATGAATAGTTGCTGGGGTACATTTGGCCCACAGGCCTGAGGTTCTTGAACCCTGATTTAAAATGAAATCTTGGCCTATAAATTCATACTTCCATCTATACATTCTGCAGCATTGCCAGCATACATACAGGCTGCACTTTCCCTATTTAGGTGTGTGTGAGTATTACATGGGGAAAGCTTCTGACAGGGAAGCATTTACAACCTTTGGTTTGAGCAGGAGGAGATACAAACCCTTACATGTATTCTGTCAGCCCGCTAGCCAGTTTACTGTACTCTTGCTCCTTGGAGATTAAAGATCCAGATCTGCAGGGACATCTCTTTCCCTATCAGCCAAAGAAATTGGGACATTTTCTGAACCTCTACAACCTTTGCAACTGGATTTTCATCTGCCCAAAGGCAATTTTGGACAGATCTGCCTCCATTAGTATCCCAGGAAACCTACACTTCTCTTCTGAGTAGCCTGTGTGCTTCTCAAATGCCAGAAGGTGTCTCTAAAAAGGACTGTGATCCCCCTTCGGAATCAGCCATTGCCATGTTATATTGTACTGTTTACCACCTGAGTGAAGGGATAAAGGACTGCATACAACACAGACAGAATATATATCCACAGTCAGAGCAAAGAAAATAAGGAGTACTGAAGTATTCTGAGAAAATTATGCTTGCTTCAGTCCAGTATTTCCAGGGTGCTAGGTGGGAACTCTGGTAAACATTGTAAGCTCTGCACAAGCAGGGGCTTCCATGTTTATGCCTTTCTCAGGGAATGCTCTGTGAATGAACACATCAAAAAGTATTGCAGCAGACTTATAATTGACTGCAGTCTACTTCATCTTGTCCATGAAGTTTCATCTTCAGCTATCAGGGTGCATTTCCCTCATAGAGCCAATCCCTCTTCCCAGGGAACTCTGGGAACTGCAGCTCTGCAAGGGGAACAGAGCTCTCTTACTCTCTTATTTATTTTATTTATAAAAATATTGATATAGCCCAGCATCCTGTTCTCACAGTGGCCAACCAGATGCCTATGGGAAACTTATAAGCACAAGAGCACTTTTTTCTTCTGCAGTTTCCAGCAACTGTCATTCAGAAACGTTCCTTGGCTCCAACCATGGAGGCAGAGCAGTTCCTGAAAGTCCTGATATGCCAGCCAGCAAAATTTAGTATGTCCGTTTGCCCCCTTTGTAGGTGGGTGGTTTTGCGGGCAGGCCCTGGGCCTTCCTTGTAAATTGGCCTGTCACTGGCTGGATCATGTTCCTGCCATCAAATGGGCCAATGGCGGCGGGAGGTAGCAGGCGTTCCACCCACCCTCCCTCAGATTAGGGTTTTCATGGATGGTACGACCTTGCTATAGACAATGTCAGTCGCCTAATTTTCAGGGGCAGGGCATGAATTTTTCCCACTTGGCTAATTGGCATTGCCATTCAGGCTTTTGCCTACCTTGTAGCAATCGTCACAACTGTGTATGGTGGATAGGCATTGGGTAAGCCCAGTCTTGGTTGGAGGGGAGGTTGTAGTCTCCGCCTGCCCCTCCATGGTAAGGGTATCCTGTTAAAAAGGATCCAGGAGGAGTGGCTCCTTTCCAATGCCTAGATGGGGGCTAGGGCCATACCACTCCTCACAATGGGGACCATTTGGGAGACACCCCAATTTTACGTAGGTCATTGGGCACCCCCCCCCAGCTTCACCCTTAGAAACACTCCTAGCGGATGGGCAGAAGTGACATATGCAGTTTCTTACCACAATGCCTATGGCCAAACTTCACTTCTCTAACTAATAAAGTTGTGGTCTTATTTGATCCCAAACTAATATCTCGTGTAGTGTCTAGTTATTTACACTTTAGGGAACAGGGTGGTCACAGGGCCTCGATGCACAATAGGAAAAAGAGCCTGTAATTCTGATACCTACACTCAGTCTGCTTTCTTCTCTTTGCTGCTTTTGGTCCATGGCTTGCAGTGAAAGCAACACTTGAACATAAATAATGATTGTAATGGCAATGTTTCTCATTCAAAAATGTCCCTCCTGTGTTAACAGAACAGAAGGAACAGCAGCAGATATCTGTCACTTATGCTGACAGCTACGCTCATTATTACTGTATACCTCCTGCCTGGGCCTGACCAGCAATTATTCCCTGCTGGGGAAAACAGAGAAAGAATGAATGTCTAATGTTCATGGGGTTTTTTTTTGTTTTTGTTTTCTTTCAATCTTCATCTGGCTTATTTTGTCTTCCAGCCAGCAGCAACTTCCAGCAACCATGGGGTTCTGTGCAGTAGATACCTGTCTCCAAGGTGTGAGGGCACTGCCATCAAAGTGCACTCCAGTGGGCCCCCTTCAACATCACAACTCCCTTCTCCTAAAGCAGGCTTACAAGCAAGGGCAGCCATGGTTTTACCTAAATTTGCAGTGACTGGCTGCAAGTTACCTGCCATAGGAATTCCCCCTAATGCCCCAGAAACATAGCTGCACTCCGGGCATTATAGGCACTTTTGAATGGTAGCTTCACAGTTGTCCACAGCTGCCATTTGGTAAGCTGGGACCCAGGCCATGGGCAATGGTGTGCCCAGAGAAAGCATCTGTGATGGTGGGCCCTGTCACAGTTCTAGAACTATGGCAACTGCCCTAGAATGCCAGATCACCAAAAATTCAGTTCACCAAAAATAAATGGCTAGAGCCATGGTTCTCAGAGGGGAGGCAGACCTCATCAGTGTGGTCCAAACAACTGCCACAAGGTGTGCAGGCTCCGTTTCTCCCTTTGAAGTAGCTGGGAAGATGGCCCTTTTGCCCTTGTGTACCTGATGCACAACACAATTCTTTGTATCAGGGATGCGGGTGGCGCTGTGGTCTAAACCTCTGAGCCTCTTGGGCTTTTCGATCAGAAGATCGACAGTTCACATCTCTGCAATGGGGTGAGCTCCCATTGCTCGGTCCCAGCTCCTGCAAACCTAGCAGTTCGAAAGCACTCCAACGCAAGTAGATAAATAGGTACTGGTGCGGCAGGAAGGTAAACAGCATTTCCATGCACTCTGGTTTCCGTCACGGTGTTCTGTTGTGCCAGAAGTGGTTTAGTCATGCTGGCCATGTAACCTGGAAAGCTATCTGTGGACAAACGCTGGCTCCCCCAGCCTGAAAGCAAGATGATCACCACAACCCCGTGGTCGCTTTTGAATGGACTTAACTGTCCAGGAGGTCATGTACCTTTACCTTTACAATTCTTTGTACAGCTACTCTAGGGTAAGATATCTTAATCTAGGGTAGTTTTATTACCTATGTGGGCAATCAGTCAGCCAATTTTTTAATTGTCTTTTTAGTCTCACAAAGGGTGGCATATTACCCAAGTCCATCACTGACGGGATTGATTTTGGAAAACATCCAATCCACTAGGATTTTCCATCCATATGACTTTCTAATCTTGCACCCCCAGCCTAAAATTAATTTGAAATGTCCCAGTTCCATTGGTGGATTCATAGTGTGGTGGGGTCCAGCCACTCTGAAAGGGACAGGATGTGCTGGGCACACACATCCATGCTGTATTAATTAAATGATCCAATCATTGTACCAAAGTAGCAACACGGTCTATGAATCTATTTAAAAATCTTTCTAAACCACATAGTTCATAGAATCATAGAATCATAGAGTTGGAAGAGACCACAAGGGCCATCGAGCCCAACCCCCTGCCAAGCTGTTGTTGTTGTTGTTTTAAAAAATCTAAGTAGTGTACAAACAATACAAATCAACATGAACACATGAAAACAATATCACAAAAACAGAAATCCAGTGATATGTTATTCATTATTGTGGATCGGGGAAAATACACGAAAAATATGTATTTACAAGACATCTAAAGCAAATAATGGATTATGCTTCAGGTATAGCAGAGGGAAAACCATCCCAAAATTTAGCAGGTAACAGCAGAAAATGCCCATTTGGGGATCACCATCCTATGATCTTCTGTAAGGTGTGGTGCCATGAATAAAAGTTCAAGAGAAGATCTAAGTCAACACAGGGACAGACAGTCCTTGAGGTAACGTGGCACCACATTGTTCAGTGCTTTATGTTAGTAACAAGGTCTTGAACAGCCCTCCACTCTCCCTCAACACATGTCCCTGAATTTGGACTAGCAACATTTCTCGTAGGTCTTCCCCACCCATCCCTACTGCTAATCTTGGTATCTCTACCTAGTTATATAAAAAATGCAGGTTACATTTCTGCTCGCTTAAACTGTGTTTCCTTTGCTGTGGAGCAAATACCCACTGCTTCCATTCTGACTCATAATAGCAGTTGCTGATGGTTAACTACTGCTGTTAACTTAATATTCTTGCAGATTCAAACTGAGCCTTTGAATGGAATCTGATAACCCGGTCCTGCTGTGAGTCTGCTGAGGCTCCAGTTTATGTGACGTCTGGGAAGTGGCAAGCTACAATGCACGTGGAAATTAAAGCTCCACTGACACCTTCCTGCTGGGAACATTTGCTAACCCCCCTTAGGACCACTGAACTTCTGATCTGTTCCTTTCTGATCCCATAATAGCCATCTGTTAATAGTTCAAACCATTTCACTGGGAACAAGAGGGTACTCCTGGGGCTTTCAGAGCAGGTGACAGCAGCATAAGTATGTGCCTCATACTCTCTGGGGCCCAATAACACCAGAATGCTTTGCAAAACTATTTCTGCAGTGGGACATGGCATAATTATAATGAAAAACACTTCATAGAGCCATCTGGACTTTGCTTTCTAAGCTAATCCATCCTGAACACTCTTTCGGAAGCCGGGAAGGTGGGGATTCCCTAGATTAAATTGAGATAGAACACTTGCCTGATGTTTAAAAATACCTGGTGTTTTGCCATGGCAATAGAACTTAACCAGAAAAGGAAATGCTGTGGGCTCAGGAGGAAGGCACCTCATCATGATGAGGGTCAGGAGATGGAGAGGAAGGCCAACTGCATCATAGTGGTTAGAGAAGCCTCCCAACATGATGTTCTCAATCTGGCTGGCTTCTTTGTGCCATGGCCATGATATGGACAGCTCAGTTGGTTAGAGCATGATGCTGATAATGCCAAGGTTGCAGGTTCAATCCCAGTATGGGACAGCTGTATATTCCTACATTGCAGGGGGTTGGACTAAACCAGTGGTTCTCAGCCTTGGGTCCCCAGATGTTTTTGGCCTACAACTCCCATGATCCCTAGCTCACAGGACCAGTGGTCAGGGATGATGGGAGTTGTAGGCCAAATTCATCTGGGGACCCAAGGCTGAGAAAGGCTGGACTAGACTATCCTCAGGGTCCCTTCCAACTCTATGATTCTATGATTCTATGTCTGGTTTGCTCCTGACTCCTGCCTGAATTTCAGCTCTGACCAGTAACCATTGTCAGGGACCGGGCAGAGGAGGAATGGTGGAGACTGCCTCCCCAGCTTGACCCTTCCAGAGAAGAAGAAGACAGTTCAGAATTACAACAGGGGGTTGAGGGAGGTCACAGCTCAGAGGCAGATGAGGGGGAAAGCTGGGAAATAATGGGAAAGGAGGAGAAGGAAGCACTGGGAGGGCAGCAGCTGACAGATACAGTATCTTTGGAAAGCATTCCAGACCTCCCCTCTCCCAGAACCCGGTGAGCCTTGAAAGTAGTAGAGCAAAGGGCTCAGAAGCAAAGAGTCCTTGGAACCACCCGTAGAGGAGATGATGAAAAATGAGGAAGTGGGAGGAAAAGGGGGTGGAGAGTCACTCAGGACAATGCCATTGTTCCAAGAAGCTGCATTCCAATCCTCTCTCTGTAAATATTGAATAAAAAGCAGCTGGTAAGAACTTTTCTTTGTCATATCTGTTCCCGGCAACCTGCCATGGGAGTTGTTTCCTCTGACCCCTGACAGCCATTGGCACACTGGTAGGATGCACTTATCTGACCTCCCAGCAGGCGAGTCACTGCTGCTTATGAGATGGGGAGGTGAGAGGAGACAGAAAGGCCAGAGTGGTGCAAATGCACTGGCCAACTCAATGCAGCTCTCCTGCATTTGCACCAGACAACCTCCTTGCTGCCTTCCCACTCGCTCCCCAGTGGGCAGGAGAAAAACCCACCAGAAATCTATCTCCTCAACTGCCTCAGGCTTAGGCTCCGATGTTCATAGGCCTAAATATCCTGGTTGTGCTACAACTAAAGGAACTTGATTTTAGTTGTCCTTGCTTGCTTTTTCGATTATGATGCTTAAGCAGCAGCCATTAAAATCATTCCAGCCATTTAAACTTTGCTGCCATTCCATTAAGAGAGCATTAGCTGAGCTGAGCAGCACTCAAGTATATTGAAGTGCATGCTGTAGTTGTTACCGTGTCAATAGATAAAGCTAGTTCTTTTTGAAACTCTGCATGGGTGCTTAGCAAGAGCAGACTTATGTTATACTTGGCCTGGCCAGGCCAGAGACAGTGCATAGTAACCATACCCTCCAATGTGTGTGTGTGGATATGGATATGGCTACATACATACTTTTCTTTGCATATCTAAACATGAGTTTCAGTGCTTGCAGTAAACAGTGCAGACCTTCTTATTAACCTGGATTTATTGGCAGCAATAACATTCAAAGCAGCTGATTACAATGTCCATTTCCTGGAACTGCCCATTGCACAGGAGAGTGGTTAACCTTTTGCGCACAGCAAAAAAGAAAAAGAAGTAAAAACAGAAACAGAACGGAATTCACATTTTGAATGAAATTCAAAATTAGTATCCTTTACATCGCTTCCCTTGATTACATTGTTCCCCTTCTTCAAAGTGTTTGTTGATTCCACAAAATCAGAAGTAGGGATTGTACAGGGAAAACGATGCTTTTGATAGGATGCATTGTACAGATTACAATCAAATCTATTTGTTTACATACAAGCTGGTGACTAGCAGGGCTGTGCACCATACCTAAAGTTGTGTCTCATTCATTCCTTATGGGTTTTGAGAGGAGAAAAGGAAATCAGAGGACACTGCAGTTCTTAGGATTCAATAGGCCCATAGGGAATACAAACTATAGCAGTTGTTAAGCCTGGCATATGCACATCAAACAGCCCAAATTTGGAAGTAATATTTAGTGCGTGTGGCAGGGCATAAGGTTAGTATTCCAAATGCAGCTGGTGGAGGCAATGATTTATCAGTCTCAGTGAGGTTGTTGTTCCTTACTTAGGAGTATAGGAAGTTGCATCCTGCCATGTTGGACTATTTGTTCATCTAGCCTAGCATTGACAGTGGCTCTCCAGGGACTTTGGCAGAGGTCTTTCATCACATCTGCTACCTGATCATTTTTCTTTTCTTTTCTTTTGTAACTTTTTAATTTAGTTTTGCATAATAATCATATACAGCAAACATAACAATTCCAAAGAAAAAACAAAAGGTTCTCTCGAACTTTCAGACCACCCTCCCTCCCTCCCTGGGTTCCATTTCTAAATTTCTAAATTTTATTCCTGCATCTCTTACTGTAATCATAGTATCCAACGTTCATGTTACTTTACAAGTGTTAGTGTATTTCTGCTAATGTTTTCATCTGTTTACAGTGGTCTCTAACATATGTTATAAAACTATTCCAGTCCTTAATTAACAAAAAATAAATAAAAAATGGTCTTCCTGATTTCTGATCTTTCCCGTCATTTCAGCATAGATCGTCAGCTTGGTCTGCCATTCTTCTCTGATTGGGACTTTGTCTTCTTTCCATCTGCCTGATCATTTTTCATCGGAGATGCCAGGAATTGGAACGTGGGATCTACTTCATGAAACGTATATGCTCTTCCACTGACCTGTTTAGCATCATTTGTGGATGCCAAGAATGAGAAGTCTTCAGGCTTTCAGGGTCCATTTTTGTTATTTAATAGAACCCCAAGTTACACCAGTTGGAACTTGGCTCAAAAGAATGAAATAATTCCTAGCATAAGAGGGTAAAAATACTACCAGAACTGAACTGAGCTCACAGTTCTTTCACATCCAGTGTTCATTTGTTGAGGCATATTTCTGAACATGCCTTATGCAACCTGAACACCTGGCCAAGTAGTCTTTTGTTGGTGTTTTCACTGCTTGGGTTAGTTTTCACAATTATTTCCTCCTATTCCAGATTAAAAGACTCATCTTCTCCCTATATATGGTTTTTGGGAGAAAGTGGGGAGGTAAATTGAATGCTACAATTTCCAGGAAGGGGTCCAATAAGGTGCATGTGTGTATCAACATGCATACACCAACATTATGGACTGGAAGAAGATTCTCAGGAGATTTCCTTCCCAATATGTTTTTAGGAGAGCTCATGAATACCAAGCCAATTCTTGTTTAAGCCAGGGAAGTTTGCCCATCAGTATATTTGAGGAAAGAAAGAGGGATGGTGTGTAGCACCATCTGAAGTGTGAGGCAGGTGCTAAATTGATGAATGTTGTCCAAGAATGGAACACTCTTTTTAGAAATATAGAGGTAGCCGTATCCCTAGAGTTCTCACAATGTTTTTTATAAGCCATCATTTTTTTAAAAAAATAAACTATTATAGCATTTACTAAGCAATTTTCAAAAATTCTTTTTAATCTCCCCCCATTTTTAATTTGCAATTGTAAGCAAAAAGAAAAGAAAAACAAACACAAGCAATAATGAGAACAAAATAGCAACAAAAAAATCTATTGCCAGCTGACATTGACAATAAGAATATTGCACCAATTATGATTTAAACATATACATTAATATAAGCATTCCAATTAGGTGTTTAAATGCAATTGGTGATTATAAGCCATACATTCAAATGTAGAAAGGGTGGTGAGATCTTCAAACAACTGAATGATGGATTTATGTCCTTCCAGCTTTGCTGTGTAAGTCTCTTAGCCACCACAAAGGTTTGCAGAACCCACTTTTGTTGCCCTTTTCTTTGTCCTCCATACCACAGGGATATAATTTAAGAGTGCGTAAACATCCACAAATATAAAGGATTTCTCCCAAGACCAAGTTGATACAAGAAATAATTTCTGACCAGAAAGAAAACACAACAGGACATCCCCCTTACCGAGCAAATTTAATAATGCTTTGAGATTGGGTATACAACCAAAATTGCCCTTGTTCATGGATGGATGAATCTGTCAATTTCAGTTTCTATGCATCAATTTCAGTTTCTCCCCCTTTACATCTTTTTCCAGTCTTAAGTTCAGTTTGCCCCATTTCCACATCAGTATACTTTTGTGCATATAGCTCCTAAAATACACATTTTGCCTAATGTACAATTTTTTTGTTACCAGTCTTCCCATATGCAATGTATTTTTTTTTTTTTGTATGCCATTTCCCCAAATATATTCATTTTTATACATATTAACAAAACTTTGACGTATAGCTGCATTTTGGTCCTTGTATTGGTCCATGAAGTGTGGATTTGGCACTTTTACATAAAAATTAGAACTCATTTCCCACGGTATCCCAAGTTGCAACCATCCTTTTTGAAGAGCAGGCTCCCCCTGCAATCAGGAATGTCTGAAAGCATTATATTTCAGAATCACTTGGAAACTCTTTCTTGCTTCCAGTTTTCACTACTTATGAGAGCTAACACCCCCTGGGCTGTAAGGAGAATCTCATCCATACATTTCTAAACCCTGGTTGCTTTCTTCTCTATATGGCCAAGAAAATACATTGAAATTAACAGAAGTATTGCCTGATGTGCTGATAAATAATATCAGGCAGTTTCATCAGATGCACTTGCAACCCTACAAGGAAAGGTGGGGAAGGGCCAAGAACACCAATGAAGCAGAACAAGATTATAGATCAATTTCCAGAGTACGGGAGAAATCTTTCCTTCTTTGGACAGATTGCTTGCCGAGGATCATTAACCATTTAGGACATACCTTCTTTCTCTCTCCCCCACCTACACCGCACTGTAATTACTATCCAACTAAGCAGTATGAAAATGAAACCCCATTATGACAAAGTAGTATCCCATTTGTTTTCAGAAACTAAACCTTCAAGGCTGACTAGAACAAAGAGGTGCTTTGTTGAAGTTTAATGCACTTGGTTTGAAGAGAATAGAAGGGTTGGGGAAACAGCAAGGGGAAAAGAAGTTTCTGTTGTACTTGCTTTTCTGAATTATTCCAGGATGGAACTTCCTCTATGTTTACTAGCAGTGGCATGCAGTGAGTGGAAGCTTCTGCCCTGGCTGGGGAGGGAGACACGATGCTCACATGCACGATGTCAGCCCTCCCCATCACCCTCGCAAGCTGGCACCTCTAGACCTAACTGTTCCCTTACAGAAAATTTCATTGCATGCCACTGTTTACTAGGTTTGTGATCTTTGCATGTTTGTGGAGTTTGCATGCACCAGAGTGCTTCTCCATGGATGTTGCCCAGATACTGCCAGACTAGGCTCAAGGTCCAACAGTCAAGAAAGCCGTTCCTGCACTTACTGTAGAGGCACTTACTGTAGAGGGAAGCAAGGGGCAGATGGGGATCATCAACCTGGGAAGGTAGCCCATCTAGGAGAAGGAAAATTCTGATGCAACACAGAATGGAGGTTAGAAGAAGGTTCTCAAATGCTCTGTTCTCAAATGCACTTGAGACATCCACTTAGGATGGAAGTGCAGTGGTGGATGTCTTGACATACATTGCAATGAACTTTCTGTTCTGTCATTCTGTTGCCACCCATTGAATCCTCTACAATATCATTTTCCGCCCCCTTACACTTTTGCTGCACTTTCCAATGTTTGTGACAGGCTGCAGAATAAAATTGACAGGATGCTTGATTTTCCAGAGTGTTAGGACAAAAGGCTCTTGTAAAATCAGTCTTTAGGTCTGTTGTATACAACAGAGAACATAGTGTTGTCTAACGAGCAGCACAGCTCTAGGAGGCTAGCACAGCTCTATAGGAGAGGGGAATATTACTTGAGGAAGGAAGAGTGATGGCAAAGAGTTGGACTAGATTCTTTAAGACCCTTGTCCCCCATCAGACTCCAGCTCCTCCAGCTCCTCCCGCCCCTATTCTTAAGCTGACAAGCATCTCCAAGACATTTCCATGGGGCTCATGACAAGTCTAGGTCTAGAGCAGAATTCCAAACTTAGTTTCTTAAAAATGCCACTGAAGTAACTGGGCTCTTATTCTGAAGCCCTTTCCTGCACAGGTAAGGCATTTAGGAAAGCAAATCTTCCAGTATCACATGTACTACCAGGCCTGTGGATGTCACCACATATCTCCTTGGGTACTTTTCCCCACTACTCCTTTTCAAACAGCCATTAATTCTTCCAATCTGCGTTCATGGATTAAATCCCCAGCCACACAATAAAATTGAATCTTAGCTATTTTTGGCACTATATTGCACTGGATTTATGTCAAGGTAGCTACAGCAGACACTTTGTCAAAATGTTCTCTCAACTCCCAGAGGCATAGAAATACTATTTCTTGAATCTTCCAGACCTGGAATAACAAAGAAAAATCCTCCAAAATGTCCTTTAGCATCTGATGGTGTCACCACATGGTTGGGCTGTGAGCACTGGATTCAACCTTTTCTTGACCATTGGCTCACAACCTCAGTTTTGAGAAACAGGAACCAGCTTGTCAGATTGATGTCATGATGGATGAGATCATGTCTTTGCATATCTGAAAGACTGTCATGCAGACTTGTTCTCTGCTACTTCAGAGAGAAGTAGTAGAATTAATGTGAAGAAGCAGATTTCAGAAAACAATACGAGATGCTTTCTAATGGCATGGTTTCTTCAATAGTGGAACAGAATGTCTTTTGGGTGTGGAGTTGGCTCTCCTTTGCTGATATTTATGAAGAATCTCAGGCTGGACATCCATTTGTCAGTATATCATAGATGCATTCAACACTGCAGATCATGCATTGAGCAGGCAATTGGACTTAGATGGTCCCCAAATTGTACAAGCATGATTGCATAATCCTCTTCATACTTCCTTGAGAGTATCCATAATTTAACTCGATATCACTGACTTTGCCATCAAAGAGCTATGGAAATTATTCTTAACGCTCTCCTTTATTCAGTGTTGCTAGATTTCCCAACAGGAAATGATGACACAACTGCCATATTAAATCCTGTAGGCAATGTAATAAAAACTTCCATATAAAGGTTAACTTTTCATGTTGGCTGTCTGACAGCAGCAGATCCACATACCCACATTCTCTTCATCTGTATTAATTTTACAAGCAATGCAATTAAGGAAGTGGTACTATCTCTTCGGAGGGAAGAAAAAAACCTAGCATACTGTAATGCTGCAAAAGACAGGAACTATGACAGGCAATCATTTACACCCAGAAACATGAGCATTATTATACTTTGTCTGGTGGTTTAGTGGAACTGTTGACCCACTTCATTGTGTCTTTATTTGATCTTCCATAATGTCTAAATGGCTCATTTTTCTCCATGATTTCCCCTGGCAGCTAATACCCCAGCAGAAATCTCTGTTACTAGTTTCATATAACTTCCCCCCATTACCACACTGAGATGCTGTTAGTCAGACCTTCTCTAGAGTACAGTGTCCAGTCAGAAGTGCTACACTTTACAATGATATCAACAAATTGGAATGGGTTCAGAGGGGGGGAGTGGTAGGGCAAACAAGTCCTAGAGGGAGGAGGTTGAAATAAAAGGCTATGTATCACCTGGAAGAGAGAGAGAGAGAGAGAGAGAGAGAGAGAGAGAGAGAGAGAGAAGGGAGACATGGTAGCACTCTTCAAATACTTGAAGGACTGTCTCACACAGAGAGAAAATGGCTTGCTCTCTGAAGCCCCAGAAGACAGGGCAAATTAAGTTACTGAAGGGTACGTTTTGGCTGAATATCAGGAAACATTCCTTGTTGGCCACAGCAGTTTGATGGGGGAAGCCATGTTCTAGAGGGGAGTGGGCAGGCTTGCTCTTGCTGGAGAGCCATTGGTTAGGGATGCTGTCCCTCTGAACCTCTGCAACAAGCATGGAGCCGGCCAAACTGGCCTATCAGCCGGCTTCCCATGCTATGATTTAGGGATTCTAATCTGCTTGTTTTTCTGTACTCCAGAGAACGAAATAGGCAGAGGGAAGAAACAGAAGTTGAAAGGTACAAGGCACACCCTCATTCGAAAACAAATTCTCAGAAAGCATATCAGAAAAAGCACATTTTCTGAGAGATTTTGGCTCAGCTGAGGAGCAAGAACTAAGAAAACAGTCACCCAAAATTCTGCCCCCTATTCAGGGAAAGCAACATTGCCCTAGATATTTTCCATTTGGAGAAGAATTCCCCACCAGTTGCTTTTATCAAACATGTTCTTATCTGCATTTTTCCAGCTAATATCTTTTTTGAGCAATTTTGTCAAATTGCCATCACATCATTCTCATTTGATCTCTTTTATGATCCACAAATATCAAAGAGCAAACAATACAAACTCTAAAAGATCAGAGGAGTTTTAAACAGAAGGCAATCAACTAGATGAAATTGTCACCTGGTAATATTTTGGAATATATCTGAAGGGAGATTACAGTTGTGTTTGTTTTCTATAAAGCACGATGTTTTCTCTCAGGGAAACAACATTTGTTCCCTTTCCTCCTTTTGCTATTTGCATTTAATTAAATTTCATTACTTGAAATATTGATTTGATTTCAGTATTTTACAGCATTATTTGTCCTTCAGTAATATTGACAGCTTCCTGTTTGCTGTGATGCATTCACACATATATGACAGTATTGGTGGTGATAGTGGTGAACACTGATTAATTAATCACCTTGTAAACAGCATCTCAAGACAATTTACATATAAAATAATTAAAAATAGTTAAAAACAGAAAAGCAACAAGTACATTTAAAAAAAGCCTAAAACCCTAACAACCAAACACTCATAGTAAAGACCCATTTATCCAGCTGGGACAGAGTATTGGAACAAAAATGTCTTCAGTTGTTTCCAGAAAGTGCAGATGGTGGCCAGCTGTCATATATTGACAGGAATGCAAATGCTGGAAACAAGGGCAGCCCTGCTAAAAGCCCTGCTCTGAATTACTCTCTTGCAGACCACAGTGATCTGTTGGGCATATAAGGACTAAGGTGGTCTTTCAAGTAACCTGGTCCTGATAAATGTTATAATCTTTAATATATGACTATGTTTTCTTGGGTCACCTGGAAGTATTATACTGTCCATTAGGAGAATGGATCAAATAGGAAGAAAAGCCTTTCCATTCCATCTAAAGCTGTTTTCATGGCTGACACAAAAGTGCTTTTTGTAGTTAGGCGGCCAGTCATGCAAAATGTAGATACTACATGGGGAAGAATGAACATTCAGTTTTAAAATGGCCCCCTTCCATCATGTGTCCTTCCTTAACCCCACTCACCTCACAGAGTGTTTGTTGTGGGGGAGGAAGGGAAAGGAGAATGTTAGCCGCTTTGAGACTCCTTAGGGTAGTGATAAAGTGGGATTTCAAATCCAAACTACTACTACTACCACTCCTCCTCCTCCTCCTCCTCCTCCTCCTCTTCTTCTTCACCTCATTCACTCATGTCACACATGAACACCTCAGAGAGGCTCCAATGCATTTTTTGTGTTGTGTGATAATGGTCTAAAGACCTTTTCCTTTAGGAGTCACCCTGTGGGTTGCTAGCTGTAACTGAAACAAAATTCTCAAAATTCTCCTCTATGGTGGTTGTTGTTGTTTTTTTAATGTCAAATATTGACTGAAAGATTCCTGAGTATTCAGCTCTTCTCCAAAGATTCACCGAATATTTGATATGTGTAGCTGATGATATTTGATTTCAATATTTGACATTATTAATATTTGCCATGTAATAGTATTTAGTATTTGACCACTACTTGATGGCTGTTATGCAACAGTAGTTCATATTTGACAGAATTTGATAATGCTACAATATTTAATATTTGACCTAACCCTCTAGAAATGAATCTGTGTAGGCTACATCCCTGCAGTTCATACCCCGGAGGGAATGCTGTACTGTGTGAACGTCCTCGTAGGCCTTGAGAAATAGTGATATAGGCAGATTTAATATTTCATATAGCCATAGAATTGTAGAGTTGGAAGGGACCCAACTGGGTCATCTAGTCTAACTCCCCTACAATGCAGGAATCTCAACTAAAGCATCCATAACAAATGACCATCCAACCTCTGCTTAAAAACCTCCAATGAAGAAGAATTGAATAACTCTGAGATGTTGAGTTTTGAATAGCTTATCAGCTTCTGTATTCTTTGTGTGAGTGGGGGCCATGCCTGCGCCCTGTCAGGGACCGTGCTGAGGAGGGCTGCACTGAGAAGGAATGGTGGGAGCCTTCCCTCCACATGCTCCTGATTATAATCCTGAATCTTCCCAGGAGCAGTAGGACAGTATAGATTTGGAACAGTGGTTTGCAGAAGGACATAGTTCAAAAGGCAGAAGCTGGGAAGTACTGGATGGGGAACAGCTAGGAGGAAAAGCACTGGGAAGGAGAGAGTTAAGAGACTCACTTTCTCTGGAAAGCGTTCATCCACTCAGCCCAAGGTCAAGAAGAGCAGATAAGGTGGCATCACAGAAAGCACAGTGGTTTAGGTTACAAGATGCAGTAGTGACGTGGATGACTAGGGAGGAAGTGGGTGGAACCCTTAATTGGGAGCACCTTCATTCCTAGGAATGGATTCTTTGTTCTCTTGCTGTGATCAATAAAGTCTCTAACTGGTAAGGAGACTCCTTTATCTTTGTTCTGCTTATCTACTGCCAAGGGAGGAGGAAGTCGAGTCCCTGAAGTCTGACACTTCCTAACACTGGCATGGAATAGAATTGCCTCAGCTTTACTTGCCAATTGGAGCTCAATACAATGTCTCATAGAACTCAATGTCTATTGAGAATGAGCCTGCCCTAGTTTCCATAGCCCATCCTTGGACTCTATATCTTCCTCAAGCCAGAGTGTGAGAACAGGGCACAACCTGCTCGTCCCTACCCACTGCACAGAACAGCTGCCCAGCAAGCTTAACTGTTTTCATCTTTGGATTTATTCATTGAAGCAGCCCTCCTGAAAAGAGCTAGTGACTGGAAGACATCTGGATTCACTATGAAAGGATGGTGAGCTAAAACATGGGACGCAGCCTTATCTGAACGATTGGCATATCAGTTTGATGCACTTAGAGGGGCAGCTAAATGGGAGGGATAACTGTTAGTGCATCTGGAGACCCATTCTGTTTTATGTAAATAGAGATGGAGTTGTGTTCTATCCAACAATGACCCAGATCACTTTATGGAGAGGACATCTGCATATTCCACCCTCCCCCTTCACCCTAAGCATAAAAGGTAAAGGTAAAGGGGCCCCTGACTATTAGGTCCAGTCGTGGCTGACTCTGGGGTTGCGGTGCTCATCTCGCTTTATTGGCCGAGGGAGCCGGCGTACAGCTTCCAGGTCATGTGGCCAGCATGACTAAGCCGCTTCTGGCCAACCAGAGCAGCACACGGAAACTCCATTTACCTTCCCACCGGAGCGGTACCTATTTATCTACATGCACTTTGATGTGCTTTCGAACTGCTAGGTTGGCAGGAGCAGGGACCAAGCAACGGGAGCTCACCCCGTCGTGGACATACCCAAGTGAAAAGAAGCATCCACGTACCAGTCTGGTTTTTGCAATGATTTTCTGTATTATAAAGGAAATATATGTCAATTCTTTGTGCTTCATTGATTCTTGTGTCATCATGTTTTTCTTGCTTTGTTCAAAATCTGATAAAAGAAATTTTTTAAAAGGTTTGTTGCAAGCCCATTGACATGTGGAGCTATATAGAAAAGTCTTTGCTCAACCAAAGTCTGTTGGGCATTAATAAGCATTTCCCTTTTTTCTTACGCCAGTTGCCAGCTATCCACAGCACAGTTATGATTGTGTTGGATGCAGTTCTCTCTTTCCCCCTCCCCCTGTTTGCTAGGCTCATGCATCGTAAACTAAGCTCATGCAAGCCCCATAGCTCATTGTTAATATGTATTGTACCAGAAAATAAATAGACATTATTGACAGAGAATAAACCTGTCGCATGTATTCAGGGACTATGGGAAGGAGAACACAGAACCTTTCTGATTTACAGGATGTTGACTGTATCTAAAATTTAATCAAGAAAACGTTTGTACTGAGGCAGAAAATGGCCTGTCAAGTGCTGTTTGATGACTTCTTAATTAAAAAACAATTATAAATCTTGGCATGAAAGGCGGGGCTAGCTCATTAAGAAACCTGGAGAAGATTAAATAGCCATAAAAAGCAGTCTTGAAGAAAGTTAAGATACCCTCATAAGACATTAAAATTCAATTGAAAAGCGTATCTGATAAATACAGCATAAATGCTAGATGTTCAGAGCTAACTTTATTATCAAAAATCTAAACTTTATCTGATCTGGAATAAGCTTAGCAGTGATTTGCCTTAACCTTTCCCCAGTCTCCTCAGCTCAACTGGGAGCAATTTTTTCTATAATCACCCCAAATTATTATTTCTGGGGCTTTTTAAAAAAAAGAAAAAAGAAATCAAGCCCTCAGTAAGGCCTAGTTGAGTATATATTTTGTAATAAATACTTTGTCCATACAAGAAATTCCAGTCATTCCTGAGGTTGCACACTTACAAAAAAACATAACGACCTCAGTGGAGGGAATATTAGTCATGCCTAAGACCCATTGACATATGTAAATCAGGTGTACAACTGATCTAAATGGAACATAAGCCCCAGTAACTTAAGCATGACTACAGCTGGGTTCAGGAATGCGTGGCCCATGTGAGTTTCACATGTATTCATAAGTCTGTTCATAAGTCTCATTTCCACATCAACTGCAATAAAAAGAAGAAAAAGAATTCACAGAATTCATGCCATTTTTGGTATTTTTTTCTGTAAAATGTGCATACTGTATTTGCATGTGTTGAACCCTAAGACACACATTTTTGTATGCACATCATTCTAAAATAGTCATTTCCTACTAAAAATTCTAAATTCAAGATTCTAATTTTTTAAAGAAATTTTAGAATTCTAAAAACATTTAGAAATGTTTTTATATGCATTTCAGTATTATTTTTGGGCAGAATACTTTGTTGCAAAATTCAGACCTCTGAGAAAGCATGGTATTTCAATCTGGGTATTAGTTCCAAAAGTGCAAATCAATCAGCACATTTTTTAAAAAAGCAGACGAGGCAAAATCTTTGGGCAATCCTCCCCAGACTTGGGTCAAGGTGAACTTGAATATCACAGATACCAACAGCAGCTCTTCCTGAGACTACAACTTCTTCCTAGCTACCACAATCACAAACATTGCTCCCAGCTATATCCATGATCATTGCACACATGCGTCAACAAGCATAAATGGGATGAACAATTGCATTGTGCCAATTTTCACATGCAGAGAACAACTCTGAAAGTGTTCTTGTTGAACTTTCTAATGCTGTTTGAATAGAGAAGGTATACATCAAGATCATACATAAAAATAACTGTTAACAGTCATTTCCACAGTTGTCCATAGCCAGATTGTTCTATGCATGTTGGCCACACAGAAGAAAGACAAAGAACAAATATTCCATGCTGTGGCAGGAAGGTTGACCACAGTAGCAAAAACAAACAAGCAATTGGATGTAAGGAACATGAAAGGAATAGGACAAAGACCAAGTTTAAACATCTCTTTTGAGTAACAGGTAAAAGTGTTTTGAATAATTGGGGCTCAATCAAGCTGCTTTTCAATCCCATTGATTAAATGGAAGGGATTAAATAGCTGAAAAAAGCTTAACTTTCGGTGAATTCCATTCTTCGTATATTTTGTTTGTTTTTGTGAAGCCCTGTGAGGAGCTGTCCATTTCTCAAAGGGTTGCTGACTCCTGCGGCAAAGGAGAAGCAAGGATGGCCTTGGGGAAGTGCCCTCTGAGTCTGATGAGTTGGGCAAAACCACATCCTCTGAACATAATATAGTTCTGGAGCAAGTGACAATGGCTGCCCAGGCAATCCTTCTCAGTCTCTTGTTGAACCAGAGTGGCGATTGAGGTCAGAGAACATGACAGGGAGCCCATACAACACAGCGCCCATATAGCTCCTGGGCAGGAAGCCTGCAGAGAGCACACACAAAGATGGGTGTAAGACTCCACCAGGAATACCATTTTGTTAAGCACCCAATGGAAGGGGCCAGGACATGCAACAAGCATGTTCCCAGTTGAATAAAAGAAGAGCTATTCATTTTTTAAAAAACTGTATAATATCTTGAATTTTGTTTCCAGGCATGGTGGTGGTGTTTGTTCAGTCATTCATTCGAAGTGTTTATGAGTGATCTATTGATTTTTTTGCCCCGAGGCCCCCAAAGCATTATACAAATACATAACATAATCATGGATAATGTGGCAGTAAAATCACAAAATCCTAACATATAAACAAACAGAAGCATAGTCAGCAATAATGAAGGCCACAAAAGAAGCAGCAGCAACAAAGCCTTCAAAAGCCTAAATGACTTAACTCAAAGAAATCTGTTGGTCTTGGTTTGTTCAGAGTTTACAGTACCTGATGTGCATTTATTATTATTATTATTATTATTATTATTATTATTATTATTATTATTATTGCTGCTGCTGCTACTGCTATTTTCAAAGCAATTACACCCCAGACTGGGCAACATTTTAAAATAAACTCTAGCATTTGAAATCTACAAAGGCATGTTATTTTGAATAAGTCTGCCAAAGTAAATAGGTGTTGAGAGAAGATGTAAAACAAGATTGCAAGGGGAAAGATGTGTAGTGATCATTCCAGGCAAGCAGAAATGGCTAAAATTAGCAAGAAGACTGGAAGCCTTATATGTGTGCAACATACCAATCTAAGAGCATTTGGAAAGTTGAAACATTGATCCAAACCCCATCTGCTTTTGTCATTTCTTTTTATGCTGTTTTCTGAAACAAGATGAAATGTAACAGAAGAGACATCCTGTAACAGAGCCTGGATTTCTCTGGCTTCTATCAGAGCTGCAACAGTGGATCAAAAGGACTTATCTCAGGTTATCACTTTCCTTTGATTGCAAGTGTTGGTGGACCTGAGTCTTGACTGCCACTTATTTCTATGGTTACCCACAGAGACTTGATCTTCGAGGAAGGCTTCGTTATATAGGATGACACTTCTAAATCTTTTTTTATTTCTGACCCTCTCCAATTTTGCTGAGCTCCTTTGCTTCCTGTTCAGATCCACAGACGGTGAAGAGGTGGACAAGAAAGCCAAAATCAGCACCCCAGCACACACTCAAGGGAGGCACCAGTGAACTATCATGATCTCAAGATCAGTTGCCCATATCTCCTATTTATCCAATTCACTGTGACGGGATTCGTTCATCCATCCATTTGTTCCACTGTGCCAGTAGTATAATATGAATGTAGCATCTTAGTAAAGAATAAAGACAAAGCAATGTTCATGGAATGGCATGATTTCTGAGCTGCAAAAAACTCCTTTTCAGGCTGAATGTTAAAAGGAAATTAAATGGTGTGGTAGGAGGATGTCTGAGAGAGAGGGGGCACCGTGTTAAGCCTTGCTTGCAAACTGTTTCAGTCTTAAAGATGGGGGAAGCCCTTGCAGTCTAATTAGGTTAGACAACCGTGACCCGTGCAAAAGATCAAAGGCGTGCTGGGACAGAGAGGCAATTGGAGAACCACTTTTTAGAAATACAGTTCATCAGTATAATTAGTCAGACTTGTCTCTAACACTAACTGGAATGGATTCACAATTCTTTTGTAAGAGAACAGGAGTAAGTTTAAAAAAAAACACCAGGTAGCCCTTATACTAGCAGAACTGAAGATTAAGGCATCCTCTTCTGGGAGAAGGCACATTTGCAGTGGATCCTCTGAGATTCCACTACGGGGGCACCAACTGCAGGGGGCTGAGCCCTTTTGGGGCCCTATGTTTTTGGGGTTGCCCCCCCCCATGAATGAACCCCCATGTTTGAAAAGTGCAGAGGCTCCTTCTCCTCCTCCTCCTGCCACAGAGGGGAAGGAGGGTTGGAGCAGCCTCCCATTGATGTTAGCACGAAGAGGAGGCAGAGGAGGAGTCATCGGCCATTGAAGTCACATGGCTGCCGTGTTTGGCTCTGCACTTTTTGGGGGGACAGGGCAGAATTGTGAAACAAAATTGCATGACATCACAGCTCCCCAGATGGCCACTGTGCTGTCATGAGAAAAAAACAGGAAGATGGCACCCCAGAAGATGATGTTCTGGATTTTGCTGTCCAGGTGTTGGAGGGTATGGTATTTTAATTATTGCTTTTAAGCTAGCTTGATTTTATTACCTTGTACTGTATAATTTTGTTTTTAAACATTGTAAGCTGCCTTGAATCCCACTTTGGGAGAAAGGTGAGATATAACTATATTAAAGAAGCAAGTAATTATTTTTAACCATCTCTGTCAAATCTAAAAGTATAAAATATGGCATGATGTGCTGTTGTTTACAAAAGGTTTTTTCTGTGTTTGTTAAATAACAACAATAATAAATTCCCTCCTGTATTTGAAATAATTTCTCTTTTATCCCTGAATCTTATGCACATTTAGTTGGGAGTAAGCCTGACTAAATTCACTAGTACTACATCCAGGCAAGCATATATAGGATCAGGATAATTCACGAATGGTGTTATTTGGTGGGCTGCTTTCACTCATATGAAACTGCCTTGGCCTTGAATTTTGCCTTTGGCGCTCTGCTCTCTAGCACATGATTAAGAGATATCAGGCTGGTGGATCCCAGGTAAAAGGCCTTTTTGGTGGTGGCCTCTTAGCTATGAAATCCCCTCAGCTTGGAGGGGTGAAAGCCCTTTCATTGGTTTCTTTTAAGTGGGCATCAAAAACATGTTTATTCCACTCTACTCCATAATGAGATTTTTTTACTGGCTTGAGCCTCCTGCTGTTTCAGTTGCTATATCTTAGTTTTTAACTCTTTGGGTATTGTTCATTTGTTCTTCATTTGTTGTAAAGCTCTCAGAAAAAGGTAGATATGGATTTATTAAATGAAGCAATGTTAGCAACTCTATTTAAATTCCATGTTTGTGAACCAAATGAAGAGTCGCATTGATCAGAATGTGCATCCACTTTCAAAATGATTGTCTTTCCTTCTCTTTAGAGCATTAACAGCATCCACAGTAGATGCAGTACAGATGGGGGCGGGGGATTTATTGGCAGCACTGCAAAAATGCCTTTATGCATGGAAATTAGATTTTATTTTATTTTTCTTATCCCAGAGGACGGATCAGGATATGCTAAGGATTTGGGCATTGGTACTGCACAATATGTGAACAGCTATTGGTAATGCAAAAGGAAGAAGAAAGGTAAAATAAAAGAAACAGAATTTGGAGAGTAAATGAACTTCACTAAAATAAAAATGTCCTCAAGCCACTGTTGTGGAGGGGGTTCAGACCAGTGCTTTTTTCTGGGGGGTCGCAGGGGTACGCATACCCCTAAACATTTTGTGAATCTTAAAAAGGTAAAGGTAAAGGTACCCCTGCCCATACGGGCCAGTCTTGACAGACTCTGGGGTTGTGCGCCCATCTCACTTAAGAGGCCAGGGGCCAGCGCTGTCCGGAGACACTTCCGGGTCACGTGGCCAGCGTGACATCGCTGCTCTGGTGAGCCAGAGCCGCACACGGAAACGCCGTTTACCTTCCCGCTGGTAAGCGGTCCCTATTTATCTACTTGCACCCGGAGGTGCTTTCGAACTGCTAGGTTGGCAGGCGCTGGGACCGAGCAGCGGGAGCGCACCCCGCCGCAGGGATTCGAACCGCCGACCTTTCGATCGGCCACATGGTGTTCTTGCTAATAAAGTGTTAACTCCAACTTGCTGACACGTACAAAGCTCTTGCAGTCAGATGACTCGGGCATTGTTTCCCATGGGATTAATGTTCATAGGATTTTGAGAGTTTGCATACTATTCAAATAGCACTTGTAGTCAGATTTGAGTAATTATTCTCAGAGCTGTGGAGCATCGTTACAGAGATCCCCAGCAAGTCTTACCTCAGTTCGAAGTCTTCTGCTGTGCCTTAGACTGGCTGCAGTGCAGTCTCAGTACATTGAGACTGCTGATTTATCTTTAAGGGAGTTTTTTTTAGTACCTACTTGGGTGGCGCTTTGGGTTAAACTACAGACCCTAGGACTTGCCAATCAGAAGGTCGGCGGTTCGAATCCCCGCAACGGGGTGAGCTCCCGTTGCTCGGTCCCAGCTCCTGCCAACCTAGCAGTTCGAAAGCACGTCATAGTGCAAGTAGATAAAGAGGTACTGCTCCAGCGGGAAGGTAAATGGTGTTTCGGTGTGCTGCTCTGGTTCACCAGAAGCGGCTTAGTCATGCCGGCTCCCTTGGCCAGTAAAGCGAGATGAGCGCCACAACCCCAGAGTCGGTCACAACTGGACCTAACAGTCAGGGGTCCCTTTACCTTTCCCTTTAGTAAAGGTAAAGGTACCCCTGCCCGTACGGGCCAGTCTTGACAGACTCTGGGGTTGTGCGCCCATCTCACTTAAGAGGCCAGGGGCCAGTGCTGTCCGGAGACACTTCCGGGTCACGTGGCCAGCGTGACATCGCTGCTCTGGCGAGCCAGAGCCGCACACGGAAACGCCGTTTACCTTCCCGCTGGTAAGCGGTCCCTATTTATCTACTTGCACCCGGAGGTGCTTTCGAACTGCTAGGTTGGCAGGCGCTGGGACCGAGCAGCGGGAGCGCACCCCGCCGCAGGGATTCGAACCGCCGACCTTTCGATCGGCAAGCCCTAGGCGCTGAGGCTTTAACCCACAGCGCCACCTGCGTCCCTTTGTGAATCTTAGTTTGGCCTTATTGAGGGGCAGTATTTCAATGTAAGTAGGAAAATGAGAGTACCCCTAAATATTTTTTAAGGGAAAAAAAAAAAAAAAACATTGGTTCAGATTAAAATACGCTGTCAACATAGAAAACTATCTACCAGTATTCCACCTTTCTGCTTAAAAGTAGAGATGGGCAAATTTCCCCATTTTCAGATTCATCATACTGTTTTGTTGCTCTTGGGTGTATATTGAAGCCATCGAACGAATCTGGCAGATCCACATCCCTGTGCTATGGTGATATTTTGTGGATGGACATTGATAAATGGCATTGTGGGTTCATGGTGATGTAGACTCAGGTCTAGTAGACTGACCTGCTACAGCTCTACTTTCATAGAGGTAGGGGGACACCTCCATCCCATGGGGACAGAAATAGTTCATGCCATGCCTAAGTCAAGAGGCACAGGCTAATGATTTCTATGGACATAGGATAATTCTGACAAAAATTAAAAGAGCAGTAGAAAATACCAGTGTTTGCTTATTTGTCCCATATCCACAACAGAAATCAATCCAGCTAATATGATTAGCTGGGTGTTACTGAGCTCTCTCCAGATGCTCCAGATTCCAAAACTGAGAGCCAATTACTTTCAGCTTTCAGTGTCATCCTTATAAAAACAAAATATAAAGACGGTTACATTGATTCATTTAGTGTGAGACCAGCTCTGTCTGTCATCCTGCTGCCTCCCTACTGTTTGCAATTAATTGATAAGTGCCTACCTTGTTATATGACTGCTTTGTTTTCTTCCCAACTGATTTTATTCTTTATTTGTTTATTCCTCATACTTATTAATCAATTTAATAATAATTTTATTAATTACATGCCACCCGTCTGACTGGGTTGCCCCAGCCACTCTGGGCGGCTTCCAACAAAATCTATTTAAATAACCTTTTCTCAAAGAAATCAGTACCGTCAGAATTTCTCAAATTGCTTAGGACATTATGGCATCCTTCACCCTCCAAGCATAGCAGGATTGGCAGGTTCCATACTCACTAGTATAATCACAAGTGCCGGAAGATGTTACAATTAGGGGTGAATCTAAATACTTGGGTGAATTACCAATTGAGAATTGAAGCATGGCTATTGCATACAGATTTGGGGTAGGATCTCTCTGAAACACCCTGAACCAACGTGGGAACCATTGAAGTGCTTTGGGCCACTTCACATATTGTTGTTTTTTTAAGAAAAAAAAAAATCATAGTGTGCTTGCAAAAATGGTTTTCATTATGTGTCCAGCTTTACCATGGCTTTCTAGTGACAGTGCTTTGTGGTAGTAATGTATGATCTTGCTCTTGTATGTGCTGTGCTCTTTGCTAGTTACGCTACTGAAGTTTTCCTGGAAAAGACTAGACATTCAAGTCCTGTGTCACATGCACACATATCGACTCCTGTCAAATAAGCTCTGCGTCCTGCTTCCCTGTGATGTTTTGTGCCAGCTGATCGGAACACAAGCTTGAAGCTGTCTTTTTTCATTTAACAAAACTCCCTAGCTCCTGTAACCACCCCTCAGAATTTTTTTGTGTTACTTTAAACCTTAAATACTGTGCAAGGAGCTTGAAACAGTTCAGGACCCAGATCTAGGTTCCTGGTCAGTCCTTAGACCATCTTGGATCAGGCCCCAAATATGATCAGGGAAGGGCATGCACAGCCCTGGTGTTTTATTTATTTAATTATTGTTAACTTTGGATGTACACATAATAATAATAATAATAATAATAATAATAATAATAATAATAATAATTTTTTATTATTTGTACCCCGCCCATCTGGCTGG
This sequence comes from Podarcis cretensis, assembly GCF_951804945.1. NCBI lineage: Eukaryota > Metazoa > Chordata > Lepidosauria > Squamata > Lacertidae > Podarcis > Podarcis cretensis. The sequence goes on along the minus strand of NC_137179.1, from coordinate 27,477,280 downwards.
GCTTCCCCAGCCACTCTGGGCGGCTTCCAAAAAAAAATTAAAATACTCTAATACATCAAACATTAAAAGCTTCCCTAAACACAGAAGGGGCCTTTGGACCTTCTCCTCCATAGCACATCCCCCCCCCTTATGTTGGCCCATATCGACATCTGTTTGATAGACTGAGATGTTGATTTTTATTTATCTATTTATTTTGCTAGTTTGCTGCCCGAATTTCCAGCGACTGCTATGGGGATTGGATTTTTTTTAATGTTATAATGTATTTATATTAGTATAAATTGATAGCACAACTGGATGGCTTCATCTGCCTCAGCTGCAACAAAATATGTCTGTCCCATATCTGTCTCTACAGCCACAGCAGGCACTGTAACTCTCCAATGGTTTGACTTCACTCCCAAAGGTGCACTCCTCCATTGTCTCCTGAGACAGATGGATGCCACCACCAACAACAATAACAAATCATATTTTTAAATGTGTTTTAACTCACTTGAAGACCTTAAGATAACAAGCAAGTCTAAATAGTAGTAGTAGTAGTAGTAGTAGTAGTAGTAGTAGTAAGTAGCAGCACTTTTTTCTAGAAAAATAGGTACAGGTACTCACCTTAAAGTTCTTACAGTAAGTGTCACACTTTTTAACAACAACAAAATGAGGTGCTTGCACTATGTACCCTTGAGTACCTCCTGGGGGGGGGGAAGCACTGATAAGTAGTATTAGTAATGGTAGTATCTGTTGATATTTTAATGAGGGATTTATGAATACCTTTGTTGACCTTACTCTCATATGTTGGATACTGCCTTGATATGTTTCTTAGAAGTATGGCATATAAATATGAAAGCAAGCAAGCAAGTAAGTAAATAGCAACAACTCCCCTGAAGACCTTCAAAAGCAGATGGGGATATAAGAAGAAGAAGAAGAGTTTGGATTTGATATCCCGCCTTTCACTCCCTTTAAGGAGTCTCAAAGCGGCTAACATTCTCCTTTCCCTTCCTCCCCCACAACAAACACTCTGTGAGGTGAGTGGGGCTGAGAGACTTCAAAGAAGTGTGACTGGCCCAAGGTCACCCAGCAGCTGCATGTGGAGGAGCGGAGACGCGAACCCGGTTCCCCTGATTACGAGACTACCGCTCTTAACCACTACACCACACTGGCTAAAGAACTAAAGATGTTCCTAAGGTATCCTGGACAAAGTTGTTGGATGTTAGCTGGCCTGTCATTGGAAGAAGGAAGCTGGTGGTCCATATTTTACATATTTGATTAAACACATGATCAGCTATTTGTTTTGCTTTTATACAAAGGTGACCATTTACACATCACAGGAAGGAAGGAAGGAAGGAAGGAAGGAAGGAAGGAAGGAAGGAAGGAATCACCAAAAGAGAGGAGAGAAGAGGCAACTTCAAGGTGCCTGCTCTCCCTTCTTATGGTTCTTAAATAAGACAACCCTTCAAACAGAGGACTCCTTCAAACAGAGGGATGTCCTCTGTAAATCAGGGCACATGGCCACCCTATTTGCTACATAACTCCAAGCAACTCAGTTTCAGTATAACTAGCAGGGTAAAAGACAATCTGCCTGTAGTCTTTGGGCAGAATCTCCAAAGTCCAGATGAAAAACTTCCTGAAGCAGTGAATCATATCTGCACCAGGATGCTTGAGTTAGTCTGTTTCCCAGTGAGCTTGCTTCACACCTGATGTCTGAAAGAAAGATTCATGGGCCCACTGAGAACCGGAAAGCAGGGAGGGAGAGAAAGAAAATGCTTTCTAGGCCTGTACAACTCTTTAGAAAATAATAGCTTTGTTCAAGCCAGATGGAGTGGATTTCATGTGCCATTAAATGCCAATCCTCCCTTCTGTCAGAGAGCAAAGCTTCCCAATAATTTTTGCCCACCTAAACTCCTGATGTGCCACTACATCATAAGTCATTGGCAATTCCATTAGAAAGCAAGAGGAATGGAAGATTGGACCCCATCTGCTCCATTCTTTACTCCTCCTTTATGAACCTGTTGACAAATTGCCTTTCTGCAAGTTCCCCCTCCCTAATTTCTGTGGCAGAAATATGGATGTGCCTATGCTGTATATTAAGTTTGCAGCCATCTTCTTGATTGTAAAGATAGTCCTCTCAATCATAAAACATAGCAAAGGGCAAAGGTTGTGTCTTCCCGGCTAAGCTATCATTTGCTCCTGCAGTTCCTATTTATTCGCTGTTTTGACTTTGAATTTCCCCTGAGCTTTCTTGACAGGAATAACTGTATCAATATCCATGGCAACAGTGCTAATTGTGTTCCTAAGATTCTTGCTTTCCAACCTGTAAGAACATAAGGAGAGCCCTGCTGGATCAGATCTCGTCTAGCGCCTTGTTTTCACAGTGGCCAACCAGATGCCTCTGGGAAGTCCACAAACAGGACAAAAGCGCAACAGCCCTCTCCCCACTTCTGATTCCCATTTTCTACTAATTAGAGGTATTCAGATGTCACCCTGCCAGTGAGATGCTGCTAAGAGGTCCCCGTGTCACCATCGCCCTTGAGCCAGTGTCACCAACTGGACTCATTCACTTCAACCCCGACTGGGCTAGGCGAGCTGGGTAGCACTTCCAGAGACCACCTGGTCAAAGTGCTGTGGACTCACAGCTTAGAGTTGTGAGCACCGGATTCACTTCCACAATACAGTCGTCGCACAGCAGAGTATAGCAGAGTCTGGCAGTGTATACACGACTCGGAGAGCAGCTCTGTAGAATATCTTCTTTTATTCTATAACTACAGCTATAATACAAAACTATATACAGAGCTAAATAGGCCTAAGCATAAATGAATGCTACACTGAGTGTCTGCAGCTGCTCTTAGCAGCTACCTTATCTCTACACACGATCTCTAACACTCAGTCTCTCTCTCTCTCCCCGACACACTGACTGACTGACTGACTTGGTGCTAGAGCTGAATAAGTAGAAAGCAGAACACTGCTCCTTCTCTCTGGAGAATCAGCAGACTCATCAGGAGATTCTTGGATATGGGAGGGGTGAAATCTCCTCACCCCGAAGGCCTCATCCACCAGCTTCTCTGGCTCTCTCAACTTTTAATAGCTACCACAAGATGTGGTGATGACCACCAACATGAATGGCTTTAAAAGGGAGTTAGAGAAATTCATGGCACATAAGGGCAATGCATAACTACTGCTCATGGTGGCTATATACTATCTCCAGTTTCAGAAGCAGTATGTCTCTGAATATCAGTTGCTGGTGATCACAAGTGTGAGAAGGGTATTGTGTGTGTGTGTCCTGCTCATGTACTTCCCACGAAGAATGCTAGTGGACTAGGGTCCTGCATATGAGCTTTCCAGGGATATCTGGTTGGCCACTCCCTGGACTAGACTGACCATTGATTTCATAGAATCATAGAATCATAGAATCATAGAGTTGGAAGAGACCACAAGGGCCATCGAGTCCAACCCCCTGCCAAGCAGGAAACACCATCAGAGCACTCCTGACATATGGTTGTCAAGCCTCTGCTTAGTAAAGTAAAGGTAAAGGTACCCCTGCCCGTACGGGCCAGTCTTGACAGACTCTGGGGTTGTGCGCCCATCTCACTTAAGAGGCCAGGGGCCAGCGCTGTCCGGAGACACTTCCGGGTCACGTGGCCAGCGTGACATCGCTGCTCTGGCGAGCCAGAGCCGCACACGGAAACACCGTTTACCTTCCCGCTGGTAAGTGGTCCCTATTTATCTACTTGCACCTGGAGGTGCTTTCGAACTGCTAGGTTGGCAGGCGCTGGGACCGAGCAGCGGGAGCGCACCCCGCCGCAGGGATTCGAACCGCCGACCTTTCGATCGGCAAGTCCTAGGTGCTGAGGCTTTCTGCTTAAAGACCTCCAAAGAAGGAGACTCCACCACACTCCTTGGCAGCAAATTCCACTGTCGAACAGCTCTTACTGTCAGGAAGTTCTTCCTAATGTTTAGGTGGAATCTTTTCTCTTGTAGTTTGGATCCATTGCTCCGTGTCCGCTTCTCTGGAGCAGCAGAAAACAACCTTTCTCCCTCCTCTATGTGACATCCTTTTATATATTTGAACATGGCTATCATATCACCCCTTAACCTCCTCCTTTGTTCCTTTGTTTGCCATGTTCTGAGCAAACTATTTTACCTTGCAGGAGACAATACATAAAATTAGTGCCTGTTCCCCACCCCTCCCATAGACACACACTGCGTTAAGAATTTTCCTTCCGAACAATATTTTATGGTGGCATGATGTGACATTAGGCAAAGAATAGCTAGCATGGTTTGCAATTCAGGTTGCTGTCTGACTCCAGGGAGGATTATTAATATACCACTAAAGCCCAATAACCTAGTCATATCAACATAGAACTATGTCTTCATATATATATATATAAAGAGAGAGAGAGAGAGAAGGACGGAGACCAATCATTCTCATTAGTGAACAAGGACAGAACATGATGTAATGAGCTTGGAGGGATACTGTCAACTCTAATTTCTAAAGCTAATTAAATAAATTCCATTTTCTATTCTGATAGATCACCTTTTGAATTTCATGACCTGATTTTAAAACAATTATTTATCTTCTTTTTTAATGACAAGGTCTTTCCAAGCTTCTCTTTATATTCTTATGTGGATCTTTCATCCAAACGTTAGAAAAGCAACACAGAATAGTGCAGATATGTGACAATTAAGGGAAAATAAAACATGCTGTTTACAAGGATAAAAATAAGATCATTAGAAGAGCCCAGTTGGATCAGGCAAACATGCCATCTAGTCCAGATCACGTTCTCACAGTGTCCAACCAGGTGCCTATAGGAAGTCTGAAAGCAGTACCAGTGCCAGGCTACCCCAAAGAAAGATGCCAACTTCAATTTTCAGAAACAGATTTCTTGCAGAAAAAATGAAAAGCGCAAAACTTGAAACTGCTAAATTTATTTTAAATCACAAGACTAAGTATTACAGCAATCAAATTATCTTTTTCAAATATGAAAGAAAATGTTTCAGCACAGAAATCGTTTTGAATAATCTTGTGAATTGTAATGCTAATATTTAAGTCTCTTAAAAGTTTCAATTTCAGGCACATCAAAATCTCACTGTATGCCTTTTCCTTTGCAAATTTTGTCACCAATTCCTTCAGATCAAGTGCTGATGTTCAATTGATATAGTTGCCGAGCCAACTAGTCTCTTTTGCACCATTGTTGGGTGATTGTACGTTTTTATAAGCTTGAGCTTTGAGAAACTGCTTTCACCACTTGTCACTGGCTCCAGAAGTATGAGAATGATCTTTAGAGCAAGAGAAACATTAGGCACATTATCCAGGAGGTTTTTGTTATAGCATGAAGAGAAGTACTCCTTATGGTGGCATAGAGTTTGGAAGTCTTTGAGCTACAGTGGTACCTTGGTTCTCAAACGCCTTGGTACTCAAACAACTTGGAACCCAAACACTGCAAAGCTGGAAGGAAGTGTTCCGGTTTGCAAACCTTTTTCGGAAGCTGAACATACTCCGTTTTGAGTGCCACACTTCCGTTTTGAGTGTTAGGCTGAAGTCTGTCTGTTTTTGCTATTTATTTTGTATTTTTGTTTTTGCAGCTTTTTTGTTTTGTTTTTGTGACTGCGTGGAACCCAGTTCAGCTGCTGACTGATTGATTGTGTGACTGCAGGGCATTGTTTATTGCATTCATTTTATGGATCAGTGGTCTCGTTAGATAGTAAAATTCATGTTAAATTGCCATTTTAGGGTTGTTGTTTTTTAAAAAGTCTGGAATGGATTAATCCATTTTTCATTACTTTCTATGGGAAAGCATGCCTTGGTTTTGGAATGCTTTGGTTTTGGAATGGACTTTCGGAACGGATTAACTTCAAGAACCAAGGTACCACTGTATTGCTATAAGTTCACAGCACGGATCTCCAGCATCAATATCTTTGTTTCTATTGTGCATCAATGGTTTTTTCAAAATTCTTGCAGCCAAATAGGGAATTATATTGTTGTAGCTGTTGAAATCTCTGTTCAACAGACTGTATGGCCATGTCTAAAACAGCATTGTAGAAACCTACTTTGAATTTCTGCTTTGGATCTTTCAATTCCTGCTGTTTGCTTCTTCTTTTCCTAACTTGTTCTGTCTGAAAGTTCAGTAGTATTTCTAGCTCCTTTGCAATCTCAGTAAAGGTAAAAGGTAAAGGTACCCCTGCCCGTACGGGCCAGTCTTGACAGACTCTAGGGTTGTGCGCTCATCTCACTCTATAGGCCGGGAGCCAGCGCTGTCCGCAGACACTTCCGGTTCACGTGGCCAGTGTGACAAGCTGCATCTGGCGAGCCAGTGCAGCACACGGAACGCTGTTTACCTTCCCGCTGGTAAGTGGTCCCTATTTATCTACTTGCACCCGGGGGTGCTTTCGAACTGCTAGGTTGGCAGGGAGCGCACCCTGCCGTGGGGATTCGAACCACCGACCATGCGATTGGCAAGTCCTAGGCGCTGAGGTTTTACCCACAGCGCCACCCGCGTCCCTAATTTGCAATCTCAGTAGCATCTATCAAAACTTGTTGAAAACCCCATCACACCTGCAGCCCACAAGGTAATTCTGGGTCACTTGCAATTGGCTTGTAACTGAATTTAAATCAGCTTTCTTATTTTGTAGTAGCTTGCTTGTAAGATTGACTTCAAAAAGGAAGTTGTACCATGTAACAAAGGATACCACAGACCTGAACTTTAAAATTGCATCAGCAAGCGCCTGAGCTTCAATTCAGGAAGTATTTCCAGGTAAACCTTTTAAGCTTGTGCCATCAAAGATCTCTATTAAAGCATCATATATACTGCCAAGATGATATCTCAGTGGTTTCACAGCATTGATCCAACTCTTTCACCTTGTTTTGCTCAATGACTTAACAGCTTTCCCTAAGTCTGGTACATGGCTAGTTAGAATTTGCCAATGCTGAGTCGGTGCAAAAAAATAACATAAAGATATAGATCTGTTGAATGAAACTGAAGAAACTAGTTGCTTCCAGACAACATTTAGCGGCACCATTGGCTACCAAGTTTAAAGCATATGCATTGCAGGGTACAAAAAGACACATGAGTTTATGTCCAGAACCCTCTTTTGTATGCCATTTCCTTTTCCTTTACTGTTACTCCCATTATCAAAACCTTGACCATGCAGATTCTCAACTGGTAATTCCAGTTGCTCAAGCTCCCAAGAAATGTTCTCTCTGACCTCAGGCTCAGAACATCTCATTATCTGATGGTTTGATTACATCAACATAACACAGTAAAATGGTTGTTTGTTCAGTATGGCTTATATCAGACATGCAGTGCAGAATAATTAACTAGTATTTGGCTGAGTTTGCATGTGTTAAAATTTTCTGCTTTATAGCAGCTACCAGAAGCTGTATAAGCTCATTTTGGATATATTTTTCTAGGTAGTTAATTCTTGTTTATTGATCTTTGTGCTAACATTCATTCATGATAGGATCAAAAAGGCCTAGATATTATACACACTTCAAAAAAATTCTATTCCTAGCAGTGTACAATGTTTCAGTTGTACCACGTAATGCCAGGTTTAGCCTGCCAAGAACTCTGACCAAAGCAATCAAGTGTTCCAAGATTTATTGCCAATATTGTTCTTTTTGCCTAATTTTCTGCTGGTTAATATCATCAATTGTTTTTCATTGAAATAAGTGCAATTCAAGTTTTTTCCCCCCAGGTCTGATGGTTTTCTAAATGGTCAGTATTCATCTCATGTGAAGACAGAATTGCTCCAATTTTCTTCCAGTCTTTTGAACCTGTTTCTTGTACGGTTGATGCATTTTTTTTATTTATTTGTTGAACATTGTAGAGCAAATTGTGGTTCGAGGACCCGACCACCGCGACGTGAAAAGAAGACACAGGGACACGTGATATAAGGTTAATGGGCTAGAAAAGGCCACAACTTTATTGATTACAGCAATGAAAAGGTATTGGCTTAGGCATTGGATCGCGAAACAAGTGGGTTTATTCACCAGGGGTTCATCACCTGTTGATGCTAATCCAACTATAGGCTCACCCCTGCTGTCACCGAGGGTCGTGCCATGGCCTCCCGCCAAGCAGGCATCGGACAGAATACACGACCGCCAGATTCCTTTAACGGAATACCCCTAAACATTGAAGGCATAGGCGATGGCCGCACCTAGCACTTCGACACACCACAGCACATTATTCCAATGCCTAACCGCCACCCGAGCCGAAAGGCTTGCCGCCAATACCCTCAAAGCTGTAACCAATCCCAGATGCATTTGCTGACACTAGCTAACCACTAGTTAACCACTTGCATATTCCTGCATTACAGAGGATTGAATGAGATTTTATTTACTGATTGATTTAAAAGGCTCACTGTTCTGCCGAAATGCTGGTAGAAGGACCATCTCCTTAAGTGTATTTTTCCTACATTTTCATTTGATAGCAGTTCCTGTGTCTGTTGTTCTCTGATTGTTCTATGGTACCATCCCTCTAAATCACTAGGAGTTTTACCTGAGGAAGCAGCTCTATATAATTGATTGTGTGCATCTGCCTGAATTGTATATTGACTAACAGATACATAAATTAATAAGGAAGTATGTTCTGAGCATACTATTGCATGGAATTTGCACAGTGTAGTTAATTCAGCTGATGTTAAGAATTTATATAGCCAAGCGTTAATAATCAACTCAAGGAAACATTATATAGCCAAGCGTTAATAATCAACTCAAGGAAACATTGTTTTTGGCAGCATTTTCCTTCTGCTGGGCCTCCAGCATTACCTTTTGTTTTGCAAAGTGTTAGTTAAAGGACATTTCCCTGAGAGCGATTTTCTTTGATTCCATTTGATTGCAGTATGGGGGCTGCGTTGCTCTGCTGTTCCTATTGTTTCATCACTACATGCTTGTGAGTTGCTCCTCAGGAGGCAGGTCTATCCACCTGACCCATTTGTTTGGTGTCAAAAAAATTTATAGACATATACAAACAGAACAGTCAAGTGATGAATAATTATTTCATATCATCGTCACTTACGGTAGACAATTGATAGTATCAGTAATTAATTCTACTTGCAGTGGTAATTGATTGAACAAATAATTGGATTAGATTCTAGTAAATAACAATAATAATAAATAATAAGAACAATAAATAGATAAATAATAATAGAATGATAATAATAATAATAATAATAATAATAATAATATTAAAATAAAACATTAAAATAAAGAATATTAATAATAATATATAATAAAAAAATAAATAAAGAGAATAAGTGGAATGGCATCACATACCAAGATTAAATTGATTAATTAATTAAGTAAATCTAAAGATAAATATATAAATAGACAAATAAAACTAATAAAAATAAAAATAAAATTAATAATAAATAATTGACATATATTTCGGAACCCTCAGTTGCTTAGATCATGGTGACAATAATGCCAAGGTTGCAGGTTCGATCCCTGTATGGAAAACTGCATATTCCTGCATTCCAAGGGGTTTGACTAAATGACCCATGGGGTCCCACACAATTCTAGAGAGCCTGGATAGCTCAACTGGTTAGAGCATGGGGCTGATAATGCTTGGGGATCATTGTTTATTATAAGTAAAACAATCATTAATTAGTATATTTGTTCCAGAATCAATAACATGTCCCTGTACAACTGCTTGTAAGCGGTAGCTCATGTCTGTGGCAGTAGCTTTAGCATGTTATCCATGGCGCCTAAGAGGAAGCGCTCTGCAACGGAATCAGCTCACACCTCAGGCTGCATGGGTGCCAATAGCTGTAATTCATCGGGGGTGCCACATGGACGGGATAATAACCTATTTCACACTGCCTAAATGCATTTAGATCGTTCATTGATGATTATGAGCAGCTTTTTTCCAATCAATCCCCTAACCCCATGCCCTCCACTGCTACCCCTGATATGCTCTTGGACAGTAACTGCAGCAGTGCAAACTAGGTCTTGGGCTCACTCGGCATCATCTGGTCCTCAGAACTGCATTGGGTCGCCTGCGAGGAGGCCGCCGGCCTGTGTCAATAACCCTGTTGTGTCCAGTTCTTCTAGTCCTTTGCAGAATAAGCAGCCCTGGGTCCAGCTTCCAGAATTGGGCACCTCGTCAGCCGGTGAGGAGGAACAGCAGCTGGAGGGGGAACTTCAGACAGCTGAGGGGGACAAACTGTCAGGCAAAAGACGCACCAAGAAGAAGCACGTTTGTAAGAAGAGCAAGTTGAAAACGGGCAACACGGAAGAAGAGTCAGAACAGCCTATGTGCCTTATGGGGGGGCCGCCACCGTTAGCTATGATAAAAGTTCTGAAGGAAGGCTTCCAGGATCCCGCTAGCACGCTGGGATCAATTTGAAAAGGGCATCTGGTCGGTGGCGGTCATCCCGTATGTTGAGAAGAAACCATTAGATTCTCATCGCATGGGTAAGCCGGACTTAAGAAGGGAGCCAAAGTGCAAGGTGTGTTGGAAATTCAATAAGGGGTCATGCCAAGGCAGTCTGGTAAGTATCCGCACGAATGCGAGAGGTGTGCAGGGGTACACCCAGCTGCAGCGTGTTACAAAGAGAAGCAGCCCTTTCGGGGAGGTCGGGGGTTCCATCATTCTGGCTCCAGAGGAGCCCCCGCAGCAGGGAACAGACGATAGGGACCCTCCGGGTCTAGCATTTTCACTGATCCAGCTCCCCCCTCTCCGCAACCTCTTGTCTAGCTATCCAGATGGAAGCGCAGCATCCTTTCGTTGGAAGGGTTTTGTCGGAGGGTTTCAGAATACCAGTAACCGACTCTTTAATTGCAAAGGATTTCCCCTAACCAGATGTCAGTAAGGGAAAGGCTTGAGGTTGCAGAAAAAGAAAATAGCTAAGGAAGTGGCCGCAGGGAGGGTGGCTGGTCCATTCGTACACCCCCCTATCCCAAACCTGCATATCTCGCCCCTTGGTATTGTACCCAAAAAGACCCATGGTGAGTTTAGATTAATCCACAACCTTTCTTACCCTAAGGGTCTCGCTCTCAGATGTCTCGCTTCCGGTGGCTAGCACCTGGAGCTCATGGGCTTCAGGTCAGGGATATTGGGGCTTTTGCCTAGCGTGCCACCCACCACGGATTACATTCAGCAATACCTTTCCCATCTTGACGATTTGGGATGGGACCCCAAAACTTTAAAGATACACGTAGTCGCCATCAGCTTCTTTGTTAGAGCCATGTTATCTTCTGACCTGTGCAGTGACTTCCTGATCCGCAGAGCTATTGAGGTTTGGGGCAGGCTGCAACCCCCCTAGAGCCGTAAGCCAATTTCCTACGGGCTGCTATCTCAGATACGCACAAAGCTTAGGTCAATCTGCTGGGCCAAGTTCGAGGCCCGCCTCTTTTCCGCAGCATATGCGATCGCCTTCTTTGGCGCCTTGAGGGTTGGTGAAGTGGTAGCCGAGGTTAACGCAAGTGGGAGGAACTGCAGTTGACCGAAGCTAGCATGACTGTGCGCATACGTCAATCCCAAATGGACCAGGCAGGTAGGGGTTCCCTCGTAAAACTTACAGCTTCAGCGCAGCGGGGCCCATGCCCGGTCAAAGACACTAGATGGTACCTTTACCTCAGACTGCCCGGTCCTGGCCCGGTCCTGGTTCATGAGGATGGGTCACCTTTGTTGAGACACCAATTCACAAGGGCACTCCGCAAAGTTATTGATGCCTGTGGTTCATCTTCCCAGGATTATGCAGCACACTCATTTAGGACTGGCGCCACCTCAACAGCGGCACGCTTGGGCCTGCCAGTGGATAAGACTAAGGAAATGGGCCTGTGGAATCTGACGCTTATAAAGGCTACATTCGTTAGAATGCGCCCTGCTCCTTTACCTCTACTTATCCGTAATTTTCTTTTCTTTTTCTTCTCCTTTATTTTCAGCCGTTCTCAGAAGTGTCTGGATTTGTGGCCATGGTATAGTCCACTGGCCCACGTACGGTCAGTTAGCTGTGGCCTCACCCGTAACCTCGGATTGCTACCTGGAGTGCGAGTTTCCTGGTTTTCGAGACGAGGCATTGCTTATGCCATTGCTGAGAGGGGGAGTTGCCACGTTTGGCCCTCCTGACAGCCACCTGGAGTGCGAGTTTCCTGGTTTTTGTGACGAGGCATTGCTTATGCCATTGCTGAGAGGGGGAGTTGCCACGTTTGGCCCTCCTGACAGCACCTGGAGTGCGAGTTTCCTGGTTTTCGAGACGAGGCATTGCTTATGCCATTGCTGAGAGGGGGAGTTGCCACGTTTGGCCCTCCTGATAGCCACCTGGAGTGCGAGTTTCCTGGTTTTTGTGACGAGGCATTGCTTATGCCATTGCTGAGAGGGGGAGTTGCCACGTTTGGCCCTCCTGACAGCACCTGGAGTGCGAGTTTCCTGGTTTTCGAGATGAGGCATTGCTTATGCCATTGCTGAGGGGGAGAGTTGCCACGTTTGGCCCTCTTGGCAGCCACCTGGAGTGCGAGTTTTCCTGGTTTTCGAGATGAGGCATTGCTTATGCCATTGCTGAGAGGGAGAGTTGCCATGTTTGGCCCTCCTGACAGCCACCTGGAGTGCGAGTTTTCCTGGTTTTCGAGATGAGGCATTGCTTATGCCATTGCTGAGGGGGAGAGTTGCCACGTTTGGCCCTCTTGGCAGCCACCTGGAGTGTGAGTTTCCTGGTTTTCGTGACGAGGCATTGCTTATGCCATTGCTGAGAGGGAGAGTTGCCACGTTTGGCCCTCTTGGCAGCCACCTGGAGTGTGAGTTTCCTGGTTTTCATGACGAGGCATTGCTTATGCCATTGCTGAGAGGAAGAGTTGCCACGTTTGGCCCTCTTGGCAGCCACCTGGAGTGTGAGTTTCCTGGTTTTCGTGACGAGGCATTGCTTATGCCATTGCTGAGAGGGAGAGTTGCCATGTTTGGCCCTCTTGGCAGCCACCTGGAGTGCGAGTTTCCTGGTTTTCGTGACGAGGCATTGCTTATGCCACTGCTGAGAGGGAGAGTTGCCACGTTTGGCCCTCCTGACAGCCACCTGGAGTGCGAGTTTCCTGGTTTTCATGACGAGGCATTGCTTATGCCATTGCTGAGAGGAAGAGTTGCCACGTTTGGCCCTCCTGGCAGCCATCTGGAGTGCGAGTTTCCTGGTTTTCGAGACGAGGCATTGCTTATGCCATTGCTGAGAGGGGGAGTTGCCATGTTTGGCCCTCTTGGCAGCCATCTGGAGTGTGCGTTTCCTGGTTTTCGTGATGAGGCATTGCTTATGCCATTGCTGAGAGGAAGAGTTGCCGCGTTTGGCCCTCCTGACATCCTTATCAGCAGAAGAAGTGTGGACTTGTCATGGCACATAAAGAGAGATTTGGATGAGGTGGCTGCCTTGTGTCCCGGAACAACGGTGTTCTGGTCCTCCTTCCTGAAGAGAATTGTGTGACGCAGTGTGCAGAACTGTATGGCCATTGAAAAATCCAGGAAACTCTTAAATCGTGCAATAGCCCGTTGGGTGCACTTTTTGTATGGCCGAGTCATTTATCATGACCGTATCCGGATCGGCGACCAAGCTTTATACCGGAATGAC